>NC_139566.1:29572149-30772149 GCF_965112155.1 Podarcis liolepis | reverse complement strand
TTCCAGGCTGAACATACCCAGCTACCTCTTCTGTTTACCTTATGGTTTCCAGACCCTTGATCATCTTGGTTTCCCTCCTTTGCATACGTTCCAGCTTGTCAGTATCCTTGAATTGTGCCACCCAGAACTAGACACAGTATTCTAGGTGTGGCCTGACCAAGGCAGAATAGAGTGGGACTGTTACTTCCCTTGATCAAGACACTATACTTCTGTTCATGCTGCATCACACTGTTGACTAATGTTAAGCTTAAGACCCCTAGATCCTTTTCACATGGTGTCCCCCATTTTATATTTGTGCAGCTGGTTCTTCCTGCCTAAGTGTAGGATCTTACATTTGTCTCTGTTGTCAATGGTAACAGCTTTGGTCTGTTTTGTCTTGTTACTCCTGGATTACAAGCTGTGCTTGGGAAGTTCTTCTTCACCATTTGAGTGGAAAGGTGGTGACTGTTTTTCACGGTTGGGATTCCTCAGGTGTTTTCTCATATGTGAAGAGATGGACATGAATGTTGTTGTCTACTCTTGAGTTGTGGATCAGGACAGCTGAGAACATAAACATATTCCCTGCCCTGTGTGTAGTCCTTTTCATGGCATTCTCTAGGTCAATTCGCAGATGTACTTTTGCTTATTTAATACATGAATATGCCACTTTTCCCTCCAAGGATCTCAGGGTGGTGTACATGATTCTTCCCTCCTTATTTTGTCATTGCAACAACCCTGTGAGTTGGCTAGGCTGCGAGACATGAACTGGTCCGACACGACCCAGTGAACTTCATGGCTGAGTGGGAATTCAAACCCTAGTCTCCCAGGTCATTGCCCAACACTATTAACCATAACACTACAGCTCCCATTGTCCCTGGCCATTGACTTAACCAGCTGGGGTTGATGGGACTTGTAGTCGAACATCTGGGGTCCTGATGTTGATGAACACCACACTAGTTTAAATAATGTGGGTAATGACCTGGAAGTGCTTACTTTTGGAACTGTATAAGCGGCTTGGCAAAGGCTGCCTTCTGGTCATGTAGTTCTGTCACCTTAGGGTGGACCTTCAAATTCTTTTTTGGAAGATCAGTACTTCCAAGCCTTTGCCCTGTGGTCTTTGTATACAGCCATGGCCTGTTGAATTCAGCGGGACTTGTGTGTGTGTGCATATGCATATTTAACCACCCCCAACCTGGTGCCCTCCAGATGTTTTGGACTACAACCTGCACCAGTCCAAGCCAGCATGATGTGCCGCTGAAACTGATGGGAGGTTCAGTGTAAACATCTGGAGGGCACCAAGTTGGGAAAGGTTGAATATAGGACCTGGTCACATGTAGAACATATGTTGAACTACTAAAGATTTCTTTGAGACAAACGGTCTTCACATTGTCCATGCTCATCATTTGTAAACTTCATTGTGGAATAATGCTTAACAATTGGCTGTGTTGCTAACAACGTTAGCCTCCTAACAGTGTCCCATCACATCAAAATGCTTGCATTGTCAGATACTTAGCAAAGGACTGTGGTGGTTCTTTCCTTTAAAAAAGTAGTCTTATTTCAAACAAAAGTAATACTTAGCTGGCTTCTGTGCTAGAAACCCAACACCAGTAGTTGCTGAATGTAATGAGGTGTTTGTGGTAGGCCGGCAATTACATCGTGTAAATGTTTGTTCTTTGCTCTACATGCTAAAGGGGAGAGATTGCATATGTGAATAAGATTATATGGCCAGTCCTGAGATGCAGCAGCCCTGAAAAAGAGAGCAGCTCCTTCATCCTAAAAATGTGAGCTGGCTTCTTGATCTGAAGCCCTGGGATGATTAACTGACACAGCATTTTGTGCATTTATTTGGTGTTGCAACAAGTCTTTGGGACGCATTCCACTTTATATTTTTCACTTGGGCGTGAATTCCAGAGTACGTACAGAGTCCATGTGTGTGCTTCCATGGAGGGCTGCACATGCATGCTTAAATTGCTTTCCTTGCAGAAGTGCATCAAAGTGACAGCTGGAACTGGGCTCTGCTTCTGGAGTATTTCTCCAGGACAAACTGCACTTTAAAATAACATTTGCGTACCATTCTCAAATGTGCTGGTGCATCATAACTGTTTTGTATTTTGGTTGTTAGTTCAAAATCTAGAATGCAAAATGTAGATGCCCCATTGAAGTTTTGCTAGAACTCCCATTAACTTCACCGGCTACTTGTTCCTTTCTGGGCCCAGTTCGAACTGCTGTTTTTGACTTTTGAGGCTCTTCATTGATATGGGGCCACAGTATCTGAAGGACTGTCTCTTCCCATATGTACCTGCCTGTTCTATGAGCTAATCTACGGTGGCTCTGTGCTGAGTACCCTCACCAACCGAGCAGTGTTAGAAACTGAGAGATGAAAGCTAGGACCTGAATGGCCGCTTAAACCTAGCTTATGGGTGCAGCAACGAATGTAGGTATGGCAGGTTGCTATAAAGGGCCTTCTTAGTAGTGGCACCCTGTTTATGGAATGCCCTTCCCAGAGAGGTTCTCCTGGTGCCTTTGTCAGTGACCTTTTGTTTGCAAACAAAGGCATTTTTATTCTCCAAGACCTTTAAAATCTCATAGTTTAGCCTCTGAATTTACTCTTGGAAATGACTAAAAGTTGTTTATTGCTGCTTAGGTTTATTAGACCCCTTTTAGCTGGTTTAGTGCTGTGTTCCTTGTGTTTTAGGATTTTTATTTTATCCCCCCCCCCCCTTGGTTCTTGAATTAACCCCCAGAGCACACAGGGTGGTTAATAAATGCAGTAAAATCATTTTGAGAATGGCACATAAGGAGGTTGCCTTAAAATGAATTACACAATGAGTTCATCTAATTCAGGCCCTCCAGATGTTTTGACCTACAACTCCCATGATCCCTAGCTAACAGGACCGGCGGTCATGGATGATGGGAATTGTAGTCCAAAACATCTGGAGGGCTGAAGGTTGGGGATGTCTGATCTAATCCATCTACTCTGATGGTGACTTTCCATTGTCTCAAGCAGAGTAGCTCTCCTTGTACTCCTGCTTCCTGAGATCCTCTTAACTGGAGATGCTGGAGATTAAACTTGGGGCCTTCCTGTATTTAGAGCAGTGGTGTTCATACTTCTTTCAAAGAGGGCCAGATTTGATGAAGTGAAGAGCTGTCACTCAACAGGGCCCCTGACCACTTCTATGTATTTCTTTAAGATGAGAGATGACTTAAATAATAGTTATTATGTACAAAATGCCTACTAGTAGGTAGCCATTGTACAACAATTGTGCCAAAAAGGACAAGCCCTTTCATTTACATTTGTCAGACAAATGAAGGAGTGGCAGGGTGCAGAAGTTAGAGGCTATGGAGAACAGAGATGGTTTTAGACACTGGCCTGGTTCACACATGATGTTAAACAGAAGGTTTAAACATGCATGCACCATTCTTGTTTGACACAAGACACTTATAGTTTGAATTTCAAGTTTCTGTACTGTTAGCACCCTAAGTTACAAACATGGAGATGAGTGACCACAGATCCTATAAACCCAAGTAGTAAGATGCCCTAGTTTAGATTCCCCCCCCCATTAACCCACAAGATGGTGATGATGGGAGTTTGATCATGGATTGAGCGTTCTTGAGTTCTGGTGATAATCTGTATAGCACCCATCTTTCCTTCATCTTGTGAAGTATGGTATTTATACAGAACCCAAACTCTGAGTTTGGCATTCCAGCTTCCCTTTGCTTCTGGATGGGTATGACTTTTAGTTTTGCCCAATTGTGCTGTGTTTCTTTCGCTGTTGTTGCTGGCATTCGTCCGTCTTGAGAGACAGTGGAGTCCTCCTTGGGGAACTGGAGAATCACAGCGCCTGCTGGGGCTGCAAAGACCTGTACCTCATAACTGTTGCCTCCTGCATTGTTTTTGCTGAAGCGACCTCCCCGGGGGACAAGGAGGTCTGGAGGTCTTGGGCTGCCCAGACAACAAGCTCCCCCTCTGGGCCTTGCTGGAGTGGTCCAAAGGAAAGCAGAGCAATACATTTGGCACCAGCTTGGCTGCAGGAGTTGCCGGAAGGAGGCGTACAAGATGCCATCCAGCCGTCTTAGACTATGATAATTATGATAATATGAAAACAAAACAAGCATGCACCCGCAAATGAGTCAAAGCTGTTCTGGCTGTGTTGTAACTTTGCATGGTTGTCTATAGCAGTCTGGCAGGTCTGAGTTCTTAGCTGTCTTTGTGACCTCAATGTTCATCCCGAGTAGGCGGTGTGTCAGGCAAGGAAGGCCTATTTTTATTCCCACCCTCTTACTTGAGCTGCTTTCCTGCTCCTTAACAGAGAGCCTTTCATGCTATCATGAAACTCTTTATTTCTCTTATTACCTATTTTATGTGTGGGTACCCTCTGTTCTGATTGCCTCCTCAGTGAGTTTGACCTGTCTTTTTGCATGAGACCTTGAAGCAAAGCAACTTTTGTAAATCAGTTTTTAACTTGGAAGGAAACTACAGTTATGCAGCAGTAAAAATAACTAGTGTGTGTTAAAATGGGTTTTTTAAAAAAATTCTGCTTTGACTTGTAAATATAGGATTAAAAGCAAGGACTCCTTAAGCTAGAACATTTCCAGGATGTCAGACTGATTCTGCCTTTGATTGATGCCAATTTAGGAAACACCTAGTTCACTTCGGAGGAGAATAACATTTAATGTTTTAAAGCATCAAAGTACTGGCAGATTCTTGCTGCAAGCCTTAACTGATTTGAACTGTAATGAGATGGACTTTTCCTGCTGTGCTGCAAAGGTGATCTTGTCAAGGTTAATGACTGTCTGCCAATTGAATGGTCACAAAAGTCTGCCTGCTACGGCATCCCTTTCTCTGCTGTCCTCACAGGTTCAGAGTGGACATCGAGAGCTTTTTGATAATTCAATAAGAGGACTCTAGGCTTGATTAACCTCTTGATATTTAAATATATTTTTGCAGCATTTTCAATTTCAGGAATTTATAGCTGCTTTATATTTTTATTGAGCCATTCTACCTGCTTTTGTCTCAGAATATTTGACAAGGAGAGAAGTCTAGCAATAGCTAATATATATGGGAAACACTTGATACCAAGGGCAGGTTTATTTAACTTTTTCCAGGAATGACTCATTGGTTTTAAGGGTATTTGTAACTGAAATCTTTTACAAATGGTGCTGACTGCCACTTTCTTTCCAGAAATCTGGAGCTTTCCCCCCCAAGCCTCACAGTATGATAGAAATTACTTTATTTGTTTGGCAATGCCAACATTTCCTTTCTCTCACTTGATTTATTCAGGGGTGGGTGGGGAACCTGTGGCCTGCACAATGTTGCCAACAGCAACCTCAGCTTCCTGACCATAGGCTGTGATGAAGCTGATTGAAGCTGTAGCCCCCCCCCCCCAACTCCTGCTTTGGAGAATTCCCCACTCCAGAAGATTGCATTCCAGAATGGGGTTTGGCAGGTAGATCTGCCCTGGAAGGTGTGCAGAGACTTAGTGTTGAGTACGTGTGGGAGAGACAGCATTCAGCAGTGCACATGCTACCTTGTAGAGATCCAGACGCTCCCCAAGATTGTGCACTGAGCATGCACAGTTTTAAAAACCTGTTCAGTGGATCTGTTCCATGAGGCTGGAGTGCACAGCACAAACCCACTTTGTTGCATCATTTCATAAGAAGCTGTCTTATGCAACTTAGTCCATCTTGCTCAGTATTGCCCACAGTGAGTCCTACCAGGAGATGCCAGGGACTGAACCCTGATATATTCTGCATGCAAAACAATTTCCCTGTCGATGAGCTACAGCTTTCCTAGATGAACTGCTAGGCTTGCATAACTTTTGATCCAGACTGATAAGCAGGATCAGTCCTCTGATTGCTGCTAACATTTGACTTCTAACACTCTGCACTGAACATAGGTATAAGATAGCTCTATGCAGGCACTTGTCTTAGTGTGAAAGAGTGTGCACTTGATTTGCATAACTCAGCTATTCAATACCCAGATATATAGACTGTACACTTGTTGAACTTTACATTTGAATAACAGTATAAGGGTACTACTGAACTATTTGTATACACGGGTACATAAATTGTACATTCATAGAATCATATAGTTCAAAGGGACCCAAGGGTCATTTAATTCAAACCCCATTGGTTGAATTAATATGTTAGCACCCCTATTTTGCCTTGCTGGGCTTTTTAAGGACGTCTTACCTGTGCTACCATGTTTTTGTTGCCTTTGTTCTATATATCTAGTTTAAACGAAACTTTTTGCCCTCTGTCACCTTGCCTGAAAAATCCATACTATAAAAGCTGGCAAGCTTTGTGATCACCCCACATGCCCTGCAAAGGGTGTGTCTTCTGATTAGAAGACACTTGCAAAATGGATAATTTGAACAGATGCCTTCAGTCACACTGGTAAGGTGGCTTTTGTGGGCTGTAATTCCAGGAACACTTGTAGAAAATAAGTAGGACCTTGTTGCAAATAAAGACTTCACTCAGGGCTCTGCAGTTTTTGAGCAGCTACAGCTCAGCTATAGGTTTTTTTTTAAAAAAAAGAATTATATTTTATTGAAGTGAGCTACAACCCAGCTATAGTTGAGGAGGAGGTCCGGGTTCATACGTCCCACTAAGCTTATGGTTAACAGTAAGGTTTATAAACAAGCTGTACACCTTGGTTAATGAGTGAACTTTTTCATAGTTTATAAATTGCTGGGTTTACACATAACACTAAGCCATTAAACCCTGGCTTAGTGTTATGTGCAAAACAGACCATGGTGCACATCAGCCCTAGGTCTCCAGAGTATGTATTTATTTCAGTGAAGTCATGCCTGCTTTTCAGCTATATTAAAAACAACCACCACCTGGTAAAACTTCCTTCTGGTCATAGTATATCAAGTCTTGACCACCATTTTCACCCTAGAAAACTCATAAACAATTGTAAGGGGTTAAACTTTTTGTACTTGTACAGTGGGGATATTAGCCTGATGTTTCCTAGTAGATCTATTGTAGATCTAGTAGAGGAATTGTTTTCGTCTGAAACTTTCAGCTTCCTTCTCCTTGTGTTTTGCAGAACTGCGCTGCATCCCAGGGCAATTCGCTTGTCGCAGTGGCTCCATCCAGTGCATCCCATTGAACTGGCAGTGTGATGGATGGCCCACCTGTGAGGATGAGAGTGATGAAGTTGACTGCCCAAGTAAGTGCACCTAAAAAAGAAGAAGAAAGAATTGTATGCAGCGATGGTTGATGATCATTAGTACTGGTTGGGGGTGAGGGAGGCAGGGAGACCCAACAGTAAGGGGAGCCAGAGCCAGGGTCAGGTGGGACATACATTGAATAAATAATAAATGTGATGGGAATGAGTAAGAAGCTTGGTGGCTGAGGACAGGCTCAGGTTGGTGGGGCAGTGCCCTAATTCACCAGCTTTTACTGATGGCTTTTTATGTGGGGTGGCCCTTAAAGATGGCTTGAGGACTTCAGTTGCTCCAAAATGCAGCAGCCAGATTACAGGCTGGGGTTTCATTTAGATCTCATATAACCCCTTTTGTAAAGCAGCTGCACCAGTGGCCAGTTCTTTTCTGGGCCAACTTAAGGTGCTTCCATTAGTATTTAAAGCCCAAAATGACTCAGGCCCCAAATAGCTGAAAGACTTGCCTCCTCCGCTTCAGATCCTCTCGGCTGCTGAGTTCAGCAGAAAGAGGCCCCTTGGCAGTTCCTCTGTCCTCAGAAGTTCAGTGCGCGGTGGCCCAGGAGAGACCAGTTCTCTGTTGCGGCCTCTGAGCTGTGACTCCCCACAGAGGTGTGCTGTGTTTTAATCCAGTACTGTGTTGTAACCTTCCCTGGAACCTTAGGGTGAAGGGTAGGTACCGTATTTTTCGCTCTATAACACGCACCAGACCATAACACGCACGTAGTTTTTTGAGGAGGAAAACAATAAAAAAATATTCTAAACGAAATAGTGGATATATGATTTTTGTGGTTCATGCTGTGGCCACAGACATGTGATCTGACACTGAGTTTGGAGTAGCCCAATGCAAAAATCCTGAGGATCCATGTGGATCCATGCTTTGTAACCACGGAGGAGGGAAGGAAGGGGAACTATGGATCCTCAGCTCACGACTGCAGCAGATCCCCCCGCCACCCACAGGCATTCGCTCCATAACACGCACAGACATTTCCCCTTACTTTCTAGGAGGAAAAAAGTGAGTGTTATGGAGCAAAAAATACGGTAAATAATAATAATAATAATAATAATAATTATTATTATTATTATTAATGGAAGTACCACACCATCAGGAAAGCTTTATGGCACTTACTACATATTTGCAAGCAAATTCTGGTTAGGAAATTTTGTCTGAGAATTCCCATTGCAACTTCATTTCTTCTCAGAGGCTGTAGTTTAGTTTCCCCCTTTATTGCTATTTGTGGGCTGTATTTCAGGGTCTACCTGAACACATTGGTGCCCTTTTATGGAGGCTTTCTATCCAGTTAGTCTGTACACTTCTGAAAAAGATGGAGTCATAACTCCTTTTTGAATGGCATGCTTTTCAGATTTCACACAGAAACACCTTTGGATGAGTCATGTTTAATATCAAGTGTAAAGTCTCTTAACATGTGTAGATACATCATTATTTTTTGAAGCTGGCTTCTACTGAAGTTGGAAATTCAGAATCCTTGGAAGAGAGAGAATATGCAGCGTGCAGTTCAGTATACTCAAAGTGCCTGGCAAGATTACATAACAGACATACTTTTTTTATCATCTGCGGACAGTTGCCAGCTATTTTCCTGTCTTCACCATTTGTGTTCAGTACAGATGGAGAGCTCTGTTTGTCTTGACAGTCCTAATTCGTAACATAACAGCTGTTTCTAGGCATTTTGATTTTAAACAACTCTGCTATGTATATGCCTACATAAGCGAATCTGAGCACAGCAGGCCAGGAATAGGGAGTTTCTGTTATGTGATGGTAGGAAGGCAGCTTGCATTTGGGTAGAGAAGCTGGGAGTTTGGTGCCTAGCTTATATATTTGAGTTTCTAACCCTAGATGTCAGGCATGCAATCTAAGGGGCTGTAAAGCCACAATGTCTGTACTGTAGGGATCAAAAATATCAAGACAGTTAGACCCATTCCATTTCCACAAATTGGGGGGGGGGTCTTAAATGTGTCTTGGTGGGAGTCATTACTTCAGGGGTCAGCAAACTTTTTCAGCAGGGGGCCAGTCCACTGTCCCTCAGACCTTGTGGGGGGCCGGACTATATTTTGAAAAAAAGTAATGAACGAATTCCTATGCCCCACAAATAACCCAGAGATGTATTTTAAATAAAAGGACACATTCTACTCATGTAAAAATACGCTGATTTGTGGACTGTCCGCAGGCTGGATTGAGAAGGCGATTGGGCCACATCCGGCCCCCGGGCCTTAGTTTGCCTACCCATGCATTACTTCCTCCATTCCATAACCCACATGGCATGTGAGCGGCAGACAGAACGGTTAAGGCGTTCTGAGTGCATACTCATTATTTGCCAGCTTTATATCACTGTCAGGCCCCCGCCAGCAAAAAAAGAGACTCCTTTTGCTCACTGTACGAATTTTATTTTTAACATCCAAATTCTGTTAAAATCCAGCTTAACTTTAAGCCCTCGACACTCAAAACATTTTCTTTTTCTTAACATCAAACCCAAATAACTAGGAGCATCTGTAGCTCAGCAGTTTTGTATCTTTGATCTTTTGCTCAAAAAGGGGATGAAGTCACTGGCTGCCGCTAACTTGCCTGTGTGCTCAAAATTACTGGGAGGATTTGTATAGCATGTATTCACAGCTCCTTTTCTTTTGCTCTAAGTCTTAGTCACATGAAATAATGTCCCGCTGGGTCTTGTTTGAAAACCGGCAGATTTTACCAGTTCAAGCAGCAGTAGTATCAGTGTCCCAACACCTAGAGCACTGTGTATCATTGCTGTGGCTGTTTAAGTTTCTTATCCAACTTTATGATCACAGTAAATGGCAATTCTTTCTTCCTCCCCTGATTTATTTACTTGGTGCCAAATCAAATGCTTCTCCCCCCCCCAGACATTCAGTCTTGGTAGCTCTGAATACAGTGGTGCCTCGCAAGACGAAAAGAATCCGTTCTGTGATTCTCTTCGTCTAGCGGGTTTCTCATCTTGCGAAGCAAGCCCATTGGCGGATTAGCGGATTAGCGCTATTAGCGGCTTTTAGCGGCTTATTGGCTTATTGGATCAGCTGATAAGCGGCTTAGCGGCTTAGAAAAAGGGGGGGGGAGGGAAAAAACACCGCAGGAACTCACAAGACATTTTCGTCTTGCGAAGCAAGCCCATAGGAGATTCGTTTTGCGAAGCACCTCCAAAACGGAAAACCCTTTCGTCTAGCGAGTTTTCCGTCTTGCGAGGCATTCGTCTTGCGGGGCACCACTGTACTTTGCAGAGGCTTAATGGCTGTTTGTTTAAAAGTAGTACCACGATGGAAATGTTATAGCACTAATACAGGGGTCGGCAAACCAAGGCTCGCGGGCCGGATCAGGCCCAATTGCCTTCAGGATCTGGCCCATGGACCATCTGTGGATCGGCGTGGGGATTCTGTTTGTTCGGGCTGCGCCATTTCCCCCCCCCCTGCCCATTCTATTCCCCCCTTCTCCCTCACACACATTGCGGCACCGCCTCCTCCTTCCCTCCTCCTGACTTCTCCCCGCCCTGCCTAGAGCAGGAAGGGGGCTGGGCTTGGCTGGGCTGTCTGAGAGCCATTTTAAGCAGCCCCTCTCCGAAGCCAGCCCTTTTGTGCTGCTCATCTTCCCTCTGCTGCTACCACTGGTAGGCCAGTGTGGGCCAGAGAGCGGACTGGACGAGCTTGCTCTGCTTACCCACAAGAAGCAGCAGCAGCGGTGATGGCAGCAGCGGTAGCAGCCCCTAGGAAGGTAAGCGCAGGGGCTGGGGCTGGGGGTTGGGGAGGAGGACTACTTGCTCCCTTCGCCTCTTCCAGCTCCCCCCCCCCCCCCGGTGCCACTTCTCCTGCTCACCACAAGGTCTGAGGGACAATGGACCAGCCTGCGGCTAAAAAAATTTGTCGACCCCTGCCCTAATACAAATAAAAACAATACAATCTTGTGCAGTTACTGTGTACTGTGTAGTTTTCAGTAAATGTTTTAAGGCCCTTTGGCTCTTTCCTAGTGATAAAGTCCTCTCCCTGGCAGCCACTCGCTTTGTTTCAGAAGGCAGGGACACTGAACTGGGTCTCCAGTGAAGCTCTTTAAGATGTTGTCTCTCCGTGGAAACTTGAGCAGAGATAGATGAGTTGTCTTTCACTTTCCTGGCAGTCTTAAGCTCCCCTCCATGACCCCTTCTTTTGCAATTTCACATTTTTCTGACAGCCCTATTATCAATTTCTTTTCTGCTGTAGGGGGCAAAGGGCAAGTAAGCTGGCCATGCACCAAGTGAGTGAATGTGTTGTAGTGCTGACAAAACATTTGCAGATTTTGCGTCCATGCAAGAGGTCAAAGAGCTGTGATTCCAGCTTTTGCTGACTGTTCCATGAACTCTTTGAAGTGTGATCCCTTTTTCCCTCCTGGACAAAGAACTTTCAGAGGAGAACAGCAGAGTTGTAATTCCACACAGTGAATGACCATCAGGGTATTTTGGGGAGGTCTTAAAACTGACTTGATTTGTACCAGCAATCTGCTGGGTATATAAGTCCCAATTTGTTTAGAGCTTTAATGACGACAACAAAACCTCGAATTTTGCCTGGTAGCTAATAGAGAACCAGCACAAATCTTTCAACACCGGTGTAACATGTGTAAACCTGGGTGTCCCACAAAACACCCCTGCAGCTGCGTTTTGAACTAGCTGTAGCTTCTGAACCAGGCACAAGGATATCCTCATGCATAGTAAGTACAGTGGTACCTCAGGTTAAATACGCTTCAGGTTACATACGCTTCAGGTTACAGACTCCGCTAACCCAGAAATAGTGCTTCAGGTTAAGAACTTTGCTTCAGGATAAGAACAAAAATCATGCTCCGGCGGCATGGCGGCAGCAGGAGGCCCCATTAGCTAAAGTGGTGCTTCAGGTTAAGAACAGTTTCAGGTTAAGAAGGGACCTCGTGAACGAATTAAGTTCTTAACCCGAGGTACCACTGTACATTAAAGGTAAAGGGACCCCTGACCATTAGGTCCAGTCGTGGCCGACTCGGGTTGCTGCGCTCATCTCGCTTTATTGGCCGAGGGAGCCGGCATACAGCTTCCGGGTCATGTGGCCAGCATGACTAAGCCGCTTCTGGCGAACCTGAGCAGCGCATGGAAACGCTGGTTACCTTCCCGCCGGAGCGGTACCTATTTATCTACATGCACTTTGACGTGGTTTTGAACTGCTAGGTTAGCAGGAGCAGGGACCTAGCAATGGGAGCTCATCCCGTCACGGGGATTCGAACTGCCGACCTTCTGATTGGCAAGTCCTAGGCTCTGTGGGTTAACCCACAGCGCCACCCGCGTCCCTCCAGTAAGTACATTGCAGTAGCCTAAATTATGAGGTAGCCAATCTATGTCGTGGCAAAGCTGTAGGGAGGACAACAGAGGATTACGGGTTCCCCACTCCTGTCCTAACACTCTTTTCTACTTTCTTTTGGGAAATATTGGTCTGTTCTCTGTAGCCTAAGAATCTTCTATTTGCCTGTGCCCACTTGGAGCTGTCTTTGCCCGTTTGAATGTTGGGAAGGATTTATGACGATATTTTCCTTTCAGCAGCTGAATGAAAAGAAAAAGCTAATGGTTCTCATACAGTGTCACTAAGAATGGGCCATGTCTCACTTTTAGATTTTACTGGGGACCAGCGCACTTACCACGGGAAGGATAATGCGGATTCCAGGCACAATCGCGGAAGAGGAGGGGACACGACCCGCTTCCACACCGTCAATGTGGCACAGCCAGTGCGGTTCAGCAGTAAGTTGCAGACTTGGAAGCAGGGTTGAAATTCCCCCTAAGTTGCCGGCTGCAGGTCCAGGCACATGCTTCTTAAAAGTGCTTCCTTGTGTGCGCAAAGTATCTTTTATGAAAGCTCCCTAATGTCCCTTGGCGATTTAGTCTGAGCTGTTTTTGTGATCAGATCCTCTGAACATTTAGAATAAAGTATAACACAGGAATGGGGAACCTCGGGCCAGGCAGCTCTTTCTGGCTTTTGGGATTCTCCCCAGGCCATAACACCTCTGTACTCTTTGGCGATCACTCGTAGCCGAGTAAGATTGTCTTCCATGAACATGGTCTTAACAGTGAGTCTGTAAGTGACTGTGCTGGCCAATTCTGGATCCACACGTCCTTCCACAGTGGGGACATTGGTTTCCGGGTGGGAGTTAATCATAGTGAGGGTTTGCCACGCATGCCTTCCTCTTAGCACATTTCTCCCTTTTGTCCTGAGTTCGAGCGTCTTCAAAACCCATGGCACCTTTGGTAAAAGTTCTCTCCAATTGGAGCATTCTCAGGCCAGTGTTTTCCAGTTGTTGGTGTTTGTTCTACATTTTATTAGATCTGCCTTGAGAGAGTCTTTAGACCTCTTTTGTTGACCACCAACATTACGCTTACCATTTTTAAGTTGGGAGTAGAGTAGTTACTCTGGAAGACGATAATCAGGCATATGCCCTGGCTTGGTTGTATTCTTGAACTGTCACGATGTTTCTTTCTTGCCTGCATGGGGAGATATGGGTGTTTCTTTCTTGAAGCCTCTAATTTTTTTGTGGCTGGATTCCAGTGTTCTGTATAAAGGCGGGAGACACATCAGTTGCATGAGAAAAATTGTGTATGGAGAGATTGTTAACCACCTGAGCCCCTGCCTGAAGTCTGCCCTGCCTAGACACGTGGGCTTTCCACCCAGTGAGGACTGGGCTGATGCTAATGTTTTCAGAAGTGATGAATCAGGTTGAGATCCTAACTGGGGGGGATTGTTTCCCTTCTTTATGTTTCCTAGGGAAGTGCCCGTCAGAATGGCATCACTACGAGGGCACGGCTAGCTGCTACAGAGTATACTTAAGTGGCGAGAACTACTGGGACGCCGTCCAGACCTGTCAGAGGGTGAATGGATCCCTGGCCACTTTTACAACCGACCAGGAGCTCAAGTTTATCTTGCAGCAGGAGTGGGACTCGCAAGATAAAGCCTTTGGGAGGAAAGACCAGAGTAGGTGAGTGATGGGTGGATATGTTAAGGATAAATATAGGACATGTTACATTACATTACGCTATGTGAAGATCCAAACTAGTAGGGAATCCATGCCTTAATGCAGGTATCGAGAAATCTAGATGTTCATTGACTGGGGGTGGGGGATTGGATGGGTGTACCATTTAAATTAAATGCATTCTTTAAAACAAACAAACAAACAAACAAACAAACGTGTGTGTGTGTTTGCGCAATATATAGTTGATCTTCCTATATACATAAAAATGTAAGGCTGTCATCACGCAGTCTCTATTGCAGGATTTGTAGCACCAAATCACAATCCTGGATTTGCGTGAAGGAGGAGGGTTGGGAAGGTGGACAATGAGCTGAGTAGTTTCATGGAAGGGAAAGCTCTAGGGAGTTAATGTGGGGGGCGGGAATGGCAGGGGGCTGGACAAACTACAATCACCAGGTTTCTTTGGGGGAAGCCATGACTTTTATAAGTGATGTGATAACTGCTTTAAATGCATAACACTAATGGGGCCTTACTCACTCTTCCCAGTCCATGTGATGGATATTATCTGAAGAGATTGCATTGCAAAATACTGGATTTGAAGGTTTAACTGAGATTCACAGCAACATTAGCATGGCTTTGGTGTTCCCTAGCCTTTGCAAGGATTGTTAGGTTAGCGACGGTCAGCTTTCAGCTTGTCTAAGTAGGAAACCTCAGGAAAGAGAAGAGCTTATTAACCATGCTTAGGAGCTTTTCAACTTACCTTTCAGGATTTTGCTTTTTTGCATAATTTGTTTTTTCCTCCCTCGAGTTTACAAAGCTTACGCATTTCTGATTGTAGGTTCTGGGTCGGATACCAGTATGTCATCACAAACCGAAATCATTCTCTGGAAGGTCACTGGGAGGTTGCTTACAAAGGTAAGACCCTAAAAATGAGAGATGATCTCTTGTGTCACTTGGCTAAGAATTGATGCCATCTAAAGCATGTATTTGTGTTGCTGTTGTTATTGCTGCTGTTGTCCTTCTGGACCGTCTAGAGGGGCTGAGAGCTGGGGGCACTGTTATACGGTGGTTCCGCTCCTTTCTCCTGGGCCGTGTCCAGAAAGTGGTGGTGGGGGATGAGTGTTCAGACCCCTGGGCTCTCACTTGTGGGGTGCCTCAGGGTTCCGTCCTCTCCCCCATGCTTTTTAATATCTATATGAAGCCGCTGGGAGAGATCATCAGGGGGTTTGGACTGGGTGTTCATCAGTACGCAGATGACACCCAGCTCTACCTCTCCTTTAAGTCAGAACCAGTGAAGGCGGTGAAGGTCCTGTGTGAGTGCCTGGAGGCTGTTGGAGGATGGATGGCAGCTAACAGATTGAGGTTGAATCCTGACAAGACAGAAGTACTGTTTTTGGGGGACAGGGAGTGGGCGGGTGTGGGGGATTCCCTGGTCCTGAATGGGGTAACTGTGCCCCTGAAGGACCAGGTGCGCAGCCTGGGAGTCATTTTGGACTCACATCTGTCCATGGAGGCACAGGTTAATTCTGTGTCCAGGGCAGCTGTCTACCAGCTCCACCTGGTACGCAGGCTAAGACCCTACCTGCCCGCGGACTGTCTTGCCAGAGTGGTGCATGCTCTAGTTATCTCCCACTTGGACTACTGCAACTACTGCAATTAAACATGACCCGGAAGCTGTATGCTGGCTCCCTCGGCCAATAAAGTGAGATGAGTGCCACGACTCCAGAGTCGGTCATGACTAGACCTAATGGTCAGGGGTCCCTTTACCTTTAATACAACTTTGTATTTTAGTGTGGTTGTGGTCTAAGCGTCAACACAGTGATAAGGAAATCTGATCAAGTGTTTAATGCCTTTGTTTAACTCAAAGGCTGGCATAATGTTCTTTTGGGCAATCCTGCTTTCCTCCCAGAGTTAGCAATAATACTGCCATCTGGCGGCAGAGTTGCTGAAAGTAATTGGCTTTTGATTGGTTGTTTAAATGCTAATTGATAAAAGGAGCAAAAAGCAAAAGGGATTGATCAACAGTTGACAATTATGTGGCATGTTTGAATGAGGAAATTATTTTGCGTGAAAGAAAATTATCACCTGTCCTAACACATGACAAATCAAAACTTCTACTGGTCAGAAGTTTCGGCGTTTAGAAATCCGAACCGATGGATTCAAACTACAGGAAAGGAGATTCTCACTAAACATTAGGAATACTTTTCTGATGGGAAGAGCTGTTTGACAGTGGATGGACTCCCTTGGGAGGTGAAGGACTCTCCTTCATTGGAGGTTTTTAAACAGACAACCATCTGTCAGGGATTCTTTAGCTGTAGTTCCTACATTTGGGGGGGGGGGCTGGACTAGATGACCCTTGGGACCCCTTCCAACTACAATTCTATATCAGTGTATATCCTTCTTTAAAGGTTCCCATTTCTGTACTCCAGCTTTGTAAACAAAGTCTTGGAGGTTGCACAGTATTCAGCCAACTTATTTTATTTATACAAGAGTTTCTGCATTCCCATTTAAGTGTTACTCGGGGTGCCTTCTGACAGTTTTGAAAACACAATTATCATTCTAAAACAATGCTTGATACAAATACAGCAGAGATGGAAACAGGAAATAAAATGCCATGTTTTTTTTAGAAAACCATTAACTGCCCTGCAAGGCAGAAGGCCGCTAGAATGAAACTGACTCCACTAACCAGTGGAATATCACAAGGGTGCATATACAGTGGTACCTCGGTTTACAAACTTAATCCATTCTGGAAGTCGGTTCTTAAACCGAAACCGTTCTTAAACCGAGGCGTGCTTTCCCTAATGAGGCCTCCCGTTGCCAGTGCCCTTCTACCATTCGGATTCCGTTCTTAGACCGAGGTAAAGTTCGCAAACCGGGACACTATTTCCGGTTTTGTGGAGTTTGTAAGCTGAATCGTTCATAAACAGGGCTGTTCTTAAACCGAGGTACCACTGTATATGTCCCTCTTTGTGTGCTAATCCACTGGATTTATATCTTCCTTAACCTGCTTTGGCCTTCTTTGGAAAAAATTGCAATTTTAAAAAAAAGGTGTATGCTGTTTGAATTTAAAGAGCAAGGACTCTAAGTGCAGGAGCCTGGTTTTGTACACTTCTGAGAATAAAGTCAATATTTGCAACACCTTTTTTAACATTAGGTTCATGAATTTATTTGGAATAGAGACATAGCTACAATAGCCTGAAATCAGCCTTCTGATAACGTAGCAAGCTACCCAAGCATACAAAGTACAGCATTGGTACATCGCATGAATGACTTTCTCCTTTAAAATGTTCTAAGAGGCAGCAAAGCCGAATTTGTCCACAGGCTCTGCAGCAACAACTTTCTTCTAGTTATGATGCATTTTGTCATTTCAGGTTCATCGGAAGTATTTTTGCCCCCTAACCCTACCTTCAGTACGTCCGTGTCGGAAAACGAAAACATCCTTTGCGCCCAGTTCCAATGTTCCCACTTCCCGACCCTGCGGCACCGCGGTTTTCACAGCTGGTATGCTGAAAACTGCTATGAGAAGTCTTCATTCCTCTGCAAAAGAAGTGAGTCATCCGTTCTGGGTTACACACAAGCTCTTATAAGCACACAGGAACAGTTACATACTCAAAAGAGCCGCAGGGATGCTCACTTGCACTGCAGCTGGGGACAGAGTGGCTGAGGCCACCGAGCGAACTGTATTGTGGTACAGACCAGGAACAGGTCTCCCTGCTCTTTGGACCACAGCTGTATTTCTTACCACTGCTCTGCAATGGCATTTGGCACGGTAGGAGCTGTTGTGGTAGTTGCAACGGCAGGGGCGAGAACTGCATTTCCCCCACTTTACAAAAGCCTGCGGCTGAAGTGCTTGGAAAAGCAATTGGTATCCGGGTGGATTTTACTTAAATCAAATTGATTTTAAATCACTAGTCAGTAAGACTTGATTTTTTTTACAGAGGGACTCATTCTTGCTGGTATACTCTTAATATTTACAACAAGATGAAGGTTTCACTTTTGGAATAATAAATTTTCAGAGTAGTTTTTACGGTTATATCAAATATCACTGATTTGTTTATACTATTCGAAATACATAGACAGATAATTATGAAATTATTGTGAGGTTTAATAAGTTAACTGTTTATATTTAGACAACTTTTCTGCTGTACTTTATTGGAAAGAGAAAAATAAACATTTCCATAATCACAATGTGAACAATTTATTTAACTAGAACAATAACATTATAGCACACGTATCCATGTTTGTTAACTGATGTGGTTAAACAGTTTTTTTTATTAAAAAAACAGACTGAGCTTTAGCACACATGAAAAACTTGAAACAAATCCTTATTTCCTAATGAATAGCCTATAGTGTAACTTAAATAGAAAACGTATCTTTAGAAAGATTTTTCCTCCAAAAGCATTTTATATTAAAAATTCAATTTAAATAATAAAAATCAGATTTAAATAAAAAAAGATTTTTTGTATGTTTTTTTAAAACACCATTGATTTTTATGTACGCTGATTGGTATTAAAAGCCTCACACCTGTTTCTTTGCTTTTAAAGATTTTTGTCAGGATGGGCAACCTTTTTCAGCTCAGTATTTCTTCCTGGGCAGCCTTCCGGTAGGGTTGGTGGAGGGGATGTTCCAGTTGTGGGCAGGGCCCAAGGCAAAAATTAGCCGAAGATGGCATGCAAATATAATCCTTTATACAGTAGGCTAGCTTCTGCGCAGACCCACACTGCTCTGTCCTCTGTTCAGGAAAGCGAGGTGCATCTTATTGTCCATCAGTGAGGGAAGGTGGGAGCTAACGTATGTGCGCCTCTCCTGTTTCAGGCCAAACCTGTGTAGATATAAAAGACAACATTGTCGATGAAGGCTACTATTTCACCCCGAAAGGAGATGACCCCTGTCTGAGTTGCACGTGCCACAATGGCGAGCCAGAGATGTGCGTGGCGGCCCTATGTGAGCGGCCTCAGGGCTGCCAGCAGTATCGGAAGGACCCCAAGGAGTGCTGCAAGTTTACCTGTTTAGATCCTGGTAAGAGGTGCTTCTTTTTAAAAAAGTTTATTTATTTGGTTTTTCAGATTGAAGTTTTACAATCGTATATCCAACGTACACCATAAAAACAAAGATTCCAAGACTGGCTAGCTAAAATGATTGAATGCTTATTGCTAAATTAACAGGTAGAGTTAGAGGTATTACCTTTCAGAAAGTTAATAAGGAATGGACTGTCTCTAAGGAATCTCTCAAAAATTATGTGGAGAAGGTAGAGCTCCTGCTATGTTCACTTTGTTCTAGCTCTCATGGATCAGTATTTTATCTGTGGAAAATGTGCTGGTAAAACTCCCACCAGACCACAAGACGCACCTAGTTTTTGGAGGAGGAAAACAAGAAAAAAAATATTCTGAATCTCAGAAGCCAGAACAGCAAGAGGGATCGCTGTGCAGTGAACGCAGCAATCCCTCTTGCTGTTCTGGCTTCTGGGATAGCTGCGCAGCCTGCATTCACTCCATAAGACGCACACACATTTCCCCTTACTTTTTAGGAGGGAAAAAGTGAGTCTTATAGAGCAAAAAATACGGTAATTAACATGGTTCTTGCTACACAAGAACAGTTGCTCCTGCTGTTAGAATTGCCGTATTTTTCTGTGTATAAGACGCTCCCATGTATAAGATGACCCCTGTTTTTTTGAGCCCAAAATTAAGAAATAAATAATTGCAACATTCTGTGTATAAGTCGACCTCCAATTTAAAAAAATGGGGGGGGGGTATAGTCTTATACATGGAAAAATACAGTATATCCCAGTCCCCTTCTGGTAAAATTAGGAACGCCAGAGAACTTTCAGAGTCCCAAAGGTCTTGGGACATAACCGTACCTCCGTTTGGTGTGGCAGTTGTTTCTAAAGCAAATTTTAAAACATGAATGCTGTGATGGAAAGTTTGCAAATAGTGCCGTTCAAGCACTGGAAGACACTGCTATGGAATTGCCTAGTATAAGACAGGCAATATTGCAAAATAGAATGGTCTGGATGTTTTGCTTGCCGGTCAGGGAGAAGCATGTGCTCTGGCAGGAGCTGAATGTCGTATCTACATCCCTGATGACACTGATAAAATAATTTATCAGGCAGAGATAATAATAATAAAAAAGATGGCCAAGCTGCATGAGAGGGATCAATGGAACCTGTGGTCATGGCTGGAAGATTGGGGATCAAATATACTTTATATTATTGTGGCTGCCACCATATGTATCATTGGCTCTGGGTGCCAATGAAAGTTGTGCAAAAATGTTTCTAACTTGTGGACCCTTGGACTGTGTCAGTAAAACAAAACACCTGCTACATAAGCTGAATCTAAAGGGTTGAGCAGCTATTTCAGTAACGTGTTGAAATACTGCTCTGAGCTTTTTGTAATATTCCACTATCTTTCAAGGAAGTTGGCCTCTGTATTTGCACAACGATTCCTTTATAGATACACGCTTTGTACCATGTTCTGAGGACTCTCTGGCACCCGTGTCAGGGGCCTCTCCCAGGTTCTGGAATAAAGAGAAGCATCAGGCATGAAACAAACGTTGTCCTGTGGTTTGATTTCTGCAACAAAGATAAGTTGCTACCTCCACCGACACAGACAGTTCGAATGCCAGCTTTTGGAAACAGCAAGAGTGGAGAGGGCTGTTGCCCTCGCAATCCTCCCTATATGCTTCCATTTGGGGCTTCTAGCAGGCTCTACTTATGTTCCTACCTGGAATCCTTTTTTTCTAAATGGATAAGCATTGGGGCAGAAAAAGACCCTTGATGTGTTAGTAGCCATGCGTGCTTCTTCCAGCTCTGCTGCAAATTTCAGATTGCCTCTGTTCAAATGCAACAAGTGAGCTCTTCAAGCCTTGATTTAACCTTGCCGCTTCATGCCTCCTCCCCTTCTCCCTTCCCTTGCCCACTGTAACTTGAATCTTCTGCGGTTTATCAAACCGCAGTTTCCCCTTGCATCAAGTCTGAAAAGCTGTGGTCTGACTAGGAGCCAGGACCAGAAATACAATCGTTAGCTGTCCCCTTGCATAAGGGGCATTCAGCACTGCCTTGCATGTGAGTATTTGTGAATTAGGGTACCTGCCCAACATTGATATCGGAAAGTGGGCAGGGAGGAGAGGCCAGTTCTGCAACAAAATGTTGCAGTGTAGCCTCGCCAATTGGGAAGGAGTGCTCCAGTTTGAGGTACCTGCCTGCCAGGCATGCAGTCCTTCAGGATATCATCAGCTGTAAGAAGCCCGTGTTTCCCAATCCACCTCTTCCCCATTTCATCTTCCAAATGATACCCAACATTCTGCGGCTAGTGAACATGTGTGCTTCAGTGGTCTCCAGGCATGCTGATCCCTCCCTCTTATTTCTTGGTCGCTCTTTTCTGGCTGCAATCCTGTTGCCACCTCACCTCTTGCGAGTTGCTACAAGAGTGGGAGTGATGGGGATACTTGACTTCGTCTTAAAATTGCATCTAGCTGATGATCATAATAACAGCATAATGAAATCCAAGTGGATCAGCCAGGATTCCCTGTCAATGAGATGTTTCGTTCCATTGACCCTGGTTCTGGTGGATGAAAAGCTCCTGCTGCCTCAGGATCTTGGTCTGCCCACAAACATTGTGACGCCCTCCCATCCCTGGCAGATCAGCCTTGTAGTTTTAAGACCAAGTTGGGGAACCTTCAGCTGCAGGCCTCACTAGGCCCTCCAAGCCTCCCCTCTTTGGCCCACCAGGCCATTTTCGCCAAGCCATGCCCACCTGCACTGCTCAGCTGGGTGTGGGCCAGGTAGAAAGGTGATTGGGCCAAAAGGGCATTTGCAGGCACCGCCAGCAGCACTTTGCAAGTCCTGCCAATCAGCTGATCAGCAGAGCTTGCACAATGTTATTCTTTTGGCTGCACATTTTGATTTCATGCGTTCACCTGACATGATTGTGCTGTCAGGTGACTGACAGGCAGGCAAATTTGCTTACCTGTCAAACTTGGCCCAGTGAGGGATATGAAAAGCTAAGGATCTCAGTCACCAGTCGGATCTAGTTTCCTACTCTTTGTTTAAGAGTGTCTGCATTATAACCAAGGACTTGGACCAGTCTGAGTCGACCTTGTTTCTGTTAAGGAAACGGAAGGATATTTGCATCACTGGAAGGTCGCAAATGTTCTAAGGAGCCTGCTGAATTGGGTTAAGCCAGGGAGGTGTGGTGGAAACATATTTACCTTGGGCATCCAGGTGTGGGTACCTCTCATGCATTGCAAAAACCACCACTACCACCACCCACTGTTTACTTTTCTGTTATATGTGATGCCATCATTACTTGAAATGCCCGCCAGTCCCGCAAGTAGCCAGCAGATGCTGCTGCTGCTGTTTGGTCTTGTTTCCTTGAAATTGACGGAAACACTTGGTTGGTTGAAATTTCCTTGCCTATTTCCCCCCTCCCTCAGCCAAAGAGGGAATAGTTTTTGACCAAACTGGAGAGATGCCCCTCTCCCAAACCCCGGTGGCATGAACCTATTTGGACTTCTACAGTTTGGGATTGCCTGGAAAATGAATTGGCTCTTGGCTATTGTGAAATGTATTTGGATTCTTGGAACGCACATGGCAGGGTGTTCTCGACTATTTCTAAAGTTCCTGTCCTTACGCTTAACGCTTGTGGCAGGTTACTTTTCAGCCAAGGTGGCAGAAATGTGAGCAGTATTATGCATTGTTGCATTATTGTGTCTGTGAGGGGACCAGATGCCCAGTTCTTTCAGTGCTTAGTTCAGGTGTGCGGGAGGAGCCTTTGGCTGCCCGGATGCTGTCGAACTGCAGCTGTCATCAGCCCCAGCAAGCATGGCCCAATGGCCAGGGGTTCTGGAGGGTGTAGTTCAACAGCATCTGGAGGGCCAAAAGTTCCCCCACACTTGCCTGAGTTGAAACTTTCTTTGTGGGCAACCCCCCTGCCCCTACAGTTTGTGAAAAGTCCCAGATGCTGTCTGCCTGAACAGTAGGGTGATAACCGAGCAGCAGGGATGACTTAGACCAGTGAAACTAGACCTGAAACTGTTGTTTGCTGTTTTTACTCCTTTTTCAGCCAGCCACACTCTTTCCCAGAGTGCTCCATTTCATTCCCTCTTCCTCCTGGTTTCCTGTTAACAATTGGCCAATATTCTATTCTCACTGAGGATGCTGAAGTCTCCCCCTACCCTGGTGCCTTTGCAAATGTGGTTCCCTGGAGACTGCTGGTGCACATCACCCCTGTCGTTTATTCAATTAAATATTTTTAGTCTGCACTTGAATAAAGTAGATTGAGGCAGCTTACAGTATGGAAAATATAGTAAAGCTAGTCTGCAAGCGTCTATAAAACATAATTAAAAGCATATATAAAACATCAGGTGCTGCTTGTTTCAAAAGAGAAATTCACATTGTGAAGGCCCGTCTAAAACAGCTGCACATGTGTGGTGCTGTTTGGGCTTTATAAGGATCTAAACTCAGAAAATGGGTTTGCTTTTAGTAAATTGGTTGGATTTGGAAACAAAAACATTTATATTAAGCTTTTCAATTAGTTTTCCGCCACCCCTTGTTATGAGGCACAACATACTCTTGGTTAGCTTCAGAAGAGAGGCTTTTGAATCAGGTTACAGTATGTTTCATGACAAGAAGCAGTAATGCTAGAATAACAGGTCATATACCAATCCAATTTATGGGCATCTGGTGGTTTCACAATTGTTCCCCCTTGTCTTGTTGCAAACTTAGGATCTTAACACTTCTTGCATTTTTGCTTTCCAAATGCTTTGTATCTAAGTGGATTTGCTTGTATTGGAAAACAGATTAGTGACTAGCTAATTTTGTTTTGGCAGTGGGAGCAATATGAAAAGGAAAGTAGTTTTTAGCTGACAGTGCATTTCTCAGAACAGAGGGCTTCTCGGCTGATGCAGTTATTGGGAAGTGTTTTCTCACGTGGATTATTAATTTTGAGGAATCACAGTCGTTGAAGCTCCATCTATTCTTGGCTTACTTATCGCATAGCATTTATGTCCCACCAACCGTGATGTGTACGTGGTCCTCTCGCTCCTCATTTAATCCCCATACAGCAACCCTGTGAGGTGGGTTAAGCTGAGAGGCAGTGACGGGGCCGAGGTCACCCAGTGAGTTTCATGGCTGAGCAGGGATTGGACCTCTGGTCTCCCAGGTCCTAGTCCGACACTCTTTAACCACTATACCCCACTGGCTCTCAAGTCAAGAGGTTTGATTCCCCCAGAGCATAACTTCCATTAGGAAAGCCAGCATTCATCACAGCACTTCTGTCCAGATTTCTAATGCGCGGAGAGGACTGAGTACTGCATCTGCACCCTAAATTTGAGAGGTACTTTAAAAGCATAATGGGGGCACTGAAAATATATTTTTGGAAGAGGATTAATGCCATTTTGAGGAGTCTCCATTAGAAGCAGCCTGCAGGTCCAGGCTACCAAGAATTGTGTGAAGAACTTGTTTGATTCAGCGGGCCAGATCTTGTGTCATCAGGCGATTGACAGGTGGGGTTGTCCTGTCAACATGCCGAGGTTGCCTGTTGGGATAGAGGATGGTCCAGCAGAAAGTTGTGCGGGGAGCTCAGTTCTGCTTTCTGCGTCCCCCTCTCTTGCCTGCCCCACATCAGATGACACATACGACCTCAGGTGGGTGAGGTTTCAGCAAAACAGCCGCATGGACCGATTGTCGAGGCCCGGCAGGCCAGGTTTGGCTCGGAGGTTGAAGCTCCACCACCAAACATCTAGACACATTCTTGCTCTTATCTCCCCTTCCTCTTCCGCAGTTTTCCAGGAAGTTCTCTTTTGGTTGGTCCCTCCTGCTGAATGGCCGGAAAAGAGCTTGGTTGGAAATGAACCGCACACCACTGATTTTTTGCCATAATGTAATGGGATCTCTACTTTTGATTCCTCCATGCAGACGGCAACAGTTTGTTCGACTCCATGGCGAGCGGCATGCGCCTCATCGTGAGCTGCATCTCCTCCTTCCTGATCTTGTCCCTGCTCCTCTTCATGGTCCATCGGCTACGGCAGCGGCGCAGGGAGCGCATCGAGTCTCTGATCGGAGCAAACCGTAAGTCCCTCGCCTGTGCTTGATCTGGAAGCCCCTGAGTTGCGGAACTCTCCTTTGCAACAAGGGTGTGCCTGGCACCTTCCTTAAGTCATTGCCCTCATATGCTGAATGTCATCAACCTTTATTACGGTCCAGAGACCCAACAAATCATTACAAAACAATACACAATTCATACAGCCTACCTCTGGGTTAAACAAGCATTTTGTTTAGAATATAGGGCTCATTTGATCTTGCAACCACCGATAAAAACTTTGCCACTGCTAATGTTCTAACATTTGTCCGGTCTTCCAGTAGGAACCTGTCATAGTGAGCCTCTGATTTTCCCGGGAAAGGTACCAGCAAGGGTAGTATCAGTTCAGCCCTGGCTTGCTCATATTTTGCACAATGCAACAAAATATGTTTTATGGAATTGATATCTTGAGCACACGAGCAAAGTCTGTCCTGGTAGGGAACTCCTCTCAACCTGCCATCCAACACTGCAGAAGGAAAGACATTTAGTCTGGCTTTGGTGAAAAGCCTTCGGTAGTTTGGTAGTATGCTGAATATGCGTCTTTTTAACCCTGGCCGGTTAGGGTTAGGGTGTTGTTGCAGTGTTAGTAAGTAGTCCAGCAATATCAGAGGTTCCCACTATTGCCGTAAGAAATCTTAAGATAAAACACAAAAGTTAGAGAAGGCACGCTAGACGCAGCCTACTTTTGTGACCATATTGTCACTCATTCTTGGACTTTATGGTGAAGGGTGGGTAAGAAATTGAATTAATAATAATAATAAATCACTTACATGCAGCTTTCAGCTGCTGTTTTTTGAAAACACGTCTCTCTTTGACCCAGTGCAGGTGTGGAAGTTTTCTGGCCCTCTAGATATTGCTGAACTTGCAGCCTTACTCAGAGTTAGGCCCATCAAACTTAATGGACATGGCTTAGATCAATTAGATTCAACGAATCTACTACACTGAGTCAGGGCTAGCAATGTATCTGGCCCAGAGTCTCATGACAGTTCATCATTGGTAACTCCCTGTGATGCTTTGTTCATCCTTAACAGCACCAAGCTTCTTGCTTTAATTAGTTTTTATTAACTATTTCCTTGTGTTTAAAACAAGCAAACAGAAAAGTAAATATAGTAGTGTCTCCACTTTCAGTTTACAGAGCTTTTGGGTTTCAAGTTAGGCTTACCCTTTGCAGAACGAATGACCTACTTGGCGAGAGGTAGTGGTGGAATAATAATGTATTTTGGTTTGTGTGTGTTTTTCTCCTAACTCCCCTCTCCCCCAATAGTGCACCACTTCAACTTGGGTCGCAGGATGCCCGGTTTCGATTATGGCCCCGATGGCTTTGGGACTGGACTCACGCCGCTCCACCTTTCTGATGACGGGGAAGGTGGGGCGTTTCATTTCCACGACCCTCCTCCTCCCTACACGGCGTACAAATACCCAGATATCCAGCACCCCGATGACCCACCTCCGCCGTACGAAGCTTCCATTAACCCAGACAGCATTCTTTGTTCTCCCCCAGGTACATCGTTGAGATGTTGTCCTTTGAGTATTGTTGGGCTGCAGGATGCTATACCAGTAGAGCACATTGTGCACTCGGAAGGTGCCAGGTTCAATTCATGGCTTCTCCAGGTTAGGGCTGGGAGAGAGCATTTCCTGAAATCCCAGAGGACCACTGTTGGTCAGCTTAGTCCAGGGACATGGCACTCTCCAAATGATTTGGACTGCAGTTCCCATCAGCTTCAGGTAGCATGGCCAGTGGAATTCTGCTCCAAAGAATTGATGGTGGCCTTGTCCAAGTAGCTGATGATGATTATGCTGCTGCTGCTGCTGCTGCTAATAATAATAATAATAATAATAATAGTAGTAGTAGTAGTAGTAGTAGCAGTACAGTGGTACCTCGGGTTACCTATGCTTCAGGTTACATATGCTTCAGGTTACAGACTCCGATAACCCAGAAATAGTACCTCGGGTTAAGAACTTTGCTTCAGGATGAGAACAGAAATCGTGCAGTGGCGGCGGCGCAGCAGCAGGAGGCCCCATTATCTAAAGTGGTGCTTCAGGTGAAGAACATTTTCAGGTTAAGAACGGACCTCCGGAACAAATAAAGTTCTTAACCCGAGGTACCACTGTAGTAGTAATAGTAATATTTGTATCACTCCCATCTCCCAGCCACTCTGGGCGGTTTCTAGCATATACAGAAACATGATAAAACACAAAACATTAAAAACTTCTCTATTCATGGCTGACTTCAGATGTCTTTTAAAGATGATATAGTTGCTTCTCTCCTTGACATCTGATGGGAGGGTGTTCCACAGGGTGGGCGCCAATACCGAGAAGGCCCTCTGCCTGGTTCCCTGTGCCTTCACTTCTCACAGGGAGGGAACTGCCAGAAAGCCCTTGGAGCTGGACCTCAGTGGGAGGCTGAGTGTTGGGGGTGGAGATGCTCATTCAGGTATACTGGGCTGAGCCCGTTTGGAGCTTCAAAGGTCAGCTCCGACATTTCGAATTGTGCTTGGAAACGTACTCAAGAGTGCTGCCTCTGACTTGTCAATTCCCCCTTGCCTTTTCCATTTTCCAGGTGGAATCCATTCCCAGACAGGCCAGAGCAACCAGCTGTCCCTCGGAAACGGCGACGCATCTCCGCCGCTGACAGAGGAATCTCTTCCTCCTTCGGTCGGTCCTTCTCCAGCAGAGCTGGAAGACTCTGTTGACAGCAGCACCCTCCTCGTACCTCCCGACACGCCCTTAAGTGAAAGCCCGCCGGCAGAGACACTTTCAGGCAGCCTCCACAGTCACTGTTCTCTGAATACCATTGTATAAAGGAAAAATTGGGGGGCGGGAGGGGATTGGAAAAAAAAAGAAATCTTACTGCCGGTCAGAAATAAATTTTTGAGCAACTGTTTGCACACCAGATGTACAGACGGACACTAATGGACCGAACTTCAGAAATAAGCTCCGCTCCTTGTTTCTCTTTCTTTCTTTTTCTCTTATTTAGGACACTACTTTTATGTTCTAGGAAATCATGTGTCTTGGCTGTTGCTGTCATTTTCTAGCCTGGTTGGGTTGCCCTCTTTAAATTTTATTTTATTTTTGTTTTTTAAAAAAAGGATTATGGAAGCTGCACCTTTCTCACTAATGATGGGAAGAATGCAGAGGATGTTCTTTTTTAATTTTTCTTGAACAACAGCGTCCCGACTCTTTGTTCGCAAGGAGGAAGAAAAAAGCACGGATAGCTTTTTGTCGCCTGGCCTCTTTCCACCTCCCTCGTGAATCGCGGGAAAGGAAACCGCGAGCTGTACATTGGATGGAGACGTTTCTTGAATTTTGTGGGGACGGGGCTACAGGAGCTTGGAAACTCGGAAGCGATTACAGAGAGCCTGCCTGCTGGAGAATCTCTTTTGTCGCCCTGAAACGCTCCCCGGCCGCAACTCAGACCTTTCCTCCTTGAGCACAGAAGATTGGATTTTGGTGATGCTTGTTGGGTGTCCCTTTGAACAGAAGGCAGAACCACAACCCCACCGTCGTCCTGGCAGATAGAAACATGAGCCAAAGAAAAGAGAGGCAGGTAGACATGGACCTGCAGCTTTTGATTGTCATGTTCCTTTCAACACTGCCATGGAGGAGGGACTGCGAGGTTTAAAAAGGAGTTTGATGGATACTTGGCTGTTTCCTCGACGTAGCGCAGTGAGATCCAAATGTTTTTTGGGGGGAGGGCAAGGGGGACAGTTTGCAAACACCTGCTTCCTTCTCTGTGAAACTGCAAGTCCTGTACAGCGGCTCTTTTAAACTCTGTGACCCTCAATGCAATGGCTTCTAACAGGCATTGTGCATTTTTAAGGTTCTGGGTTTGGGGGATGAAATGGTGCCGGTAACTCCCTAAAGCTTCAATGAATTGGTCCAGTGTCATCAGGTTTCGCGCCCCCCCTTCCACTCTTATTTAATTCTGGGTTTTCATTAGAATTACTTAGATCGATGTTAATTTTACACCACTGGGGGGGTTGATCATTGAAGCCTTAAGGTATCATTAAAAAATTAGGCAACCCTAGAGAACGATAGCAGGCTTTTTGGGTGAGGGTGGAGTTTAGCACAGCAATGAATATTGCGTCCGAGCAATAGCCACTGTTGGCGTAAGTGGGATTGGGATTGAAAGAGTCACTAGGCAGGTGGCTGGGTTTCTTCTTTCCTTTTTCCCCTCCCCACCGTCCTCTTTGGTCCCCGGCGCTTGACAAAAGCCGTCGCCAGTGAACATTGCTGGAATTCATGACGAACCCGAGTCGGAAGATGCGTCTTGTACAGTTTAGGTCATGACGTTCAGGGTGTTATTCTCCCCTGCGAAGTTTTGTCTCCAGTTTGATAGGCAAGGTGCGTTTCGTTCCAGAGAGCTTGTAAATAGCGAGGAGGTTTCCGAATTGAGCCGAGAGGACGCCTCTCATCGCTAGCTAGTTTCCTTTTAGAGAGGCTGGCCAGGCGAGGAGGTGGTAATCTCCATCTTTTCACTGATGTGTTCCTCTTACCTTATGAAAGGCAGGAAGCCTAGAGGGACAGGAAAGGAACATGGAGTGTGTGTGTGTGTGTGTGTGTGTGTGTGTGAGAGAGAGAGAGAGAGAGAGAGAGCGCTACTTTCCCACTTGCTGACCAGGCTAGTTCAGGCCCCAACTTGTCAGGGTGCCTCTCCATTTCGCCTGCATTGCATTGGGTGTATTCCCATATGCAATATTTTGCAGGGGTCTTTTCTATTTTTCTACACTAGGATTTGTGATAGTAACCACCACGTGGGCTGTGTTTAAAGGAAGAGGGCAGGCTTCATTACGCAGAAGGTCCCAATCCCCGACATCTCCGGGTAGGGCTGGGGGAAAGGAGCCCTCTCTGAATCCCTGGAGAGCTGCTTGCCTGTCGGGAGCCGATGGTACCCACTCGGCAAGCCATTTGCCCGAGTCTTTATAGGGCAGCTGCGAAGAGCCCCTGAAAACAATCAGCACAAGCCGATGGAAGACAATTTGCAGCGCGGCAATCACGGTCCTGTCCAAGCATGTTAGATAATCATTGATAAGAGGATCGCCTTTCCTCGAGGAGCGTTGCAGACACAGCCCTTCTGGCGGCATAGGATAGGCTCATACAGTTACCCTTCTTCAGAGCACAGAAGTGCTCTGTGGAGTTGCCCCGGGGGGGGGGTGGTGAAACTGCAAGGAAACCCGTCTTGTAATAGGATTTTGTGTAACAAGCATTGATAGGTTGGCGGAACGGGTCTCCCCTCTCCTCCCTGTGGTGGCCGAGCCAGACCCGATGGCTACTGCAAGGCGCGGCTTCAAATGTGATGTCCTCCGAATGGGTGCAGAAGTTGCCTCGCAGCCGAGGAAAATCTGGTTCCTGGATTTCTTGCACCCACACACCCAGGATGTAGTGCAGAACAAGAGGGAGTCCTCCTTTATTGAGAGGACTTGCAGCTCCTTCTGCCTTTCAGCTGCGAGTCCAGGTGTAGCTGGACTGCTGTGGCCACAGGTACGTGTTCTGAGTTGGATGATGCTGAGCGTTTCTGAAGTATGAGAAATAAAAGCGGGTTTTGTGCGTTTTTAGCACACTCATAAGTTTTATACATTGTATGTACTGGCTTCTTGAGTTTTGTATGTGTGTGAGAGTGAGTGTTCAGGGTGCTGAGTATACCTGCATGTACTGCCGCTTACGATCTTAAGCAAAGCAAAGCAGAGTAGCATGAGATAGGAACCAGTTCTCCCCAGGCTGCAAAGCTGGCCCTTGGATTCGTTCTGCAGCAGGTGGGTCTGGGCCTAAGAGCGAAGTAAGATGCCCAGTCCCTGAAGTCCTTCAATAGCAGAGCTCAGCTGGGATAACCCAAGCGTTTGAATTAATCGCCACATGCAGCCAGTCCTCAGTGTGTTACTGCTCGGAACTGCCCATGCTTTGCAGTGGGTCAGTGGAAAGTAATACTGTACAGTCATACCTCGGGTTAAATATGCTTCAGGTTGAGCGTTTTCAGGTTATGCTCCGCGGTGACCTGGAAGTAATGGAATGCGTTACTTCCGGGTTTCGCCGCATGTGCAGACGCTCAAAATGACGTCATGCAGAAGCGGCGAAACGCGACCCACCCACGCGCAGTCGCATGTTACATTCTGCTCAGGATGCAAATGGGGCTCTGGAACTGATCCTATTCGCATCCAGAGGTACCACTGTACACAAAGCTATTAAGAGTGTCCCATTGAAGGCTTCTGTCCCTTTCCCGAGTGCCGGTGTTTATTTGTTCTGTTAGCCTGTGGAGATCTTTTAATTTTCTTCCTGCGTTGCTTCTCGGGGCGTTGCCAGAAAGACTAGCCTGGAGAGCAGAAGACTGAGAGGGTGAGATGAGAGCCACCTTCAAATATCTGAAGGGCTGGCACATGGAAGATGGAGCAGGCTTGTTTTTCTGCTGCTCCGGAGAGGAAGAATCGAACTGATGGATTCAAATGGCAGGAAAGGAGATTCCGGCGGAACGTTAGGAGGAACTTTCTAAGGATGAGATCTGACAGTGGAACAGTCTGCCTTGGGAGATGAAACAGAGGTTGGATGGCTGTCTGTCAGGGATTCTTTAGCTGTGATTCCTGCATTGCAGGGGGTTGGACTAGATGACCCTTGGGGTCCCTTCCAACTGCAGTTCCATAAGGCCTAATGCAGGTGCCATAGTAAACTGCAGAACCAATCTGCAATGCTCATCAGTACAGTGGTGCCTCGCAAGACAAAAATAATCCCTTCCACGAGTCTCTTCGTCTAGCGGTTTTTTCTTCTTGCGAAGCAACCCTATTAGCGGATTAGCGCTATTAGCGGTTTAGCGGCTATTAAAGGCTTAGCGGCTATTAAAGGCTTAGCGGATTAGCGGCTAAAAGGCTCTTAGCGGCTTAGAAAAAGGGGGGGGAGCGAAAAAAAATGGCAAGACTCGCAAGACTTTTTCGTCTTGCAAAGCAAGCCCATAGGGAAATTCGTCTTGCGAAGCAACGCAAAAACGGAAAACCCTTTCATCTAGCGAGTTTTCCGTCTTGCGAGGCATTCGTCTTGCGGGGCACCACTGTAGTTCTTGTGTTGGGGTACATGCCCCCCCCCGGCACTACAGGCTTCTTTCTGCATCTTGCAAATATCCCAATTGTTGTTTTCTTTTCTCCGTCTATTTTAATACTGTTTTGCCCCATTTTTTAAAAAAAGCCGATGTCAGCAGTAAAGGTTCTGCATATCTTTCCACAAATGTCTGATTGAGGCTATTGATCTTTAACTCGGATATCAGAGCATAAATGTCTTTAGCGGTTAATATTGTAGCCACAGGTTCCATGTTGACCAAATGCTTGGGAGTGGTGCAGGATGGAGAGCAGAAACAAACACACCGACAACAACAAACCTTTTAAAAGCCAAACTCTTAATTTGAGACAAATAGGCCTCTGCTATGAATTTCAGTTTATTAAAACAAAGTCTATTTTTGGGTTTTTGTTTTGTATTTTGCTATCGAAATGACACATCCCTCTGCTTACAAGCTGCCCTTTGCAAACCCTCTTGGTCGTGCGGTTTGTGCACGAAGGTATTTTTGTGTGTGTGTGTGTGTCCCCCCCCCAATTCAACGCACACAAAACAATAGTCTTACTTTGGTCTGGAGGGAAGAAACTTCTCATCGGTTCTGGGGACCCAGATGTCGTTCTTCAAACATTGCATGTTTGGACATAGGCTTGGTTGACTTCCAGTTCATTTCTCCTCCCACCCCCAGATGTGGGTCTTGTGTTTGAAAGGGATGATTGTGTTGGGTTTCTGTACATACCGCTCCCAATACAGCGAGCAGGGAAGGCAGACTCCCGGAAACCTTTGCTGCACAGTGTCAATTTTGACAGTCCGGCATGCGGTTGTGGAGATGGGGAAGAGAGACAGGAAAGAGCACTTAATAGACTGCGTGTCCTTGGCCAAATTAAACCCCAGCTAACGTGAAAAAGTGAAGGCAAGCCAGCAGCAGCAGATGTGTTCAGAGGTGGATTCCTTTCCCCAGTTTTAAGGGGATTTCTCCTGGTAGGCACAAGGAGCCAGTTCGCACTGGCTGAATTTCAGCCCCTCTCATCTTTTTATTATGGGGAAACACCAAGGGGGAGGTCTCTAACTCTGGGTAGACCCAAGGTTTGCTTGTGAAAGGTCCAGGACTCACCCCCTGACATCTCCAGGTTGCAGCCAGTGTAGACCGCAGGTGAGAATCCTGTGGTCTCAACAGGAGTTGGGCTCCACGAACATCTCGAGATCCTCAGGCCCTCTTCTCCCTCTCCACCTCCCCCAGTGTAGACAATTTGTGAGCCAGACGGACCAATGATTTGAGGCAGCTTTCTGTGTTCGAATCTCTTAATTGTCACGCTTCTTTTTCTGACGGCTGGATGCTAGACTTGCTGTTTGCTTGGGACATGCGTACAAGGCGACAAATGAGACACTTGCTTATTAGCTTCTCAGAAAATCACTTTTAGCCAAGGCTGTGTGTCTGCAGGACTCCCCCCACCCCGTGTTGTTGATTTGTGATTGGATGTCACTGTGGCTGTGTGTGCGTGCGTGTGCGTGTTTAAAGAAAAAAAAAAGATTTTGATATTCCATGAAAATACTATGTAGAAAAGAAATTTGATACTGTAATAGTTCGGTCCCTGTGACATTTTTTTTAAGTTTTAATGTTTTGATTTATTATTATTATTATTTTATTTTTTAGGAGAAAAAGAGGGTGGGATGGGATGACACTAATCTTTTATTTTTCTCAAGATGCTGTGAGAGACATTTCATCCAAATGCCAAATAAATTGTGTTCTGTAAAGAGGGCCCTGTCTCTGTGTTTGTGTGTGTGTGTGCCTCTCTCTCATCTAAAGGGAGGCAGTGGACCTCCCTAACTTTTTGGGGTTCCCATTGTGGTTGTGGGATATTTTTAAAGATCATATTTGCCAGGGGTTCCTGCTCCTGCCTGCTTTAACCCCACCCCATCCCTTTACACCCCATCCCTGCCCGGTTCCTTGAAGGCCCCCCCCATCCTCACTGCTCCTCTGTGTCTGTCCGTCACTGCTTTTCTTTAAAACCACCGTTATAAAACCTGCCTTCTCTCCCTGTCTCTGACTGAATGCAAATCCAGGATTCTAGTGAGGCGCTGCAAACCTTGCTGTGGGTGCTGTTGAGTAACAGTGATCTATTTATCTATCTTGCATTTCATCCATCATGAAATTCACAATGGCGAACCCTGCCTTCCCATCAGGCCACTGACCTCTCCCAAGCCTGCTAAAGCAGCAGTGAGATTATTACACCAAGTAATAATATGAGGCTTGTTTATAATATTCACTTAAACAACCTTAAGATATCAGTGACTTCCCTTCCTCTCTTTCCATGGTTCATTTTGCTCAACATAAACCCCTGCATATCTTATATAAACCAAACTATTCAGTGTTCCATTATTATACCCATCAAAACTTAAATTACGCTGTTGAATTTATCTTAATGCTGCCCACGTTTTCAAATAAACACAATTTTCCTCCATATATTCAATAAACATTTTCCATCCTTCTTTAAACGTACGTTCTTCTTCTTCTTCTCTTATTCTGTATGTTAAGTCTGCAAGCTGCGCATATTCCATCGATTTAAATTGCCAATCTTCTTTAGTCTGGACTTTGCTCTTTTTCCATTTTTGGGCTAATAAAACATGGGCCGCAGTACATAAATAACCTTTTCCGACATCTTGGAATTTCCATCTGAATTATCCCCAATGAAAAGGACTCTGGGTTTTTTTTGGGGGGGGGACGGGGGACGGACGGACACTGATCCTCAACCTATGCTGCCTTGTTGGAGAAGAAAAGACTAAGCAGTAAAGCCTACACACATGGAAGAGTGGAGTCCTAAGACAAATGGATGGCGCCTTGTATTCCTTCATCCCAGCAACTCCTGCAGTCAAGCTGGTGCCAAATGTATCGCTCTGCTTTGGATCACATCAGCAAGGCCGGGGGGGGGGGTTGTTCCCTTGTCTGGGCAGCTCAGGACCTCTAGATATGCTGCCCAGGTATGTACCTGCGGAGGTGGCTTCGGTTCTGCTTATGCAGCAGTTTGGCTTTACCCCTGGAGGCACACTCCATTTCTTGAGGCAAGATGGATGCCAGCAACCTCCGCAGTCAAAGGAAGTGTGCCTCTGAGTAACAGTTGCCAGAAACAGCAGGAGCGGAGAGTGCTGTTGTACTCGTTTCCTGGCATAGTTACAGATAGGTAGCCGTGTTGGTCTGCCATAGTAAAAAAAAATAAAAAAAAATCTTCCTGTAGCGCCTTAACGACCAACTAAGTTAGTTCTTGGTATGAGCTTTCGTGTGCATGCACACTTCTTCAGATACACTGAAACAGAAGTTGCCAGATCCTTCTATATAGTGAGAAGGTGGGGAGGGGTATTACTCAGAAGGGTGGTGGGAATGGGAGATTGGCAGATAGCTGAGGTGAGCCTGTTGACGACTCTTAATGACTGCAATAGGTCTTACACGAAAAGGCAAGGGGTGAGAAGGTGAAAAATGGCTTAGTCATGTATAATGAGATAAGAATCCAATGTCTCTATTCAGACCAGGTCTCTCCATGGTTTTGAGTTTGGTAATGTCCTGGCAGGCTTCTTGCAGGCATCTGGTTGGCTGCTGTGAGGATGGGATGCTGGACTAGGTGAGCCTTGGTGGCACTGTGGTCTAAAACACTGAGCCTCTTGGGCTTGCCGATCAGAAGGTTGACGGTTCGAATCCTTACGACGGGGTGAGCTCCCGTTGATCTGTCCCAGCTCCTGCCAACCTAGCAGTTCAGAAGCCTGCCAGTGCAAAACAAAAAAAAAAATAAAAAATAAAAAATAAAAACAAACACACCAGTGCAAAGAAACCAACAACCCAAAAAACACACACCTGTGCAAGTAGATAAATAGGTACTGCCGCGGCGGGAAGGTAAACTGTGTTTCCATGCATTCTGGTTTCCATCACGGTGTCCCAGAACTGGTTTAGTCATGCTGGCCACGTGACCCAGAAAACTGTCTGTGGACAAATGCCGGCTCCCTCGGCCTGAAAGCGAGATGAGTGCCACAACCCCATAGTCGCCTTTCACTGGACTTAACTGTCCAGGGGTCCTTTACCTTTTACCTTTGGGCCCGATCCAACTGAACTCTTAGCATTTGCATCACCGGACACACACAAAAAGTGTATATGCACCAGACAGGAGCAGCAGCAAGATTAATAGGGTTTGAAGATTTGCCCATGATTAACTGAACAAAGGGGGATTAGAAAAACTTAACTATTCATTCTTCCTCTTAGGACGCGTTTGAAAAAGCAGAAGGCACATTCTTGGATTCCCTGCATCCCAAGTGCCAAAAAAACCTGTGCCATATAACTAACGATGTCTGGAGGGAAGCAGAATTGTTACCAGCTGGGTATTTCCATCTTTCTGCTGTGTTTCCTAAAGATTTGATTGTATGGTTCAATTTTGCTACCATGGAGAGTTCCCTCAGTACCTTTTCCTCTCCTGCAGAGGGCAGTAGCTGCAAGCAAAGTTATTCCTATCCCCAACTAAGAGCATAAAGCTATTCAGACACAATGTCTTAAACCACTAGGATGATACTGGTTTTCAGATGGCATAAAAGCCATGCAATTAAATTGAACAATGTTTAAAGCCCTTGTGAACTAGTTAGTTAGCTGCAGAATAATTTGCATTCTGGGTTTTTATCGTTGCACATGCCTGCCTTGCTTTTCTCTAAAGGACAATTTTTATTTTATTTTGAAGGAAGATTTTAAAAAGACTGCCTTTCAGATGAAGCCTTCAATGTGGCCACCTTAACAAAAGACGTGGACTCTAGCAATTGACATAAAAATTGATGAACATTTTATTTTTTTTGCACCGCCAGCTAAAAACAGAAGTAAAAGCCGCAATGAAATAAGAGATGGTTGCAATAACATTATCCATTAAAAGCCTGGCAAAGATATCTTGGATAAAACTGGAGATATTTAGTGGATAAGTAATATCACATAACCCTGAAATTGTATTCCGGTTATGTGGGGGCAGGGAACAATTTTGACTGAAAACGGAGGGTTGTATTTCTTTTTAAAGCTATTCAGAGTAGACCCATTGAGATGACCTGGAGCCATTCATTTTGGTGGGTGTACTCTTGAGTATAGCTTGACTAAATAGAGTTGGTTACATGTAGAACTGGCATTCTTACAGGTGCCACAGAATACCTGTTCTGCATCTGTAAAAGTGGCTGGGGAAACCCAGCATGATGGGCCAGGTATGAATTTATTTTTATTTATTAATATTCATAGTATAATAAAAATATTTTAGTGGGATGGCACTTTTACTCTTTGGAACTCCCTGCTTCTTGACAGAAGTTTCTTTGCTATATCTTTTCCAGCTGCTGCTGCTGAATTTTTTTTTTTTTGGGGGGGGGGAGATACACCTAGGTAGAATGTTTATTACCGTATTTTTCACCCCATAGGGTGCACCGGCCCATAGGGCGCACCTAGTTTTTTGGGGGGCGAAATAAAGGGGGAAAAATTATTCCTCCCCCAGGCGCGGGGGCTGGTTGGGCTTCCCCCGACCCCAGCCCCCAGAACAGGCTGCTCTCCGCAAGCCGTGGGAGACCGGCGGGAACTCCTGCGGGCTCCCAAGGCTTGCGGATAGCTTCCTGAAGCCTGGAGAGCGAGAGGGGTCGGTGCGCACCGACCCCTCTTGCTCTCCAGCCTTCAGCGAAAGCCTGCATTCGCCCCATAGGACGCGCACACATTTCCCCTTCATTTTTGGAGGGGAAAAAGTGCGTCCTATAGGGCGAAAAATACGGTAATTTAAAATATATTTTGGATATAGTACAGTTAAGCAGTATATAGGTAAAGGTACCCCTGACCATTAGGTCCAATCGTGGCCGACTCTGGGGTTGCGGCGCTCATCTCGCTTTATTGGCCGAGGGAGCCGGCGTACAGCTTCCGGGTCATGTGGCCAGCATGACTAAGCCGCTTCTGATGAACCAGAGCAGCGCACGGAAACGCCGTTTACCTTCCCGCCCGAGGGGTACCTATTTATCTACTTGCACTTCATGCTTTTGAACTGCTAGGTTGACAGGAGCAGGGACCGAGCAATGGGAGCTCACCCCGTCGCGGGGATTCGAACCGCCGACCTTCTGATCGGCAAGTCCTAGGCTCTGTGGTTTAACCCACAGCGCCACCCGCGTCCCTACTATATTTCGTTAAATAAATACGACATCTCTTAGCGGCTACCAGGCTCCAGGTTTTGTGCTGCAGTGAAGTGGACAGTCCAAAACCCTCATAGGTTTCACTGGCTTAATAAGAATTAACTTGTACGTGTAAATCAACCTTTGCCAACCTAAAAACATAAGGAGAGCCTGGCTGGATCAGGCTAATGCCCCATCTGGTCCAGTATCCTGTTCTCACTATGGTCCACCACCAGATAGATGCCTCTGGGAAGCCAGCAAACGGGACCAGAGTTCAAAACATGTTTTGAACTGCAGGCTTTCTCATGCAAAACTCTGCCATGATCTGTGGACTCCATACCAAATGTTCACATGTTGCAGTCCTGCACACAGACGGGGCTGGTTTTCTCCACGCCATCACAAACATTTGTTTTTATTTTGGATGTTTGTGGAGGCATAAATCGCCCGATCTGCTTCAGATTGTAGAGCCAATGCAATCTTTGTCCCGTCTGTTCTGGATTTCGGGATTTCTATAGTTCATCTGACTGGCAAAAGCTGGGGGTTACAGTGCTTTGTTTACACACGGTTCAGAGAAGGCACATTTGCACGAAACAGAAAAGGGGCAAGATGGAAGTATTTGTAAATAAAAATGCAACCAGTTGACCTGGATATTCAGAGCAGAAAGGAAACAGGCTCTGGTCCCCATTCATTAGCTGCTGCAGCAAAAGGTACTGAGAGATTTACCAGGAAAGAACATCGCAGCAGGAGGAAGGTTAGCTTGGCCACAGTCACCAGCCAGAGAAAGAACAGCAGCAAGGCGCTTCCCTCTCCACCTTTCTTGCAAGAGAGAAATCTCAGCTCCAATTGCTCCGGGATTGCAGAGCTGATGTGGTGTTGCACGCTCTGGCCCCATCCAGTTTAAGAGGCTAAGGCGGCTGTTCTCCCTGTGCCTTTGGAAGAACATGGCAAGGAGAAGACCAGCTGGGCCCAATTCCATTGGCCACAGAAGGAGCAGCAGCAGGGAGCTTGCTTTCACCACTTGGGTGTTTGTGCGTCAGGGAACACTTGGCACTACTCTGACTTCAGTTTCTGCAGAGCAGAAAGGAATCGCTCTCTGGCCTCTTGCATCAGTCTCTGCACTTGGGGTACCTGGGTCGTGTGAGTTTGGGGTTTTCATGCAGCAGGCCAGTGGCTCACCTAGTCCAGGATCCCGTTCTCCCAGTGGTCAACCAAATGCCTGTGGGAAACCAGCAAGCAGGATTTGAGCACTAGGCTGCACTCCTTTTCCTGAACTTCCATCAGTTGGTACCCAGAAGTATTGCTGCCTCTGACCATGGAGGCAAAGCATAGCCATCACAACTAGTAGCCAGTGATAGCTTTATCCTCCACGACTTTGCATCATCCTCTCTTAAAGCCATCCAAGCGGGTGGGCATCACTGCCTCCAGTGGCAGTGAGTTCTGTAGGTGAACTATTCATATAAAGCAGTAGAGGTTATTGTTTGAAGTATTGCAGTTGATCACAATCCACCTTGAGAACAGTTTGATTGCCACTGTTAAATCTTTCCAAATAAACAATTAAAAGCAGCCTGCTCGGTCCCCCCCCTCCTTTTAAAAGAACTGAACAATCAAAGCCAACTGCAATTGAGATGATGAGCGGCCCTGTAAACAAATCCAAAATCCCAGGACAAAACAGTTCCTTCAGCAGGAGCCTTTCTGCTGCTGCTCTGAGCTGCTGTGGCTGATATCATCACGCTGTCTTGCAGGAATCCAGAGATGTCATTGTGGCCAGCTGGCAGAGCAAAGCGCTCCTGTGAATCGCTGGGTTCGAAGGCAGCCGGCAGCTCCATCCTGTCTCTGCAGTTAACACAGAGGCTTGTGTGTGTGTGTGTGTGTGTGTGTGATGCTCACCATTTGCATTCTGACGCAGATGAATATGGTTCTTTGGGGAGTTTGCCAAAATGCCTCTGCGTGGTTTCTGTCGGGGGGGGGGGACTCTTCCAGGGGTTTTTGTACATCCCCAAAGAGCATCACATCATTAGAACACCAGGGAGCAATTGCTGGATCAGATCCACAGCCCATTGGAACATCTGGATTAGGCCAATGGCCCCTCTGGTCCAGCACCCTGAATCAGAAGAAGAACATTTTCAAGGTTGGTTTTGTAGGCTGCTGTTCTGTGTTTGGATTTTGTGATGCCAGCATCCCGTCCAGTGGCAGATCTACGTTTTGGGGACCCTGAAGCTTGAGCTGTTGTGGGGTTCCCTTTGCAACCAGCAACGAGGTCTGGGTAACCCTTGTTCTCTTCTTCAGTTTACAGCAACCTTCACAATGTACAAGCCACTGACTCTAAAACTCTGAGAATGTTGAAATACGTACAGCAAAAAAATGATCCATTTGAGTTGTAGGACTCAAATTGGGTCTACCAGACCCAATTTTTTAAAGCAACGTGTACTGAAATTGCTTCTTGAGGCCTTTCAGGATTAGGGGCCCTGGAGCTTAAGCTTTATTAGTTTCATAGGAGATCTGCTCCCCCCCCCAAAAAAAACACACGCCCCTACTGTTGGCACTTTGCTTTGAAAGGTTTTCAAATATGAAATGCTCTAATTTTGTTCCGACCCCTCCTTCTGTTGCTGTTTTCTGCTGCCTAAAGGTAAAGGTAAAGGGACCCCTGGCCATTAGGTCCAGTTATGGCCAACTCTGGGGTTGCGGTGCTTTATTGGCCGAGGGAGCCGGCGTACAGCTTCCGGGTCATGTGGCCAGCATGACTAAGCTGCTTCTGGTGAGCCAGAGCAGCGCACAGAAATGGCATTTACCTTCCCGCCGGAATGGTACCTATTTATCTACTTGCACTTTCACGTGCTTTCGAACTGTTAGGTTGGCAGGAGCAGGGACTGAGCAACGGGAGCTCAGCCCGTCGTGGGGATTCAAACTGTCAAGCTTCTGATTGGCAAGTCCTAGGCTCTGTGGTTTAACCCACAGCGCCACCCGCGTCCCAGCTGCTTAGAGTAATGCAATTGTTGCTTCCACATCCCAGAATAGGCACATCTCACATGCTGTCAATTCTTTGGGGAGATGAACAAGGGAGACACGTGGCTCTGCTCTCCCCACACACTTCTGAGCCGCAGCCTCCCTCCTGAAGGGAAAAACCGAAGTCTGAAACCATAGACAGCTGCTGCCTGTCAGTGTAGGGCATCTTGAGCTCGATGGAGCAATGTTTTCATAAGTCTCATCCAGATGGACCAGTGGTCTGAACTGGTGGAAAGCAACCTGTGCTTCATCTCCTTTCTCTCAGAGCTCAGCTTCAATTGTGTCTCGCTTGGAGTTGGCTAAGCATCACCAATAATCCCCTTTCTGTGCAGCTCAGATGACTTGGATGGGGTTTGCCGTCACATGCTTAAGCAGACTGGCTAATTCTGTGCTTAAGAAAGGCTCAGAGATATTCCCACAATGCACCTGGCTTGCATATGCAGGGATTTCCATCTCATGCCAATACTTCTTGGCCTGTGTTCAGGTAGTTTTTCTTTCTTTTTCTTTTTATAAAATGCCTCAGAAATATTATTTTACTGCTGACAGGTGGGTCCTGCTCAAGGCTTACATGAAACTGAAGAACTCGCCCTCCCTTGTTCACATCCACCTTCCTCCCTCTTTCTGTTTCCTCCGCTCTATTCTGTTTGAATTTGTAAGCTCCTCAGGGCAGAGGCCCCCATCATCTTGATTTGTTGAAAAGTGCCACGCACATTGGGCGAGGAAGTTAAATAACAGCAGTGATGCCAAAGTAGCTCCTGCAGGCTGCTTTTCCATCATCATCTGCTGCCTTCAAAGCTCGTCTGTGTGTTTTGTCAGAAAAAAAAAGTAGGGGGAGCTTCTGGCACCTGCTGTTACTCCAACTGTTCTGTTGTGGGTTTGGCGGGGGATTTCCCCCCCAACCTGTGTTCTCCGCCAGGGCTAGGCAACACCTTTCAGACAAAGTTGGCTGTGTGTCCACAAGCACAGAACTGAATCACATTTTCACAAGAAGGTGCGTGCATTTGCTTGTGTGTGAAAGGCTAGGGATTTGATGCAAATGGGCACATTTCTTTACAGCTGCCGCCACCACCAGGCATCACTCTGATGTTTTTGCATTGCTGCCATAACAGAGACAGAAATATTCATAAAGGTAAAGGGACCCCTGACCATTAGGTCCAGTCGTGGCCAACTCTGGGGTTGCGGCGCTCATCTCGCTTTATTGGCCAGCGTACAGCTTCCGGGTCATGTGGCCAGCATGACTAAGCCACTTCTGGTGAACCAGAGCAGCACACAGAAATGCCATTTACCTTCCCGCCAGAGCGGTACCTATTTATCTACTTGCACTTTGACGTGCTTTCGAACTGCTAGGTTGGCAGGAGCAGGAACCGAGCAACGGGAGCTCAACCCATCACGGGGATTCGAACCACGACCTTCTGATTGGCAAGTCGTAGGCTCTGTAGTTTAACCCACAGCGCCACCCGTGTCCTACTATATATTCATACCTATGTGTATTTACTAACTTGTGACTAGTGATGGCCCAATGGCCTCGGCCTCAGTTTAGGCAGAGTAGGGATGGACAAAGTTGTCCCTTTTTCCCTCTCCAATTCTCATTTTCTAGTCTTCGGATCTACATAATTGTGCATCAGCCTGCAATTTATTTATCTGAAGGCCCCGTGGAATTTCACCAGCATATTTTGTTGTTGCAAATTTCCAATAATCCAGGCTTGCGCCGAGTTCTCCTCATTTCTGCATCACTTTGTGATTTTTTAAAAAAATCAGAAAGTCTTCATGAAAATTTGTTAGCCTTTCAGCAGAAATTTCTCCAAATATTTTTGAATTGCAATTTTTGCCCCCCATTATTGCAAGGAAATGCACTTTATACATTTTTACTAAGATGTGCATTTTTATGAACATTACCTTAATGCACTAATTTTTGCACACATACATATATGCATGCATTCCCAAATTTGGAGGAGGTTGCATTTAAAAAACCAGCTCCATTTGGGTTGGTGTGTTGCTTTGGAAATTGCAAAGTGGGTAGAAAATAGCTCACTCTCCTCCCACCCCCCAATTGCAGTGTTTAGTTCTGAGTGCCATTCTCTTTTGGGTACATAAGTCAGCCCCACAGATAGGTAAGAGGGAAATGTACACAGACTCAGGGAGACCCTGAGATTTGCAGAAGCCCCGGAAGATTCCAGGAGATGAAAAAAAATCTCAGTAATGGGGAAGGAAACCTGACCCCACACCACCCAATGTGTGCCGCAGAATGCTGTTATTTTTATTTATTCGATTTATATACTGCCCTTCACCGCAAGATCTTGGGGCAGTTCACAGGATGAAAACACCAGGTAAAAACACAAGGAAACAGTTAAAAGAACAACCCCCCTCCCACAAGCACATTTAGAAGGCTGTAGAATGACTCTCTGGAAAAGGTGAGTGTAAAGGCAGATCGAGGGGAGTGTGACCGGTTTGGTCGTGCCAGGCATGGAGCCGCTAGTAGCTTAGCATTAGTTCCCCCTGGTGCAAAATTGTTTGGAGGCGCGAAATTTTAACACCCGGTGCTACCAGTGATCCATGCGATGGTCACCTCCAGGCTTGACTACTGTAATTTGCTCTACGCGGGGCTGCCCTTGAAGCTGTCCCAGAAACTCCAGCGGGTGCAGAATGCTGCAGCGAGGCTCCTCACAGGGTCTCTGCCATGGGAGCATATTCACCCAATGCTTTTCCAGCTGCACTGGCTCCCGGTGGAGTACAGGGTCAGATTTAAGGTGCTGCTTTTGACCTTTAAAGCCCTTCACGGCCTAGGACCCTTGTACCTACGGGACCGCCTCTCCTGGTATGCCCCACGGAGAGCCTCAAGGTCCATAAATAGCAACACCCTAGTGGTCCCGGGCCCTGAGGAAGTTAGACTGGCTTCAACCAGAGCCAGGGCCTTCTCAACACTGGCTCCAGCCTGGTGGAATGCTCTGCCTCATGAGACCAGGGCCCTGCGGGATCTGATTCTTTCCGCAGGGCCTGTAAGACAGAGTTGTTCCACCTGGCCTTTTGCTTGGAGCCAATTTGATTCCCTCCCCCTCTTTCTTTTTTCTTTTCCTTTCTCCTCCTGCGATGAGGTTTCAATATTTTAATGTATTTTAATTTTGTTTTTAAGTTGTATTCATTCAATTTGTTTTTATTATTGCTTGTTAGCCGTCCTGAGCCTGGCCTTGGCTGGGAAGGGTGGGGTATAAATAATAATAATAATAATAATAATAATAATGATGATGATGATGATGATGATATTACCTTGATACAGCTGTGTGCTTCCGTTGCTGGGCTCTTGAAAATGGCTACTCCATGCAAACCAGGAAGTGACCTCTCGGAATGGCTCTTTTTTTTCTTATCTCTGTGGACGTCATGAGGTGGTTGAGTGTGCATGCGTACACCATCAGTTTCCCTCTCTCCCACCCGCCCCGGGCACTGGCAACCCTTGCTATGCCACTGAGTGCTATAGCAGGCGCTGCAAGTATGCCATACAATGGAAGGCGAGATGCAGGGCTGAGGGGACACCATATTTTGGCTTTGTGCAAGGCACCACTGAAATTTGAGACGCCAAGGTCTGCCACTGGTGGGTTTTGAGGACATGGGAAGTGGCCTTGCACTGAGTCAGACCATTGGTTCATATAGCGTAGTATTGTCTCCACTGAAGAGCAGCAACTCTCAGGAATTTCATTTCTCCAGCCCTGCTTGGAGATCAAACCTGGGATGTTCTGCATGCAAAGCAACTGATCTACCATTGAGGTACAGGCACATATAAGCAAGAGCAAAGAAGGAGAGTTGAGATCATGCAGGTAACTCTCTTTTTATTGTAGGCAGGGGTGTGCTCGAGGCATAAGAGGGCAGGAAGGTGAAACACATAAATTCTGGGCACGATTATTGTGTCCTCCGGGCCAGACATTCTCCCCCATCTTGTACCTGAGTCACTCTTCAAGGAGATGCACGAACCTCGCTGCCAACGCTGCATTTAATATCGGCTCAGGCTGCGTCAGCCAGGAGCGTCTTTCAAGGCAATCACATTAGGGATGGGAAACTTTGTGCCAAACCAGTGAACGTCCTCATTTGCAAAGATCCGGCCCTGCAGAGCCCAGGCAGGCTCCCCGAATTACTGTGATGCACAAGAGAGCTAGAAGCAGCCTGTCTTGACTTGCCAAGTTGCCAAAATATTCTCTCTCCCTTTTCAGGGTTGTCTTAAAAAGGAGAGATGCTCTGATTTCCCAGCCAGTTTAACTGTGAGCAGGGAAGGAGATGTCGGCGTGGACCCCTTGAATTTGGCTTGGGTCTGGAGCGCACCACGACTTCAAGTCTCATTTTGACCAGTGCAGATTTCGAAAGGAAGCCAACGTGGGGGGCAGGAAAGGGCAGCTGCCCTCCCAGATCAAGTAAAACAGGTGTAGGTAAACTCCGGTCCTCCATATGTTTTGGGACTACAATTCCCATCATCCCTGACCACTGGTCCTGTCAGCTAGGGATGATGGGAATTGTAGTCTCAAACATCTGGAGGGCCGGAGTTTGCCTATGCCTGAAGTAAAACAATAGAAATACTAAACTAGCTGACCAATCATGTCGGTTCTGGCCCACCCAACAAAAATCCTGGCTTACACCCATGATCACAGCTATTTGTCCGTCTCCAAAGGTGCAATCCGCATCCTGTGAATGACAAACCTCTCATTGATTTTCTCTTAAAAAACAAAACAAAACAAAAAGCTATATAAAGCCAAGAACAACAGGAAAAAAACAGAGAGAAAGCCCTTAACCAACAGAAATAAAATTCACATCTTGGATTGATTGATCAGTTATATTCCTGGCTTTCAGAATGCGTGCGCCTAATGTGTGTGTGACTAAACCGAGAATTGGATTTATCTAAGTTGTGATTCAAAATTTGGGCCACTAGAAGCAAAAAGAGAGGGGAGAAAACCAACGGTCAATTTCAGGGGAGCAAACTTTCTTTTGTGGGTGGGGGGTATTTTATAACCATCGATCTTGTTTTGATATCTGTTGGGAAAGATGTACTGCTTATATGAAGGCGTATGTTTGAATCAGGATTGATATATTCTTGTTGTTAATCTGAGCTGAAATTTCATTTGGTTATATTTGCGTATATATGTTTGTGTCTATATGTGCATATTTGTGTGTGTGTGTGTATAAAATGGGAAGGGAATAATGGCAATTCTTTCTCGATTCTGTCAGAAGATATCAACGTGATTCTCCTCAAATGACAGATACATGGCAGGACCAATCCCCAAACGTGGAAGCAACATTGCTTAAGAGGCTAAAGAAGAGGGAAATGGATTTCTCGGTTTAAAAAGAATTTTGAATCTGAAGGGCAAGCCCTGAAAGGAGATTTCAGGGCCCTCCTAAGCAGAAAACTCGAGAACGTCCCACTTAAAAGGAAGTTGTTTTATATGGAGTCTGACCACTGATCCATTCAACTCAGTGACGTCTCCACTGACTGGCAGCATCTCTCCAGGGCTTCAGATTCTACCTGGGAATAGGATAATTGAACTGTATTGCTGGAAGGGACCCTGTGGGGTCATCTAGTCCAACCCCCTGCAATGCAGGAATCTCAACGAAAGCATCCATGACAGATGGTCATCCAACCTCTCCTTAAAAACCTCCAAGGTAGGAGGATATAAATTAAAACCATTTGACCAAATCAAAGATAAAACAAATTAGTTACATTATAACCAGATTAATGAATTGTACAAAAAATGGTTTTGCCTCGGAAAAAACTAAATTGGAAACGGAGTTGTTAGATTCTAAAGTTAAAAATTGGTCTAAAATGTATAATTTATTGTTGAAGTGGCATACAAAGGATGAACAAGTTAAATCCGTGATGATAGATTGGGCAAGAGATGTGGGACATAACATAATGTTTGAAGATTGGGAAAGGTTGTGGAGGAAAGGGGTCAAGTTCACTGCATGTACAATGTTAAAGGAAAATATAATGAAAATGATGTATAGATGGTACTTGACCCCTGTAAAGTTAGCAAAGAATTATCACAATAGTGACAATCTATCCTGGAAATGTAAAGAAAAGGAGGGTACCTTCTATAATATGTCCCAAGGTGAAAGACTTCTGGGAGAAGATTTATAATGAGTTGAAAAAAATGTTGAAATATACATTTGTTAAGAAACCAGAGGCCTTTCTTCTTGGAATAACAGGTTTGGAATTGCCCAAAAAAGATGTTAGACTGTTTTTGTGTGCCACAACTGCAGCTCAAATTTTATTAGCCAAAAATTGGAAAACACAAGAAATACCAACAGTGGAGGAATGGCAGATGAAGATGATGGACTTTTCGGAGCTGGCTGACCTGACTGGAAGAATCCGTGACCAGAAGGAGGAGGAACATCAGGAAGAATGGAAGAAATTCAAAGACTATTTATCTAAATATGCTAAGATAAATTAAATAGAAACACTTGCAAAATAACAGATAGGCTAAGGATTTAAATATGTGAAATTACAAAACAATATGCTTAAAGTTAAGATGAAAAGAGACAAAGATGTTAAGGAGTAAGTTAATTTTATGAGAAACTGTTTTGGAAAACCATTACAATGATATATAATGAAATTCAGTCAAGGGAATTTGAGGAAGTCATTTAACTATGATATTAATATTGGACTAAGTTTGGTTATGATTTGTGTTGGTTTGTTTGTTTAAAAATGTGGAAAATCAATAAAATATTTGGGGGGGAAACCCAAAACCTCCAAGGAAGGAGAGTACCCAAGGGAGACTGTTCCACTGTCAAACAGCTCTTACTGCCAGAGAGTTTTTCCGTATGTTTAGTCAGAATCTCTGTTATGTACTGAGTTGAATAGGATCCAAATTGCAGCAGTCTGATTGGTCCTAGAACAATGCAGCAGTATGATTGGTTGGCAGGAACCACCCAATCATGCTCCAGATATAAGTGAATCCACAACCTGATTGGCTTACAGTAGAATTCCAGAATTAGCCAATCATGTGCAGCCCATTGTGTAAATAATGTATATAAAGCAGATACTTTGAGGGGACATTCATTCATTCCTCCTCACCACTATGAGCTGAATAAAGAGCATGAAATCACTTTGCGACTCTGAGTATATTTCAATCTCCTTTCTTGCAACTTGAAGCCTTTGGTTCGAGTCCTATCCTTCAGAGCAGGGGGAAAAAGATTCCCTACCAGAGAAGAATGGCAAATCAAGTTGTTGGATTATGCCGAAATGGCTTAAAATGACCGGAAGAATCAGAAATCAGGAAGACCAAAATTTTAATAAGGAATGGGGAAATTTTTATAACTTGTCTTAAAGACCATTGTAAACAGTTAAAATCGTTAGTAGGATTGGAATGTCACTTGTAGTTTAATGGTGTATTTTGGACACAATGGAGAGGTAAAAGATTTGGATTGTTATAAAAGATGCAGGAGGAAATGATTAAGAAAAGGACCCACAAAGGGGAGGAGGGAAGTCCAAGAGATTTCTCGGAATCTTGCTTTTTACATTGTACGTTGGATGTTGTTGTTGTTTAGTCGTTTAGTCGTTTAGTCGTGTCCGACTCTTCGTGACCCCATGGACCAGAGCATGCCAGGCACTCCTGTCTTCTACTGCCTCCCGCAGTTTGGTCAAACTCATGCTGGTAGCTTCAAGAACACTGTCCAACCATCTCGTCCTCTGTCATCCCCTTCTCCTTGTGCCCTCCATCTTTCTCAACATCAGGGTCTTTTCCAGGGAGTCTTCTCTTCTCATGAGGTGGCCAAAGTCTTGGAGCCTCAGCTTCAGGATCTGTCCTTCCAGTGAGCACTCAGGGCTGATTTCCTTAAGAATGGATAGGTTTGATCTTCTTGCAGTCCATGGGACTCTCAAGAGTCTCCTCCAGCACCATAATTCAAACGCATCAATTCTTCAATCAGCCTTCTTTGTGGTCCAGCTCTCACTTCCACACATCACTACTGGGAAAACCATAGCTTTAACTATACGGACCTTTGTTGGCAAGGTGATATCTCTGCTTTTTAAGATGCTGAATGTATGTTGGATATGTGACTGTAAAATTTCAATCTGAAAAACCAAATAAATAAAATTTTAAAAAGAAAAGAAAACAAGCTTGTTCCTTCTTCCATGTGACAGTCTGGAAGATAGCTATCATGTCTCCTCAGTCTCAGTTTTTGGGGATTGAATTTGGGATTTTCTGCATATAATAATAATAATAATAATAATAATAATAATAATAATAGGACCCTGTCCATTTGACTGCATTTTCCCAGCCACTCTAGATGCCAAAGCAGACTCTGTGCACCTCAGCTATGGCCCCAGATAAGACGATTGATCCCACCATGGTGAAACTTCATTGGGACTAAAAGTTTGTGAGGCAGAACATCAAGCTGAGCATTGGGCTAGTTGGCTGTGATTGCGACCATCTGTTCAGCCAGGTAGCTGAGGGTTAATTGCCTCGGAAAGAAGGCTTTTGTCTTAAGCTTGGGGCAGCTGCAAAAATCGCCTGCCCCCACCGCTATCCAACACAATCAGTCATTGAGCGCAGAAGAACAGGGAATCCAGAGCAGGGCCGTGGAGCTGGGAGGAGTCCTGAGTACTGGGCTGTTCTCTTCCACCTCTGCAATCCTGCCAACTGCTGCAAAGATCAGCTATGCTAGCAAATGTCCCTGGTAAGGGGAATTTGGCTGTGCTTGCATTTTCATGGGGTTCTACCTTTAATTTGGAACCGAATGCAAACAAAAGGGGGCAGGTATCCTTCTAACGTGGATTTCTGGGACGTGGGTGGCGCTGTGGGTTAAACCACAGAGCCTAGGACTTGCTGATCAGAAGGTCGGTGGTTCAAATCCCCGCGACGGGATGAGCTCCCATTGCTTGGTCCCTGCTCCTGTCAATCTAGCAGTTCGAAAGCATGTCAAAGTGCAAGTAGATAAATAGGTACTGCTCCGGCGGGAAGGTAAACGGCATTTCCGTGCGCTGCTCTGGTTCACCAGAAGCGGCTTAGTCATGCTGGCCACATGACCCAGAAGCTGTACACCGGCTCCCTCAGCCAATAAAGCAAGATGAGCGCCGCAACCCCAGAGTCAGCCACGACTGGACCTAATGGTCAGGGGTCCTATCCTTCTAACCGTGTACGTCTCTGAATTTTGCGGTGCGGTTCTGTAAACAAAAAGGGGTGCACAAACATATGTACTTTATGGGAAATTGTGCATAAAAATGCGTATGATTTTAGTAAAAGTAGCATGTGAAAGAGCATTGCATTACAGATAAGAGCTTGCAAAGGTGTTTCTGTTAGGTGCATGGATCGTGGGGAAATTTGATCAAGGTCTCATGTGAAGCTGAACCTATCGAATCTGCACTTTCTGAAAAGAATATGAGAATATGGATCAGAGCTATCCCTCAAAATTTGAACTCATCAGAATTTAGCTATGGAGTTATCCAACCAAACAATGTTCACCAAAATGCATATATTAGGGGAAAGTTTTCCTAAAAATGAATATATTGGTGAAGATAACACAGGCACAAACATATTCTGTTAGGGGAAGTTGCTTTAAAAATGTGTATGGTAGTCAAAACTGCATATGAAAAAGTGTGTGTCAGAAGAAATTCACACTAAAATGCCGATGAATTTTCAGGAGGATTCTTTAACCGCCCCCCCAAATTGCTTCAAAATGGGGAGAACTGAATTTACGACTGGGAAAATGAGAAATGGAGAGAACCGAAATTGACAGAGCCCTCCATCGCTAGTGTAATGGTTCTAGGGGTTGCTCGTGCGTAAATCGGCGCCACACCTGGCTGGGTTGCCTGAGTGAACCCTTTCTGTCCGGACAGCCACTCGCCCGTGGCTGTCTCAATCGCTGGCAGAATCCGTCAGTGGGTGTTTCTTGAACTTCTTCCAGCAAAGAAGTTCTTTGACGCCTAGTCTCCGCCTACTCTCCCTGCGCGGAAGCCTTCTGCGCAGGGAGGGTGTGGGCAATGGAGGACCCGTGCTCTCCCCGCTGGTCCCCGGTGAGGAGTCATGGAGCCACCACGCCGATTCCCCCATCTGTCCCCCTTCTCCACTGGTGCCACGCTGATTTCCTTCCCCAGAAGATGTGCTTCTTCTCTCCCTCCCGGGACGCTCTCCGGAATCCCTCTGGAGCCCTCCCTCTCCCCCTGGCTCCGATGGCAGTTCCCTGACAGCTAGTGAGAAATGAAGGGAACTGGGAGATGAGGATATATTCTGCAGAACCAAAAAAGGTTCCTCTCTCATGTCTTAGAATTTGGGCATGTTAATAATAATAATAATAATAATAATAATAATAATAATAATAAATTTTATTTATATCCCGCCCTCCCCAGCCGAAGCCGGGCTCAGGGCGGCTAACAACAGTAAAATAGTGCAACATTATAAAAACATCATAAGAATTAATTAAAATCAAAATTGATGGCAACCATAAACTAAAGTATTGTAAAGATTGCCAAAGGAGGGAGTCAGGCTGTGCCCTAACCAAAGGCCTGGTGGAACAGCTCTGTCTTGCAGGCCCTGCGGAAAGATGTCAAGCCCTGCAGGGCACTTGTCTCTTGTGACAGAGCGTTCCACCAGGTTGGAGCCGCAGCCGAATAAGCCCTGGCTCTAGTTGAGGCCAGCCTAACCTCTCTGTGGCCTGGGACCTTCAAGATGTTTTTATTTGAGGACCGTAAGTTCCTCTGTGGGGCATACCAGGAGAGGCGGTCCCGTAGATACGAGGGTCCTAGGCCGTGTAGGGCTTTGAAGGTTAAAACCTTATCTGGTAGCTTCTATGTTCCCTGCTGTAGTAAGGTTAAAGCTTACTGGGAAATGATATACAATGCACTGAAAAGGATGTTCAAAATAACTTTTGTAAAAACAAACAAACAAACAAACAAACAAACAAACAAACAAACCCAGAAGCATTTATTTTGGGAATTATGGAGACAGAACTACCTAAATTGCATAGAAATTTATTTATGCTACTTGCCCAGAAGTGGGAAGAAGCAGAAGTCCCAGTAAAGGAAGAACTGATACAAGAAGTGATGGAATATGTAGAAATGGCAAAACATAAGGACAGAGGAAAAACTTAAGGACAAAGGAAAAAATAAGGACTCAAGATAACGAACTTTTTTAAATAAAAGAATGGAAATGGTTTATTGAATATTTACAGATAAATTGCAAACAGATAAAAACATGAGCAGGATTACTGTAATAACCTGCAGTTTCCTAAGAGTATATATTTAAAGTAGATAATGAAATGAGCAAATTAAATGAATTTGGATATGCAGAAGATTAAAGAAATAAGTAAATTTAAGGAACTGCCGAAAGGGGGAGGAAGGAAGTCAAACTTTGAAATGTTGAATTGATTGTAAACGAATGGAATGTATAAACTTGAAAAGTATAAATAAAAACTTAAAAGAAGAAGAAGAGGAGTGGTACAGGTCCCACAAAGTAGACTCAGTGTGGGACTCTGAGGCTCCTGAAAGGTTGTGGTTCGGGTTTCAGCCCTCTGCCATTTATGATCTTAAGCATGTAGCATCGATCTCCTGTCATTTCATGGCTCAATGAATTGCGCCCAAGTGCTGAGCTAGCTAATTTGGCAGGTGGATGCAGAACTCAGCGTTTTGAGATTTTCAGCTTCCTTAAAATAGTAATACAGTGGTACCTCGGGTTAAGTACTTAATTCATTCCAGAGGTCCGTTCTTAACGTGAAACTGTTCTTAACCTGAAGCACCACTTTAGCTAATGGGGCCTCCTGCTGCTGCCCCGCCGCCGGAGCACAATTTCTGTTCTCATCCTGAAGCAAAGTTCTTAACCTGAAGCACTATTTCTGGGTTAGCGGAGTCTGTAACCTGAAGCATATGTAACCTGAAGCGTATGTAACCCAAAGTACCACTGTAATTGCAAGCTTTCAGTGCTTCTAGTACGTGGCAAAGTCTCAGAATCCAGAACTAGGACTGATCAGGATACCAAAGGCTCTTCGTTGCCCCAACCGCTTGTTTACTGGCATAAGGTTTCCTGGTATTTGAATGATTGGTATTTATAATTGTATTATAAATTGGTATTGCCATAATGAGGCCATTATTGGATTGTAATTGAAAACTAATAAAAATCATTATTAATTGTGCAAAATGAGCAGATATTTGAGTTTTCAAAGAGAATACTGATGTAGAATCTGATTTTTCTTGGGTTTTTTTTTTTCATTTTGCTTTTAGCTCACAGCCCTCCTATTACATTGTAAATCATGTTGCATGTATTGATCGATGACAATAACGGCTGCATGCACCCGATTAATGTTGCTTACCATTTCTCAAAAATGACACTTAGGGCATGTGACTTCTCTTAAAACATAACAATGCAGAGAATGAGCTCTTGCCAATATAGTGTTGTTCAACTGTACATTAAAGGTAAAGGTAAAGGTAAAGGGACCCCTGACCATTAGGTCCAGTCGTGGCCGACTCTGGGGTTGCAGTGCTCATCTCGCTTTATTGGCCGAAGGAGCCAGCGTACAGCTTCCGGGTCATGTGGTCAGCAGGACTAAGCCACTTCTGGCGAACCAGAGCAGCGCACGGAAACGCCGTTTACCTTCCTGCTGGAGCAGTACCTATTTATCTACTTGCACTCTGATGTGCTTTCGAACTGCTAGGTTGGCAGGAGCAGGGACCGAGCAACGGGAGCTCACCCCGTCGCGGGGATTCGAACCGCTGACCTTCTGATCGGCAAGTCCTAGGCTCTGTGGTTTAACCCACAGCGCCACCCGTGTCCCAACTGTACATTAGGCTATGTGTATATTCCACATCCTACAAGTTACAATCATAGCCGGAGAATCTGATTCCCCTGCATCTTTAAAATATCAAGCAGCTAGCCCTCATGGTGGAAGAGAGGCCATACTTGAAATGCCTTCACTATCCTTCCTGATCTGGATTCCCTTCTGCTTCCTCTTCTTTGTCCAAAATTCCAAGTGCTTTGAACTAACGACTTGTTTTAAAAGCCAGTGCGCTAGGCAGAACAAAGCAATAGTAAATTAGAGCCTCTGTGGTTTATTTAACAAAATGCATATACCACTTGATTGTAGGAAAACCTCCAAGCAGTTTACAAGAAATGCTAAAACCATCAATAAAATCAGTTAACAACAGTAAAAAACAGATACAGTGGTACCTTGGGTTAAGGTATTTTCCGCTCTATAAGACGCACCAGACCACAAGACTCTATGCACTACCCATGTATATGACGCCCCCAACTTTTTAGCATGATTTTTACAGAAAAAAACAGTCTTCTACACGGAAAAGTACAGTAATTTAAGGTATGGCATGCATATATATATATATATATATATATATATATATATATATGCAGGTTTTGGTGTCTTCGGGTGTCTTCCCGTGTAAGAGTTGGGGTGTCTAGGCGACGTTTCGACGAGGTCTCACTCGTCATCTTCAGGCTGGTGCTTTCGGCTTCTTGTTACTGGAACAGAGCAGGATCTCAGTGTTTGAGTTCCTATAAATACTGTTGAGGGGGTGTGGTGTATAGCCTCCAACGTTCTGGGCAGAGAGGAAGTTCCCAGGTTAGTGTGCCTTTTCTTCTTTTGTTCCTTAATTACTTGAGGGATATCTTGAGTGATTTCTTGATTGCTGCACCCCCCTGCAATCCCTACACAGATCTGGCTGGCACAGGGCACAAAACCACAGCTCGCCCCTATACACGAAGCCAAGCCAGAGCACAACTAAGTGCAGTACAGCCATCTTCTCAGAAAAACTCTTCACAAGCTCAAGAGGTCAAGACACGAAAGCTTTAGCAACTAATCCACACTTAATGACCCACCTAAGTGGTACTCAGAATATCACTCAAGAAATCACTCAAGATATCCCTCAAGTAATTAAGGAACAAAAGAAGAAAAGGCACACTAACCTGGGAACTTCCTCTCTGCCCAGAACGTTGGAGGCTATACACCACACCCCCTCAACAGTATTTATAGGAACTCAAACACTGAGATCCTGCTCTGTTCCAGTAACAAGAAGCCGAAAGCACCAGCCTGAAGATGACGAGTGAGACCTCGTCGAAACGTCGCCTAGACACCCCAACTCTTACACGGGAAGACACCCGAAGACACCAAAACCTGCATTCCTGTACCCGTGAAAATCTACGAAAGCATATATATATATATATATATATATATATATATATATATATATATATATAGTTTCTCAAATTAAAGTTTTACAATCATATATCCAACATACATCTTAAAAACAAGATTCCAAAGAATCTCCTGGATTCCCTTCCTCCCCTTAGTGGGTCCTATTATCAATCATTTCCTCCTGCATCTTTTATGATAATCCAAATCTTTTACCTCTCCATTGTGTCCAAAATTCACCATTAAACTGCAAGCGTTATTCCAATTGTACTAATGATTTTAACTGTTTACAATGGTTTTTAAAGTAAGTTATAAATTTCCCCCATTCCTTATTAAAATTTTGGTCTTCCTGATTTCTGATTCTTCCGGCCATTTTTTGCCATTTTGGCATAATCCATCAACTTGATCTGCCATTCTTCTCTGGGAGGGACTTTATCTTCTTTCCATCTCTGGACCAATAATATCTGCGCAGCCGTGGTCGCATGCATAAATAGTCAATTCTGCTGCCTTGGGATTTTGGCACCTAGAATTCCTAAAAGGAAGGCTTCAGTAAGGCATGGCTTATATAGAATGACTAAAACAGTAATGCCAGTACAGAAATAAGTAAGTAAGAATGTACTATTGAATAGAAGGCAAACACCTGTTTGCTTATCTGCAGTAAGGAGCAAGGGACATGCTCTGTATCTTAGATGCAAACTGTAAACCTGAAGGAGCGTCTCCACCCCCATCGTTCTGCCCGGACACTGTGGTCCAGCTCCAAGGGCCTTCTGGTGGTTCCCTCACTGCGAGGCTACAGGGGACTAGGCAGAGGGCCTTCTCAGTGGTGGCACCCGCCCTGTGGAACACCCTCCCATCAGATGTCAAGGAAATTAACAACTATCCGATTTTTAGAAGACATCTGAAGGCAGCCATGTTTAGGGAACCTTTTCTATCTAATGAATTATTGTACAGTGGTACCTCGAGTTAAGAACTTAATTCGATCTGGAGGCTGTTCTTAACCTGAAACTGTTCTTAACCTGAAGCACCACTTTAGCTAATGGGGCCTCCCGCCGGTGCTGTGCCGCCACTGCACGATTTCTGTTCTCATCCTGAAGCGAAGTTTTTAACCCGAGGTAATATTTCTGGGTTAGTGGAGTTTGTAACCTGAAGCGTATGTAACCTGAAGCGTATGTAACCCGAGGTACCACTGTATTTTAATGTTTTGTTGGAAGCCACCCAGAGTGGCTGGGGAAACCCAGCCAGATGGGTGGGGTATAAATTATTATTATTATTATTATTATTATTATTATTATTATTATTATTACTACTACTACTATTACTATCATCATCATCATCATCATCATCCTAAGGTCCCCTTGAGACATTCTCCTTATTGTGCAATTATGCTGATTTGAGCTCATGAAGGTACTGGGGCCATTATACATGATGATACGGCTTTCATTATTTGTTTGCCAGTGTGTTTTTTTGGAATGGACACACTGCTTTGTGTCTATTGCATGCATGTCTTGTAACATCTTGCTGAAATCCTGTAACTTTTTATACCCCAAATCCGTTTTTTTTTGGTCCTTGTTCCACCCACCCCCGGCAAGAGTGCTCATCTAGACAGTAATGACACAGCAGCATTGGGGGAGCGTCGTAGAACGAAGAATAAAGCAAAAATGATCACTCTGTTGGTCATGCACTGGCATCAGTGAGATATAGCAGAATACACCCCCCCCCCCAAAAAAATCACCACTCTGGACTGGTCACAAGTTTTGCAATCAGTTTGCTTAATGCAACGGAAGGATAGTTAAGACATCCTCTTTTTAAAAAAGGCACCCAGCAATTTTTTAAAATAAAAAATTCCCTAAGTCCAAACCGGGACTGTAATTAACCAGATCGCAGGCCCTTAAACAGGGACTGCTTACCAGAAAGATAAGAAATCAAGATAACAAACTTTTTATATAAACGAATGGAAATGGATTATTTAATATTTACAGATAAATTTCAAGCCAATAAAAACATTGGTAGGATTATTGTAACCACCTGCAGTTTTATAAGAGTATATATTTAAAGTAGATAAATAAACGAGCAAATTAACTGAATTTGGATCTGCAGAAGATATTAGAAAACAAATTTATGGAACCGCAGAAAGAGGGGGGAGGAAGTCAAGTTTTTAAACGTTGGAACGATTGTAAAATTAATGAGATGTATAAACATGAAAAGCATAAATAAAAATAAATAAATAGGGACTGCTGTTGGATATAGCAAGCCTTTCTTGTCCGTAAGATCCTTTTGATCGCATTGGCATCGCTTCCTTCCCACCCCTGATGTCAGATATCAGGGCTGGCAAATATACATTCTTTTTCAAGTGCGGGTTAACCCTCCTGTTGCCCCTCATTTTTAGCCTTGCTTCTTGTCAGGAGACAAAGAGTTAAGCGCTCAGCCTTGGTCTCCTTGCGATGAATATTTAACAGCAGCCGGCGCTGGAGATCCCTTATTCCCCGGCTTCCCGTGGCTGGTGTAGAAGGAGCTTCCTCCGGTCGGGGGATTGATGCCCGGGGACTTTCTCCACAGCAGCAGGAGGAAGAAGAAGAAGAAGGGCGCAGAAGACAGACTTGAGGACACCGCTTGCTGGATCCTTCCCCCTGCCTGGGGTTTCCAGCGCATCACATCCCTCGGGGAGTCTCCTGACTGCCAGGACCCGTCTGGCTGCAATGAGGATGCTGCGTCTTCCTGGGATAACTTTTCTCACTTTGCCTTTTGTCATTCAGGCGGGCACAGCAGGTGAGCTGGTCATTGAGAGATGATGCTCTTTATCTCTCTTCTGAATGGATGTGGTTAGGGATGGGTGCTTTAGTCAAATTTCAATTTCTCGGTTCGGTCCAGTCTTCCCTTCCGCTCTCCACCTTTCCCCCATCAATTTACATTTTAAAGCAAAACAAAACAAAATTCTCAGTCCCCGTGAGAATTCGTGTTAGTGTCAATATCCTCGTTTTTCTTTGTAACCTTACCTAATACAAACATTTTTTTTTGGCAAAGCCGGTTCCTCATACGCCAAATATTTTTTAAAAAAACAAAATATATGCATTTTAAGGCACGTTTTGCTCTAGTGTGTGTGTGTGTTTAAAAAAAAATACATGTTACCTGGCTGGAAAAGTGCAAATTTTGATGAGTGGCTGTGGTCTGGTTCAAATCGGGTAGAGTTTGCCTTGAATTGTGAACTGAACTGAATACCCCCCCCTAAAAAAAATCACGAGTTGGAGGGACCCTCTCAAAGTGTGGGTGGATTGCTGGTCAATAGTGCAGTTTAGACCAGGGTTCAGCAACCCCTTATCTCCCACCTGGACCCACCTTGCTCTAGACACCTGTTGGTCCTTGGCCAACTCTGTTGAGGCTCCTCAGCGCTTCCTGACGCTGTTGCACCGAGACAGAAAAACCACCCTCAAATTCCGGACTGGGCTGCCATTGTTCGTTCTCAGCTGGGTGTCAATCTCAATTAAGCGCCGTGCTTTGTAATTTGCAGATGGGCTAAAAGAGAGGCGTCCCTGTGCCAGAACTTTGAAGTCTTCTCCTCCATATTTAACAGGAGTCACTGATGGGTTCTGCTGCTGTGTGTGAGAGATGGAGATACTTTTAAATGAATCAGAGGGCTGATTCATGGCAGGTAGCATGCACACCTAAGCCTTGAGAATATTCAGACTGGATCTGTGGCCACATTGTAATGGCCACATGGCCGTCTCTCTTGGCACATGCTGGAATCATTCCAGCATGTGCCCATGCTTGTTGCAAAAGGCAGGAATATGTTGGTGCATTGGGATTGAGGTCCATGCTGAAGTCGTTGACAGTGTGTGCATGTCAATGTAAAATTGGCCACACATCTTGACTCCAGTGGATTTGATTCTCAGTGTTATGTACTGAGTTGAATAGGATCCAAAAGGCAGCAGTCTGATTGGTCCTAGAACAATAGGATTCAGAATGCAGCAGCCTGATTGGTCCACAGGAGCCACCCAATCCAGCTCCAGGTGGAAGTGAATCCGCAACCAGATTGGCCTACAGGTGAATCCCGGAATTAGCCAGTCATGTGGGGCCCATTGTGTAAATAATGTATATAAAGCAGGCATTCTGGGGGAACTTTCATCCCTCCTCACCACTATGAGCTGAATAAAGAGCATGAAATCCACTCTCGACTCTGAGGATATTTCACTCAGGTTGGGTGTAAATCCAGAGTGATGCAACTGCCCCCACAGGGGAATCAACCACATATGCCAATTAAAGCCATTTAAGGGGGCAGTTGGTGGAAGTCGATTTGGAGTCACTCTGATTTGCTGATGGGAGGCGATTTTTCTGAACCGATTTCTCAGCTATGGCGAAGGGCACTCAAGGATCGCAGTATACAGAAAGCTGGTAATCAAAAACAAAACAAATAGAGAACAGTAATAATAAATGTGTGTTATTCCAACAGAAATGATAGTGGGTTATATTCCACGTTAGTCCGACTCAGAGTAGATCCATGGAAGTTGACGTACATGACTGCTATTATTTATTGCACTTATTAGTCACCTTTTAAAATGACCAGTAAACTTAAAGCCATTTACAATATAATGCAAAAGTTTAAACTAATATAAAACTAAAACAAATAAAAGCTAAAAACAGGTGTATACATAAAAAGCAGTCTAACACACCCCACCTGCTCGTGAGGGCCACAGCATCTAAAACATAATAATAATAATAATAATAATAATAATAATAATAATAATAATAATAATTTATTTATACCCCCACCCATCTGGCTTGGTTTCCCCAGCCACTCTGGGCAGCTCCCAACAGAATATTAAAAACATGATAAAATATCAAACATTAAAAACTTCCCTAAACAGGGTTGCCTTCAGATGTCTTATAAAAGTCAGATAGTTCTTTATCTCCATGACATTGTGATGGAAGGGCATTCCACAGGATGGGCGCCACTACCGAGAAGACCCTTTGCCTGGTTCCCTGTAACCTCACTCAGAGGATGAATTTAGGTTTACTAATAATCCCAGTTCCAAATTCTGTAGAATTTAGGTGACTACAACCCAATGAAAATAGAAATAAAAAAGTTTGCTTTTGGAACACAGACATGCACGTGACTGTGCCCTTGCTGACTCCACTCACTAACCCCCTGCCCACCCCTCACATTAACCCCCTAGAGTAGTAGCAGACCTTGGGGTCCCAAATTTCAGCGGCACCCTGTGCAATGCCAAAATTTAGCGCCCTTTCCTTTCATTACATATTATGGTTGTAGCAGCCCTGGTGGCACACCCAAGGCTTTGTGCCCAGTGTGATCGAAAGGGTCACATTCCCCTCAATCTGCCTAGAGTTTCCCCACCCCATGCTAATCCCGCTTTTCTTGGCCTCTTGAAATTTCCTCCATGAGAATCCAGGACTGTGATGTGGCACTGCCAATCCTCCAGTGGGAGCTGTGTGATGACGACCTTACCTTTTTATGTATATAGCAAGATACAAGCAAGGATGCAACTAAAAACTACCCATTTTAACTAAAGCATGTGTCTTGCACTAAACAACTACAGTCGAACCTCTACTTACCACCGCCTCTTCTTACGGTTGTTCCAAGTCATGACCGCAGGAAACCTAGAAGTAACCGGTGGGTTTGCCACCGTTCACGCTTGTGCACAACAGCACCTCTCCCAGCAACCTGTTTCGACCTCCAGACGGACCTCTGGAATGGATTATGGTCTCAAATAGAGGTTCCACTGTATTGTTATGTTCTTAAGAACGCAGGAGAACTCCACTGAGCCTTATGTCTGTCCCTTTCCACACATATCCAACTATATTTTATTCAGAATAGAACCATTGAAATTAATAGGCCTAGGTCTGTCATGGATGTACTCTGTGTAGGGCTATCTTTGGATATTACTTGTGGAGTTACACACAAATGCACACACACACACGCGCACACACATACACGGAAGGACTGGACCCTTACTTTCAGGAAGAGATAAACAGTTGGTTAAAAATAAAATATTTCTGGCCCAAGTACTACCCTGAGAGACCATTTCATTTCTAAGTGAGAAATTAAAGTGCACCACCACTTGAACCACAAACATTAGCTTTCTTTCTTGCATGGTGTCTGCCAGCTGTGGCTCCCAGATCTTCTGGTTGTTAAGCTAGCTGTTTCTAATTTTGACACAGATATAGAAACATATATATTTTTTAATGGAAGAGCATTCATCTTTGACCCTCCAGATACTTGGAATGAATGTCAATGACCAATACTTATGCACTCTCTCTCTCTCTCTCTCTCTCTCTCTCTCTCTCATTTTATTGAATCTCACACTTGTAATGAAATATATATGCATACGAAATGATTAAAAAAAAAACCATGAAATAAGACAAACATATACGGTAATAACAACAATTGGAGCAAATATGAATGACACAGGACAAATAATCCCAAAAAATATAGCAGAGGAAATGTGGAGTGTCAATAAGTACTAAGAGCATTATATTTCTTTTTATCTCTCAATATAATAAAAACGTAAGGATGTCATTGTGCAGCCGCTATTGGATTTGCATGGAGTCAGGGGAGCAAAAAGGAAGGCAGGTTGTGAAACAGCAGTGGCTGAGAAGGGAGTGACATTAAGAGGGGGAAAGTGGTGATTTAAAACAACGACCCAAATTTGAATAAGGTTGGGGTGGGAGAAACCGAGAGGGAAATGGCAGTTTTAAACAAGGGCAGAGGTTTTCAGTAAAGACCTATGGAATACTTGAAGGCTCTACATCCTTGATGTTTCTCAAGCGAGGCGGCTTAGGAACAGAAGAGGGAGAAGTTGGAATACACAGTGAAAGGAGAAATACCGAAAGGGGGAAAAGCACCTGCTACAAACAATGGCTGGAGTTTGAGTAAAGTGTGGATGGAGAGACACTGAGAGCAGCGGCGTAGCGTGAGTTGTCAGCACCCGGGGCAACGCAAGTAATTTGCGCCCCCTAACCCGGGGCAAGGCAAGTAATTTGCGCCCCCCCAACCCCTAACCTGCGAGTTGCCGCTGGCGCTGCCGCCCAAACGACGCCGCTTGCCCGGAGGAGGAGGGGGGCAGAGAGGCGAGGAAAATGCAACGGCCCAGCAGCTGCAGCAGCACCGGCGGAGGCGGGGCTGTGAGGAGGGGTGCCTGGCGCGTCCTCCGCGGCGAGCGCTGAGAGCCGCTGCCTGCCGGGCGCCTTCAGCCCGGACGCGCGCACAGCTCGGCGGTTCCGCGAGACATGCGGCTCCGCTACAGCCTGCGCCCGAGGCTCTTTGGCAACTCCGGAGGCAGCGAGCGCGCCCCCCGCAGATGTTGCGCCCAGTGCGGCCGGCCCCCCTGGCACCCCCCACGCTACGCCACTGACTGAGAGGAAAATGGTGGTGTTCAACAACAGCCAGGGACTTGACTAAAGCAGGGGCGGAAAAGTACTAAGAGGGAAAAAATGACCATTTTAAACATTGGCAGAGATTTGAGCTGGAGGTGGCGCTGGGATCAGTGAAGGGGCACTTCAAAACCAGGGACTGAGTACAGTGTGGTCGGAAACTCTCTTGTCGTGTTAGCTTTTGTGTTGCACCTTTTTCTGTTATTTCTCTTTGTCAATAATAATAATAATAATAATAATAATAATAATAATAATAATAATATATTTAACCCACCCGCCATCTGGCCAGGCCTTCCCAGCCACTCTGGGTGGCTTCCAACAGGGTATTAAAAACATGATAAAACATCAAACATTAAAAACTTCCCTAAACAGGGCTGCCTTCAGATGCTTTCTAAAAGTCAGATCGTTGTTTATTTCATTGACATCTGATGGGAGGGCACCACTACCGAGAAGGCCCTCTGCCTGGTTCCCTGTAACCTCACGTCTCGCAGTGAGGGAACTGCCAGAAGGCCCTCAGAGCTGGACCTCAGTGTCCGGGCTGAACGATGGGGGTGGAGACGCTCCTTCAGGTATACTGGGCCGAGGCTGTTTAGGGCTTTAAAGGTCAGCACCAACACTTTGAATTGTGTTTGGAAATATACTGGGAGCCAATGTCGGTCTTTCAGGACTGGTGTTATATGGTCTTGGTGGCCACTCCCCGACACCAGTCTAGCTGCAGCATTCGGGATTAGTTGCAGCTTCCGGGTCAAATTCAAAGATAGCCCCACGTAGAGCGCATTGCAGTAGTCCAAGCGGGAGATAACTAGAGCATGCACCACTCTGGTGAGACAGTCCACGGCCAGGTAGGGTCTCAGCTTGCATACCAGATGGAGCTGGTAGACAGCCGCCCTGGACACAGAATTGACCTGTGCCTCCATGGACAGCTGTGAGTCCAAAATGACTCCCAGGCTGCGCACCTGGTCCTTCAGGGGCACAGTTACCCCATTCAGGACCAGGGAATCCTCCACACCTGCCCGTCCTCTGTCTCCCCAAAACAGTACTTCTATCTTGTCAGCATTCATTCTCAATCTGTTAACTGCCATCCACCCTCCAACTGTCTCCAGACACACAGCTAGTTTGTTAAAGCTAGTTACGTTTTTTAAAAAAACAGCTCAGCAGTGCCCAATCCCCCAACGCCCCCCAGTGACCCTAATGATCTCTCACCCCCTTTGTCCTTCACTTTCACTTCCTGTGAATCCATTGGCTATTATCTCTGAGCTCCCTGGCGTCACTGGGGGGTGGATGGATGGATGAATGAAATGAGCGTGCAGTATTTTCTCTGCAGTGCCATTCAATTTGTAGCTCAGCAGGGATGGCGTTGCTTCCTACCGTCAAACACATTTGTTCTCTGCCAAGCAAGATATGAGTGTTGGTTTTTTTTACTTGGAGCCTATTACTTAAAGAAGAAGAAGAAGAAGGAGGAGGAGGAGGAGGAGGAGGAGGAGGAGGAAAACCACCAACAACCTGAGTCAACAAGTTTGGAGCTGATTCAATATAATCTCATTGGAATTGGTGGGTATTTGCTAGGAAGGGTTTGGGTGCTCAAAAAATAAAAAATATTAAAAATATTAGCATGGGAAAGATTCACTGCTGCAAGTGGCAACTGAGATGATTTAGCTTTGAAATTTGGGGATGAAATCAATGGCGCCTGGTAGGTTATATGTTATACGTAGACTAAATGTAATGCTGAACACTGCCCTGGGATCTTGTGATAAAGGGTCACATATAAATTAAATTAACAACAGCAGCCATAGTAATAAGTGCTATTTTTCTAGAAAAAGAGGTTCTGGAGCTCACCACGAACTTCTCACTTGTTTCCTTAGAATGGCAATGGCATCTACCTAAAAGGTGCTGGAGCTGAGCTCTGGTGAGCTCTGGTTGAATAATAATAATAATAATAATGAAGCCTTATTTACCTAGGGATCCATTAGCCACGCCATCCCTTTGGACCTCGGAGGGAACAAAAGTACCAGGAAATCTTCTTTGGAGATTAAGAGTTTATTGAGATCTGAGCACAGAGTCAAGGTCTGTACTCAGAGACAGCCAACTGGATAATTCCTAAAAATATTCTGGCTGTAAAGCAAGTCACTTCAACAGTCTTTCTTATACCCGCCGTACTTCCCCAATCGACTAGCAAATATTGCTTGCTAAATCATTTCTGTCTTTCTGCTAAGCCAGCACTCCCTCCCACCTCCTTGTGCACGTGTCTTCTTTTGTTAGCTAAGCTTTTCCCTTCGTATCTCTTCCTATCTTGCATTACTTAAAAGCAGAAGTAAAGCAGGAAACATCTTGTTAGTGGTTTTCTTCTTGCATTACTAAGCAGAAGTAAAACAGGAAACTTCTTGCTAGTGGTTTATCGGTTAACAGCAGTTTCTGGCTGGGCAGGAAGCGACCTTCTGACCTGTAGCTAACATCAGCAGTTCCAAATAGCTGATTAGGCAGGAAGCGGCCTCTTGACCTGTCTGTTTTAGACTTTGCAAGCTACTGCAATTTTTGGGCTGTTTTTAACCATCCTAGCAGAGTGCAGGAATGTACTATGTGTAGATAATATTTAAGAGCAACAGAATAAAATATTGAGAGAAACTTTTCCCATCTCCCTTTACTCCGTCCTCTTCTTTTGAACAATCTATTACTTAGATTCGTTCTGGGGTAGGGGTCTATATTCTCTCATTACAGCAATCACGCGAGGTCCCATCATGCGAGACATCATCTTTCCCATCATATGTTGCAGGCATTGCATTAAGCAGGGTATACAGAAGCAAAGAAGCAATAGAAGCATTATTGGGCCTATTCTTCCCACAAATACGATACCGTTCATGCCAACAGAAATACGAGAGCATCCATATGACAAGAGCGGTACATATCACTCCTACCCACCAAACCCAATATCTCCATGGTTCCTCCCACCAATATTCAGGGGGTGTGCTCATTGTTGAAGAGCCCACTGATATTTGTGCCCGACTACCTGTTGAGCCTCAAGGATGAGAGCCCACCGGTGAGCTGATGCTCCCACTATGTGGGTCAATTTTTCTATTAACCCTGTTGGGTGGATTGAACTCTCGTGCTGCCTCCCTAGTGACCAGAGCATATGGAAGCTGAAATCCTGGGGTGGCGATTCTTACTGGCATTTGTTGAGCAATTTCAATGCACACCTGGCTAAGGCTCCCACCCCTGCAATACTTGCATTAAGATAGGTTCTGTCCCATCTATGATCTGGGTTAAGAGTAGGACCTGTTCTATCAACTGAGGTTGGTACAGTGCTCTACCTTCCGGATAACAGTTGACTACCCTCCCACAACAGCAAGAGCGGTACAGAACTAGATAGATTTCGATCGTCTCTGCAGCTTCCCGTAAGAGCACTGTCCACGCGTGCTGGTCAGTGGTGTGGGAGAGGAGCCACAACGGGGTAGTGGGGTGTCTCAATACGGTAATCTCATCAAACCCCAGTTTCCAATAGCCAAGGAGCACGCCATCTCTTACCACTGGCAAGACGAACCAGTCGTAGCAGAGGTCAGCAGGCCAATAAGGGCGGTATGGTTCGGTAGGGTCAGGGCAATAAGACATAGAGCAAGTCAATAAAGAAAATAAGAGAGAAAAGAGAAAGTCTTTGTAACTGTCCTTGTGATGATTAGTCGCAGGATCGCGTTGCCCGTGGTCCAACGCTTTTTCCTGGTAGCGTCAGACACAAGGTGATGATCAACTTCAGAGGGTCAGCAGGATTTCTTTTGCAAGTCCAGACACCCTTCTTCAGATGCGTGTGATGTACCCAGGGGATCACCTCGACTACTTTCACTGCAGTTGGGGATGAGGGGGTCGCCAGACGCTGTCACTCAGAGGAACTGGTGGACCGGCTCAGCGAGACTGCCGCGGGACTGCAGGTGTATGCTCGAGGGAATACCTGGAAAGAAAGCAAACACACACAACAAACACAGGGATTGCACTTGTTCTTGGGTGATGTGATCTCCCATCTGCCCCAAACCGGCGGGGATGTCTCGGACGAAAGGGGTTGGCCTGCCATATAGAAGTTCAAAGGGTGATAGTTCTCAGTCTCTTGGTTGGCGCACAGGGCACATTTTGGGATATAGCAGCAGTTAGTTGAGGTAGAATATTCTCCCAAGGTGTGCTTTAGCAGCTGGGCCTCCCAAATGGGTGGACTCGTGGTAATTCTTTACAATTGTGCTGGCCAGATGTTGGGGCACAAAAACACGGCTGTCTGGTCCTTCCTGGAGCGTTGCTCCTTCTTGGCTGGTCCACTGCTGTTCATCAAGGGTGTAACGTGGTTCCACATCATCTGGAGTGAGCTCTGGCACCAATATCAAAAGTTCTGGTGGTGCCTCTAAATTGGCTGGAGAACAAATGTCTACGTTGGGGGCGCTGCCTGTGGGCACCCCTCCCATCCAATTCTTCACCGTGCGTAGAGATATCAGCCTCTGGAGTGATATCAGCAAGGCAGTCGTCACTGGAGGGGATCTTCAGGATGCTGAGACACAGTCCAATCTGAAGCAGCTTTCCTATGTGGTGGACCCAAGGGGTGGTGCCAGCGATCTTCACAGCTGTGGGTGTGGAGAGCAGATGGGCCCTTCCAGCACGGTTGCAGTGGTGCCTGGGACCAGTCTTATCCACACCTCGTCACTTGGCTCAAACTGGTCACGCAAGGAGTTCGGGCCTGGGTTGAGAGAGAGAATCTCGAGAGAGACACTGTACATAATTGTTCAATTCCACATCTTGAGCAGGGATAGGTGAAAGCATGCACACATAAGGAACCGGTCTCCCAAACATCACTTCAAAAGGGTGACAAGCGAATACGTTTCAATGGGAGGCTACAGACTCTAAGCAAAGCCAAGGGCAACATGAACTCCCAATTAGACCCTGTTTCTTGGGTCAATGGTTTTTTCAAGTCCTGTTCTTCCTTTCCTATTTTCCAGAACTTTGGGGCCTATATGCAGTACCCACCATCTTCCTTCTTCACTGGCAACAGTGGGGTGTTTCACTGTGATTGGCATTGTTTCAAGATTCCATGTTGAAGCAATCGCTTCAAATGCACCCACACTCTTTCAGCTGCCTGTCGTGGGATGGGGTATTGGTTTTTTATCTTCCACCCATAGTCCAGGGTCAACATCATGAAGCAGGCTAACAGGGAGGATTCCCTCCTCTTCTTTTCAAGCACCAATGGTCTCACAGGGGCATTTCTAAAGAAAACTCTCCTGCTGGTCCAGTTGTCATCATTACTTCCCCATTGGTTGGAAGGAAATCTGGGCTTGTAATTTTGTTAACAAGTCTCGGCCCAATAAAGAATGGGACACTCTGGTATATACAAAAATTTTGTGCTGGACTACTTGGCCACCTAGGCAGCAGGTAACAGACTGCAAAAACGGGGCCTTTTGTGATTTACCTGTGGCTCCAATTATATTAACCACTTGGTTTATGGGTTTTGTTACAAGCACAGGTAAGACTGAGTGGGCAGCTCCCTTGTTCACCTTCTCCTACCTGTAATAAGGTAGCTAGGTTAAGGGCTGTGGCAACCTGAAACTTCAGGCGTGAATGTAATAACAGCATCTGGCCCTTCCTCTTGGAGTTACACAGCTGGTGTCCTGTCCAAACGTGAATTTATCTGCCTTTGTGAGTAGGGTGGCCACTGCCACAATCACTCTCATACGGGGGGGGGGGGGCAACCTCTGTTCTGTTGGGGTTAGCTTCTCTGACAAGTATTCGACAGGTTGCTGCCAATTTTTCAGTTTCTGGCATAAGACTCCCTTGGCTACCCCCCTGGTCTTCATCTGTGAACAGGGTAAAAAGCTTCTCGGGGTTTGGATGCCAAGCACTGGGGCTTGTTGTAATGTCACTTTGAGATCCTGAAAAGCCTGCTGCTGTTCCCTGCCCCATATAAAAGGATCCTTCTCTATTCCCCTAGTTGACTCATGCAGGGGCCAAGCAATGCTTCTGTAGTTAGTAGTGAGTCCAGGGGATATTGTTCATCATCATAAGTGGGATTATAGGTTTTAAAAAAAATCCCTTCAAACAATTTTACAATCTTTGCTGGATTCTCCTCAAAAGAGGGGTTCTGATTTCTTCAATTACAAACATCTGCACTTGAAAAGGGTATATGCTGTCTGTGGTGCCTTCGCTTGTCCAGCTGGGACAGGGGCTGGTGGATCATAAAACCCTCTGAAGGGGCATTTCTCCAGCTGCCTGATCCTTCCTGGTTTTCTCATACTGTCTGTGAGACATAACTCTCTTCGCCGCCTGTCCCCACTTACGTTGCCATCTCTTCCTCTTTTCAGGGGTGCAGTATTCTGCTGTCTCAACTAACAAGGGGCTTACATCCAACTTTTTCCTCAAATGGCTTTACAAACTCCTTTTAGTCTCTTTTTCTGTCTTTCTGTTCACATTTTCTTTCCTTGATTCATATCATCTAGTGTTTTCCTAAACTCTTCGTTATCTTCCCCATCTTCCTCTTCTTCCGTCTCACTATCTTCCTTCGCAGGTCCTCCTCCCCCTACACCAGCACCTCCCTGTGCTTTTTGATTTTGGCCTGGGGGGGGGGGTTGGAGGGGGCCGCTGGTGGAGTGTAAGGTGGTGGCTTAATCACTCCCCTCTCCTCATCTTCTGGGTCTTCTAACACCAGAGGCTTCACTGTACAAATCCTGTTCTGTGTGTTGCTGTCACAGCAAGACTTTAGCCATGGTAGATTCTTTTCTTTTTTTTTTTACATTGGTCTTCCATGTAGAGATATAGGGGATCTGGTCTGGGTGGACATTTAATATATTTTGCCACAGGGGGTTGATTTGCCACAGGGGGTTGATTAATTGCAAATCAAAGCCACACAGTTCCCTGGGTTGGCAAGTCCACCTCACATAAAGTTTTGAGTCTCCGTTTTTCAATTTGAATCCCCAAATCATCACTCTTCGTGGCTGTTTTCCAGTTATTTAAAAAGCATTCCAGAGGAATACATTGGCTTGCTCCAAATCCTATTTTTTCAGATACTCTCCTCCTAACTGGGTTTCAAAATTCTTTCACACTCCACATGCTACAGTTTGTCAGAAAATGCACAATCCTACAATCGCTCGGCCAAGGGGACACTAAGCCTTAGCCCTCATTCAACAATTCATCCACTAGAGTATCTGACACACAACATGCCAACAAAACACTCAATTCCCTCTGCCCCATTCCCTTTCCCAAACCTTTACCAATTCCTTTCCTGGTGGCATTCTTACTGCCAACTACCAGGTGAGGCTGATCAGACCTCTGGCCCCTCGGGCCCCTAGCCCTTTCCCTCGGGCCCCTAGCCCTTTCCTTCGGGCTTACCTTTTCCGCTGCGGACCTGTCCCCTCGGCGCCGTTCTGTCCTCTTATTCTCCCTCAACCAGATGTCTCTGCTCCAGGACGGTGTGGCAATCTCCCCCTACAAACTGGCAGGGTGTGCACCGGAAATGCGAACGCCGATCGGAGCTGTTCACCTTGGTTGAGCCTGGCCCTCTGGTCCGTATTTGGGGAGGGGGCTGATCCCGGGCGAGCCCCCAGAGAGATGAAGCCTTATTTACCTAGGGATCCATTAGCCACGCCATCCCTTTGGACCTCGGAGGGAACAAAAGTACCAGGAAATCTTCTTTGGAGATTAAGAGTTTATTGAGATCTGAGCACAGAGTCAAGGTCTGTACTCAGAGACAGCCAACTGGATAATTCCTAAAAATATTCTGGCTGTAAAGCAAGTCACTTCAACAGTCTTTCTTATACCCGCCGTACTTCCCCAATCGACTAGCAAATATTGCTTGCTAAATCATTTCTGTCTTTCTGCTAAGCCAGCACTCCCTCCCACCTCCTTGTGCACGTGTCTTCTTTTGTTAGCTAAGCTTTTCCCTTCGTATCTCTTCCTATCTTGCATTACTTAAAAGCAGAAGTAAAGCAGGAAACATCTTGTTAGTGGTTTTCTTCTTGCATTACTAAGCAGAAGTAAAACAGGAAACTTCTTGCTAGTGGTTTATCGGTTAACAGCAGTTTCTGGCTGGGCAGGAAGCGACCTTCTGACCTGTAGCTAACATCAGCAGTTCCAAATAGCTGATTAGGCAGGAAGCGGCCTCTTGACCTGTCTGTTTTAGACTTTGCAAGCTACTGCAATTTTTGGGCTGTTTTTAACCATCCTAGCAGAGTGCAGGAATGTACTATGTGTAGATAATATTTAAGAGCAACAGAATAAAATATTGAGAGAAACTTTTCCCATCTCCCTTTACTAATAATAATAATAATAATAATAATAATAATAATAATAAGCAGCTGCTCTATCATTGAGCTACAGTTCATCCCTTGAATACAGGAACCTGTCTGCTGGCAAGTCCAACCATTGATCCATCTAGCTCAGCATCCAACAGCATTGGTGTTTACGATGCATCAGTCAAATCTAAACCGTGGAATAATAATTATAATAATTCCCCCCCCCCTTATATCCTGCCCTCCCCAGCCGAAGCCGGGCTCAGAGCGGCTAACAACAGTAAAATGATACAACATTCTAAAATCATTTCATTATAAAAGCAGTTCAAATCAAATTGATGGCAACCATTGGGCTAGAGTTCTGTGATGAATTACCAAAGGAGGGAGTCAGGCTGTGCCCTGGCCAAAGGCCTGGTGGAACAGCTCTGTCTTGCAGGCCCTGCAGAAAGATGTCAAGTCCCGCAGGGCCCTAGACTCTTGTGACAGAGCGTTCCACCAGCTTGGAGCCGCAGCCGAAAATGCCCTGGCTCTGGTTGAGGCCAGCCTAACCTCTCTGTGGCCCGGGACCTCCAAGATGTTTTTGTTTGAAGACAGTAAGGTCCTCTGTGGGACATACCAGGAGAGGCGGTCCCGTAGGTACGAGGGCCCTAGGCCGTATAGGGCTTTAAAGGTTAAAACCAGCACCTTAAACCTGATCTTGTACTCCACCGGGAGCCAGTGCAGATGGTATAGTACTGGGTGAATGTGATCCCGCAGCGAGGACCCTGTAAGGAGTCTCGCCACAGCATTCTGCACCCGCTGGAGTTTCTGGGTCAGTCTCAAGGGCAGCCCCACGTAGAGCGAGTTACAATAATCCAGTCTGGAGGTGAGACTTCATAAGAACATGTCTTACTGGGCCAATAAGAAAATTCCATTTTTGGACAGCAGATAAACACAAGCTTAAATAATTAGCTTCCTTCGTTTAATCTAACTAACAGAGCAGTCCTAACCAGATGTACTCAGAAGCAGATCCTGCTGGATATGGCAGCCAAGATGGCAAGCAAAATTATCAAGGGGATGGTCTGACTTTCCTACGAGGAAAGACTGCAGCGCTTGGGACTTTTTCGTTTAGAGAAAAGGCAAGCAGGGGGTGACATGCTCACTTGGATGACAAATCCATGGAGTTCAAGGCTATCAGTGGCTACTAGTCATTGTGGCCAAGTTCTTCCTCCACTGCCAAAAGCATTATGCCTCTGAACGATTATCAGTTGCTTGGGAATTGCAGGTGGACAGAGTGCTGTTGTGTTCATGTTCTGCTTGTAGGATTCTCACATGCTTTGGGTCAGCCACTATGAGAACAGGAGGCTGGACTAGATGGGCCAGTGGCCTGATCCGGCAGGCTTGCCTTATATTCTAGTGGGATGTGGGTGGCACTGTGGTCTGAACCACTGAGCCTCTTGGGCTTGCTGATCGGAAGGTCAGCGGTTCGAATCCCCGTGACGGGGTGAGCTCCAGTTGCTCAGTCCCAGCTCCTGGCAACCTAGCAGTTCGAAAGCACATCTGTGCAAGTAGATAAATAGGTACCACTGTGGCGGGAAGGTAAACGGCGTTTTCATGCACTCTGGTTTCCATCACGGTGTTCTGTTGTGTCAGAAGCAGTTTAGTCCTACTGGCCAAATGACTCAGAAAACTGTCTGTGAACAAATGCCGGCTCCCTCAGCCTGAAGCGAGATGAGTGCCACAACCCCATAGTTGCCTTTGACTGGACTTAACCATCCAGGGGTCCTTTACCCTTTTCTACCTTTTATATTCTAGTAGGTAGACAGGGTTAGGATTGCAGTCATCACCATCAAATTCTGTCAGCCCATTCTGGATAGTTTATTTCTTTTATATAGTGGAATTTTGGCCCCATCATTTCCCCCTGTTATTCCCAATGCTCAGGCTGTGAGTGCTGTTGGCTCACGTAGTGAAAACAGTAACACGAGATGAAGAGATTTGCAAACATGGGTAAACCCTCAGGTTTGCAGAAGTTCAAAAAATTATCAGGAAGACAAACCCTTAGAGGAAAATTAATAAACATCACCATGAAGACCGCATGTGCTCAAGCACATTTGGAGAATGCTCACTGTCTATTGGGAAGTGAAAAATGAAAATATGTGGGAGGGGGAAAATGTCGAAGTGATGATTCTTCAACATCAACTTCTTTGGACTGGTCATGTTGTGCAGATGCCTGATTATTGTCTTCCAAAGAAACTACAGTTGTACCTTGGGTTAAGAACTTAATTCGTTCTGGAGGTCCGTTCTTAACCTGAAGCTGTTCTTAACCTGAAGCACCACTTTAGCTAATGGGGCCTCCTCCTGCTGCTGCTGCGTGATTTCTGTTCTCATCCTGAAGCAAAATAGTACCCAAGCTACTATTTCTGGGTTAGGGGAGTCTGTAACCTGAAGTGTCTGTAACCTGAAGCATATGTAACCCGAGGTACCACTGTACTGCATTCTGAACGTAAAAATGGAAAGCGTAATGCCGGTGGTCAGCAAAAGATGTTTAAGGACTCTCTCAAGGCAAATCTAAAAAAAATGTAGTATAAACACCGACAACTGATAAACACTGGCCTGTGAGCGCTCCAATTGGAGAACAGCCTTTACCAAAGGTGTCATGGGCTTTGAAGACGCTCGAACTCAGGGCGAAAGGGAGAAATGTGCTAAGAGGAAGGCACGCTTGGCAAACCCTCACTGTGATCAACTCCTGCCCAGAAACCTCTGTCCCCACTGTGGAAGGACGTGTGGATCCAGAATTGGCCTCCACAGTCACTTATGGACTCAGTGTTAAGACTGTGTTTATGGAAGACAGTCTTACTCGGCTATGAGGGATCGCCAAAGAAGAAGAAGTTAGCAGGTCATTTTTTATTTTGCACATGAACAACAAAGGATCCACATGTAGTTTCCTTTCTGGATTTGTAGCTTCTGTAGCCCGTCGGGACTGATAGGGTGGAAGGCAGGGAATAAACCAGTAGGGGACACCAAAACCCCAAAACACAAAACATTGGCAGAGCCAATGATGGCCGGAGGCAGCTAATTCTCTCTCCCTCCTCCTCACTGCTGTGTCAATACTGAAAGGAGGAAGAAGAAGCTGGCAGCCCGGGCCACGCCCTGGGCTGGTTGTCAGTAAGAAGGCAGACCAGTGGAGCCTAACTGAGGGTAGACTAAGCTTGGTGGACCATTTCACCAGCCGTCACTTTTAAACAGAAGGAAAGGCTTGCTGTCAATGACAGGACAGCTGATATTTGTTGGCTTTCTCCTTCTGAAGGGCAGTGGAGTTTGATGCCATGACCACTAGATGGTGCTCTTTGCTCCTCATCATCTTTGATTTCAACTCCACTCCCTGGCTCTTACTTACAGTCCCAGCCATGGATAGCCCCTTCCTCCATGAATTTGTCCAATCTTCTTTTAAAACCAGTCAATCCCTCTTCCCAGAGAACTCTGGGAACTATAGTTTTCTGAGATAAGTAGGGAGCTCTAACAACTCTCAGCACTCTTAACAAACTACAGCTCCCAGAATTATTTGGGGAAAGCCATAACTGTTTGAAGGGATGCAGGTGGCGCTGTGAGTTAAACCACAGAGCCTAGGACTTGCTGATCAGAAGGTCGGCGGTTCGAATCCCTGTGATGGGGTGAGCTCCTGTTGCTCGGTCCCTGCTCCTGCCAACCTAGCAGTTCAAAAGCATGTCAAGGTGCAAGTAGATAAATAGGTACCACTCCGGCGGGAAGGTAAACAGTGTTTCCGTGCGTTGCTCTGGCTCACCAGAAGCGGCTTAGCCATGCTGGCCACATGACCCGGGAGCTGTACGTCGGCTCCTTTGGCCAATAAAGCGAGATGAGCGCCGCAACCCCAGAGTCAGCCACAGCTGGACCTAATGGCCAGGGGTCCCATTACCTTTACCTTTGTAATTGTTTGAAGTGGTAGGATGCTGCATTTAAGGTGTAGAGCTGGTGGGGTCTCGGACTGCATCTGATACTCTTCAATATTCTCTGCGAAGTGGAGATGATAGCACTGTTAGAGTCGTGGAGCATCTTCAGTTTTGGGGGCCTCGTCAAATGTTCCATCTTCTGGAACTGGCCTTCCCAGCTGCCATCACTTGGCCAGTCAAAGGGAAGCGCTCTACAGACCAGTCACTATGAGAGACAGACAGACAGACAGACAGACAGACAGACATGTGGGAATGTAGATACCAGGAGAGGATATATTGATTTAATAGCATCCTTCTTAAATCACGCTTGTGAGTCAGCAGTAGAGTGGCATTCCCCAATATATAGCAGGAAGCTAGTTGGTAGATGCGTTTGAATCTCTTTACGTAAGCAATCCAATCTGGCTTTGTTCAAATTGGGTTTTGTTCCTGGTAAGTCCCCTTTTAATCTCTCCTAAAAAGAATAAAGCTTCTTTTAAAAGTAACAATAAGTTTACTCACATTCATTTTTTTTTTAAATGATATTTATTGAAAAAAATTACAAAGAAAAAAGACAAAAGCAGAAAAAGAAAAAGAAAAAATAAAACCATCATTTTCAAATTCTCCACATTCATTATCTTCTTTCCATGACCTCCTCCCCCTCCCATCTCTTGTATCTTGATTAATAATTGTCACAGCAAATCCTTTCAATAATTCATAATATTCCGTCATTACATTACCTTACTCTATTTTCATCTTATCTTAAAAAAAACCTTAAAACTTAAAACTTAAATCTTATTTTTACCAGCTTCTCATAACCATTACCTTTTTACCTAATTCTTTAAACATTTTTACAAGAGCCAAGTAATTTCATTTCAACATTTTTCCAACGTTCATAAAACATTTCTAATAAAAAAAGAGAATAAAAACAATCCAATCTTCTTTCAGCGTCCCCTCCCCCCGGTCCCGGGATTGTCAGTCCTTTTTATCCCATTGGTCTGGCACATTAACCTGGTGATCTTAAATCCGAGGCCTTCAAGTCTCTTCCATGTCCCTTCTGCAGCTCTTCTTCATATTTTCCTTTCACTCGTGGTTACTCCAGCTTGGTAGTGTTTTTGACCCTTTTCAACAAATCAGCCCCTTTCCCATAGTCCAGACTAGACTCCATGTTGTATTTTAAGACATGTTTCAAATTCCCTCCAAAATTGGAAGTCCCAACAGCTCCAAACCTCTGACGGCCCATTGCCAGACTTGGAAAGTCCAAACATCCCTGCATAGGGGGGTCAGTCCAACCCCCTATTTCCAAGTCAATCCAAACTTTGTCTTTCCAAATCTGGTTTTTTCCAAGTTCATTTGTCAAATCCAAAGGCTCATTTTCCTGCTGGGCCAAAAGTCCCTCCATCTCTGGCGCCCAAGATTCTGCAACATCTTCTTCTATCAATAAGTTTACTCACATTCAGTTCACGGTTGGATCCCTGAAGGCAGGCTTTAGCTTAGAGTTACAGAAGAGGGTTTGAGTTTATCCCATATGGGAATGAGCCCATGTCCTGCTGGCTGAGAACCAGCAGACAGCAAAATACATCAGTTTCAGGAGAGCATGGCATCAAGAAGAAGAAGAAGAAGAAGAAGAAGAAGAAGAAGAAGAAGGCTGCGTGACCAGCCCCTTTTATGGGGTCTTCCAGGGTCATGCCCACCTACCTGGTCACATGCAGGGGGAGGAACTCCAGACCAGGTGTGACAGGAAGTCCTCCTAGTTGGAGTAATACCCCCCTGTGTGTCCACTCTGGGCAAACAGGAAGTGTTGTACTCAATAATAATAATAATAATAATAATAATAATTTATTATTTGTACCCCGCCCATCTGGCTGGGTTTCCCCAGCCACTCTGGGCGGCTTCCACAGAGACCAAAAATACACTAAAATGTCACACATTAAAAACTTCCCTGAACAGGGCTGCCTTAAGATGTCTTCTGAATGTCAGGTAGTTGTTTATTGCTTTGACATCTGATGGGAGGGCGTTCCACAGGGCGGGTGCCACTACCGAGAAGGCCCTCTGCCTGGTTCCCTGTAGCTTTGTTTCTCGCAATGAGGGAACTGCCAGAAGGCCCTCGGCGCTGGACCTTAGTGTCCGGGCTGAACGATGGGGGTGGAGATGCTCCACTTGACTGCTTATGTTACATCCCACAAGACAGACAGACAGACAGACAGACAGACAGACTTTAGCACTAATGGAAGATCAGGCTCTGTTCCATCCCCCACGGTCAGAGGCAATATGCTTCAGAATTCCAAGTCCTGGGAATCACAAGCGAGGACGGTCGCTGCTGCACTCGGGTGACACTGCCTCCTCAGCCTGAGACCGGGTGCTTCAATTTTCCAGTGCCAAACTGAGTTTAACAGACTTTGAAAACTTGCTTTCCTCCTGGAGAAAATAATAATAATATTTCTGGATCTGCAAGATAAATCTCACTTAAAACAAAAATTTGGAAAGTTGGAATGAAAAGGATTTGCTTGAGGGTTCTCCTCAACATCTCTACCTGCCTGTGTCTCTGCTCTCTGCTGTCGCCAACCAATAAACGAATCAAAGGCTCCTCTGGTTTTTCTCCAGCTGGGAAAGGCTGGAGCAGAATGACTGATATCTAATAAGTGCACAGTGAGGAGGCCACAGGGTGGAACTCACCCCGTTCTTGCTGCACAAAACAAACTTCCTCATTACTTCCATCGGTCGCAGCCTGAGAAGGCAGGGTTGGCAGTGTTTTTGTGTGTGTGTGTGTGTGTGTGTGTGTGTGTGCAAGAGTCTTATGCTACCTGTGCTCATTTCTCTGGGTTCACTGCCTCTTGGATGACCTTCCAAGCATGGTGGAAACCAGCCTGCCGAACAGAGCTGAGTCCAAATCCAACACTTGCTTTTCCTGGTTGCTTCTATGGAGAGGGAGAGAGAAACCTAGGAAACTACCTTAAACTCTAGCTAGCTCCATACTGCCTGCACTGACTGACAGCAGCTCTCCAAGATTCCAGGCAGGGTTCCTTCCCTACCTGGAGAGAAACCTACCTGGAGGTGGAACCTGAGACCTTCTGATGTTCTGCTGCTGAGCTCTAGCCCTCCCCCTGCTAAGAAGCAGCCATACTGAGTCAGGACCTGGGACCTCCAGGAGGCAGTGAGGGCCTCCAGCTTTGATCATCATCATCATCAACATCACCTGTTATTTATACCCCACCCATCCACCCATCTGGCTGGGTTTCCCCAGCCACTCTGGGCAGCTCCCAACAGAATATTAAAAACACAAGAAAACAACATTAAAGTCTTCCTTAAACAGGGCTGCCTTAAGATGTCTTCTAAAAGTCAGATAGTTGTTTATTTCCTTGACATCTGGTGGGAGGGCATTCCACAGGGTGGGTGCCACCACTGAGAAGGCCCTCTGCCTGGTTCCCTGTAGCTTCACTTCTTGCATTGAGGGAACCGCCAGAAGGCCCTCGGCGCTGGACCTCAGTGTCAGGGCTGAACAATGGGGGTGGAGATGCTCCTTCAGTTATACTGGGCTGAGGCCATTTCAGGCCTTAAAGGTCAGCACCAACACTTTGAATTGTGCTCGGAAATGTACTGGGAGCCAATGTAGTTCATCCAGGTCAGGTGTTATGTGGTCTCGGCGGCCACTTTAAAAGATAATTGAACAAATTCATGGAGGAGAAAGCTATTGATGGCTACGAGTCCTGATGGCTATGCTCTGCCTTCATGGTTGGAAGTAGCAACGTTTCTGGGTACCAGTTCCTGGAAGTCATATGAGGGGAGAGATGATGCTGTGCTCACATCCTGCTTGAGGGTTACTTGCAGGAAGTTGGTTGAACGCTGGGAGAATGGGATGTTGGACCAAAAGGGTTGTAGGTTTGATCTAGCTGGTTCTTATTTTCCAAGGAGGAGGGAGCTAGGAGGCAATGACATCCCCTGGACAGGTTTTAGGAAGGAAGGTGGCTGGAATTGGCTGAGGGCTGCTGATGTTGCTGGAGGAACTGCCTCATTTGCAGGCCTCAACTCAGGCATAGGCAAACGGCCCTCCAGATGTTTTGGGACCACAACTCCCATCATCCCTAGCTAACAGGACCAGTGGTCAGGGATGATGGGAGTTGTAGTCCCCAAAACACCTGGAGGGCCGAATTTGCCTATGCCTGCCTTAACTGCACAACTGCTAGAAAGGGCCCAGATCCTGAGCTGAACTCTTTCTTGCCTTTGGGGAAATCAGAGAGAGAGAGAGAGAGAGAGAGAGAGAGAGAGAGAGAGAGAGAGAGAGAGAGTACTGGTTGTCAGTTTGCATTTCTTAGTGCAGAAAGTATTGATCTGATGTGTAGAGATCTTTCCTATTCTAATTACTTCATGAGGGTTCTGGAAGCTTCTCTGTGTGATAGAAGCAGAAGGTTCATGATGTTTGGGTTATTCCTTCAGAGAAGCTGAATACAGTTTGCTTAAATTGGGTCTGTTATCTCTTTCTGTCAAGGTCATGCTGACTATAAAAGTAAGGCCAGAAGGAGAGTCTGGGTTTCACTCTTTTCTGTCTCTTTTTTTTCTTCTGGTATGCTGTTCTGTACATAGTATACTTAGTGTTAAGGTTTTAGTCTTATTATAACTTATTGTCAAAATAAAAAAAAATCCTTCCAGTAGCACCTTAAAGACATGCACATGCATGCACACGAAAGCTCATACCAAGAACTAACTTAGTTGGTCTTTAAGGTGCTACTGGAAGGAATTTTTTTTATTTTGACTATGGCAGACCAACACGGCTACCTATCTACTACTATAACTTATTGTAAGTTTAAGTTAAGTCTGCTGCAACTGGATTTCTTACGGACAGTGACAATCCTGAATGTATTGGATTTGTGACCATTATGCTCATTTGCCTTCAGTAGCAGTAAAGCTCTGCTGAATGAAATATAGTGGCACCTCAGGTTACATACGCTTCAGGTTACAGACTCCGCTAACCCAGAAATAGTGCTTCAGGTTAAGAACTTTGCTTCAGGATGAGAACAGAAATCGAGCAGCAGCAGCACAGCGGCAGCGGGAGCCCCCATTAGCTAAAATGGTGCTTCAGGTTAAGAACAGTTTCAGGTTAAGAACGGTCCTCCAGAACAAATTAAGTACTTAACCCGAAGTACCACTGTACAATGGCCTCTGGTCTACTTTTGGGGAATCCTGCAACATGTTTATGTTTTTACTCTGCTAACTATATGTTGGAATCTGCTCTGGATCAATATTGATTTCAATGACAGTGCTTGGGGAAGCAATTTGGTTTGGTGTGGATCTTAATGCAACCCTACCAAATTCACACTTTTGAAAAAGACACACCAACTGAAGTACAGCCACCCCCCCCCCGCATTCCATACTTCTACAGATGTTGTGATGCAGTTCTCCAACCCAATTCTGGGTACAAAATTACTTACATTAGGAAAAATGTGCCTAAAGAGGGCATAACTGTGTGAAAGCAACATATAAAAAATCCATTACATTGGGGGAGTATCGATCGCACAAATGTGTTTGTAAAGAGCAATTTGCACCGGAATGCTGACAAAAGATTTCTAACCTAATTTTTATTGGTTTTTCACAGATGCATGAAAAGATAAAACTAGATAAACTAAACATGGGCATAAAAAAATAACATAAACATTTCCCCATCTCACAAGCATCTTTACAATATTCATTCCTCTATTTAGTTTTGCTACGGGATTCTAATGATGCTATTCCTTCAGGGTTGTATGGAAACATCTATTCCCGGCTAGATCATCTTCTCCAACTAAATTATCAACAGGTTTACATGTGGCGACTGCCAGCTTTATAGTAATGTGGTTGATAACGCATTTTGCAAACCCTTTTCACTAGTATATAAAACAATTGAATTTCCAAGACTTAAAAAAAAGAAAGAAGCTCAGCTGGTTAGAGCATGGTGCTGATAATGCCAAGGGAGTGGGTTCGATTCCTGTATGGGCCAGCTGAATATTCCTGCAATTCAGGGGGTTGGACTAGATTATCCTTGGGTGTCTTTCAACTCTACAGTTCTATGATGCCAAAGGCGCATTTGGAAGAAACTTGTCAGGGAACTGCCATCAGCTCAGGGGCGAGAGAAGAAGAGAAGAGTTTGGATTTGATATCCCGCCTTTCACTCCCTTTAAGGAGTCTCAAAGCGGCTAAAATTCTCCTTTCCCTTCCTCCCCCACAACAAACACTCTGTGAGGTGAGTGGGGCTGAGAGACTTCAAAGAAGTGTGACTGGCCCAAGGTCACCCAGCAGCTGCATGTGGAGGAGCAGGGAAGCGAACCCGGTTCCCCAGATTACGAGTCCACTGCTCTTAACCACTACACCACACTGGAGAGGTGGATGGGCAGTTGGGTTACAGGGAGCCTCCAAAGATCGTGAGAAGCAGCACTTCCTCCGCGGAGGAGGGAAGCCACGCCTCCAGTGGGGAAGAGGTGCAGGGCTCGGAGGAGGCAAGGGAGAGCCACAGCATCGAGCAGGAGCAAAGCGGGGGGGGGGGGGAGGCAGTCGGTTTACGCGCAGAGAGGGGAGGCGTAGGATGGGGGTCAAAAGACTACTCTGCCGGGGAAAGTTTAAGGACCGCCCACTCCCAGATTCTGCTAGTGACTGAGCAAGACATGGAATTGAAACGTTCTGCAATGTGAATGTTTTTGTACAGATAATAAAGCCTTGAAAAGACCAGTGGGGGTCTTGCCTGTTGGCTCATGAGCAACCATGCCGGCACACATAACAAAACTGATTTTTTGGATCCATTTCAGTCGGGGTTTAGGCCTGGTTTTGACACAGAAACTGCTCTGGTCGCCCTGTACGATGACCTCTGTCGAGAGAGAGAGACAAAGGAAACATGTCCCTGTAAATTGTTCTCGGCCTTTCAGCAGCTTTCGATACCATTAAGCATGGTATCCTTCTGGAGCGAGTCTCCGAACTAGGAGTGGGTGTCACCAATTTGCGGTGGTTCCAGTCCTACTGGAACCTACCAGAGGGTGTTGCTTGGGAGATGCTTTTCAGCCCCATGGAACCTTCAATGTGGGGTTCCACAAGGCTCAATCCTATCCCCACGTTGTTTAACATCTACATGAAACCGCTGGGTGGGATTATCCGGAGGTTTGGAGTACGTCGTCCGCAGTATGCTGATGTCACTCAGCTCTATTTCTCCTTTACATCTGCAGGTGAGGCAGTGGAAGTGCTGGACCAGTGTCTTCCTCAGTAACGGACTGGATGAGAGCCAACAAACTGAAGCTCAATCCAGATAAGACTGAGACACTATTAGTGGGTGGTTCCTTGGAACAGAGGGATGGGAGATTGTCTGCTCTTGATGGGGTTACACGTCCTCTGAAGGAGCAGGTCCATAGCTTGGGGGTTGTTGTTGTTTAGTCGTTTAGTCGTGTCCGACTCTTCGTGACCCCCTGGACCAGAGCACGCCAGGCACTCCTGTCTTCCACTGCCTCCTGCAGTTTGGTCAAACTCATGCTGGTGGCTTTGAGAACACTGTCCAACCATCTTGTCCTCTGTCGCCCAGTGGCGTAGCGTGGGGGGTGCAGGGGGGGTGGCCGCACTGGGCGCAACATCTGGGGGTTAGGGTTAGGGGGCGCAAATCCACGGGTTAGGGGGCACAAATTACTTGCCTTGCCCCGGGTGCTGACAACCCACGCTATGCCACTGCTGTCGCCCCCTTCTCCTTGTGTCCTCAACCTTTCCCAACATCAGGGTCTTTTCAGGGAGTCTTCTCTTCTCATGAGGCGGCCACAGTATTGGAGCCTCAGCTTTAGGATCTGTCCTTCCAGTGAGCACTCAGGGCTGATTTCCTTCAGAATGGATAGGTTTGATCTTCTTGCAGTCCATGGGACTCTCAAGAGTCTCCTCCAGCACCATAATTCAAAAGCATCAATTCTGTGGAATGCTTTCCCCAGGGAAGTTTGCCTGGAGCCTTCATTATACACCTTTGGGCACCATGCAAAGGTCTCTTTAACCAGGCCTTTGGTTGATCTGATTTACATCCTATGCCCTTTTAAAATGTGGGTTTTTTGTGTGGGTGGTGGGGCTATTGGGTTGTTGTTATTATTATTATTATTGTGTATTTTGTGGTTTTATATCTTGATTTTATTCTGTGAACCGTCCCGAGACCCCCGGGTATAGGGCGGTATATAAATTCAATAAATAAATAAAAGGTGGAATATTGGCCTGGAAAAATGAGGGACGGAAACAGTTCTACCCATCCTTAGAGAGGAATAGAAGGGGTAACATGCAGAAAACAGCATTCTTAGAGAAACCAAAGACTGGAACTGAGGGAAGTCGGGGGGTGGGGTGGGGGTGGGGGTGGGGTTGTGTGGGAGGGGGAGGGAGGAAAAATGGGGGGGGGACAAGGATGATATGTTTTTTGGATAATATGTCTTGTTATAATTTTGAATAAAAAATAAAATTTAAATTTTTTTTAAAAAGAGAGGTGTAGAAGGGAAGGGAAGAACAGTGAAAGTTTTGTAGGAGAAATAAAGAACACAGCAGGAGCAGCCAGAGTCCCTCAGGTCTCCTGGCTCTGGCTGCGCCTTCCCGCTACCGAAAAAGAGAGATGTGTGTAATTAAAGAAAATGGGAGCCTCATCTTCTCTCAGTCCCATGGCTGTGTGACTGGAAGTCTGCCGATAAGTCCTTTCCCCTCCTCCTGTGTTTGCAAGGCATCTCCATGTACTTCAAAGATGTTGTTTGTTTTAAGACAACATCTTCAGTAGACATCCTCTACTGAAGCATTCAGTAAGGTTTCATTTATTTTATTTATTTAAAGGAAACTGACCGCCCTGTGTGGTGATCACACAGGGTCCCCAGACGTTTCACCGTCTATTGATCCCTGTGCCGCCACTTTATTTCTCGCTGCCACCACCCAGGCCCTACCTGGTGCAATACTGAGTCCAGTCAGGGTTAAATTGGAACATAAACTTCTGTTTATTTATTGCAGTTTAACAAGCGTGTGGTTTCATAAATGGTATCAGTCAATTACAATTATGGGGTGCCTATCCAGACCTATAACTTCCGCTACCTGCTCTCACTCACTAAACCACCTCTCAGATATAGTGGTACCTCAGGTTAAGTACTTAATTCATTCCGGAGGTCCATACTTAACCTGAAACTGTTCTTAACTTGAAGCACCACTTTAGCTAATGGGGCCTCCTGCTGCTGCCACGCTGCCAGAGCACGATTTCTGTTCTCATCCTGAAGCAAAGTACTTAACCTGAAGCACTATTTCTGGGCTAGTGGAGTCTTTAACTTGAAGCGTATGTAACCTGAGGTACCACTCTATTTACTTGTCTTCCTAGTTCTTAACTGTTCCTGACTCACCTTACTTCGCTACACTAACTCAACCTACCCACAGACTCTACCCCAATTCACTCCCACTCCAACCAACCACCCATCTCCCAACGAACTCCTCCCTTCGCGCCTCCCAAAGCTGGTTTTATAGTCCCGCTGACTCCACCCCCCTGGGTTCTGATTGGGTAACCTGTTTAACTATTTCACCTCCAGCACTCTCATATGTTAATGTCACACGCTGTTATGAGAAAAAAACTGCTCATTTTCCTTTATGGGGTATCCAAGAGCTCGTAAAGAGTCCTTAAGTGTGTTCCCTATTGGTAGGAGAAAATAAAAGAGGCCAACCAAAGTATATTGAGAAGCAAAGTGGCTAGTAAGCCTGATCTTTATTAAACTGTTGCAACAGGGTCCTCACTCAACCTACGCAGGGAAGGAAGAGGAACCCAGAACAATGGTGTGCAAGCCCACCCTGTAGCTCAAGACCACCCCCCAAAACATCATACATACATCACAGAAGGGGGTGGTCTACAGCAGAAATACATCACAGGAAGTGAAACAGCAGAAATCCTGTTTGCCAGGATACCTGAGAATGGTCACTGATTGCATTACCTGGGCAGCCTGGCCATTTTTTGGTGATAGTTGGGACGCGGGTGGCGCTGTTCGAATCCCCGCAACAGGGTGAGCTCCCATTGCTCGGTCCCTGCTCCTGCCAACCTAGCAGTTTGAAAGCACATCAAAGTGCAAGTAGATAAATAGGTACTACTCCGGCGGGAAGTTAAACAGCGTTTCCGTGCGCTGCTCTGGTTTGCCAGAAGTGGCTTAGTCATGCTGGCCACATGACCCGGAAGCTGTACGCCAGCTCCCTTGGCCAATAAATGAGATGAGTGCCGCAACCCCAGAGTCGGCCACGACTGGACCTAATGGTCAGGGGTCCCTTTACCTTTATCTATGCATCAGGCGTCCCGATTCACAGCACACAGAATTCACGCCTGCAATGGGGGTCACCAACTTGCGTGGCTTTTAAAACGAAGATTAGGCACATTTGTGGAGGATAAGGCTTGGGACAGAGGCTAGCAAACACAAGGGAGTTTTCTTTGCATTATTCTACACATTTTAAATAATTCCCTGCTGAAACATAAAACCACTGTATTTCTTCTGGGTCTGGAGCTATAAAATGTTAAGCGCTTTTCTGGAAGAAATAATAAGGCCAGATCTCACGAGTCTTGACAGGGACCCATATTGTGGAAATATTTAAAGAGTAGCTAGAAGGGTAACTCTAGCGGAATTTCATTTTGATGAAATCTGACGTAAACACCCGGCAAAGGGCACCCGGTTAAGAGGAGATGTAAAGAAAAGAAGGAGGAGAAAGACACACACACACACACAACCACACACACACAACCACATGCAATCAGTTTCCAAAGGGGACGCTAGGAAAACAAATTCAGGCAGGTTCCAGGGATAATTAGAAGAGAAAAGCAAATATTGAATGCCGAACAAGAGATTCTCTTGGCTAAATAAAATACAGGCTCTTCAGATCTATTATTAATAGATAGAAGATGAAAGCAAAATAGAAAAAATAAAAATCAACCCAGATAAAAAATTATAATCCAGGAGGGGTATGAATGTTTGAATTTAAGGAGTGGGCAGATTTGTCGCTCCCTTTGAAGAGTCTGAAAGAAGGCATTAAATGGGCCTTTAAGAATGGGAATGAGTTTGGTTTTACAGTGGTGCCTCGCAAGACGAAGTTAATCCGTTCCGCGAGTCTCTTCGTATTGCGGTTTTTTCGTCTTGCGAAGCACGGCTATTAGCGGCTTAGCGGCTTAGTGGCTATTAGCGGCTTAGCGGCTTTAAGAAAAAGCAAACAAACTCGCAAGAACTCACAAGACGTTTCGTCTTGCGAAGCAAGCCCATAGGGAAATTCATCTTGCAGAACGACTCAAAAAATGGAAAACTCTTTCATCTTGCGCGTTTTTCGTCTTGCGAGGCATTCGTCTTGCGAGGTACCACTGTAATGGGACAGGTGGCTGTTAATGGTGGGGAGACTTTTTGTGTGGACTGGGGGCCACATATCTGTCCAGGCAACCTTCCAGGGGCCACATGGGGGCAGGACCAGAGGGAAAAGTTCACAAAGCAATTAACATAACTTTTGCCTTTGTGCAGTAGTCTAGTTTCTGTATGCAGTCATTCTCCCTCCTCCATACAGGTAGGCAAGAGGCATGAGCAGAGTTCAAAGGCACATTCTAGCCAGTCGAAAGCATACAATGGTGATGTATATCTGAGGAGGGATGTGGCCAAATGGAGAGGCCTCAGGGGCCATATTTGGCTGCTGGGCCCAAGGTTCATCATATAATGGAAGGGGGAGACTAGGACAGTCCGCTTCCTTGCACAACAGCCTTGCGAAGTAGGCCAGTTGCGACCCCCATGGCTGCCATAAGCTCATCGGAGATTACTTGATAGTTTATGAGCAGCGGACAGAGATTGCAATGTCCCCTTTTGCCGCTTGAAGTGAAAGCCCCTCTGTCGCTGGCACTGCAACCATGCCACCTGCCTCCATCGGTGTCCCCACTGCGCCACTTCCACCTCCAATTTCTGGTGAGATCTCACGAGATCCGTCTGTGTGTGGTGGCTCTTGATGCACTAACTCCAGCCTCAGTCCACTCCTTGTGAAAGTCCCCAAAACGTTCGAATGGTCTTTTCCTGACAATCCTCTCCAGGCTGTGGTCATCCCTGCTGCTTGTGCACTTTTTCTTCCACACTTTCCCCTTCCACATAGCTTTCCATTAATGTGCTTCAATACAGCACTTTGGGAACATCCAACTTCTTCTGCAATTACCTTTTGAGGCTTTCCCTCCTTATGGAGGGCCTCAATGATGGCTTTCTGCACAACTGTCAGGTCAGCAGCCTTCCCCATGATTGTGCTTCCTACTGAACCAGACTGAGAGACCATCTAAAGGCTCAGGAACCCATTGCAGGTGTTATGGGTTGAATAGCTACTGCACCTTTTCACAATATTCTAATTTTCTGAGATTGTTAATTTGGGGTTTTCATCAGCTGTACGCCATAATCTTCACAATTATAACAAATAAAGGCTTGACATATCTCGTTTTGCATGTCATGAGTCTATCTCATATATTATTTTCACCTTTTAAGTTGAATTACTGAAATAAATGAACTTTTCCACGATGTGATGGGACGATGAGCTGCTTGTGCATAAAATCCAAGTCCCTCAGAGTTTGATCAAGTTTGCAAACCTCTGTCTGTAACGGAGCCCCTTAAACATGGCTCCCTCAGTCGCTGGCAGATTCCAACAGTGGTTGCTTTCGGAATCGCTTCCAACATAAAAGCTCCTTAACGGAAACACGTCTTCTGGACTCTCTGCGTGACAGTTTCCGGCGAGGAGTGGGTGTCCCTACGGGAGGTCCTGAAACCTCCCCACTGCCCTCGCTGGAAGTGTCTCGGAGCCATCCCTCCTGCTCACTTTCCCTCAGCTCAGCTCCTCTCCCCCTACTGGTTCCCTCTTCAGTTGCTGAGTCTCTCCCCACCTGTGTGAGCCCTTCCACCTCCCTTCCTTCCGATGGCAGTTCCCTGACATCCACCTCCCCTCCAGGGCCCCCTTCACCCCCTCCCGCCCCCTCCTCTATGGGCGGTGAGGAGGCAAAACCCCGGAAGGAACTTCCTTCATCTTCCGATGTCTTGAACACTTCTCTCCACCTGTTGCGGTTCCGGTTCTCGAAGTACTCCTCCTCCTCAGAGTCCATCTCCCCTTCCCCTTCCGAATCCGTAAATCCTTCCAACTCCTCCTCTTCATCGGTGGTGCCAAAGTATTCCCTCCGGAACCTCTCCACAGGCTGAGGTTTCCTTGGGAACCTTTGATGGAACGTTTCTATCAATACTTCGTCATTGATATCTTCTGCCATTACCCAAGTGTTTTCTGACTCCGGTTCTCCTTCCCACGCTACCAAATACTCCACCTGATCCCCCTTCCACCTGGCGTCGAGGATTTCTGCCACATGGCTGCTGCATTCCCTTTCTTCTATGACCGGTCCCCGAGTGGACATCCCTTCCCGTCCCCCCTCATACGGTGACAGTAACGACCTGTGAAATACTGGATGCAGTTTCATGTGGTTGGGTAACCGGAGCCTGAAAGCCACTGGGTTGACTTGTTGAATGACCTCAAATGGACCCAACCTCCTGGGTCTTAATTTCTTGCAACCTCCTTTGAACGGCAACCCTTGGGTTGACAGCCACACCCGATCTCCCACCCTTATGGTTTCACCTTCCCTTCGGTTCTTGTCTGCCTGCCTCTTGTATTCTTCCTTCGCCCTTTCTAAGTTGAGTTGGAGCTGACGATGGATTGCTTCCATTTCTTCTACAAAATGCTCGGCTGCCGGGACGCTCCATCTCTCCCCTCCTCCCCCTGGGAATGCCCTGGGATGACACCCATAATTAGCCAAGAAGGGGCTCATCCCTGTGGACACATTCTCTGCATTGTTGTAGGCAAATTCCGCCAGCGCCAACTTCTCTACCCAGTCATTCTCTCTGTTATTGACATAACACCTCAGGTATTGCTGGAGGACACCGTTTGCTCTTTCTGCCTGCCCGTTGGTTTCAGGGTGCCGGGCAGTCGAAAAGTTGACCTCCACCTGCAGTAAGCTCATGAGCTTCCTCCAGAACCTGGAAGTAAATTGTTTTCCCCTGTCTGAAACCACCCTCAATGGCACCCCATGCAACCTAAAAATGTGTTCTACAAATAACTTCACTGTCTCTTCCGCCGTGACTGCATGCGAGCAGGCTACAAAATGGCACATCTTTGTTAGTAGGTCTACCACCACCATGATGGCTGTTTTCCCCTTGGACTTTGGCAGATCAGTCATAAAATCTATCGACACTGCCTCCCAAGGTCGTTCTGGGGTTGGTAAGGGTTCTAATAGCCCTGCCGGCGCCCGCCTCTCCCCTTTGGCTCGCTGGCATTGCTCACACCCTCTTACATATTCCCGTACATCTTCCCTCACCTTAGGCCACCAAAATTCCCTGGTGACCAACCACATGGTTTTGTGTTGTCCAAAATGCCCCGCCGTGGGGCTGTCGTGCAACTGCTTGAGTACCCTCCCCCTTAAGTCTCCTTCGGGGATATACAGTGCCCCTTTGTAATACAACGCTCCATTTCTTTCCTCGAAACCCCCTGGTTCCTCTCCCTCACCCCTAAGACCTCTGAGCTTATTCTGGGCATATTCATCATTCTCTGTTTCCTCTACCAGTTCTCTTTGCCCCACCAATGCCGCCCCACACACCCAGCGGTCCTCTGGGATAACATGTCTCTCTTCTGGTGCCCCCTCCCCTTCCAAATATTCAGGTTTGCGTGAGAGCGCCCTAACATTTTCTGGACCTGGCACATAACAAATTTCAAAGTGGAATTTGGAGAACTCCTGGGCCCATCTCACTTGCCGTTGGTTGAGCACTCGTGCCGTTCTCCAATACTCTAAGTTCTTGTGGTCCGTGCACACTTGCGCCTTATGTTGTGCCCCAATTAATAAATGCCTCCATCTCCTGAACGCTTCATGAATAGCTAGTAGTTCTCGGTCATACACCGTGTAGTTCCTCTCAGATTTGTTCAGCTTTCGCGAAAAAAAGGCACACGGTCTCCACTCCGACTTCTCCTTCCCCCCAGGCTGCAGAAGCACCGCCCCCACAGCCCGGTCTGATGCGTCCGTCTCCACTCGCATCGGTTTTTGTAAATCCACATGCAAGAGCTGTTCTTCCGAAGCAAACGCCCTTTTCAGTTCCTCAAAAGCTCGCTCCGCCTCCGCCGTCCAAACGAATTTCCTCTTACTACTGAGACAGTCCGTAATGGGAGCCGTCAAGTGGGCAAAATTTCGGATGAACTTCCGATAGAAGTTTCCAAATCCAAGGAATCTTTGCACATCCTTCCTTGTTTTCGGTGTTTTCCATTCCAGTACCGCTTGGACCTTGCCAGGATCCATAGCCAATCCCTTGTCCGACAAGCGGTACCCCAGGAATTCCACCTCCTTGGCATGAAACTGACACTTCTCTAGTTTCACCCACAGCTGATTGGCTTGCAGTCTGCCCAACACTTCCCTGACGTCTTTTACATGCTGCTCCTCAGTCTCTGAATATACTAACACGTCATCTAAGAAGGCCACACAATTCTTGTAAAGCAAAGGCCCCAGGACGTGGTTCATAAACGATTGAAAGCACGCGGAGCCTGCTTGTAGGCCGAAGGGCATAACTAAATATTCAAATGCCCCCAAAGGGGTGAACATGGTGGTTTTCCATTCATCCCCCTTCCTTATTCGTATCAGGTTGTGCGCCCCCCTCAGGTCCAGTTTAGTAAAAATCTTTCCCTGCCTGACCCTTGTCAAAATGTCATCAATTCTGGGCATCGGGAAAGTCACTGGTTCTGACACTGCATTCAAGGCCCTGAAGTCCACTACAAGCCTGGGTTTGTCTGTGTTTTTTTTGTCCACAAAAAACACTGGGCTGCCCCCCACCGCCCTGGACTCTCTGATGAACCCTCTCTTCAGGTTCTTGTCAATGAACTCCCTTAGCTCCTGCATCTCTCTGTCTGACATGGCATACAGCTTGCCTACAGGGAGCTGTGCCCCAGGTAGTAAATTGATTTGACAGTCAAAGGGTCTGTGTGGGGGTAGTTTGTCTGCCTCCCTCTCGCTGAAAACGTTGCTCAGGTCGGCGTACTGTTGGGGAACCTTCCCCTTCTCTGTTACTTCTGTCCCTGCTAGAGTGGCTCTGGCCCCTCCTTGATCCTCCCGCTCTTTGCAGTGTTCTAGACAATGCGCTGACCCAAAGGAGACCACTCTCTGATGCCAGCCCACTAGCGGATCATGTAACGCTAGCCAGCTCATCCCCAAAATAATGGGAGCTCCTCCCAAGGTAGCCACATTAAACGCTATTAGCTCAGTGTGTCTTGCTACCCTCATTATCATTGGGGCGGTCTGCTGGCTGACTTCTCCTCCCAGCAGCTCCCTTCCATCGATCGTGGTCACCTGCAAAGGGTTACTTAAAGGGATAGTCTGTATCTGGTGCTCAGCAGCAAACTCCTTACTCATGAAATTGCAGGAGCTGCCTGAGTCCAATAGCGCCTTTATCTTTAGTGGGTGTCTGTTAGGCAGCTCTAGGAACACCTCTATCACTAGGGCGGGTTTAGGAGGTTCCGGCGTGGGCACTTTCACTGCTCTTTGGCCTGGCTGCTGTGCCCCGACAGTGGCAGCCAGGCGTTGGCTTTTACTTGCTCCGGTACCTTTTCCTCCCTCTCCCCAACAGCTCCCGCCATTCCTTGCCATTCCTTTCTTTGGGGGCAGACTCTGGCAAAATGACCTGGCTGTTGGCAGAGATAACATTTCTTGGCGCCCTTCCCCTCCTTCTTCCGCTCTTCACTGGGCTTTGAAATTGCGTGCGCGCGCTGTTCCAATTTCCATCGGCTCTCCCGGCGGGAACGGTGGCTCTGGAATCTCTGGAATGTGAAGCTCCCTCCATCGTTCCCCCTTCCCTTCCCGCCTCTCCAAGGCTCTCGCCTCTTGGCGCGCTCCTATGGTCAGCGCTGATTTGGTCAGCTGGTCCATAGACTCCGCCCTGGGCGCCCGGGAAAGTTCATCCTTTACCGCCGAAGCAAGCCCTTCTTCAAAGAGCATTTGAATGGGTTCCGCCGATAAATCCCACCCCAATTTATGGATCAACATGGTAAACTCAGTCCAGTACTCACGAACAGATCGGCTCCCTTGTTTGCACGCCATTAACTGTCTGCGTACCACTCCCTGCTCAATATCGCTGGAATACATCAAATCCATGGCACGAAAAAACTTCCTCGTGTCCTTCAGGATGTCATTGTTTGTTGCCATCAGGGGCCTCACCCAGTCTTTCGCCCCCTTTTCGAGATGCCCAATCACAAAAGCCACCCGCGATTCCTCGTCGGGAAAGTCATCAAACTGCAGGTTAAGGGCATATTGCATCTCTGTCCTAAAGGCATGATAGTCCTTGGGCTCCCCCCCAAACTTCTGCACCAATCCTGGCAACTTTCTGGCGAGCGGGTCGGTTTTCCCCTTCTCTGCATCTTGAGCTGGATCTCCAACGCCCGGTACCTTTCTTCCAGGCTTGGACCCGCTCCAGCTCCTGCTTCTCCAGTTCCGGCTGGGTTGCTCATGATGCCTTCTCCTGCACAAACTGCTCACAGAGACTGTCGGAATGCTGTGATGGGACGATGAGCTGCTTGTGTGTAAAATCCAAGCCCCTCAGAGTTTGATCAAGTTTGCAAACCTCTGTCTGTAACGGAGCCCCTTAAACATGGCTCCCTCAGTCGCTGGCAGATTCCAACAGTGGTTGCTTTCGGAATCGCTTCCAACATAAAAGCTCCTTAACGGAAACACGTCTTCTGGACTCTCTGCGTGACAGTTTCCGGCGAGGAGTGGGTGTCCCTACGGGAGGTCCTGAAACCTCCCCACTGCCCTCGCTGGAAGTGTCTCGGAGCCATCCCTCCTGCTCACTTTCCCTCAGCTCAGCTCCTCTCCCCCTACTGGTTCCCTCTTCAGCTGCTGAGTCTCTCCCCACCTGTGTGAGCCCTTCCACCTCCCTTCCTTCCGATGGCAGTTCCCTGACACACGATATTCTAATTTTCCTAGTTTCACCTGTATTTCACTCTGCCTCCCGTTCTGGAAGTCTGATGATTTGAAACAGATCAATCACAATAGAATTGTTCTATATTTTTAGAAGCTAGCCTTTAGCCCTGTATACTGGCGTTAAATTACTTGAATCATTCTGACATACCTTCCAACGTTTCTCTGATGAAAATAGGGACGTCCCATTCCATAACGATAATTTCCCTATTTATACCCCACACATCTGACTGGGTTGCCCCAGGCACTCTGGGCAGCTTGCAACATATATAAAAACATAATAAAACATTAAATGTTCCCTATAAAGGATTGCCTTCAGACGGCTCGGTGGTTGGATAACTCCATACCCTCCAACATTTCTCCAATGAAAACAGGGACATCCTAAGGAAATGTGAGACATTCCAGGATCAAATCAGAAACCGGGACGGCTTCTCTGAATCAGGGACCTCCCTGGGAAACAGGAACACTTGGAGGGTCTGTTGTGACAACTCCCCACCCACATAATGCTGGCTGGTCCATCCCTGACGATTTCTGATAGCGTGCAATGAAGTTGGACCTGACTTTATCCTCTGAGAAACAACTTGAGGGATCACTCTCCCCAAAGCACGATGCATGGAGATTAATCACTGTGCATTCTTGGTCGCAGTCCATCATGTCCTTAATCGATGCCTCGCTGTTCTTTCTTCAGCCCACTTTGAATTCCTCTGGGGAGATGCATTAACATGCTTCACTGAACCCAAGACACCATAGATACATAAAGAACCACCCTCCATTTGGTCACCCCACCAAAATGAAGAGGGACAGTACAATTATGTGGCTGGTTGGTTCTTTATGATCAGGGGGAGGCTGTAGCTCAGTGACAGAGGGAGCTCTCTTCTGAAGGTCTCTTTTCATATTCACTTCTCTCTCTGCTTCTCCTTTCTCTTACTGCTGCAGGCCCCAAGAGGAAAGGAGCAGGTATGGTTTGGCATGCTGGCTTGGGGGAGATTTGGACATTACAAGCGGAGAAAGGAGCACGACTGCAGATTTTTTTTGGGGGGGTGGGATTAAGGAGACAGTGTGTATGTGTGTGTGCGCGCGCACGTGTGCATGTCTGTGTATAATGAACGGCCTATGGCAATATTCCAGCTGAAAACTTAACGGTCCAGTCAAGTGCTCTGAAACAAAACTGCAGGATTCCTGACTGGGGTTTCATTTATAACCCATAGGACCTCTTTTTTAAAACAGCTGAACTGGTTGCTTTTGAGCCAGGGGGCGGGAAATGGGATACCCTGTTTCTTATTGCGAGGGAATGATGGCTATCTTGGTTGCCGTGACCTCACGCGATCAATGCCCTTTTCTGCACCTTTCCCAGCTCTATGATCCTTTCGTTTGTTTCGTCAGAGAATGCATGTCTGCCCCCCCCCCTCCATCGGAAGTAGCAGGTCTGGTTCTTGGCTGGTTCTTCCCTTCCGATCAGCTTACATGTTTTCTTTCTTCGTCCCTCCCATGCCCTCTAATCCAGGTACCTGGTGCTACGATTCACAAGATCCTAAGTGTGGTAAGTACTTGAAACAAGGTTTTTCTCTGTCTGCACTTCCATTTCTTCCCCAAAGAGCCATAGGAAATATAGTCTGTTAAGGGTAGCTCTGTGCAGGGCAAATGACAGTCCCTGGGATTCTGGGATAGAAGTCACGTGCATCAAATGTGCTTTAAATGCATGGGGTGTCTAAGACAGTTTCCCCTCAACCTGGGGCCCCAAAAGATGTTTTGGACCACAACTCCCATCAGCCCCAGCTATGTCCTCCAGGCCTCTTGGTCTAGCTTGGAGCTTTCCAAACTTTCCACGTGACACACTTTTTCAACACGCATCATTTCGCGACACAGTAATTCACTATTGCATCATTTCACAAAACTTTATAATTCAGTTTTACTAGCAAACTGCAGGTTAAAAGAATCCCTTTCCATGGATTGTAATTGAAAACTAATAATACATCCACCCACAGTGGAACCTTGGTTCTCAAATGGCTTAGTTGATGAACAAATAGGAACCCGAACGCCGCAAACCTGGAAGTACCGGTAAGTGTTCCCGTTTGTGAATGTTTTTCGAAAGCTGAATGTCCAGTGCGGTTGTAGGCTTTTGTTTCTGGGGCGCCAGCACCAATTGGAAGCTGTGCCTTGGTTTTCAAATGTTTTTGGAAGTCGAACGGACTTCTGGAACCGATTACGTTCAAGAACCAAGATACCACTGTATACAGTCACACCTTGGAAGTTGAACGGAATCTGTTCCGAAAGTCCAAATCACGGGTTCTGACTGGCTGCAGGAACCTTCCAGGATGCTCCCAGAGGCTCCAAGCTGGTTGCCTAGTAAATTATAAAGACAAGGAAAAGTTCCTTACTGTCCTTTCTTTATTTCAGTCTTTACAGAGAGAGGCTATAGAACCCAGCCTCTTGGATAATGGCATTGTCCCGTGTGAATCTCCACCCATGTCTCTCCCACTTCCTCATTCATCACTTCTATGGGTGCTGCTATGTGCCCTCTGTCTTTGAGCTCTTTGCTCTCCTACTTTTAAGGCTCGCCGGGTTCTGGGAGATGGAGGGTCTGGGATGCTTTCTAAAGACACTGTGTCAGTCAGCTGCCGCTCCACTTCTGCCTACTCCTCTTCCATTATTTCCCAACTTTCCCCCTCATCTGCCTCTGAGCTGTGACCTCCCTCCAACCCCTGTTATAGATCTATACTGTCTTCCTCTTCCTCCTCCCTGGAAAGGGGAGGTGGTCTCCACCATTACTCCTCCTCTGCCCCAGTCCCGGACACTATCTCTCAGAACAACTGAAGAATCATAGATGGGTCTTATGTTGCATAAACACGTGTCCAGTCCAAAGCCTTTTTCAGCCGGAACTCACTGGAACTCAGTTCCAGCACCTCTCAGTTGGGCGCCATTGCCATTCCCTTGGTGAGTTCTGGCACCCCTTTTTCTAGAAAAATAACACTGGTCCAGCCTACCTAAGGGTTTCAGGCAAGAGGTGCTACCTAAATATGATGCTGATTGAACCCGAGTCCTTCTGCATGCAAGATAGATGCGCAGCACTGAGCCACATCCCTTCTCATAACAGTCCTCTGTAAAGCAGGGATGATGTGCACTCACAATATATGTATATATTCTGCCCCTGAGCTGTAGCCAATCCAGGGATGCCTTGAGAGAAGGTGGATATAAATAGGAATTTGGAATGGAATCTGCTGTTGGTCTTCAGAGGCGATAATGCTCACCAAAATAGCTCGTTTAGCCTGTCAGACTAAAGATAGGTCCGGCGAGGAAACCCTGCTGAATTATAAATAAGAAAAAGCCCTGCTTCGTGATTATTAATGAAGGTCATCCCAGCCAGAGGGCATCTCCCGTTGGCGGAAGGAAGAACAAAGAGACTAATGAGTGTCTTGGCTGAGGCATCCGCGTAGCAGAGGTTTGCTGGCGGAGGTGTTGATTTTAATCGATACAAATAGCCTCCATTTAACTCAGGTGCAGGGGGAAGCCGTTTCCAATCCGAGGACTGCATTCCCTTCTGGGAAACCTTCCAGGGGCCGCAGGCCAGTGCTAAGTGGTGGGGCCAGGGGAAGAAGAGGGGAGAGCGTCGGATGAGACTCTTACCTTCGTTGCATGTCGAGGTCCCCAGGCCACCCCAATAACTCACACTTCACACATCAATTTTTGTTAAAGGTTTTTGGCATGAATTTGGCCACAACTTTATTTAAATACACACGTGAGTGGTTGCTTAGGCATTGGTTACCACTATCTGTCCTTGCCCCAGGGACAGAACTGACCTCCGGATTCCAGCGGAAGCCAGTCAGAGAGAACCATATTGGGGAGAAATGAAACTGGACATCAGTCCCCATCTCTCACCCTCATGCCCCCTGGGGCTTGCACAGCCCAGGTCTGATGCCAGGGACTAGGATGAAAGGGATGGCAAGCACCTGGATTCCTTTAACGGAATTCCCTTTCAGCACCACCTTTGGAGGGGTAGGCATTTACCCCTCCACCAACCAATTTTAACCAATGCCTAACCGCCAACATTACAAGTTGTGACGATTTGCTACGCAGCAGGCAAAAACCAAATGGCAACAGCCAATCAGCCAAATGGACAAAATTCCTACCAGGCCGCTGCCCCAAGGCAGACGACCCCATGACAGGTAAAGCAAGGTCAGAGGACAACGAACCCCCCCCCCTTTTCAGGGAGGGTGGGCGGGTGATCCGGTGCACGCAGCCCAAGAGAAGGCCCCAGGCTGCAAGTCCTGTATTTAAGACCTCTGACCCCTCCCACACTTTAGCAACATAACATTCTCCCCAGCAACACTCCTTGCCCAATCACAGCATGTGGCCAATTTGCCCAACAACAGTGGGGTGGCCTTTTTGGCCCCCATCGCAACACGTGCTCTCTATTATGGAAAACACGCTTTCCAGCCATGCTGGACCGGTCCACCCTTGAGGGGAGGTCAGGTGACCGCCTCAGGTGGCAGGATTCCTGGGGGAAGCAGATGTGGACTCTAAGGAATGCATCACCTGCCAGTGGCGTAGCGTGGGTTGTCAGCACCCGGGGCAAGGCAAGTAATTTGCGCCCCCTAACCCGTGGATTTGCGCCCCCTAACCCGTGGATTTGCGCCCCCTAACCCCCAGATGTTGCGCCCAATGCGTCCGGCCCCCCCTGCACCCCCACGCTACGCCACTGTCACCTGCTGCCACTGCTGCAGCCGCAGTGTGCTGACGTCACTTGCGCATGCTGCAGGGCTTGACCGCATAATGCGAGCACACCCTGTGGTGTGTGTGCATGGCCGCTGCAGAACTTTGGTGGCGGCCGGCCCTTTTATTTGAAATTTTTGGGGAGCCCAGGCCCCCTGGCCTCCACTACTCGGAGCCCCTGAACAACGGTGTCACAATTACTCAGCCAGCCGCCCCATTATGGCCATCACTGTCAGGATGCTGTCAGTGGCTCCTGGCTGGTTGCCCGGGAAAGTATAAGGCAAGGAAAAGTTTCTTATTGTCCTTTTTTATTTCCGTCTTTACAGAGAGAGGCCATAGAACCCAGCCTCTTGGATAATGGCGTTGTCCGGAGTGAATCTCCACCCTCCGTCTCTCCCACTTTCTCATTCATGCCCTCTACGGGTGCTGCTACGTGCCCCCTGTCTTTGAGCTCTTTGCTCTCCTACTTATAAGGCTTGCCAGGTTCTGGGAGATGGAGGGTCTGGGATGCTTTCTAATGACAAGGTGTCAGCCAGATGTTGTTCTGGCTCTCCCATTATTTCCCAACTTCCCCCCTCACCCGCCTCTGAGCTGCGACCTCCCTCAAACCCCTGTTGTCAATCTATACTGTCTTCCTCTTCCTCCTCCCTAGAAGGGTCAGGATGGGGAGGCGGTCTCCACCATTCCTCCTCTGCCCAGTCCCTGACAATCACATTCTGCACCAGCCCCATGGATAGCCCCACATAGAGTCCATTGCAGTCATCCAGCCTTGAGGTTACCAATGAAATGGGCTACAGTGATCAGGTTGTCCACAGAAGGCCAAAAGTTTCCCTCATCTTCCTTCCGATAAGAAGCTTTGCTTCTCCAGCTTTTGTAGAGTAAGGATTTCATCTGCCTTCGGGCCCATCTCTTCCTTTCTACCTCACTCTTCCCTTCTCCTTAGGTCCTTTGCACTGGAAGGACATCATGATAACCTGTGGGGGAGAGAACCAGTCGCCCATTAACATCGACAGAAGGAAAACTCAACGAGACAGGAACCTCGACGAGATCTTGTTTGAAGGCTACGACCAGGCGCCTCCTGGCAGGTGGAGACTGATAAACGATGGACACTCAGGTGGGCATGGAGAGGACACAGCTTCTTCTGGAGAGGCTTTCCAAGGCCACATTCACACCATACATTTAAAGCACAATGAGAACACATTAAACAGTCATGGCTTCCCCCAAAGAATTCTAGGAGCTGTAGCTTGTTATGGGTGCTTAGGAGTTATGGGTTGTTAAGAGATACCTAATTCCCTCCCAGAGCTACAATTCACAGAGTGGTTTAACTATCAATCCCACTTCTCTGGGAACTGAGGGGAATAGGAGGTCTCTTAACAACTTTTAGCACACTTATTGAACCACAACTCCCAGAATTCTTTGGGCAAAGCCATGACTGTTTAACATGGCATCCCAGTGATTTAAAGGTCTGGTGTGAATGTGGGCCAAGTGTTTTTTATATAGTACTCATTTTTGCATCCTTAAGATATCAGTGACGTCCCTTCTTCTCTTTCCATGGTTCATTTTACATATCATAAATCCCTGCATATTTTACAGAAACTATACCATTCAGTATTCCATTTTTACATCCATCAAAACTTATTTATACTGTTGAATTTATCTTAATGCCGCCAACATTTTTAAGCGTACACAATTTCCCCCCATATATTCAATATACATTTTCCAATCTTCTCTAAACTTATGTTCTTCTTGTTCTCTTATTCTATATTGTCAGGGGTTCAGGAGCAGAGGCAAGGGCAAGGGAGGAAACAGAGAGCGAGGGGGAGGAGGCAGAAGAAAAGATGAGTGATGACGACGACCCGAGATCTTCGAGTCTTTCCAGTGAATCAGAAGATTCACAGAAAGGAGCACCAGTGGCCAGGGCAAGGGGGGAGCCTAGGGGGACACCCCAGGAAGATAGAGCCAGAGGGGACTCAGAGGAGAGCAGTTGGAAATCGGGACCAGCGTCACCGCCGGAGAGCAGGGAAGAGAAAGGGAGCCAGGGATCAAGCGCTGGCAGCTCACAACAGGGGGGAGGGCATGAGTCAGGAGTGGCCACACCTCCATCGGGGAGCGAAGAAACGGTTAGACGGAAAGTGGAAGGTTGGGCGCGCGCGCCAAGTTCAAATGCACAGGAAAGTGACGCAGTAGGCAGCCCTGAAAGAGAGCCAGGTCCTAAAGCCCGGCGCAAGGAGACAGGAGGGTCCGGGGGGTCGGCGTCAGAAGAATCCAGGAAGGAAGAGACCCCGGGGGGCAGAGGGACCCAGAGGAGAACAGTCAGGCGGAAAAGGTGGAGCAGGGCTAGGATATTAAGTTGGTGCACAAGGGGCGGAGACTCAGACGGAGCTTCGCCGATCTAGCCACTAGACGTAGAGTTGCACGCAGCAGCTTGAGAATGGAAACTGTAATTCAATAAAGACTTTTACTTAATGATCGCTGGCTAGCGTGATCCTCTGTGAGCTAGGATCTGGAAGCAGCTCTGACATATATGTTAAGTCTCAACTTGAGTTGCCATTCTTCTTTGGTTGGGACCTCGCTCGCTTTCCATTTTGGGGCTAACAAAGCACGGGCCGCAGTAATAGAATGCATAAATAACCTTGGGCCAAGTGTTTTCTCATGCATGTTTAGAGAACCTTTCTGGGGTCTTGTGTTGCATTAGTGTAGTACTGTCTGTCTCTGAACTCTCTCTTTTTGACCGGGCCTCCTTGGCAGTTGTCATGAACCTAGATGGAGCATCTGCTGCAGATCAAATTAACATCACCAAAGGAGGACTTCAGGACACGTACCGGGCCTTGAGTTTCCACTTCCACTGGGGGGACCTCAGTCGAAATGGCTCAGAGCACACTGTTGATGGTCAGCAGTACCCAATGGAGGTACATTGAGCTTCCCAACTTTTATTTTGTTACCAATGTTGTGCGGCATTGAAAAGGCCCCACCTAGAATAGTCATAGGCCACGTTCACACTATACATTAAAATCACTAGGATACTACTTTCCACCAGAGAATTCTGGGAGATGAGGTTCATTAAGGGCACTGAGAGTTGTTAGGAGAGACCCCTGTTCCTCTCACAGATCGACAGTTCTCAGACTGGTTTAACAATCCCTCCCTCTTCCCAGCGTGGCGCTGTGGTCTAAACCACTCATCTCTTGGGCTTGCTGATCAGGAGGTCAGTGGTTCGTATCCTTGTGACGTGGTGAGCTCCCATTGCTCTGTTCCAGCTCCTGCCAACCTAGCAGTGTGAAAGCACGCCAGTGCAAGTAGATAACTAGGTACCACTGCGGTGGGAAGGTAAATGGCGTTTCCATCCACTCTGACTTCCGTCGCAGCGTCCCTTTGTGCCAGAAGCGGTTTAGTCCTGCTGGCCACATGACCCAGAAATCTGTCTGTGGACAAATGCCGTCTCCCTCGGCCTGAAAGCAAGATGGGCGCCACAACCCCATAGTCATCTTTGACTGGTCTCAACCGTCCAGGAGTCCTTTTTTTAACCTCCCCAGGGAACTATTGGAACTGTGGCCCTGTGAGAGGAATAGGGGGCTCCTAACAACTCTCAGCACCCTCAACAAACTACACTTCCCAGAATTCTTTGGGGGAAGCCATGTCTGTTTGAAACTGTATACTTGTGAAAGCCAATGTGGTGTGGTGGTTAGAGTGTTGGACTAGGCCTGGGAGACCAGGGTTCAAATCTCCACTCAGCTATGAAGCTCACTGGGGGGTCTTGGGCCAGATACTGCCTCTCAGCTTAACCCCCCTTGCAAGGTTGTTGTGAGTTTAAAACGGGGAGGGACAAACCACATCTACCTCCTTGAGCTCCTTGGAGGAAAAGGGGGGTATATAAATGCAAGAAATAAGTAAAAATTGTTCTGCAAATCTGTGGTGCAAATGTGTTTTTAGTCATAATCACAGCGTAGACCACGTTTCCCCCAAGTACATTTATGCTCAAAGAGGTTCGTGTAAAACAAAACAAAAATACAGTACAGCGGTACCTCGGGTTAAGTACTTAATTCGTTCCGGAGGTCCGTTCTTAACCTGAAACTGTTCTTAACCTGAAGCACCACTTTAGCTAATGGGGCCTCCTGCTGCTGCTGCTGCGCCGCCGGAGCACAATTTCTGTTCTCATCCTGAAGCAAAGTTCTTAACCTGAGGTACTATTTCTGGGTTAGAGGAGTCTGTAACCTGAAGCGTATGTAACCCGAGGTACCACTGTAGTACTATAAAATAAAATCAAGAAATACAGTGCCTGAAATGACCCCCGTAATCACACCATCTCCAATTTTCCAAGACTGATCTATTTAGAAATTGATCTGTCTCCAACCTTCAGGGTAGAAGTGGAGACAAGGTTCTGATATTGTTTGTTGGAATAGGGAACAGCCACTCCATTAAATGGCGTACAGTGAATAACCCTAAATCAGCTCTCTGTATTATATTTAGCAAGAAGCTACTAATTAGGCAAGACCCCTGGCCCTTCCACCTTTTGATCTTGCTAAACGATGGACAAACCAGCCATTCATCATGATAGCTGAAATGAAGATGACATGAAAGGGTTCTTTTTCATTATTAAAAAAAAGAAGAAGACTCTGGGATGATCACAGGCAACTAGTCCTATCATTTCGATTATCTTTAACCGTTAAATACAGAGTATGAAAACAGGTTGTAAAAATATAATGAGGTGTTTTGTTTTTACCTCAGAGCTACAATCGGCCATTTTGGGGACAGCATGTCAAATGCCATAACAGTGCCATGGAAGTGAGATCGGTCTACAAAATCACGCACAGAGCAATTCCGCAGAGATAGTGGAAGTGGCAAGAGAAGGGGTAAAAGACATATAGGTCCCGTCCAAACCATACGCTCATAGCATGACGTCCCTTTCACAGTCTTGGAGCATCCTGGGAACTGTCATTTGTTAAAGGTTCTGGGAGTTGCAGCTCTGTGATCTTAGCACTCTTAACAAACCACCATTCCCAGGATTCTCCGTGACTACTACCGTATCTTTCGCCCCATAAGACGCACCTGACTGTTAGACGCACCTAGTTTTTAGAAGGGGAATGCAAGAAAAAAATAATTTTTTTTTTTTAAAGGGAGCGCTGGGCAGAGCCTGTATGCATCCCAGGCTCTGCTCAGCGCTCCCTTTCACGAGCCGCGTGGAGCCTGTGTGCGGCGCTTGCAGGCTTTCCCCAGGAGGGAGAAGCTCCCAAGAGCCCCACACACGCTCCACGCAGCTAGTGAAAGGGAGTGCGGCTCTTGGGGGCTTTTCCGGGAGGTGGGGGGAGGGACTGAGGGGCTGCCCTCTGTCCCTTCCCCTACCTCCCACAAAAGCCAGCAAGAGCCGTGCGCTCTTTAAAGTGTGCACGGCTCCTGCGGGCTTTTCTACGAGGCGGGAGAAGGGACTGACGTGGCCAGTCAGTCCCTTCTCCCTCCTGGGGAAAAGCCTGCAAGAGCCGCTTTCCCTGCCTGCCTCCCACCCACCTGCATTCACTCCATAAGATGCGCAAATATTTCCCCTTACTTTTTAGGAGGGAAAAAGTGCATCTTATGGAGCGAAAAATACGGTAAATAATAATAATAAGAATAATCTTTATTGTGGTCCAAAAACCAGTAACATAGATTCAGAATAAAATGCAGATTCATACAGACAACCCCCCGGGAGAGGGAGACCGAGACGATATTTATTTAGTCTTAATGCCACCTTCCATCTTGTACCATCTGGGCTATGATATTGCCCTTGAATCTCTGAGGCAAAGGCTTGGGACATATCACATAGCGATCTCCGATCTCAATCTCATGTTATCTGAGGTCCGATAGCAGTAGGAATTCATTGCGGGTACGATTTTCCTGCATATTTTAGAAATCTGTCTGTGCCAACTTAACGGGGCCTCTTTACCAAAGCCAGATTAAATGTATTTCCATCAGAAGTGCTAAATGGCAGACTAAGAGGCATCCCTTATCAGAATAGGCTCTGTGTATGCTCTTAGGGTGGCGATTGTATGAGGCATATCCTGCTGCATTGCGGACAATATGAGCAAGCTAGGGATCTATTGGGATGCAGGTGGAGCTGTGGTCTAAACCACTGAGCCTTGGGCTTGCCGATTGAAAGGTCAGCGGATCAAATCCCCGCGATGTTCGGTCCCAGCTCCTGCCAACCTAGCAGTTCGAAAGCACGTCAAAGTGCAAGTAGATAAATAGGTACCACTCCGGTGGGAAAGTAAACGGCATTTCCGTGCACTGTTCTGGTTTCGCCAGAAGCAGCTTAGTCATGCTGGCCACATGACCTGGAAAAACTGTCTGCGGACAAATGCCGGCTCCCTCGGCCAGTAAAGCGAGATGAGCGCCACCACCCCAGAGTCGTTCACGACTGGACTTAACTGTCAGGGGTCCTTTACCTTTACCTTTTAAGGGATCTATTGATTAAATCCCTACTGGCAAATTGGCCTGGTAAATCTGAAGACTACTATACTATATATCTTCTGGACGACAAGTCTAATGATATCACAGTGGCCGTGGCAAAGTTTCTTTTGGTAGTCTTACTAAATAGTGTTTTAAGTGTAACCATAAATGATAAAGGGACCCCTGACCATAAAAGGGCACATAAAGATGTTAAAAAGCATCGGGGAGAGAATTGCGCCCTGCGGCACTCCACACACCAAGGAGTGGCGCGACATTTCCCTCCCTAGTGCCACCCTCTGTCCCCGACCAGAGATAAAAGAGCACAACCAGTTACGGACTATGCCCTGTATCCCCACGTCTGTGAGGCGGTGGTCCAGAAGATCATGATTGAAGATACCCCTCCCCTGCTTTAAAGTCTGCCAGTGAATGAATATCCCCAAAGTTGCTCTGAAAAACTCTCATTTTGTTTTGTTTTCCACAGCTCCACATTGTTCACATGAACACCAAGTACAAAACCATCACAGAAGCCAAAGGGCACCCCAACGGACTTGCTGTCTTGGGCTTCTTGTTTAAGGTATCTCCCGAGAAGCAGCTGCTGTTACGTTATTTGAAGTACCTACACGAGACACACATTCATATATGTTCATTCTCTATCTATCTATCTATCTATCTATCTATCATCTATCTCTATCATCTATCTCTATCTATCTATCTATCTATCTATCTATCTATCTATCTATCTATCTATATCTATCATTTGATTAATGATGTAAAACCCCCAAAATGTATTTTCTATAGTTAAGTTTTTACCTCTATCTTCAGTACATTTTATTTTATTGCTACGGCTAGTGACTGATTCAAATAAAGAGTCAATCATCTATATCTATCTTTCTATCTATCTATCTATCTATCTATCTATCTATCTATCTATCTATCTGTCTGTCTGTCTGTCTGTCTAACTATCATCTATCTATATCTATCTATCTATCTATCTATCTATCTATCTATCTATCTATCTATCTATCATCTATCTATCTATCTATCTATCTATCTGTCTACCTATCTACCTATCTACCATCTATCTATCTATCTATCTATCTATCTATCTATCTATCTCTATCTATCCATCTATCTATCTATCTATCTATCTATCTATCTATCTATCTATCTATATCATCTATCTATCTATCTATCTATCATCTATCTATCTATCTATCTATCTATCATCTATTTCTCTATCTGTCTCTATCATCTATCTATATCTACCTATCTATCTATCTATCTATCTATCTATCTATCTATCTATCATCTATCTATCTATCTATCTATCTATCTATCATCTATCTATCTATCTATCATCTATCTATCTATCTATCTATCTATCTATTTATCTATCTATCTATCTATCTATCTATCTATCTATGTATCATCTATCTATCTATCTATCTATCTATCTATCTATCTATCTATCTATCTCTATCTATCTATCTATCTATCTATCTATCTATCTATCTATATCTATCTATCTATCTATCTATCTATCTATCTATCTATCTATCTATCTATCTATCTCTATCTATGTATCATCTATCTATCTATCATCTATCTATCTATCTATCTATCTATCTATCTATCTATCTATCTATCATCTATCTATCTATCTATCTATCTATCTATCTATCTATCTATCATCTATCTATCATCCATCCATCAATCCATAATTTAGGTTCATTTGCAAAATTCTAAGTGAAATAAGTACTTGAAGCAAGGTTTTTGGAGGCCATGTTTACAATGTGGGGAGGAGACTTTATCCTGTTTGGTTACCTTTGTCTGCTTGATGCTGGAGGGGTAACAGCTTGAGGGCGAAGGGAATTTGCAATGGGTCAAGTACCAAAGATGCATACTAGATTTTTGCTCTGCAGGTATCTGATGCAGACAATACCAATTACAACACCATCGTCACTGGCCTGAGGAATATCACTCATGCAGGTGAGCACCGAGCCTCAGGCAATCCTTTAGAATGCTTGGATTTGGTGGATCAGGGCCACACGCACACCACACATTTTTGGGGACCTTGCTAGTGCTTGGTACCAATTGATTATTGCCTAAGGGAAAGCAACATGCCAGCAAAGACTCTCCTCCCTGAAAGAGAGGGGAGTGGTTGCGGGCGGGAGCCCGAGCACTGCCCAGCAGGGGGCATGGCCCCCTGCCTCCAGCTCACCTAGATGGCGCTCACGCTCCCCCGGTGGCCACCCAACCAGGTGCCGCGGAGGGGGCATGTTCAGCAGCTTTTTTGCTGCAGCGCCAGCCTCTCCCTGGCCTCATTCCTCATCGTCGCCCCGTTGCGAGTCACCCACCCTCCACTCCCTTTTAGTTAGGGCTTAGGTCATTGGCCTTGCTATGGACCTTAGGTTGGTCGCCCTGGTTGCCCGGGGGGGCCTGGTAGGAGTTTTTCCATTTGGCATTAGGCTTTTTGGTTTTTTCGCCTACCTCGTAGCAATCGTCACAACTTTTGTGGTATTGGTGGGTAGGTTAGGCATTGGAATAATGTGTTGTGGTGTGTCGAAGTGCTAGGTGTGGCCATCGCCTATGCCTTCAATTTTTAGGGGTATTCCGTTAAAGGAATCTGGGGGTCGTGTATTCTGTCCGATGCCTGCTTGGCGGGAGGCCATGGCATGACCCTCTGTGACAGCAGGGGTGAGCCTATAGTTGGATTAGCATCAACAGGCTCCACCTACTGGTGAATAAACCCACTTGTTTCGATCCAATGCCTAAGCCAATATCTTTTCATTGCTGTAATCAATAAAGTTGTGGCCTTTTCTAGCCCATCAACCTTATATCACGTGTCCTTGTGTCTTCATTTCACTTCGCGGGGGTCGGGTCCTCGAACCACAAGTTTGGGTGAATCTACCAATTTCAGTTTCTTTTCTTTTCAATAATTTTTTTTATTAGTTTTCACTTACAATCCAATAATTGCCTCATTATAACAATGCCAATTTATAATACAATTACAGTGGTGCCCCGCAAGATGAATGTCTCGCAAGACGGAAAACTCGCTAGACGAAAGAGTTTTCTGTTTTGGAGGTGCTTCGCAAAACGAATTTCCTATGGGCTTGCTTCGCAAGACGACAATGTCTTGCGAGTTCCTGCTGGTTTTTCCCCCTTCCCCCCCTTTTTCTAAGCCACTAAGACGCTTATCAGCTGATCCGATCAGCAGATAAGCCGCTAAAAGCCGCTAATAGCGCTAATAGCGCTAATCCTCTAATCCGTCAATGGGCTTGCTTCGCAAGATGAAAAAACCGCTAGACGAAGAGAATCACAGAACGGATTCTTTTCGTCTTGCGAGGCACCACTGTATTGATACCAATTGTTCAACTACCGAATTATATAATTTAGATAAAGTGGCCCTCTGTGTGCTAGATTTGATGAACTGATTATTTGCTTTATCTCTGTGCTCCAAAATCTTATTAATTTTCATTGCATTGCAGTCATAATAATAATCTCTTATACAACAACTTTTATTCATATTGACACATTAAATGATTTATAAAGCTACAAATGAGGAACTCAAGCTATATCTTCATTCTTCCTGTGTGTGGCAATTATTCTGTCTATAGTGTTTTTTCCTGTTCTTGTAAGATGTTATGTCTTTCTTTCCCCTGGTTGTTGCTGTTAACCATCATGCCTTATTTTTGTAGTCTTGTGTTTCCTCTTCACATCAATTCATTTAAAAAATAAATAAAAGTGATCATGAAAATCAGGCAGGATCTTAGTGCGAATTTCCCTCCCGGGCACGTTTTAGCAAAGCAGTTTCCCCTACGGCAATGCATTTCTGTACGTTCTCCATTTGAAATGGAGTTCTCGCTTCCCTTCCTCACACCCCAATTCTCTGTTTCTGTTTCTCTGCTTAGAGGATTATGTCGAGTTGGCCTCCACGTTTTCTCTGAGCAACCTCCTCCCCAACATGGCCTTACTCTCCAAATATTATCGCTACAAGGGCTCCCTCACCACACCAAACTGCGAAGAAGTGGTGCAATGGACTGTGTTTGAAGAGAACATCCCAATCAGCAAGCCACAGGTGAGAAAACCAAACATTTCTATGTCTCTGTGTTGCTGCTCTTGTTTCTCCTTTGTTACGGTAAAATCTGGGTGTGGGGTTACTCTGCCACCCAGCTCGTCGGACTAAGTCCGCGGGTCCCTGCGGAAGAAAATGAGCTCAGCCGGAGACAGGAGCAAACTGCAGAAGATCCAAGTTTATTGCGCAACAGGTTCAAGGCAAGATTGAACAGCGAGAAAGGGGTGACATGAACTTTTGAAACTTCCCTCCATGTCCCAGAGTACAGTGCAAAATACATCCCAGTTACATCATGAATACATTAAGAAGAGGTTGGGTTACACAGATTACATCATAAATACATTAAGAAGAGGTTGGGTCACACAGGATTAACATATGGAGGAGGGAGGGGGGAATATGCAGAGCTGGAGATACGCGCAGAAAAGCACATCCTGAGTCCCGGTGATGAGAAGACAATGGTCCATGTATGCATGGTCTGCCACCTGGCTTGGCAGAGTGATTTGACAGGATTAGGGTCTTGACACCTTGCTTGAGGGATTATGGAGGACAGGGGAGGTGTCATGGAGTCCTAGAGAAATTGAGCAAATTGGCACGTTGATTTTCTATGAATTTTATAGATTTTAGTCCCTTTTGACATTGACAATTGGAAATAAATGGATATATTGTAGTGAAGAAGGAGGTGAAGAAGACATGCCCCCCCTTCCGTATCACCTTTTAGCCAAAAAAGGCTGTGGCTTACGAAAAACAAAAATGGCTCCCAATCTAAAATGACACAAGAAGAGCTTGCTGGATCAGGCCAATAGCTTATCTAGCGAAGCATCCTGTACATGGTACCTCAGGTTAAGTACTTAATTCGTTTCGGAGGTCCGTTCTTAACCTGAAACTGTTCTTAACCTGAAGCACCACTTTAGCTAATGGGGCCTCCTGCTGCTGCCGCACCGCCGGAGCACGATTTCTGTTCTCATCCTGAAGCAAAGTTCTTAACCTGAAGCACTATTTCTGGGTTAGCGGAGTCTGTAACCTGAAGCATACGTAACCCGAGGTACCACTGTATTCAAAGAAATACTGCCTCTGTCAGTCGAAAACACAGCCATTGTCAGCCACAGTGGTTTCAAGTCCATATTGGGTTATTGGATTCATAATTTTTGACCTGGCAATATCTTGTGAATCACAATGTGTGAGTGTGTGCATGGCAAAAATCACAATGTGGGGAAAACGTTGAAGCCAGCCAATGCTTCTCTCAATTCCTGCAGCCCTTGTTAACTTGGCGGGCTCAGCTCTCCCCTGCCTCATGAAGGGGGGCAGCGAATCGCAAGAGCAAGTGCCAGCAAAAATCACGATGCAGGAAAAACCATGAAGCCACCCCATGCCCCTACAGAGCTCCATCCCTATTTCAGTTATCGTGATATATCGGTATATGTCAGGGGTCGGCCCACGAAGACCATTTTACCAGCCAACAAGCTGCCCCTGAACTGAGCAGCTTGCTCAGCAAGTCCCTTGCGCGCTGCACTAAACCAGTGCTGCGCGGCGCGGGGACTCGCCGAGTGGCGCCGGAAATCGCGTCTGCACATGCGCAGATACCGGAAAGTGCATCTGCGCATGCCCAGATGCCAAAAATCGCTTCTGCACAGGCGCGATTCTCGGCGTCTGGGCATGCGCAGAAGCGATTTCTGGCACCGCAGACATGCGCAGATGCGATTTCCAGCATTGCGCTGCACCAGTCTGGCCCATGGCCAGTAAACCTTGCTGACCCCTGGTATATGTTGTGATATATTGGTATATATTGACATATGTCATTGAAATTCCACTCAGTATTGATCAGAGGCAGATTCCAATGTACCACGGGTTACATACACTTCAGGTTACATAAGCTTCAGGTTACAGACTCCGCTAACCCAGAAATAGTACCTCAGGTTAAGAACTTTGCTTCAGAATGAGAACAGAAATCACATGGCGGTGGCTTGGCGGCAACGGGAGGCCCCATTAGCTAAAGTGGTGTTTCGGGTTAAGAACTGTTTCAGGTTAAAAACGGACCTCCGGAATGAATTAAGTTCTTAACCTGAGGTACCACTGTATAGTTAGCAGAGTAAAAACTTAAACACGTTGCAGGATTCCCCCAAAATAGTCCAGAGGCAATTAATATTTCACCCAGCAGAGCTTTATTTCTACTGAAGGCAAATGAGCAGAATGGTCACAAATCCAATACATTCAGGATTGGCACAGTCCATAAGAACTCCAGTTGCAGCAGACGTAACTTAAACTTAAAATAACTTATAAAAAGTCTAAACCTTAACACTAAGCAAACTATGTACAGAACACCACACCAGAAGGGAGAGCGACAGAAAGAGAACGTGAAACCCGGGCTCCTTCTGGCCTTATTATAGCCAGAAGAGATAACAGAACCAGTTTAGGCCAGCTGTACTCAGCTTCTCTGAAGGAATAAGCCAAACATCACAGACCTTCTGCTTGTTTCTTTCACACAGAGAAGCCTCCAGAACCCTCTTGAATTAATTACCGTATTTTTCACCCTATAGGATGCACTTTTTCCCCTCCAAAAATGAAGGGGAAATGTGTGTGCGTCCTATGGGGCGAATGCAGGCTTTCACTGAAGCCTGGAGAGCGAGAGGGGTCGGTGCGCACTGACTCCTCTCGCTCTCCAGGCTTCAGGAGAGCCCCAGCGCCAGCCCCACAAGGTCGGGGGACAGAGGGAGGCAGAACGCCGCCATCCCGCTGTCTCCCGAAGTGGTTTGGAGGCTGACGGCGGGGAGACCCCGCCGCCAGCCCCGCAAGCTCCGGGGACAGCTGGGAGGCGCAGCGCGTCTCCCCACTGTCCCCGGACCTGATCTGAAGGCAGGCGGCGGGGAGAAGAGCGCTTCTCCCCTCTGCCTGCCCCGCAAGCGCCTGGGGGGGATATAATTTCCCCCCCTTTATTCCCCCCCCAAAAAACTTGATGCGTCCTATGGGCCGGTGCGTCCTATGGGGCGAAAAATACAGTAGAATAGGAAATATCTCTACACGTCAGATCAACGCTTTCTGCACTAAGAAATGCAAACTGACACTTTCCACATTCAGCGTCATATGACAAACGGTTTATAAATCTTTCTACATGCCAGCACCTAGCCCCTAGTAACTGCTAAACCATTCTCTCATTCCTCTATTTAGCTGAATGCATTTGTCAACACCCTTTACTACAAAAGCGCTGGAACAACTTCCCTGAAAATGACCAACAATTTCCGCCCACCGCAGCCTCTTCATGGTCGCAAAGTCTACGCTTCCAGAGACGCCACCGTTAGCCATGGCTCCCCACTGGCTGTCAATCATCTCTTCCCTCTGCTCTTGGCTGTTTTGATTGGCCAGCTTTCTGGCTCCTCCTAGGTGTCTCTACTGAGTTCAATAATTACGATGGGTGATGGCTTCATGGCATCTTCATATCCATGCTTCTTCACTGTGATACTTTTCTAGCCGCTGATCTGAACGTTGAACGAGTTGGAACAAAACTGGCAAGGAGAAAAGAACGCAACATCTGACGATTGTATTTTGCTTATTTTTTTTGGGGGGGGGAAGGTGCTTTCATCCTGTTAACAGACTGGCTCAAAATCCTGAGGTGGCCTCCAGAAATCCCGTTGGCATTGCTAAGGAATTAGTGGCAAACTGGTGTTACTTAGCAAAAAAAAAAAAAAAAAAAAAAGTGTGCTGAATCAAAAAATGTAGGGTGCCAAATTTACTGATGCCTGAAGGCAGCCTTGTTAATATTTCTGCATTTTCCTGCAAAAATGGCCTGTTTATGTTCTGTGGTGAGTCCCCCCCCCAGTGGAAATAAAGACACATGACACAAATATCAAGGTTAATGGGCTAATTAAGGCCACAACTTTATTGGTTACAGGTGATGAGCGGTATTGGCTTAGGAATTGGTCCTAACCGACTATATCTGGCTTCAGCCCGTCCGCTTGAAGTCCGGGAAGGGTTAACCACCAGTAGGGGGAGTCCTCTGATGTGCAACATCTAGGAACTCCCCCGGGGTCACCGCTCGGGGGGCGTGCCTTAGGCCCTCACCTCCATAGGCTTTGGACAGGGCCATGCCCCCTGGAATCCTTTATCGGACTACCCTTCAATATGTGGGGGAGGTGATGGCGCTTCCTCCCCCCTTCCATCTACATAACAATACCAATACCAATGCCTAACCGCCAATACCAATAAAGTTGTGGCGATTTGCTATGAGGAAGGCGAAAACCAAGTGGCTGGTGCCAATTTGCCAAGTGGAAAAAATTCCTACCAGGCCCCTCAATGGCGACCAACCGAGGTCCATAGCAAGATCAATGATGAAAACCTTAAATGGGGGGACGGTGGGAAACAGGAGCAGCTGGAGGAAGCAACAGAGGGAGATCCCCGGCCATGCCTGTGTTAAATAGGGCAGGCCACGCCCCCTGAGCCAGCCGATTGGCTGTCCAGGGTGTGACACGGCTGGGGATTCCCTCAATCGCGTGGAGGCTGAGCGCCAGCCGCCGCACACATGGTAGGGGCGTGAAGCCCGCAACACCACCTCTTTTGCAGGGCGGAAGTGGCTTTATCACAAAAGTTGTGACCTACACAATTATCAAAATTTTCTGATATACCCTCCAGAAAGCACATGGTGCTTCACGCATATCAATAGTTCTAGGCTGAATATATAGAGGCAACTTATGTATATAGCAAGATGCTCTTTTAGGGTTCAAAAAACTCTAATTAAACATTAGTCCTGCCCTTGAATTGCTTTGGGGACAGAACTGGACCAGGTCAGCTATTCCCTGTGTGGAGCCCCACCGTTAAGATGCTGCAGCCAACTTGTTTTTAGATGATCTCACTTATCTCACTTCAGCAAAAGCTCCAGCTGCCCCAGTGTCCTTGTCGATTGGTACCTTTGCCATTACCCGAGTCGATAGACATTTTGCCGGGTCTGCCTTGCTGCCAGCTAATGTCCTGTAATCCTTGCGAAGGTAGCTGCAGAATATTAAAGATGGGGGAAAAAAACTTGATAGGTTTGATAGACCACTTGCAGAAACCAAAAACGGCAACATTGGTGGCCATTTTCCAAGATGGCGGCAAAGTGCCTAAGCAACAAAAAATTAGCATCCTTGATATTTGAATTCAGCACGCTCCCCTCCCCCCCGGTACAGAAATAGCGTCACTTGCACCTAATTCCCCCCTGTCTGTTGTTAGTCTTGGAAAAGTAATCTAGCCCAGACTTGGATCCTCAGATGTTGCTGGACCAGAACTCCCATCATCCCTAGCTGAGAGGCGCTATTATTATAAGATGATGGGGGTTTAATCTAGCAGCATCCAATAACCCAAAGGGGAAAGGCTGGCCTAGCCTATAAGATACACACCTCAATCTACAAGTTGTGTATAGTTGCATTGAAATGGGTAGCATAGCCCCACAATTGACTCGCCAAGTTGGGGGCAGCCTTGGGAACAGAATTGTGCCAAATTTTCAACTTTGTCAGATGTCGTGATCTGCTTTGGGGAAGAGGGAACATAACGCACAATGTGAAACAAAAGCTGAAACGATGTAAACTGAAATTATAATGAATAAATCCAGAGTTCTTAGTTTTTCCATGATGGGAGGCCTCTGTCCCATTCATTCCCCATCCAAAATATTAAATATCTGCTTCGCTATCTGTCTCGGGCAGCCCCTTCCTGTTGATGTTGTGGAAGAAGTCCTTGTTAGATACATTCACACTTCCATCGTAAGCGTGCAAGCCATGAAATGCACGCACATGAACAATAAGGCAACAAACATTAAGAACGCCGTGTTGTACCCACTGCAATCTCCAAGTGGCGAAAGATGCCATGGTGCTGGGGTGCTTTCCCAGGGTTCAGTTTTGTTATAAGAAGAAACCTCCTCCTTTTCCCTTATGGGGTATTCCATAGCCCATATAGAGTCCTTAAGTGGGTTCCCTATTGGTAGGCGAAATAACAGAGGCCAGCCAGAGTATATTGAGAAGCAAAGCGGCTAGTAAGCTTGATCTTTATTCAAGGAACTGTTGCAACAGGGTCCCCACTCACCACACGCAGGAGGGAGCAGAACCCTGAACAATGGTGCACAAGCCCTTATATAGACTTTTGAAACTGCCCAACTTGTAGCCCCAGACCACCCCCTAAAACATCATACATCCATCACAGAAGGAGGCGGTCTACAGCAGAGGAGGCGATCTACAGCAGAAATCCTGTTTGCCAGGCTACCTGTTAATGGTCACTGACTGCATTACCTGGGCAGCCTAGCCATTCTTTTGTAATGGTTAATAATACTTTAGTTCCTTAATCCAGGTCACAGGCTCACCCTATCCATACACAAATACGCCCTTAAGACAGGATTTGCAAAAGACCATGGGAAGGCTTTCCCCATTTTCCTCCCTACTGAAGAGGAATATTTGAAGTCATTGGGAGAGTCCAAATGGCTCCAGGATTGCTCTCCCATACTATTTCAGACACATGGTTCATCTCTTTAGACATGTGTGCATTTATGAATATTTATTCTATATTTGAGACCTTAAAATTCTTATAACAGTTTCCTTGGAGGGACATAGCTGTCAACTTTCAGATTTGAAAATAAGGGATCAGCAGCCTCACCTATCCGGGACAGCAGCAGGAAGCAGCGGGAAACGGCGCTGGAATAAGGGAATTTCCCGCAAAAAAAGGGGAAGGTTGACAGCTATGTGGAGGGAAGGTCAGTGGAGACTGTGGTGTCTTGAGGACATATGCCCTAGGGAGCAGCTGAGCCACTGTGTTTTGCGCTAGCAGCAGCCTCAAGTTGCAAGTCCTATTTCATCAGGACGGCCAGTATGCTGTGAGCTCAGGGAGGGTGGGCGAGTGGGTGGCCAGAGAAGAACTTCTATCTCTATCCCAGGACAGTAGCTCACTTGCTAAAACCTTCAATATCAGGAGACCCATCTCAGTCATGTATTGGTATCTGCACATTTGCACCCACCCACGAGTCTCGGCTCAGTGGTTGTCAGGTGCCAGAGGATCCAATCCCCACAGTAGGTTGCCAGGAATGGATAAGACAAGGAAAGTTCTTACCAGTTGCTTTTTATTCAATATTCACAGAGAGAGGCTTAGAAATGGGGCCTCTTGGAGTAATGGTGTGTTGGAATGAGAGTCAGACAGACGAGTAGAAGGTGTCATGAGAGGCGTCTCTCTGGTGCAAACCCCGAGAGCTCTCTTTTATTGAATATTAACTAGCATTGCCATGGGTGTGCTAGTGGCTGATTGGTTGATACAAAGACAAAGAAACTCATTTCTTATTGGATAGCATAAATACAAGGCGGGATTATATAAGTATATTAATCTTCAATACATCAAAGGCTAAGAAAGAACTGGAGCTTAGACAGGCATGACAGCTCCTTATCAAATTAAAACTAGAGATTGATTATAGCATGACTTAAAGCAATTACTAATGATTGATCATAATATAAAGAATATAATTGGGAATGGGTAAACATGAACTTCTGAACTGAGCACATGAGGAAAGATCTTTGGTATGTGGCCTTGATGCCTGGAACAATTTGCAGCAAGGAGAGAAAAGATTATAAGCAAGACTTCCAGAATGCAATAGGAAAGAAGCAAGGCTTCGCTTTATACAACAGTTATGCATAGAAATCTTCCATTCAATGGTGTTGCTTCGAGTGAGTCTCCACCTCCTCCCTCTCTCCCTTCATGTGTCATCACCATGGGTTCTAAGATGTGCCCTCTGCCTCTGAGCTCTGTAATAAATGAAAATCTGCCCTTATTCCCTTATGGGGGACACAAGAGCCCTTATAAAGTCCTTTGTAGGTTCTCCATCGGTCGGAGATAAGAACAGAAGCCAACCAGAGAATATTGAGAAACAAAGCAGCTAGTAAGCCTGATCTTTTTTGAACTATTGCAACAGGTTGCCCCCTTCACATGCAGGAGGAGGAGGAGGAGGACCCAGAACCAAGGTGTGTCCGCCCTTATACAGACATTTTACATTGCCCGCCCTGGAGTCCAAGCCCACCCCTAGAAACATCATACCTACATCACAGAAAGGGCGGGCTAAAGCAGAAATCTGAGTGTGTTGTTTACCTCATAATCTGAGTGGGTTGTTTAACTCCTGTCTGGCAAGTTACCTGTTAATGCTTACTGGATTGATACCCTGGGGAGCCTGGCCAGTCTTTTGTAATGATAAACACTTAGTTCCTGAGCCAAGTCACAGGCTCACCCTATTCATACGCAGACATACCCTTAAGACAGGATTTGTGAAGGAAAAGACAATGGGGAGGCTTTTCCATTTGACTTTGCAGAGAAAACACCTGGTCAGTTTGGGAGTCAAAATGGCTTCATGGCTGTTCTCCTGTGCAGCTTCAGACATGTGGCTTATATATTTATGTACGTGTTTGCTTGGTACATTTATGAACCTTTATTATATAGATAAGACCTTAATTTTTTTATTTCAGCTCTCTGCTCTCCTACTTTCAATGCCTACCAGGTTCTGGGAGGCGGGGGTCTGGAATGCTTTCTAAAGACACTGTGTCTGTCAGCTCCTCCTCCTCTCCCATTCTTTTTCAGCTCTTCTCCTCATCCCCCTCTGAGCTGTGACCTCCCTCAAACTCCTGCTGTAATTCTGAGCTGTCTTCTTCTCTGCCCAGTCCTTGACAGTGGTAGAGAGTTGGTTTTAGATGCAAAAGTTCCCAGATTCAATCCCACCATCTCTAGGCAGGGCTGGGAGAGAACCCCATCTGAATTATTGGAGAGCCACTGCAAGTCTGTGTCGACAACCCTGAGCTGGTTGGACTTGGTATCTGGCAGTGTCCTATGTTCCTACGTCCTTATTCTGCTCCTGCCTGGAGGAAGTTCTGCTCTGTCAAGTCAAGCAATGATCAATGGATGGTCCTTTAGAAGGAACTAATTATAGGCTGAGAGCAACTGAAATACGATGCGAGCAGAGCTGTGAAAAATAGATGGAGCTGCCACGTTAGCTTGTCACCCCCGTTCCACTCCATAACTTGCCCCAGGTTAGAATGGGGAGTTACAGGGAAGAGGATCGATCAAGTCTTTCCCATAGAGTTGGTAATCGGAGCAGGGAAGCAAAATGAGGATGGGAGTGAGCAAAAGGGCCTGATCCCAGCACTCTTTAGGGCCTCTGCAGGGGTCATTTTTATTGCATGTATGCCAACACCTCGTGCTCCTTGGAGGAAACAGATAAATATGAAAGTACCAAACAGGAGGGACACTGGGAGGGTCTGAAAGGGTCTCTGGGACATGGAACAGCACCACTCTGCATTGCAACATTTTGCTGCGAATCCCATCGGTAACAATCCACTTTCCTTTCCAATTTGCACCACTGGAAGTTTGCATTATTTACTTTCCCTAGGCCTGCTGCATAGATTTTGCTCCATTCCTCTCCCGGGGCTTTTAGCACGACTCTGCCATTCCCACCAATTTAAATTTCAAAGGAGCTCTGAGGAGGAAAATCCCATTGAGAAAAGCAGACAGAATAGGCAAACCTCCAACCCCCCCCCCCGTCATTTGTCAGGAAAGCAGAAACCCAAGGAAATTGAGCTCTTCTGCAAATAGCAAACCTGTTAAGGAGACACTGAAATTCCCCCCTTTTGTTCTCCCTAATTGCAGGTTTAAATTTAGCACCGACAAAGAAAGTTCTCCTGTTCCAAAATTAGCTGTGAGAAGAGGCCAGCTGGATCTCAACGTGCATAAAAGGAAAACAAAACACCTACATGCTTCTCGCAAATTAGACTTTTGCTGTGTGTGATTGTTTTGATTTTTAACAAAATCTTTGGCCTATTAGCCTTGATTCTAATTTCAGCAGGGTACCAAGAGTGGGTGAGATTGGGCCTGGGAGAATAATAGGGATTACTTATTTAACCATTCTGAAGTTTTAACAATCAACCCCTTTTCCCAGGGGATTTTGGGAATTGTAGCTCTCTGAAGAGAATAAGGGGGTCTCCTAACAACTCTCATCACCCTTAACAAAGGGTCCCTTCTGCTACAAATATGTACAGTTCTGCTATTTAAATGAAGAATTATAATTAGGTACCTAGGCTGAGACCCTATCTGCCCACGGACTGCCTCGCCAGAGTGGTGCATGCTCTGGTTATCTCCCGCTTGGACTACTGCAATGCGCTCTACGTGGGGCTACCTTTGAAGGTGACCCGGAAACTACAACTAATCCAGAATGCAGCAGCCAGACTGGTGACTGGGAACGGCCGCCGAGACCATATAACACCGGTCTTGAAAGACCTACATTGGCTCCCAGTACGTTTCCGAGCACAATTCAAAGTGTTGGTGCTGACCTTTAAAGCCCTAAACGGCCTCGGTCCAGTATACCTGAAGGAGCGTCTCCACCTCCATCGTTCTACCCGGACACTGAGGTCCAGCTCCGCGGGCCTTCTGGCGGTTCCCTCACTGCGAGAAGCCAAGTTACAGGGAACCAGGCAGAGGGCCTTCTCGGTAGTGGCGCCCTCCCTGTGGAACGCCCTCCCACCAGATGTCAAAGAGAACAACAACTACCAGACTTTTAGAAGACATCTGAAGGCAGCCCTGTTTAGGGAAGCTTTTAATGTTTGATGTATCATAGTATTTTAATATTCTTTTGGAAGCCGCCCAGAGTGGCTGGGGAAACCCAGCCAGATGGGCGGGGTATAAATAATAAATTATTATTATTATTATTATTATTATTATTATTATTATTATTATTCCATCTCGATTTAAATATATTTTCTGCTTTTGTGTTTTAAACTGCTTTTGTTGTAAACAAAACCTGCCCTTCTTCCCTTATGGGGTATCCAAGAGCCCGTATAGAGTCCTTAAGTGGGTTACCTATCGGAAGGAGAAAATAACAGAGGCCAACCAGAGAATATTGAGAAGCAAAGCAGCTAGTAAGCCTGATCTTTATTAAAGCTGTTGCAAGAGGGTGCTCCCCTCACACGCAGGAGGATGGAGGAGGACCCAGAACAAAGGTGTACTTGCCCTTATATAGACATTTTAAATTCCCTGCCCTGGAGCTCAAGACCACCCCTCCATACATCATACATACATCACAGAAGGGGTGCAACCCAAGACCACTCCCCACAAACATCATACCTACATCACAGAAAAGGCGGTCTACAACAGAAATTTGAATATTGTTGTTTTTCCTGTCTGCCAGGTTATCTGATAATGCCTTATCTGATTGCCTGTCCTGGTAGTCTGGCCATTCCTTTGAGATGGTGATTACCCAATTCCTGAGACAATGGGAAGGTTCCCTCACCCCCTCCCTCCTTGCAGAGAAAACATTTGGTCAGTTTGGGAGCCAAAATGGTTTCAGGACGGTCTTCCTGTGCTGCTCCAGACATGTGGTCCACATATCTATTTAAGTGCTTGGTTGGTACATTTATGAACATTTATTATATATATAAGACCTTACATTTTTTATTACGATTTTGATAACCTTATATGTAAATTTGCCTTGAATTAACTGTAAGGTAGCAAGGCAACTTAAGGATATGCAGATCCCAACCACCAGAGCTGGACACATGCCCCGTCTGCACTATATGTTTAAAGCAGTTTCATACCACTTTAAATAGTCATAGCTTCCTCCAAAGAAATCTGGGAACTGTGGTTTGTTCAGGGCTCTGAGAGTTGGTGAGGAACCGCTATTCCCTGAACAAAGACCCAGAGTGGTTGAACAATTAATCCTCTACCTATGGAACTTTGGGAATTGTGAAACAAGTGGACACTGGTGGTAAAGACCTATTCATCCAGCTGGGACAGCCTGTCAGAGCAAAAATATCTTCAGGTGTTTCTGGGATGTGCTGGTAGGGGGTCAGCTGTTAGATCTTAGGGACGTGGGTGGCACTGTGGTCTAAACCACTGAGCCTCCTGGGCTTGCCGATCAGAAGGTTGACGGTTTGAATTCCTGCAATGGGGTGAGCTCCTGTCCCAGCTCCTGCCAACCTAGCAATTCGAAAGCATGCCAGTGCAAGTAGATAAATAGGTACCGCTGCAGCGGGAAGGTAAACAGTGTTTCTGTGAGCTCTGGTTTCCGTCACAGTGTCCCGTTGTACTAGAAGCTGTTTAGTCATGCTGGCCGCATGACCCGGAAAGCTGTCTGCGGATAAACGCCAGCTCCCTCGGCCTGAAAGCGAGATGAGTGCCGCAACCCCATAGTCACCTTTGACTGGACTTAACCGTCCAGGGGTCCTTTACCTTTATCTTTTTTACCTGTTAGATCTTGAAAGGCATGCTGTTTCACAGAATAGTTGGTTCTGATGAGGCATCAGCAAAGTTTGGGCTTGGGAGGGGGGGAAGATGATCTGTGGGGTGTGAGGGAGACAGGATTGGCTGTGTTTATTTGTGTCAGAGTTTGTAAATTGCCAGTTTAACAATCAGTACGGTTCACAACGATCCCAAGCACGCCCTTCATTGCGGGAACACAACAGCTCAATTACACTCGAAGCCATCGAACGAACGCCTGTCACTCTGCCGATCCCAGCAGCTTCCTGGCGAAATGATTGAAGTGGCATCATGTACAGAAAAATAAGCAGCCGGAGATGACTGTGTCTTCTCTGACGATTGGTGGGGATGTTTTGTCCCAATGCGTCAGATCTTAACCAACTGATGAAGTCTTTGATTCTTTCAGGAAGGAAAATTTGAAGAAGAGTTTGGATTTGATATCCCGCTTTATCACTACCCAAAGGAGTCTCAAAGGGGCTAATATTCTCCTTTCCCTTCCTCCCCCACAACAAACACTCTGTGAGGTGAGTGAGGCTGAGAGACTTCAAAGAAGTGTGACTGGCCCAAGGTCACCCAGCAGCTGCATGTGGAGGAGCGGAGACGCGAACCCGGTTCCCCATATTACGAGTCCACCGCTCTTAACCACTACACCACGCTGAAGGTGGAGAGCACACTATTTTGTCAATGTTAAGAAGCTCTCCGAGCTGTTTGTGCTCTATATATTTGCACACTCAAAGGAGAATTCCGAAAGAAGTATTAACAGGAGCGGAAATTGCGGGTGCTCGCTTATTTGTCCCATGTCCAGAAGCAAAATCAATCCAATTGTTTTCAGTCTGCAAATGAGACATAGTTGATTATGTTTCCCCCTGTCAATTTGCATAGAGTTTTCTTTGCATTAAAATGAATGGGGTGGAATAATGTAATGGTAATAATAATAATAAATTTTATTTATACCCCACCCTCCCCAGCCAAGACCGGGCTCAGGGTGGCTAACAACCAATAATAAAAACAAGTTGATTAAAATACAACTTAAAAAACAAGATTAAAATACAACATTAAAACATTAAGTTGCAGCCTCTTCACAGAAGGGGAAAGGAAAAAAGAAAGATGGGGAGGGAATCAAATTGACTCTAAGCCAAAGGCAAGGCGGAACAACTCTGTCTTACAGGCCCTGCAGAAAGAAATCAGATCCCGCAGGGCCCTGGTCTCATGAGGCAGAGCGTTCCACCAGGCCGGAGCCAGTGTTGAAAAGGCCCTGATTCTGGTCGAGGCTAATCTGACTTCCTTAAGAGCATGGGACCTCTAGGTTGTTGCTATTTATGAACCTTAAGGTCCTCTGTGTGGCATACCGGGAGAGGCGGTCCCGTGGGTACGAGGGTCCTAGGCCGTGACATAATTAACCACACAAACATGAACTAAATCAACTTTCTCCCCCCATCCTTAATCGGGAGACATAGAAAACTCTTAACTCTTAATTTTTGAGTGAATTGCCAAAAGTCAGATTTTTGCTGAAATTCTGACCCCGGGGCTTAGGGATTTTTTCAAAAAAATATTTCCTGCCGGTTAAGTTTTTGAGGGCTGATTTCTTGTCCTGTGATAAAAAGCCTTCTGTTTCGAGTGCCAAACCTTTCAGGGGATGTTTTTCAACCTTTTTGCAACATTTTTGAGTGAACTGCCAAAAGTCAGATTTTTGCTGAAATTGTGACCCCGGGGCTTAGGGATTTTTTCAAAAAAAATTTTTCTGCCGGTAAAGTTTTTGAGGGCTGATTGCTTGTCCTGTGATAAAAAGCCTTCTGTTTCGAGTGCCAAACCTTTCTGGAGAGCATTTTCAAGCTTTTGGCACCATTTTTGAGTGAATTGCCAAAAGTCAGATTTTTGCTGAAATTGTGACCCCGGGGCTTAGGGATTTTTTTTAAAAAAATATTTTCTGCCGGTTAAGTTTTTGAGGGCTGATTTCTTGTCCTGTGATAAAACGCCTTCTGTTTCCATCACCAAAGCTTTCAGGGGATCATTTTCAACCTTTTGGCACCATTTTGGAGTGAATTGCCAAAAGTCATATTTTTGCTGAAATTGTGACCCCGGGGCTTAGGGATTTTTTCAAAAAAATATTTTCTGCCGGTTAAATTTTTGAGGGCTGATTTCTTGTCCTGTGATAAAAAGCCTTCTGTTTCGAGTGCCAAAGCTTTCAGGGGAGCAGTTGCAAGCTTTTGGCACCATTTTGGAGTGAATTGCCAAAAGTCAGATTTTTGCTGAAATTGTGACCCCGGGGCTTAGGGATTTTTTCAAAAAAATATTTTCTGCCGGTTACGTTTTTGAGGGCTGATTTCCTGTCCTGTGATAAAACGCCTTCTGTTTCCATCACCAAACCTTTCAGGAGAGCATTTTCAACCTTTTGGCACCATTTTGGAGTGAATTGCCAAAAGTCAGATTTTTCCTGAAATTGTGACCCCGGGGCTTAGGGATTTTTTCAAAAAATAATTTTCTGCCGGTTAGGTTTTTGAGGGCTGATTTCTTGTCCTGCGATAAAAAGCCTTCTGTTTCTATCACCAAAGCTTTCAGGGGATCATTTTCAGCCTTTTTACACCATTTTTGAGTGAATTGCCAAAAGTCATATTTTTGCTGAAATTGTGACCCCGGGGCTTAGGGATTTTTTTAAAAAAATATTTTCTGCCGGTTAGGTTTTTGAGGGCTGATTTCTTGCCCTGTGATAAAAAGCCTTCTGTTTCTATCGCCAAAGCTTTCAGGGGATCATTTTCAACCTTTTTACACCATTTTTGAGTGAATTTCCAAAAGTCATATTTTTGCTGAAATTGTGACCCCGGGGCTTAGGGATTTTTTCAAAAAAATATTTTCTGCCGGTTAAGTTTTTGAGGGCTGATTTCTTGTCCTGTGATAAAAAGCCTTCTATTTCGAGTGCCAAACCTTTCAGGGGATGTTTTTCAACCTTTTTGCACCATTTTTGAGTGAACTGCCAAAAGTCAGATTTTTGCTGAAATTGTGACCCCGGGGCTTAGGGATTTTTTTCAAAAAAATATTTCCTGCCGGGTAAGTTTTTGAGGGCTTATTTCTTGACCTGTGATAAAAAGCTTTCTATTTCGAGCGCCAAACATTTCAGGAGAGCATTTTCAACCTTTTTGCACCATTTTTGAGTGAATTGCCAAAAGTCAGATTTTTGCTGAAATTGTGACCCCGGGGCTTAGGGATTTTTTCAAAAAAATATTTTCTGCCGGTTAAATTTTTGAGGGCTGATTTCCTGTCCTGTGATAAAAAGCCTTCTGTTTCGAGTGCCAAACCTTTCAGGGGATGTTTTTCAACCTTTTTGCACCATTTTTGAGTGAATTGCCAAAAGTCAGATTTTTGCTGAAATTGTGACCCCGGGGCTTAGGGATTTTTTCAAAAAAAATATTTTCTGCCGGTTAAGTTTTTGAGGGCTGATTGTTTGTCCTGTGATAAAAAGCCTTCTGTTTCGAGTGCCAAACCTTTCAGGAGAGCATTTTCAAGCTTTTGGCACCATTTTTGAGTGAATTGCCAAAAGTCATATTTTTGCTGAAATTGTGACCCCGGGGCTTAGGGATTTTTTCAAAAAAAATATTTTCTGCCGGTTAAGTTTTTGAGGGCTGATTTCCTGTCCTGTGATAAAACGCCTTCTGTTTCCATCACCAAACCTTTCAGGAGAGCATTTTCAACCTTTTGGCACCATTTTGGAGTGAATTGCCAAAAGTCAGATTTTTGCTGAAATTGTGACCCCGGGGCTTAGGGATTTTTTCAAAAAAATATTTCCTGCCGGGTAAGTTTTTGAGGGCTTATTTCTTGACCTGTGATAGAAAGCTTTCTGTTTCGAGTGCCAAACCTTTCAGGAGAGCATTTTCAAGCTTTTGGCACCATTTTTGAGTGAATTGCCAAAAGGCAGATTTTTGCTGAAATTGTGACCCCGGGGCTTACGGATTTTTTTAGAAAAAATATTTTCTGCCGGTTAAGTTTTTGAGGGCTCATTTCTTGTCTTGTGATAAAAAGCCTTCTGTTTCGAGTGGCAAAGCTTTCAGGAGAGCATTTACAAGCTTTTGGCACCATTTTGGAGTCAATTGCCAAAAGTCAGATTTTTCCTGAAATTGTGACCCCGGGGCTTAGGGATGTTTTCAAAAAAAATATTTTCTGCGGGTTAAGTTTTTGAGGGCTGCTTTCCTGTCCTGTGATAAAACGCCTTCTTTTTCCATCACCAAACCTTTCAGGAGAGCATTTTCAACCTTTTGGCACCATTTTGGAGTGAATTGCCAAAAGTCAGATTTTTCCTGAAATTGTGACCCCGGGGCTTAGGGATTTTTTCAAAAAATAATTTTCTGCCGGTTAGGTTTTTGAGGGCTGATTTCTTGTCCTGCGATAAAAAGCCTTCTGTTTCTATCACCAAAGCTTTCAGGGGATCATTTTCAGCCTTTTTACACCATTTTTGAGAGAATTGCCAAAAGTCATATTTTTGCTGAAATTGTGACCCCGGGGCTTAGGGATTTTTTCAAAAAATAATTTTCTGCCGGTTAAGTTTTTGAGGGCTGATTTCTTGTCCTGTGATAAAAAGCCTTCTGTTTCGAGTGCCAAACCTTTCAGGAGAGCATTTTCAACCTTTTTGCACCATTTTTGAGTGAATTGCCAAAAGTCAGATTTTTGCTGAAATTGTGACCCCGGGGCTTAGGGATTTTTTCAAAAAAATATTTTCTGCCGGTTAAGTTTTTGAGGGCTGATTTCTTGTCCTGTGATAAAAAGCCTTCTGTTTCGAGTGCCAAACCTTTCAGGGGATCATTTCCAACCTTTTTGCACCATTTTTGAATGAATTGCCAAAAGTCAGATTTTTGCTGAAATTGTGACCCCGGGGCTTAGGGATTTTTTCAAAAAAATATTTTCTGCCGGTTAAGTTTTTGAGGGCTGATTTCTTGTCCTGTGATAAAAAGCCTTCTGTTTCGAGTGCCAAACCTTTCAGGGGATGTTTTTCAACCTTTTTGCAACATTTTTGAGTGAACTGCCAAAAGTCAGATTTTTGCTGAAATTGTGACCCCGGGGCTTAGGGATTTTTTCAAAAAAAATTTTTCTGCCGGTAAAGTTTTTGAGGGCTGATTGCTTGTCCTGTGATAAAAAGCCTTCTGTTTCGAGTGCCAAACCTTTCTGGAGAGCATTTTCAAGCTTTTGGCACCATTTTTGAGTGAATTGCCAAAAGTCAGATTTTTGCTGAAATTGTGACCCCGGGGCTTAGGGATTTTTTCAAAAAAATATTTTCTGCCGGTTAAATTTTTGAGGGCTGATTTCTTGTCCTGTGATAAAAAGCCTTCTGTTTCGAGTGCCAAAGCTTTCAGGGGAGCAGTTGCAAGCTTTTGGCACCATTTTGGAGTGAATTGCCAAAAGTCAGATTGTTGCTGAAATTGTGACCCCGGGGCTTAGGGATTTTTTCAAAAAAATATTTTCTGCCGGTTAAGTTTTTGAGGGCTGATTTCCTGTCCTGTGATAAAACGCCTTCTGTTTCCATCACCAAACCTTTCAGGAGAGCATTTTCAACCTTTTGGCACCATTTTGGAGTGAATTGCCAAAAGTCAGATTTTTCCTGAAATTGTGACCCCGGGGCTTAGGGATTTTTTCAAAAAATAATTTTCTGCCGGTTAGGTTTTTGAGGGCTGATTTCTTGTCCTGCGATAAAAAGCCTTCTGTTTCTATCACCAAAGCTTTCAGGGGATCATTTTCAGCCTTTTTACACCATTTTTGAGTGAATTGCCAAAAGTCATATTTTTGCTGAAATTGTGACCCCGGGGCTTAGGGATTTTTTTAAAAAAATATTTTCTGCCGGTTAGGTTTTTGAGGGCTGATTTCTTGCCCTGTGATAAAAAGCCTTCTGTTTCTATCGCCAAAGCTTTCAGGGGATCATTTTCAACCTTTTTACACCATTTTTGAGTGAATTTCCAAAAGTCATATTTTTGCTGAAATTGTGACCCCGGGGCTTAGGGATTTTTTTCAAAAAAATATTTCCTGCCGGGTAAGTTTTTGAGGGCTTATTTCTTGACCTGTGATAAAAAGCTTTCTATTTCGAGCGCCAAACATTTCAGGAGAGCATTTTCAACCTTTTTGCACCATTTTTGAGTGAATTGCCAAAAGTCAGATTTTTGCTGAAATTGTGACCCCGGGGCTTAGGGATTTTTTCAAAAAAATATTTTCTGCCGGTTAAATTTTTGAGGGCTGATTTCCTGTCCTGTGATAAAAAGCCTTCTGTTTCGAGTGCCAAACCTTTCAGGGGATGTTTTTCAACCTTTTTGCACCATTTTTGAGTGAATTGCCAAAAGTCAGATTTTTGCTGAAATTGTGACCCCGGGGCTTAGGGATTTTTTCAAAAAAAATATTTTCTGCCGGTTAAGTTTTTGAGGGCTGATTGTTTGTCCTGTGATAAAAAGCCTTCTGTTTCGAGTGCCAAACCTTTCAGGAGAGCATTTTCAAGCTTTTGGCACCATTTTTGAGTGAATTGCCAAAAGTCATATTTTTGCTGAAATTGTGACCCCGGGGCTTAGGGATTTTTTCAAAAAAAATATTTTCTGCCGGTTAAGTTTTTGAGGGCTGATTTCCTGTCCTGTGATAAAACGCCTTCTGTTTCCATCACCAAACCTTTCAGGAGAGCATTTTCAACCTTTTGGCACCATTTTGGAGTGAATTGCCAAAAGTCAGATTTTTGCTGAAATTGTGACCCCGGGGCTTAGGGATTTTTTCAAAAAAATATTTCCTGCCGGGTAAGTTTTTGAGGGCTTATTTCTTGACCTGTGATAGAAAGCTTTCTGTTTCGAGTGCCAAACCTTTCAGGAGAGCATTTTCAAGCTTTTGGCACCATTTTTGAGTGAATTGCCAAAAGGCAGATTTTTGCTGAAATTGTGACCCCGGGGCTTACGGATTTTTTTAGAAAAAATATTTTCTGCCGGTTAAGTTTTTGAGGGCTCATTTCTTGTCTTGTGATAAAAAGCCTTCTGTTTCGAGTGGCAAAGCTTTCAGGAGAGCATTTACAAGCTTTTGGCACCATTTTGGAGTCAATTGCCAAAAGTCAGATTTTTCCTGAAATTGTGACCCCGGGGCTTAGGGATTTTTTCAAAAAAAATATTTTCTGCGGGTTAAGTTTTTGAGGGCTGCTTTCCTGTCCTGTGATAAAACGCCTTCTTTTTCCATCACCAAACCTTTCAGGAGAGCATTTTCAACCTTTTGGCACCATTTTGGAGTGAATTGCCAAAAGTCAGATTTTTCCTGAAATTGTGACCCCGGGGCTTAGGGATTTTTTCAAAAAATAATTTTCTGCCGGTTAGGTTTTTGAGGGCTGATTTCTTGTCCTGCGATAAAAAGCCTTCTGTTTCTATCACCAAAGCTTTCAGGGGATCATTTTCAGCCTTTTTACACCATTTTTGAGAGAATTGCCAAAAGTCATATTTTTGCTGAAATTGTGACCCCGGGGCTTAGGGATTTTTTCAAAAAATAATTTTCTGCCGGTTAAGTTTTTGAGGGCTGATTTCTTGTCCTGTGATAAAAAGCCTTCTGTTTCGAGTGCCAAACCTTTCAGGAGAGCATTTTCAACCTTTTTGCACCATTTTTGAGTGAATTGCCAAAAGTCAGATTTTTGCTGAAATTGTGACCCCGGGGCTTAGGGATTTTTTCAAAAAAATATTTTCTGCCGGTTAAGTTTTTGAGGGCTGATTTCTTGTCCTGTGATAAAAAGCCTTCTGTTTCGAGTGCCAAACCTTTCAGGGGATCATTTCCAACCTTTTTGCACCATTTTTGAATGAATTGCCAAAAGTCAGATTTTTGCTGAAATTGTGACCCCGGGGCTTAGGGATTTTTTCAAAAAAATATTTTCTGCCGGTTAAGTTTTTGAGGGCTGATTTCTTGTCCTGTGATAAAAAGCCTTCTGTTTCGAGTGCCAAACCTTTCAGGGGATGTTTTTCAACCTTTTTGCAACATTTTTGAGTGAACTGCCAAAAGTCAGATTTTTGCTGAAATTGTGACCCCGGGGCTTAGGGATTTTTTCAAAAAAAAATTTTCTGCCGGTAAAGTTTTTGAGGGCTGATTGCTTGTCCTGTGATAAAAAGCCTTCTGTTTCGAGTGCCAAACCTTTCTGGAGAGCATTTTCAAGCTTTTGGCACCATTTTTGAGTGAATTGCCAAAAGTCAGATTTTTGCTGAAATTGTGACCCCGGGGCTTAGGGATTTTTTTAAAAAAAATATTTTCTGCCGGTTAAGTTTTTGAGGGCTGATTTCTTGTCCTGTGATAAAACGCCTTCTGTTTCCATCACCAAAGCTTTCAGGGGATCATTTTCAACCTTTTGGCACCATTTTGGAGTGAATTGCCAAAAGTCATATTTTTGCTGAAATTGTGACCCCGGGGCTTAGGGATTTTTTCAAAAAAATATTTTCTGCCGGTTAAATTTTTGAGGGCTGATTTCTTGTCCTGTGATAAAAAGCCTTCTGTTTCGAGTGCCAAAGCTTTCAGGGGAGCAGTTGCAAGCTTTTGGCACCATTTTGGAGTGAATTGCCAAAAGTCAGATTGTTGCTGAAATTGTGACCCCGGGGCTTAGGGATTTTTTCAAAAAAATATTTTCTGCCGGTTAAGTTTTTGAGGGCTGATTTCCTGTCCTGTGATAAAACGCCTTCTGTTTCCATCACCAAACCTTTCAGGAGAGCATTTTCAACCTTTTTGCACCATTTTGGAGTGAATTGCCAAAAGTCAGATTTTTCCTGAAATTGTGACCCCGGGGCTTAGGGATTTTTTCAAAAAATAATTTTCTGCCGGTTAGGTTTTTGAGGGCTGATTTCTTGTCCTGCGATAAAAAGCCTTCTGTTTCTATCACCAAAGCTTTCAGGGGATCATTTTCAGCCTTTTTACACCATTTTTGAGTGAATTGCCAAAAGTCATATTTTTGCTGAAATTGTGACCCCGGGGCTTAGGGATTTTTTTAAAAAAATATTTTCTGCCGGTTAGGTTTTTGAGGGCTGATTTCTTGCCCTGTGATAAAAAGCCTTCTGTTTCTATCGCCAAAGCTTTCAGGGGATCATTTTCAACCTTTTTACACCATTTTAGAGTGAATTTCCAAAAGTCATATTTTTGCTGAAATTGTGACCCCGGGGCTTAGGGATTTTTTCAAAAAAATATTTTCTGCCGGTTAAGTTTTTGAGGGCTGATTTCTTGTCCTGTGATAAAAAGCCTTCTATTTCGAGTGCCAAACCTTTCAGGGGATGTTTTTCAACCTTTTTGCACCATTTTTGAGTGAACTGCCAAAAGTCAGATTTTTGCTGAAATTGTGACCCCGGGGCTTAGGGATTTTTTTCAAAAAAATATTTCCTGCCGGGTAAGTTTTTGAGGGCTTATTTCTTGACCTGTGATAAAAAGCTTTCTATTTCGAGCGCCAAACATTTCAGGAGAGCATTTTCAACCTTTTTGCACCATTTTTGAGTGAATTGCCAAAAGTCAGATTTTTGCTGAAATTGTGACCCCGGGGCTTAGGGATTTTTTCAAAAAAATATTTTCTGCCGGTTAAATTTTTGAGGGCTGATTTCCTGTCCTGTGATAAAAAGCCTTCTGTTTCGAGTGCCAAACCTTTCAGGGGATGTTTTTCAACCTTTTTGCACCATTTTTGAGTGAATTGCCAAAAGTCATATTTTTGCTGAAATTGTGACCCCGGGGCTTAGGGATTTTTTCAAAAAAAATATTTTCTGCCGGTTAAGTTTTTGAGGGCTGATTTCCTGTCCTGTGATAAAACGCCTTCTGTTTCCATCACCAAACCTTTCAGGAGAGCATTTTCAACCTTTTGGCACCATTTTGGAGTGAATTGCCAAAAGTCAGATTTTTGCTGAAATTGTGACCCCGGGGCTTAGGGATTTTTTCAAAAAAATATTTCCTGCCGGGTAAGTTTTTGAGGGCTTATTTCTTGACCTGTGATAGAAAGCTTTCTGTTTCGAGTGCCAAACCTTTCAGGAGAGCATTTTCAAGCTTTTGGCACCATTTTTGAGTGAATTTCCAAAAGGCAGATTTTTGCTGAAATTGTGACCCCGGGGCTTACGGATTTTTTTAGAAAAAATATTTTCTGCCGGTTAAGTTTTTGAGGGCTCATTTCTTGTCTTGTGATAAAAAGCCTTCTGTTTCGAGTGGCAAAGCTTTCAGGAGAGCATTTACAAGCTTTTGGCACCATTTTGGAGTCAATTGCCAAAAGTCAGATTTTTCCTGAAATTGTGACCCCGGGGCTTAGGGATTTTTTCAAAAAAAATATTTTCTGCGGGTTAAGTTTTTGAGGGCTGCTTTCCTGTCCTGTGATAAAACGCCTTCTTTTTCCATCACCAAACCTTTCAGGAGAGCATTTTCAACCTTTTGGCACCATTTTGGAGTGAATTGCCAAAAGTCAGATTTTTCCTGAAATTGTGACCCCGGGGCTTAGGGATTTTTTCAAAAAATAATTTTCTGCCGGTTAGGTTTTTGAGGGCTGATTTCTTGTCCTGCGATAAAAAGCCTTCTGTTTCTATCACCAAAGCTTTCAGGGGATCATTTTCAGCCTTTTTACACCATTTTTGAGAGAATTGCCAAAAGTCATATTTTTGCTGAAATTGTGACCCCGGGGCTTAGGGATTTTTTCAAAAAATAATTTTCTGCCGGTTAAGTTTTTGAGGGCTGATTTCTTGTCCTGTGATAAAAAGCCTTCTGTTTCGAGTGCCAAACCTTTCAGGAGAGCATTTTCAACCTTTTTGCACCATTTTTGAGTGAATTGCCAAAAGTCAGATTTTTGCTGAAATTGTGACCCCGGGGCTTAGGGATTTTTTCAAAAAAATATTTTCTGCCGGTTAAGTTTTTGAGGGCTGATTTCTTGTCCTGTGATAAAAAGCCTTCTGTTTCGAGTGCCAAACCTTTCAGGGGATCATTTCCAACCTTTTTGCACCATTTTTGAATGAATTGCCAAAAGTAAGATTTTTGCTGAAATTGTGACCCCGGGGCTTAGGGATTTTTTCAAAAAAATATTTTCTGCCGGTTAAGTTTTTGAGGGCTGATTTCTTGTCCTGTGATAAAAAGCCTTCTGTTTCCATCGCCAAACCTTTCAGGAGAGCATTTTCAAGCTTCTTGTACCATTTTTGAGTGAATTGCCAAAAGTCAGATTTTTGCTGAAATTGTGACCCCGGGGCTTAGGGATTTTTTCAAAAAAATATTTTCTGCCGGTTAAGTTTTTGAGGGCTGATTTCTTGTCCTGTGATAAAAAGCCTTCTGTTTCTATCACCAAAGCTTTCAGGGGATCATTTTCAAGCTTCTTGCACCATTTTTGAGTGAATTGCCAAAAGTCAGATTTTTGCTGAAATTGTGACCCCGGGGCTTAGGGATTGTTTCAAAAAAATATTTCCTGCCGGGTAAGTTTTTGAGGGCTTATTTCTTGACCTGTGAAAGAAAGCTTTCTGTTTCGAGTGCCAAACCTTTCAGGAGAGCATTTTCAAGCTTTTGGCACCATTTTTGAGTGAATTGCCAAAAGTCAGATTTTTCCTGAAATTGTGACCCCGGGGCTTAGGGATTTTTTCAAAAAAAAAATTTCTGCCGGTTATGTTTTTGAGGGCTGATTTCTTGTCCTGCGATAAAAAGCCTTCTGTTTCTATCCCCAAAGCTTTCAGGGGATCATTTTCAATCTTTTTACACCATTTTTGAGTGAATTGACAAAAGTCATATTTTTGCTGAAATTGTGACCCCGGGGCTTAGGGATTTTTTCAAAAAAATATTTTCTGCCGGTTAAGTTTTTGAGGGCTGATTTCTTGTCCTGTGATAAAAAGCCTTCTGTTTCGAGTGCCAAACCTTTCAGGGGAGCATTTTCAAGCTTTTGGCACCATTTTTGAGTGAATTGCCAAAAGTCAGATTTTTGCTGAAATTGTGACCCCGGGGCTTAGGGATTTTTTCAAAAAAATATTTTCTGCCGGTTAAGTTTTTGAGGGCTGATTTCTTGTCCTGTGATAAAAAGCCTTCTGTTTCTATCACCAAAGGTTTCAGGGGATCATTTTCAAGCTTCTTGCACCATTTTTGAGTGAATTGCCAAAAGTCAGATTTTTGCTGAAATTGTGACCCCGGGGCTTAGGGATTTTTTCAAAAAAATATTTCCTGCCGGGTAAGTTTTTGAGGGCTTATTTCTTGACCTGTGATAGAAAGCTTTCTGTTTCGAGTGCCAAACCTTTCAGGAGAGCATTTTCAAGCTTTTGGCACCATTTTTGAGTGAATTGCCAAAAGTCAGATTTTTCCTGAAATTGTGACCCCGGGGCTTAGGGATTTTTTCAAAAAATAATTTTCTGTCGGTTAGGTTTTTGAGGGCTGATTTCTTGTCCTGCGATAAAAAGCCTTCTGTTTCTATACCCAAAGCTTTCAGGGGATCATTTTCAACCTTTTTACACCATTTTTGAGTGAATTGCCAAAAGTCATATTTTTGCTGAAATTGTGACCCCGGGGCTTAGGGATTTTTTCAAAAAAATATTTTCTGCCGGTTAAGTTTTTGAGGGCTGATTTCTTGTCCTGTGATAAAAAGCCTTCTGTTTCGAGTGCCAAAGCTTTCAGGGGAGCAGTTGCAAGCTTTTGGCACCATTTTGGAGTGAATTGCCAAAAGTCAGATTTTTGCTGAAATTGTGACCCCGGGGCTTAGGGATTTTTTCAAAAAAATATTTCCTGCCGGGTAAGTTTTTGAGGGCTTATTTCTTGACCTGTGATAGAAAGCTTTCTGTTTCGAGTGCCAAACCTTTCAGGAGAGCATTTTCAAGCTTTTGGCACCATTTTGGAGTGAATTGCCAAAAGTCAGATTTTTGCTGAAATTGTGACCCCGGGGCTTAGGGATTTTTTCAAAAAAATATTTCCTGCCGGTTAAGTTTTTGAGGGCTCATTTCTTGTCTTGTGATAAAAAGCCTTCTGTTTCGAGTGGCAAAGCTTTCAGGAGAGCATTTACAAGCTTTTGGCACCATTTTGGAGTCAATTGCCAAAAGTCAGATTTTTGCTGAAATTGTGACCCCGGGGCTTAGGGATTTTTTCAAAAAAAATATTTTCTGCCGGTTAAGTTTTTGAGGGCTGATTTCCTGTCCTGTGATAAAACGCCTTCTGTTTCCATCAACAAACCTTTCAGGAGAGCATTTTCAACCTTTTGGCACCATTTTGGAGTGAATTGCCAAAAGTCAGATTTTTCCTGAAATTGTGACCCCGGGGCTTAGGGATTTTTTCAAAAAATAATTTTCTGCCGGTTAGGTTTTTGAGGGCTGATTTCTTGTCCTGCGATAAAAAGCCTTCTGTTTCTATCCCCAAAGCTTTCAGGGGATCATTTTCAGCCTTTTTACACCATTTTTGAGTGAATTGCCAAAAGTCATATTTTTGCTGAAATTGTGACCCCGGGGCTTAGGGATTTTTTCAAAAAAATATTTTCTGCCGGTTAAGTTTTTGAGGGCTGATTTCTTGTCCTGTGATAAAAAGCCTTCTGTTTCGAGTGCCAAACCATTCAGGAGAGCATTTTCAACCTTTTTGCACCATTTTTGAGTGAATTGCCAAAAGTCAGATTTGTGCTGAAATTGTGACCCCGGGGCTTAGGGATTTTTTCAAAAAAATATTTTCTGCCGGTTAAGTTTTTGAGGGCTTATTTCTTGACCTGTGAAAGAAAGCTTTCTGTTTCGAGTGCCAAACCTTTCAGGAGAGCATTTTCAAGCTTTTGGCACCATTTTTGAGTGAATTGCCAAAAGTCAGATTTTTCCTGAAATTGTGACCCCGGGGCTTAGGGATTTTTTCAAAAAAATATTTTTCTGCCGGTTATGTTTTTGAGGGCTGATTTCTTGTCCTGCGATAAAAAGCCTTCTGTTTCTATCCCCAAAGCTTTCAGGGGATCATTTTCAATCTTTTTACACCATTTTTGAGTGAATTGACAAAAGTCATATTTTTGCTGAAATTGTGACCCCGGGGCTTAGGGATTTTTTCAAAAAAATATTTTCTGCCGGTTAAGTTTTTGAGGGCTGATTTCTTGTCCTGTGATAAAAAGCCTTCTGTTTCGAGTGCCAAACCTTTCAGGGGAGCATTTTCAAGCTTTTGGCACCATTTTTGAGTGAATTGCCAAAAGTCAGATTTTTGCTGAAATTGTGACCCCGGGGCTTAGGGATTTTTTCAAAAAAATATTTTCTGCCGGTTAAGTTTTTGAGGGCTGATTTCTTGTCCTGTGATAAAAAGCCTTCTGTTTCTATCACCAAAGGTTTCAGGGGATCATTTTCAAGCTTCTTGCACCATTTTTGAGTGAATTGCCAAAAGTCAGATTTTTGCTGAAATTGTGACCCCGGGGCTTAGGGATTTTTTCAAAAAAATATTTCCTGCCGGGTAAGTTTTTGAGGGCTTATTTCTTGACCTGTGATAGAAAGCTTTCTGTTTCGAGTGCCAAACCTTTCAGGAGAGCATTTTCAAGCTTTTGGCACCATTTTTGAGTGAATTGCCAAAAGTCAGATTTTTACTGAAATTGTGACCCCGGGGCTTAGGGATTTTTTCAAAAAAATATTTTCTGCCGGTTAAGTTTTTGAGGGCTGATTTCTTGTCCTGTGATAAAAAGCCTTCTGTTTCGAGTGCCAAAGCTTTCAGGGGAGCAGTTGCAAGCTTTTGGCACCATTTTGGAGTGAATTGCCAAAAGTCAGATTTTTGCTGAAATTGTGACCCCGGGGCTTAGGGATTTTTTCAAAAAAATATTTCCTGCCGGGTAAGTTTTTGAGGGTTTATTTCTTGACCTGTGATAGAAAGCTTTCTGTTTCGAGTGCCAAACCTTTCAGGAGAGCATTTTCAAGCTTTTGGCACCATTTTTGAGTGAATTGCCAAAAGGCAGATTTTTGCTGAAATTGTGACCCCGGGGCTTAGGTATTTTTTTTAAAAAAATATTTTCTGCCGGTTAAGTTCTTGAGGGCTCATTTCTTGTTTTGTGATAAAAAGCCTTCTGTTTCGAGTGGCAAAGCTTTCAGGAGAGCATTTACAAGCTTTTGGCACCATTTTGGAGTCAATTGCCAAAAGTCAGATTTTTGCTGAAATTGTGACCCCGGGGCTTAGGGATTTTTTCAAAAAAAATATTTTCTGCCGGTTAAGTTATGAGGGCTGATTTCCTGTCCTGTGATAAAACGCCTTCTGTTTCCATCAACAAACCTTTCAGGAGAGCATTTTCAACCTTTTGGCACCATTTTGGAGTGAATTGCCAAAAGTCAGATTTTTCCTGAAATTGTGACCCCGGGGGTTAGGGATTTTTTCAAAAAATAATTTTCTGCCGGTTAGGTTTTTGAGGGCTGATTTCTTGTCCTGCGATAAAAAGCCTTCTGTTTCTATCCCCAAAGCTTTCAGGGGATCATTTTCAGCCTTTTTACACCATTTTTGAGTGAATTGCCAAAAGTCATATTTTTGCTGAAATTGTGACCCCGGGGCTTAGGGATTTTTTCAAAAAAATATTTTCTGCCGGTTAAGTTTTTGAGGGCTGATTTCTTGTCCTGTGATAAAAAGCCTTCTGTTTCGAGTGCCAAACCATTCAGGAGAGCATTTTCAACCTTTTTGCACCATTTTTGAGTGAATTGCCAAAAGTCAGATTTTTGCTGAAATTGTGACCCCGGGGCTTAGGGATTTTTTCAAAAAAATATTTTCTGCCGGTTAAGTTTTTGAGGGCTGATTTCTTGTCCTGTGATAAAAAGCCTTCTGTTTCCATCGCCAAACCTTTCAGGAGAGCATTTTCAAGCTTCTTGTACCATTTTTGAGTGAATTGCCAAAAGTCAGATTTTTGCTGAAATTGTGACCCCGGGGCTTAGGGATTTTTTCAAAAAAATATTTTCTGCCGGTTAAGTTTTTGAGGGCTGATTTCTTGTCCTGTGATAAAAAGCCTTCTGTTTCTATCACCAAAGCTTTCAGGGGATCATTTTCAAGCTTCTTGCACCATTTTTGAGTGAATTGCCAAAAGTCAGATTTTTGCTGAAATTGTGACCCCGGGGCTTAGGGATTTTTTCAAAAAAATATTTCCTGCCGGGTAAGTTTTTGAGGGCTTATTTCTTGACCTGTGAAAGAAAGCTTTCTGTTTCGAGTGCCAAACCTTTCAGGAGAGCATTTTCAAGCTTTTGGCACCATTTTTGAGTGAATTGCCAAAAGTCAGATTTTTCCTGAAATTGTGACCCCGGGGCTTAGGGATTTTTTCAAAAAAAAAATTTCTGCCGGTTATGTTTTTGAGGGCTGATTTCTTGTCCTGCGATAAAAAGCCTTCTGTTTCTATCCCCAAAGCTTTCAGGGGATCATTTTCAATCTTTTTACACCATTTTTGAGTGAATTGACAAAAGTCATATTTTTGCTGAAATTGTGACCCCGGGGCTTAGGGATTTTTTCAAAAAAATATTTTCTGCCGGTTAAGTTTTTGAGGGCTGATTTCTTGTCCTGTGATAAAAAGCCTTCTGTTTCGAGTGCCAAACCTTTCAGGGGAGCATTTTCAAGCTTTTGGCACCATTTTTGAGTGAATTGCCAAAAGTCAGATTTTTGCTGAAATTGTGACCCCGGGGCTTAGGGATTTTTTCAAAAAAATATTTTCTGCCGGTTAAGTTTTTGAGGGCTGATTTCTTGTCCTGTGATAAAAAGCCTTCTGTTTCTATCACCAAAGGTTTCAGGGGATCATTTTCAAGCTTCTTGCACCATTTTTGAGTGAATTGCCAAAAGTCAGATTTTTGCTGAAATTGTGACCCCGGGGCTTAGGGATTTTTTCAAAAAAATATTTCCTGCCGGGTAAGTTTTTGAGGGCTTATTTCTTGACCTGTGATAGAAAGCTTTCTGTTTCGAGTGCCAAACCTTTCAGGAGAGCATTTTCAAGCTTTTGGCACCATTTTTGAGTGAATTGCCAAAAGTCAGATTTTTCCTGAAATTGTGACCCCGGGGCTTAGGGATTTTTTCAAAAAATAATTTTCTGTCGGTTAGGTTTTTGAGGGCTGATTTCTTGTCCTGCGATAAAAAGCCTTCTGTTTCTATACCCAAAGCTTTCAGGGGATCATTTTCAACCTTTTTACACCATTTTTGAGTGAATTGCCAAAAGTCATATTTTTGCTGAAATTGTGACCCCGGGGCTTAGGGATTTTTTCAAAAAAATATTTTCTGCCGGTTAAGTTTTTGAGGGCTGATTTCTTGTCCTGTGATAAAAAGCCTTCTGTTTCGAGTGCCAAAGCTTTCAGGGGAGCAGTTGCAAGCTTTTGGCACCATTTTGGAGTGAATTGCCAAAAGTCAGATTTTTGCTGAAATTGTGACCCCGGGGCTTAGGGATTTTTTCAAAAAAATATTTCCTGCCGGGTAAGTTTTTGAGGGCTTATTTCTTGACCTGTGATAGAAAGCTTTCTGTTTCGAGTGCCAAACCTTTCAGGAGAGCATTTTCAAGCTTTTGGCACCATTTTTGAGTGAATTGCCAAAAGGCAGATTTTTGCTGAAATTGTGACCCCGGGGCTTAGGGATTTTTTTAAAAAAATATTTTCTGCCGGTTAAGTTTTTGAGGGCTGATTTCTTGTCCTGTGATAAAAAGCCTTCTGTTTCCATCGCCAAACCTTTCAGGAGAGCATTTTCAAGCTTCTTGTACCATTTTTGAGTGAATTGCCAAAAGTCAGATTTTTGCTGAAATTGTGACCCCGGGGCTTAGGGATTTTTTCAAAAAAATATTTTCTGCCGGGTAAGTTTTTGAGGGCTGATTTCTTGTCCTGCGATAAAAAGCCTTCTGTTTCTATCCCCAAAGCTTTCAGGGGATCATTTTCAGCCTTTTTACACCATTTTTGAGTGAATTGCCAAAAGTCATATTTTTGCTGAAATTGTGACCCCGGGGCTTAGGGATTTTTTCAAAAAAATATTTTCTGCCGGTTAAGTTTTTGAGGGCTGATTTCTTGTCCTGTGATAAAAAGCCTTCTGTTTCGAGTGCCAAACCATTCAGGAGAGCATTTTCAACCTTTTTGCACCATTTTTGAGTGAATTGCCAAAAGTCAGATTTTTGCTGAAATTGTGACCCCGGGGCTTAGGGATTTTTTCAAAAAAATATTTTCTGCCGGTTAAGTTTTTGAGGGCTGATTTCTTGTCCTGTGATAAAAAGCCTTCTGTTTCCATCGCCAAACCTTTCAGGAGAGCATTTTCAAGCTTCTTGTACCATTTTTGAGTGAATTGCCAAAAGTCAGATTTTTGCTGAAATTGTGACCCCGGGGCTTAGGGATTTTTTCAAAAAAATATTTTCTGCCGGTTAAGTTTTTGAGGGCTGATTTCTTGTCCTGTGATAAAAAGCCTTCTGTTTCTATCACCAAAGCTTTCAGGGGATCATTTTCAAGCTTCTTGCACCATTTTTGAGTGAATTGCCAAAAGTCAGATTTTTGCTGAAATTGTGACCCCGGGGCTTAGGGATTTTTTCAAAAAAATATTTCCTGCCGGGTAAGTTTTTGAGGGCTTATTTCTTGACCTGTGAAAGAAAGCTTTCTGTTTCGAGTGCCAAACCTTTCAGGAGAGCATTTTCAAGCTTTTGGCACCATTTTTGAGTGAATTGCCAAAAGTCAGATTTTTCCTGAAATTGTGACCCCGGGGCTTAGGGATTTTTTCAAAAAAAAAATTTCTGCCGGTTATGTTTTTGAGGGCTGATTTCTTGTCCTGCGATAAAAAGCCTTCTGTTTCTATCCCCAAAGCTTTCAGGGGATCATTTTCAATCTTTTTACACCATTTTTGAGTGAATTGACAAAAGTCATATTTTTGCTGAAATTGTGACCCCGGGGCTTAGGGATTTTTTCAAAAAAATATTTTCTGCCGGTTAAGTTTTTGAGGGCTGATTTCTTGTCCTGTGATAAAAAGCCTTCTGTTTCGAGTGCCAAACCTTTCAGGGGAGCATTTTCAAGCTTTTGGCACCATTTTTGAGTGAATTGCCAAAAGTCAGATTTTTGCTGAAATTGTGACCCCGGGGCTTAGGGATTTTTTCAAAAAAATATTTTCTGCCGGTTAAGTTTTTGAGGGCTGATTTCTTGTCCTGTGATAAAAAGCCTTCTGTTTCTATCACCAAAGGTTTCAGGGGATCATTTTCAAGCTTCTTGCACCATTTTTGAGTGAATTGCCAAAAGTCAGATTTTTGCTGAAATTGTGACCCCGGGGCTTAGGGATTTTTTCAAAAAAATATTTCCTGCCGGGTAAGTTTTTGAGGGCTTATTTCTTGACCTGTGATAGAAAGCTTTCTGTTTCGAGTGCCAAACCTTTCAGGAGAGCATTTTCAAGCTTTTGGCACCATTTTTGAGTGAATTGCCAAAAGTCAGATTTTTCCTGAAATTGTGACCCCGGGGCTTAGGGATTTTTTCAAAAAATAATTTTCTGTCGGTTAGGTTTTTGAGGGCTGATTTCTTGTCCTGCGATAAAAAGCCTTCTGTTTCTATACCCAAAGCTTTCAGGGGATCATTTTCAACCTTTTTACACCATTTTTGAGTGAATTGCCAAAAGTCATATTTTTGCTGAAATTGTGACCCCGGGGCTTAGGGATTTTTTCAAAAAAATATTTTCTGCCGGTTAAGTTTTTGAGGGCTGATTTCTTGTCCTGTGATAAAAAGCCTTCTGTTTCGAGTGCCAAAGCTTTCAGGGGAGCAGTTGCAAGCTTTTGGCACCATTTTGGAGTGAATTGCCAAAAGTCAGATTTTTGCTGAAATTGTGACCCCGGGGCTTAGGGATTTTTTCAAAAAAATATTTCCTGCCGGGTAAGTTTTTGAGGGCTTATTTCTTGACCTGTGATAGAAAGCTTTCTGTTTCGAGTGCCAAACCTTTCAGGAGAGCATTTTCAAGCTTTTGGCACCATTTTTGAGTGAATTGCCAAAAGGCAGATTTTTGCTGAAATTGTGACCCCGGGGCTTAGGGATTTTTTTAAAAAAATATTTTCTGCCGGTTAAGTTTTTGAGGGCTGATTTCTTGTCCTGTGATAAAAAGCCTTCTGTTTCCATCGCCAAACCTTTCAGGAGAGCATTTTCAAGCTTCTTGTACCATTTTTGAGTGAATTGCCAAAAGTCAGATTTTTGCTGAAATTGTGACCCCGGGGCTTAGGGATTTTTTCAAAAAAATATTTTCTGCCGGGTAAGTTTTTGAGGGCTGATTTCTTGTCCTGTGATAAAAAGCCTTCTGTTTCTATCACCAAAGCTTTCAGGGGATCATTTTCAAGCTTCTTGCACCATTTTTGAGTGAATTGCCAAAAGTCAGATTTTTGCTGAAATTGTGACCCCGGGGCTTAGGGATTTTTTCAAAAAAATATTTCCTGCCGGGTAAGTTTTTGAGGGCTTATTTCTTGACCTGTGAAAGAAAGCTTTCTGTTTCGAGTGCCAAACCTTTCAGGAGAGCATTTTCAAGCTTTTGGCACCATTTTTGAGTGACTTGCCAAAAGTCAGATTTTTCCTGAAATTGTGACCCCGGGGCTTAGGGATTTTTTCAAAAAAATATTTTTCTGCCGGTTATGTTTTTGAGGGCTGATTTCTTGTCCTGCGATAAAAAGCCTTCTGTTTCTATCCCCAAAGCTTTCAGGAGAGCATTTTCAAGCTTTTGGCACCATTTTTGAGTGAATTGCCAAAAGGCAGATTTTTGCTGAAATTGTGACCCCGGGGCTTAGGTATTTTTTTAAAAAAAATATTTTCTGCCGGTTAAGTTCTTGAGGGCTCATTTCTTGTTTTGTGATAAAAAGCCTTCTGTTTCGAGTGGCAAAGCTTTCAGGAGAGCATTTACAAGCTTTTGGCACCATTTTGGAGTCAATTGCCAAAAGTCAGATTTTTGCTGAAATTGTGACCCCGGGGCTTAGGGATTTTTTCAAAAAAAATATTTTCTGCCGGTTAAGTTTTTGAGGGCTGATTTCCTGTCCTGTGATAAAACGCCTTCTGTTTCCATCAACAAACCTTTCAGGAGAGCATTTTCAACCTTTTGGCACCATTTTGGAGTGAATTGCCAAAAGTCAGATTTTTCCTGAAATTGTGACCCCGGGGCTTAGGGATTTTTTCAAAAAATAATTTTCTGCCGGTTAGGTTTTTGAGGGCTGATTTCTTGTCCTGCGATAAAAAGCCTTCTGTTTCTATCCCCAAAGCTTTCAGGGGATCATTTTCAGCCTTTTTACACCATTTTTGAGTGAATTGCCAAAAGTCATATTTTTGCTGAAATTTTGACCCCGGGGCTTAGGGATTTTTTCAAAAAAATATTTTCTGCCGGTTAAGTTTTTGAGGGCTGATTTCTTGTCCTGTGATAAAAAGCCTTCTGTTTCGAGTGCCAAACCATTCAGGAGAGCATTTTCAACCTTTTTGCACCATTTTTGAGTGAATTGCCAAAAGTCAGATTTTTGCTGAAATTGTGACCCCGGGGCTTAGGGATTTTTTCAAAAAAATATTTTCTGCCGGTTAAGTTTTTGAGGGCTGATTTCTTGTCCTGTGATAAAAAGCCTTCTGTTTCCATCGCCAAACCTTTCAGGAGAGCATTTTCAAGCTTCTTGTACCATTTTTGAGTGAATTGCCAAAAGTCAGATTTTTGCTGAAATTGTGACCCCGGGGCTTAGGGATTTTTTCAAAAAAATATTTTCTGCCGGTTAAGTTTTTGAGGTCTGATTTCTTGTCCTGTGATAAAAAGCCTTCTGTTTCTATCACCAAAGCTTTCAGGGGATCATTTTCAAGCTTCTTGCACCATTTTTGAGTGAATTGCCAAAAGTCATATTTTTGCTGAAATTGTGACCCCGGGGCTTAGGGATTTTTTCAAAAAAATATTTCCTGCCGGGTAAGTTTTTGAGGGCTTATTTCTTGACCTGTGAAAGAAAGCTTTCTGTTTCGAGTGCCAAACCTTTCAGGAGAGCATTTTCAAGCTTTTGGCACCATTTTTGAGTGAATTGCCAAAAGTCAGATTTTTCCTGAAATTGTGACCCCGGGGCTTAGGGATTTTTTCAAAAAAAAAATTTCTGCCGGTTAGGTTTTTGAGGGCTGATTTCTTCTCCTGCGATAAAAAGCCTTCTGTTTCTATCCCCAAAGCTTTCAGGGGATCATTTTCAATCTTTTTACACCATTTTTGAGTGAATTGCCAAAAGTCATATTTTTGCTGAAATTGTGACCCCGGGGCTTAGGGTTTTTTTCAAAAAAATATTTTCTGCCGGTTAAGTTTTTGAGGGCTGATTTCTTGTCCTGTGATAAAAAGCCTTCTGTTTCGCGTGCCAAACCTTTCAGGGGATGTTTTTCAACCTTTTTGCACCATTTTTGAGTGATCTGCCAAAAGTCAGATTTTTGCTGAAATTGTGACCCCGGGGCTTAGGGATTTTTTCAAAAAAATATTTTCTGCCGGTTAAGTTTTTGAGGGCTGATTTCTTGTCCTGTGATAAAAAGCCTTCTGTTTCTATCACCAAAGGTTTCAGGGGATCATTTTCAAGCTTCTTGCACCATTTTTGAGTGAATTGCCAAAAGTCAGATTTTTGCTGAAATTGTGACCCCGGGGCTTAGGGATTTTTTCAAAAAAATATTTCCTGCCGGGTAAGTTTTTGAGGGCTTATTTCTTGACCTGTGATAGAAAGCTTTCTGTTTTGAGTGCCAAACCTTTCAGGAGAGCATTTTCAAGCTTTTGGCACCATTTTTGAGTGAATTGCCAAAAGTCAGATTTTTCCTGAAATTGTGACCCCGGGGGTTAGGGATTTTTTCAAAAAATAATTTTCTGTCGGTTAGGTTTTTGAGGGCTGATTTCTTGTCCTGCGATAAAAAGCCTTCTGTTTCTATACCCAAAGCCTTCAGGGGATCACTTTCAACCTTTTTACACCATTTTTGAGTGAATTGCCAAAAGTCATATTTTTGCTGAAATTGTGACCCCGGGGCTTAGGGATTTTTTCAAAAAAATATTTTCTGCCGGTTAAGTTTTTGAGGGCTGATTTCTTGTCCTGTGATAAAAAGCCTTATGTTTCGAGTGCTAAACCTTTCAGGGGAGCATTTTCAAGCTTTTGGCACCATTTTTGAGTGAATTGCCAAAAATTAAGATTTTTGCTGAAATTGTGACCCCGGGTCTTAGGGATTTTTTCAAAAAAATATTTTCTGCCGGTTAGGTTTTTGAGGGCTGATTTCTTGTCCTGCGATAAAAAGCCTTCTGTTTCTATCACCAAAGCTTTCAGGGGATCATTTTCAACCTTTTTACACCATTTTTGAGTGAATTTCCAAAAGTCATATTTTTGCTGAAATTGTGACCCCGGGGCTTAGGGATTTTTTCAAAAAAATATTTTCTGCCGGTTAAGTTTTTGAGGGCTGATTTCTTGTCCTGTGATAAAAAGCCTTCTGTTTCGAGTGCCAAACCTTTCAGGAGAGCATTTACAAGCTTTTGGCACCATTTTGGAGTGAATTGCCAAAAGTCAGATTTTTGCTGAAATTGTGACCCCGGGGCTTAGGGATTTTTTCAAAAAAAATATTTTCTGCCGGTTAAGTTTTTGAGGGCTGATTTCCTGTCCTGTGATAAAACGCCTTCTGTTTCCATCAACAAACCTTTCAGGAGAGCATTTTCAACCTTTTGGCACCATTTTTGAGTGAATTGCCAAAAGTCAGATTTTTCCTGAAATTGTGACCCCGGGGCTTAGGGATTTTTTCAAAAAATAATTTTCTGCCGGTTAGGTTTTTGAGGGCTGATTTCTTGTCCTGCGATAAAAAGCCTTCTGTTTCTATCACCAAAGCTTTCAGGGGATCATTTTCAGCCTTTTTACACCATTTTTGAGTGAATTGCCAAAAGTCATATTTTTGCTGAAATTGTGAACCCGGGGCTTAGGGATTTTTTCAAAAAAATATTTTCTGCCTGTTAAGTTTTTGAGGGCTGATTTCTTGTCCTGTGATAAAAAGCCTTCTGTTTCGAGTGCCAAACCATTCAGGAGAGCATTTTCAACCTTTTTGCACCATTTTTGAGTGAATTGCCAAAAGTCAGATTTTTGCTGAAATTGTGACCCCGGGGGTTAGGGATTTTTTCAAAAAAATATTTTCTGCCGGTTAAGTTTTTGAGGGCTGATTTCTTGTCCTGTGATAAAAAGCCTTCTGTTTCCATCGCCAAACCTTTCAGGAGAGCATTTTCAAGCTTCTTGTACCATTTTTGAGTGAATTGCCAAAAGTCAGATTTTTGCTGAAATTGTGACCCCGGGGCTTAGGGATTTTTTCAAAAAAATATTTTCTGCCGGTTAAGTTTTTGAGGTCTGATTTCTTGTCCTGTGATAAAAAGCCTTCTGTTTCTATCACCAAAGCTTTCAGGGGATCATTTTCAAGCTTCTTGCACCATTTTTGAGTGAATTGCCAAAAGTCAGATTTTTGCTGAAATTGTGACCCCGGGGCTTAGGGATTTTTTCAAAAAAATATTTCCTGCCGGGTAAGTTTTTGAGGGCTTATTTCTTGACCTGTGAAAGAAAGCTTTCTGTTTCGAGTGCCAAACCTTTCAGGAGAGCTTTTTCAAGCTTTTGGCACCATTTTTGAGTGAATTGCCAAAAGTCAGATTTTTCCTGAAATTGTGACCCCGGGGTTTAGGGATTTTTTCAAAAAAAAAATTTCTGCCGGTTAGGTTTTTGAGGGCTGATTTCTTGTCCTGCGATAAAAAGCCTTCTGTTTCTATCCCCAAAGCTTTCAGGGGATCATTTTCAATCTTTTTACACCATTTTTGAGTGAATTGCCAAAAGTCATATTTCTGCTGAAATTGTGACCCCGGGGCTTAGGGATTTTTTCAAAAAAATATTTTCTGCCGGTTAAGTTTTTGAGGGCTGATTTCTTGTCCTGTGATAAAAAGCCTTCTGTTTCGAGTGCCAAACCATTCAGGAGAGCATTTTCAACCTTTTGGCACCATTTTTGAGTGAATTGCCAAAAGTCAGATTTTTCCTGAAATTGTGACCCCGGGGCTTAGGGATTTTTTCAAAAAAAAAATTTCTGCCGGTTAGGTTTTTGAGGGCTGATTTCTTGTCCTGCGATAAAAAGCCTTCTGTTTCTATCCCCAAAGCTTTCAGGGGATCATTTTCAGCCTTTTTACACCATTTTTGAGTGAATTGCCAAAAGTCATATTTCTGCTGAAATTGTGACCCCGGGGCTTAGGGATTTTTTCAAAAAAATATTTTCTGCCGGTTAAGTTTTTGAGGGCTGATTTCTTGTCCTGTGATAAAAAGCCTTCTGTTTCGAGTGCCAAACCATTCAGGAGAGCATTTTCAACCTTTTTGCACCATTTTTGAGTGAATTGCCAAAAGTCAGATTTTTGCTGAAATTGTGACCCCGGGGCTTAGGGATTTTTTCAAAAAAATATTTTCTGCCGGTTAAGTTTTTGAGGGCTGATTTCTTGTCCTGTGATAAAAAGCCTTCTGTTTCGAGTGCCAAACCTTTCAGGGGATCATTTCCAACCTTTTTGCACCATTTTTGAGTGAATTGCCAAAAGTAAGATTTTTCCTGAAATTGTGACCCCGGGGCTTAGGGATTTTTTCAAAAAAATATTTTCTGCCGGTTTAGTTTTTGAGGGCTGACTTCTTGTCCTGTGATAAAAAGCCTTCTGTTTCCATCGCCAAACCTTTCAGGAGAGCATTTTCAAGCTTCTTGTACCATTTTTGAGTGAATTGCCAAAAGTCAGATTTTTGCTGAAATTGTGACCCCGGGGCTTAGGGATTTTTTCAAAAAAATATTTTCTGCCGGTTAAGTTTTTGAGGGCTGATTTCTTGTCCTGTGATAAAAAGCCTTCTGTTTCCATCGCCAAACCTTTCAGGAGAGAATTTTCAAGCTTTTGGCACCATTTTTGAGTGAATTGCCAAAAGTCAGATTTTTGCTGAAATTGTGACCCCGGGGCTTAGGGATTTTTTCAAAAAAATATTTTCTGCCGGTTAAGTTTTTGAGGGCTGATTTCCTGTCCTGTGATAAAACGCCTTCTGTTTCCATCACCAAACCTTTCAGGAGAGCATTTTCAACCTTTTGGCACCATTTTGGAGTGAATTGCCAAAAGTCAGATTTTTCCTGAAATTGTGACCCCGGGGCTTAGGGATTTTTTCAAAAAATAATTTTCTGCCGGTTAGGTTTTTGAGGGCTGATTTCTTGTCCTGCGATAAAAAGCCTTCTGTTTCTATCACCAAAGCTCTCAGGGGATCATTTTCAGCCTTTTTACACCATTTTTGAGAGAATTGCCAAAAGTCATATTTTTGCTGAAATTGTGAACCCGGGGCTTAGGGATTTTTTCAAAAAAATATTTTCTGCCGGTTAAGTTTTTGAGGGCTGATTTCTTGTCCTGTGATAAAAAGCCTTCTGTTTCGAGTGCCAAACCATTCAGGAGAGCATTTTCAACCTTTTTGCACCATTTTTGAGTGAATTGCCAAAGTCAGATTTTTGCTGAAATTGTGACCCCGGGGCTTAGGGATTTTTTCAAAAAAATATTTTCTGCCGGTTAAGTTTTTGAGGGCTGATTTCTTGTCCTGTGATAAAAAGCCTTCTGTTTCGAGTGCCAAACCTTTCAGGGGATTATTTCCAACCTTTTTGCACCATTTTTGAGTGAATTGCCAAAAGTAAGATTTTTGCTGAAATTGTGACCCCGGGGGTTAGGGATTTTTTCAAAAAAATATTTTCTGCCGGTTAAGTTTTTGAGGGCTGATTTCTTGTCCTGTGATAAAAAGCCTTCTGTTTCCATCGCCAAACCTTTCAGGAGAGCATTTTCAAGCTTCTTGTACCATTTTTGAGTGAATTGCCAAAAGTCAGATTTTTGCTGAAATTGTGACCCCGGGGCTTAGGGATTTTTTCAAAAAAATATTTTCTGCCGGTTAAGTTTTTGAGGTCTGATTTCTTGTCCTGTGATAAAAAGCCTTCTGTTTCTATCACCAAAGCTTTCAGGGGATCATTTTCAAGCTTCTTGCACCATTTTTGAGTGAATTGCCAAAAGTCAGATTTTTGCTGAAATTGTGACCCCGGGGCTTAGGGATTTTTTCAAAAAAATATTTCCTGCCGGGTAAGTTTTTGAGGGCTTATTTCTTGACCTATGAAAGAAAGCTTTCTGTTTCGAGTGCCAAACCTTTCAGGAGAGCTTTTTCAAGCTTTTGGCACCATTTTTGAGTGAATTGCCAAAAGTCAGATTTTTCCTGAAATTGTGACCCCGGGGCTTAGGGATTTTTTCCAAAAAAAAATTTCTGCCGGTTAGGTTTTTGAGGGCTGATTTCTTGTCCTGCGATAAAAAGCCTTCTGTTTCTATCCCCAAAGCTTTCAGGGGATCATTTTCAATCTTTTTACACCATTTTTGAGTGAATTGCCAAAAGTCATATTTCTGCTGAAATTGTGACCCCGGGGCTTAGGGATTTTTTCAAAAAAATATTTTCTGCCGGTTAAGTTTTTGAGGGCTGATTTCTTGTCCTGTGATAAAAAGCCTTCTGTTTCGAGTGCCAAACCATTCAGGAGAGCATTTTCAACCTTTTGGCACCATTTTTGAGTGAATTGCCAAAAGTCAGATTTTTCCTGAAATTGTGACCCCGGGGCTTAGGGATTTTTTCAAAAAAAAAATTTCTGCCGGTTAGGTTTTTGAGGGCTGATTTCTTGTCCTGCGATAAAAAGCCTTCTGTTTCTATCCCCAAAGCTTTCAGGGGATCATTTTCAGCCTTTTTACACCATTTTTGAGTGAATTGCCAAAAGTCATATTTCTGCTGAAATTGTGACCCCGGGGCTTAGGGATTTTTTCAAAAAAATATTTTCTGCCGGTTAAGTTTTTGAGGGCTGATTTCTTGTCCTGTGATAAAAAGCCTTCTGTTTCCATCGCCAAACCTTTCAGGAGAGAATTTTCAAGCTTTCGGCACCATTTTTGAGTGAATTGCCAAAAGTCAGATTTTTGCTGAAATTGTGACCCCGGGGCTTAGGGATTTTTTCAAAAAAATATTTTCTGCCGGTTAAGTTTTTGAGGGCTGATTTCTTGTCCTGTGATAAAAAGCCTTCTGTTTCGAGTGCCAAACCTTTCAGGGGATCATTTCCAACCTTTTTGCACCATTTTTGAGTGAATTGCCAAAAGTAAGATTTTTGCTGAAATTGTGACCCCGGGGCTTAGGGATTTTTTCAAAAAAATATTTTCTGCCGGTTTAGTTTTTGAGGGCTGATTTCTTGTCCTGTGATAAAAAGCCTTCTGTTTCCATCGCCAAACCTTTCAGGAGAGCATTTTCAAGCTTCTTGTACCATTTTTGAGTGAATTGCCAAAAGTCAGATTTTTGCTGAAATTGTGACCCCGGGGCTTAGGGATTTTTTCAAAAAATAATTTTCTGCCGGTTAGGTTTTTGAGGGCTGATTTCTTGTCCTGCGATAAAAAGCCTTCTGTTTCTATCACCAAAGCTTTCAGGGGATCATTTTCAGCCTTTTTACACCATTTTTGAGAGAATTGCCAAAAGTCATATTTTTGCTGAAATTGTGAACCCGGGGCTTAGGGATTTTTTCAAAAAAATATTTTCTGCCGGTTAAGTTTTTGAGGGCTGATTTCTTGTCCTGTGATAAAAAGCCTTCTGTTTCGAGTGCCAAACCATTCAGGAGAGCATTTTCAACCTTTTTGCACCATTTTTGAGTGAATTGCCAAAGTCAGATTTTTGCTGAAATTGTGACCCCGGGGCTTAGGGATTTTTTCAAAAAAATATTTTCTGCCGGTTAAGTTTTTGAGGGCTGATTTCTTGTCCTGTGATAAAAAGCCTTCTGTTTCGAGTGCCAAACCTTTCAGGGGATTATTTCCAACCTTTTTGCACCATTTTTGAGTGAATTGCCAAAAGTAAGATTTTTGCTGAAATTGTGACCCCGGGGGTTAGGGATTTTTTCAAAAAAATATTTTCTGCCGGTTAAGTTTTTGAGGGCTGATTTCTTGTCCTGTGATAAAAAGCCTTCTGTTTCCATCGCCAAACCTTTCAGGAGAGCATTTTCAAGCTTCTTGTACCATTTTTGAGTGAATTGCCAAAAGTCAGATTTTTGCTGAAATTGTGACCCCGGGGCTTAGGGATTTTTTCAAAAAAATATTTTCTGCCGGTTAAGTTTTTGAGGTCTGATTTCTTGTCCTGTGATAAAAAGCCTTCTGTTTCTATCACCAAAGCTTTCAGGGGATCATTTTCAAGCTTCTTGCACCATTTTTGAGTGAATTGCCAAAAGTCAGATTTTTGCTGAAATTGTGACCCCGGGGCTTAGGGATTTTTTCAAAAAAATATTTCCTGCCGGGTAAGTTTTTGAGGGCTTATTTCTTGACCTGTGAAAGAAAGCTTTCTGTTTCGAGTGCCAAACCTTTCAGGAGAGCTTTTTCAAGCTTTTGGCACCATTTTTGAGTGAATTGCCAAAAGTCAGATTTTTCCTGAAATTGTGACCCCGGGGCTTAGGGATTTTTTCCAAAAAAAAATTTCTGCCGGTTAGGTTTTTGAGGGCTGATTTCTTGTCCTGCGATAAAAAGCCTTCTGTTTCTATCCCCAAAGCTTTCAGGGGATCATTTTCAATCTTTTTACACCATTTTTGAGTGAATTGCCAAAAGTCATATTTCTGCTGAAATTGTGACCCCGGGGCTTAGGGATTTTTTCAAAAAAATATTTTCTGCCGGTTAAGTTTTTGAGGGCTGATTTCTTGTCCTGTGATAAAAAGCCTTCTGTTTCGAGTGCCAAACCATTCAGGAGAGCATTTTCAACCTTTTGGCACCATTTTTGAGTGAATTGCCAAAAGTCAGATTTTTCCTGAAATTGTGACCCCGGGGCTTAGGGATTTTTTCAAAAAAAAAATTTCTGCCGGTTAGGTTTTTGAGGGCTGATTTCTTGTCCTGCGATAAAAAGCCTTCTGTTTCTATCCCCAAAGCTTTCAGGGGATCATTTTCAGCCTTTTTACACCATTTTTGAGTGAATTGCCAAAAGTCATATTTCTGCTGAAATTGTGACCCCGGGGCTTAGGGATTTTTTCAAAAAAATATTTTCTGCCGGTTAAGTTTTTGAGGGCTGATTTCTTGTCCTGTGATAAAAAGCCTTCTGTTTCCATCGCCAAACCTTTCAGGAGAGAATTTTCAAGCTTTCGGCACCATTTTTGAGTGAATTGCCAAAAGTCAGATTTTTGCTGAAATTGTGACCCCGGGGCTTAGGGATTTTTTCAAAAAAATATTTTCTGCCGGTTAAGTTTTTGAGGGCTGATTTCTTGTCCTGTGATAAAAAGCCTTCTGTTTCGAGTGCCAAACCTTTCAGGGGATCATTTCCAACCTTTTTGCACCATTTTTGAGTGAATTGCCAAAAGTAAGATTTTTGCTGAAATTGTGACCCCGGGGCTTAGGGATTTTTTCAAAAAAATATTTTCTGCCGGTTTAGTTTTTGAGGGCTGATTTCTTGTCCTGTGATAAAAAGCCTTCTGTTTCCATCGCCAAACCTTTCAGGAGAGCATTTTCAAGCTTCTTGTACCATTTTTGAGTGAATTGCCAAAAGTCAGATTTTTGCTGAAATTGTGACCCCGGGGCTTAGGGATTTTTTCAAAAAAATATTTTCTGCCGGTTAAGTTTTTGAGGGCTGATTTCTTGTCCTGTGATAAAAAGCCTTCTGTTTCCATCGCCAAACCTTTCAGGAGAGAATTTTCAAGCTTTTGGCACCATTTTTGAGTGAATTGCCAAAAGTCAGATTTTTGCTGAAATTGTGACCCCGGGGCTTAGGGATTTTTTCAAAAAAATATTTTCTGCCGGTTAAGTTTTTGAGGGCTGATTTCCTGTCCTGTGATAAAACGCCTTCTGTTTCCATCACCAAACCTTTCAGGAGAGCATTTTCAACCTTTTGGCACCATTTTGGAGTGAATTGCCAAAAGTCAGATTTTTCCTGAAATTGTGACCCCGGGGCTTAGGGATTTTTTCAAAAAATAATTTTCTGCCGGTTAGGTTTTTGAGGGCTGATTTCTTGTCCTGCGATAAAAAGCCTTCTGTTTCTATCACCAAAGCTTTCAGGGGATCATTTTCAACCTTTTTACACCATTTTTGAGTGAATTTCCAAAAGTCATATTTTTGCTGAAATTGTGACCCCGGGGCTTAGGGATTTTTTCAAAAAAATATTTTCTGCCGGTTAAGTTTTTGAGGGCTGATTTCTTGTCCTGTGATAAAAAGCCTTCTGTTTCGAGTGCCAAACCTTTCAGGAGAGCATTTACAAGCTTTTGGCACCATTTTGGAGTGAATTGCCAAAAGTCAGATTTTTGCTGAAATTGTGACCCCGGGGCTTAGGGATTTTTTCAAAAAAAATATTTTCTGCCGGTTAAGTTTTTGAGGGCTGATTTCCTGTCCTGTGATAAAACGCCTTCTGTTTCCATCAACAAACCTTTCAGGAGAGCATTTTCAACCTTTTGGCACCATTTTGGAGTGAATTGCCAAAAGTCAGATTTTTCCTGAAATTGTGACCCCGGGGCTTAGGGATTTTTTCAAAAAATAATTTTCTGCCGGTTAGGTTTTTGAGGGCTGATTTCTTGTCCTGCGATAAAAAGCCTTCTGTTTCTATCACCAAAGCTTTCAGGGGATCATTTTCAGCCTTTTTACACCATTTTTGAGTGAATTGCCAAAAGTCATATTTTTGCTGAAATTGTGAACCCGGGGCTTAGGGATTTTTTCAAAAAAATATTTTCTGCCGGTTAAGTTTTTGAGGGCTGATTTCTTGTCCTGTGATAAAAAGCCTTCTGTTTCGAGTGCCAAACCATTCAGGAGAGCATTTTCAACCTTTTTGCACCATTTTTGAGTGAATTGCCAAAAGTCAGATTTTTGCTGAAATTGTGACCCCGGGGCTTAGGGATTTTTTCAAAAAAATATTTTCTGCCGGTGAAGTTTTTGAGGGCTGATTTCTTGTCCTGTGATAAAAAGCCTTCTGTTTCGAGTGCCAAACCTTTCAGGGGATTATTTCCAACCTTTTTGCACCATTTTTGAGTGAATTGCCAAAAGTAAGATTTTTGCTGAAATTGTGACCCCGGGGCTTAGGGATTTTTTCAAAAAAATATTTTCTGCCGGTTAAGTTTTTGAGGGCTTATTTCTTGTCCTGTGATAAAAAGCTTTCTGTTTCGAGTGCCAAACCTTTCAGGAGAGCATTTTCAAGCTTTTGGCACCATTTTTGAGTGAATTGCCAAAAGTCAGATTTTTCCTGAAATTGTGACCCCGGGGGTTAGGGATTTTTTCAAAAAATAATTTTCTGTCGGTTAGGTTTTTGAGGGCTGATTTCTTGTCCTGCGATAAAAAGCCTTCTGTTTCTATACCCAAAGCTTTCAGGGGATCATTTTCAACCTTTTTACACCATTTTTGAGTGAGTTGCCAAAAGTCATATTTTTGCTGAAATTGTGACCCCGGGGCTTAGGGATTTTTTCAAAAAAATATTTTCTGCCGGTAAAGTTTTTGAGGGCTGATTTCTTGTCCTGTGATAAAAAGCCTTCTGTTTCGAGTGCCAAACCTTTCAGGGGATGTTTTTCAACCTTTTTGCACCATTTTTGAGTGATCTGCCAAAAGTCAGATTTTTGCTGAAATTGTCACCCCGGGGCTTAGGGATTTTTTCAAAAAAATATTTTCTGCCGGTTAAGTTTTTGAGGTCTGATTTCTTGTCCTGTGATAAAAAGCCTTCTGTTTCTATCACCAAAGCTTTCAGGGGATCATTTTCAAGCTTCTTGCACCATTTTTGAGTGAATTGCCAAAAGTCAGATTTTTGCTGAAATTGTGACCCCGGGGCTTAGGGATTTTTTCAAAAAAATATTTCCTGCCGGGTAAGTTTTTGAGGGCTTATTTCTTGACCTGTGATAGAAAGCTTTCTGTTTCGAGTGCCAAACCTTTCAGGAGAGCATTTTCAAGCTTTTGGCACCATTTTTGAGTGAATTGCCAAAAGTCAGATTTTTCCTGAAATTGTGACCCCGGGGGTTAGGGATTTTTTCAAAAAATAATTTTCTGTCGGTTAGGTTTTTGAGGGCTGATTTCTTGTCCTGCGATAAAAAGCCTTCTGTTTCTATACCCAAAGCTTTCAGGGGATCATTTTCAACCTTTTTACACCATTTTTGAGTGAATTGCCAAAAGTCATATTTTTGCTGAAATTGTGACCCCGGGGCTTAGGGATTTTTTCAAAAAAATATTTTCTGCCGGTTAAGTTTTTGAGGGCTGATTTCTTGTCCTGTGATAAAAAGCCTTCTGTTTCGAGTGCCAAACCTTTCAGGGGAGCATTTTCAAGCTTTTGGCACCATTTTTGAGTGAATTGCCAAAAGTCAGATTTTTGCTGAAATTGTGACCCCGGGTCTTAGGGATTTTTTCAAAAAAATATTTTCTGCCGGTTAGGTTTTTGAGGGCTGATTACTTGTCCTGCGATAAAAAGCCTTCTGTTTCTATCACCAAAGCTTTCAGGGGATCATTTTCAGCCTTTTTACACCATTTTTGAGTGAATTGCCAAAAGTCAGATTTTTGCTGAAATTGTGACCCCGGGGCTTAGGGATTTTTTCAAAAAAAATATTTCCTGCCGGTTAAGTTTTTGAGGGCTCATTTCTTGTCTTGTGATAAAAAGCCTTCTGTTTTGAGTGCCAAAGCTTTCAGGAGAGCATTTGCAAGCTTTTGGCACCATTTTGGAGTGAATTGCCAAAAGTCAGATTTTTGCTGAAATTGTGACCCCGGAGCTTAGGGATTTTTTCAAAAAAATATTTTCTGCCGGTTAAGTTTTTGAGGGCTGATTTCTTGTCCTGTGATAAAAAGCCTTCTGTTTCGAGTGCCAAAGCTTTCAGGGGAGCAGTTGCAAGCTTTTGGCACCATTTTGGAGTGAATTGCCAAAAGTCAAATTTTTGCTGAAATTGTGACCCCGGGGCTTAGGGATTTTTTCAAAAAAATATTTTCTGCCGGTTAAGTTTTTGAGGGCTGATTTCTTGTCCTGTGATAAAAAGCCTTCTGTTTCCATCGCCAAACCTTTCAGGAGAGAATTTTCAAGCTTTTGGCACCATTTTTGAGTGAATTGCCAAAAGTCAGATTTTTGCTGAAATTGTGACCCCGGGGCTTAGGGATTTTTTCAAAAAAATATTTTCTGCCGGTTAAGTTTTTGAGGGCTGATTTCCTGTCCTGTGATAAAACGCCTTCTGTTTCCATCACCAAACCTTTCAGGAGAGCATTTTCAACCTTTTGGCACCATTTTGGAGTGAATTGCCAAAAGTCAGATTTTTCCTGAAATTGTGACCCCGGGGCTTAGGGATTTTTTCAAAAAATAATTTTCTGCCGGTTAGGTTTTTGAGGGCTGATTTCTTGTCCTGCGATAAAAAGCCTTCTGTTTCTATCACCAAAGCTTTCAGGGGATCATTTTCAGCCTTTTTACACCATTTTTGAGTGAATTGCCAAAAGTCATATTTTTGCTGAAATTGTGACCCCGGGGCTTAGGGATTTTTTTAAAAAAATATTTTCTGCCGGTTAGGTTTTTGAGGGCTGATTTCTTGCCCTGTGATAAAAAGCCTTCTGTTTCTATCACCAAAGCTTTCAGGGGATCATTTTCAACCTTTTTACACCATTTTTGAGTGAATTTCCAAAAGTCATATTTTTGCTGAAATTGTGACCCCGGGGCTTAGGGATTTTTTCAAAAAAATATTTTCTGCCGGTTAAGTTTTTGAGGGCTGATTTCTTGTCCTGTGATAAAAAGCCTTCTGTTTCGAGTGCCAAACCTTTCAGGGGATGTTTTTCAACCTTTTTGCACCATTTTTGAGTGAACTGCCAAAAGTCAGATTTTTGCTGAAATTGTGACCCCGGGGCTTAGGGATTTTTTTCAAAAAAATATTTTCTGCCGGTAAAGTTTTTGAGGGCTGATTGTTTGTCCTGTGATAAAAAGCCTTCTGTTTCGAGTGCCAAACCTTTCAGGAGAGCATTTTCAAGCTTTTGGCACCATTTTTGAGTGAATTGCCAAAAGTCAGATTTTTGCTGAAATTGTGACCCCGGGGCTTAGGGATTTTTTCAAAAAATAATTTTCTGCCGGTTAGGTTTTTGAGGGCTGATTTCTTGTCCTGCGATAAAAAGCCTTCTGTTTCTATCACCAAAGCTTTCAGGGGATCATTTTCAGCCTTTTTACACCATTTTGGAGTGAATTGCCAAAAGTCATATTTTTGCTGAAATTGTGACCCCGGGGCTTAGGGATTTTTTTAAAAAAATATTTTCTGCCGGTTAGGTTTTTGAGGGCTGATTTCTTGCCCTGTGATAAAAAGCCTTCTGTTTCTATCACCAAAGCTTTCAGGGGATCATTTTCAACCTTTTTACACCATTTTTGAGTGAATTTCCAAAAGTCATATTTTTGCTGAAATTGTGACCCCGGGGCTTAGGGATTTTTTCAAAAAAATATTTTCTGCCGGTTAAGTTTTTGAGGGCTGATTTCTTGTCCTGTGATAAAAAGCCTTCTGTTTCGAGTGCCAAACCTTTCAGGGGATGTTTTTCAACCTTTTTGCACCATTTTTGAGTGAACTGCCAAAAGTCAGATTTTTGCTGAAATTGTGACCCCGGGGCTTAGGGATTTTTTTCAAAAAAATATTTTCTGCCGGTAAAGTTTTTGAGGGCTGATTGTTTGTCCTGTGATAAAAAGCCTTCTGTTTCGAGTGCCAAACCTTTCAGGAGAGCATTTTCAACCTTTTGGCACCATTTTTGAGTGAATTGCCAAAAGTCAGATTTTTGCTGAAATTGTGACCCCGGGGCTTAGGGATTTTTTCAAAAAAAATATTTTCTGCCGGTTATGTTTTTGAGGGCTGATTGTTTGTCCTGTGATAAAAAGCCTTCTGTTTCGAGTGCCAAACCTTTCAGGAGAGCATTTTCAAGCTTTTGGCACCATTTTTGAGTGAATTGCCAAAAGTCATATTTTTGCTGAAATTGTGACCCCGGGGCTTAGGGATTTTTTCAAAAAAAAATATTTTCTGCCGGTTAAGTTTTTGAGGGCTGATTTCTTGTCCTGTGATAAAACGCCTTCTATTTCCATCACCAAACCTTTCAGGAGAGCATTTTCAAGCTTTTGGCACCATTTTTGAGTGAATTGCCAAAAGTCAGATTTTTGCTGAAATTGTGACCCCGGGGCTTAGGGATTTTTTTAAAAAAAATATTTTCTGCCGGTTAAGTTTTTGAGGGCTCATTTCTTGTCTTGTGATAAAAAGCCTTCTGTTTCGAGTGGCAAAGCTTTCAGGAGAGCATTTACAAGCTTTTGGCACCATTTTGGAGTCAATTGCCAAAAGTCAGATTTTTGCTGAAATTGTGACTCCGGGGCTTAGGGATTTTTTCAAAAAAAATATTTTCTGCCGGTTAAGTTTTTGAGGGCTGATTTCCTGTCCTGTGATAAAACGCCTTCTGTTTCCATCACCAAACCTTTCAGGAGAGCATTTTCAACCTTTTGGCATCATTTTGAAGTGAATTGCCAAAAGTCAGATTTTTCCTGAAATTGTGACCCCGAGGCTTAGGGTTTTTTTGAAAAAATAATTTTCTGCCGGTTAGGTTTTTGAGGGCTGATTTCTTGTCCTGCGATAAAAAGCCTTCTGTTTCTATCACCAAAGCTTTCAGGGGATCATTTTCAGCCTTTTTACACCATTTTTGAGAGAATTGCCAAAAGTCATATTTTTGCTGAAATTGTGACCCCGGGGCTTAGGGATTTTTTCAAAAAAATATTTTCTGCCGGTTAAGTTTTTGAGGGCTGATTTCTTGTCCTTTGATAAAAAGCCTTCTGTTTCGAGTGCCAAACCTTTCAGGAGAGCATTTTCAACCTTTTTGCACCATTGTTGAGTGAATTGCCAAAAGTCAGATTTTTGCTGAAATTGTGACCCCGGGGCTTAGGGATTTTTTTAAAAAAAATATTTTCTGCCGGTTAAGTTTTTGAGGGCTCATTTCTTGTCTTGTGATAAAAAGCCTTCTGTTTCGAGTGGCAAAGCTTTCAGGAGAGCATTTACAAGCTTTTGGCACCATTTTGGAGTCAATTGCCAAAAGTCAGATTTTTGCTGAAATTGTGACTCCGGGGCTTAGGGATTTTTTCAAAAAAAATATTTTCTGCCGGTTAAGTTTTTGAGGGCTGATTTCCTGTCCTGTGATAAAACGCCTTCTGTTTCCATCACCAAACCTTTCAGGAGAGCATTTTCAACCTTTTGGCATCATTTTGAAGTGAATTGCCAAAAGTCAGATTTTTCCTGAAATTGTGACCCCGAGGCTTAGGGTTTTTTTGAAAAAATAATTTTCTGCCGGTTAGGTTTTTGAGGGCTGATTTCTTGTCCTGCGATAAAAAGCCTTCTGTTTCTATCACCAAAGCTTTCAGGGGATCATTTTCAGCCTTTTTACACCATTTTTGAGAGAATTGCCAAAAGTCATATTTTTGCTGAAATTGTGACCCCGGGGCTTAGGGATTTTTTCAAAAAAATATTTTCTGCCGGTTAAGTTTTTGATGGCTGATTTCTTGTCCTTTGATAAAAAGCCTTCTGTTTCGAGTGCCAAACCTTTCAGGAGAGCATTTTCAACCTTTTTGCACCATTGTTGAGTGAATTGCCAAAAGTCAGATTTTTGCTGAAATTGTGACCCCGGGGCTTAGGGATTTTTTCAAAAAAATATTTTCTGCCGGTTAAGTTTTTGAGGGCTGATTTCTTGTCCTGTGATAAAAAGCCTTCTGTTTCGAGTGCCAAACCTTTCAGGGGATGTTTTTCAACCTTTTTGCACCATTTTTGAGTGAACTGCCAAAAGTCAGATTTTTGCTGAAATTGTGACCCCGGGGCTTAGGGATTTTTTTCAAAAAAATATTTTCTGCCGGTAAAGTTTTCGAGGGCTGATTGTTTGTCCTGTGATAAAAAGCCTTCTGTTTCGAGTGCCAAACCTTTCAGGAGAGCATTTCCAAGCTTTTGGCACCATTTTTGAGTGAATTGCCAAAAGTCAGATTTTTGCTGAAATTGTGACCCCGGGGCTTAGGGATTTTTTCAAAAAAATATTTTCTGCCGGTTAAGTTTTTGAGGGCTGATTACTTGTCCTGTGATAAAACGCCTTCTGTTTCCATCACCAAAGCTTTCAGGGGATCATTTTCAACCTTTTGGCACCATTTTGGAGTGAATTGCCAAAAGTCAGATTTTTGCTGAAATTCTGACCCCGGGGCTTAGGGATTTTTTCAAAAAAATATTTCCTGCCGGTTAAGTTTTTGAGGGCTGATTTCTTGTCCTGTGATAAAAAGCCTTCTGTTTCGAGTGCCAAACCTTTCAGGGGATGTTTTTCAACCTTTTTGCAACATTTTTGAGTGAACTGCCAAAAGTCAGATTTTTGCTGAAATTGTGACCCCGGGGCTTAGGGATTTTTTCAAAAAAATATTTTCTGCCGGTAAAGTTTTTGAGGGCTGATTGCTTGTCCTGTGATTAAAAGCCTTCTGTTTCGAGTGCCAAACCTTTCAGGAGAGCATTTTCAAGCTTTTGGCACCATTTTTGAGTGAATTGCCAAAAGTCAGATTTTTGCTGAAATTGTGACCCCGGGGCTTAGGGATTTTTTCAAAAAAAATATTTTCTGCCGGTTAAGTTTTGAGGGCTGATTGTTTGTCCTGTGATAAAAAGCCTTCTGTTTCGAGTGCCAAACCTTTCAGGAGAGCATTTGCAAGCTTTTGGCACCATTTTTGAGTGAATTGCCAAAAGTCAGATTTTTCCTGAAATCGTGACCCCGGGGCTTAGGGATTTTTTCAAAAAATAATTTTCTGTCGGTTAGGTTTTTGAGGGCTGATTTCTTGTCCTGCGATAAAAAACCTTCTGTTTCTATACCCAAAGCTTTCAGGGGATCATTTTCAACCTTTTTACACCATTTTTGAGTGAATTGCCAAAAGTCATATTTTTGCTGAAATTGTGACCCCGGGGCTTAGGGATTTTTTCAAAAAAATATTTTCTGCCGGTTAAGTTTTTGAGGGCTGATTACTTGTCCTGTGATAAAAAGCCTTCTGTTTCGAGTGCCAAAGCTTTCAGGGGAGCAGTTGCAAGCTTTTGGCACCATTTTTGAGTGAATTGCCAAAAGGCAGATTTTTGCTGAAATTGTGACCCCGGGGCTTAGGGATTTTTTAAAAAAAAATATTTTCTGCCGGTTAAGTTTTTGAGGGCTCATTTCTTGTCTTGTGATAAAAAGCCTTCTGTTTCGAGTGGCAAAGCTTTCAGGAGAGCATTTACAAGCTTTTGGCACCATTTTGGAGTCAATTGCCAAAAGTCAGATTTTTGCTGAAATTGTGACCCCGGGGCTTAGGGATTTTTTCAAAAAAAAATATTTTCTGCCGGTTAAGTTTTTGAGGGCTGATTTCCTGTCCTGTGATAAAACGCCTTCTGTTTCCATCACCAAACCTTTCAGGAGAGCATTTTCAACCTTTTGGCACCATTTTGGAGTGAATTGCCAAAAGTCAGATTTTTCCTGAAATTGTGACCCCGGGGCTTAGGGATTTTTTCAAAAAAATATTTTCTGCCGGTTAAGTTTTTGAGGGCTGATTTCTTGTCCTGTGATAAAAAGCCTTCTGTTTCGAGTGCCAAACCTTTCAGGGGATCATTTCCAACCTTTTTGCACCATTTTTGAGTGAATTGCCAAAAGTAAGATTTTTGCTGAAATTGTGACCCCGGGGCTTAGGGATTTTTTCAAAAAAATATTTTCTGCCGGTTAAGTTTTTGAGGGCTGATTTCTTGTCCTGTGATAAAAAGCCTTCTGTTTCCATCGCCAAACCTTTCAGGAGAGCATTTTCAAGCTTCTTGTACCAGTTTTGAGTGAATTGCCAAAAGTCAGATTTTTGCTGAAATTGTGACCCCGGGGCTTAGGGATTTTTTCAAAAAAATATTTTCTGCCGGTTAAGTTTTTGAGGTCTGATTTCTTGTCCTGTGATAAAAAGCCTTCTGTTTCTATCACCAAAGCTTTCAGGGGATCATTTTCAAGCTTCTTGCACCATTTTTGAGTGAATTGCCAAAAGTCAGATTTTTGCTGAAATTGTGACCCCGGGGCTTAGGGATTTTTTCAAAAAAATATTTCCTGCCGGGTAAGTTTTTGAGGGCTTATTTCTTGACCTGTGAAAGAAAGCTTTCTGTTTCGAGTGCCAAACCTTTCAGGAGAGCATTTTCAACCTTTTGGCACCATTTTTGAGTGAATTGCCAAAAGTCAGATTTTTCCTGAAATTGTGACCCCGGGGCTTAGGGATTTTTTCAAAAATATATATCTGCCGGTTAAGTTTTTGAGGTCTGATTTCTTGTCCTGTGATAAAAAGCCTTCTGTTTCCATCGCCAAACCTTTCAGGAGAGCATTTTCAACCTTTTTGCACCATTTTTGAGTGAATTGCCAAAATTCAGATTTTTGCTGAAATTGTGACCCCGGGGCTTAGGGATTTTTTCAAAAAAATATTTTCTGCCGGTTAAGTTTTTGAGGGCTGATTTCTTGTCCTGTGATAAAAAGCCTTCTGTTTTCATCGCCAAACCTTTCAGGAGAGCATTTTCAAGCTTTTGGCACCATTTTGGAGTGAATTGCCAAAAGTCAAATTTTTGCTGAAATTGTGACCCCGGGGCTTAGGGATTTTTTCAAAAAAATATTTTCTGCCGGTTAGGTTTTTGAGGGCTGATTTCTTGTCCTGCCATAAAAAGCCTTCTGTTTCTATCACCAAAGCTTTCAGGGGATCATTCTCAGCCTTTTTACACCATTTTTGAGTGAATTGCCAAAAGTCATATTTTTGCTGAAATTGTGACCCCGGGGCTTAGGGATTTTTTCAAAAAAATATTTTCTGCCGGTTAAGTTTTTGAGGGCTGGTTTCTTGTCCTGTGATAAAAAGCCTTCTGTTTCGAGTGCCAAACCTTTCAGGGGATGTTTTTCAACCTTTTTGCACCATTTTTGAGTGATCTGCCAAAAGTCAGATTTTTGCTGAAATTGTGACCCCGGGGCTTAGGGATTTTTTCAAAAAAATATTTTCTGCCGGTTAAGTTTTTGAGGGCTGATTTCTTGTCCTGTGATAAAAAGCCTTCTGTTTCGAGTGCCAAACCTTTCAGGGGAGCATTTTCAAGCTTTTGGCACCATTTTTGAGTGAATTGCCAAAAGTCAGATTTTTGCTGAAATTGTGACCCCGGGGCTTAGGGATTTTTTCAAAAAAATATTTTCTGCCGGTTAAGTTTTTGAGGGCTGATTTCTTGTCCTGTGATAAAAAGCCTTCTGTTTCCATCGCCAAACCTTTCAGGAGAGCATTTTCAACCTTTTGGCACCATTTTGGAGTGAATTGCCAAAAGTCAGATTTTTGCTGAAATTGTGACCCCGGGGCTTAGGGATTTTTTCAAAAAATAATTTTCTGCCGGTTAAGTTTTTGAGGGCTGATTTCTTGTCCTGTGATAAAAAGCCTTCTGTTTCTATCACCAAAGCTTTCAGGGGATCATTTTCAAGCTTCTTGCACCATTTTTGAGTGAATTGCCAAAAGTCAGATTTTTGCTGAAATTGTGACCCCGGGGCTTAGGGATTTTTTCAAAAAAAATATTTCCTGCCGGTTAAGTTTTTGAGGGCTCATTTCTTGACCTGTGATAGAAAGCTTTCTGTTTCGAGTGCCAAACCTTTCAGGAGAGCATTTTCAAGCTTTTGGCACCATTTTTGAGTGAATTGCCAAAAGTCAGATTTTTCCTGAAATTGTGACCCCGGGGCTTAGGGATTTTTTCAAAAAAATTTTTTCTGCCGGTTAGGTTTTTGAGGGCTGATTTCTTGTCCTGCGATAAAAAGCCTTCTGTTTCTATCCCCAAAGCTTTCAGGGGATCATTTTCAATCTTTTTACACCATTTTTGAGTGAATTGCCAAAAGTCATATTTTTGCTGAAATTGTGACCCCGGGGCTTAGGGATTTTTTCAAAAAAATATTTTCTGCCGGTTAAGTTTTTGAGGGCTGATTTCTTGTCCTGTGATAAAAAGCCTTCTGTTTCGAGTGCCAAACCTTTCAGGGGAGCATTTTCAAGCTTTTGGCACCATTTTTGAGTGAATTGCCAAAAGTCAGATTTTTGCTGAAATTGTGACCCCGGGGCTTAGGGATTTTTTCAAAAAAATATTTTCTGCCGGTTAAGTTTTTGAGGGCTGATTTCTTGTCCTGTGATAAAAAGCCTTCTGTTTCGAGTGCCAAACCTTTCAGGGGATGTTTTTCAACCTTTTTGCACCATTTTTGAGTGAATTGCCAAAAGTCAGATTTTTGCTGAAATTGTGACCCCGGGGCTTGGGGATTTTTTCAAAAAAATATTTCCTGCCGGGTAAGTTTTTGAGGGCTTATTTCTTGACCTGTGATAGAATGCTTTCTGTTTCGAGTGCCAAACCTTTCAGGAGAGCATGTGCAAGCTTTTGGCACCATTTTTGAGTGAATTGCCAAAAGTCAGATTTTCCCTGAAATTGTGACCCCGGGGCTTAGGGATTTTTTCAAAAAATAATTTTCTGTCGGTTAGGTTTTTGAGGGCTGATTTCTTGTCCTGCGATAAAAAGCCTTCTGTTTCTATACCCAAAGCTTTCAGGGGATCATTTTCAACCTTTTTACACCATTTTTGAGTGAATTGCCAAAAGTCATATTTTTGCTGAAATTGTGACCCCGGGGCTTAAGGATTTTTTCAAAAAAATATTTTCTGCCGGTTAAGTTTTTGAGGGCTGATTACTTGTCCTGTGATAAAAAGCCTTCTGTTTCGAGTGCCAAAGCTTTCAGGGGAGCAGTTGCAAGCTTTTGGCACCATTTTGGAGTGAATTGCCAAAAGTCAGATTTTTGCTGAAATTGTGACCCCGGGGCTTAGGGATTTTTTCAAAAAAATATTTCCTGCCGGGTAAGTTTTTGAGGGCTTATTTCTTGACCTGTGATAGAAAGCTTTCTGTTTCGAGTGCCAAACCTTTCAGGAGAGCATTTTCAAGCTTTTGGCACCATTTTTGAGTGAATTGCCAAAAGGCAGATTTTTGCTGAAATTGTGACCCCGGGGTTTAGGGATTTTTTTAAAAAAATATTTTCTGCCGGTTAAGTTTTTGAGGGCTCATTTCTTGTCTTGTGATAAAAAGCCTTCTGTTTCGAGTGGCAAAGCTTTCAGGAGAGCATTTACAAGCTTTTGGCACCATTTTGGAGTCAATTGCCAAAAGTCAGATTTTTGCTGAAATTGTGACCCCGGGGCTTAGGGATTTTTTCAAAAAAAATATTTTCTGCCGGTTAAGTTTTTGAGGGCTGATTTCCTGTCCTGTGATAAAACGCCTTCTGTTTCCATCACCAAACCTTTCAGGAGAGCATTTTCAACCTTTTGGCACCATTTTGGAGTGAATTGCCAAAAGTCAGATTTTTCCTGAAATTGTGACCCCAGGGCTTAGGGATTTTTTCAAAAAATAATTTTCTGCCGGTTAGGTTTTTGAGGGCTGATTTCTTGTCCTGCGATAAAAAGCCTTCTGTTTCTATCACCAAAGCTTTCAGGGGATCATTTTCAGCCTTTTTACACCATTTTTGAGAGAATTGCCAAAAGTCATATTTTTGCTGAAATTGTGACCCCGGGGCTTAGGGATTTTTTCAAAAAAATATTTTCTGCCGGTTAAGTTTTTGAGGGCTGATTTCTTGTCCTGGATAAAAAGCCTTCTGTTTCGAGTGCCAAACCTTTCAGGAGAGCATTTTCAACCTTTTTGCACCATTTTTGAGTGAATTGCCAAAAGTCAGATTTTTGCTGAAATTGTGACCCCGGGGCTTAGGGGTTTTTTCAAAAAAATATTTTCTGCCGGTTAAGTTTTTGAGGGCTGATTTCTTGTCCTGTGATAAAAAGCCTTCTGTTTCGAGTGCCAAACCTTTCAGGGGATCATTTCCAACCTTTTTGCACCATTTTTGAGTGAATTGCCAAAAGTAAGATTTTTGTTGAAATTGTGACCCCGGGGCTTAGGGATTTTTTCAAAAAAATATTTTCTGCCGGTTAAGTTTTTGAGGGCTGATTTCTTGTCCTGTGATAAAAAGCCTTCTGTTTCTATCACCAAAGCTTTCAGGGGATCATTTTCAAGCTTCTTGCACCATTTTTGAGTGAATTGCCAAAAGTCAGATTTTTGCTGAAATTGTGACCCCGGGGCTTAGGGATTTTTTCAAAAAAATATTTCCTGCCGGGTAAGTTTTTGAGGGCTTATTTCTTGGCCTGTGAAAGAAAGCTTTCTGTTTCGAGTGCCAAACCTTTCAGGAGAGCGTTTTCAAGCTTTTGGCACCATTTTTGAGTGAATTGCCAAAAGTCAGATTTTTCCTGAAATTGTGACCCCGGGGCTTAGGGATTTTTTCAAAAAATTTTTTTCTGCCGGTTAGGTTTTTGAGGGCTGATTTCTTGTCCTGCGATAAAAAGCCTTCTGTTTCTATCCCCAAAGCTTTCAGGGGATCATTTTCAATCTTTTTACACCTTTTTTGAGTGAATTGCCAAAAGTCATATTTTTGCTGAAATTGTGACCCCGGGGCTTAGGGATTTTTTCAAAAAAATATTTTCTGCCGGTTAAGTTTTTGAGGGCTGATTTCTTGTCCTGTGATAAAAAGCCTTCTGTTTCGAGTGCCAAACCTTTCAGGGGAGCATTTTCAAGCTTTTGGCACCATTTTTGAGTGAATTGCCAAAAGTCAGATTTTTGCTGAAATTGTGACCCCGGGGCTTAGGGATTTTTTCAAAAAAATATTTTCTGCCGGTTAAGTTTTTGAGGGCTGATTTCTTGTCCTGTGATAAAAAGCCTTCTGTTTCGAGTGCCAAACCTTTCAGGGGAGCATTTTCAAGCTTTTGGCACCATTTTTGAGTGAATTGCCAAAAGTCAGATTTTTGCTGAAATTGTGACCCCGGGGCTTAGGGATTTTTTCAAAAAAATATTTTCTGCCGGTTAAGTTTTTGAGGGCTGATTTCTTGTCCTGTGATAAAAAGCCTTCTGTTTCCATCGCCAAACCTTTCAGGAGAGCATTTTCAACCTTTTGGCACCATTTTGGAGTGAATTGCCAAAAGTCAGATTTTTGCTGAAATTGTGACCCCGGGGCTTAGGGATTTTTTCAAAAAATAATTTTCTGCCGGTTAAGTTTTTGAGGGCTGATTTCTTGTCCTGTGATAAAAAGCCTTCTGTTTCTATCACCAAAGCTTTCAGGGGATCATTTTCAAGCTTCTTGCACCATTTTTGAGTGAATTGCCAAAAGTCAGATTTTTGCTGAAATTGTGACCCCGGGGCTTAGGGATTTTTTCAAAAAAAATATTTCCTGCCGGTTAAGTTTTTGAGGGCTCATTTCTTGACCTGTGATAGAAAGCTTTCTGTTTCGAGTGCCAAACCTTTCAGGAGAGCATTTTCAAGCTTTTGGCACCATTTTTGAGTGAATTGCCAAAAGTCAGATTTTTCCTGAAATTGTGACCCCGGGGCTTAGGGATTTTTTCAAAAAATTTTTTTCTGCCGGTTAGGTTTTTGAGGGCTGATTTCTTGTCCTGCGATAAAAAGCCTTCTGTTTCTATCCCCAAAGCTTTCAGGGGATCATTTTCAATCTTTTTACACCATTTTTGAGTGAATTGCCAAAAGTCATATTTTTGCTGAAATTGTGACCCCGGGGCTTAGGGATTTTTTCAAAAAAATATTTTCTGCCGGTTAAGTTTTTGAGGGCTGATTTCTTGTCCTGTGATAAAAAGCCTTCTGTTTCGAGTGCCAAACCTTTCAGGGGAGCATTTTCAAGCTTTTGGCACCATTTTTGAGTGAATTGCCAAAAGTCAGATTTTTGCTGAAATTGTGACCCCGGGGCTTAGGGATTTTTTCAAAAAAATATTTTCTGCCGGTTAAGTTTTTGAGGGCTGATTTCTTGTCCTGTGATAAAAAGCCTTCTGTTTCGAGTGCCAAACCTTTCAGGGGATGTTTTTCAACCTTTTTGCACCATTTTTGAGTGAATTGCCAAAAGTCAGATTTTTGCTGAAATTGTGACCCCGGGGCTTGGGGATTTTTTCAAAAAAATATTTCCTGCCGGGTAAGTTTTTGAGGGCTTATTTCTTGACCTGTGATAGAATGCTTTCTGTTTCGAGTGCCAAACCTTTCAGGAGAGCATGTGCAAGCTTTTGGCACCATTTTTGAGTGAATTGCCAAAAGTCAGATTTTTGCTGAAATTGTGACCCCGGGGCTTGGGGATTTTTTCAAAAAAATATTTCCTGCCGGGTAAGTTTTTGAGGGCTTATTTCTTGACCTGTGATAGAATGCTTTCTGTTTCGAGTGCCAAACCTTTCAGGAGAGCATGTGCAAGCTTTTGGCACCATTTTTGAGTGAATTGCCAAAAGTCATATTTTTGCTGAAATTGTGACCCCGGGGCTTAGGGATTTTTTCAAAAAATAATTTTCTGTCGGTTAGGTTTTTGAGGGCTGATTTCTTGTCCTGCGATAAAAAGCCTTCTGTTTCTATACCCAAAGCTTTCAGGGGATCATTTTCAACCTTTTTACACCATTTTTGAGTGAATTGCCAAAAGTCATATTTTTGCTGAAATTGTGACCCCGGGGCTTAAGGATTTTTTCAAAAAAATATTTTCTGCCGGTTAAGTTTTTGAGGGCTGATTACTTGTCCTGTGATAAAAAGCCTTCTGTTTCGAGTGCCAAAGCTTTCAGGGGAGCAGTTGCAAGCTTTTGGCACCATTTTGGAGTGAATTGCCAAAAGTCAGATTTTTGCTGAAATTGTGACCCCGGGGCTTAGGGATTTTTTCAAAAAAATATTTCCTGCCGGGTAAGTTTTTGAGGGCTTATTTCTTGACCTGTGATAGAAAGCTTTCTGTTTCGAGTGCCAAACCTTTCAGGAGAGCATTTTCAAGCTTTTGGCACCATTTTTGAGTGAATTGCCAAAAGGCAGATTTTTGCTGAAATTGTGACCCCGGGGTTTAGGGATTTTTTTAAAAAAATATTTTCTGCCGGTTAAGTTTTTGAGGGCTCATTTCTTGTCTTGTGATAAAAAGCCTTCTGTTTCGAGTGGCAAAGCTTTCAGGAGAGCATTTACAAGCTTTTGGCACCATTTTGGAGTCAATTGCCAAAAGTCAGATTTTTGCTGAAATTGTGACCCCGGGGCTTAGGGATTTTTTCAAAAAAAATATTTTCTGCCGGTTAAGTTTTTGAGGGCTGATTTCCTGTCCTGTGATAAAACGCCTTCTGTTTCCATCACCAAACCTTTCAGGAGAGCATTTTCAACCTTTTGGCACCATTTTGGAGTGAATTGCCAAAAGTCAGATTTTTCCTGAAATTGTGACCCCAGGGCTTAGGGATTTTTTCAAAAAATAATTTTCTGCCGGTTAGGTTTTTGAGGGCTGATTTCTTGTCCTGCGATAAAAAGCCTTCTGTTTCTATCACCAAAGCTTTCAGGGGATCATTTTCAGCCTTTTTACACCATTTTTGAGAGAATTGCCAAAAGTCATATTTTTGCTGAAATTGTGACCCCGGGGCTTAGGGATTTTTTCAAAAAAATATTTTCTGCCGGTTAAGTTTTTGAGGGCTGATTTCTTGTCCTGGATAAAAAGCCTTCTGTTTCGAGTGCCAAACCTTTCAGGAGAGCATTTTCAACCTTTTTGCACCATTTTTGAGTGAATTGCCAAAAGTCAGATTTTTGCTGAAATTGTGACCCCGGGGCTTAGGGGTTTTTTCAAAAAAATATTTTCTGCCGGTTAAGTTTTTGAGGGCTGATTTCTTGTCCTGTGATAAAAAGCCTTCTGTTTCGAGTGCCAAACCTTTCAGGGGATCATTTCCAACCTTTTTGCACCATTTTTGAGTGAATTGCCAAAAGTAAGATTTTTGTTGAAATTGTGACCCCGGGGCTTAGGGATTTTTTCAAAAAAATATTTTCTGCCGGTTAAGTTTTTGAGGGCTGATTTCTTGTCCTGTGATAAAAAGCCTTCTGTTTCTATCACCAAAGCTTTCAGGGGATCATTTTCAAGCTTCTTGCACCATTTTTGAGTGAATTGCCAAAAGTCAGATTTTTGCTGAAATTGTGACCCCGGGGCTTAGGGATTTTTTCAAAAAAATATTTCCTGCCGGGTAAGTTTTTGAGGGCTTATTTCTTGGCCTGTGAAAGAAAGCTTTCTGTTTCGAGTGCCAAACCTTTCAGGAGAGCGTTTTCAAGCTTTTGGCACCATTTTTGAGTGAATTGCCAAAAGTCAGATTTTTCCTGAAATTGTGACCCCGGGGCTTAGGGATTTTTTCAAAAAAAATTTTTCTGCCGGTTAGGTTTTTGAGGGCTGATTTCTTGTCCTGCGATAAAAAGCCTTCTGTTTCTATCCCCAAAGCTTTCAGGGGATCATTTTCAATCTTTTTACACCTTTTTTGAGTGAATTGCCAAAAGTCATATTTTTGCTGAAATTGTGACCCCGGGGCTTAGGGATTTTTTCAAAAAAATATTTTCTGCCGGTTAAGTTTTTGAGGGCTGATTTCTTGTCCTGTGATAAAAAGCCTTCTGTTTCGAGTGCCAAACCTTTCAGGGGAGCATTTTCAAGCTTTTGGCACCATTTTTGAGTGAATTGCCAAAAGTCAGATTTTTGCTGAAATTGTGACCCCGGGGCTTAGGGATTTTTTCAAAAAAATATTTTCTGCCGGTTAAGTTTTTGAGGGCTGATTTCTTGTCCTGTGATAAAAAGCCTTCTGTTTCGAGTGCCAAACCTTTCAGGGGAGCATTTTCAAGCTTTTGGCACCATTTTTGAGTGAATTGCCAAAAGTCAGATTTTTGCTGAAATTGTGACCCCGGGGCTTAGGGATTTTTTCAAAAAAATATTTTCTGCCGGTTAAGTTTTTGAGGGCTGATTTCTTGTCCTGTGATAAAAAGCCTTCTGTTTCCATCGCCAAACCTTTCAGGAGAGCATTTTCAACCTTTTGGCACCATTTTGGAGTGAATTGCCAAAAGTCAGATTTTTGCTGAAATTGTGACCCCGGGGCTTAGGGATTTTTTCAAAAAATAATTTTCTGCCGGTTAAGTTTTTGAGGGCTGATTTCTTGTCCTGTGATAAAAAGCCTTCTGTTTCTATCACCAAAGCTTTCAGGGGATCATTTTCAAGCTTCTTGCACCATTTTTGAGTGAATTGCCAAAAGTCAGATTTTTGCTGAAATTGTGACCCCGGGGCTTAGGGATTTTTTCAAAAAAAATATTTCCTGCCGGTTAAGTTTTTGAGGGCTCATTTCTTGACCTGTGATAGAAAGCTTTCTGTTTCGAGTGCCAAACCTTTCAGGAGAGCATTTTCAAGCTTTTGGCACCATTTTTGAGTGAATTGCCAAAAGTCAGATTTTTCCTGAAATTGTGACCCCGGGGCTTAGGGATTTTTTCAAAAAAATTTTTTCTGCCGGTTAGGTTTTTGAGGGCTGATTTCTTGTCCTGCGATAAAAAGCCTTCTGTTTCTATCCCCAAAGCTTTCAGGGGATCATTTTCAATCTTTTTACACCATTTTTGAGTGAATTGCCAAAAGTCATATTTTTGCTGAAATTGCGACCCCGGGGCTTAGGGATTTTTTCAAAAAAATATTTTCTGCCGGTTAAGTTTTTGAGGGCTGATTTCTTGTCCTGTGATAAAAAGCCTTCTGTTTCGAGTGCCAAACCTTTCAGGGGAGCATTTTCAAGCTTTTGGCACCATTTTTGAGTGAATTGCCAAAAGTCAGATTTTTGCTGAAATTGTGACCCCGGGGCTTAGGGATTTTTTCAAAAAAATATTTTCTGCCGGTTAAGTTTTTGAGGGCTGATTTCTTGTCCTGTGATAAAAAGCCTTCTGTTTCGAGTGCCAAACCTTTCAGGGGATGTTTTTCAACCTTTTTGCACCATTTTTGAGTGAATTGCCAAAAGTCAGATTTTTGCTGAAATTGTGACCCCGGGGCTTGGGGATTTTTTCAAAAAAATATTTCCTGCCGGGTAAGTTTTTGAGGGCTTATTTCTTGACCTGTGATAGAATGCTTTCTGTTTCGAGTGCCAAACCTTTCAGGAGAGCATGTGCAAGCTTTTGGCACCATTTTTGAGTGAATTGCCAAAAGTCAGATTTTCCCTGAAATTGTGACCCCGGGGCTTAGGGATTTTTTCAAAAAATAATTTTCTGTCGGTTAGGTTTTTGAGGGCTGATTTCTTGTCCTGCGATAAAAAGCCTTCTGTTTCTATACCCAAAGCTTTCAGGGGATCATTTTCAACCTTTTTACACCATTTTTGAGTGAATTGCCAAAAGTCATATTTTTGCTGAAATTGTGACCCCGGGGCTTAAGGATTTTTTCAAAAAAATATTTTCTGCCGGTTAAGTTTTTGAGGGCTGATTACTTGTCCTGTGATAAAAAGCCTTCTGTTTCGAGTGCCAAAGCTTTCAGGGGAGCAGTTGCAAGCTTTTGGCACCATTTTGGAGTGAATTGCCAAAAGTCAGATTTTTGCTGAAATTGTGACCCCGGGGCTTAGGGATTTTTTCAAAAAAATATTTCCTGCCGGGTAAGTTTTTGAGGGCTTATTTCTTGACCTGTGATAGAAAGCTTTCTGTTTCGAGTGCCAAACCTTTCAGGAGAGCATTTTCAAGCTTTTGGCACCATTTTTGAGTGAATTGCCAAAAGGCAGATTTTTGCTGAAATTGTGACCCCGGGGTTTAGGGATTTTTTTAAAAAAATATTTTCTGCCGGTTAAGTTTTTGAGGGCTCATTTCTTGTCTTGTGATAAAAAGCCTTCTGTTTCGAGTGGCAAAGCTTTCAGGAGAGCATTTACAAGCTTTTGGCACCATTTTGGAGTCAATTGCCAAAAGTCAGATTTTTGCTGAAATTGTGACCCCGGGGCTTAGGGATTTTTTCAAAAAAAATATTTTCTGCCGGTTAAGTTTTTGAGGGCTGATTTCCTGTCCTGTGATAAAACGCCTTCTGTTTCCATCACCAAACCTTTCAGGAGAGCATTTTCAACCTTTTGGCACCATTTTGGAGTGAATTGCCAAAAGTCAGATTTTTCCTGAAATTGTGACCCCAGGGCTTAGGGATTTTTTCAAAAAATAATTTTCTGCCGGTTAGGTTTTTGAGGGCTGATTTCTTGTCCTGCGATAAAAAGCCTTCTGTTTCTATCACCAAAGCTTTCAGGGGATCATTTTCAGCCTTTTTACACCATTTTTGAGAGAATTGCCAAAAATCATATTTTTGCTGAAATTGTGACCCCGGGGCTTAGGGATTTTTTCAAAAAAATATTTTCTGCCGGTTAAGTTTTTGAGGGCTGATTTCTTGTCCTGGATAAAAAGCCTTCTGTTTCGAGTGCCAAACCTTTCAGGAGAGCATTTTCAACCTTTTTGCACCATTTTTGAGTGAATTGCCAAAAGTCAGATTTTTGCTGAAATTGTGACCCCGGGGCTTAGGGATTTTTTCAAAAAAATATTTTCTGCCGGTTAAGTTTTTGAGGGCTGATTTCTTGTCCTGTGATAAAAAGCCTTCTGTTTCGAGTGCCAAACCTTTCAGGGGATCATTTCCAACCTTTTTGCACCATTTTTGAGTGAATTGCCAAAAGTAAGATTTTTGTTGAAATTGTGACCCCGGGGCTTAGGGATTTTTTCAAAAAAATATTTTCTGCCGGTTAAGTTTTTGAGGGCTGATTTCTTGTCCTGTGATAAAAAGCCTTCTGTTTCTATCACCAAAGCTTTCAGGGGATCATTTTCAAGCTTCTTGCACCATTTTTGAGTGAATTGCCAAAAGTCAGATTTTTGCTGAAATTGTGACCCCGGGGCTTAGGGATTTTTTCAAAAAAATATTTCCTGCCGGGTAAGTTTTTGAGGGCTTATTTCTTGGCCTGTGAAAGAAAGCTTTCTGTTTCGAGTGCCAAACCTTTCAGGAGAGCGTTTTCAAGCTTTTGGCACCATTTTTGAGTGAATTGCCAAAAGTCAGATTTTTCCTGAAATTGTGACCCCGGGGCTTAGGGATTTTTTCAAAAAAATTTTTTCTGCCGGTTAGGTTTTTGAGGGCTGATTTCTTGTCCTGCGATAAAAAGCCTTCTGTTTCTATCCCCAAAGCTTTCAGGGGATCATTTTCAATCTTTTTACACCTTTTTTGAGTGAATTGCCAAAAGTCATATTTTTGCTGAAATTGTGACCCCGGGGCTTAGGGATTTTTTCAAAAAAATATTTTCTGCCGGTTAAGTTTTTGAGGGCTGATTTCTTGTCCTGTGATAAAAAGCCTTCTGTTTCGAGTGCCAAACCTTTCAGGGGAGCATTTTCAAGCTTTTGGCACCATTTTTGAGTGAATTGCCAAAAGTCAGATTTTTGCTGAAATTGTGACCCCGGGGCTTAGGGATTTTTTCAAAAAAATATTTTCTGCCGGTTAAGTTTTTGAGGGCTGATTTCTTGTCCTGTGATAAAAAGCCTTCTGTTTCTATCACCAAAGGTTTCAGGGGATCATTTTCAAGCTTCTTGCACCATTTTTGAGTGAATTGCCAAAAGTCAGATTTTTGCTGAAATTGTGACCCCGGGGCTTAGGGATTTTTTCAAAAAAATATTTCCTGCCGGGTAAGTTTTTGAGGGCTTATTTCTTGACCCGTGATAGAAAGCTTTCTGTTTCGAGTGCCAAACCTTTCAGGAGAGCATTTGCAAGCTTTTGGCACCATTTTTGAGAGAATTGCCAAAAGTCATATTTTTGCTGAAATTGTGACCCCGGGGCTTAGGGATTTTTTCAAAAAATAATTTTCTGTCGGTTAGGTTTTTGAGGGCTGATTTCTTGTCCTGCGATAAAAAGCCTTCTGTTTCTATACCCAAAGCTTTCAGGGGATCATTTTCAACCTTTTTACACCATTTTTGAGTGAATTGCCAAAAGTCATATTTTTGCTGAAATTGTGACCCCGGGGCTTAGGGATTTTTTCAAAAAAATATTTTCTGCCGGTTAAGTTTTTGAGGGCTGATTACTTGTCCTGTGATAAAAAGCCTTCTGTTTCGAGTGCCAAAGCTTTCAGGGGAGCAGTTGCAAGCTTTTGGCACCATTTTGGAGTGAATTGCCAAAAGTCAGATTTTTGCTGAAATTGTGACCCCGGGGCTTAGGGATTTTTTCAAAAAAATATTTTCTGCCGGTTAAGTTTTTGAGGGCTGATTTCTTGTCCTGTGATAAAAAGCCTTCTGTTTCGAGTGCCAAACCTTTCAGGGGATGTTTTTCAACCTTTTTGCAACATTTTTGAGTGAACTGCCAAAAGTCAGATTTTTGCTGAAATTGTGACCCCGGGGCTTAGGGATTTTTTTAAAAAAAATATTTTCTGCCGGTTAAGTTTTTGAGGGCTCATTTCTTGTCTTGTGATAAAAAGCCTTCTGTTTCGAGTGGCAAAGCTTTCAGGAGAGCATTTACAAGCTTTTGGCACCATTTTGGAGTCAATTGCCAAAAGTCAGATTTTTGCTGAAATTGTGACCCCGGGGCTTAGGGATTTTTTCAAAAAAAATATTTTCTGCCGGTTAAGTTTTTGAGGGCTGATTTCCTGTCCTGTGATAAAACGCCTTCTGTTTCCATCACCAAACCTTTCAGGAGAGCATTTTCAACCTTTTGGCACCATTTTGGAGTGAATTGCCAAAAGTCAGATTTTTCCTGAAATTGTGACCCCGGGGCTTAGGGATTTTTTCAAAAAAATATTTTCTGCCGGTTAAGTTTTTGAGGGCTGATTTCTTGTCCTGTGATAAAAAGCCTTCTGTTTCGAGTGCCAAACCTTTCAGGGGATCATTTCCAACCTTTTTGCACCATTTTTGAGTGAATTGCCAAAAGTAAGATTTTTGCTGAAATTGTGACTCCGGGGCTTAGGGATTTTTTCAAAAAAAATATTTTCTGCCGGTTAAGTTTTTGAGGGCTGATTTCCTGTCCTGTGATAAAACGCCTTCTGTTTCCATCACCAAACCTTTCAGGAGAACATTTTCAACCTTTTGGCATCATTTTGAAGTGAATTGCCAAAAGTCAGATTTTTCCTGAAATTGTGACCCCGAGGCTTAGGGTTTTTTTGAAAAAATAATTTTCTGCCGGTTAGGTTTTTGAGGGCTGATTTCTTGTCCTGCGATAAAAAGCCTTCTGTTTCTATCACCAAAGCTTTCAGGGGATCATTTTCAGCCTTTTTACACCATTTTTGAGAGAATTGCCAAAAGTCATATTTTTGCTGAAATTGTGACCCCGGGGCTTAGGGATTTTTTCAAAAAAATATTTTCTGCCGGTTAAGTTTTTGAGGGCTGATTTCTTGTCCTTTGATAAAAAGCCTTCTGTTTCGAGTGCCAAACCTTTCAGGAGAGCATTTTCAACCTTTTTGCACCATTGTTGAGTGAATTGCCAAAAGTCAGATTTTTGCTGAAATTGTGACCCCGGGGCTTAGGGATTTTTTCAAAAAAATATTTTCTGCCGGTTAAGTTTTTGAGGGCTGATTTCTTGTCCTGTGATAAAAAGCCTTCTGTTTCGAGTGCCAAACCTTTCAGGGGATGTTTTTCAACCTTTTTGCACCATTTTTGAGTGAACTGCCAAAAGTCAGATTTTTGCTGAAATTGTGACCCCGGGGCTTAGGGATTTTTTTCAAAAAAATATTTTCTGCCGGTAAAGTTTTCGAGGGCTGATTGTTTGTCCTGTGATAAAAAGCCTTCTGTTTCGAGTGCCAAACCTTTCAGGAGAGCATTTCTTGCTTTTGGCACCATTTTTGAGTGAATTGCCAAAAGTCAGATTTTTGCTGAAATTGTGACCCCGGGGCTTAGGGATTTTTTCAAAAAAATATTTTCTGCCGGTTAAGTTTTTGAGGGCTGATTACTTGTCCTGTGATAAAACGCCTTCTGTTTCCATCACCAAAGCTTTCAGGGGATCATTTTCAACCTTTTGGCACCATTTTGGAGTGAATTGCCAAAAGTCAGATTTTTGCTGAAATTCTGACCCCGGGGCTTAGGGATTTTTTCAAAAAAATATTTCCTGCCGGTTAAGTTTTTGAGGGCTGATTTCTTGTCCTGTGATAAAAAGCCTTCTGTTTCGAGTGCCAAACCTTTCAGGGGATGTTTTTCAACCTTTTTGCAACATTTTTGAGTGAACTGCCAAAAGTCAGATTTTTGCTGAAATTGTGACCCCGGGGCTTAGGGATTTTTTCAAAAAAATATTTTCTGCCGGTAAAGTTTTTGAGGGCTGATTGCTTGTCCTGTGATTAAAAGCCTTCTGTTTCGAGTGCCAAACCTTTCAGGAGAGCATTTTCAAGCTTTTGGCACCATTTTTGAGTGAATTGCCAAAAGTCAGATTTTTGCTGAAATTGTGACCCCGGGGCTTAGGGATTTTTTCAAAAAAAATATTTTCTGCCGGTTAAGTTTTTGAGGGCTGATTGTTTGTCCTGTGATAAAAAGCCTTCTGTTTCGAGTGCCAAACCTTTCAGGAGAGCATTTGCAAGCTTTTGGCACCATTTTTGAGTGAATTGCCAAAAGTCAGATTTTTCCTGAAATCGTGACCCCGGGGCTTAGGGATTTTTTCAAAAAATAATTTTCTGTCGGTTAGGTTTTTGAGGGCTGATTTCTTGTCCTGCGATAAAAAACCTTCTGTTTCTATACCCAAAGCTTTCAGGGGATCATTTTCAACCTTTTTACACCATTTTTGAGTGAATTGCCAAAAGTCATATTTTTGCTGAAATTGTGACCCCGGGGCTTAGGGATTTTTTCAAAAAAATATTTTCTGCCGGTTAAGTTTTTGAGGGCTGATTACTTGTCCTGTGATAAAAAGCCTTCTGTTTCGAGTGCCAAAGCTTTCAGGGGAGCAGTTGCAAGCTTTTGGCACCATTTTTGAGTGAATTGCCAAAAGGCAGATTTTTGCTGAAATTGTGACCCCGGGGCTTAGGGATTTTTTTAAAAAAAATATTTTCTGCCGGTTAAGTTTTTGAGGGCTCATTTCTTGTCTTGTGATAAAAAGCCTTCTGTTTCGAGTGGCAAAGCTTTCAGGAGAGCATTTACAAGCTTTTGGCACCATTTTGGAGTCAATTGCCAAAAGTCAGATTTTTGCTGAAATTGTGACCCCGGGGCTTAGGGATTTTTTCAAAAAAAAATATTTTCTGCCGGTTAAGTTTTTGAGGGCTGATTTCCTGTCCTGTGATAAAACGCCTTCTGTTTCCATCACCAAACCTTTCAGGAGAGCATTTTCAACCTTTTGGCACCATTTTGGAGTGAATTGCCAAAAGTCAGATTTTTCCTGAAATTGTGACCCCGGGGCTTAGGGATTTTTTCAAAAAAATATTTTCTGCCGGTTAAGTTTTTGAGGGCTGATTTCTTGTCCTGTGATAAAAAGCCTTCTGTTTCGAGTGCCAAACCTTTCAGGGGATCATTTCCAACCTTTTTGCACCATTTTTGAGTGAATTGCCAAAAGTAAGATTTTTGCTGAAATTGTGACCCCGGGGCTTAGGGATTTTTTCAAAAAAATATTTTCTGCCGGTTAAGTTTTTGAGGGCTGATTTCTTGTCCTGTGATAAAAAGCCTTCTGTTTCCATCGCCAAACCTTTCAGGAGAGCATTTTCAAGCTTCTTGTACCAGTTTTGAGTGAATTGCCAAAAGTCAGATTTTTGCTGAAATTGTGACCCCGGGGCTTAGGGATTTTTTCAAAAAAATATTTTCTGCCGGTTAAGTTTTTGAGGTCTGATTTCTTGTCCTGTGATAAAAAGCCTTCTGTTTCTATCACCAAAGCTTTCAGGGGATCATTTTCAAGCTTCTTGCACCATTTTTGAGTGAATTGCCAAAAGTCAGATTTTTGCTGAAATTGTGACCCCGGGGCTTAGGGATTTTTTCAAAAAAATATTTCCTGCCGGGTAAGTTTTTGAGGGCTTATTTCTTGACCTGTGAAAGAAAGCTTTCTGTTTCGAGTGCCAAACCTTTCAGGAGAGCATTTTCAACCTTTTGGCACCATTTTTGAGTGAATTGCCAAAAGTCAGATTTTTCCTGAAATTGTGACCCCGGGGCTTAGGGATTTTTTCAAAAATATATATCTGCCGGTTAAGTTTTTGAGGTCTGATTTCTTGTCCTGTGATAAAAAGCCTTCTGTTTCCATCGCCAAACCTTTCAGGAGAGCATTTTCAACCTTTTTGCACCATTTTTGAGTGAATTGCCAAAATTCAGATTTTTGCTGAAATTGTGACCCCGGGGCTTAGGGATTTTTTCAAAAAAATATTTTCTGCCGGTTAAGTTTTTGAGGGCTGATTTCTTGTCCTGTGATAAAAAGCCTTCTGTTTTCATCGCCAAACCTTTCAGGAGAGCATTTTCAAGCTTTTGGCACCATTTTGGAGTGAATTGCCAAAAGTCAAATTTTTGCTGAAATTGTGACCCCGGGGCTTAGGGATTTTTTCAAAAAAATATTTTCTGCCGGTTAGGTTTTTGAGGGCTGATTTCTTGTCCTGCCATAAAAAGCCTTCTGTTTCTATCACCAAAGCTTTCAGGGGATCATTCTCAGCCTTTTTACACCATTTTTGAGTGAATTGCCAAAAGTCATATTTTTGCTGAAATTGTGACCCCGGGGCTTAGGGATTTTTTCAAAAAAATATTTTCTGCCGGTTAAGTTTTTGAGGGCTGGTTTCTTGTCCTGTGATAAAAAGCCTTCTGTTTCGAGTGCCAAACCTTTCAGGGGATGTTTTTCAACCTTTTTGCACCATTTTTGAGTGATCTGCCAAAAGTCAGATTTTTGCTGAAATTGTGACCCCGGGGCTTAGGGATTTTTTCAAAAAAATATTTTCTGCCGGTTAAGTTTTTGAGGGCTGATTTCTTGTCCTGTGATAAAAAGCCTTCTGTTTCGAGTGCCAAACCTTTCAGGGGAGCATTTTCAAGCTTTTGGCACCATTTTTGAGTGAATTGCCAAAAGTCAGATTTTTGCTGAAATTGTGACCCCGGGGCTTAGGGATTTTTTCAAAAAAATATTTTCTGCCGGTTAAGTTTTTGAGGGCTGATTTCTTGTCCTGTGATAAAAAGCCTTCTGTTTCCATCGCCAAACCTTTCAGGAGAGCATTTTCAACCTTTTGGCACCATTTTGGAGTGAATTGCCAAAAGTAAGATTTTTGCTGAAATTGTGACCCCGGGGCTTAGGGATTTTTTCAAAAAAATATTTCCTGCCGGTTAAGTTTTTGAGGGCTGATTTCTTGTCCTGTGATAAAAAGCCTTCTGTTTCGAGTGCCAAACCTTTCAGGGGATGTTTTTCAACCTTTTTGCAACATTTTTGAGTGAACTGCCAAAAGTCAGATTTTTGCTGAAATTGTGACCCCGGGGCTTAGGGATTTTTTCAAAAAAATATTTTCTGCCGGTAAAGTTTTTGAGGGCTGATTGCTTGTCCTGTGATTAAAAGCCTTCTGTTTCGAGTGCCAAACCTTTCAGGAGAGCATTTTCAAGCTTTTGGCACCATTTTTGAGTGAATTGCCAAAAGTCAGATTTTTGCTGAAATTGTGACCCCGGGGCTTAGGGATTTTTTCAAAAAAAATATTTTCTGCCGGTTAAGTTTTTGAGGGCTGATTGTTTGTCCTGTGATAAAAAGCCTTCTGTTTCGAGTGCCAAACCTTTCAGGGGATGTTTTTCAACCTTTTTGCAACATTTTTGAGTGAACTGCCAAAAGTCAGATTTTTGCTGAAATTGTGACCCCGGGGCTTAGGGATTTTTTCAAAAAAATATTTTCTGCCGGTAAAGTTTTTGAGGGCTGATTGCTTGTCCTGTGATTAAAAGCCTTCTGTTTCGAGTGCCAAACCTTTCAGGAGAGCATTTTCAAGCTTTTGGCACCATTTTTGAGTGAATTGCCAAAAGTCAGATTTTTGCTGAAATTGTGACCCCGGGGCTTAGGGATTTTTTCAAAAAAAATATTTTCTGCCGGTTAAGTTTTTGAGGGCTGATTGTTTGTCCTGTGATAAAAAGCCTTCTGTTTCGAGTGCCAAACCTTTCAGGAGAGCATTTGCAAGCTTTTGGCACCATTTTTGAGTGAATTGCCAAAAGTCAGATTTTTCCTGAAATCGTGACCCCGGGGCTTAGGGATTTTTTCAAAAAATAATTTTCTGTCGGTTAGGTTTTTGAGGGCTGATTTCTTGTCCTGCGATAAAAAACCTTCTGTTTCTATACCCAAAGCTTTCAGGGGATCATTTTCAACCTTTTTACACCATTTTTGAGTGAATTGCCAAAAGTCATATTTTTGCTGAAATTGTGACCCCGGGGCTTAGGGATTTTTTCAAAAAAATATTTTCTGCCGGTTAAGTTTTTGAGGGCTGATTACTTGTCCTGTGATAAAAAGCCTTCTGTTTCGAGTGCCAAAGCTTTCAGGGGAGCAGTTGCAAGCTTTTGGCACCATTTTTGAGTGAATTGCCAAAAGGCAGATTTTTGCTGAAATTGTGACCCCGGGGCTTAGGGATTTTTTTAAAAAAAATATTTTCTGCCGGTTAAGTTTTTGAGGGCTCATTTCTTGTCTTGTGATAAAAAGCCTTCTGTTTCGAGTGGCAAAGCTTTCAGGAGAGCATTTACAAGCTTTTGGCACCATTTTGGAGTCAATTGCCAAAAGTCAGATTTTTGCTGAAATTGTGACCCCGGGGCTTAGGGATTTTTTCAAAAAAAAATATTTTCTGCCGGTTAAGTTTTTGAGGGCTGATTTCCTGTCCTGTGATAAAACGCCTTCTGTTTCCATCACCAAACCTTTCAGGAGAGCATTTTCAACCTTTTGGCACCATTTTGGAGTGAATTGCCAAAAGTCAGATTTTTCCTGAAATTGTGACCCCGGGGCTTAGGGATTTTTTCAAAAAAATATTTTCTGCCGGTTAAGTTTTTGAGGGCTGATTTCTTGTCCTGTGATAAAAAGCCTTCTGTTTCGAGTGCCAAACCTTTCAGGGGATCATTTCCAACCTTTTTGCACCATTTTTGAGTGAATTGCCAAAAGTAAGATTTTTGCTGAAATTGTGACCCCGGGGCTTAGGGATTTTTTCAAAAAAATATTTTCTGCCGGTTAAGTTTTTGAGGGCTGATTTCTTGTCCTGTGATAAAAAGCCTTCTGTTTCCATCGCCAAACCTTTCAGGAGAGCATTTTCAAGCTTCTTGTACCAGTTTTGAGTGAATTGCCAAAAGTCAGATTTTTGCTGAAATTGTGACCCCGGGGCTTAGGGATTTTTTCAAAAAAATATTTTCTGCCGGTTAAGTTTTTGAGGTCTGATTTCTTGTCCTGTGATAAAAAGCCTTCTGTTTCTATCACCAAAGCTTTCAGGGGATCATTTTCAAGCTTCTTGCACCATTTTTGAGTGAATTGCCAAAAGTCAGATTTTTGCTGAAATTGTGACCCCGGGGCTTAGGGATTTTTTCAAAAAAATATTTCCTGCCGGGTAAGTTTTTGAGGGCTTATTTCTTGACCTGTGAAAGAAAGCTTTCTGTTTCGAGTGCCAAACCTTTCAGGAGAGCATTTTCAACCTTTTGGCACCATTTTTGAGTGAATTGCCAAAAGTCAGATTTTTCCTGAAATTGTGACCCCGGGGCTTAGGGATTTTTTCAAAAATATATATCTGCCGGTTAAGTTTTTGAGGTCTGATTTCTTGTCCTGTGATAAAAAGCCTTCTGTTTCCATCGCCAAACCTTTCAGGAGAGCATTTTCAACCTTTTTGCACCATTTTTGAGTGAATTGCCAAAATTCAGATTTTTGCTGAAATTGTGACCCCGGGGCTTAGGGATTTTTTCAAAAAAATATTTTCTGCCGGTTAAGTTTTTGAGGGCTGATTTCTTGTCCTGTGATAAAAAGCCTTCTGTTTTCATCGCCAAACCTTTCAGGAGAGCATTTTCAAGCTTTTGGCACCATTTTGGAGTGAATTGCCAAAAGTCAAATTTTTGCTGAAATTGTGACCCCGGGGCTTAGGGATTTTTTCAAAAAAATATTTTCTGCCGGTTAGGTTTTTGAGGGCTGATTTCTTGTCCTGCCATAAAAAGCCTTCTGTTTCTATCACCAAAGCTTTCAGGGGATCATTCTCAGCCTTTTTACACCATTTTTGAGTGAATTGCCAAAAGTCATATTTTTGCTGAAATTGTGACCCCGGGGCTTAGGGATTTTTTCAAAAAAATATTTTCTGCCGGTTAAGTTTTTGAGGGCTGGTTTCTTGTCCTGTGATAAAAAGCCTTCTGTTTCGAGTGCCAAACCTTTCAGGGGATGTTTTTCAACCTTTTTGCACCATTTTTGAGTGATCTGCCAAAAGTCAGATTTTTGCTGAAATTGTGACCCCGGGGCTTAGGGATTTTTTCAAAAAAATATTTTCTGCCGGTTAAGTTTTTGAGGGCTGATTTCTTGTCCTGTGATAAAAAGCCTTCTGTTTCGAGTGCCAAACCTTTCAGGGGAGCATTTTCAAGCTTTTGGCACCATTTTTGAGTGAATTGCCAAAAGTCAGATTTTTGCTGAAATTGTGACCCCGGGGCTTAGGGATTTTTTCAAAAAAATATTTTCTGCCGGTTAAGTTTTTGAGGGCTGATTTCTTGTCCTGTGATAAAAAGCCTTCTGTTTCCATCGCCAAACCTTTCAGGAGAGCATTTTCAACCTTTTGGCACCAGTTTGGAGTGAATTGCCAAAAGTAAGATTTTTGCTGAAATTGTGACCCCGGGGCTTAGGGATTTTTTCAAAAAAATATTTCCTGCCGGTTAAGTTTTTGAGGGCTGATTTCTTGTCCTGTGATAAAAAGCCTTCTGTTTCGAGTGCCAAACCTTTCAGGGGATGTTTTTCAACCTTTTTGCAACATTTTTGAGTGAACTGCCAAAAGTCAGATTTTTGCTGAAATTGTGACCCCGGGGCTTAGGGATTTTTTCAAAAAAATATTTTCTGCCGGTAAAGTTTTTGAGGGCTGATTGCTTGTCCTGTGATTAAAAGCCTTCTGTTTCGAGTGCCAAACCTTTCAGGAGAGCATTTTCAAGCTTTTGGCACCATTTTTGAGTGAATTGCCAAAAGTCAGATTTTTGCTGAAATTGTGACCCCGGGGCTTAGGGATTTTTTCAAAAAAAATATTTTCTGCCGGTTAAGTTTTTGAGGGCTCATTTCTTGTCTTGTGATAAAAAGCCTTCTGTTTCGAGTGGCAAAGCTTTCAGGAGAGCATTTACAAGCTTTTGGCACCATTTTGGAGTCAATTGCCAAAAGTCAGATTTTTGCTGAAATTGTGACCCCGGGGCTTAGGGATTTTTTCAAAAAAAATATTTTCTGCCGGTTAAGTTTTTGAGGGCTGATTTCCTGTCCTGTGATAAAACGCCTTCTGTTTCCATCACCAAACCTTTCAGGAGAGCATTTTCAACCTTTTGGCACCATTTTGGAGTGAATTGCCAAAAGTCAGATTTTTCCTGAAATTGTGACCCCGGGGCTTAGGGATTTTTTCAAAAAAATATTTTCTGCCGGTTAAGTTTTTGAGGGCTGATTTCTTGTCCTGTGATAAAAAGCCTTCTGTTTCGAGTGCCAAACCTTTCAGGGGATCATTTCCAACCTTTTTGCACCATTTTTGAGTGAATTGCCAAAAGTAAGATTTTTGCTGAAATTGTGACTCCGGGGCTTAGGGATTTTTTCAAAAAAAATATTTTCTGCCGGTTAAGTTTTTGAGGGCTGATTTCCTGTCCTGTGATAAAACGCCTTCTGTTTCCATCACCAAACCTTTCAGGAGAACATTTTCAACCTTTTGGCATCATTTTGAAGTGAATTGCCAAAAGTCAGATTTTTCCTGAAATTGTGACCCCGAGGCTTAGGGTTTTTTTGAAAAAATAATTTTCTGCCGGTTAGGTTTTTGAGGGCTGATTTCTTGTCCTGCGATAAAAAGCCTTCTGTTTCTATCACCAAAGCTTTCAGGGGATCATTTTCAGCCTTTTTACACCATTTTTGAGAGAATTGCCAAAAGTCATATTTTTGCTGAAATTGTGACCCCGGGGCTTAGGGATTTTTTCAAAAAAATATTTTCTGCCGGTTAAGTTTTTGAGGGCTGATTTCTTGTCCTTTGATAAAAAGCCTTCTGTTTCGAGTGCCAAACCTTTCAGGAGAGCATTTTCAACCTTTTTGCACCATTGTTGAGTGAATTGCCAAAAGTCAGATTTTTGCTGAAATTGTGACCCCGGGGCTTAGGGATTTTTTCAAAAAAATATTTTCTGCCGGTTAAGTTTTTGAGGGCTGATTTCTTGTCCTGTGATAAAAAGCCTTCTGTTTCGAGTGCCAAACCTTTCAGGGGATGTTTTTCAACCTTTTTGCACCATTTTTGAGTGAACTGCCAAAAGTCAGATTTTTGCTGAAATTGTGACCCCGGGGCTTAGGGATTTTTTTCAAAAAAATATTTTCTGCCGGTAAAGTTTTCGAGGGCTGATTGTTTGTCCTGTGATAAAAAGCCTTCTGTTTCGAGTGCCAAACCTTTCAGGAGAGCATTTCTTGCTTTTGGCACCATTTTTGAGTGAATTGCCAAAAGTCAGATTTTTGCTGAAATTGTGACCCCGGGGCTTAGGGATTTTTTCAAAAAAATATTTTCTGCCGGTTAAGTTTTTGAGGGCTGATTACTTGTCCTGTGATAAAACGCCTTCTGTTTCCATCACCAAAGCTTTCAGGGGATCATTTTCAACCTTTTGGCACCATTTTGGAGTGAATTGCCAAAAGTCAGATTTTTGCTGAAATTCTGACCCCGGGGCTTAGGGATTTTTTCAAAAAAATATTTCCTGCCGGTTAAGTTTTTGAGGGCTGATTTCTTGTCCTGTGATAAAAAGCCTTCTGTTTCGAGTGCCAAACCTTTCAGGGGATGTTTTTCAACCTTTTTGCAACATTTTTGAGTGAACTGCCAAAAGTCAGATTTTTGCTGAAATTGTGACCCCGGGGCTTAGGGATTTTTTCAAAAAAATATTTTCTGCCGGTAAAGTTTTTGAGGGCTGATTGCTTGTCCTGTGATTAAAAGCCTTCTGTTTCGAGTGCCAAACCTTTCAGGAGAGCATTTTCAAGCTTTTGGCACCATTTTTGAGTGAATTGCCAAAAGTCAGATTTTTGCTGAAATTGTGACCCCGGGGCTTAGGGATTTTTTCAAAAAAAATATTTTCTGCCGGTTAAGTTTTTGAGGGCTGATTGTTTGTCCTGTGATAAAAAGCCTTCTGTTTCGAGTGCCAAACCTTTCAGGAGAGCATTTGCAAGCTTTTGGCACCATTTTTGAGTGAATTGCCAAAAGTCAGATTTTTCCTGAAATCGTGACCCCGGGGCTTAGGGATTTTTTCAAAAAATAATTTTCTGTCGGTTAGGTTTTTGAGGGCTGATTTCTTGTCCTGCGATAAAAAACCTTCTGTTTCTATACCCAAAGCTTTCAGGGGATCATTTTCAACCTTTTTACACCATTTTTGAGTGAATTGCCAAAAGTCATATTTTTGCTGAAATTGTGACCCCGGGGCTTAGGGATTTTTTCAAAAAAATATTTTCTGCCGGTTAAGTTTTTGAGGGCTGATTACTTGTCCTGTGATAAAAAGCCTTCTGTTTCGAGTGCCAAAGCTTTCAGGGGAGCAGTTGCAAGCTTTTGGCACCATTTTTGAGTGAATTGCCAAAAGGCAGATTTTTGCTGAAATTGTGACCCCGGGGCTTAGGGATTTTTTTAAAAAAAATATTTTCTGCCGGTTAAGTTTTTGAGGGCTCATTTCTTGTCTTGTGATAAAAAGCCTTCTGTTTCGAGTGGCAAAGCTTTCAGGAGAGCATTTACAAGCTTTTGGCACCATTTTGGAGTCAATTGCCAAAAGTCAGATTTTTGCTGAAATTGTGACCCCGGGGCTTAGGGATTTTTTCAAAAAAAAATATTTTCTGCCGGTTAAGTTTTTGAGGGCTGATTTCCTGTCCTGTGATAAAACGCCTTCTGTTTCCATCACCAAACCTTTCAGGAGAGCATTTTCAACCTTTTGGCACCATTTTGGAGTGAATTGCCAAAAGTCAGATTTTTCCTGAAATTGTGACCCCGGGGCTTAGGGATTTTTTCAAAAAAATATTTTCTGCCGGTTAAGTTTTTGAGGGCTGATTTCTTGTCCTGTGATAAAAAGCCTTCTGTTTCGAGTGCCAAACCTTTCAGGGGATCATTTCCAACCTTTTTGCACCATTTTTGAGTGAATTGCCAAAAGTAAGATTTTTGCTGAAATTGTGACCCCGGGGCTTAGGGATTTTTTCAAAAAAATATTTTCTGCCGGTTAAGTTTTTGAGGGCTGATTTCTTGTCCTGTGATAAAAAGCCTTCTGTTTCCATCGCCAAACCTTTCAGGAGAGCATTTTCAAGCTTCTTGTACCAGTTTTGAGTGAATTGCCAAAAGTCAGATTTTTGCTGAAATTGTGACCCCGGGGCTTAGGGATTTTTTCAAAAAAATATTTTCTGCCGGTTAAGTTTTTGAGGTCTGATTTCTTGTCCTGTGATAAAAAGCCTTCTGTTTCTATCACCAAAGCTTTCAGGGGATCATTTTCAAGCTTCTTGCACCATTTTTGAGTGAATTGCCAAAAGTCAGATTTTTGCTGAAATTGTGACCCCGGGGCTTAGGGATTTTTTCAAAAAAATATTTCCTGCCGGGTAAGTTTTTGAGGGCTTATTTCTTGACCTGTGAAAGAAAGCTTTCTGTTTCGAGTGCCAAACCTTTCAGGAGAGCATTTTCAACCTTTTGGCACCATTTTTGAGTGAATTGCCAAAAGTCAGATTTTTCCTGAAATTGTGACCCCGGGGCTTAGGGATTTTTTCAAAAATATATATCTGCCGGTTAAGTTTTTGAGGTCTGATTTCTTGTCCTGTGATAAAAAGCCTTCTGTTTCCATCGCCAAACCTTTCAGGAGAGCATTTTCAACCTTTTTGCACCATTTTTGAGTGAATTGCCAAAATTCAGATTTTTGCTGAAATTGTGACCCCGGGGCTTAGGGATTTTTTCAAAAAAATATTTTCTGCCGGTTAAGTTTTTGAGGGCTGATTTCTTGTCCTGTGATAAAAAGCCTTCTGTTTTCATCGCCAAACCTTTCAGGAGAGCATTTTCAAGCTTTTGGCACCATTTTGGAGTGAATTGCCAAAAGTCAAATTTTTGCTGAAATTGTGACCCCGGGGCTTAGGGATTTTTTCAAAAAAATATTTTCTGCCGGTTAGGTTTTTGAGGGCTGATTTCTTGTCCTGCCATAAAAAGCCTTCTGTTTCTATCACCAAAGCTTTCAGGGGATCATTCTCAGCCTTTTTACACCATTTTTGAGTGAATTGCCAAAAGTCATATTTTTGCTGAAATTGTGACCCCGGGGCTTAGGGATTTTTTCAAAAAAATATTTTCTGCCGGTTAAGTTTTTGAGGGCTGGTTTCTTGTCCTGTGATAAAAAGCCTTCTGTTTCGAGTGCCAAACCTTTCAGGGGATGTTTTTCAACCTTTTTGCACCATTTTTGAGTGATCTGCCAAAAGTCAGATTTTTGCTGAAATTGTGACCCCGGGGCTTAGGGATTTTTTCAAAAAAATATTTTCTGCCGGTTAAGTTTTTGAGGGCTGATTTCTTGTCCTGTGATAAAAAGCCTTCTGTTTCGAGTGCCAAACCTTTCAGGGGAGCATTTTCAAGCTTTTGGCACCATTTTTGAGTGAATTGCCAAAAGTCAGATTTTTGCTGAAATTGTGACCCCGGGGCTTAGGGATTTTTTCAAAAAAATATTTTCTGCCGGTTAAGTTTTTGAGGGCTGATTTCTTGTCCTGTGATAAAAAGCCTTCTGTTTCCATCGCCAAACCTTTCAGGAGAGCATTTTCAACCTTTTGGCACCATTTTGGAGTGAATTGCCAAAAGTAAGATTTTTGCTGAAATTGTGACCCCGGGGCTTAGGGATTTTTTCAAAAAAATATTTCCTGCCGGTTAAGTTTTTGAGGGCTGATTTCTTGTCCTGTGATAAAAAGCCTTCTGTTTCGAGTGCCAAACCTTTCAGGGGATGTTTTTCAACCTTTTTGCAACATTTTTGAGTGAACTGCCAAAAGTCAGATTTTTGCTGAAATTGTGACCCCGGGGCTTAGGGATTTTTTCAAAAAAATATTTTCTGCCGGTAAAGTTTTTGAGGGCTGATTGCTTGTCCTGTGATTAAAAGCCTTCTGTTTCGAGTGCCAAACCTTTCAGGAGAGCATTTTCAAGCTTTTGGCACCATTTTTGAGTGAATTGCCAAAAGTCAGATTTTTGCTGAAATTGTGACCCCGGGGCTTAGGGATTTTTTCAAAAAAAATATTTTCTGCCGGTTAAGTTTTTGAGGGCTGATTGTTTGTCCTGTGATAAAAAGCCTTCTGTTTCGAGTGCCAAACCTTTCAGGGGATGTTTTTCAACCTTTTTGCAACATTTTTGAGTGAACTGCCAAAAGTCAGATTTTTGCTGAAATTGTGACCCCGGGGCTTAGGGATTTTTTCAAAAAAATATTTTCTGCCGGTAAAGTTTTTGAGGGCTGATTGCTTGTCCTGTGATTAAAAGCCTTCTGTTTCGAGTGCCAAACCTTTCAGGAGAGCATTTTCAAGCTTTTGGCACCATTTTTGAGTGAATTGCCAAAAGTCAGATTTTTGCTGAAATTGTGACCCCGGGGCTTAGGGATTTTTTCAAAAAAAATATTTTCTGCCGGTTAAGTTTTTGAGGGCTGATTGTTTGTCCTGTGATAAAAAGCCTTCTGTTTCGAGTGCCAAACCTTTCAGGAGAGCATTTGCAAGCTTTTGGCACCATTTTTGAGTGAATTGCCAAAAGTCAGATTTTTCCTGAAATCGTGACCCCGGGGCTTAGGGATTTTTTCAAAAAATAATTTTCTGTCGGTTAGGTTTTTGAGGGCTGATTTCTTGTCCTGCGATAAAAAACCTTCTGTTTCTATACCCAAAGCTTTCAGGGGATCATTTTCAACCTTTTTACACCATTTTTGAGTGAATTGCCAAAAGTCATATTTTTGCTGAAATTGTGACCCCGGGGCTTAGGGATTTTTTCAAAAAAATATTTTCTGCCGGTTAAGTTTTTGAGGGCTGATTACTTGTCCTGTGATAAAAAGCCTTCTGTTTCGAGTGCCAAAGCTTTCAGGGGAGCAGTTGCAAGCTTTTGGCACCATTTTTGAGTGAATTGCCAAAAGGCAGATTTTTGCTGAAATTGTGACCCCGGGGCTTAGGGATTTTTTTAAAAAAAATATTTTCTGCCGGTTAAGTTTTTGAGGGCTCATTTCTTGTCTTGTGATAAAAAGCCTTCTGTTTCGAGTGGCAAAGCTTTCAGGAGAGCATTTACAAGCTTTTGGCACCATTTTGGAGTCAATTGCCAAAAGTCAGATTTTTGCTGAAATTGTGACCCCGGGGCTTAGGGATTTTTTCAAAAAAAAATATTTTCTGCCGGTTAAGTTTTTGAGGGCTGATTTCCTGTCCTGTGATAAAACGCCTTCTGTTTCCATCACCAAACCTTTCAGGAGAGCATTTTCAACCTTTTGGCACCATTTTGGAGTGAATTGCCAAAAGTCAGATTTTTCCTGAAATTGTGACCCCGGGGCTTAGGGATTTTTTCAAAAAAATATTTTCTGCCGGTTAAGTTTTTGAGGGCTGATTTCTTGTCCTGTGATAAAAAGCCTTCTGTTTCGAGTGCCAAACCTTTCAGGGGATCATTTCCAACCTTTTTGCACCATTTTTGAGTGAATTGCCAAAAGTAAGATTTTTGCTGAAATTGTGACCCCGGGGCTTAGGGATTTTTTCAAAAAAATATTTTCTGCCGGTTAAGTTTTTGAGGGCTGATTTCTTGTCCTGTGATAAAAAGCCTTCTGTTTCCATCGCCAAACCTTTCAGGAGAGCATTTTCAAGCTTCTTGTACCAGTTTTGAGTGAATTGCCAAAAGTCAGATTTTTGCTGAAATTGTGACCCCGGGGCTTAGGGATTTTTTCAAAAAAATATTTTCTGCCGGTTAAGTTTTTGAGGTCTGATTTCTTGTCCTGTGATAAAAAGCCTTCTGTTTCTATCACCAAAGCTTTCAGGGGATCATTTTCAAGCTTCTTGCACCATTTTTGAGTGAATTGCCAAAAGTCAGATTTTTGCTGAAATTGTGACCCCGGGGCTTAGGGATTTTTTCAAAAAAATATTTCCTGCCGGGTAAGTTTTTGAGGGCTTATTTCTTGACCTGTGAAAGAAAGCTTTCTGTTTCGAGTGCCAAACCTTTCAGGAGAGCATTTTCAACCTTTTGGCACCATTTTTGAGTGAATTGCCAAAAGTCAGATTTTTCCTGAAATTGTGACCCCGGGGCTTAGGGATTTTTTCAAAAATATATATCTGCCGGTTAAGTTTTTGAGGTCTGATTTCTTGTCCTGTGATAAAAAGCCTTCTGTTTCCATCGCCAAACCTTTCAGGAGAGCATTTTCAACCTTTTTGCACCATTTTTGAGTGAATTGCCAAAATTCAGATTTTTGCTGAAATTGTGACCCCGGGGCTTAGGGATTTTTTCAAAAAAATATTTTCTGCCGGTTAAGTTTTTGAGGGCTGATTTCTTGTCCTGTGATAAAAAGCCTTCTGTTTTCATCGCCAAACCTTTCAGGAGAGCATTTTCAAGCTTTTGGCACCATTTTGGAGTGAATTGCCAAAAGTCAAATTTTTGCTGAAATTGTGACCCCGGGGCTTAGGGATTTTTTCAAAAAAATATTTTCTGCCGGTTAGGTTTTTGAGGGCTGATTTCTTGTCCTGCCATAAAAAGCCTTCTGTTTCTATCACCAAAGCTTTCAGGGGATCATTCTCAGCCTTTTTACACCATTTTTGAGTGAATTGCCAAAAGTCATATTTTTGCTGAAATTGTGACCCCGGGGCTTAGGGATTTTTTCAAAAAAATATTTTCTGCCGGTTAAGTTTTTGAGGGCTGGTTTCTTGTCCTGTGATAAAAAGCCTTCTGTTTCGAGTGCCAAACCTTTCAGGGGATGTTTTTCAACCTTTTTGCACCATTTTTGAGTGATCTGCCAAAAGTCAGATTTTTGCTGAAATTGTGACCCCGGGGCTTAGGGATTTTTTCAAAAAAATATTTTCTGCCGGTTAAGTTTTTGAGGGCTGATTTCTTGTCCTGTGATAAAAAGCCTTCTGTTTCGAGTGCCAAACCTTTCAGGGGAGCATTTTCAAGCTTTTGGCACCATTTTTGAGTGAATTGCCAAAAGTCAGATTTTTGCTGAAATTGTGACCCCGGGGCTTAGGGATTTTTTCAAAAAAATATTTTCTGCCGGTTAAGTTTTTGAGGGCTGATTTCTTGTCCTGTGATAAAAAGCCTTCTGTTTCCATCGCCAAACCTTTCAGGAGAGCATTTTCAACCTTTTGGCACCATTTTGGAGTGAATTGCCAAAAGTAAGATTTTTGCTGAAATTGTGACCCCGGGGCTTAGGGATTTTTTCAAAAAAATATTTCCTGCCGGTTAAGTTTTTGAGGGCTGATTTCTTGTCCTGTGATAAAAAGCCTTCTGTTTCGAGTGCCAAACCTTTCAGGGGATGTTTTTCAACCTTTTTGCAACATTTTTGAGTGAACTGCCAAAAGTCAGATTTTTGCTGAAATTGTGACCCCGGGGCTTAGGGATTTTTTCAAAAAAATATTTTCTGCCGGTAAAGTTTTTGAGGGCTGATTGCTTGTCCTGTGATTAAAAGCCTTCTGTTTCGAGTGCCAAACCTTTCAGGAGAGCATTTTCAAGCTTTTGGCACCATTTTTGAGTGAATTGCCAAAAGTCAGATTTTTGCTGAAATTGTGACCCCGGGGCTTAGGGATTTTTTCAAAAAAAATATTTTCTGCCGGTTAAGTTTTTGAGGGCTGATTGTTTGTCCTGTGATAAAAAGCCTTCTGTTTCGAGTGCCAAACCTTTCAGGAGAGCATTTGCAAGCTTTTGGCACCATTTTTGAGTGAATTGCCAAAAGTCAGATTTTTCCTGAAATCGTGACCCCGGGGCTTAGGGATTTTTTCAAAAAATAATTTTCTGTCGGTTAGGTTTTTGAGGGCTGATTTCTTGTCCTGCGATAAAAAACCTTCTGTTTCTATACCCAAAGCTTTCAGGGGATCATTTTCAACCTTTTTACACCATTTTTGAGTGAATTGCCAAAAGTCATATTTTTGCTGAAATTGTGACCCCGGGGCTTAGGGATTTTTTCAAAAAAATATTTTCTGCCGGTTAAGTTTTTGAGGGCTGATTACTTGTCCTGTGATAAAAAGCCTTCTGTTTCGAGTGCCAAAGCTTTCAGGGGAGCAGTTGCAAGCTTTTGGCACCATTTTTGAGTGAATTGCCAAAAGGCAGATTTTTGCTGAAATTGTGACCCCGGGGCTTAGGGATTTTTTTAAAAAAAATATTTTCTGCCGGTTAAGTTTTTGAGGGCTCATTTCTTGTCTTGTGATAAAAAGCCTTCTGTTTCGAGTGGCAAAGCTTTCAGGAGAGCATTTACAAGCTTTTGGCACCATTTTGGAGTCAATTGCCAAAAGTCAGATTTTTGCTGAAATTGTGACCCCGGGGCTTAGGGATTTTTTCAAAAAAAAATATTTTCTGCCGGTTAAGTTTTTGAGGGCTGATTTCCTGTCCTGTGATAAAACGCCTTCTGTTTCCATCACCAAACCTTTCAGGAGAGCATTTTCAACCTTTTGGCACCATTTTGGAGTGAATTGCCAAAAGTCAGATTTTTCCTGAAATTGTGACCCCGGGGCTTAGGGATTTTTTCAAAAAAATATTTTCTGCCGGTTAAGTTTTTGAGGGCTGATTTCTTGTCCTGTGATAAAAAGCCTTCTGTTTCGAGTGCCAAACCTTTCAGGGGATCATTTCCAACCTTTTTGCACCATTTTTGAGTGAATTGCCAAAAGTAAGATTTTTGCTGAAATTGTGACCCCGGGGCTTAGGGATTTTTTCAAAAAAATATTTTCTGCCGGTTAAGTTTTTGAGGGCTGATTTCTTGTCCTGTGATAAAAAGCCTTCTGTTTCCATCGCCAAACCTTTCAGGAGAGCATTTTCAAGCTTCTTGTACCAGTTTTGAGTGAATTGCCAAAAGTCAGATTTTTGCTGAAATTGTGACCCCGGGGCTTAGGGATTTTTTCAAAAAAATATTTTCTGCCGGTTAAGTTTTTGAGGTCTGATTTCTTGTCCTGTGATAAAAAGCCTTCTGTTTCTATCACCAAAGCTTTCAGGGGATCATTTTCAAGCTTCTTGCACCATTTTTGAGTGAATTGCCAAAAGTCAGATTTTTGCTGAAATTGTGACCCCGGGGCTTAGGGATTTTTTCAAAAAAATATTTCCTGCCGGGTAAGTTTTTGAGGGCTTATTTCTTGACCTGTGAAAGAAAGCTTTCTGTTTCGAGTGCCAAACCTTTCAGGAGAGCATTTTCAACCTTTTGGCACCATTTTTGAGTGAATTGCCAAAAGTCAGATTTTTCCTGAAATTGTGACCCCGGGGCTTAGGGATTTTTTCAAAAATATATATCTGCCGGTTAAGTTTTTGAGGTCTGATTTCTTGTCCTGTGATAAAAAGCCTTCTGTTTCCATCGCCAAACCTTTCAGGAGAGCATTTTCAACCTTTTTGCACCATTTTTGAGTGAATTGCCAAAATTCAGATTTTTGCTGAAATTGTGACCCCGGGGCTTAGGGATTTTTTCAAAAAAATATTTTCTGCCGGTTAAGTTTTTGAGGGCTGATTTCTTGTCCTGTGATAAAAAGCCTTCTGTTTTCATCGCCAAACCTTTCAGGAGAGCATTTTCAAGCTTTTGGCACCATTTTGGAGTGAATTGCCAAAAGTCAAATTTTTGCTGAAATTGTGACCCCGGGGCTTAGGGATTTTTTCAAAAAAATATTTTCTGCCGGTTAGGTTTTTGAGGGCTGATTTCTTGTCCTGCCATAAAAAGCCTTCTGTTTCTATCACCAAAGCTTTCAGGGGATCATTCTCAGCCTTTTTACACCATTTTTGAGTGAATTGCCAAAAGTCATATTTTTGCTGAAATTGTGACCCCGGGGCTTAGGGATTTTTTCAAAAAAATATTTTCTGCCGGTTAAGTTTTTGAGGGCTGGTTTCTTGTCCTGTGATAAAAAGCCTTCTGTTTCGAGTGCCAAACCTTTCAGGGGATGTTTTTCAACCTTTTTGCACCATTTTTGAGTGATCTGCCAAAAGTCAGATTTTTGCTGAAATTGTGACCCCGGGGCTTAGGGATTTTTTCAAAAAAATATTTTCTGCCGGTTAAGTTTTTGAGGGCTGATTTCTTGTCCTGTGATAAAAAGCCTTCTGTTTCGAGTGCCAAACCTTTCAGGGGAGCATTTTCAAGCTTTTGGCACCATTTTTGAGTGAATTGCCAAAAGTCAGATTTTTGCTGAAATTGTGACCCCGGGGCTTAGGGATTTTTTCAAAAAAATATTTTCTGCCGGTTAAGTTTTTGAGGGCTGATTTCTTGTCCTGTGATAAAAAGCCTTCTGTTTCCATCGCCAAACCTTTCAGGAGAGCATTTTCAACCTTTTGGCACCATTTTGGAGTGAATTGCCAAAAGTCAGATTTTTGCTGAAATTGTGACCCCGGGGCTTAGGGATTTTTTCAAAAAATAATTTTCTGCCGGTTAAGTTTTTGAGGGCTGATTTCTTGTCCTGTGATAAAAAGCCTTCTGTTTCTATCACCAAAGCTTTCAGGGGATCATTTTCAAGCTTCTTGCACCATTTTTGAGTGAATTGCCAAAAGTCAGATTTTTGCTGAAATTGTGACCCCGGGGCTTAGGGATTTTTTCAAAAAAAATATTTCCTGCCGGTTAAGTTTTTGAGGGCTCATTTCTTGACCTGTGATAGAAAGCTTTCTGTTTCGAGTGCCAAACCTTTCAGGAGAGCATTTTCAAGCTTTTGGCACCATTTTTGAGTGAATTGCCAAAAGTCAGATTTTTCCTGAAATTGTGACCCCGGGGCTTAGGGATTTTTTCAAAATTTTTTTTTCTGCCGGTTAGGTTTTTGAGGGCTGATTTCTTGTCCTGCGATAAAAAGCCTTCTGTTTCTATCCCCAAAGCTTTCAGGGGATCATTTTCAACCTTTTTACACCATTTTTGAGTGAATTGCCAAAAGTCATATTTTTGCTGAAATTGTGACCCCGGGGCTTAGGGATTTTTTCAAAAAAATATTTTCTGCCGGTTAAGTTTTTGAGGGCTGATTTCTTGTCCTGTGATAAAAAGCCTTCTGTTTCGAGTGCCAAACCTTTCAGGGGAGCATTTTCAAGCTTTTGGCACCATTTTTGAGTGAATTGCCAAAAGTCAGATTTTTGCTGAAATTGTGACCCCGGGGCTTAGGGATTTTTTCAAAAAAATATTTTCTGCCGGTTAAGTTTTTGAGGGCTGATTTCTTGTCCTGTGATAAAAAGCCTTCTGTTTCGAGTGCCAAACCTTTCAGGGGATGTTTTTCAACCTTTTTGCACCATTTTTGAGTGAATTGCCAAAAGTCAGATTTTTGCTGAAATTGTGACCCCGGGGCTTGGGGATTTTTTCAAAAAAATATTTCCTGCCGGGTAAGTTTTTGAGGGCTTATTTCTTGACCTGTGATAGAATGCTTTCTGTTTCGAGTGCCAAACCTTTCAGGAGAGCATGTGCAAGCTTTTGGCACCATTTTTGAGTGAATTGCCAAAAGTCAGATTTTCCCTGAAATTGTGACCCCGGGGCTTAGGGATTTTTTCAAAAAATAATTTTCTGTCGGTTAGGTTTTTGAGGGCTGATTTCTTGTCCTGCGATAAAAAGCCTTCTGTTTCTATACCCAAAGCTTTCAGGGGATCATTTTCAACCTTTTTACACCATTTTTGAGTGAATTGCCAAAAGTCATATTTTTGCTGAAATTGTGACCCCGGGGCTTAAGGATTTTTTCAAAAAAATATTTTCTGCCGGTTAAGTTTTTGAGGGCTGATTACTTGTCCTGTGATAAAAAGCCTTCTGTTTCGAGTGCCAAAGCTTTCAGGGGAGCAGTTGCAAGCTTTTGGCACCATTTTGGAGTGAATTGCCAAAAGTCAGATTTTTGCTGAAATTGTGACCCCGGGGCTTAGGGATTTTTTCAAAAAAATATTTCCTGCCGGGTAAGTTTTTGAGGGCTTATTTCTTGACCTGTGATAGAAAGCTTTCTGTTTCGAGTGCCAAACCTTTCAGGAGAGCATTTTCAAGCTTTTGGCACCATTTTTGAGTGAATTGCCAAAAGGCAGATTTTTGCTGAAATTGTGACCCCGGGGTTTAGGGATTTTTTTAAAAAAATATTTTCTGCCGGTTAAGTTTTTGAGGGCTCATTTCTTGTCTTGTGATAAAAAGCCTTCTGTTTCGAGTGGCAAAGCTTTCAGGAGAGCATTTACAAGCTTTTGGCACCATTTTGGAGTCAATTGCCAAAAGTCAGATTTTTGCTGAAATTGTGACCCCGGGGCTTAGGGATTTTTTCAAAAAAAATATTTTCGGCCGGTTAAGTTTTTGAGGGCTGATTTCCTGTCCTGTGATAAAACGCCTTCTGTTTCCATCACCAAACCTTTCAGGAGAGCATTTTCAACCTTTTGGCACCATTTTGGAGTGAATTGCCAAAAGTCAGATTTTTCCTGAAATTGTGACCCCAGGGCTTAGGGATTTTTTCAAAAAATAATTTTCTGCCGGTTAGGTTTTTGAGGGCTGATTTCTTGTCCTGCGATAAAAAGCCTTCTGTTTCTATCACCAAAGCTTTCAGGGGATCATTTTCAGCCTTTTTACACCATTTTTGAGAGAATTGCCAAAAGTCATATTTTTGCTGAAATTGTGACCCCGGGGCTTAGGGATTTTTTCAAAAAAATATTTTCTGCCGGTTAAGTTTTTGAGGGCTGATTTCTTGTCCTGGATAAAAAGCCTTCTGTTTCGAGTGCCAAACCTTTCAGGAGAGCATTTTCAACCTTTTTGCACCATTTTTGAGTGAATTGCCAAAAGTCAGATTTTTGCTGAAATTCTGACCCCGGGGCTTAGGGATTTTTTCAAAAAATTTTTTTCTGCCGGTTAGGTTTTTGAGGGCTGATTTCTTGTCCTGCGATAAAAAGCCTTCTGTTTCTATCCCCAAAGCTTTCAGGGGATCATTTTCAATCTTTTTACACCTTTTTTGAGTGAATTGCCAAAAGTCATATTTTTGCTGAAATTGTGACCCCGGGGCTTAGGGATTTTTTCAAAAAAATATTTTCTGCCGGTTAAGTTTTTGAGGGCTGATTTCTTGTCCTGTGATAAAAAGCCTTCTGTTTCGAGTGCCAAACCTTTCAGGGGAGCATTTTCAAGCTTTTGGCACCATTTTTGAGTGAATTGCCAAAAGTCAGATTTTTGCTGAAATTGTGACCCCGGGGCTTAGGGATTTTTTCAAAAAAATATTTTCTGCCGGTTAAGTTTTTGAGGGCTGATTTCTTGTCCTGTGATAAAAAGCCTTCTGTTTCTATCACCAAAGGTTTCAGGGGATCATTTTCAAGCTTCTTGCACCATTTTTGAGTGAATTGCCAAAAGTCAGATTTTTGCTGAAATTGTGACCCCGGGGCTTAGGGATTTTTTCAAAAAAATATTTCCTGCCGGGTAAGTTTTTGAGGGCTTATTTCTTGACCCGTGATAGAAAGCTTTCTGTTTCGAGTGCCAAACCTTTCAGGAGAGCATTTGCAAGCTTTTGGCACCATTTTTGAGTGACTTGCCAAAAGTCAGATTTTTCCTGAAATTGTGACCCCGGGGCTTAGGGATTTTTTCAAAAAATAATTTTCTGTCGGTTAGGTTTTTGAGGGCTGATTTCTTGTCCTGCGATAAAAAGCCTTCTGTTTCTATACCCAAAGCTTTCAGGGGATCATTTTCAACCTTTTTACACCATTTTTGAGTGAATTGCCAAAAGTCATATTTTTGCTGAAATTGTGACCCCGGGGCTTAGGGATTTTTTCAAAAAAATATTTTCTGCCGGTTAAGTTTTTGAGGGCTGATTACTTGTCCTGTGATAAAAAGCCTTCTGTTTCGAGTGCCAAAGCTTTCAGGGGAGCAGTTGCAAGCTTTTGGCACCATTTTGGAGTGAATTGCCAAAAGTCAGATTTTTGCTGAAATTGTGACCCCGGGGCTTAGGGATTTTTTCAAAAAAATATTTCCTGCCGGTTAAGTTTTTGAGGGCTGATTTCTTGTCCTGTGATAAAAAGCCTTCTGTTTCGAGTGCCAAACCTTTCAGGGGATGTTTTTCAACCTTTTTGCAACATTTTTGAGTGAACTGCCAAAAGTCAGATTTTTGCTGAAATTGTGACCCCGGGGCTTAGGGATTTTTTTAAAAAAAATATTTTCTGCCGGTTAAGTTTTTGAGGGCTCATTTCTTGTCTTGTGATAAAAAGCCTTCTGTTTCGAGTGGCAAAGCTTTCAGGAGAGCATTTACAAGCTTTTGGCACCATTTTGGAGTCAATTGCCAAAAGTCAGATTTTTGCTGAAATTGTGACCCCGGGGCTTAGGGATTTTTTCAAAAAAATATTTTCTGCCGGTTAAGTTTTTGAGGGCTGATTTCTTGTCCTGTGATAAAAAGTCTTCTGTTTCCATCGCCAAACCTTTCAGGAGAGCATTTTCAAGCTTCTTGTACCATTTTTGAGTGAATTGCCAAAAGTCAGATTTTTGCTGAAATTGTGACCCCGGGGCTTAGGGATTTTTTCAAAAAAATATTTTCTGCCGGTTAAGTTTTTGAGGTCTGATTTCTTGTCCTGTGATAAAAAGCCTTCTGTTTCTATCACCAAAGCTTTCAGGGGATCATTTTCAAGCTTCTTGCACCATTTTTGAGTGAATTGCCAAAAGTCAGATTTTTGCTGAAATTGTGACCCCGGGGCTTAGGGATTTTTTCAAAAAAATATTTCCTGCCGGGTAAGTTTTTGAGGGCTTATTTCTTGACCTGTGATAAAAAGCCTTCTGTTTCGAGTGCCAAACCTTTCAGGGGATGTTTTTCAACCTTTTTGCACCATTTTTGAGTGAATTGCCAAAAGTCAGATTTTTGCTGAAATTGTGACCCCGGGGCTTAGGGATTTTTTCAAAAATATATATCTGCCGGTTAAGTTTTTGAGGTCTGATTTCTTGTCCTGTGATAAAAAGCCTTCTGTTTCCATCGCCAAACCTTTCAGGAGAGCATTTTCAACCTTTTTGCCACATTTTTGAGTGAATTGCCAAAATTCAGATTTTTGCTGAAATTGTGACCCCGGGGCTTAGGGATTTTTTCAAAAAATAATTTTCTGTCGGTTAGGTTTTTGAGGGCTGATTTCTTGTCCAGCGATAAAAAGCCTTCTGTTTCTATACCCAAAGCTTTCAGGGGATCATTTTCAACCTTTTTACACCATTTTTGAGTGAATTGCCAAAAGTCATATTTTTGCTGAAATTGTGACCCCGGGGCTTAGGGATTTTTTCAAAAAAATATTTTCTGCCGGTTAAGTTTTTGAGGGCTGATTACTTGTCCTGTGATAAAAAGCCTTCTGTTTCGAGTGCCAAAGCTTTCAGGGGAGCAGTTGCAAGCTTTTGGCACCATTTTGGAGTGAATTGCCAAAAGTCAGATTTTTGCTGAAATTGTGACCCCGGGGCTTAGGGATTTTTTCAAAAAAATATTTCCTGCCGGGTAAGTTTTTGAGGGCTTATTTCTTGACCTGTGATAGAAAGGTTTCTGTTTCGAGTGCCAAACCTTTCAGGAGAGCATTTTCAAGCTTTTGGCACCATTTTTGAGTGAATTGCCAAAAGGCAGATTTTTGCTGAAATTGTGACCCCGGGGCTTAGGGATTTTTTTTAAAAAAATATTTTCTGCCGGTTAAGTTTTTGAGGGCTCATTTCTTGTCTTGTGATAAAAAGCCTTCTGTTTCGAGTGGCAAAGCTTTCAGGAGAGCATTTACAAGCTTTTGGCACCATTTTGGAGTCAATTGCCAAAAGTCAGATTTTTGCTGAAATTGTGACCCCGGGGCTTAGGGATTTTTTCAAAAAAAATATTTTCTGCCGGTTAAGTTTTTGAGGGCTGATTTCCTGTCCTGTGATAAAACGCCTTCTGTTTCCATCACCAAACCTTTCAGGAGAGCATTTTCAACCTTTTGGCACCATTTTGGAGTGAATTGCCAAAAGTCAGATTTTTCCTGAAATTGTGACCCCGGGGCTTAGGGATTTTTTCAAAAAAATATTTTCTGCCGGTTAAGTTTTTGAGGGCTGATTTCTTGTCCTGTGATAAAAAGCCTTCTGTTTCGAGTGGCAAAGCTTTCAGGAGAGCATTTACAAGCTTTTGGCACCATTTTGGAGTCAATTGCCAAAAGTCAGATTTTTGCTGAAATTGTGACCCCGGGGCTTAGGGATTTTTTCAAAAAAAATATTTTCTGCCGGTTAAGTTTTAGAGGGCTGACTTCCTGTCCTGTGATAAAACGCCTTCTGTTTCCATCACCAAACCTTTCAGGAGAGCATTTTCAACCTTTTGGCACCATTTTGGAGTGAATTGCCAAAAGTCAGATTTTTGCTGAAATTGTGACCCCGGGGCTTAGGGATTTTTTCAAAAAAATATTTTCTGCCGGTTAAGTTTTTGAGGGCTGATTTCTTGTCCTGTGATAAAAAGTCTTCTGTTTCCATCGCCAAACCTTTCAGGAGAGCATTTTCAAGCTTCTTGTACCATTTTTGAGTGAATTGCCAAAAGTCAGATTTTTGCTGAAATTGTGACCCCGGTGCTTAGGGATTTTTTCAAAAAAATATTTTCTGCCGGTTAAGTTTTTGAGGTCTGATTTCTTGTCCTGTGATAAAAAGCCTTCTGTTTCTATCACCAAAGCTTTCAGGGGATCATTTTCAAGCTTCTTGCACCATTTTTGAGTGAATTGCCAAAAGTCAGATTTTTGCTGAAATTGTGACCCCGGGGCTTAGGGATTTTTTCAAAAAAATATTTCCTGCCGGGTAAGTTTTTGAGGGCTTATTTCTTGACCTGTGAAAGAAAGCTTTCTGTTCCGAGTGCCAAACCTTTCAGGAGAGCATTTTCAAGCTTTTGGCACCATTTTTGAGTGAATTGCCAAAAGTCAGATTTTTCCTGAAATTGTGACCCCGGGGCTTAGGGATTTTTTCAAAAAAATATTTTCTGCCGGTTAAGTTTTTGAGGGCTGATTTCTTGTCCTGTGATAAAAAGCCTTCTGTTTCGAGTGCCAAACCTTTCAGGGGATGTTTTTCAACCTTTTTGCACCATTTTTGAGTGAATTGCCAAAAGTCAGATTTTTGCTGAAATTGTGACCCCGGGGCTTAGGGATTTTTTCAAAAATATATATCTGCCGGTTAAGTTTTTGAGGTCTGATTTCTTGTCCTGTGATAAAAAGCCTTCTGTTTCCATCGCCAAACCTTTCAGGAGAGCATTTTCAACCTTTTTGCACCATTTTTGAGTGAATAGCCAAAATTCAGATTTTTGCTGAAATTGTGACCCTGGGGCTTAGGGATTTTTCCAAAAAAATATTTTCTGCCGGTTAAGTTTTTGAGGGCTGATTTCCTGTCCTGTGATAAAACGCCTTCTGTTTCCATCACCAAACCTTTCAGGAGAGCATTTTCAACCTTTTGGCACCATTTTGGAGTGAATTGCCAAAAGTCAGATTTTTCCTGAAATTGTGACCCCAGGGCTTAGGGATTTTTTCAAAAAATAATTTTCTGCCGGTTAGGTTTTTGAGGGCTGATTTCTTGTCCTGCGATAAAAAGCCTTCTGTTTCTATCACCAAAGCTTTCAGGGGATCATTTTCAGCCTTTTTACACCATTTTTGAGAGAATTGCCAAAAGTCATATTTTTGCTGAAATTGTGACCCCGGGGCTTAGGGATTTTTTCAAAAAAATATTTTCTGCCGGTTAAGTTTTTGAGGGCTGATTTCTTGTCCTGGATAAAAAGCCTTCTGTTTCGAGTGCCAAACCTTTCAGGAGAGCATTTTCAACCTTTTTGCACCATTTTTGAGTGAATTGCCAAAAGTCAGATTTTTGCTGAAATTGTGACCCCGGGTCTTAGGGATTTTTTCAAAAAAATATTTTCTGCCGGTTAAGTTTTTGAGGGCTGATTTCTTGTCCTGTGATAAAAAGCCTTCTGTTTCGAGTGCCAAACCTTTCAGGGGATCATTTCCAACCTTTTTGCACCATTTTTGAGTGAATTGCCAAAAGTAAGATTTTTGTTGAAATTGTGACCCCGGGGCTTAGGGATTTTTTCAAAAAAATATTTTCTGCCGGTTAAGTTTTTGAGGGCTGATTTCTTGTCCTGTGATAAAAAGCCTTCTGTTTCCATCGCCAAACCTTTCAGGAGAGCATTTTCAAGCTTCTTGTACCATTTTTGAGTGAATTGCCAAAAGTCAGATTTTTCCTGAAATTGTGACCCCGGGGCTTAGGGATTTTTTCAAAAAAATATTTTCTGCCGGTTAAGTTTTTGAGGGCTGATTTCTTGTCCTGTGATAAAAAGCCTTCTGTTTCGAGTGGCAAAGCTTTCAGGAGAGCATTTACAAGCTTTTGGCACCATCTTGGAGTCAATTGCCAAAAGTCAGATTTTTGCTGAAATTGTGACCCCGGGGCTTAGGGATTTTTTCAAAAAAAATATTTTCTGCCGGTTAAGTTTTTGAGGGCTGACTTCCTGTCCTGTGATAAAACGCCTTCTGTTTCCATCACCAAACCTTTCAGGAGAGCATTTTCAACCTTTTGGCACCATTTTGGAGTGAATTGCCAAAAGTCAGATTTTTGCTGAAATTGTGACCCCGGGGCTTAGGGATTTTTTCAAAAAAATATTTTCTGCCGGTTAAGTTTTTGAGGGCTGATTTCTTGTCCTGTGATAAAAAGTCTTCTGTTTCCATCGCCAAACCTTTCAGGAGAGCATTTTCAAGCTTCTTGTACCATTTTTGAGTGAATTGCCAAAAGTCAGATTTTTGCTGAAATTGTGACCCCGGTGCTTAGGGATTTTTTCAAAAAAATATTTTCTGCCGGTTAAGTTTTTGAGGTCTGATTTCTTGTCCTGTGATAAAAAGCCTTCTGTTTCTATCACCAAAGCTTTCAGGGCATCATTTTCAAGCTTCTTGCACCATTTTTGAGTGAATTGCCAAAAGTCAGATTTTTGCTGAAATTCTGACCCCGGGGCTTAGGGATTTTTTCAAAAAAATATTTCCTGCCGGGTAAGTTTTTGAGGGCTGATTTCTTGTCCTGTGATAAAAAGCCTTCTGTTTCGAGTGGCAAAGCTTTCAGGAGAGCATTTACAAGCTTTTGGCACCATCTTGGAGTCAATTGCCAAAAGTCAGATTTTTGCTGAAATTGTGACCCCGGGGCTTAGGGATTTTTTCAAAAAAAATATTTTCTGCCGGTTAAGTTTTTGAGGGCTGACTTCCTGTCCTGTGATAAAACGCCTTCTGTTTCCATCACCAAACCTTTCAGGAGAGCATTTTCAACCTTTTGGCACCATTTTGGAGTGAATTGCCAAAAGTCAGATTTTTGCTGAAATTGTGACCCCGGGGCTTAGGGATTTTTTCAAAAAAATATTTTCTGCCGGTTAAGTTTTTGAGGGCTGATTTCTTGTCCTGTGATAAAAAGTCTTCTGTTTCCATCGCCAAACCTTTCAGGAGAGCATTTTCAAGCTTCTTGTACCATTTTTGAGTGAATTGCCAAAAGTCAGATTTTTGCTGAAATTGTGACCCCGGTGCTTAGGGATTTTTTCAAAAAAATATTTTCTGCCGGTTAAGTTTTTGAGGTCTGATTTCTTGTCCTGTGATAAAAAGCCTTCTGTTTCTATCACCAAAGCTTTCAGGGCATCATTTTCAAGCTTCTTGCACCATTTTTGAGTGAATTGCCAAAAGTCAGATTTTTGCTGAAATTCTGACCCCGGGGCTTAGGGATTTTTTCAAAAAAATATTTCCTGCCGGGTAAGTTTTTGAGGGCTTATTTCTTGACCTGTGAAAGAAAGCTTTCTGTTCCGAGTGCCAAACCTTTCAGGAGAGCATTTTCAAGCTTTTGGCACCATTTTTGAGTGAATTGCCAAAAGTCAGATTTTTCCTGAAATTGTGACCCCGGGGCTTAGGGATTTTTTCAAAAAAATATTTTCTGCCGGTTAAGTTTTTGAGGGCTGATTTCTTGTCCTGTGATAAAAAGCCTTCTGTTTCGAGTGCCAAACCTTTCAGGAGAGCATTTTCAAGCTTCTTGTACCATTTTTGAGTGAATTGCCAAAAGTCAGATTTTTGCTGAAATTGTGACCCCGGTGCTTAGGGATTTTTTCAAAAAAATATTTTCTGCCGGTTAAGTTTTTGAGGTCTGATTTCTTGTCCTGTGATAAAAAGCCTTCTGTTTCTATCACCAAAGCTTTCAGGGGATCATTTTCAAGCTTCTTGCACCATTTTTGAGTGAATTGCCAAAAGTCAGATTTTTGCTGAAATTCTGACCCCGGGGCTTAGGGATTTTTTCAAAAAAATATTTCCTGCCGGGTAAGTTTTTGAGGGCTTATTTCTTGACCTGTGAAAGAAAGCTTTCTGTTCCGAGTGCCAAACCTTTCAGGAGAGCATTTTCAAGCTTTTGGCACCATTTTTGAGTGAATTGCGAAAAGTCAGATTTTTCCTGAAATTGTGACCCCGGGGCTTAGGGATTTTTTCAAAAAAATATTTTCTGCCGGTTAAGTTTTTGAGGGCTGATTTCTTGTCCTGTGATAAAAAGCCTTCTGTTTCGAGTGCCAAACCTTTCAGGGGATGTTTTTCAACCTTTTTGCACCATTTTTGAGTGAATTGCCAAAAGTCAGATTTTTGCTGAAATTGTGACCCCGGGGCTTAGGGATTTTTTCAAAAATATATATCTGCCGGTTAAGTTTTTGAGGTCTGATTTCTTGTCCTGTGATAAAAAGCCTTCTGTTTCCATCGCCAAACCTTTCAGGAGAGCATTTTCAACCTTTTTGCACCATTTTTGAGTGAATAGCCAAAATTCAGATTTTTGCTGAAATTGTGACCCTGGGGCTTAGGGATTTTTCCAAAAAAATATTTTCTGCCGGTTAAGTTTTTGAGGGCTGATTTCCTGTCCTGTGATAAAACGCCTTCTGTTTCCATCACCAAACCTTTCAGGAGAGCATTTTCAACCTTTTGGCACCATTTTGGAGTGAATTGCCAAAAGTCAGATTTTTCCTGAAATTGTGACCCCAGGGCTTAGGGATTTTTTCAAAAAATAATTTTCTGCCGGTTAGGTTTTTGAGGGCTGATTTCTTGTCCTGCGATAAAAAGCCTTCTGTTTCTATCACCAAAGCTTTCAGGGGATCATTTTCAGCCTTTTTACACCATTTTTGAGAGAATTGCCAAAAGTCATATTTTTGCTGAAATTGTGACCCCGGGGCTTAGGGATTTTTTCAAAAAAATATTTTCTGCCGGTTAAGTTTTTGAGGGCTGATTTCTTGTCCTGGATAAAAAGCCTTCTGTTTCGAGTGCCAAACCTTTCAGGAGAGCATTTTCAACCTTTTTGCACCATTTTTGAGTGAATTGCCAAAAGTCAGATTTTTGCTGAAATTGTGACCCCGGGGCTTAGGGATTTTTTCAAAAAAATATTTTCTGCCGGTTAAGTTTTTGAGGGCTGATTTCTTGTCCTGTGATAAAAAGCCTTCTGTTTCGAGTGCCAAACCTTTCAGGGGATCATTTCCAACCTTTTTGCACCATTTTTGAGTGAATTGCCAAAAGTAAGATTTTTGTTGAAATTGTGACCCCGGGGCTTAGGGATTTTTTCAAAAAAATATTTTCTGCCGGTTAAGTTTTTGAGGGCTGATTTCTTGTCCTGTGATAAAAAGCCTTCTGTTTCCATCGCCAAACCTTTCAGGAGAGCATTTTCAAGCTTCTTGTACCATTTTTGAGTGAATTGCCAAAAGTCAGATTTTTGCTGAAATTGTGACCCCGGGGCTTAGGGATTTTTTCAAAAAAATATTTTCTGCCGGTTAAGTTTTTGAGGGCTGATTTCTTGTCCTGTGATAAAAAGCCTTCTGTTTCTATCCCCAAAGCTTTCAGGGGATCATTTTCAATCTTTTTACACCTTTTTTGAGTGAATTGCCAAAAGTCATATTTTTGCTGAAATTGTGACCCCGGGGCTTAGGGATTTTTTCAAAAAAATATTTTCTGCCGGTTAAGTTTTTGAGGGCTGATTTCTTGTCCTGTGATAAAAAGCCTTCTGTTTCGAGTGCCAAACCTTTCAGGGGAGCATTTTCAAGCTTTTGGCACCATTTTTGAGTGAATTGCCAAAAGTCAGATTTTTGCTGAAATTGTGACCCCGGGGCTTAGGGATTTTTTCAAAAAAATATTTTCTGCCGGTTAAGTTTTTGAGGGCTGATTTCTTGTCCTGTGATAAAAAGCCTTCTGTTTCTATCACCAAAGGTTTCAGGGGATCATTTTCAAGCTTCTTGCACCATTTTTGAGTGAATTGCCAAAAGTCAGATTTTTGCTGAAATTGTGACCCCGGGGCTTAGGGATTTTTTCAAAAAAATATTTCCTGCCGGGTAAGTTTTTGAGGGCTTATTTCTTGACCCGTGATAGAAAGCTTTCTGTTTCGAGTGCCAAACCTTTCAGGAGAGCATTTGCAAGCTTTTGGCACCATTTTTGAGTGACTTGCCAAAAGTCACATTTTTCCTGAAATTGTGACCCCGGGGCTTAGGGATTTTTTCAAAAAATAATTTTCTGTCGGTTAGGTTTTTGAGGGCTGATTTCTTGTCCTGCGATAAAAAGCCTTCTGTTTCTATACCCAAAGCTTTCAGGGGATCATTTTCAACCTTTTTACACCATTTTTGAGTGAATTGCCAAAAGTCATATTTTTGCTGAAATTGTGACCCCGGGGCTTAGGGATTTTTTCAAATAAATATTTTCTGCCGGTTAAGTTTTTGAGGGCTGATTACTTGTCCTGTGATAAAAAGCCTTCTGTTTCGAGTGCCAAAGCTTTCAGGGGAGCAGTTGCAAGCTTTTGGCACCATTTTGGAGTGAATTGCCAAAAGTCAGATTTTTGCTGAAATTGTGACCCCGGGGCTTAGGGATTTTTTCAAAAAAATATTTCCTGCCGGGTAAGTTTTTGAGGGCTTATTTCTTGACCTGTGATAGAAAGCTTTCTGTTTCGAGTGCCCAACCTTTCAGGAGAGCATTTTCAAGCTTTTGGCACCATTTTTGAGTGAATTGCCAAAAGGCAGATTTTTGCTGAAATTGTGACCCCGGGGCTTAGGGATTTTTTAAAAAAAAATATTTTCTGCCGGTTAAGTTTTTGAGGGCTCATTTCTTGTCTTGTGATAAAAAGCCTTCTGTTTCGAGTGGCAAAGCTTTCAGGAGAGCATTTACAAGCTTTTGGCACCATTTTGGAGTCAATTGCCAAAAGTCAGATTTTTGCTGAAATTGTGACCCCGGGGCTTAGGGATTTTTTCAAAAAAAATATTTTCTGCCGGTTAAGTTTTTGAGGGCTGATTTCCTGTCCTGTGATAAAACGCCTTCTGTTTCCATCACCAAACCTTTCAGGAGAGCATTTTCAACCTTTTGGCACCATTTTGGAGTGAATTGCCAAAAGTCAGATTTTTCCTGAAATTGTGACCCCGGGGCTTAGGGATTTTTTCAAAAAAATATTTTCTGCCGGTTAAGTTTTTGAGGGCTGATTTCTTGTCCTGTGATAAAAAGCCTTCTGTTTCGAGTGCCAAACCTTTCAGGGGATCATTTCCAACCTTTTTGCACCATTTTTGAGTGAATTGCCAAAAGTAAGATTTTTGCTGAAATTGTGACCCCGGGGCTTAGGGATTTTTTCAAAAAAATATTTTCTGCCGGTTAAGTTTTTGAGGGCTGATTTCTTGTCCTGTGATAAAAAGTCTTCTGTTTCCATCGCCAAACCTTTCAGGAGAGCATTTTCAAGCTTCTTGTACCATTTTTGAGTGAATTGCCAAAAGTCAGATTTTTGCTGAAATTGTGACCCCGGGGCTTAGGGATTTTTTCAAAAAAATATTTTCTGCCGGTTAAGTTTTTGAGGTCTGATTTCTTGTCCTGTGATAAAAAGCCTTCTGTTTCTATCACCAAAGCTTTCAGGGGATCATTTTCAAGCTTCTTGCACCATTTTTGAGTGAATTGCCAAAAGTCAGATTTTTGCTGAAATTGTGACCCCGGGGCTTAGGGATTTTTTCAAAAAAATATTTCCTGCCGGGTAAGTTTTTGAGGGCTTATTTCTTGACCTGTGATAAAAAGCCTTCTGTTTCGAGTGCCAAACCTTTCAGGGGATGTTTTTCAACCTTTTTGCACCATTTTTGAGTGAATTGCCAAAAGTCAGATTTTTGCTGAAATTGTGACCCCGGGGCTTAGGGATTTTTTCAAAAATATATATCTGCCGGTTAAGTTTTTGAGGTCTGATTTCTTGTCCTGTGATAAAAAGCCTTCTGTTTCCATCGCCAAACCTTTCAGGAGAGCATTTTCAACCTTTTTGCACCATTTTTGAGTGAATTGCCAAAATTCAGATTTTTGCTGAAATTGTGACCCCGGGGCTTAGGGATTTTTTCAAAAAATAATTTTCTGTCGGTTAGGTTTTTGAGGGCTGATTTCTTGTCCAGCGATAAAAAGCCTTCTGTTTCTATACCCAAAGCTTTCAGGGGATCATTTTCAACCTTTTTACACCATTTTTGAGTGAATTGCCAAAAGTCATATTTTTGCTGAAATTGTGACCCCGGGGCTTAGGGATTTTTTCAAAAAAATATTTTCTGCCGGTTAAGTTTTTGAGGGCTGATTACTTGTCCTGTGATAAAAAGCCTTCTGTTTCGAGTGCCAAAGCTTTCAGGGGAGCAGTTGCAAGCTTTTGGCACCATTTTGGAGTGAATTGCCAAAAGTCAGATTTTTGCTGAAATTGTGACCCCGGGGCTTAGGGATTTTTTCAAAAAAATATTTCCTGCCGGGTAAGTTTTTGAGGGCTTATTTCTTGACCTGTGATAGAAAGCTTTCTGTTTCGAGTGCCAAACCTTTCAGGAGAGCATTTTCAAGCTTTTGGCACCATTTTGGAGTGAATTGCCAAAAGTCAGATTTTTGCTGAAATTGTGACCCCGGGGCTTAGGGATTTTTTCAAAAAAATATTTTCTGCCGGTTAAGTTTTTGAGGGCTGATTTCTTGTCCTGTGATAAAAAGTCTTCTGTTTCCATCGCCAAACCTTTCAGGAGAGCATTTTCAAGCTTCTTGTACCATTTTTGAGTGAATTGCCAAAAGTCAGATTTTTGCTGAAATTGTGACCCCGGTGCTTAGGGATTTTTTCAAAAAAATATTTTCTGCCGGTTAAGTTTTTGAGGTCTGATTTCTTGTCCTGTGATAAAAAGCCTTCTGTTTCTATCACCAAAGCTTTCAGGGGATCATTTTCAAGCTTCTTGCACCATTTTTGAGTGAATTGCCAAAAGTCAGATTTTTGCTGAAATTGTGACCCCGGGGCTTAGGGATTTTTCCAAAAAAATATTTCCTGCCGGTTAAGTTTTTGAGGGCTGATTGCTTGTCCTGTGATAAAAAGCCTTCTGTTTCCATCGCCAAACCTTTCAGGAGAGCATTTTCAAGCTTTTGGCACCATTTTTGAGTGAATTGCCAAAAGTCAGATTTTTCCTGAGATTGTGACCCCGGGGTTTAGGGATTTTTTCAAAAAAATATTTTCTGCCGGTTAAGTTTTTGAGGGCTGGTTTCTTGTCCTGTGATAAAAAGCCTTCTGTTTCGAGTGCCAAACCTTTCAGGGGATGTTTTTCAACCTTTTTGCACCATTTTTGAGTGATCTGCCAAAAGTCAGATTTTCCCTGAAATTGTGACCCCGGGGCTTAGGGATTTTTTCAAAAAAATATTTTCTGCCGGTTAAGTTTTTGAGGGCTGATTTCTTGTCCTGTGATAAAAAGCCTTCTGTTTCGAGTGCCAAACCTTTCAGGGGAGCATTTTCAAGCTTTTGGCACCATTTTTGAGTGAATTGCCAAAAGTCAGATTTTTGCTGAAATTGTGACGCCGGGGCTTAGGGATTTTTTCAAAAAAATATTTTCTGCCGGTTAAGTTTTTGAGGGCTGATTTCTTGTCCTGTGATAAAAAGCCTTCTGTTTCTATCACCAAAGGTTTCAGGGTTTCATTTTCAAGCTTCTTGCACCATTTTTGAGTGAATTGCCAAAAGTCATATTTTTGCTGAAATTGTGACCCCGGGGCTTAGGGATTTTTTCAAAAAAAAATTTTCTGCCGGTTAAGTTTTTGAGGGCTGATTTCTTGTCCTGTGATAAAAAGCCTTCTGTTTCGAGTGCCAAACCTTTCAGGGGAGCATTTTCAAGCTTTTGGCACCATTTTTGAGTGAATTGCCAAAAGTCAGATTTTTGCTGAAATTGTGACGCCGGGGCTTAGGGATTTTTTCAAAAAAATATTTTCTGCCGGTTAAGTTTTTGAGGGCTGATTTCTTGTCCTGTGATAAAAAGCCTTCTGTTTCTATCACCAAAGGTTTCAGGGTTTCATTTTCAAGCTTCTTGCACCATTTTTGAGTGAATTGCCAAAAGTCAGATTTTTGCTGAAATTGTGACCCCGGGGCTTAGGGATTTTTTCAAAAAAATATTTTCTGCCGGTTAAGTTTTTGAGGGCTGGTTTCTTGTCCTGTGATAAAAAGCCTTCTGTTTCGAGTGCCAAACCTTTCAGGGGATGTTTTTCAACCTTTTTGCACCATTTTTGAGTGATCTGCCAAAAGTCAGATTTTCCCTGAAATTGTGACCCCGGGGCTTAGGGATTTTTTCAAAAAAATATTTTCTGCCGGTTAAGTTTTTGAGGGCTGATTTCTTGTCCTGTGATAAAAAGCCTTCTGTTTCGAGTGCCAAACCTTTCAGGGGAGCATTTTCAAGCTTTTGGCACCATTTTTGAGTGAATTGCCAAAAGTCAGATTTTTGCTGAAATTGTGACGCCGGGGCTTAGGGATTTTTTCAAAAAAATATTTTCTGCCGGTTAAGTTTTTGAGGGCTGATTTCTTGTCCTGTGATAAAAAGCCTTCTGTTTCTATCACCAAAGGTTTCAGGGTTTCATTTTCAAGCTTCTTGCACCATTTTTGAGTGAATTGCCAAAAGTCATATTTTTGCTGAAATTGTGACCCCGGGGCTTAGGGATTTTTTCAAAAAAATATTTTCTGCCGGTTAAGTTTTTGAGGGCTGATTTCTTGTCCTGTGATAAAAAGCCTTCTGTTTCGAGTGCCAAACCTTTCAGGGGAGCATTTTCAAGCTTTTGGCACCATTTTTGAGTGAATTGCCAAAAGTCAGATTTTTGCTGAAATTGTGACGCCGGGGCTTAGGGATTTTTTCAAAAAAATATTTTCTGCCGGTTAAGTTTTTGAGGGCTGATTTCTTGTCCTGTGATAAAAAGCCTTCTGTTTCTATCACCAAAGGTTTCAGGGTTTCATTTTCAAGCTTCTTGCACCATTTTTGAGTGAATTGCCAAAAGTCAGATTTTTGCTGAAATTGTGACCCCGGGGCTTAGGGATTTTTTCAAAAAAATATTTCCTGCCGGGTAAGTTTTTGAGGGCTTATTTCTTGACCTGTGATAGAAAGCTTTCTGTTTCGAGTGCCAAACCTTTCAGGAGAGCATTTGCAAGCTTTTGGCACCATTTTTGAGTGAATTGCCAAAAGTCAGATTTTTCCTGAAATTGTGACCCCGGGGCTTAGGGATTTTTTCAAAAAATAATTTTCTGTCGGTTAGGTTTTTGAGGGGTGATTTCTTGTCCTGCGATAAAAAGCCTTCTGTTTCTATCACCAAAGCTTTCAGGGGATCATTCTCAGCCTTTTTACACCATTTTTGAGTGAATTGCCAAAAGTCATATTTTTGCTGAAATTCTGACCCCGGGGCTTAGGGATTTTTTTAAAAAAAATATTTCCTGCCGGGTAAGTTTTTGAGGGCTTATTTCTTGACCTGTGATAGAAAGCTTTCTGTTTCGAGTGCCAAACCTTTCAGGAGAGCATTTTCAAGCTTTTGGCACCATTTTTGAGTGAATTGCCAAAAGGCAGATTTTTGCTGAAATTGTGACCCCGGGGCTTAGGGATTTTTTTAAAAAAAATATTTTCTGCCGGTTAAGTTTTTGAGGGCTCATTTCTTGTCTTGTGATAAAAAGCCTTCTGTTTCGAGTGGCAAAGCTTTCAGGAGAGCATTTACAAGCTTTTGGCACCATTTTGGAGTCAATTGCCAAAAGTCAGATTTTTGCTGAAATTGTGACCCCGGGGCTTAGGGATTTTTTCAAAAAAAATATTTTCTGCCGGTTAAGTTTTTGAGGGCTGATTTCTTGTCCTGTGATAAAAAGCCTTCTGTTTCCATCGCCAAACCTTTCAGGAGAGCATTTTCAACCTTTTGGCACCATTTTTGAGTGAATTGCCAAAAGTCAGATTTTTGCTGAAATTGTGACCCCGGGGCTTAGGGATTTTTTCAAAAAAATATTTTCTGCCGGTTAAGTTTTTGAGGTCTGATTTCTTGTCCTGTGATAAAAAGCCTTCTGTTTCGAGTGCCAAACCTTTCAGGGGATCATTTTCAAGCTCCTTGCACCATTTTTGAGTGAATTGCCAAAAGTAAGATTTTTGCTGAAATTGTGACCCCGGGGCTTAGGGATTTTTTCAAAAAAATATTTTCTGCCGGTTAAGTTTTTGAGGGCTGATTTCTTGTCCTGTGATAAAAAGCCTTCTGTTTCTATCACCAAAGGTTTCAGGGGATCATTTTCAAGCTTCTTGCACCATTTTTGAGTGAATTGCCAAAAGTCAGATTTTTGCTGAAATTGTGACCCCGGGGCTTAGGGATTTTTTCAAAAATATATATCTGCCGGTTAAGTTTTTGAGGTCTGATTTCTTGTCCTGTGATAAAAAGCCTTCTGTTTCCATCGCCAAACCTTTCAGGAGAGCATTTTCAACCTTTTTGCACCATTTTTGAGTGAATTGCCAAAAGTCAGATTTTTGCTGAAATTGTGACCCCGGAGCTTAGGGATTTTTCCAAAAAAATATTTCCTGCCGGTTACGTTTTTGAGGGCTGATTGCTTGTCCTGTGATAAAAAGCCTTCTGTTTCGAGTGGCAAAGCTTTCAGGAGAGCATTTACAAGCTTTTGGCACCATTTTGGAGTCAATTGCCAAAAGTCAGATTTTTGCTGAAATTGTGACCCCGGGGCTTAGGGATTTTTTCAAAAAAAATATTTTCTGCCGGTTAAGTTTTTGAGGGCTGATTTCCTGTCCTGTGATAAAACGCCTTCTGTTTCCATCACGAAACCTTTCAGGAGAGCATTTTCAACCTTTTGGCACCATTTTGGAGTGAATTGCCAAAAGTCAGATTTTTCCTGAAATTGTGACCCCGGGGCTTAGGGATTTTTTCAAAAAAATATTTTCTGCCGGTTAAGTTTTTGAGGGCTGATTTCTTGTCCTGTGATAAAAAGCCTTCTGTTTCGAGTGCCAAACCTTTCAGGGGAGCATTTTCAAGCTTTTGGCACCATTTTTGAGTGAATTGCCAAAAGTCAGATTTTTGCTGAAATTGTGACGCCGGGGCTTAGGGATTTTTTCAAAAAAATATTTTCTGCCGGTGAAGTTTTTGAGGGCTGATTTCTTGTCCTGTGATAAAAAGCCTTCTGTTTCTATCACCAAAGGTTTCAGGGTTTCATTTTCAAGCTTCTTGCACCATTTTTGAGTGAATTGCCAAAAGTCAGATTTTTGCTGAAATTGTGACCCCGGGGCTTAGGGATTTTTTCAAAAAAATATTTTCTGCCGGTTAAGTTTTTGAGGGCTGATTTCTTGTCCTGTGATAAAAAGCCTTCTGTTTCGAGTGCCAAACCTTTCAGGGGAGCATTTTCAAGCTTTTGGCACCATTTTTGAGTGAATTGCCAAAAGTCAGATTTTTGCTGAAATTGTGACGCCGGGGCTTAGGGATTTTTTCAAAAAAATATTTTCTGCCGGTTAAGTTTTTGAGGGCTGATTTCTTGTCCTGTGATAAAAAGCCTTCTGTTTCTATCACCAAAGGTTTCAGGGTTTCATTTTCAAGCTTCTTGCACCATTTTTGAGTGAATTGCCAAAAGTCAGATTTTTGCTGAAATTGTGACCCCGGGGCTTAGGGATTTTTTCAAAAAAATATTTCCTGCCGGGTAAGTTTTTGAGGGCTTATTTCTTGACCTGTGATAGTAAGCTTTCTGTTTCGAGTGCCAAACCTTTCAGGAGAGCATTTGCAAGCTTTTGGCACCATTTTTGAGTGAATTGCCAAAAGGCAGATTTTTGCTGAAATTGTGACCCCGGGGCTTAGGGATTTTTTTAAAAAAAATATTTTCTGCCGGTTAAGTTTTTGAGGGCTCATTTCTTGTCTTGTGATAAAAAGCCTTCTGTTTCGAGTGGCAAAGCTTTCAGGAGAGCATTTACAAGCTTTTGGCACCATTTTGGAGTCAATTGCCAAAAGTCAGATTTTTGCTGAAATTGTGACCCCGGGGCTTAGGGATTTTTTCAAAAAAAATATTTTCTGCCGGTTAAGTTTTTGAGGGCTGATTTCTTGTCCTGTGATAAAAAGCCTTCTGTTTCCATCGCCAAACCTTTCAGGAGAGCATTTTCAACCTTTTGGCACCATTTTTGAGTGAATTGCCAAAAGTCAGATTTTTGCTGAAATTGTGACCCCGGGGCTTAGGGATTTTTTCAAAAAAATATTTTCTGCCGGTTAAGTTTTTGAGGTCTGATTTCTTGTCCTGTGATAAAAAGCCTTCTGTTTCGAGTGCCAAACCTTTCAGGGGATCATTTTCAAGCTTCTTGCACCATTTTTGAGTGAATTGCCAAAAGTAAGATTTTTGCTGAAATTGTGACCCCGGGGCTTAGGGATTTTTTCAAAAAAATATTTCCTGCCGGGTAAGTTTTTGAGGGCTTATTTCTTGACCTGTGAAAGAAAGCTTTCTGTTTCGAGTGCCAAATCTTTCAGGAGAGCATTTTCAAGCTTTTGGCACCATTTTTGAGTGAATTGCCAAAAGTCAGATTTTTCCTGAAATTGTGACCCCGGGGCTTAGGGATTTTTTCAAAAAAATATTTTCTGCCGGTTAAGTTTTTGAGGGCTGATTTCTTGTCCTGTGATAAAAAGCCTTCTGTTTCTATCACCAAAGGTTTCAGGGGATCATTTTCAAGCTTCTTGCACCATTTTTGAGTGAATTGCCAAAAGTCAGATTTTTGCTGAAATTGTGACCCCGGGGCTTAGGGATTTTTTCAAAAATATATATCTGCCGGTTAAGTTTTTGAGGTCTGATTTCTTGTCCTGTGATAAAAAGCCTTCTGTTTCCATCGCCAAACCTTTCAGGAGAGCATTTTCAACCTTTTTGCACCATTTTTGAGTGAATTGCCAAAATTCAGATTTTTGCTGAAATTGTGACCCCGGAGCTTAGGGATTTTTCCAAAAAAATATTTCCTGCCGGTTAAGTTTTTGAGGGCTGATTGCTTGTCCTGTGATAAAAAGCCTTCTGTTTCGAGTGGCAAAGCTTTCAGGAGAGCATTTACAAGCTTTTGGCACCATTTTGGAGTCAATTGCCAAAAGTCAGATTTTTGCTGAAATTGTGACCCCGGGGCTTAGGGATTTTTTCAAAAAAAATATTTTCTGCCGGTTAAGTTTTTGAGGGCTGATTTCCTGTCCTGTGATAAAACGCCTTCTGTTTCCATCACCAAACCTTTCAGGAGAGCATTTTCAACCTTTTGGCACCATTTTGGAGTGAATTGCCAAAAGTCAGATTTTTCCTGAAATTGTGACCCCGGGGCTTAGGGATTTTTTCAAAAAAATAATTTCTGCCGGTTAAGTTTTTGAGGTCTGATTTCTTGTCCTGTGATAAAAAGCCTTCTGTTTCTATCACCAAAGCTTTCAGGAGAGCATTTTCAACCTTTTGGCACCATTTTGGAGTGAATTGCCAAAAGTCAGATTTTTGCTGAAATTGTGACCCCGGGGCTTAGGGATTTTTTCAAAAAAATATTTTCTGCCGGTTAAGTTTTTGAGGGCTGATTTCTTGTCCTGTGATAAAACGCCTTCTGTTTCGAGTGCCAAACCTTTCAGGGGACCATTTCCAACCTTTTTGCACCATTTTTGAGTGAATTGCCAAAAGTAAGATTTTTGCTGAAATTGTGACCCCGGGGCTTAGGGATTTTTTCAAAAAAATATTTTCTGCCGGTTAAGTTTTTGAGGGCTGATTTCTTGTCCTGTGATAAAAAGCCTTCTGTTTCGAGTGCCAAACCTTTCAGGGGACCATTTCCAACCTTTTTGCACCATTTTTGAGTGAATTGCCAAAAGTAAGATTTTTGCTGAAATTGTGACCCCGGGGCTTAGGGATTTTTTCAAAAAAATATTTTCTGCCGGTTAAGTTTTTGAGGGCTGATTTCTTGTCCTGTGATAAAAAGTCTTCTGTTTCCATCGCCAAACCTTTCAGGAGAGCATTTTCAAGCTTCTTGTACCATTTTTGAGTGAATTGCCAAAAGTCAGATTTTTGCTGAAATTGTGACCCCGGGGCTTAGGGATTTTTTCAAAAAAATATTTTCTGCCGGTTAAGTTTTTGAGGTCTGATTTCTTGTCCTGTGATAAAAAGCCTTCTGTTTCTATCACCAAAGCTTTCAGGGGATCATTTTCAAGCTTCTTGCACCATTTTTGAGTGAATTGCCAAAAGTCAGATTTTTGCTGAAATTGTGACCCCGGGGCTTAGGGATTTTTTCAAAAAAATATTTCCTGCCGGGTAAGTTTTTGAGGGCTTATTTCTTGACCTGTGATAAAAAGCCTTCTGTTTCGAGTGCCAAACCTTTCAGGGGATGTTTTTCAACCTTTTTGCACCATTTTTGAGTGAATTGCCAAAAGTCAGATTTTTGCTGAAATTGTGACCCCGGGGCTTAGGGATTTTTTCAAAAATATATATCTGCCGGTTAAGTTTTTGAGGTCTGATTTCTTGTCCTGTGATAAAAAGCCTTCTGTTTCCATCGCCAAACCTTTCAGGAGAGCATTTTCAACCTTTTTGCACCATTTTTGAGTGAATTGCCAAAATTCAGATTTTTGCTGAAATTGTGACCCCGGGGCTTAGGGATTTTTTCAAAAAATAATTTTCTGTCGGTTAGGTTTTTGAGGGCTGATTTCTTGTCCAGCGATAAAAAGCCTTCTGTTTCTATACCCAAAGCTTTCAGGGGATCATTTTCAACCTTTTTACACCATTTTTGAGTGAATTGCCAAAAGTCATATTTTTGCTGAAATTGTGACCCCGGGGCTTAGGGATTTTTTCAAAAAAATATTTTCTGCCGGTTAAGTTTTTGAGGGCTGATTACTTGTCCTGTGATAAAAAGCCTTCTGTTTCGAGTGCCAAAGCTTTCAGGGGAGCAGTTGCAAGCTTTTGGCACCATTTTGGAGTGAATTGCCAAAAGTCAGATTTTTGCTGAAATTGTGACCCCGGGGCTTAGGGATTTTTTCAAAAAAATATTTTCTGCCGGTTAAGTTTTTGAGGGCTGATTTCTTGTCCTGTGATAAAAAGCCTTCTGTTTCGAGTGCCAAACCTTTCAGGGGAGCATTTTCAAGCTTTTGGCACCATTTTTGAGTGAATTGCCAAAAGTCAGATTTTTGCTGAAATTGTGACGCCGGGGCTTAGGGATTTTTTCAAAAAAATATTTTCTGCCGGTTAAGTTTTTGAGGGCTGATTTCTTGTCCTGTGATAAAAAGCCTTCTGTTTCTATCACCAAAGGTTTCAGGGTTTCATTTTCAAGCTTCTTGCACCATTTTTGAGTGAATTGCCAAAAGTCAGATTTTTGCTGAAATTGTGACCCCGGGGCTTAGGGATTTTTTCAAAAAAATATTTCCTGCCGGGTAAGTTTTTGAGGGCTTATTTCTTGACCTGTGATAGAAAGCTTTCTGTTTCGAGTGCCAAACCTTTCAGGAGAGCATTTGCAAGCTTTTGGCACCATTTTTGAGTGAATTGCCAAAAGTCAGATTTTTCCTGAAATTGTGACCCCGGGGCTTAGGGATTTTTTCAAAAAATAATTTTCTGTCGGTTAGGTTTTTGAGGGGTGATTTCTTGTCCTGCGATAAAAAGCCTTCTGTTTCTATCACCAAAGCTTTCAGGGGATCATTCTCAGCCTTTTTACACCATTTTTGAGTGAATTGCCAAAAGTCATATTTTTGCTGAAATTCTGACCCCGGGGCTTAGGGATTTTTTTAAAAAAAATATTTCCTGCCGGGTAAGTTTTTGAGGGCTTATTTCTTGACCTGTGATAGAAAGCTTTCTGTTTCGAGTGCCAAACCTTTCAGGAGAGCATTTTCAAGCTTTTGGCACCATTTTTGAGTGAATGGCCAAAAGGCAGATTTTTGCTGAAATTGTGACCCCGGGGCTTAGGGATTTTTTTTAAAAAAATATTTTCTGCCGGTTAAGTTTTTGAGGGCTCATTTCTTGTCTTGTGATAAAAAGCCTTCTGTTTCGAGTGGCAAAGCTTTCAGGAGAGCATTTACAAGCTTTTGGCACCATTTTGGAGTCAATTGCCAAAAGTCAGATTTTTGCTGAAATTGTGACCCCGGGGCTTAGGGATTTTTTCAAAAAAAATATTTTCTGCCGGTTAAGTTTTTGAGGGCTGATTTCTTGTCCTGTGATAAAAAGCCTTCTGTTTCCATCGCCAAACCTTTCAGGAGAGCATTTTCAACCTTTTGGCACCATTTTTGAGTGAATTGCCAAAAGTCAGATTTTTGCTGAAATTGTGACCCCGGGGCTTAGGGATTTTTTCAAAAAAATATTTTCTGCCGGTTAAGTTTTTGAGGTCTGATTTCTTGTCCTGTGATAAAAAGCCTTCTGTTTCGAGTGCCAAACCTTTCAGGGGATCATTTTCAAGCTCCTTGCACCATTTTTGAGTGAATTGCCAAAAGTAAGATTTTTGCTGAAATTGTGACCCCGGGGCTTAGGGATTTTTTCAAAAAAATATTTTCTGCCGGTTAAGTTTTTGAGGGCTGATTTCTTGTCCTGTGATAAAAAGCCTTCTGTTTCTATCACCAAAGGTTTCAGGGGATCATTTTCAAGCTTCTTGCACCATTTTTGAGTGAATTGCCAAAAGTCAGATTTTTGCTGAAATTGTGACCCCGGGGCTTAGGGATTTTTTCAAAAATATATATCTGCCGGTTAAGTTTTTGAGGTCTGATTTCTTGTCCTGTGATAAAAAGCCTTCTGTTTCCATCGCCAAACCTTTCAGGAGAGCATTTTCAACCTTTTTGCACCATTTTTGAGTGAATTGCCAAAAGTCAGATTTTTGCTGAAATTGTGACCCCGGAGCTTAGGGATTTTTCCAAAAAAATATTTCCTGCCGGTTAAGTTTTTGAGGGCTGATTGCTTGTCCTGTGATAAAAAGCCTTCTGTTTCGAGTGGCAAAGCTTTCAGGAGAGCATTTACAAGCTTTTGGCACCATTTTGGAGTCAATTGCCAAAAGTCAGATTTTTGCTGAAATTGTGACCCCGGGGCTTAGGGATTTTTTCAAAAAAAATATTTTCTGCCGGTTAAGTTTTTGAGGGCTGATTTCCTGTCCTGTGATAAAACGCCTTCTGTTTCCATCACGAAACCTTTCAGGAGAGCATTTTCAACCTTTTGGCACCATTTTGGAGTGAATTGCCAAAAGTCAGATTTTTCCTGAAATTGTGACCCCGGGGCTTAGGGATTTTTTCAAAAAAATATTTTCTGCCGGTTAAGTTTTTGAGGGCTGATTTCTTGTCCTGTGATAAAAAGCCTTCTGTTTCGAGTGCCAAACCTTTCAGGGGAGCATTTTCAAGCTTTTGGCACCATTTTTGAGTGAATTGCCAAAAGTCAGATTTTTGCTGAAATTGTGACGCCGGGGCTTAGGGATTTTTTCAAAAAAATATTTTCTGCCGGTGAAGTTTTTGAGGGCTGATTTCTTGTCCTGTGATAAAAAGCCTTCTGTTTCTATCACCAAAGGTTTCAGGGTTTCATTTTCAAGCTTCTTGCACCATTTTTGAGTGAATTGCCAAAAGTCAGATTTTTGCTGAAATTGTGACCCCGGGGCTTAGGGATTTTTTCAAAAAAATATTTTCTGCCGGTTAAGTTTTTGAGGGCTGATTTCTTGTCCTGTGATAAAAAGCCTTCTGTTTCGAGTGCCAAACCTTTCAGGGGAGCATTTTCAAGCTTTTGGCACCATTTTTGAGTGAATTGCCAAAAGTCAGATTTTTGCTGAAATTGTGACGCCGGGGCTTAGGGATTTTTTCAAAAAAATATTTTCTGCCGGTTAAGTTTTTGAGGGCTGATTTCTTGTCCTGTGATAAAAAGCCTTCTGTTTCTATCACCAAAGGTTTCAGGGTTTCATTTTCAAGCTTCTTGCACCATTTTTGAGTGAATTGCCAAAAGTCAGATTTTTGCTGAAATTGTGACCCCGGGGCTTAGGGATTTTTTCAAAAAAATATTTCCTGCCGGGTAAGTTTTTGAGGGCTTATTTCTTGACCTGTGATAGAAAGCTTTCTGTTTCGAGTGCCAAACCTTTCAGGAGAGCATTTGCAAGCTTTTGGCACCATTTTTGAGTGAATTGCCAAAAGGCAGATTTTTGCTGAAATTGTGACCCCGGGGCTTAGGGATTTTTTTAAAAAAAATATTTTCTGCCGGTTAAGTTTTTGAGGGCTCATTTCTTGTCTTGTGATAAAAAGCCTTCTGTTTCGAGTGGCAAAGCTTTCAGGAGAGCATTTACAAGCTTTTGGCACCATTTTGGAGTCAATTGCCAAAAGTCAGATTTTTGCTGAAATTGTGACCCCGGGGCTTAGGGATTTTTTCAAAAAAAATATTTTCTGCCGGTTAAGTTTTTGAGGGCTGATTTCTTGTCCTGTGATAAAAAGCCTTCTGTTTCCATCGCCAAACCTTTCAGGAGAGCATTTTCAACCTTTTGGCACCATTTTTGAGTGAATTGCCAAAAGTCAGATTTTTGCTGAAATTGTGACCCCGGGGCTTAGGGATTTTTTCAAAAAAATATTTTCTGCCGGTTAAGTTTTTGAGGTCTGATTTCTTGTCCTGTGATAAAAAGCCTTCTGTTTCGAGTGCCAAACCTTTCAGGGGATCATTTTCAAGCTTCTTGCACCATTTTTGAGTGAATTGCCAAAAGTAAGATTTTTGCTGAAATTGTGACCCCGGGGCTTAGGGATTTTTTCAAAAAAATATTTCCTGCCGGGTAAGTTTTTGAGGGCTTATTTCTTGACCTGTGAAAGAAAGCTTTCTGTTTCGAGTGCCAAATCTTTCAGGAGAGCATTTTCAAGCTTTTGGCACCATTTTTGAGTGAATTGCCAAAAGTCAGATTTTTCCTGAAATTGTGACCCCGGGGCTTAGGGATTTTTTCAAAAAAATATTTTCTGCCGGTTAAGTTTTTGAGGGCTGATTTCTTGTCCTGTGATAAAAAGCCTTCTGTTTCTATCACCAAAGGTTTCAGGGGATCATTTTCAAGCTTCTTGCACCATTTTTGAGTGAATTGCCAAAAGTCAGATTTTTGCTGAAATTGTGACCCCGGGGCTTAGGGATTTTTTCAAAAATATATATCTGCCGGTTAAGTTTTTGAGGTCTGATTTCTTGTCCTGTGATAAAAAGCCTTCTGTTTCCATCGCCAAACCTTTCAGGAGAGCATTTTCAACCTTTTTGCACCATTTTTGAGTGAATTGCCAAAATTCAGATTTTTGCTGAAATTGTGACCCCGGAGCTTAGGGATTTTTCCAAAAAAATATTTCCTGCCGGTTAAGTTTTTGAGGGCTGATTGCTTGTCCTGTGATAAAAAGCCTTCTGTTTCGAGTGGCAAAGCTTTCAGGAGAGCATTTACAAGCTTTTGGCACCATTTTGGAGTCAATTGCCAAAAGTCAGATTTTTGCTGAAATTGTGACCCCGGGGCTTAGGGATTTTTTCAAAAAAAATATTTTCTGCCGGTTAAGTTTTTGAGGGCTGATTTCCTGTCCTGTGATAAAACGCCTTCTGTTTCCATCACCAAACCTTTCAGGAGAGCATTTTCAACCTTTTGGCACCATTTTGGAGTGAATTGCCAAAAGTCAGATTTTTCCTGAAATTGTGACCCCGGGGCTTAGGGATTTTTTCAAAAAAATAATTTCTGCCGGTTAAGTTTTTGAGGTCTGATTTCTTGTCCTGTGATAAAAAGCCTTCTGTTTCTATCACCAAAGCTTTCAGGAGAGCATTTTCAACCTTTTGGCACCATTTTGGAGTGAATTGCCAAAAGTCAGATTTTTGCTGAAATTGTGACCCCGGGGCTTAGGGATTTTTTCAAAAAAATATTTTCTGCCGGTTAAGTTTTTGAGGGCTGATTTCTTGTCCTGTGATAAAACGCCTTCTGTTTCGAGTGCCAAACCTTTCAGGGGACCATTTCCAACCTTTTTGCACCATTTTTGAGTGAATTGCCAAAAGTAAGATTTTTGCTGAAATTGTGACCCCGGGGCTTAGGGATTTTTTCAAAAAAATATTTTCTGCCGGTTAAGTTTTTGAGGGCTGATTTCTTGTCCTGTGATAAAAAGCCTTCTGTTTCGAGTGCCAAACCTTTCAGGGGACCATTTCCAACCTTTTTGCACCATTTTTGAGTGAATTGCCAAAAGTAAGATTTTTGCTGAAATTGTGACCCCGGGGCTTAGGGATTTTTTCAAAAAAATATTTTCTGCCGGTTAAGTTTTTGAGGGCTGATTTCTTGTCCTGTGATAAAAAGTCTTCTGTTTCCATCGCCAAACCTTTCAGGAGAGCATTTTCAAGCTTCTTGTACCATTTTTGAGTGAATTGCCAAAAGTCAGATTTTTGCTGAAATTGTGACCCCGGGGCTTAGGGATTTTTTCAAAAAAATATTTTCTGCCGGTTAAGTTTTTGAGGTCTGATTTCTTGTCCTGTGATAAAAAGCCTTCTGTTTCTATCACCAAAGCTTTCAGGGGATCATTTTCAAGCTTCTTGCACCATTTTTGAGTGAATTGCCAAAAGTCAGATTTTTGCTGAAATTGTGACCCCGGGGCTTAGGGATTTTTTCAAAAAAATATTTCCTGCCGGGTAAGTTTTTGAGGGCTTATTTCTTGACCTGTGATAAAAAGCCTTCTGTTTCGAGTGCCAAACCTTTCAGGGGATGTTTTTCAACCTTTTTGCACCATTTTTGAGTGAATTGCCAAAAGTCAGATTTTTGCTGAAATTGTGACCCCGGGGCTTAGGGATTTTTTCAAAAATATATATCTGCCGGTTAAGTTTTTGAGGTCTGATTTCTTGTCCTGTGATAAAAAGCCTTCTGTTTCCATCGCCAAACCTTTCAGGAGAGCATTTTCAACCTTTTTGCACCATTTTTGAGTGAATTGCCAAAATTCAGATTTTTGCTGAAATTGTGACCCCGGGGCTTAGGGATTTTTTCAAAAATATATATCTGCCGGTTAAGTTTTTGAGGTCTGATTTCTTGTCCTGTGATAAAAAGCCTTCTGTTTCTATCACCAAAGCTTTCAGGGGATCATTTTCAACCTTTTTGCACCATTTTTGAGTGAATTGCCAAAAGTCAGATTTTTGCTGAAATTGTGACTCCGGGGCTTAGGGATTTTTTCAAAAAAATATTTCCTGCCGGGTAAGTTTTTGAGGGCTGATTTCTTGTCCTGTGATAAAAAGCCTTCTGTTTCGAGTGCCAAACCTTTCAGGGGATCATTTCCAACCTTTTTGCACCATTTTTGAGTGAATTGCCAAAAGTAAGATCTTTGCTGAAATTGTGACCCCGGGGCTTAGGGATTTTTTCAAAAAAATATTTTCTGCCGGTTAAGTTTTTGAGGGCTGATTACTTGTCCTGTGATAAAAAGCCTTCTGTTTCGAGTGCCAAAGCTTTCAGGGGAGCAGTTGCAAGCTTTTGGCACCATTTTGGAGTGAATTGCCAAAAGTCAGATTTTTGCTGAAATTGTGACCCCGGGGCTTAGGGATTTTTTCAAAAAAATATTTCCTGCCGGGTAAGTTTTTGAGGGCTTATTTCTTGACCTGTGATAGAAAGCTTTCTGTTTCGAGTGCCAAACCTTTCAGGAGAGCATTTTCAAGCTTTTGGCACCATTTTTGAGTGAATTGCCAAAAGTCAGATTTTTGCTGAAATTGTGACCCCGGGGCTTAGGGATTTTTTCAAAAATATATATCTGCCGGTTAAGTTTTTGAGGTCTGATTTCTTGTCCTGTGATAAAAAGCCTTCTGTTTCCATCGCCAAACCTTTCAGGAGAGCATTTTCAACCTTTTTGCACCATTTTTGAGTGAATTGCCAAAATTCAGATTTTTGCTGAAATTGTGACCCCGGAGCTTAGGGATTTTTCCAAAAAAATATTTCCTGCCGGTTAAGTTTTTGAGGGCTGATTGCTTGTCCTGTGATAAAAAGCCTTCTGTTTCGAGTGGCAAAGCTTTCAGGAGAGCATTTACAAGCTTTTGGCACCATTTTGGAGTCAATTGCCAAAAGTCAGATTTTTGCTGAAATTGTGACCCCGGGGCTTAGGGATTTTTTCAAAAAAAATATTTTCTGCCGGTTAAGTTTTTGAGGGCTGATTTCCTGTCCTGTGATAAAACGCCTTCTGTTTCCATCACCAAACCTTTCAGGAGAGCATTTTCAACCTTTTGGCACCATTTTGGAGTGAATTGCCAAAAGTCAGATTTTTCCTGAAATTGTGACCCCGGGGCTTAGGGATTTTTTCAAAAAAATAATTTCTGCCGGTTAAGTTTTTGAGGTCTGATTTCTTGTCCTGTGATAAAAAGCCTTCTGTTTCTATCACCAAAGCTTTCAGGAGAGCATTTTCAACCTTTTGGCACCATTTTGGAGTGAATTGCCAAAAGTCAGATTTTTGCTGAAATTGTGACCCCGGGGCTTAGGGATTTTTTCAAAAAAATATTTTCTGCCGGTTAAGTTTTTGAGGGCTGATTTCTTGTCCTGTGATAAAACGCCTTCTGTTTCGAGTGCCAAACCTTTCAGGGGACCATTTCCAACCTTTTTGCACCATTTTTGAGTGAATTGCCAAAAGTAAGATTTTTGCTGAAATTGTGACCCCGGGGCTTAGGGATTTTTTCAAAAAAATATTTTCTGCCGGTTAAGTTTTTGAGGGCTGATTTCTTGTCCTGTGATAAAAAGCCTTCTGTTTCGAGTGCCAAACCTTTCAGGGGACCATTTCCAACCTTTTTGCACCATTTTTGAGTGAATTGCCAAAAGTAAGATTTTTGCTGAAATTGTGACCCCGGGGCTTAGGGATTTTTTCAAAAAAATATTTTCTGCCGGTTAAGTTTTTGAGGGCTGATTTCTTGTCCTGTGATAAAAAGTCTTCTGTTTCCATCGCCAAACCTTTCAGGAGAGCATTTTCAAGCTTCTTGTACCATTTTTGAGTGAATTGCCAAAAGTCAGATTTTTGCTGAAATTGTGACCCCGGGGCTTAGGGATTTTTTCAAAAAAATATTTTCTGCCGGTTAAGTTTTTGAGGTCTGATTTCTTGTCCTGTGATAAAAAGCCTTCTGTTTCTATCACCAAAGCTTTCAGGGGATCATTTTCAAGCTTCTTGCACCATTTTTGAGTGAATTGCCAAAAGTCAGATTTTTGCTGAAATTGTGACCCCGGGGCTTAGGGATTTTTTCAAAAAAATATTTCCTGCCGGGTAAGTTTTTGAGGGCTTATTTCTTGACCTGTGATAAAAAGCCTTCTGTTTCGAGTGCCAAACCTTTCAGGGGATGTTTTTCAACCTTTTTGCACCATTTTTGAGTGAATTGCCAAAAGTCAGATTTTTGCTGAAATTGTGACCCCGGGGCTTAGGGATTTTTTCAAAAATATATATCTGCCGGTTAAGTTTTTGAGGTCTGATTTCTTGTCCTGTGATAAAAAGCCTTCTGTTTCCATCGCCAAACCTTTCAGGAGAGCATTTTCAACCTTTTTGCACCATTTTTGAGTGAATTGCCAAAATTCAGATTTTTGCTGAAATTGTGACCCCGGGGCTTAGGGATTTTTTCAAAAATATATATCTGCCGGTTAAGTTTTTGAGGTCTGATTTCTTGTCCTGTGATAAAAAGCCTTCTGTTTCTATCACCAAAGCTTTCAGGGGATCATTTTCAACCTTTTTGCACCATTTTTGAGTGAATTGCCAAAAGTCAGATTTTTGCTGAAATTGTGACTCCGGGGCTTAGGGATTTTTTCAAAAAAATATTTCCTGCCGGGTAAGTTTTTGAGGGCTGATTTCTTGTCCTGTGATAAAAAGCCTTCTGTTTCGAGTGCCAAACCTTTCAGGGGATCATTTCCAACCTTTTTGCACCATTTTTGAGTGAATTGCCAAAAGTAAGATCTTTGCTGAAATTGTGACCCCGGGGCTTAGGGATTTTTTCAAAAAAATATTTTCTGCCGGTTAAGTTTTTGAGGGCTGATTACTTGTCCTGTGATAAAAAGCCTTCTGTTTCGAGTGCCAAAGCTTTCAGGGGAGCAGTTGCAAGCTTTTGGCACCATTTTGGAGTGAATTGCCAAAAGTCAGATTTTTGCTGAAATTGTGACCCCGGGGCTTAGGGATTTTTTCAAAAAAATATTTCCTGCCGGGTAAGTTTTTGAGGGCTTATTTCTTGACCTGTGATAGAAAGCTTTCTGTTTCGAGTGCCAAACCTTTCAGGAGAGCATTTTCAAGCTTTTGGCACCATTTTTGAGTGAATTGCCAAAAGGCAGATTTTTGCTGAAATTGTGACCCCGGGGCTTAGGGATTTTTTCAAAAAAAATATTTTCTGCCGGTTAAGTTTTTGAGGGCTGATTTCCTGTCCTGTGATAAAACGCCTTCTGTTTCCATCACCAAACCTTTCAGGAGAGCATTTTCAACCTTTTGGCACCATTTTGGAGTGAATTGCCAAAAGTCAGATTTTTCCTGAAATTGTGACCCCGGGGCTTAGGGATTTTTTCAAAAAAATATTTTCTGCCGGTTAAGTTTTTGAGGGCTGATTTCTTGTCCTGTGATAAAAAGCCTTCTGTTTCGAGTGGCAAAGCTTTCAGGAGAGCATTTACAAGCTTTTGGCACCATTTTGGAGTCAATTGCCAAAAGTCAGATTTTTGCTGAAATTGTGACCCCGGGGCTTAGGGATTTTTTCAAAAAAAATATTTTCTGCCGGTTAAGTTTTTGAGGGCTGATTTCCTGTCCTGTGATAAAACGCCTTCTGTTTCCATCACCAAACCTTTCAGGAGAGCATTTTCAACCTTTTGGCACCATTTTGGAGTGAATTGCCAAAAGTCAGATTTTTGCTGAAATTGTGACCCCGGGGCTTAGGGATTTTTTCAAAAAAATATTTTCTGCCGGTTAAGTTTTTGAGGGCTGATTTCTTGTCCTGTGATAAAAAGTCTTCTGTTTCTATCACCAAAGCTTTCAGGTGATCATTTTCAAGCTTCTTGCACCATTTTTGAGTGAATTGCCAAAAGTCAGATTTTTGCTGAAATTGTGACCCCGGGGCTTAGGGATTTTTCCAAAAAAATATTTCCTGCCGGTTAAGTTTTTGAGGGCTGATTGCTTGTCCTGTGATAAAAAGCCTTCTGTTTCCATCGCCAAACCTTTCAGGAGAGCATTTTCAAGCTTTTGGCACCATTTTTGAGTGAATTGCCAAAAGTCAGATTTTTCCTGAGATTGTGACCCCGGGGCTTAGGGATTTTTTCAAAAAAATATTTTCTGCCGGTTAAGTTTTTGAGGGCTGGTTTCTTGTCCTGTGATAAAAAGCCTTCTGTTTCGAGTGCCAAACCTTTCAGGGGATGTTTTTCAACCTTTTTGCACCATTTTTGAGTGATCTGCCAAAAGTCAGATTTTTGCTGAAATTGTGACCCCGGGGCTTAGGGATTTTTTCAAAAAAATATTTTCTGCCGGTTAAGTTTTTGAGGGCTGATTTCTTGTCCTGTGATAAAAAGCCTTCTGTTTCGAGTGCCAAACCTTTCAGGGGAGCATTTTCAAGCTTTTGGCACCATTTTTGAGTGAATTGCCAAAAGTCAGATTTTTGCTGAAATTGTGACCCCGGGGCTTAGGGATTTTTTCAAAAAAATAATTTCTGCCGGTTAAGTTTTTGAGGGCTGATTTCTTGTCCTGTGATAAAAAGCCTACTGTTTCGAGTGCCAAACCTTTCAGGGGATGTTTTTCAACCTTTTTGCACCATTTTTGAGTGAATTGCCAAAAGTCAGATTTTTGCTGAAATTGTGACCCCGGGGCTTAGGGATTTTTTCAAAAAAAATATTTCCTGCCGGTTAAGTTTTTGAGGGCTCATTTCTTGACCTGTGATAGAAAGCTTTCTGTTTCGAGTGCCAAACCTTTCAGGAGAGCATTTTCAAGCTTTTGGCACCATTTTTGAGTGAATTGCCAAAAGTCAGATTTTTCCTGAAATTGTGACCCCGGGGCTTAGGGATTTTTTCAAAAAAAATTTTTTCTGCCGGTTAGGTTTTTGAGGGCTGATTTCTTGTGCTGCGATAAAAAGCCTTCTGTTTCTATCCCCAAAGCTTTCAGGGGATCATTTTCAATCTTTTTACACCATTTTTGAGTGAATTGCCAAAAGTCATATTTTTGCTGAAATTGTGACCCCGGGGCTTAGGGATTTTTTCAAAAAAATATTTTCTGCCGGTTAAGTTTTTGAGGGCTGATTTCTTGTCCTGTGATAAAAAGCCTTCTGTTTCGAGTGCCAAACCTTTCAGGGGAGCATTTTCAAGCTTTTGGCACCATTTTTGAGTGAATTGCCAAAAGTCAGATTTTTGCTGAAATTGTGACGCCGGGGCTTAGGGATTTTTTCAAAAAAATATTTTCTGCCGGTTAAGTTTTTGAGGGCTGATTTCTTGTCCTGTGATAAAAAGCCTTCTGTTTCTATCACCAAAGGTTTCAGGGTTTCATTTTCAAGCTTCTTGCACCATTTTTGAGTGAATTGCCAAAAGTCATATTTTTGCTGAAATTGTGACCCCGGGGCTTAGGGATTTTTTCAAAAAAATATTTTCTGCCGGTTAAGTTTTTGAGGGCTGATTTCTTGTCCTGTGATAAAAAGCCTTCTGTTTCGAGTGCCAAACCTTTCAGGGGAGCATTTTCAAGCTTTTGGCACCATTTTTGAGTGAATTGCCAAAAGTCAGATTTTTGCTGAAATTGTGACGCCGGGGCTTAGGGATTTTTTCAAAAAAATATTTTCTGCCGGTTAAGTTTTTGAGGGCTGATTTCTTGTCCTGTGATAAAAAGCCTTCTGTTTCTATCACCAAAGGTTTCAGGGTTTCATTTTCAAGCTTCTTGCACCATTTTTGAGTGAATTGCCAAAAGTCAGATTTTTGCTGAAATTGTGACCCCGGGGCTTAGGGATTTTTTCAAAAAAATATTTCCTGCCGGGTAAGTTTTTGAGGGCTTATTTCTTGACCTGTGATAGAAAGCTTTCTGTTTCGAGTGCCAAACCTTTCAGGAGAGCATTTGCAAGCTTTTGGCACCATTTTTGAGTGAATTGCCAAAAGTCAGATTTTTCCTGAAATTGTGACCCCGGGGCTTAGGGATTTTTTCAAAAAATAATTTTCTGTCGGTTAGGTTTTTGAGGGGTGATTTCTTGTCCTGCGATAAAAAGCCTTCTGTTTCTATCACCAAAGCTTTCAGGGGATCATTCTCAGCCTTTTTACACCATTTTTGAGTGAATTGCCAAAAGTCATATTTTTGCTGAAATTCTGACCCCGGGGCTTAGGGATTTTTTCAAAAAAATATTTCCTGCCGGGTAAGTTTTTGAGGGCTTATTTCTTGACCTGTGATAGAAAGCTTTCTGTTTCGAGTGCCAAACCTTTCAGGAGAGCATTTTCAAGCTTTTGGCACCATTTTTGAGTGAATTGCCAAAAGGCAGATTTTTGCTGAAATTGTGACCCCGGGGCTTAGGGATTTTTTTTAAAAAAATATTTTCTGCCGGTTAAGTTTTTGAGGGCTCATTTCTTGTCTTGTGATAAAAAGCCTTCTGTTTCGAGTGGCAAAGCTTTCAGGAGAGCATTTACAAGCTTTTGGCACCATTTTGGAGTCAATTGCCAAAAGTCAGATTTTTGCTGAAATTGTGACCCCGGGGCTTAGGGATTTTTTCAAAAAAAATATTTTCTGCCGGTTAAGTTTTTGAGGGCTGATTTCTTGTCCTGTGATAAAAAGCCTTCTGTTTCCATCACCAAACCTTTCAGGAGAGCATTTTCAACCTTTTGGCACCATTTTTGAGTGAATTGCCAAAAGTCAGATTTTTCCTGAAATTGTGACCCCGGGGCTTAGGGATTTTTTCAAAAAAATATTTTCTGCCGGTTAAGTTTTTGAGGTCTGATTTCTTGTCCTGTGATAAAAAGCCTTCTGTTTCGAGTGCCAAACCTTTCAGGGGATCATTTTCAAGCTTCTTGCACCATTTTTGAGTGAATTGCCAAAAGTAAGATTTTTGCTGAAATTGTGACCCCGGGGCTTAGGGATTTTTTCAAAAAAATATTTCCTGCCGGGTAAGTTTTTGAGGGCTTATTTCTTGACCTGTGAAAGAAAGCTTTCTGTTTCGAGTGCCAAATCTTTCAGGAGAGCATTTTCAAGCTTTTGGCACCATTTTTGAGTGAATTGCCAAAAGTCAGATTTTTCCTGAAATTGTGACCCCGGGGCTTAGGGATTTTTTCAAAAAAATATTTTCTGCCGGTTAAGTTTTTGAGGGCTGATTTCTTGTCCTGTGATAAAAAGCCTTCTGTTTCTATCACCAAAGGTTTCAGGGGATCATTTTCAAGCTTCTTGCACCATTTTTGAGTGAATTGCCAAAAGTCAGATTTTTGCTGAAATTGTGACCCCGGGGCTTAGGGATTTTTTCAAAAATATATTTTCTGCCGGTTAAGTTTTTGAGGTCTGATTTCTTGTCCTGTGATAAAAAGCCTTCTGTTTCCATCGCCAAACCTTTCAGGAGAGCATTTTCAACCTTTTTGCACCATTTTTGAGTGAATTGCCAAAATTCAGATTTTTGCTGAAATTGTGACCCCGGAGCTTAGGGATTTTTCCAAAAAAATATTTCCTGCCGGTTAAGTTTTTGAGGGCTGATTGCTTGTCCTGTGATAAAAAGCCTTCTGTTTCGAGTGGCAAAGCTTTCAGGAGAGCATTTACAAGCTTTTGGCACCATTTTGGAGTCAATTGCCAAAAGTCAGATTTTTGCTGAAATTGTGACCCCGGGGCTTAGGGATTTTTTCAAAAAAAATATTTTCTGCCGGTTAAGTTTTTGAGGGCTGATTTCCTGTCCTGTGATAAAACGCCTTCTGTTTCCATCACCAAACCTTTCAGGAGAGCATTTTCAACCTTTTGACACCATTTTGGAGTGAATTGCCAAAAGTCAGATTTTTCCTGAAATTGTGACCCCGGGGCTTAGGGATTTTTTCAAAAAAATATTTTCTGCCGGTTAAGTTTTTGAGGGCTGATTTCTTGTCCTGTGATAAAAAGCCTTCTATTTCGAGTGCCAAACCTTTCAGGGCATCATTTCCAACCTTTTTGCACCATTTTTGAGTGAATTGCCAAAAGTTAGATTTTTGCTGAAATTGTGACCCCGGGGCTTAGGGATTTTTTCAAAAAAATATTTTGTGCCGGTTAAGTTTTTGAGGGCTGATTTCTTGTCCTGTGATAAAAAGCCTTCTGTTTCCATCGCCAAACCTTTCAGGAGAGCATTTTCAAGCTTCTTGTACCATTTTTGAGTGAATTGCCAAAAGTCAGATTTTTGCTGAAATTGTGACCCCGGGGCTTAGGGATTTTTTCAAAAAAATATTTTCTGCCGGTTAAGTTTTTGAGGTCTGATTTCTTGTCCTGTGATAAAAAGCCTTCTGTTTCTATCACCAAAGGTTTCAGGGTTTCATTTTCAAGCTTCTTGCACCATTTTTGAGTGAATTGCCAAAAGTCAGATTTTTGCTGAAATTGTGACCCCGGGGCTTAGGGATTTTTTCAAAAAAATATTTCCTGCCGGGTAAGTTTTTGAGGGCTTATTTCTTGACCTGTGATAGAAAGCTTTCTGTTTCGAGTGCCAAACCTTTCAGGAGAGCATTTGCAAGCTTTTGGCACCATTTTTGAGTGAATTGCCAAAAGTCAGATTTTTCCTGAAATTGTGACCCCGGGGCTTAGGGATTTTTTCAAAAAATAATTTTCTGTCGGTTAGGTTTTTGAGGGGTGATTTCTTGTCCTGCGATAAAAAGCCTTCTGTTTCTATCACCAAAGCTTTCAGGGGATCATTCTCAGCCTTTTTACACCATTTTTGAGTGAATTGCCAAAAGTCATATTTTTGCTGAAATTCTGACCCCGGGGCTTAGGGATTTTTTCAAAAAAATATTTCCTGCCGGGTAAGTTTTTGAGGGCTTATTTCTTGACCTGTGATAGAAAGCTTTCTGTTTCGAGTGCCAAACCTTTCAGGAGAGCATTTTCAAGCTTTTGGCACCATTTTTGAGTGAATTGCCAAAAGGCAGATTTTTGCTGAAATTGTGACCCCGGGGCTTAGGGATTTTTTTTAAAAAAATATTTTCTGCCGGTTAAGTTTTTGAGGGCTCATTTCTTGTCTTGTGATAAAAAGCCTTCTGTTTCGAGTGGCAAAGCTTTCAGGAGAGCATTTACAAGCTTTTGGCACCATTTTGGAGTCAATTGCCAAAAGTCAGATTTTTGCTGAAATTGTGACCCCGGGGCTTAGGGATTTTTTCAAAAAAAATATTTTCTGCCGGTTAAGTTTTTGAGGGCTGATTTCTTGTCCTGTGATAAAAAGCCTTCTGTTTCCATCACCAAACCTTTCAGGAGAGCATTTTCAACCTTTTGGCACCATTTTTGAGTGAATTGCCAAAAGTCAGATTTTTCCTGAAATTGTGACCCCGGGGCTTAGGGATTTTTTCAAAAAAATATTTTCTGCCGGTTAAGTTTTTGAGGTCTGATTTCTTGTCCTGTGATAAAAAGCCTTCTGTTTCGAGTGCCAAACCTTTCAGGGGATCATTTTCAAGCTTCTTGCACCATTTTTGAGTGAATTGCCAAAAGTAAGATTTTTGCTGAAATTGTGACCCCGGGGCTTAGGGATTTTTTCAAAAAAATATTTCCTGCCGGGTAAGTTTTTGAGGGCTTATTTCTTGACCTGTGAAAGAAAGCTTTCTGTTTCGAGTGCCAAATCTTTCAGGAGAGCATTTTCAAGCTTTTGGCACCATTTTTGAGTGAATTGCCAAAAGTCAGATTTTTCCTGAAATTGTGACCCCGGGGCTTAGGGATTTTTTCAAAAAAATATTTTCTGCCGGTTAAGTTTTTGAGGGCTGATTTCTTGTCCTGTGATAAAAAGCCTTCTGTTTCTATCACCAAAGGTTTCAGGGGATCATTTTCAAGCTTCTTGCACCATTTTTGAGTGAATTGCCAAAAGTCAGATTTTTGCTGAAATTGTGACCCCGGGGCTTAGGGATTTTTTCAAAAATATATTTTCTGCCGGTTAAGTTTTTGAGGTCTGATTTCTTGTCCTGTGATAAAAAGCCTTCTGTTTCCATCGCCAAACCTTTCAGGAGAGCATTTTCAACCTTTTTGCACCATTTTTGAGTGAATTGCCAAAATTCAGATTTTTGCTGAAATTGTGACCCCGGAGCTTAGGGATTTTTCCAAAAAAATATTTCCTGCCGGTTAAGTTTTTGAGGGCTGATTGCTTGTCCTGTGATAAAAAGCCTTCTGTTTCGAGTGGCAAAGCTTTCAGGAGAGCATTTACAAGCTTTTGGCACCATTTTGGAGTCAATTGCCAAAAGTCAGATTTTTGCTGAAATTGTGACCCCGGGGCTTAGGGATTTTTTCAAAAAAAATATTTTCTGCCGGTTAAGTTTTTGAGGGCTGATTTCCTGTCCTGTGATAAAACGCCTTCTGTTTCCATCACCAAACCTTTCAGGAGAGCATTTTCAACCTTTTGACACCATTTTGGAGTGAATTGCCAAAAGTCAGATTTTTCCTGAAATTGTGACCCCGGGGCTTAGGGATTTTTTCAAAAAAATATTTTCTGCCGGTTAAGTTTTTGAGGGCTGATTTCTTGTCCTGTGATAAAAAGCCTTCTATTTCGAGTGCCAAACCTTTCAGGGCATCATTTCCAACCTTTTTGCACCATTTTTGAGTGAATTGCCAAAAGTTAGATTTTTGCTGAAATTGTGACCCCGGGGCTTAGGGATTTTTTCAAAAAAATATTTTGTGCCGGTTAAGTTTTTGAGGGCTGATTTCTTGTCCTGTGATAAAAAGCCTTCTGTTTCCATCGCCAAACCTTTCAGGAGAGCATTTTCAAGCTTCTTGTACCATTTTTGAGTGAATTGCCAAAAGTCAGATTTTTGCTGAAATTGTGACCCCGGGGCTTAGGGATTTTTTCAAAAAAATATTTTCTGCCGGTTAAGTTTTTGAGGTCTGATTTCTTGTCCTGTGATAAAAAGCCTTCTGTTTCTATCACCAAAGCTTTCAGGGGATCATTTTCAAGCTTCTTGCACCATTTTTGAGTGAATTGCCAAAAGTCAGATTTTTGCTGAAATTGTGACCCCGGGGCTTAGGGATTTTTTCAAAAAAATATTTCCTGCTGGGTAAGTTTTTGAGGGCTTATTTCTTGACCTGTGAAAGAAAGCTTTCTGTTTCGAGTGCCAAATCTTTCAGGAGAGCATTTTCAAGCTTTTGGCACCATTTTTGAGTGAATTGCCAAAAGTCAGATTTTTCCTGAAATTGTGACCCCGGGGCTTAGGGATTTTTTCAAAAAAATATTTTCTGCCGGTTAAGTTTTTGAGGGCTGATTTCTTGTCCTGTGATAAAAAGCCTTCTGTTTCGAGTGCCAAACCTTTCAGGGGATGTTTTTCAACCTTTTTGCACCATTTTTGAGTGAATTGCCAAAAGTCAGATTTTTGCTGAAATTGTGACCCCGGGGCTTAGGGATTTTTTCAAAAAAATATTTTCTGCCGGTTAAGTTTTTGAGGTCTGATTTCTTGTCCTGTGATAAAAAGCCTTCTGTTTCCATCGCCAAACCTTTCAGGAGAGCATTTTCAACCTTTTTGCACCATTTTTGAGTGAATTGCCAAAATTCAGATTTTTGCTGAAATTGTGACCCCGGGGCTTAGGGATTTTTCCAAAAAAATATTTCCTGCCGGTTAAGTTTTTGAGGGCTGATTGCTTGTCCTGTGATAAAAAGCCTTCTGTTTCCATCGCCAAACCTTTCAGGAGAGCATTTACAAGCTTTTGGCACCATTTTGGAGTCAATTGCCAAAAGTCAGATTTTTGCTGAAATTGTGACCCCGGGGTTTAGGGATTTTTTCAAAAAAATATTTTCTGCCGGTTAGGTTTTTGAGGGCTGATTTCTTGTCCTGCGATAAAAAGCCTTCTGTTTCTATCACCAAAGCTTTCAGGGGATCATTCTCAGCCTTTTTACACCATTTTTGAGTGAATTGCCAAAAGTCATATTTTTGCTGAAATTGTGACCCCGGGGCTTAGGGATTTTTTCAAAAAAATATTTTCTGCCGGTTAAGTTTTTGAGGGCTGGTTTCTTGTCCTGTGATAAAAAGCCTTCTGTTTCGAGTGCCAAACCTTTCAGGGGATGTTTTTCAACCTTTTTGCACCATTTTTGAGTGATCTGCCAAAAGTCAGATTTTTGCTGAAATTGTGACCCCGGGGCATAGGGATTTTTTCAAAAAAAAATTTTCTGCCGGTTAATTTTTGAGGGCTGATTTCTTGTCCTGTGATAAAAAGTCTTCTGTTTCGAGTGCCAAACCTTTCAGGGGAGCATTTTCAAGCTTTTGGCACCATTTTTGAGTGAATTGCCAAAAGTCAGATTTTTGCTGAAATTGTGACCCGATTGTTTCCCCAAGATGGCGCCGAGGTAAGACGCTCTTATCGGAGCTCAAAGAATTTTTTAACTAAATGCCTTTGTTGCCGGCTCTCCTCCTTCTTTTGGATTTTATTTCCTTTCGCTACTTCGCTGGGCTTTTGAACATCTTATCTTATCCTCCTCGGTGCCGGGACTTAGTGAAGTTAATGAAGTTTTAACGAAGGCTCTCAGACATTCCCTCCCGGGCATTAAGGCACTCCCTCCCAGTTTCTCGTTGACTCCTCGTGACAAACTTATCCCAAGGATCTTTAAGGACCTCTAATGGGCTTTTAACCCTAAAAACTATAAATTTATAAAACCACAAATTTCTCCCACCACCTCTAACTTCATGGACCCCCAAACATCTCAGTTGTTTTAACAAACTGAGAAGAAGGGGGGGGGGGATACTTCAAAGGAGTGCTCTAATTGGACCCAGTTTTAAACTCCTCGCAGCAGCCCAGCCAGGACTGAATGAGAATTGAATGAGATTGCGACCTGAGAACTTTAACACTCTATCACTCCGTTTAGAAGTCTGATCTCATTGATTTAAGAAGAATCTAGCAATGAGAAGAGCCAAAAGACTCAGATGCCCTGATACAGAAACTGACGCAGAGCCCTCCGGTTTCAAACAGAGTAATCTAGATAATTACCTGCTACCTCAAAAACAGCACATATCTCCTCCCAAAACCTTCCTCAACTCTTTACATGGAAAGACAGTTGAAGAGATATCCCTAGGAATAAATGAGGACAAGGCTACTACTCCCATAATCGAGGCACAAGTGCTAATTGATAGAAAGGTGGAGCTGCTGGAGGAATGCTGCCTAATGACTGCTCAAACAGTTCAAAAAATCTTTGAACAATTACAAAACATCTCCAAGAAGCTGGATAACCCAGATGAAAGGAGGCAACTCACTCCCTTTTTGCCATCCTTAATAAGCCCTGGAGACAAACAGAACAAATACAAATTTATACCTCTAAACCAGCCAAAAACCAGAGGAAGCCCCCCTCACTCAGTCAACCTGATACTGAGGCCATGTGAGATTGTTCTCCACATTTTTCCATATAGAGGGCCCCTACCTTACTGGGAGTCATCCTTCTGGGCCAGACACCATCTAAATCTGCTCCTAGGCCTTGAGGGTGGAAGCATCGACCTAAAAGCAGTCAAGAGGCTCACTAACGAAGGACATTCCAAAAAAGTACTACTAAAATTTGGTAGTCATAGAATTCCAACCAAAATCCTAAGGGTAAAGGCTTATTTAGCCCAGAAAGGAATTATTCCGCGTCGACACTTTGAAGATATATCACTCAGACCATTGATTGCATCTAAAAGACAGAACAAGATGAATAAGGCCATTCTACCAGAAGCCGACATCTGCCCTACTCCCGTGGAAGAACCCAGTAGATGGGAGAAACCGCAGCCAGCTACCCGGGAAATCACACAAGAAAAATCCAAGCTCTCAAACCAAGCGACTGTAGCATCAAATAACAGCCTCGCCCTTGATACAATAGACTGGACAGTCCCAGAAGAAGTAGATCTGCTGAGTAACTTTACCAAGCTACCAGACAAAGAACAAATAAACATACTCAGTAAATTGACAAAACTACAGGCCAGATTGACCGAAATTCACCAACAAGGGCAACAAAATGCAGTAGAAACAATACACAATCAAACTTTACACTTACCAGCCCTCTCCCCTAAATGCATAGTCAAAAAGAAAGCCACCAATGGAACTTTCAAATGTATAGATGCAGACCTTCAAATCCAGCCTCCTTTAGAATATGAAATGGCAAGGAAAAACTCCAGCAATGAGACCACAAATTCCTGGCTGAGATATCAAATACTAGCTCTAAACGAAATAGGTACCCCTTATTTAAGTACTACAAAGGACTCTAACATTGCCGAACAAAAGATGACCTCCAACAGACCTGATTCACTGAGCCCAACATCAAATGAGGCCAAAGAAATGGAAGTAGGGACTGAAAACAGTCCTACTGTCCACAACAGTCTACCAACCACAGAAATTTCTCAGGAACAAGGAATAGTTAAGGAAGAAAACCAAGAAAGGGAGGAAATTTTAATTTCCCGCACTTTAAAAAAGAATCTAAAAGACCCACCATTATGTTCCCCGCCGAAAGCAGCGACAAATGGCTGTATCTGCACAAGACAAAATCCCTCGCTGGACTCAATAACAGAACTAGAATGACTAAATGCTGTCAACCAGCCATCAACTCAAAAACGGATCCTACGCTTGCTGTCCTGGAATATTGCAGGGTGGGGAAACAAAGACGGAGACCCAGACCTAATGAACTTCCTTAAAGATTTTGAATTAATACTTCTACAAGAAACATGGTCAACTAGAGATATTAAAATCAATGGATTCACCTCCTATACGAAACCCGCAGTGAAAACAAACACGAAGGGCCGGCCGAAAGCAGGGTTCTGTTGCATGATCAAAGACAACTTAGGGTTTGAAATCAAGCAGCTAGAAAAATGCTTACCACTTGCACAAGCTCTACTTTTAACCCAAAAAGACGATACTTTGCTACTTGTAAATGTCTATATCCCCCCAACCAAAAACAACAGCAGCAGTGAAAATTGGTCACAACTAACCTTTTATATAGAAAATTTGACCGATAAATACCCAAATGCCTCACTGATAATAGCAGGTGATTTTAATGCCAGAGTGGGAACCAACAATGAACAACTATGTAGCAAACTAAATTGGAATACTGATAATGATATCGCACATGCCCTGAAAATAGGACGATTCTCCAGAGATAGGGTTGTAAACAACGAAGGCTTACGCCTACTTGAATTATGTAACAACTTTAATTTGCAGATTGTGAACGGTTCAACAAAAGGCGATAGAAGCGGGGAGTTTACATACTTCTCCCCCCGAGGATGCAGTGTCATCGACTATATTCTTGTCCCTTATAATATTATAAATTCAATCATGAACCTCAAAATTGGAACGCGTACTGAAAGCGACCATCAGCCATTATTGTTGTCTATTAACTTAAAGGACGAAACCAAAATAACCAAGTACAATATCATAGAACCTTCTCAATACAAACAAATGACCCAATTAAAATGGTCCCAGGAAACGAGTGCAGCAGTGGGGCAAAAACTTACAGCCAACCTGAGAAAACAAGTATTATCCAACTTAAAGACCACTAATCCCTACAGTGATATTCCGAAAATTTATAATGAAATCTTCCAAATGTTCGTAGAGCTTAGTACTCCACCTAAAGTTTGGGTACTTAAACATAGCGCTAGCCCTTGGTTTGATGATGAATGTTTCCAGCTAAAAAGAAAGCTGCGTCAAACATTTAAAAATAATCGCGCTAAACTAGAGCCCTCTTATCTTGATGAAAAAAGACAATACCATTACATTCTGGCCGAAAAGAAACAGAAATATGCAACCCAAAAATGGCTACAATTACTCGACTCAATTCAGAGTAAAAACAACAAAGCGTTCTGGAACCTAGTGTATGGAGGATTGAAAGCCGAAAACCAACTAACTCTACCACCAATTGCAGAATCCAAATGGTCCCAATACTTCACATCTGTATTTAACAATCTACACAGTGAACTCAAAGGAAATGAGACCACTAAAAATAAAATCAATAAACTCCAGGAGTGGCCAAGGGTAGAAGAAGAGGAAATTAGAGAGATAGTTAAAAATTTCAAATCGGGGAAATCTCCTGGGCCAGACGGTCTACCAATAGAATTATTCAAGACCTATATAGATTGGTGGGCAGAACCCTTAGCTCAATTGTTTACTCTCATAGATAAATATGGGATCATACCTGAGATATGGTTAAGATCAATAATTATCCCAATCTTTAAAAATGGCGACCCAAAAGAACCAAGGAATTACAGACCGATAAGCCTATTATCAGTGATAGGGAAAATCTACGCTAAGCACCTTTTATCTAAACTTCTTACCTGGATGAAAAATCTAAATTTACCAGGGAAAGAACAAATAGGTTTCTCCAAAGGTTGCTCTACATTAGACCACTGCCTTATACTTATGCATTTGGTTGAAAAATATAGATCCCAAAGGCAATCTAAGATATATGCTGCTTTTGTAGACTTCCGTGGTGCATTCGACTCAATTGACCGCCCAAAGCTGTGGAGGAAACTCGCAGAATTAAAAATTGATCAGCGCTTATTGATTCTAATACAAAATCTATACTCTTCCAATACCTGTCAAGTCAAACTTAACACCAAAGGTCACCTTTCATCAGACATCCCAAACTCGAAAGGGGTAAAACAAGGGTGTATTCTCGCTCCCTTTCTATTTAATTTATTTTTATCAGACTTGCCACATCACCTCCAAAAAATAGAATCACATGCCCCTAAACTTAATCAGAAACCAGTTCCTCTCTTATTATACGCAGACGATGCTGTCCTACTATCATTAACGAGCTTGGGTCTGAAACGTCTTATATCTTCTCTGATCCTTTACTGCGAATGTAACAAACTCTCTATAAATTATGAGAAGACAAAAATTTTGGTCTTCTCGAATGGTTGGAAATTAGAGAAATGGAAAATAAGAGGGCAAGAAATCCAACAAGTGAAAATCTATAGGTATCTGGGAATCTTATTCCAGAGCAATTTAGGGTGGGCAAATCATCGCACAAATGCCATAAAACAGGCAAAGTGTACCTCATCAGCAGTTGCCCGTTTTTATTATCAGAAAGGTAATCAATTTATTCCTGCGGCCAATCAGATATTTCAAACAAAAGTGCAATCCCAGATATTCTATGGAATCCCGCTATGGGTCCAAGCATATAACAGTGATTTAAAAAAGATTCACTCCAGCTTTCTGAGACGTATTCTTGGACTCCCAGCTGTGATCAAATATGAAACAATGTGTGCAGAAATAGGCATACACACAATGGAATATTGGGCATGGTCCACCTCAATAAAGTACTGGTTACGCTGCCATTTTCGCTGCCCTCCATCAAGTCTGCTCGCTGATTTGCTCAAAGACTCCTATAAATCAAGATGGTATCAGTACCTCGAAAAAAAGATTGAATCTTTAGGCATCGAGCTGGAGCCCCTGTACAATTCTAATGAGCAATACATTTTCCATAATATCCTAACTAGACTAAAGGATGTCGAGAGACAAAATATTATGGCAGCTGTAAACAAAATTTGCTCCCCCATATTCTATGATTTAAATATCTTAGATAGCAGAGCCAATTACGTCACTAAATTAATAATCCCAGCCCAACGTAGGACTTTTATGCTGGCCCGTTTGAATGTTTTTCCCTCAGCATTTGTCAGGGGAAGATATCAAAACATTCCTAGAAACAAGAGATTCTGCAGATGTTCTATGAATGTCCCGGACACTGTAGAGCATATTCTCTTTCATTGCCCATTGTACAGTATCCCACGTCAACGCGTGCTGTCCCCTCTTTTGGGTGGTCTGGAACCCCAGCAAGGTGAATGTGTGGGATTCTGCCTATCCGACGTCGACCAAAGGGTAACGGCGGGGGTAGCCGAGTTTTTGGTAGCAGTCCTCCAAGGAGCAGGTTAACAACGAAAACCACTGATTTTATATGTATATATATATATATATGTATGTAGCCAACTGCTGCCTTTTATATATATTTCAAGGCTTTTATATGTTATTTCCTCTTTTATGGTTTTATTTGCACAATGCCTAATAAAGGTTTGATAAGTAAGTAGAAATTGTGACCCCGGGGCTTAGGGATTTTTTCAAAAAAATATTTTCTGCCGGTTAAGTTTTTGAGGGCTGATTTCTTGTCCTGTGATAAAAAGTCTTCTGTTTCCATCGCCAAACCTTTCAGGAGAGCATTTTCAAGCTTCTTGTACCATTTTTGAGTGAATTGCCAAAAGTCAGATTTTTGCTGAAATTGTGACCCCGGGGCTTAGGGATTTTTTCAAAAAAATATTTTCTGCCGGTTAAGTTTTTGAGGTCTGATTTCTTGTCCTGTGATAAAAAGCCTTCTGTTTCTATCACCAAAGCTTTCAGGGGATCATTTTCAAGCTTCTTGCACCATTTTTGAGTGAATTGCCAAAAGTCAGATTTTTGCTGAAATTGTGACCCCGGGGCTTAGGGATTTTTTCAAAAAATAATTTTCTGCCGGTTAAGTTTTTGAGGGCTGATTTCTTGTCCTGTGATAAAAAGCCTTCTGTTTCTATCACCAAAGCTTTCAGGGGATCATTTTCAAGCTTCTTGCACCATTTTTGAGTGAATTGCCAAAAGTCAGATTTTTGCTGAAATTGTGACCCCGGGGCTTAGGGATTTTTTCAAAAAAAATATTTCCTGCCGGTTAAGTTTTTGAGGGCTCATTTCTTGACCTGTGATAGAAAGCTTTCTGTTTCGAGTGCCAAACCTTTCAGGAGAGCATTTTCAACCTTTTTGCACCATTTTTGAGTGATCTGCCAAAAGTCATATTTTTGCTGAAATTGTGACCCCGGGGCTTAGGGATTTTTTCAAAAAAATATTTTCTGCCGGTTACGTTTTTGAGGGCTGATTTCTTGTCCTGTGATAAAAAGCCTTCTGTTTCGAGTGCCAAACCTTTCAGGGGAGCATTTTCAAGCTTTTGGCACCATTTTTGAGTGAATTGCCAAAAGTCAGATTTTTGCTGAAATTGTGACCCCGGGGCTTAGGGATTTTTTCAAAAAAATATTTTCTGCCGGTTAAGTTTTTGAGGGCTGATTTCTTGTCCTGTGATAAAAAGCCTTCTGTTTCGAGTGCCAAACCTTTCAGGGGATGTTTTTCAACCTTTTTGCACCATTTTTGAGTGAATAGCCAAAATTCAGATTTTTGCTGAAATTGTGACCCCGGGGCTTAGGGATTTTTTCAAAAAAATATATCTGCCGGTTAAGTTTTTGAGGTCTGATTTCTTGTCCTGTGATAAAAAGCCTTCTGTTTCCATTGCCAAACCTTTCAGGACAGCATTTTCAACCTTTTGGCACCATTTTGGAGTGAATTGCCAAAAGTCAGATTTTTGCTGAAATTGTGACCCCGGGGCTTAGGGATTTTTTCAAAAAATAATTTTCTGCCGGTTAAGTTTTTGAGGGCTGATTTCTTGTCCTGTGATAAAAAGCCTTCTGTTTCTATCACCAAAGCTTTCAGGGGATCATTTTCAAGCTTCTTGCACCATTTTTGAGTGAATTGCCAAAAGTCAGATTTTTGCTGAAATTGTGACCCCGGGGCTTAGGGATTTTTTCAAAAAAAATATTTCCTGCCGGTTAAGTTTTTGAGGGCTCATTTCTTGTCTTGTGATAAAAAGCCTTCTGTTTCGAGTGGCAAAGCTTTCAGGAGAGCATTTACAAGCTTTTGGCACCATTTTTGAGTCAATTGCCAAAAGTCAGATTTTTGCTGAAATTGTGACCCCGGGGCTTAGGGATTTTTTCAAAAAAAATATTTTCTGCCGGTTAAGTTTTTGAGGTCTGATTTCTTGTCTTGTGATAAAAAGCCTTCTGTTTCCATCGCCAAACCTTTCAGGAGAGCATTTTCAACCTTTTGGCACCATTTTGGAGTGAATTGCCAAAAGTCAGATTTTTGCTGAAATTGTGACCCCGGGGCTTAGGGATTTTTTCAAAAAATAATTTTCTGCCGGTTAAGTTTTTGAGGGCTGATTTCTTGTCCTGTGATAAAAAGCCTTCTGTTTCTATCACCAAAGCTTTCAGGGGATCATTTTCAAGCTTCTTGCACCATTTTTGAGTGAATTGCCAAAAGTCAGATTTTTGCTGAAATTGTGACCCCGGGGCTTAGGGATTTTTTCAAAAAAAATATTTCCTGCCGGTTAAGTTTTTGAGGGCTCATTTCTTGACCTGTGATAGAAAGCTTTCTGTTTCGAGTGCCAAACCTTTCAGGGGATGTTTTTCAACCTTTTTGCACCATTTTTGAGTGAATTGCCAAAAGTCAGATTTTTGCTGAAATTGTGACCCCGGGGCTTAGGGATTTTTTCAAAAAAATATATCTGCCGGTTAAGTTTTTGAGGTCTGATTTCTTGTCTTGTGATAAAAAGCCTTCTGTTTCCATCGCCAAACCTTTCAGGAGAGCATTTTCAACCTTTTTGCACCATTTTTGAGTGAATTGCCAAAAGTCAGATTTTTGCTGAAATTGTGACCCCGGGGCTTAGGGATTTTTTCAAAAAATAATTTTCTGCCGGTTAAGTTTTTGAGGGCTGATTTCTTGTCCTGTGATAAAAAGCCTTCTGTTTCTATCACCAAAGCTTTCAGGGGATCATTTTCAAGCTTCTTGCACCATTTTTGAGTGAATTGCCAAAAGTCAGATTTTTGCTGAAATTGTGACCCCGGGGCTTAGGGATTTTTTCAAAAAAAATATTTCCTGCCGGTTAAGTTTTTGAGGGCTCATTTCTTGACCTGTGATAGAAAGCTTTCTGTTTCGAGTGCCAAACCTTTCAGGAGAGCATTTTCAACCTTTTTGCACCATTTTTGAGTGATCTGCCAAAAGTCATATTTTTGCTGAAATTGTGACCCCGGGGCTTAGGGATTTTTTCAAAAAAATATTTTCTGCCGGTTACGTTTTTGAGGGCTGATTTCTTGTCCTGTGATAAAAAGCCTTCTGTTTCGAGTGCCAAACCTTTCAGGGGAGCATTTTCAAGCTTTTGGCACCATTTTTGAGTGAATTGCCAAAAGTCAGATTTTTGCTGAAATTGTGACCCCGGGGCTTAGGGATTTTTTCAAAAAAATATTTTCTGCCGGTTAAGTTTTTGAGGGCTGATTTCTTGTCCTGTGATAAAAAGCCTTCTGTTTCGAGTGCCAAACCTTTCAGGGGATGTTTTTCAACCTTTTTGCACCATTTTTGAGTGAATAGCCAAAATTCAGATTTTTGCTGAAATTGTGACCCCGGGGCTTAGGGATTTTTTCAAAAAAATATATCTGCCGGTTAAGTTTTTGAGGTCTGATTTCTTGTCCTGTGATAAAAAGCCTTCTGTTTCCATTGCCAAACCTTTCAGGAGAGCATTTTCAACCTTTTGGCACCATTTTGGAGTGAATTGCCAAAAGTCAGATTTTTGCTGAAATTGTGACCCCGGGGCTTAGGGATTTTTTCAAAAAATAATTTTCTGCCGGTTAAGTTTTTGAGGGCTGATTTCTTGTCCTGTGATAAAAAGCCTTCTGTTTCTATCACCAAAGCTTTCAGGGGATCATTTTCAAGCTTCTTGCACCATTTTTGAGTGAATTGCCAAAAGTCAGATTTTTGCTGAAATTGTGACCCCGGGGCTTAGGGATTTTTTCAAAAAAAATATTTCCTGCCGGTTAAGTTTTTGAGGGCTCATTTCTTGTCTTGTGATAAAAAGCCTTCTGTTTCGAGTGGCAAAGCTTTCAGGAGAGCATTTACAAGCTTTTGGCACCATTTTTGAGTCAATTGCCAAAAGTCAGATTTTTGCTGAAATTGTGACCCCGGGGCTTAGGGATTTTTTCAAAAAAAATATTTTCTGCCGGTTAAGTTTTTGAGGGCTGATTTCTTGTCCTGTGATAAAAAGCCTTCTGTTTCGAGTGCCAAACCTTTCAGGGGATGTTTTTCAACCTTTTTGCACCATTTTTGAGTGAATAGCCAAAATTCAGATTTTTGCTGAAATTGTGACCCCGGGGCTTAGGGATTTTTTCAAAAAAATATATCTGCCGGTTAAGTTTTTGAGGTCTGATTTCTTGTCCTGTGATAAAAAGCCTTCTGTTTCCATTGCCAAACCTTTCAGGACAGCATTTTCAACCTTTTGGCACCATTTTGGAGTGAATTGCCAAAAGTCAGATTTTTGCTGAAATTGTGACCCCGGGGCTTAGGGATTTTTTCAAAAAATAATTTTCTGCCGGTTAAGTTTTTGAGGGCTGATTTCTTGTCCTGTGATAAAAAGCCTTCTGTTTCTATCACCAAAGCTTTCAGGGGATCATTTTCAAGCTTCTTGCACCATTTTTGAGTGAATTGCCAAAAGTCAGATTTTTGCTGAAATTGTGACCCCGGGGCTTAGGGATTTTTTCAAAAAAAATATTTCCTGCCGGTTAAGTTTTTGAGGGCTCATTTCTTGTCTTGTGATAAAAAGCCTTCTGTTTCGAGTGGCAAAGCTTTCAGGAGAGCATTTACAAGCTTTTGGCACCATTTTTGAGTCAATTGCCAAAAGTCAGATTTTTGCTGAAATTGTGACCCCGGGGCTTAGGGATTTTTTCAAAAAAAATATTTTCTGCCGGTTAAGTTTTTGAGGTCTGATTTCTTGTCTTGTGATAAAAAGCCTTCTGTTTCCATCGCCAAACCTTTCAGGAGAGCATTTTCAACCTTTTGGCACCATTTTGGAGTGAATTGCCAAAAGTCAGATTTTTGCTGAAATTGTGACCCCGGGGCTTAGGGATTTTTTCAAAAAATAATTTTCTGCCGGTTAAGTTTTTGAGGGCTGATTTCTTGTCCTGTGATAAAAAGCCTTCTGTTTCTATCACCAAAGCTTTCAGGGGATCATTTTCAAGCTTCTTGCACCATTTTTGAGTGAATTGCCAAAAGTCAGATTTTTGCTGAAATTGTGACCCCGGGGCTTAGGGATTTTTTCAAAAAAAATATTTCCTGCCGGTTAAGTTTTTGAGGGCTCATTTCTTGACCTGTGATAGAAAGCTTTCTGTTTCGAGTGCCAAACCTTTCAGGGGATGTTTTTCAACCTTTTTGCACCATTTTTGAGTGAATTGCCAAAAGTCAGATTTTTGCTGAAATTGTGACCCCGGGGCTTAGGGATTTTTTCAAAAAAATATATCTGCCGGTTAAGTTTTTGAGGTCTGATTTCTTGTCTTGTGATAAAAAGCCTTCTGTTTCCATCGCCAAACCTTTCAGGAGAGCATTTTCAACCTTTTTGCACCATTTTTGAGTGAATTGCCAAAAGTCAGATTTTTGCTGAAATTGTGACCCCGGGGCTTAGGGATTTTTTCAAAAAATAATTTTCTGCCGGTTAAGTTTTTGAGGGCTCATTTCTTGACCTGTGATAAAAAGCCTTCTGTTTCGAGTGCCAAACCTTTCAGGGGATGTTTTTCAACCTTTTTGCACCATTTTTGAGTGAATTGCCAAAAGTCAGATTTTTGCTGAAATTGTGACCCCGGGGCTTAGGGATTTTTTCAAAAAAATATATCTGCCGGTTAAGTTTTTGAGGTCTGATTTCTTGTCTTGTGATAAAAAGCCTTCTGTTTCCATCGCCAAACCTTTCAGGAGAGCATTTTCAACCTTTTTGCACCATTTTTGAGTGAATTGCCAAAAGTCAGATTTTTGCTGAAATTGTGACCCCGGGGCTTAGGGATTTTTTCAAAAAATAATTTTCTGCCGGTTAAGTTTTTGAGGGCTGATTTCTTGTCCTGTGATAAAAAGCCTTCTGTTTCTATCACCAAAGCTTTCAGGGGATCATTTTCAAGCTTCTTGCACCATTTTTGAGTGAATTGCCAAAAGTCAGATTTTTGCTGAAATTGTGACCCCGGGGCTTAGGGATTTTTTCAAAAAAAATATTTCCTGCCGGTTAAGTTTTTGAGGGCTCATTTCTTGACCTGTGATAGAAAGCTTTCTGTTTCGAGTGCCAAACCTTTCAGGAGAGCATTTTCAACCTTTTTGCACCATTTTTGAGTGATCTGCCAAAAGTCATATTTTTGCTGAAATTGTGACCCCGGGGCTTAGGGATTTTTTCAAAAAAATATTTTCTGCCGGTTACGTTTTTGAGGGCTGATTTCTTGTCCTGTGATAAAAAGCCTTCTGTTTCGAGTGCCAAACCTTTCAGGGGAGCATTTTCAAGCTTTTGGCACCATTTTTGAGTGAATTGCCAAAAGTCAGATTTTTGCTGAAATTGTGACCCCGGGGCTTAGGGATTTTTTCAAAAAAATATTTTCTGCCGGTTAAGTTTTTGAGGGCTGATTTCTTGTCCTGTGATAAAAAGCCTTCTGTTTCGAGTGCCAAACCTTTCAGGGGATGTTTTTCAACCTTTTTGCACCATTTTTGAGTGAATAGCCAAAATTCAGATTTTTGCTGAAATTGTGACCCCGGGGCTTAGGGATTTTTTCAAAAAAATATATCTGCCGGTTAAGTTTTTGAGGTCTGATTTCTTGTCCTGTGATAAAAAGCCTTCTGTTTCCATTGCCAAACCTTTCAGGAGAGCATTTTCAACCTTTTGGCACCATTTTGGAGTGAATTGCCAAAAGTCAGATTTTTGCTGAAATTGTGACCCCGGGGCTTAGGGATTTTTTCAAAAAATAATTTTCTGCCGGTTAAGTTTTTGAGGGCTGATTTCTTGTCCTGTGATAAAAAGCCTTCTGTTTCTATCACCAAAGCTTTCAGGGGATCATTTTCAAGCTTCTTGCACCATTTTTGAGTGAATTGCCAAAAGTCAGATTTTTGCTGAAATTGTGACCCCGGGGCTTAGGGATTTTTTCAAAAAAAATATTTCCTGCCGGTTAAGTTTTTGAGGGCTCATTTCTTGTCTTGTGATAAAAAGCCTTCTGTTTCGAGTGGCAAAGCTTTCAGGAGAGCATTTACAAGCTTTTGGCACCATTTTTGAGTCAATTGCCAAAAGTCAGATTTTTGCTGAAATTGTGACCCCGGGGCTTAGGGATTTTTTCAAAAAAAATATTTTCTGCCGGTTAAGTTTTTGAGGGCTGATTTCCTGTCTTGTGATAAAAAGCCTTCTGTTTCCATCGCCAAACCTTTCAGGAGAGCATTTTCAACCTTTTGGCACCATTTTGGAGTGAATTGCCAAAAGTCAGATTTTTGCTGAAATTGTGACCCCGGGGCTTAGGGATTTTTCCAAAAAATAATTTTCTGCCGGTTAAGTTTTTGAGGGCTGATTTCTTGTCCTGTGATAAAAAGCCTTCTGTTTCTATCACCAAAGCTTTCAGGGGATCATTTTCAAGCTTCTTGCACCATTTTTGAGTGAATTGCCAAAAGTCAGATTTTTGCTGAAATTGTGACCCCGGGGCTTAGGGATTTTTTCAAAAAAAATATTTCCTGCCGGTTAAGTTTTTGAGGGCTCATTTCTTGACCTGTGATAGAAAGCTTTCTGTTTCGAGTGCCAAACCTTTCAGGAGAGCATTTTCAACCTTTTTGCACCATTTTTGAGTGATCTGCCAAAAGTCTGATTTTTGCTGAAATTGTGACCCCGGGGCTTAGGGATTTTTTCAAAAAAATATTTTCTGCCGGTTAAGTTTTTGAGGGCTGATTTCTTGTCCTGTGATAAAAAGCCTTCTGTTTCGAGTGCCAAACCTTTCAGGGGATGTTTTTCAACCTTTTTGCACCATTTTTGAGTGAATTGCCAAAAGTCAGATTTTTGCTGAAATTGTGACCCCGGGGCTTAGGGATTTTTTCAAAAAAATATATCTGCCGGTTAAGTTTTTGAGGTCTGATTTCTTGTCCTGTGATAAAAAGCCTTCTGTTTCCATTGCCAAACCTTTCAGGAGAGCATTTTCAACCTTTTGGCACCATTTTGGAGTGAATTGCCAAAAGTAAGATTTTTGCTGAAATTGTGACCCCGGGGCTTAGGGATTTTTTCAAAAAATAATTTTCTGCCGGTTAAGTTTTTGAGGGCTGATTTCTTGTCCTGTGATAAAAAGCCTTCTGTTTCTATCACCAAAGCTTTCAGGGGATCATTTTCAAGCTTCTTGCACCATTTTTGAGTGAATTGCCAAAAGTCAGATTTTTGCTGAAATTGTGACCCCGGGGCTTAGGGATTTTTTCAAAAAAAATATTTCCTGCCGGTTAAGTTTTTGAGGGCTCATTTCTTGTCTTGTGATAAAAAGCCTTCTGTTTCGAGTGGCAAAGCTTTCAGGAGAGCATTTACAAGCTTTTGGCACCATTTTTGAGTCAATTGCCAAAAGTCAGATTTTTGCTGAAATTGTGACCCCGGGGCTTAGGGATTTTTTCAAAAAAAAAATTTTCTGCCGGTTAAGTTTTTGAGGGCTGATTTCCTGTCCTGTGATAAAACGCCTTCTGTTTCCATCACCAAACCTTTCAGGAGAGCATTTTCAACCTTTTGGCACCATTTTGGAGTGAATTGCCAAAAGTCCGATTTTTCCTGAAATTGTGACCCCGGGGCTTAGGGATTTTTTCAAAAAATAATTTTCTGCCGGTTAGGTTTTTGAGGGCTGATTTCTTGTCCTGCGATAAAAAGCCTTCTGTTTCCATCGCCAAACCTTTCAGGGGATCATTTTCAGCCTTTTTACACCATTTTTGAGTGAATTGCCAAAAGTTAGATTTTTGCTGAAATTGTGACCCCGGGGCTTAGGGATTTTTTCAAAAAAATATTTTCTGCCGGTTAAGTTTTTGAGGGCTGATTTCTTGTCCTGTGATAAAAAGCCTTCTGTTTCGAGTGCCAAACCTTTCAGGAGACCATTTTCAACCTTTTTGCACCATTTTTGAGTGAATTGCCAAAAGTCAGATTTTTGCTGAAATTGTGACCCCGGGGCTTAGGGATTTTTTCAAAAAAATATTTTCTGCCGGTTAAGTTTTTGAGGGCTGATTTCTTGTCCTGTGATAAAAAGCCTTCTGTTTCGAGTGCCAAACCTTTCAGGGGATCATTTCCAACCTTTTTGCTCCATTTTTGAGTGAATTGCCAAAAGTAAGATTTTTGCTGAAATTGTGACCCCGGGGTTTAGGGATTTTTTCAAAAAAATATTTTCTGCCGGTTAAGTTTTTGAGGGGTGATTTCTTGTCCTGTGATAAAAAGCCTTCTGTTTCCATCGCCAAACCTTTCAGGAGAGCATTTTCAAGCTTCTTGTACCATTTTTGAGTGAATTGCCAAAAGTTAGATTTTTGCTGAAATTGTGACCCCGGGGCTTAGGGATTTTTTCAAAAAAATATTTTCTGCCGGTTAAGTTTTTGAGGGCTGATTTCTTGTCCTGTGATAAAAAGCCTTCTGTTTCGAGTGCCAAACCTTTCAGGGGAGCATTTTCAGGCTTTTGGCACCATTTTTGAGTGAATTGCCAAAAGTCAGATTTTTGCTGAAATTGTGACCCCGGGTCTTAGGGATTTTTTCAAAAAAATATTTCCTGCCGGGTAAGTTTTTGAGGGCTTATTTCTTGACCTGTGATAGAAAGCTTTCTGTTTCGAGTGCCAAACCTTTCAGGAGAGCATTTTCAAGCTTTTGACACCATTTTTGAGTGAATTGCCAAAAGTCAGATTTTTGCTGAAATTGTGACCCCGGGTCTTAGGGATTTTTTCAAAAAAATATTTTCTGCCGGTTAAGTTTTTGAGGGCTTATTTCTTGACCTGTGATAGAAAGCTTTCTGTTTCGAGTGCCAAACCTTTCAGGGGATGTTTTTCAACCTTTTTGCACCATTTTTGAGTGATCTGCCAAAAGTCAGATTTTTGCTGAAATTGTGACCCCGGGGCTTAGGGATTTTTTCAAAAAAATATTTTCTGCCGGTAAAGTTTTTGAGGGCTGATTGCTTGTCCTGTGATAAAAAGCCTTCTGTTTCTATCACCAAAGGTTTCAGGGGATGTTTTTCAACCTTCTTGCACCATTTTTGAGTGAATTGCCAAAAGTCAGATTTTTGCTGAAATTGTGACCCCGGGGCTTAGGGATTTTTTCAAAAAAATATTTCCTGCCGGGTAAGTTTTTGAGGGCTTATTTCTTGACCTGTGATAGAAAGCCTTCTGTTTCTATACCCAAAGCTTTCAGGGGATCATTTTGAACCTTTTTACACCATTTTTGAGTGAATTGCCAAAAGTCATATTTTTGCTGAAATTGTGACCCCGGGGCTTAGGGATTTTTTCAAAAAAATATTTTCTGCCGGTTAAGTTTTTGAGGGTTGATTTCTTGTCCTGTGATAAAAAGCCTTCTGTTTCGAGTGCCAAACCTTTCAGGGGATCATTTCCAACCTTTTTGCTCCATTTTTGAGTGAATTGCCAAAAGTAAGATTTTTGCTGAAATTGTGACCCCGGGGTTTAGGGATTTTTTCAAAAAAATATTTTCTGCCGGTTAAGTTTTTGAGGGGTGATTTCTTGTCCTGTGATAAAAAGCCTTCTGTTTCCATCGCCAAACCTTTCAGGAGAGCATTTTCAAGCTTCTTGTACCATTTTTGAGTGAATTGCCAAAAGTTAGATTTTTGCTGAAATTGTGACCCCGGGGCTTAGGGATTTTTTCAAAAAAATATTTTCTGCCGGTTAAGTTTTTGAGGGCTGATTTCTTGTCCTGTGATAAAAAGCCTTCTGTTTCGAGTGCCAAACCTTTCAGGGGAGCATTTTCAGGCTTTTGGCACCATTTTTGAGTGAATTGCCAAAAGTCAGATTTTTGCTGAAATTGTGACCCCGGGTCTTAGGGATTTTTTCAAAAAAATATTTCCTGCCGGGTAAGTTTTTGAGGGCTTATTTCTTGACCTGTGATAGAAAGCTTTCTGTTTCGAGTGCCAAACCTTTCAGGAGAGCATTTTCAAGCTTTTGACACCATTTTTGAGTGAATTGCCAAAAGTCAGATTTTTGCTGAAATTGTGACCCCGGGTCTTAGGGATTTTTTCAAAAAAATATTTTCTGCCGGTTAAGTTTTTGAGGGCTTATTTCTTGACCTGTGATAGAAAGCTTTCTGTTTCGAGTGCCAAACCTTTCAGGGGATGTTTTTCAACCTTTTTGCACCATTTTTGAGTGATCTGCCAAAAGTCAGATTTTTGCTGAAATTGTGACCCCGGGGCTTAGGGATTTTTTCAAAAAAATATTTTCTGCCGGTAAAGTTTTTGAGGGCTGATTGCTTGTCCTGTGATAAAAAGCCTTCTGTTTCTATCACCAAAGGTTTCAGGGGATGTTTTTCAACCTTCTTGCACCATTTTTGAGTGAATTGCCAAAAGTCAGATTTTTGCTGAAATTGTGACCCCGGGGCTTAGGGATTTTTTCAAAAAAATATTTCCTGCCGGGTAAGTTTTTGAGGGCTTATTTCTTGACCTGTGATAGAAAGCCTTCTGTTTCTATACCCAAAGCTTTCAGGGGATCATTTTGAACCTTTTTACACCATTTTTGAGTGAATTGCCAAAAGTCATATTTTTGCTGAAATTGTGACCCCGGGGCTTAGGGATTTTTTCAAAAAAATATTTTCTGCCGGTTAAGTTTTTGAGGGTTGATTTCTTGTCCTGTGATAAAAAGCCTTCTGTTTCGAGTGCCAAACCTTTCAGGGGAGCATTTTCAAGCTTTTGGCACCATTTTTGAGTGAATTGCCAAAAGTCAGATTTTTGCTGAAATTGTGACCCCGGGTCTTAGGGATTTCTTCAAAAAAATATTTTCTGCCGGTTAGGTTTTTGAGGGCTGATTACTTGTCCTGTGATAAAAAGCCTTCTGTTTCGAGTGCCAAACCTTTCAGGGGAGCATTTTCAAGCTTTTGGCACCATTTTTGAGTGAATTGCCAAAAGTCAGATTTTTGCTGAAATTGTGACCCCGGGTCTTAGGGATTTTTTCAAAAAAATATTTTCTGCCGGTTAGGTTTTTGAGGGCTGATTACTTGTCCTGCGATAAAAAGCCTTCTGTTTCTATCACCAAAGCTTTCAGGGGATCATTTTCAGCCTTTTTACACCATTTTTGAGTGAATTGCCAAAAGTCATATTTTTGCTGAAATTGTGACCCCGGGGCTTAGGGATTTTTTCAAAAAATAATTTTCTGCCGGTTAGGTTTTTGAGGGCTGATTTCTTGTCCTGCGATAAAAAGCCTTCTGTTTCTATCACCAAAGCTTTCAGGGGATCATTTTCAACCTTTTTACACCATTTTTTTAGTGAATTGCCAAAAGTCATATTTTTGCTGAAATTGTGACCCCGGGGCTTAGGGATTTTTTCAAAAAAATATTTTCTGCCGGTTAAGTTTTTGAGGGCTGATTTCTTGTCCTGTGATAAAAAGCCTTCTGTTTCTATCACCAAAGCTTTCAGGGGATCATTTTCAAGCTTCTTGCAGCATTTTTGAGTGAATTGCCAAAAGTCAGATTTTTGCTGAAATTGTGACCCCGGGGATTAGGGATTTTTTCAAAAAAAAAATTTCCTGCCGGTTAAGTTTTTGAGGGCTCATTTCTTGTCTTGTGATAAAAAGCCTTCTGTTTTGAGTGCCAAAGCTTTCAGGAGAGCATTTTCAAGCTTTTGACACCATTTTTGAGTGAATTGCCAATGTCAGATTTTTGCTGAAATTGTGACCCCGGGGCTTAGGGATTTTTTCAAAAAAATATTTTCTGCCGGTTAAGTTTTTGAGGGCTGATTTCCTGTCCTGTGATAAAACACCTTCTGTTTCCATCACCAAACCTTTCAGGAGAGCATTTTCAACCTTTTGGCACCATTATGGAGTGAATTGCCAAAAGTCAGATTTTTCCTGAAATTGTGACCCCGGGGCTTAGGGATTTTTTCAAAAAATAATTTTCTGCCGGTTAGGTTTTTGAGGGCTGATTTCTTGTCCTGCGATAAAAAGCCTTCTGTTTCTATCACCAAAGCTTTCAGGGGATCATTTTCAACCTTTTTACACCATTTTTGAGTGAATTGCCAAAAGTCATATTTTTGCTGAAATTGTGACCCCGGGGCTTAGGGATTTTTTCAAAAAAATATTTTCTGCCGGTTAAGTTTTTGAGGGCTGATTTCTTGTCCTGTGATAAAAAGCCTTCTGTTTCTATCACCAAAGCTTTCAGGGGATCATTTTCAAGCTTCTTGCAGCATTTTTGAGTGAATTGCCAAAAGTCAGATTTTTGCTGAAATTGTGACCCCGGGGCTTAGGGATTTTTTCAAAAAAATATTTTCTGCCGGTTAAGTTTTTGAGGGCTGATTTCCTGTCCTGTGATAAAAAGCCTTCTGTTTCGAGTGCCAAACCTTTCAGGGGATGTTTTTCAACCTTTTTGCACCATTTTTGAGTGAATTGCCAAAAGTCAGATTTTTGCTGAAATTGTGACCCCGGGGCTTAGGGATTTTTTCAAAAATATATATCTGCCGGTTAAGTTTTTGAGGTCTGATTTCTTGTCCTGTGATAAAAAGCCTTCTGTTTCCATCGCCAAACCTTTCAGGAGAGCATTTTCAACCTTTTGGCACCATTTTTGAGTGAATTGCCAAAATTCAGATTTTTGCTGAAATTGTGACCCCGGGGCTTAGGGATTTTTCCAAAAAAATATTTCCTGCCGGTTAAGTTTTTGAGGGCTGATTTCTTGTCCTGTGATAAAAAGCCTTCTGTTTCCATCGCCAAACCTTTCAGGAGAGCATTTTCAAGCTTTTGGCACCATTTTTGAGTGAATTGCCAAAAGTCAGATTTTTCCTGAGATTGTGACCCCGGGGCTTAGGGATTTTTTCAAAAAAATATTTTCTGCCGGTTAGGTTTTTGAGGGGTGATTTCTTGTCCTGCGATAAAAAGCCTTCTGTTTCTATCACCAAAGCTTTCAGGGGATCATTCTCAGCCTTTTTACACCATTTTTGAGTGAATTGCCAAAAGTCATATTTTTGCTGAAATTGTGAAACCGGGGCTTAGGGATTTTTTCAAAAAAATATTTTCTGCCGGTTAAGTTTTTGAGGGCTGATTTCTTGTCCTGTGATAAAAAGCCTTCTGTTTCGAGTGCCAAACCTTTCAGGGGATGTTTTTCAACCTTTTTGCACCATTTTTGAGTGATCTGCCAAAAGTCAGATTTTTGCTGAAATTGTGACCCCGGGGCTTAGGGATTTTTTCAAAAAAATATTTTCTGCCGGTTAAGTTTTTGAGGGCTGATTTCTTGTCCTGTGATAAAAAGCCTTCTGTTTCGAGTGCCAAACCTTTCAGGGGAGCATTTTCAAGCTTTTGGCACCATTTTTGAGTGAATTGCCAAAAGTCAGATTTTTGCTGAAATTGTGACCCCGGCGGGGCTTAGGGATTTTTTCAAAAAAATATTTTCTGCCGGTTAGGTTTTTGAGGGCTGATTACTTGTCCTGCGATAAAAAGCCTTCTGTTTCTATCACCAAAGCTTTCAGGGGATCATTTTCAGCCTTTTTACACCATTTTTGAGTGAATTGCCAAAAGTCATATTTTTGCTGAAATTGTGACCCCGGGGCTTAGGGATTTTTTCAAAAAATAATTTTCTGCCGGTTAGGTTTTTGAGGGCTGATTTCTTGTCCTGCGATAAAAAGCCTTCTGTTTCTATCACCAAAGCTTTCAGGGGATCATTTTCAACCTTTTTACACCATTTTTTTAGTGAATTGCCAAAAGTCATATTTTTGCTGAAATTGTGACCCCGGGGCTTAGGGATTTTTTCAAAAAAATATTTTCTGCCGGTTAAGTTTTTGAGGGCTGATTTCTTGTCCTGTGATAAAAAGCCTTCTGTTTCTATCACCAAAGCTTTCAGGGGATCATTTTCAAGCTTCTTGCAGCATTTTTGAGTGAATTGCCAAAAGTCAGATTTTTGCTGAAATTGTGACCCCGGGGCTTAGGGATTTTTTCAAAAAAAAAATTTCCTGCCGGTTAAGTTTTTGAGGGCTCATTTCTTGTCTTGTGATAAAAAGCCTTCTGTTTTGAGTGCCAAAGCTTTCAGGAGAGCATTTTCAAGCTTTTGACACCATTTTTGAGTGAATTGCCAATGTCAGATTTTTGCTGAAATTGTGACCCCGGGGCTTAGGGATTTTTTCAAAAAAATATTTTCTGCCGGTTAAGTTTTTGAGGGCTGATTTCCTGTCCTGTGATAAAACACCTTCTGTTTCCATCACCAAACCTTTCAGGAGAGCATTTTCAACCTTTTGGCACCATTATGGAGTGAATTGCCAAAAGTCAGATTTTTCCTGAAATTGTGACCCCGGGGCTTAGGGATTTTTTCAAAAAATAATTTTCTGCCGGTTAGGTTTTTGAGGGCTGATTTCTTGTCCTGCGATAAAAAGCCTTCTGTTTCTATCACCAAAGCTTTCAGGGGATCATTTTCAACCTTTTTACACCATTTTTGAGTGAATTGCCAAAAGTCATATTTTTGCTGAAATTGTGACCCCGGGGCTTAGGGATTTTTTCAAAAAAATATTTTCTGCCGGTTAAGTTTTTGAGGGCTGATTTCTTGTCCTGTGATAAAAAGCCTTCTGTTTCTATCACCAAAGCTTTCAGGGGATCATTTTCAAGCTTCTTGCAGCATTTTTGAGTGAATTGCCAAAAGTCAGATTTTTGCTGAAATTGTGACCCCGGGGCTTAGGGATTTTTTCAAAAAAATATTTTCTGCCGGTTAAGTTTTTGAGGGCTGATTTCCTGTCCTGTGATAAAAAGCCTTCTGTTTCGAGTGCCAAACCTTTCAGGGGATGTTTTTCAACCTTTTTGCACCATTTTTGAGTGAATTGCCAAAAGTCAGATTTTTGCTGAAATTGTGACCCCGGGGCTTAGGGATTTTTTCAAAAATATATATCTGCCGGTTAAGTTTTTGAGGTCTGATTTCTTGTCCTGTGATAAAAAGCCTTCTGTTTCCATCGCCAAACCTTTCAGGAGAGCATTTTCAACCTTTTGGCACCATTTTTGAGTGAATTGCCAAAATTCAGATTTTTGCTGAAATTGTGACCCCGGGGCTTAGGGATTTTTCCAAAAAAATATTTCCTGCCGGTTAAGTTTTTGAGGGCTGATTTCTTGTCCTGTGATAAAAAGCCTTCTGTTTCCATCGCCAAACCTTTCAGGAGAGCATTTTCAAGCTTTTGGCACCATTTTTGAGTGAATTGCCAAAAGTCAGATTTTTCCTGAGATTGTGACCCCGGGGCTTAGGGATTTTTTCAAAAAAATATTTTCTGCCGGTTAGGTTTTTGAGGGGTGATTTCTTGTCCTGCGATAAAAAGCCTTCTGTTTCTATCACCAAAGCTTTCAGGGGATCATTCTCAGCCTTTTTACACCATTTTTGAGTGAATTGCCAAAAGTCATATTTTTGCTGAAATTGTGAAACCGGGGCTTAGGGATTTTTTCAAAAAAATATTTTCTGCCGGTTAAGTTTTTGAGGGCTGATTTCTTGTCCTGTGATAAAAAGCCTTCTGTTTCGAGTGCCAAACCTTTCAGGGGATGTTTTTCAACCTTTTTGCACCATTTTTGAGTGATCTGCCAAAAGTCAGATTTTTGCTGAAATTGTGACCCCGGGGCTTAGGGATTTTTTCAAAAAAATATTTTCTGCCGGTTAAGTTTTTGAGGGCTGATTTCTTGTCCTGTGATAAAAAGCCTTCTGTTTCGAGTGCCAAACCTTTCAGGGGAGCATTTTCAAGCTTTTGGCACCATTTTTGAGTGAATTGCCAAAAGTCAGATTTTTGCTGAAATTGTGACCCCGGCGGGGCTTAGGGATTTTTTCAAAAAAATATTTTCTGCCGGTTAAGTTTTTGAGGGCTGATTTCTTGTCCTGTGATAAAAAGCCTTCTGTTTCGAGTGCCAAACCTTTCAGGGGATGTTTTTCAACCTTTTTGCACCATTTTTGAGTGAATTGCCAAAAGTCAGATTTTTGCTGAAATTGTGACCCCGGGGCTTAGGGATTTTTTCAAAAATATATATCTGCCGGTTAAGTTTTTGAGGTCTGATTTCTTGTCCTGTGATAAAAAGCCTTCTGTTTCCATCGCCAAACCTTTCAGGAGAGCATTTTCAACCTTTTGGCACCATTTTTGAGTGAATTGCCAAAATTCAGATTTTTGCTGAAATTGTGACCCCGGGGCTTAGGGATTTTTCCAAAAAAATATTTCCTGCCGGTTAAGTTTTTGAGGGCTGATTTCTTGTCCTGTGATAAAAAGCCTTCTGTTTCCATCGCCAAACCTTTCAGGAGAGCATTTTCAAGCTTTTGGCACCATTTTTGAGTGAATTGCCAAAAGTCAGATTTTTCCTGAGATTGTGACCCCGGGGCTTAGGGATTTTTTCAAAAAAATATTTTCTGCCGGTTAGGTTTTTGAGGGGTGATTTCTTGTCCTGCGATAAAAAGCCTTCTGTTTCTATCACCAAAGCTTTCAGGGGATCATTCTCAGCCTTTTTACACCATTTTTGAGTGAATTGCCAAAAGTCATATTTTTGCTGAAATTGTGAAACCGGGGCTTAGGGATTTTTTCAAAAAAATATTTTCTGCCGGTTAAGTTTTTGAGGGCTGATTTCTTGTCCTGTGATAAAAAGCCTTCTGTTTCGAGTGCCAAACCTTTCAGGGGATGTTTTTCAACCTTTTTGCACCATTTTTGAGTGATCTGCCAAAAGTCAGATTTTTGCTGAAATTGTGACCCCGGGGCTTAGGGATTTTTTCAAAAAAATATTTTCTGCCGGTTAAGTTTTTGAGGGCTGATTTCTTGTCCTGTGATAAAAAGCCTTCTGTTTCGAGTGCCAAACCTTTCAGGGGAGCATTTTCAAGCTTTTGGCACCATTTTTGAGTGAATTGCCAAAAGTCAGATTTTTGCTGAAATTGTGACCCCGGCGGGGCTTAGGGATTTTTTCAAAAAAATATTTTCTGCCGGTTAGGTTTTTGAGGGCTGATTACTTGTCCTGCGATAAAAAGCCTTCTGTTTCTATCACCAAAGCTTTCAGGGGATCATTTTCAGCCTTTTTACACCATTTTTGAGTGAATTGCCAAAAGTCATATTTTTGCTGAAATTGTGACCCCGGGGCTTAGGGATTTTTTCAAAAAATAATTTTCTGCCGGTTAGGTTTTTGAGGGCTGATTTCTTGTCCTGCGATAAAAAGCCTTCTGTTTCTATCACCAAAGCTTTCAGGGGATCATTTTCAACCTTTTTACACCATTTTTTTAGTGAATTGCCAAAAGTCATATTTTTGCTGAAATTGTGACCCCGGGGCTTAGGGATTTTTTCAAAAAAATATTTTCTGCCGGTTAAGTTTTTGAGGGCTGATTTCTTGTCCTGTGATAAAAAGCCTTCTGTTTCTATCACCAAAGCTTTCAGGGGATCATTTTCAAGCTTCTTGCAGCATTTTTGAGTGAATTGCCAAAAGTCAGATTTTTGCTGAAATTGTGACCCCGGGGCTTAGGGATTTTTTCAAAAAAAAAATTTCCTGCCGGTTAAGTTTTTGAGGGCTCATTTCTTGTCTTGTGATAAAAAGCCTTCTGTTTTGAGTGCCAAAGCTTTCAGGAGAGCATTTTCAAGCTTTTGACACCATTTTTGAGTGAATTGCCAATGTCAGATTTTTGCTGAAATTGTGACCCCGGGGCTTAGGGATTTTTTCAAAAAAATATTTTCTGCCGGTTAAGTTTTTGAGGGCTGATTTCCTGTCCTGTGATAAAACACCTTCTGTTTCCATCACCAAACCTTTCAGGAGAGCATTTTCAACCTTTTGGCACCATTATGGAGTGAATTGCCAAAAGTCAGATTTTTCCTGAAATTGTGACCCCGGGGCTTAGGGATTTTTTCAAAAAATAATTTTCTGCCGGTTAGGTTTTTGAGGGCTGATTTCTTGTCCTGCGATAAAAAGCCTTCTGTTTCTATCACCAAAGCTTTCAGGGGATCATTTTCAACCTTTTTACACCATTTTTGAGTGAATTGCCAAAAGTCATATTTTTGCTGAAATTGTGACCCCGGGGCTTAGGGATTTTTTCAAAAAAATATTTTCTGCCGGTTAAGTTTTTGAGGGCTGATTTCTTGTCCTGTGATAAAAAGCCTTCTGTTTCTATCACCAAAGCTTTCAGGGGATCATTTTCAAGCTTCTTGCAGCATTTTTGAGTGAATTGCCAAAAGTCAGATTTTTGCTGAAATTGTGACCCCGGGGCTTAGGGATTTTTTCAAAAAAATATTTTCTGCCGGTTAAGTTTTTGAGGGCTGATTTCCTGTCCTGTGATAAAAAGCCTTCTGTTTCGAGTGCCAAACCTTTCAGGGGATGTTTTTCAACCTTTTTGCACCATTTTTGAGTGAATTGCCAAAAGTCAGATTTTTGCTGAAATTGTGACCCCGGGGCTTAGGGATTTTTTCAAAAATATATATCTGCCGGTTAAGTTTTTGAGGTCTGATTTCTTGTCCTGTGATAAAAAGCCTTCTGTTTCCATCGCCAAACCTTTCAGGAGAGCATTTTCAACCTTTTGGCACCATTTTTGAGTGAATTGCCAAAATTCAGATTTTTGCTGAAATTGTGACCCCGGGGCTTAGGGATTTTTCCAAAAAAATATTTCCTGCCGGTTAAGTTTTTGAGGGCTGATTTCTTGTCCTGTGATAAAAAGCCTTCTGTTTCCATCGCCAAACCTTTCAGGAGAGCATTTTCAAGCTTTTGGCACCATTTTTGAGTGAATTGCCAAAAGTCAGATTTTTCCTGAGATTGTGACCCCGGGGCTTAGGGATTTTTTCAAAAAAATATTTTCTGCCGGTTAGGTTTTTGAGGGGTGATTTCTTGTCCTGCGATAAAAAGCCTTCTGTTTCTATCACCAAAGCTTTCAGGGGATCATTCTCAGCCTTTTTACACCATTTTTGAGTGAATTGCCAAAAGTCATATTTTTGCTGAAATTGTGAAACCGGGGCTTAGGGATTTTTTCAAAAAAATATTTTCTGCCGGTTAAGTTTTTGAGGGCTGATTTCTTGTCCTGTGATAAAAAGCCTTCTGTTTCGAGTGCCAAACCTTTCAGGGGATGTTTTTCAACCTTTTTGCACCATTTTTGAGTGATCTGCCAAAAGTCAGATTTTTGCTGAAATTGTGACCCCGGGGCTTAGGGATTTTTTCAAAAAAATATTTTCTGCCGGTTAAGTTTTTGAGGGCTGATTTCTTGTCCTGTGATAAAAAGCCTTCTGTTTCGAGTGCCAAACCTTTCAGGGGAGCATTTTCAAGCTTTTGGCACCATTTTTGAGTGAATTGCCAAAAGTCAGATTTTTGCTGAAATTGTGACCCCGGCGGGGCTTAGGGATTTTTTCAAAAAAATATTTTCTGCCGGTTAAGTTTTTGAGGGCTGATTTCTTGTCCTGTGATAAAAAGCCTTCTGTTTCGAGTGCCAAACCTTTCAGGGGATGTTTTTCAACCTTTTTGCACCATTCTTGAGTGAATTGCCAAAAGTCAGATTTTTGCTGAAATTCTGACCCCGGGGCTTAGGGATTTTTTCAAAAAAATATATCTGCCGGTTAAGTTTTTGAGGTCTGATTTCTTGTCCTGTGATAAAAAGCCTTCTGTTTCCATCGCCAAACCTTTCAGGAGAGCATTTTCAACCTTTTTGCACCATTTTGGAGTGAATTGCCAAAAGTCAGATTTTTACTGAAATTGTGACCCCGGGGCTTAGGGATTTTTCCAAAAAAATATTTCCTGCCGGTTAAGTTTTTGAGGGCTGATTGCTTGTCCTGTGATAAAAAGCCTTCTGTTTCCATCGCCAAACCTTTCAGGAGAGCATTTTCAAGCTTTTGGCACCATTTTTGAGTGAATTGCCAAAAGTCATATTTTTGCTGAAATTGTGACCCCGGGGCTTAGGGATTTTTTCAAAAAAATATTTTCTCCCGGTTAGGTTTTTGAGGGCTGATTTCTTGTCCTGCGACAAAAAAGCCTTCTGTTTCTATCACCAAAGTTTTCAGGGGATCATTTTCAACCTTTTTACACCATTTTTGAGTGAATTGCCAAAAGTCATATTTTTGCTGAAATTGTGACCCCGGGGCTTAGGGATTTTTTCAAAAAAATATTTCCTGCCGGGTAAGTTTTTGAGGGCTGATTTCCTGTCCTGTGATAAAAAGCCTTCTGTTTCCATCGCCAAACCTTTCAGGAGAGCATTTTCAAGCTTTTTGCACCATTTTTGAGTGAATTGCCAAAAGTCAGATTTTTCCTGAAATTGTGACCCCGGGGCTTAGGGATTTTTTCAAAAAAATATTTTCTGCCGGTTAGGTTTTTGAGGGCTGATTTCTTGTCCTGCGATAAAAAGCCTTCTGTTTCTATCACCAAAGCTTTCAGGGGATCATTTTCAACCTTTTTACACCATTTTTGAGTGAATTGCCAAAAGTCATATTTTTGCTGAAATTCTGACCCCGGGGCTTAGGGATTTTTTCAAAAAAATATTTCCTGCCGGGTAAGTTTTTGAGGGCTGATTTCTTGTCCTGTGATAAAAAGCCTTCTGTTTCGAGTGCCAAACCTTTCAGGGGATGTTTTTCAACCTTTTTGCACCATTTTTGAGTGAATTGCCAAAAGTCAGATTTTTGCTGAAATTCTGACCCCGGGGCTTAGGGATTTTTTCAAAAAAATATTTCCTGCCGGGTAAGTTTTTGAGGGCTTATTTCTTGACCTGTGATAAAAAGCTTTCTGTTTCGAGTGCCAAACGTTTCAGGAGAGCATTTTCAACCTTTTTGCACCATTTTTGAGTGAATTGCCAAAAGTCAGCTCTTTGCTGAAATTGTGACCCTGGGGCTTAGGGATTTTTTCAAAAAAATAATTTCTGCCGGTTAAGTTTTTGAGGTCTGATTTCTTGTTCTGTGATAAAAAGCCTTCTGTTTCGAGTGCCAAACCTTTCAGGAGAGCATTTTCAAGCTTTTGGCACCATTTTTGAGTGAATTGCCAAAAGTCAGATTTTTGCTGAAATTCTGACCCCGGGGCTTAGGGATTTTTTCAAAAAAATATTTTCTGCCGGTTAAGTTTTTGAGGGCTGATTTCTTGCCCTGTGATAAAAAGCCTTCTGTTTCGAGTGCCAAACCTTTCAGGGGATCATTTCCAACCTTTTTGCACCATTTTTGAGTGAATTGCCAAAAGTCAGATTTTTGCTGAAATTGTGACCCCGGGGCTTAGGGATTTTTTCAAAAAAATATTTTCTGCCGGTTAAGTTTTTGAGGGCTGATTATATGTCCTGTGATAAAAAGCCTTCTGTTTCAATCGCCAAACCTTTCAGGAGAGCATTTTCAAGCTTTTGGCACCATTTTGGAGTGAATTGCCAAAAGTCAGATTTTTGCTGAAATTGTGACCCCGGGGCTTAGGGATTTTTTCAAAAAAATATTTTCTGCCGGTTAAGTTTTTGAGGGCTGATTTCTTGTCCTGCGATAAAAAGCCTTCTGTTTCCATCGCCAAACCTTTCAGGAGAGCATTTTCAACCTTTTGGCACAATTTTGGAGTGAATTGCCAAAAGTCAGATTTTTGCTGAAATTGTGACCCCGGGGCTTAGGGATTATTTCAAAAAAATATTTTCTGCCGGTTAAGTTTTTGAAGGCTGATTTCTTGTTCTGTGATAAAAAGCCTTCTGTTTCAATCGCCAAATCTTTCAGGAGAGCATTTTCAACCTTTTTGCACCATTTTTGAGTGAATTGCCAAAAGTCAGATTTTTGCTGAAATTGTGACCCCGGGGCTTAGGGATTTTTTCAAAAAAATATTTTCTGCGGGTTAAATTTTTGAGGGCTGATTTCTTGTCCTGTGATAAAAAGCCTTCTGTTTCGAGTGCCAAACCTTTCAGGGGATGTTTTTCAACCTTTTTGCACCATTTCTGAGTGAATTGCCAAAAGTCAGATTTTTGCTGAAATTGTGACCCCGGGGCTTAGGGATTTTTTCAAAAAAATATTTTCCGTAGGTTAAGTTTTTGAGGGCTGATTATATGTCCTGTGATAAAAAGCCTTCTGTTTCCATCGCCAAAGCTTTCAGAAGAGCATTTTCAAGCTTTTTGCACCATTTTTGAGTGAATTGCCAAAAGTCAGATTTTTGCTGAAATTGTGACCCCGGGGCTTAGGGATTTTTTCAAAAAAATATTTCCTGCCGGGTAAGTTTTTGAGGGCTGATTTCTTGTCCTGTGATAAAAAGCCTTCTGTTTCGAGTGCCAAACCTTTCAGGGGATCATTTCCAACCTTTTTGCAACATTTTTGAGTGAATTGCCGAAAGTCATCTTTTTGCTGAAATTCTGACCCCGGGGCTTAGGGATTTTTTCAAATAAATATTTTCTGCCGGTTAAGTTTTTGAGGGCTTATTTCTTGACCTGTGATAAAAAGCTTTCTGTTTCGACTGCCAAACCTTTCAGGGGATGTTTTTCAACCTTTTTGCACCATTTTGGAGTGAATTGCCAAAAGTCAGATTTTTGCTGAAATTGTGACCCCGGGGCTTAGGGATTTTTTCAAAAAAATATTTTCTGCCGGTTAAGTTTTTGAAGGCTGATTTCTTGTTCTGTGATAAAAAGCCTTCTGTTTCAATCGCCAAACCTTTCAGGAGAGCATTTTCAAGCTTTTGGCACCATTTTGGAGTGAATTGCCAAAAGTCAGATTTTTGCTGAAATTGTGACCCCGGGGCTTAGGGATTTTTTCAAAAAAATATTTCCTGCCGGGTAAGTTTTTGAGGGCTGATTTCTTGTCCTGTGATAAAAAGCCTTCTGTTTCGAGTGCCAAACCTTTCAGGGGATCATTTCCAACCTTTTTGCACCATTTTTGAGTGAATTGCCGAAAGTCATCTTTTTGCTGAAATTCTGACCCCGGGGCTTAGGGATTTTTTCAAATAAATATTTTCTGCCGGTTAAGTTTTTGAGGGCTGATTTCTTGTCCTGTGATAAAAAGCCTTCTGTTTCCATCGCCAAACCTTTCAGGAGAGCATTTTCAACCTTTTGGCACCATTTTGGAGTGAATTGCCAAAAGTCAGATTTTTGCTGAAATTGTGACCCCGGGGCTTAGGGATTTTTTCAAAAAAATATTTTCTGCCGGTTAAGTTTTTGAAGGCTGATTTCTTGTTCTGTGATAAAAAGCCTTCTGTTTCAATCGCCAAACCTTTCAGGAGAGCATTTTCAAGCTTTTGGTACCATTTTGGAGTGAATTGCCAAAAGTCAGATTTTTCCTGAAATTGTGACCCCGGGGCTTAGGGATTTTTTCAAAAAAATATTTCCTGCCGGGTAAGTTTTTGAGGGCTGATTTCTGGACCTGTGATAAAAAGCTTTCTCTCTCGAGTGCCAAACATTTCAGGAGAGCATTTTCAACCTTTTTGCACCATTTTTGAGTGAATTGCCAAAAGTCAGTTTTTTTCTGAAATTGTGACCCCGGGGCTTAGGGATTTTTTCAAAAAAATATTTTCTGCCGGTTAAATTTTTGAGGGCTGATTTCTTGTCCTGTGATAAAAAGCCTTCTGTTTCGAGTGCCAAACCTTTCAGGGGATGTTTTTCAACCTTTTTGCACCATTTCTGAGTGAATTGCCAAAAGTCAGATTTTTGCTGAAATTTCAAAAAAATATTTCCTGCCGGGTAAATTTTTGAGGGCTTATTTCTTGACCTGTGATAAAAAGCTTTCTGTTTCGACTGCCAAACCTTTCAGGGGATGTTTTTCAACCTTTTTGCACCATTTTTGAGTGAATTGCCAAAAGTCAGATCTTTGCTGAAATTGTGACCCCAGGGCTTAGGGATTTTTTCAAAAAAATAATTTCTGCCGGTTAAGGTTTTGAGGGCTGATTTCTTGTCCTGTGATAAAAAGCCTTCTTTTTCGAGTGCCAAACCTTTCAGGGGATGTTTTTCAACCGTTTTGCACCATTTTTGAGTGAATTGCCAAAAGTCAGATTTTTGCTGAAATTGTGACCCCGGGGCTTAGGGTTTTTTTCGAAAAAATATTTTCTTCAGGTTAAGTTTTTGAGGTCTGATTTCTTGTCCTGTGATAAAAAGCCTTCTGTTTCCATCGCCAAACCTTTCAGGAGAGCATTTTCAAGCTTTTTGCACCATTTTTGAGTGAATTGCCAAAAGTCAGATTTTTGCTGAAATTGTGACCCCGGGGCTTAGGGAATTTTTCAAAAAAATATTTTCTGCCGGTTAAGTTTTTGAGGGCTGATTTCTTGTCCTGTGATAAAAAGCCTTCTGTTTCGAGTGCCAAACCTTTCACGGGATAATTTCCATCCTTTTTGCACCATTTTTGAGTGAATTGCCAAAAGTCAGATTTTTGCTGAAATTGTGACCCCGGGGCTTAGGGATTTTTTCAAAAAAATATTTTCTGCCGGTTAAGTTTTTGAGGGCTGATTTCTTGTCCTGTGATAAAAAGCCTCCTGTTTCAATCACCAAACCTTTCAGGAGAGCATTTTCAAGCTTTTGGCAACATTTTGGAGTGAATTGCCAAAAGTCAGTTTTTTCCTGAAATTGTGACCCCGGGGCTTAGGGATTTTTTCAAAAAATAATTTTCTGCCGGTTAGGTTTTTGAGGGCTGATTTCTTGTCCTGCGATAAAAAGCCTTCTGTTTCTATCACCAAAGCTTTCAGGGGATCATTTTCAACCTTTTTCCACCATTTTTGAGTGAATTGCCAAAAGTCATATTTTTGCTGAAATTGTGACCCCGGGGCTTAGGGATTTTTTCAAAAAAATATTTTCTGCCGGTTAAGTTTTTGAGGTCTGATTTCTTGTCCTGTGATAAAAAGCCTTCTGTTTCCATCGCCAAACCTTTCAGGAGAGCATTTTCAACCTTTTTGCACCATTTTTGAGTGAATTGCCAAAAGTCAGATTTTTGCTGAAATTGTGACCCCGGGGCTTAGGGATTTTTCCAAAAAAATATTTCCTGCCGGTTAAGTTTTTGAGGGCTGATTGCTTGTCCTGTGATAAAAAGCCTTCTGTTTCCATTGCCAAACCTTTCAGGAGAGCATTTTCAAGCTTTTGGCACCATTTTTGAGTGAATTGCCAAAAGTCAGATTTTTCCTGAAATTGTGACCCCGGGGCTTAGGGATTTTTTCAAAAAAATATTTTCTGCCGGTTAGGTTTTTGAGGGCTGATTTCTTGTCCTGCGATAAAAAGCCTTCTGTTTCTATCACCAAAGCTTTCAGGGGATCATTTTCAACCTTTTTACACCATTTTTGAGTGAATTGCCAAAAGTCATATTTTTGCTGAAATTGTGACCCCGGGGCTTAGGGATTTTTTCAAAAAAATATTTCCTGCCGGGTAAGTTTTTGAGGGCTGATTGCTTGTCCTGTGATAAAAAGCCTTCTGTTTCCATCGCCAAACCTTTCAGGAGAGCATTTTCAAGCTTTTGGCACCATTTTTGAGTGAATTGCCAAAAGTCAGATTTTTCCTGAAATTGTGACCCCGGGGCTTAGGGATTTTTTCAAAAAAATATTTTCTGCCGGTTAGGTTTTTGAGGGCTGATTTCTTGTCCTGCGATAAAAAGCCTTCTGTTTCTATCACCAAAGCTTTCAGGGGATCATTTTCAACCTTTTTACACCATTTTTGAGTGAATTGCCAAAAGTCATATTTTTGCTGAAATTGTGACCCCGGGGCTTAGGGAATTTTTCAAAAAAATATTTTCTGCCGGTTAAGTTTTTGAGGGCTGATTTCTTGTCCTGTGATAAAAAGCCTTCTGTTTCGAGTGCCAAACCTTTCACGGGATAATTTCCATCCTTTTTGCACCATTTTTGAGTGAATTGCCAAAAGTCAGATTTTTGCTGAAATTGTGACCCCGGGGCTTAGGGATTTTTTCAAAAAAATATTTTCTGCCGGTTAAGTTTTTGAGGGCTGATTTCTTGTCCTGTGATAAAAAGGCTCCTGTTTCAATCACCAAACCTTTCAGGAGAGCATTTTCAAGCTTTTGGCAACATTTTGGAGTGAATTGCCAAAAGTCAGTTTTTTCCTGAAATTGTGACCCCGGGGCTTAGGGATTTTTTCAAAAAATAATTTTCTGCCGGTTAGGTTTTTGAGGGCTGATTTCTTGTCCTGTGATAAAAAGCCTTCTGTTTCTATCACCAAAGCTTTCAGGGGATCATTTTCAAGCTTCTTGCACCATTTTTGAGTGAATTGCCAAAAGCCAGATTTTTGCTGAAATTGTGACCCCGGGGCTTAGGGATTTTTTCAAAAAATAATTTTCTGCCGGTTAGGTTTTTGAGGTCTGATTTCTTGTCCTGTGATAAAAAGCCTTCTGTTTCCATCGCCAAACCTTTCAGGAGAGCATTTTCAACCTTTTTGCACCATTTTTGAGTGAATTGCCAAAAGTCAGATTTTTGCTGAAATTGTGACCCCGGGGCTTAGGGATTTTTCCAAAAAAATATTTCCTGCCGGTTAAGTTTTTGAGGGCTGATTGCTTGTCCTGTGATAAAAAGCCTTCTGTTTCCATTGCCAAACCTTTCAGGAGAGCATTTTCAAGCTTTTGGCACCATTTTTGAGTGAATTGCCAAAAGTCAGATTTTTCCTGAAATTGTGACCCCGGGGCTTAGGGATTTTTTCAAAAAAATATTTTCTGCCGGTTAGGTTTTTGAGGGATGATTTCTTGTCCTGCGATAAAAAGCCTTCTGTTTCTATCACCAAAGCTTTCAGGGGATCATTTTCAACCTTTTTACACCATTTTTGAGTGAATTGCCAAAAGTCATATTTTTGCTGAAATTGTGACCCCGGGGCTTAGGGATTTTTTCAAAAAAATATTTCCTGCCGGGTAAGTTTTTGAGGGCTGATTGCTTGTCCTGTGATAAAAAGCCTTCTGTTTCCATCGCCAAACCTTTCAGGAGAGCATTTTCAAGCTTTTGGCACCATTTTTGAGTGAATTGCCAAAAGTCAGATTTTTCCTGAAATTGTGACCCCGGGGCTTAGGGATTTTATCAAAAAAATATTTTCTGCCGGTTAGGTTTTTGAGGGCTGATTTCTTGTCCTGTGATAATAAGCCTTCTGTTTCTATCACCAAAGCTTTCAGGGGATCATTTTCAACCTTTTTGCACCATTTTTGAGTGAATTGCCAAAAGTCAGATTTTTGCTGAAATTGTGACCCCGGGGCTTAGGGATTTTTCCAAAAAAATATTTCCTGCCGGTTAAGTTTTTGAGGGCTGATTGCTTGTCCTGTGATAAAAAGCCTTCTGTTTCCATTGCCAAACCTTTCAGGAGAGCATTTTCAAGCTTTTGGCACCATTTTTGAGTGAATTGCCAAAAGTCAGATTTTTCCTGAAATTGTGACCCCGGGGCTTAGGGATTTTTTCAAAAAAATATTTTCTGCCGGTTAGGTTTTTGAGGGCTGATTTCTTGTCCTGCGATAAAAAGCCTTCTGTTTCTATCACCAAAGCTTTCAGGGGATCATTTTCAACCTTTTTACACCATTTTTGAGTGAATTGCCAAAAGTCATATTTTTGCTGAAATTGTGACCCCGGGGCTTAGGGATTTTTTCAAAAAAATATTTCCTGCCGGGTAAGTTTTTGAGGGCTGATTGCTTGTCCTGTGATAAAAAGCCTTCTGTTTCCATCGCCAAACCTTTCAGGAGAGCATTTTCAAGCTTTTGGCACCATTTTTGAGTGAATTGCCAAAAGTCAGATTTTTCCTGAAATTGTGACCCCGGGGCTTAGGGATTTTATCAAAAAAATATTTTCTGCCGGTTAGGTTTTTGAGGGCTGATTTCTTGTCCTGCGATAAAAAGCCTTCTGTTTCTATCACCAAAGCTTTCAGGGGATCATTTTCAACCTTTTTGCACCATTTTTGAGTGAATTGGCAAAAGTCAGATTTTTGCTGAAATTGTGACCCCGGGGCTTAGGGATTTTTTCAAAAAAAATATTTTCTGCCGGTTAAGTTTTTGAGGGCTGATTTCTTGTCCTGTGATAAAAAGCCTTCTGTTTCGAGTGCCAAACCTTTCAGGGGATGTTTTTCAACCTTTTTGCACCATTTTGGAGTGAATTGCCAAAAGTCAGATCTTTGCTGAAATTGTGACCCCAGGGCTTAGGGATTTTTTCAAAAAAATAATTTCTGCCGGTTAAGGTTTTGAGGGCTGATTTCTTGTCCTGTGATAAAAAGCCTTCTTTTTCGAGTGCCAAACCTTTCAGGGGATGTTTTTCAACCGTTTTGCACCATTTTTGAGTGAATTGCCAAAAGTCAGATTTTTGCTGAAATTGTGACCCCGGGGCTTAGGGTTTTTTTCGAAAAAATATTTTCTTCAGGTTAAGTTTTTGAGGTCTGATTTCTTGTCCTGTGATAAAAAGCCTTCTGTTTCCATCGCCAAACCTTTCAGGAGAGCATTTTCAAGCTTTTTGCACCATTTTTGAGTGAATTGCCAAAAGTCAGATTTTTGCTGAAATTGTGACCCCGGGGCTTAGGGAATTTTTCAAAAAAATATTTTCTGCCGGTTAAGTTTTTGAGGGCTGATTTCTTGTCCTGTGATAAAAAGCCTTCTGTTTCGAGTGCCAAACCTTTCACGGGATCATTTCCATCCTTTTTGCACCATTTTTGAGTGAATTGCCAAAAGTCAGATTTTTGCTGAAATTGTGACCCCGGGGCTTAGGGATTTTTTCAAAAAAATATTTTCTGCCGGTTAAGTTTTTGAGGGCTGATTTCTTGTCCTGTGATAAAAAGCCTCCTGTTTCAATCACCAAACCTTTCAGGAGAGCATTTTCAAGCTTTTGGCAACATTTTGGAGTGAATTGCCAAAAGTCAGTTTTTTCCTGAAATTGTGACCCCGGGGCTTAGGGATTTTTTCAAAAAATAATTTTCTGCCGGTTAGGTTTTTGAGGGCTGATTTCTTGTCCTGCGATAAAAAGCCTTCTGTTTCTATCACCAAAGCTTTCAGGGGATCATTTTCAACCTTTTTACACCATTTTTGAGTGAATTGCCAAAAGTCATATTTTTGCTGAAATTGTGACCCCGGGGCTTAGGGATTTTTTCAAAAAAATATTTCCTGCCGGGTAAGTTTTTGAGGGCTGATTGCTTGTCCTGTGATAAAAAGCCTTCTGTTTCCATCGCCAAACCTTTCAGGAGAGCATTTTCAAGCTTTTGGCACCATTTTTGAGTGAATTGCCAAAAGTCAGATTTTTCCTGAAATTGTGACCCCGGGGCTTAGGGATTTTTTCAAAAAATAATTTTCTGCCGGTTAGGTTTTTGAGGGCTGATTTCTTGTCCTGCGATAAAAAGCCTTCTGTTTCTATCACCAAAGCTTTCAGGGGATCATTTTCAACCTTTTTCCACCATTTTTGAGTGAATTGCCAAAAGTCATATTTTTGCTGAAATTGTGACCCCGGGGCTTAGGGATTTTTTCAAAAAAATATTTTCTGCCGGTTAAGTTTTTGAGGTCTGATTTCTTGTCCTGTGATAAAAAGCCTTCTGTTTCCATCGCCAAACCTTTCAGGAGAGCATTTTCAACCTTTTTGCACCATTTTTGAGTGAATTGCCAAAAGCCAGATTTTTGCTGAAATTGTGACCCCGGGGCTTAGGGATTTTTCCAAAAAAATATTTCCTGCCGGTTAAGTTTTTGAGGGCTGATTGCTTGTCCTGTGATAAAAAGCCTTCTGTTTCCATTGCCAAACCTTTCAGGAGAGCATTTTCAAGCTTTTGGCACCATTTTTGAGTGAATTGCCAAAAGTCAGATTTTTCCTGAAATTGTGACCCCGGGGCTTAGGGATTTTTTCAAAAAAATATTTTCTGCCGGTTAGGTTTTTGAGGGCTGATTTCTTGTCCTGCGATAAAAAGCCTTCTGTTTCTATCACCAAAGCTTTCAGGGGATCATTTTCAACCTTTTTACACCATTTTTGAGTGAATTGCCAAAAGTCATATTTTTGCTGAAATTGTGACCCCGGGGCTTAGGGATTTTTTCAAAAAAATATTTCCTGCCGGGTAAGTTTTTGAGGGCTGATTGCTTGTCCTGTGATAAAAAGCCTTCTGTTTCCATCGCCAAACCTTTCAGGAGAGCATTTTCAAGCTTTTGGCACCATTTTTGAGTGAATTGCCAAAAGTCAGATTTTTCCTGAAATTGTGACCCCGGGGCTTAGGGATTTTATCAAAAAAATATTTTCTGCCGGTTAGGTTTTTGAGGGCTGATTTCTTGTCCTGTGATAATAAGCCTTCTGTTTCTATCACCAAAGCTTTCAGGGGATCATTTTCAACCTTTTTGCACCATTTTTGAGTGAATTGCCAAAAGTCAGATTTTTGCTGAAATTGTGACCCCTGGGCTTAGGGATTTTTCCAAAAAAATATTTCCTGCCGGTTAAGTTTTTGAGGGCTGATTGCTTGTCCTGTGATAAAAAGCCTTCTGTTTCCATTGCCAAACCTTTCAGGAGAGCATTTTCAAGCTTTTGGCACCATTTTTGAGTGAATTGCCAAAAGTCAGATTTTTCCTGAAATTGTGACCCCGGGGCTTAGGGATTTTTTCAAAAAAATATTTTCTGCCGGTTAGGTTTTTGAGGGCTGATTTCTTGTCCTGCGATAAAAAGCCTTCTGTTTCTATCACCAAAGCTTTCAGGGGATCATTTTCAACCTTTTTACACCATTTTTGAGTGAATTGCCAAAAGTCATATTTTTGCTGAAATTGTGACCCCGGGGCTTAGGGATTTTTTCAAAAAAATATTTCCTGCCGGGTAAGTTTTTGAGGGCTGATTGCTTGTCCTGTGATAAAAAGCCTTCTGTTTCCATCGCCAAACCTTTCAGGAGAGCATTTTCAAGCTTTTGGCACCATTTTTGAGTGAATTGCCAAAAGTCAGATTTTTGCTGAAATTGTGACCCCGGGGCTTAGGGATTTTATCAAAAAAATATTTTCTGCCGGTTAGGTTTTTGAGGGCTGATTTCTTGTCCTGCGATAAAAAGCCTTCTGTTTCTATCACCAAAGCTTTCAGGGGATCATTTTCAACCTTTTTGCACCATTTTTGAGTGAATTGCCAAAAGTCAGATTTTTGCTGAAATTGTGACCCCGGGGCTTAGGGATTTTTTCAAAAAAAATATTTTCTGCCGGTTAAGTTTTTGAGGGCTGATTTCTTGTCCTGTGATAAAAAGCCTTCTGTTTCGAGTGCCAAACCTTTCAGGGGATGTTTTTCAACCTTTTTGCACCATTTTGGAGTGAATTGCCAAAAGTCAGATTTTTGCTGAAATTGTGACCCCGGGGCTTAGGGATTTTTTCAAAAAAATATTTTCTGCCGGTTAGGTTTTTGAGGGCTCATTTCTTGTCTTGTGATAAAAAGCCTTCTGTTTCGAGTGCCAAACCTTTCAGGGGATGTTTTTCAACCTTTTGGCACCATTTTTGAGTGAATTGCCAAAAGTCAGATTTTTGCTGAAATTGTGACCCCGGGGCTTAGGGATTTTTTCAAAAAAAATATTTTCTGCCGTTTAGGTTTTTGAGGGCTCATTTCTTGTCTTGTGATAAAAAGCCTTCTGTTTCGAGTGCCAAAGCTTTCCGGAGAGCATTTGCAAGCTTTTGGCACCATTTTGGAGTGAATTGCCAAAAGTCAGATTTTTGCTGAAATTGTGACCCCGGGGCTTAGGGATTTTTTCAAAAAAATATTTTCTGCCGGTTAAGTTTTTGAGGGCTGATTTCTTGTCCTGCGATAAAAAGCCTTCTGTTTCTATCACCAAAGCTTTCAGGGGATCATTTTCAACCTTTTTGCACCATTTTTGAGTGAATTGCCAAAAGTCAGATTTTTGCTGAAATTGTGACTCCGGGGCTTAGGGATTTTTTCAAAAAAATATTTCCTGCCGGGTAAGTTTTTGAGGGCTGATTTCTTGTCCTGTGATAAAAAGCCTTCTGTTTCGAGTGCCAAACCTTTCAGGGGATCATTTCCAACCTTTTTGCACCATTTTTGAGTGAATTGCCAAAAGTAAGATCTTTGCTGAAATTGTGACCCCGGGGCTTAGGGATTTTTTAAAAAAAATAATTTCTGCCGGTTAAGTTTTTGAGGGCTGATTTCTTGTCCTGTGATAAAAAGCCTTCTGTTTCGAGTGCCAAACCTTTCAGGGGATCATTTCCAACCTTTTGGCACCATTTTTGAGTGAATTGCCAAAAGTCAGATTTTTGCTGAATTGTGACCCCGGGGCTTAGGGTTTTTTCCAAAAACATATTTCCTGCCGGGTAAGTTTTTGAGGGCTTATTTCTTGACCTGTGATAAAAAGCTTTCTGTTTCGAGTGCCAAACATTTCAGGGGAGCATTTTCAAGCTTTTGGCACCATTTTTGAGTGAATTGCCAAAAGTCAGATTTTTGCTGAAATTGTGACCCCGGGGCTTAGGGATTTTTCCAAAAAAATATTTCCTGCCGGTTAAGTTTTTGAGGGCTGATTGCTTGTCCTGTGATAAAAAGCCTTCTGTTTCCATTGCCAAACCTTTCAGGAGAGCATTTTCAAGCTTTTGGCACCATTTTTGAGTGAATTGCCAAAAGTCAGATTTTTCCTGAAATTGTGACCCCGGGGCTTAGGGATTTTTTCAAAAAAATATTTTCTGCCGGTTAGGTTTTTGAGGGCTGATTTCTTGTCCTGCGATAAAAAGCCTTCTGTTTCTATCACCAAAGCTTTCAGGGGATCATTTTCAACCTTTTTACACCATTTTTGAGTGAATTGCCAAAAGTCATATTTTTGCTGAAATTGTGACCCCGGGGCTTAGGGATTTTTTCAAAAAAATATTTCCTGCCGGGTAAGTTTTTGAGGGCTGATTGCTTGTCCTGTGATAAAAAGCCTTCTGTTTCCATCGCCAAACCTTTCAGGAGAGCATTTTCAAGCTTTTGGCACCATTTTTGAGTGAATTGCCAAAAGTCAGATTTTTCCTGAAATTGTGACCCCGGGGCTTAGGGATTTTATCAAAAAAATATTTTCTGCCGGTTAGGTTTTTGAGGGCTGATTTCTTGTCCTGCGATAAAAAGCCTTCTGTTTCTATCACCAAAGCTTTCAGGGGATCATTTTCAACCTTTTTGCACCATTTTTGAGTGAATTGCCAAAAGTCAGATTTTTGCTGAAATTGTGACCCCGGGGCTTAGGGATTTTTTCAAAAAAAATATTTTCTGCCGGTTAAGTTTTTGAGGGCTGATTTCTTGTCCTGTGATAAAAAGCCTTCTGTTTCGAGTGCCAAACCTTTCAGGGGATGTTTTTCAACCTTTTTGCACCATTTTGGAGTGAATTGCCAAAAGTCAGATTTTTTGCTGAAATTGTGACCCCGGGGCTTAGGGATTTTTTCAAAAAAATATTTTCTGCCGGTTAGGTTTTTGAGGGCTCATTTCTTGTCTTGTGATAAAAAGCCTTCTGTTTCGAGTGCCAAACCTTTCAGGGGATGTTTTTCAACCTTTTGGCACCATTTTTGAGTGAATTGCCAAAAGTCAGATTTTTGCTGAAATTGTGACCCCGGGGCTTAGGGATTTTTTCAAAAAAAATATTTTCTGCCGTTTAGGTTTTTGAGGGCTCATTTCTTGTCTTGTGATAAAAAGCCTTCTGTTTCGAGTGCCAAAGCTTTCCGGAGAGCATTTGCAAGCTTTTGGCACCATTTTGGAGTGAATTGCCAAAAGTCAGATTTTTGCTGAAATTGTGACCCCGGGGCTTAGGGATTTTTTCAAAAAAATATTTTCTGCCGGTTAAGTTTTTGAGGGCTGATTTCTTGTCCTGCGATAAAAAGCCTTCTGTTTCTATCACCAAAGCTTTCAGGGGATCATTTTCAACCTTTTTGCACCATTTTTGAGTGAATTGCCAAAAGTCAGATTTTTGCTGAAATTGTGACTCCGGGGCTTAGGGATTTTTTCAAAAAAATATTTCCTGCCGGGTAAGTTTTTGAGGGCTGATTTCTTGTCCTGTGATAAAAAGCCTTCTGTTTCGAGTGCCAAACCTTTCAGGGGATCATTTCCAACCTTTTTGCACCATTTTTGAGTGAATTGCCAAAAGTAAGATCTTTGCTGAAATTGTGACCCCGGGGCTTAGGGATTTTTTCAAAAAAATAATTTCTGCCGGTTAAGTTTTTGAGGGCTGATTTCTTGTCCTGTGATAAAAAGCCTTCTGTTTCGAGTGCCAAACCTTTCAGGGGATCATTTCCAACCTTTTGGCACCATTTTTGAGTGAATTGCCAAAAGTCAGATTTTTGCTGAATTGTGACCCCGGGGCTTAGGGTTTTTTCCAAAAACATATTTCCTGCCGGGTAAGTTTTTGAGGGCTTATTTCTTGACCTGTGATAAAAAGCTTTCTGTTTCGAGTGCCAAACATTTCAGGGGAGCATTTTCAAGCTTTTGGCACCATTTTTGAGTGAATTGCCAAAAGTCAGATTTTTGCTGAAATTGTGACCCCGGGGCTTAGGGATTTTTTCAAAAAAATATTTTCTGCCGGTTAAGTTTTTGAGGTCTGATTTCTTGTCCTGTGATAAAAAGCCTTCTGTTTCCATCGCCAAACCTTTCAGGAGAGCATTTTCAACCTTTTTGCACCATTTTTGAGTGAATTGCCAAAAGTCAGATTTTTGCTGAAATTGTGACCCCGGGGCTTAGGGATTTTTTCAAAAAAATATTTTCTGCCGGTTAAATTTTTGAGGTCTGATTTCTTGTCCTGTGATAAAAAGCCTTCTGTTTCGAGTGCCAAACCTTTCAGGGGATGTTTTTCAACCTTTTTGCACCATTTTTGAGTGAATTGCCAAAAGTCAGATTTTTGCTGAAATTGTGACCCCGGGGCTTAGGGATTTTTTCAGAAAAATATTTTCCGCAGGTTAAGTTTTTGAGGGCTGATTTCTTGTCCTGTGATAAAAAGCCTCCTGTTTCAATCACCAAACCTTTCAGGAGAGCATTTTCAAGCTTTTGGCAACATTTTGGAGTGAATTGCCAAAAGTCAGATTTTTGCTGAAATTGTGACCCCGGGGCTTAGGGTTTTTTCCAAAAACATATTTTCTGCCGGGTAAGTTTTTGAGGGCTTATTTCTTGACCTGTGATAAAAAGCTTTCTGTTTCGAGTGCCAAACCTTTCAGGAGAGCATTTTCAAGCTTTTTGCACCATTTTTGAGTGAATTGCCAAAAGTCAGATTTTTGCTGAAATTGTGACCCCGGGGCTTAGGGATTTTTTCAGAAAAATATTTTCCGCAGGTTAAGTTTTTGAGGTCTGATTTCTTGTCCTGTGATAATAAGCCTTCTGTTTCCATCGCCAAACCTTTCAGGAGAGCATTTTCAACCTTTTTGCACCATTTTTGAGTGAATTGCCAAAAGTCAGATTTTTGCTGAAATTGTGACCCCGGGGCTTAGGGATTTTTCCAAAAAAATATTTCCTGCCGGTTAAGTTTTTGAGGGCTGATTGCTTGTCCTGTGATAAAAAGCCTTCTGTTTCCATTGCCAAACCTTTCAGGAGAGCATTTTCAAGCTTTTGGCACCATTTTTGAGTGAATTGCCAAAAGTCAGATTTTTCCTGAAATTGTGACCCCGGGGCTTAGGGATTTTTTCAAAAAAATATTTTCTGCCGGTTAGGTTTTTGAGGGCTGATTTCTTGTCCTGCGATAAAAAGCCTTCTGTTTCTATCACCAAAGCTTTCAGGGGATCATTTTCAACCTTTTTACACCATTTTTGAGTGAATTGCCAAAAGTCATATTTTTGCTGAAATTGTGACCCCGGGGCTTAGGGATTTTTTCAAAAAAATATTTCCTGCCGGGTAAGTTTTTGAGGGCTGATTGCTTGTCCTGTGATAAAAAGCCTTCTGTTTCCATCGCCAAACCTTTCAGGAGAGCATTTTCAAGCTTTTGGCACCATTTTTGAGTGAATTGCCAAAAGTCAGATTTTTGCTGAAATTGTGACCCCGGGGCTTAGGGATTTTATCAAAAAAATATTTTCTGCCGGTTAGGTTTTTGAGGGCTGATTTCTTGTCCTGCGATAAAAAGCCTTCTGTTTCTATCACCAAAGCTTTCAGGGGATCATTTTCAACCTTTTTGCACCATTTTTGAGTGAATTGCCAAAAGTCAGATTTTTGCTGAAATTGTGACCCCGGGGCTTAGGGATTTTTTCAAAAAAAATATTTTCTGCCGGTTAAGTTTTTGAGGGCTGATTTCTTGTCCTGTGATAAAAAGCCTTCTGTTTCGAGTGCCAAACCTTTCAGGGGATGTTTTTCAACCTTTTTGCACCATTTTGGAGTGAATTGCCAAAAGTCAGATTTTTGCTGAAATTGTGACCCCGGGGCTTAGGGATTTTTTCAAAAAAATATTTTCTGCCGGTTAGGTTTTTGAGGGCTCATTTCTTGTCTTGTGATAAAAAGCCTTCTGTTTCGAGTGCCAAACCTTTCAGGGGATGTTTTTCAACCTTTTGGCACCATTTTTGAGTGAATTGCCAAAAGTCAGATTTTTGCTGAAATTGTGACCCCGGGGCTTAGGGATTTTTTCAAAAAAAATATTTTCTGCCGTTTAGGTTTTTGAGGGCTCATTTCTTGTCCTGCGATAAAAAGCCTTCTGTTTCTATCACCAAAGCTTTCAGGGGATCATTTTCAACCTTTTTGCACCATTTTTGAGTGAATTGCCAAAAGTCAGATTTTTGCTGAAATTGTGACTCCGGGGCTTAGGGATTTTTTCAAAAAAATATTTCCTGCCGGGTAAGTTTTTGAGGGCTGATTTCTTGTCCTGTGATAAAAAGCCTTCTGTTTCGAGTGCCAAACCTTTCAGGGGATCATTTCCAACCTTTTTGCACCATTTTTGAGTGAATTGCCAAAAGTAAGATCTTTGCTGAAATTGTGACCCCGGGGCTTAGGGATTTTTTAAAAAAAATAATTTCTGCCGGTTAAGTTTTTGAGGGCTGATTTCTTGTCCTGTGATAAAAAGCCTTCTGTTTCGAGTGCCAAACCTTTCAGGGGATCATTTCCAACCTTTTGGCACCATTTTTGAGTGAATTGCCAAAAGTCAGATTTTTGCTGAATTGTGACCCCGGGGCTTAGGGTTTTTTCCAAAAACATATTTCCTGCCGGGTAAGTTTTTGAGGGCTTATTTCTTGACCTGTGATAAAAAGCTTTCTGTTTCGAGTGCCAAACATTTCAGGGGAGCATTTTCAAGCTTTTGGCACCATTTTTGAGTGAATTGCCAAAAGTCAGATTTTTGCTGAAATTGTGACCCCGGGGCTTAGGGATTTTTCCAAAAAAATATTTCCTGCCGGTTAAGTTTTTGAGGGCTGATTGCTTGTCCTGTGATAAAAAGCCTTCTGTTTCCATTGCCAAACCTTTCAGGAGAGCATTTTCAAGCTTTTGGCACCATTTTTGAGTGAATTGCCAAAAGTCAGATTTTTCCTGAAATTGTGACCCCGGGGCTTAGGGATTTTTTCAAAAAAATATTTTCTGCCGGTTAGGTTTTTGAGGGCTGATTTCTTGTCCTGCGATAAAAAGCCTTCTGTTTCTATCACCAAAGCTTTCAGGGGATCATTTTCAACCTTTTTACACCATTTTTGAGTGAATTGCCAAAAGTCATATTTTTGCTGAAATTGTGAGCCCGGGGCTTAGGGATTTTTTCAAAAAAATATTTCCTGCCGGGTAAGTTTTTGAGGGCTGATTGCTTGTCCTGTGATAAAAAGCCTTCTGTTTCCATCGCCAAACCTTTCAGGAGAGCATTTTCAAGCTTTTGGCACCATTTTTGAGTGAATTGCCAAAAGTCAGATTTTTCCTGAAATTGTGACCCCGGGGCTTAGGGATTTTATCAAAAAAATATTTTCTGCCGGTTAGGTTTTTGAGGGCTGATTTCTTGTCCTGCGATAAAAAGCCTTCTGTTTCTATCACCAAAGCTTTCAGGGGATCATTTTCAACCTTTTTGCACCATTTTTGAGTGAATTGCCAAAAGTCAGATTTTTGCTGAAATTGTGACCCCGGGGCTTAGGGATTTTTTCAAAAAAAATATTTTCTGCCGGTTAAGTTTTTGAGGGCTGATTTCTTGTCCTGTGATAAAAAGCCTTCTGTTTCGAGTGCCAAACCTTTCAGGGGATGTTTTTCAACCTTTTTGCACCATTTTGGAGTGAATTGCCAAAAGTCAGATTTTTGCTGAAATTGTGACCCCGGGGCTTAGGGATTTTTTCAAAAAAATATTTTCTGCCGGTTAGGTTTTTGAGGGCTCATTTCTTGTCTTGTGATAAAAAGCCTTCTGTTTCGAGTGCCAAACCTTTCAGGGGATGTTTTTCAACCTTTTGGCACCATTTTTGAGTGAATTGCCAAAAGTCAGATTTTTGCTGAAATTGTGACCCCGGGGCTTAGGGATTTTTTCAAAAAAAATATTTTCTGCCGTTTAGGTTTTTGAGGGCTCATTTCTTGTCTTGTGATAAAAAGCCTTCTGTTTCGAGTGCCAAAGCTTTCCGGAGAGCATTTGCAAGCTTTTGGCACCATTTTGGAGTGAATTGCCAAAAGTCAGATTTTTGCTGAAATTGTGACCCCGGGGCTTAGGGATTTTTTCAAAAAAATATTTTCTGCCGGTTAAGTTTTTGAGGGCTGATTTCTTGTCCTGCGATAAAAAGCCTTCTGTTTCTATCACCAAAGCTTTCAGGGGATCATTTTCAACCTTTTTGCACCATTTTTGAGTGAATTGCCAAAAGTCAGATTTTTGCTGAAATTGTGACTCCGGGGCTTAGGGATTTTTTCAAAAAAATATTTCCTGCCGGGTAAGTTTTTGAGGGCTGATTTCTTGTCCTGTGATAAAAAGCCTTCTGTTTCGAGTGCCAAACCTTTCAGGGGATCATTTCCAACCTTTTTGCACCATTTTTGAGTGAATTGCCAAAAGTAAGATCTTTGCTGAAATTGTGACCCCGGGGCTTAGGGATTTTTTAAAAAAAATAATTTCTGCCGGTTAAGTTTTTGAGGGCTGATTTCTTGTCCTGTGATAAAAAGCCTTCTGTTTCGAGTGCCAAACCTTTCAGGGGATCATTTCCAACCTTTTGGCACCATTTTTGAGTGAATTGCCAAAAGTCAGATTTTTGCTGAATTGTGACCCCGGGGCTTAGGGTTTTTTCCAAAAACATATTTCCTGCCGGGTAAGTTTTTGAGGGCTTATTTCTTGACCTGTGATAAAAAGCTTTCTGTTTCGAGTGCCAAACATTTCAGGGGAGCATTTTCAAGCTTTTGGCACCATTTTTGAGTGAATTGCCAAAAGTCAGATTTTTGCTGAAATTGTGACCCCGGGGCTTAGGGATTTTTCCAAAAAAATATTTCCTGCCGGTTAAGTTTTTGAGGGCTGATTGCTTGTCCTGTGATAAAAAGCCTTCTGTTTCCATTGCCAAACCTTTCAGGAGAGCATTTTCAAGCTTTTGGCACCATTTTTGAGTGAATTGCCAAAAGTCAGATTTTTCCTGAAATTGTGACCCCGGGGCTTAGGGATTTTTTCAAAAAAATATTTTCTGCCGGTTAGGTTTTTGAGGGCTGATTTCTTGTCCTGCGATAAAAAGCCTTCTGTTTCTATCACCAAAGCTTTCAGGGGATCATTTTCAACCTTTTTACACCATTTTTGAGTGAATTGCCAAAAGTCATATTTTTGCTGAAATTGTGACCCCGGGGCTTAGGGATTTTTTCAAAAAAATATTTCCTGCCGGGTAAGTTTTTGAGGGCTGATTGCTTGTCCTGTGATAAAAAGCCTTCTGTTTCGAGTGCCAAACCTTTCAGGGGATCATTTCCAACCTTTTTGCACCATTTTTGAGTGAATTGCCAAAAGTAAGATCTTTGCTGAAATTGTGACCCCGGGGCTTAGGGATTTTTTCAAAAAAATAATTTCTGCCGGTTAAGTTTTTGAGGGCTGATTTCTTGTCCTGTGATAAAAAGCCTTCTGTTTCGAGTGCCAAACCTTTCAGGGGATCATTTCCAACCTTTTGGCACCATTTTTGAGTGAATTGCCAAAAGTCAGATTTTTGCTGAATTGTGACCCCGGGGCTTAGGGTTTTTTCCAAAAACATATTTCCTGCCGGGTAAGTTTTTGAGGGCTTATTTCTTGACCTGTGATAAAAAGCTTTCTGTTTCGAGTGCCAAACATTTCAGGGGAGCATTTTCAAGCTTTTGGCACCATTTTTGAGTGAATTGCCAAAAGTCAGATTTTTGCTGAAATTGTGACCCCGGGGCTTAGGGATTTTTTCAAAAAAATATTTTCTGCCGGTTAAGTTTTTGAGGTCTGATTTCTTGTCCTGTGATAAAAAGCCTTCTGTTTCCATCGCCAAACCTTTCAGGAGAGCATTTTCAACCTTTTTGCACCATTTTTGAGTGAATTGCCAAAAGTCAGATTTTTGCTGAAATTGTGACCCCGGGGCTTAGGGATTTTTTCAAAAAAATATTTTCTGCCGGTTAAATTTTTGAGGTCTGATTTCTTGTCCTGTGATAAAAAGCCTTCTGTTTCGAGTGCCAAACCTTTCAGGGGATGTTTTTCAACCTTTTTGCACCATTTTTGAGTGAATTGCCAAAAGTCAGATTTTTGCTGAAATTGTGACCCCGGGGCTTAGGGATTTTTTCAGAAAAATATTTTCCGCAGGTTAAGTTTTTGAGGGCTGATTTCTTGTCCTGTGATAAAAAGCCTCCTGTTTCAATCACCAAACCTTTCAGGAGAGCATTTTCAAGCTTTTGGCAACATTTTGGAGTGAATTGCCAAAAGTCAGATTTTTGCTGAAATTGTGACCCCGGGGCTTAGGGTTTTTTCCAAAAACATATTTTCTGCCGGGTAAGTTTTTGAGGGCTTATTTCTTGACCTGTGATAAAAAGCTTTCTGTTTCGAGTGCCAAACCTTTCAGGAGAGCATTTTCAAGCTTTTTGCACCATTTTTGAGTGAATTGCCAAAAGTCAGATTTTTGCTGAAATTGTGACCCCGGGGCTTAGGGATTTTTTCAGAAAAATATTTTCCGCAGGTTAAGTTTTTGAGGTCTGATTTCTTGTCCTGTGATAATAAGCCTTCTGTTTCCATCGCCAAACCTTTCAGGAGAGCATTTTCAACCTTTTTGCACCATTTTTGAGTGAATTGCCAAAAGTCAGATTTTTGCTGAAATTGTGACCCCGGGGCTTAGGGATTTTTCCAAAAAAATATTTCCTGCCGGTTAAGTTTTTGAGGGCTGATTGCTTGTCCTGTGATAAAAAGCCTTCTGTTTCCATTGCCAAACCTTTCAGGAGAGCATTTTCAAGCTTTTGGCACCATTTTTGAGTGAATTGCCAAAAGTCAGATTTTTCCTGAAATTGTGACCCCGGGGCTTAGGGATTTTTTCAAAAAAATATTTTCTGCCGGTTAGGTTTTTGAGGGCTGATTTCTTGTCCTGCGATAAAAAGCCTTCTGTTTCTATCACCAAAGCTTTCAGGGGATCATTTTCAACCTTTTTACACCATTTTTGAGTGAATTGCCAAAAGTCATATTTTTGCTGAAATTGTGACCCCGGGGCTTAGGGATTTTTTCAAAAAAATATTTCCTGCCGGGTAAGTTTTTGAGGGCTGATTGCTTGTCCTGTGATAAAAAGCCTTCTGTTTCCATCGCCAAACCTTTCAGGAGAGCATTTTCAAGCTTTTGGCACCATTTTTGAGTGAATTGCCAAAAGTCAGATTTTTGCTGAAATTGTGACCCCGGGGCTTAGGGATTTTATCAAAAAAATATTTTCTGCCGGTTAGGTTTTTGAGGGCTGATTTCTTGTCCTGCGATAAAAAGCCTTCTGTTTCTATCACCAAAGCTTTCAGGGGATCATTTTCAACCTTTTTGCACCATTTTTGAGTGAATTGCCAAAAGTCAGATTTTTGCTGAAATTGTGACCCCGGGGCTTAGGGATTTTTTCAAAAAAAATATTTTCTGCCGGTTAAGTTTTTGAGGGCTGATTTCTTGTCCTGTGATAAAAAGCCTTCTGTTTCGAGTGCCAAACCTTTCAGGGGATGTTTTTCAACCTTTTTGCACCATTTTGGAGTGAATTGCCAAAAGTCAGATTTTTGCTGAAATTGTGACCCCGGGGCTTAGGGATTTTTTCAAAAAAATATTTTCTGCCGGTTAGGTTTTTGAGGGCTCATTTCTTGTCTTGTGATAAAAAGCCTTCTGTTTCGAGTGCCAAACCTTTCAGGGGATGTTTTTCAACCTTTTGGCACCATTTTTGAGTGAATTGCCAAAAGTCAGATTTTTGCTGAAATTGTGACCCCGGGGCTTAGGGATTTTTTCAAAAAAAATATTTTCTGCCGTTTAGGTTTTTGAGGGCTCATTTCTTGTCCTGCGATAAAAAGCCTTCTGTTTCTATCACCAAAGCTTTCAGGGGATCATTTTCAACCTTTTTGCACCATTTTTGAGTGAATTGCCAAAAGTCAGATTTTTGCTGAAATTGTGACTCCGGGGCTTAGGGATTTTTTCAAAAAAATATTTCCTGCCGGGTAAGTTTTTGAGGGCTGATTTCTTGTCCTGTGATAAAAAGCCTTCTGTTTCGAGTGCCAAACCTTTCAGGGGATCATTTCCAACCTTTTTGCACCATTTTTGAGTGAATTGCCAAAAGTAAGATCTTTGCTGAAATTGTGACCCCGGGGCTTAGGGATTTTTTAAAAAAAATAATTTCTGCCGGTTAAGTTTTTGAGGGCTGATTTCTTGTCCTGTGATAAAAAGCCTTCTGTTTCGAGTGCCAAACCTTTCAGGGGATCATTTCCAACCTTTTGGCACCATTTTTGAGTGAATTGCCAAAAGTCAGATTTTTGCTGAATTGTGACCCCGGGGCTTAGGGTTTTTTCCAAAAACATATTTCCTGCCGGGTAAGTTTTTGAGGGCTTATTTCTTGACCTGTGATAAAAAGCTTTCTGTTTCGAGTGCCAAACATTTCAGGGGAGCATTTTCAAGCTTTTGGCACCATTTTTGAGTGAATTGCCAAAAGTCAGATTTTTGCTGAAATTGTGACCCCGGGGCTTAGGGATTTTTCCAAAAAAATATTTCCTGCCGGTTAAGTTTTTGAGGGCTGATTGCTTGTCCTGTGATAAAAAGCCTTCTGTTTCCATTGCCAAACCTTTCAGGAGAGCATTTTCAAGCTTTTGGCACCATTTTTGAGTGAATTGCCAAAAGTCAGATTTTTCCTGAAATTGTGACCCCGGGGCTTAGGGATTTTTTCAAAAAAATATTTTCTGCCGGTTAGGTTTTTGAGGGCTGATTTCTTGTCCTGCGATAAAAAGCCTTCTGTTTCTATCACCAAAGCTTTCAGGGGATCATTTTCAACCTTTTTACACCATTTTTGAGTGAATTGCCAAAAGTCATATTTTTGCTGAAATTGTGAGCCCGGGGCTTAGGGATTTTTTCAAAAAAATATTTCCTGCCGGGTAAGTTTTTGAGGGCTGATTGCTTGTCCTGTGATAAAAAGCCTTCTGTTTCCATCGCCAAACCTTTCAGGAGAGCATTTTCAAGCTTTTGGCACCATTTTTGAGTGAATTGCCAAAAGTCAGATTTTTCCTGAAATTGTGACCCCGGGGCTTAGGGATTTTATCAAAAAAATATTTTCTGCCGGTTAGGTTTTTGAGGGCTGATTTCTTGTCCTGCGATAAAAAGCCTTCTGTTTCTATCACCAAAGCTTTCAGGGGATCATTTTCAACCTTTTTGCACCATTTTTGAGTGAATTGCCAAAAGTCAGATTTTTGCTGAAATTGTGACCCCGGGGCTTAGGGATTTTTTCAAAAAAAATATTTTCTGCCGGTTAAGTTTTTGAGGGCTGATTTCTTGTCCTGTGATAAAAAGCCTTCTGTTTCGAGTGCCAAACCTTTCAGGGGATGTTTTTCAACCTTTTTGCACCATTTTGGAGTGAATTGCCAAAAGTCAGATTTTTGCTGAAATTGTGACCCCGGGGCTTAGGGATTTTTTCAAAAAAATATTTTCTGCCGGTTAGGTTTTTGAGGGCTCATTTCTTGTCTTGTGATAAAAAGCCTTCTGTTTCGAGTGCCAAACCTTTCAGGGGATGTTTTTCAACCTTTTGGCACCATTTTTGAGTGAATTGCCAAAAGTCAGATTTTTGCTGAAATTGTGACCCCGGGGCTTAGGGATTTTTTCAAAAAAAATATTTTCTGCCGTTTAGGTTTTTGAGGGCTCATTTCTTGTCTTGTGATAAAAAGCCTTCTGTTTCGAGTGCCAAAGCTTTCCGGAGAGCATTTGCAAGCTTTTGGCACCATTTTGGAGTGAATTGCCAAAAGTCAGATTTTTGCTGAAATTGTGACCCCGGGGCTTAGGGATTTTTTCAAAAAAATATTTTCTGCCGGTTAAGTTTTTGAGGGCTGATTTCTTGTCCTGCGATAAAAAGCCTTCTGTTTCTATCACCAAAGCTTTCAGGGGATCATTTTCAACCTTTTTGCACCATTTTTGAGTGAATTGCCAAAAGTCAGATTTTTGCTGAAATTGTGACTCCGGGGCTTAGGGATTTTTTCAAAAAAATATTTCCTGCCGGGTAAGTTTTTGAGGGCTGATTTCTTGTCCTGTGATAAAAAGCCTTCTGTTTCGAGTGCCAAACCTTTCAGGGGATCATTTCCAACCTTTTTGCACCATTTTTGAGTGAATTGCCAAAAGTAAGATCTTTGCTGAAATTGTGACCCCGGGGCTTAGGGATTTTTTAAAAAAAATAATTTCTGCCGGTTAAGTTTTTGAGGGCTGATTTCTTGTCCTGTGATAAAAAGCCTTCTGTTTCGAGTGCCAAACCTTTCAGGGGATCATTTCCAACCTTTTGGCACCATTTTTGAGTGAATTGCCAAAAGTCAGATTTTTGCTGAATTGTGACCCCGGGGCTTAGGGTTTTTTCCAAAAACATATTTCCTGCCGGGTAAGTTTTTGAGGGCTTATTTCTTGACCTGTGATAAAAAGCTTTCTGTTTCGAGTGCCAAACATTTCAGGGGAGCATTTTCAAGCTTTTGGCACCATTTTTGAGTGAATTGCCAAAAGTCAGATTTTTGCTGAAATTGTGACCCCGGGGCTTAGGGATTTTTCCAAAAAAATATTTCCTGCCGGTTAAGTTTTTGAGGGCTGATTGCTTGTCCTGTGATAAAAAGCCTTCTGTTTCCATTGCCAAACCTTTCAGGAGAGCATTTTCAAGCTTTTGGCACCATTTTTGAGTGAATTGCCAAAAGTCAGATTTTTCCTGAAATTGTGACCCCGGGGCTTAGGGATTTTTTCAAAAAAATATTTTCTGCCGGTTAGGTTTTTGAGGGCTGATTTCTTGTCCTGCGATAAAAAGCCTTCTGTTTCTATCACCAAAGCTTTCAGGGGATCATTTTCAACCTTTTTACACCATTTTTGAGTGAATTGCCAAAAGTCATATTTTTGCTGAAATTGTGACCCCGGGGCTTAGGGATTTTTTCAAAAAAATATTTCCTGCCGGGTAAGTTTTTGAGGGCTGATTGCTTGTCCTGTGATAAAAAGCCTTCTGTTTCCATCGCCAAACCTTTCAGGAGAGCATTTTCAAGCTTTTGGCACCATTTTTGAGTGAATTGCCAAAAGTCAGATTTTTCCTGAAATTGTGACCCCGGGGCTTAGGGATTTTATCAAAAAAATATTTTCTGCCGGTTAGGTTTTTGAGGGCTGATTTCTTGTCCTGCGATAAAAAGCCTTCTGTTTCTATCACCAAAGCTTTCAGGGGATCATTTTCAACCTTTTTGCACCATTTTTGAGTGAATTGCCAAAAGTCAGATTTTTGCTGAAATTGTGACCCCGGGGCTTAGGGATTTTTTCAAAAAAAATATTTTCTGCCGGTTAAGTTTTTGAGGGCTGATTTCTTGTCCTGTGATAAAAAGCCTTCTGTTTCGAGTGCCAAACCTTTCAGGGGATGTTTTTCAACCTTTTTGCACCATTTTGGAGTGAATTGCCAAAAGTCAGATTTTTTGCTGAAATTGTGACCCCGGGGCTTAGGGATTTTTTCAAAAAAATATTTTCTGCCGGTTAGGTTTTTGAGGGCTCATTTCTTGTCTTGTGATAAAAAGCCTTCTGTTTCGAGTGCCAAACCTTTCAGGGGATGTTTTTCAACCTTTTGGCACCATTTTTGAGTGAATTGCCAAAAGTCAGATTTTTGCTGAAATTGTGACCCCGGGGCTTAGGGATTTTTTCAAAAAAAATATTTTCTGCCGTTTAGGTTTTTGAGGGCTCATTTCTTGTCTTGTGATAAAAAGCCTTCTGTTTCGAGTGCCAAAGCTTTCCGGAGAGCATTTGCAAGCTTTTGGCACCATTTTGGAGTGAATTGCCAAAAGTCAGATTTTTGCTGAAATTGTGACCCCGGGGCTTAGGGATTTTTTCAAAAAAATATTTTCTGCCGGTTAAGTTTTTGAGGGCTGATTTCTTGTCCTGCGATAAAAAGCCTTCTGTTTCTATCACCAAAGCTTTCAGGGGATCATTTTCAACCTTTTTGCACCATTTTTGAGTGAATTGCCAAAAGTCAGATTTTTGCTGAAATTGTGACTCCGGGGCTTAGGGATTTTTTCAAAAAAATATTTCCTGCCGGGTAAGTTTTTGAGGGCTGATTTCTTGTCCTGTGATAAAAAGCCTTCTGTTTCGAGTGCCAAACCTTTCAGGGGATCATTTCCAACCTTTTTGCACCATTTTTGAGTGAATTGCCAAAAGTCAGATTTTTGCTGAAATTGTGACCCCGGGGCTTAGGGATTTTTTCAAAAAAATATTTTCTGCCGGTTAAGTTTTTGAGGTCTGATTTCTTGTCCTGTGATAAAAAGCCTTCTGTTTCCATCGCCAAACCTTTCAGGAGAGCATTTTCAACCTTTTTGCACCATTTTTGAGTGAATTGCCAAAAGTCAGATTTTTGCTGAAATTGTGACCCCGGGGCTTAGGGATTTTTTCAAAAAAATATTTTCTGCCGGTTAAATTTTTGAGGTCTGATTTCTTGTCCTGTGATAAAAAGCCTTCTGTTTCGAGTGCCAAACCTTTCAGGGGATGTTTTTCAACCTTTTTGCACCATTTTTGAGTGAATTGCCAAAAGTCAGATTTTTGCTGAAATTGTGACCCCGGGGCTTAGGGATTTTTTCAGAAAAATATTTTCCGCAGGTTAAGTTTTTGAGGGCTGATTTCTTGTCCTGTGATAAAAAGCCTCCTGTTTCAATCACCAAACCTTTCAGGAGAGCATTTTCAAGCTTTTGGCAACATTTTGGAGTGAATTGCCAAAAGTCAGATTTTTGCTGAAATTGTGACCCCGGGGCTTAGGGTTTTTTCCAAAAACATATTTTCTGCCGGGTAAGTTTTTGAGGGCTTATTTCTTGACCTGTGATAAAAAGCTTTCTGTTTCGAGTGCCAAACCTTTCAGGAGAGCATTTTCAAGCTTTTTGCACCATTTTTGAGTGAATTGCCAAAAGTCAGATTTTTGCTGAAATTGTGACCCCGGGGCTTAGGGATTTTTTCAGAAAAATATTTTCCGCAGGTTAAGTTTTTGAGGTCTGATTTCTTGTCCTGTGATAATAAGCCTTCTGTTTCCATCGCCAAACCTTTCAGGAGAGCATTTTCAAGCTTTTTGCACCATTTTTGAGTGAATTGCCAAAAGTCAGTTTTTTTCTGAAATTGTGACCCCGGGGGTTAGGGATTTTTTCAAAAAAATATTTCCTGCCGGTTAAGTTTTTGAGGGCTGATTGCTTGTCCTGTGATAAAAAGCCTTCTGTTTCCATCGCCAAACCTTTCAGGAGAGCATTTTCAACCTTTTGGCACCATTTTGGAGAGAATAGCCAAAAGTCAGTTTTTTCCTGAAATTGTGACCCCGGGGCTTAGGGATTTTTTCAAAAAATAATTTTCTGCCGGTTTGGTTTTTGAGGGCTGATTTCTTGTCCTGCGATAAAAAGCCTTCTGTTTCTATCACCAAAGCTTTCAGGGGATCATTTTCAACCTTTTTCCACCATTTTTGAGTGAATTGCCAAAAGTCATATTTTTGCTGAAATTGTGACCCCGGGGCTTAGGGATTTTTTCAAAAAAATATTTTCTGCCGGTTAAGTTTTTGAGGTCTGATTTCTTGTCCTGTGATAAAAAGCCTTCTGTTTCCATCGCCAAACCTTTCAGGAGAGCATTTTCAACCTTTTTGCACCATTTTTGAGTGAATTGCCAAAAGTCAGATTTTTGCTGAAATTGTGACCCCGGGGCTTAGGGATTTTTCCAAAAAAATATTTCCTGCCGGTTAAGTTTTTGAGGGCTGATTGCTTGTCCTGTGATAAAAAGCCTTCTGTTTCCATTGCCAAACCTTTCAGGAGAGCATTTTCAAGCTTTTGGCACCATTTTTGAGTGAATTGCCAAAAGTCAGATTTTTCCTGAAATTGTGACCCCGGGGCTTAGGGATTTTTTCAAAAAAATATTTTCTGCCGGTTAGGTTTTTGAGGGCTGATTTCTTGTCCTGCGATAAAAAGCCTTCTGTTTCTATCACCAAAGCTTTCAGGGGATCATTTTCAACCTTTTTACACCATTTTTGAGTGAATTGCCAAAAGTCATATTTTTGCTGAAATTGTGACCCCGGGGCTTAGGGATTTTTTCAAAAAAATATTTCCTGCCGGGTAAGTTTTTGAGGGCTGATTGCTTGTCCTGTGATAAAAAGCCTTCTGTTTCCATCGCCAAACCTTTCAGGAGAGCATTTTCAAGCTTTTGGCACCATTTTTGAGTGAATTGCCAAAAGTCAGATTTTTCCTGAAATTGTGACCCCGGGGCTTAGGGATTTTATCAAAAAAATATTTTCTGCCGGTTAGGTTTTTGAGGGCTGATTTCTTGTCCTGTGATAATAAGCCTTCTGTTTCTATCACCAAAGCTTTCAGGGGATCATTTTCAACCTTTTTGCACCATTTTTGAGTGAATTGCCAAAAGTCAGATTTTTGCTGAAATTGTGACCCCGGGGCTTAGGGATTTTTCCAAAAAAATATTTCCTGCCGGTTAAGTTTTTGAGGGCTGATTGCTTGTCCTGTGATAAAAAGCCTTCTGTTTCCATTGCCAAACCTTTCAGGAGAGCATTTTCAAGCTTTTGGCACCATTTTTGAGTGAATTGCCAAAAGTCAGATTTTTCCTGAAATTGTGACCCCGGGGCTTAGGGATTTTTTCAAAAAAATATTTTCTGCCGGTTAGGTTTTTGAGGGCTGATTTCTTGTCCTGCGATAAAAAGCCTTCTGTTTCTATCACCAAAGCTTTCAGGGGATCATTTTCAACCTTTTTACACCATTTTTGAGTGAATTGCCAAAAGTCATATTTTTGCTGAAATTGTGACCCCGGGGCTTAGGGATTTTTTCAAAAAAATATTTCCTGCCGGGTAAGTTTTTGAGGGCTGATTGCTTGTCCTGTGATAAAAAGCCTTCTGTTTCCATCGCCAAACCTTTCAGGAGAGCATTTTCAAGCTTTTGGCACCATTTTTGAGTGAATTGCCAAAAGTCAGATTTTTCCTGAAATTGTGACCCCGGGGCTTAGGGATTTTATCAAAAAAATATTTTCTGCCGGTTAGGTTTTTGAGGGCTGATTTCTTGTCCTGCGATAAAAAGCCTTCTGTTTCTATCACCAAAGCTTTCAGGGGATCATTTTCAACCTTTTTGCACCATTTTTGAGTGAATTGCCAAAAGTCAGATTTTTGCTGAAATTGTGACCCCGGGGCTTAGGGATTTTTTCAAAAAAAATATTTTCTGCCGGTTAAGTTTTTGAGGGCTGATTTCTTGTCCTGTGATAAAAAGCCTTCTGTTTCGAGTGCCAAACCTTTCAGGGGATGTTTTTCAACCTTTTTGCACCATTTTGGAGTGAATTGCCAAAAGTCAGATTTTTGCTGAAATTGTGACCCCGGGGCTTAGGGATTTTTTCAAAAAAATATTTTCTGCCGGTTAGGTTTTTGAGGGCTCATTTCTTGTCTTGTGATAAAAAGCCTTCTGTTTCGAGTGCCAAACCTTTCAGGGGATGTTTTTCAACCTTTTGGCACCATTTTTGAGTGAATTGCCAAAAGTCAGATTTTTGCTGAAATTGTGACCCCGGGGCTTAGGGATTTTTTCAAAAAAAATATTTTCTGCCGGTTAGGTTTTTGAGGGCTCATTTCTTGTCTTGTGATAAAAAGCCTTCTGTTTCGAGTGCCAAAGCTTTCCGGAGAGCATTTGCAAGCTTTTGGCACCATTTTGGAGTGAATTGCCAAAAGTCAGATTTTTGCTGAAATTGTGACCCCGGGGCTTAGGGATTTTTTCAAAAAAATATTTTCTGCCGGTTAAGTTTTTGAGGGCTGATTTCTTGTCCTGCGATAAAAAGCCTTCTGTTTCTATCACCAAAGCTTTCAGGGGATCATTTTCAACCTTTTTGCACCATTTTTGAGTGAATTGCCAAAAGTCAGATTTTTGCTGAAATTGTGACCCCGGGGCTTAGGGATTTTTTCAAAAAAATATTTCCTGCCGGGTAAGTTTTTGAGGGCTGATTTCTTGTCCTGTGATAAAAAGCCTTCTGTTTCGAGTGCCAAACCTTTCAGGGGATCATTTCCAACCTTTTTGCACCATTTTTGAGTGAATTGCCAAAAGTAAGATCTTTGCTGAAATTGTGACCCCGGGGCTTAGGGATTTTTTCAAAAAAATAATTTCTGCCGGTTAAGTTTTTGAGGGCTGATTTCTTGTCCTGTGATAAAAAGCCTTCTGTTTCGAGTTCCAAACCTTTCAGGGGATCATTTCCAACCTTTTGGCACCATTTTTGAGTGAATTGCCAAAAGTCAGATTTTTGCTGAATTGTGACCCCGGGGCTTAGGGTTTTTTCCAAAAACATATTTCCTGCCGGGTAAGTTTTTGAGGGCTTATTTCTTGACCTGTGATAAAAAGCTTTCTGTTTCGAGTGCCAAACATTTCAGGGGAGCATTTTCAAGCTTTTGGCACCATTTTTGAGTGAATTGCCAAAAGTCAGATTTTTGCTGAAATTGTGACCCCGGGGCTTAGGGATTTTTTCAAAAAAATATTTTCTGCCGGTTAAGTTTTTGAGGTCTGATTTCTTGTCCTGTGATAAAAAGCCTTCTGTTTCGAGTGCCAAACCTTTCAGGGGATGTTTTTCAACCTTTTTGCACCATTTTTGAGTGAATTGCCAAAAGTCAGATTTTTGCTGAAATTGTGACCCCGGGGCTTAGGGATTTTTTCAGAAAAATATTTCCTGCCGGTTAAGTTTTTGAGGGCTGATTGCTTGTCCTGTGATAAAAAGCCTTCTGTTTCCATCGCCAAACCTTTCAGGAGAGAATTTTCAACCTTTTGGCACCATTTTGGAGTGAATTGCCAAAAGTCAGTTTTTCCTGAAATTGTGTCCCCGGGGCTTAGGGATTTTTTCAAAAAATAATTTTCTGCCGGTTAGGTTTTTGAGGGCTGATTTCTTGTCCTGCGATAAAAAGCCTTCTGTTTCTATCACCAAAGCTTTCAGGGGATCATTTTCAACCTTTTTACACCATTTTTGAGTGAATTGCCAAAAGTCATATTTTTGCTGAAATTGTGACCCCGGGGCTTAGGGATTTTTTCAAAAAAATGTTTTCTGCCGGTTAAGTTTTTGAGGGCTGATTTCTTGTCCTGTGATAAAAAGCCTTCTGTTTCGAGTGCCAAACCTTTCAGGAGAGCATTTTCAAGCTTTTGGCACCATTTTTGAGTGAATTGCCAAAAGTCAGATTTTTGCTGAAATTGTGACCCCGGGGCTTAGGGATTTTTTCAAAAAAATATTTTCTGCCGGTTAAGTTTTTGAGGGCTGATTTCTTGTCCTGTGATAAAAAGCCTTCTGTTTCGAGTGCCAAACCTTTCAGGGGATGTTTGTCAACCTTTTTGCACCATTTTTGAGTGAATTGCCAAAAGTCAGATTTTTGCTGAAATTGTGACCCCGGGGCTTAGGGATTTTTTCAAAAAAATATTTTCTGCCGGTTAAGTTTTTGAGGTCTGATTTCTTGTCCTGTGATAAAAAGCCTTCTGTTTCCATCGCCAAACCTTTCAGGAGAGCATTTTCAACCTTTTTGCAACATTTTTGAGTGAATTGCCAAAAGTCAGATTTTTGCTGAAATTGTGACCCCGGGGCTTAGGGATTTTTCCAAAAAAATATTTCCTGCCGGTTAAGTTTTTGAGGGCTGATTGCTTGTCCTGTGATAAAAAGCCTTCTGTTTCCATCGCCAAACCTTTCAGGAGAGCATTTTCAAGCTTTTGGCACCATTTTTGAGTGAATTGCCAAAAGTCAGATTTTTGCTGAAATTGTGACCCCGGGGCTTAGGGATTTTTTCAAAAAAATATTTTCTGCCGGTTAGGTTTTTGAGGGCTGATTTCTTGTCCTGCGATAGAAAGCCTTCTGTTTCTATCACCAAAGCTTTCAGGGGATCATTTTCAACCTTTTTGCACCATTTTTGAGTGAATTGCCAAAAGTCAGATTTTTGCTGAAATTGTGACCCCGGGGCTTAGGGATTTTTTCAAAAAAATATTTCCTGCCGGGTAGGTTTTTGAGGGCTGATTTCTTGTCCTGCGATAAAAAGCCTTCTGTTTGTATCACCAAAGCTTTCAGGAGAGCATTTTCAAGCTTTTGGCAACATTTTGGAGTGAATTGCCAAAAGTCAGATTTTTGCTGAAATTGTGACCCCGGGGCTTAGGGATTTTTTCAAAAAAATATTTCCTGCCGGGTAAGTTTTTGAGGGCTGATTTCTTGTCCTGTGATAAAAAGCCTTCTGTTTCGAGTGCCAAACCTTTCAGGGGATCATTTCCAACCTTTTTTGCACCATTTTTGAGTGAATTGCCAAAAGTCAGATTTTTGCTGAAATTGTGACCCCGGGGCTTAGGGATTTTTTCAAAAAAATATTTTCTGCCGGTTAAATTTTTGAGGGCTGATTTCTTGTCCTGTGATAAAAAGCCTTCTGTTTCGAGTGCCAAACCTTTCAGGGGATGTTTTTCAACCTTTTTGCACCATTTTTGAGTGAATTGCCAAAAGTCAGATTTTTGCTGAAATTGTGACCCCGGGGCTTAGGGATTTTTTCAAAAAAAATATTTTCCGCAGGTTAAGTTTTTGAGGTCTGATTTCTTGTCCTGTGATAAAAAGCCTTCTGTTTCCATCGCCAAACCTTTCAGGAGAGCCTTTTCAAGCTTTTGGCACCATTTTTGAGTGAATTGCCAAAAGTCAGATTTTTGCTGAAATTGTGACCCCGGGGCTTAGGGATTTTTTCAAAAAAATATTTTCTGCCGGTTAAGTTTTTGAGGTCTGATTTCTTGTCCTGTGATAAAAAGCCTTCTGTTTCCATCGCCAAACCTTTCAGGAGAGCCTTTTCAAGCTTTTGGCACCATTTTTGAGTGAATTGCCAAAAGTCAGATTTTTGCTGAAATTGTGACCCCGGGGCTTAGGGATTTTTTCAAAAAAATATTTTCTGCCAGTAAAGTTTTTGAGGGCTGATTTCTTGTCCTGTGATAAAAAGCCTTCTGTTTCAATCACCAAACCTTTCAGGAGAGCATTTTCAAGCTTTTGGCACCATTTTTGAGTGAATTGCCAAAAGTCAGATTTTTGCTGAAATTGTGACCCCGGGGCTTAGGGATTTTTTCAAAAAAATATTTTCTGCCGGTTAAGTTTTTGAGGGCTGATTTCTTGTCCTGTGATAAAAAGCCTTCTGTTTCTATCACCAAACCTTTCAGGGGATCATTTCCAACCTTTTTGCACCATTTTTGAGTGAATTGCCAAAAGTCAGATTTTTGCTGAAATTGTATCCCCGGGGCTTAGGGTTTTTTCCAAAAACATATTTCCTGCCGGGTAAGTTTTTGAGGGCTGATTTCTTGTCCTGTGATAAAAAGCCTTCTGTTTCGAGTGCCAAACGTTTCAGGAGAGCATTTTCAAGCTTTTTGCACCATTTTTGAGTGAATTGCCAAAAGTCAGTTTTTTGCTGAAATTGTGACCCCGGGGCTTAGGGATTTTTTCAAAAAAAATATTTTCCGCAGGTTAAGTTTTTGAGGTCTGATTTCTTGTCCTGTGATAAAAAGCCTTCTGTTTCCATCGCCAAACCTTTCAGGAGAGCATTTTCAAGCTTTTGGCACCATTTTTGAGTGAATTGCCAAAAGTCAGATTTTTGCTGAAATTGTGACCCCGGGGCTTAGGGATTTTTTCAAAAAAATATTTTCTGCCGGTTAAGTTTTTGAGGGCTGATTTCTTGTCCTGTGATAAAAAGCCTTCTGTTTCGAGTGCCAAACCTTTCACGGAATCATTTCCATCCTTTTTGCACCATTTTTGAGTGAATTGCCAAAAGTCAGATTTTTGCTGAAATTGTGACCCCGGGGCTTAGGGATTTTTTCAAAAAAATATTTTCTGCCGGTAAAGTTTTTGAGGGCTGATTTCTTGTCCTGTGATAAAAAGCCTTCTGTTTCAATCACCAAACCTTTCAGGAGAGCATTTTCAAGCTTTTGGCACCATTTTTGAGTGAATTGCCAAAAGTCAGATTTTTGCTGAAATTGTGACCCCGGGGCTTAGGGATTTTTTCAAAAAAATATTTTCTGCCGGTTAAGTTTTTGAGGGCTGATTTCTTGTCCTGTGATAAAAAGCCTTCTGTTTCGAGTGCCAAACCTTTCAGGGGATCATTTCCAACCTTTTTGCACCATTTTTGAGTGAATTGCCAAAAGTCAGATTTTTGCTGAAATTGTGACCCCGGGGCTTAGGGTTTTTTCCAAAAACATATTTCCTGCCGGGTAAGTTTTTGAGGGCTGATTTCTTGTCCTGTGATAAAAAGCCTTCTGTTTCGAGTGCCAAACGTTTCAGGAGAGCATTTTCAAGCTTTTTGCACCATTTTTGAGTGAATTGCCAAAAGTCAGTTTTTTGCTGAAATTGTGACCCCGGGGCTTAGGGATTTTTTCAAAAAAAATATTTTCCGCAGGTTAAGTTTTTGAGGTCTGATTTCTTGTCCTGTGATAAAAAGCCTTCTGTTTCCATCGCCAAACCTTTCAGGAGAGCATTTTCAAGCTTTTGGCACCATTTTTGAGTGAATTGCCAAAAGTCAGATTTTTGCTGAAATTGTGACCCCGGGGCTTAGGGATTTTTTCAAAAAAATATTTTCTGCCGGTTAAGTTTTTGAGGGCTGATTTCTTGTCCTGTGATAAAAAGCCTTCTGTTTCGAGTGCCAAACCTTTCACGGAATCATTTCCATCCTTTTTGCACCATTTTTGAGTGAATTGACAAAAGTCAGATTTTTGCTGAAATTGTGACCCCGGGGCTTAGGGATTTTTTCAAAAAAATATTTTCTGCCGGTAAAGTTTTTGAGGGCTGATTTCTTGTCCTGTGATAAAAAGCCTTCTGTTTCAATCACCAAACCTTTCAGGAGAGCATTTTCAAGCTTTTGGCACCATTTTTGAGTGAATTGCCAAAAGTCAGATTTTTGCTGAAATTGTGACCCCGGGGCTTAGGGTTTTTTCCAAAAACATATTTCCTGCCGGGTAAGTTTTTGAGGGCTTATTTCTTGACCTGTGATAAAAAGCTTTCTGTTTCGAGTGCCAAACGTTTCAGGAGAGCATTTTCAAGCTTTTTGCACCATTTTTGAGTGAATTGCCAAAAGTCAGTTTTTTGCTGAAATTGTGACCCCGGGGCTTAGGGATTTTTTCAAAAAAATATTTTCTGCCGGTTAAATTTTTGAGGGCGGATTTCTTGTCCTGTGATGAAAAGCCTTCTGTTTCGAGTGCCAAACCTTTCAGGGGATGTTTTTCAACCTTTTTGCATCATTTTTGAGTGAATTGCCAAAAGTCAGATTTTTGCTGAAATTGTGACCCCGGGGCTTAGGGATTTTTTCAAAAAAATATTTTCCGCAGGTTAAGTTTTTGAGGTCTGATTTCTTGTCCTGTGATAAAAAGCCTTCTGTTTCCATCGCCAAACCTTTCAGGAGAGCATTTTCAAGCTTTTGGCACCATTTTTGAGTGAATTGCCAAAAGTCAGATTTTTGCTGAAATTGTGACCCCGGGGCTTAGGGATTTTTTCAAAAAAATATTTTCTGCCGGTTAAGTTTTTGAGGGCTGATTTCTTGTCCTGTGATAAAAAGCCTTCTGTTTCGAGTGCCAAACCTTTCACGGAATCATTTCCATCCTTTTTGCACCATTTTTGAGTGAATTGCCAAAAGTCAGATTTTTGCTGAAATTGTGACCCCGGGGCTTAGGGATTTTTTCAAAAAAATATTTTCTGCCGGTAAAGTTTTTGAGGGCTGATTTCTTGTCCTGTGATAAAAAGCCTTCTGTTTCAATCACCAAACCTTTCAGGAGAGCATTTTCAAGCTTTTGGCACCATTTTTGAGTGAATTGCCAAAAGTCAGATTTTTGCTGAAATTGTGACCCCGGGGCTTAGGGTTTTTTCCAAAAACATATTTCCTGCCGGGTAAGTTTTTGAGGGCTTATTTCTTGACCTGTGATAAAAAGCTTTCTGTTTCGAGTGCCAAACGTTTCAGGAGAGCATTTTCAAGCTTTTTGCATCATTTTTGAGTGAATTGCCAAAAGTCAGTTTTTTGCTGAAATTGTGACCCCGGGGCTTAGGGATTTTTTCAAAAAAATATTTTCTGCCGGTTAAATTTTTGAGGGCTGATTTCTTGTCCTGTGATGAAAAGCCTTCTGTTTCGAGTGCCAAACCTTTCAGGGGATGTTTTTCAACCTTTTTGCATCATTTTTGAGTGAATTGCCAAAAGTCAGATTTTTGCTGAAATTGTGACCCCGGGGCTTAGGGATTTTTTCAAAAAAATATTTTCCGCAGGTTAAGTTTTTGAGGTCTGATTTCTTGTCCTGTGATAAAAAGCCTTCTGTTTCCATCGCCAAACCTTTCAGGAGAGCATTTTCAAGCTTTTGGCACCATTTTTGAGTGAATTGCCAAAAGTCATATTTTTGCTGAAATTGTGACCCCGGGGCTTAGGGATTTTTTCAAAAAAATATTTTCTGCCGGTTAAGTTTTTGAGGGCTGATTTCTTGTCCTGTGATAAAAAGCCTTCTGTTTCGAGTGCCAAACCTTTCACGGGATCATTTCCATCCTTTTGCACCATTTTTGAGTGAATTGCCAAAAGTCAGATTTTTGCTGAAATTGTGACCCCGGGGCTTAGGGATTTTTTCAAAAAAATATTTTCTGCCGGTTAAGTTTTTGAGGGCTGATTTCTTGTCCTGTGATAAAAAGCCTTCTGTTTCAATCACCAAACCTTTCAGGAGAGCATTTTCAAGCTTTTGGCACCATTTTTGAGTGAATTGCCAAAAGTCAGATTTTTGCTGAAATTGTGACCCCGGGGCTTAGGGATTTTTTCAAAAAAATATTTTCTGCAGGTTAAGTTTTTGAGGGCTGATTTCTTGTCCTGTGATAAAAAGCCTTCTGTTTCGAGTGCCAAACCTTTCAGGGGATCATTTCCAACCTTTTTGCACCATTTTTGAGTGAATTGCCAAAAGTCAGATTTTTGCTGAAATTGTGACCCCGGGGCTTAGGGTTTTTTCCAAAAACATATTTCCTGCCGGGTAAGTTTTTGAGGGCTTATTTCTTGACCTGTGATAAAAAGCTTTCTGTTTCGAGTGCCAAACGTTTCAGGAGAGCATTTTCAAGCTTTTTGCACCATTTTTGAGTGAATTGCCAAAAGTCAGTTTTTTGCTGAAATTGTGACCCCGGGGCTTAGGGATTTTTTCAAAAAAATATTTTCTGCCGGTTAAATTTTTGAGGGCTGATTTCTTGTCCTGTTATAAAAAGCCTTCTGTTTCGAGTGCCAAACCTTTCAGGGGATGTTTTTCAACCTTTTTGCACCATTTTTGAGTGAATTGCCAAAAGTCAGATTTTTGCTGAAATTGTGACCCCGGGGCTTAGGGATTTTTTCAAAAAAATATTTTCTGCCGGTTAAGTTTTTGAGGGCTGATTGCTTGTCCTGTGATAAAAAGCCTTCTGTTTCCATCGCCAAACCTTTCAGGAGAGCATTTTCAACCTTTTTACACCATTTTTGAGTGAATTGCCAAAAGTCATATTTTTGCTGAAATTGTGACCCCGGGGCTTAGGGATTTTTTCAAAAAAATATTTTCTGCCGGTTAAGTTTTTGAGGGCTGATTTCTTGTCCTGTGATAAAAAGCCTTCTGTTTCGAGTGCCAAACCTTTCAGGGGAGCATTTTCAAGCTTTTGGCACCATTTTTGAGTGAATTGCCAAAAGTCAGATTTTTGCTGAAATTGTGACCCCGGGGCTTAGGGATTTTTTCAAAAAAATATTTTCTGCCGGTTAAGTTTTTGAGGGCTGATTTCTTGTCCTGTGATAAAAAGCCTTCTGTTTCGAGTGCCAAACCTTTCAGGGGATGTTTGTCAACCTTTTTGCACCATTTTTGAGTGAATTGCCAAAAGTCAGATTTTTGCTGAAATTGTGACCCCGGGGCTTAGGGATTTTTTCAAAAAAATATTTTCTGCCGGTTAAGTTTTTGAGGTCTGATTTCTTGTCCTGTGATAAAAAGCCTTCTGTTTCCATCGCCAAACCTTTCAGGAGAGCATTTTCAACCTTTTTGCAACATTTTTGAGTGAATTGCCAAAAGTCATATTTTTGCTGAAATTGTGACCCCGGGGCTTAGGGATTTTTTCAAAAAAATATTTCCTGCCGGTTAAGTTTTTGAGGGCTGATTGCTTGTCCTGTGATAAAAAGCCTTCTGTTTCCATCGCCAAACCTTTCAGGAGAGCATTTTCAAGCTTTTGGCACCATTTTTGAGTGAATTGCCAAAAGTCAGATTTTTGCTGAAATTGTGACCCCGGGGCTTAGGGATTTTTTCAAAAAAATATTTTCTGCCGGTTAGGTTTTTGAGGGCTGATTTCTTGTCCTGCGATAAAAAGCCTTCTGTTTCTATCACCAAAGCTTTCAGGGGATCATTTTCAACCTTTTTGCACCATTTTTGAGTGAATTGCCAAAAGTCAGATTTTTGCTGAAATTGTGACCCCGGGGCTTAGGGATTTTTTCAAAAAAATATTTCCTGCCGGGTAGGTTTTTGAGGGCTGATTTCTTGTCCTGCGATAAAAAGCCTTCTGTTTGTATCACCAAAGCTTTCAGGAGAGCATTTTCAAGCTTTTGGCAACATTTTGGAGTGAATTGCCAAAAGTCAGATTTTTGCTGAAATTGTGACCCCGGGGCTTAGGGATTTTTTCAAAAAAATATTTCCTGCCGGGTAAGTTTTTGAGGGCTGATTTCTTGTCCTGCGATAAAAAGCCTTCTGTTTCGAGTGCCAAACCTTTCAGGGGATCATTTCCAACCTTTTTGCACCATTTTTGAGTGAATTGCCAAAAGTCAGATTTTTGCTGAAATTGTGACCCCGGGGCTTAGGGATTTTTTCAAAAAAATATTTTCTGCCGGTTAAATTTTTGAGGGCTGATTTCTTGTCCTGTGATAAAAAGCCTTCTGTTTCGAGTGCCAAACGTTTCAGGGGATGTTTTTCAACCTTTTTGCACCATTTTTGAGTGAATTGCCAAAAGTCAGATTTTTGCTGAAATTGTGACCCCGGGGCTTAGGGATTTTTTCAAAAAAAATATTTTCCGCAGGTTAAGTTTTTGAGGTCTGATTTCTTGTCCTGTGATAAAAAGCCTTCTGTTTCCATCGCCAAACCTTTCAGGAGAGCCTTTTCAAGCTTTTGGCACCATTTTTGAGTGAATTGCCAAAAGTCAGATTTTTGCTGAAATTGTGACCCCGGGGCTTAGGGATTTTTTCAAAAAAATATTTTCTGCCGGTTAAGTTTTTGAGGGCTGATTTCTTGTCCTGTGATAAAAAGCCTTCTGTTTCGAGTGCCAAACCTTTCACGGAATCATTTCCATCCTTTTTGCACCATTTTTGAGTGAATTGCCACAAGTCAGATTTTTGCTGAAATTGTGACCCCGGGGCTTAGGGATTTTTTCAAAAAAATATTTTCTGCCGGTAAAGTTTTTGAGGGCTGATTTCTTGTCCTGTGATAAAAAGCCTTCTGTTTCAATCACCAAACCTTTCAGGAGAGCATTTTCAAGCTTTTGGCACCATTTTTGAGTGAATTGCCAAAAGTCAGATTTTTGCTGAAATTGTGACCCCGGGGCTTAGGGATTTTTTCAAAAAAATATTTTCTGCCGGTTAAGTTTTTGAGGGCTGATTTCTTGTCCTGTGATAAAAAGCCTTCTGTTTCGAGTGCCAAACCTTTCAGGGGATCATTTCCAACCTTTTTGCACCATTTTTGAGTGAATTGCCAAAAGTCAGATTTTTGCTGAAATTGTGACCCCGGGGCTTAGGGTTTTTTCCAAAAACATATTTCCTGCCGGGTAAGTTTTTGAGGGCTGATTTCTTGTCCTGTGATAAAAAGCCTTCTGTTTCGAGTGCCAAACGTTTCAGGAGAGCATTTTCAAGCTTTTTGCACCATTTTTGAGTGAATTGCCAAAAGTCAGTTTTTTGCTGAAATTGTGACCCCGGGGCTTAGGGATTTTTTCAAAAAAAATATTTTCCGCAGGTTAAGTTTTTGAGGTCTGATTTCTTGTCCTGTGATAAAAAGCCTTCTGTTTCCATCGCCAAACCTTTCAGGAGAGCATTTTCAAGCTTTTGGCACCATTTTTGAGTGAATTGCCAAAAGTCAGATTTTTGCTGAAATTGTGACCCCGGGGCTTAGGGATTTTTTCAAAAAAATATTTTCTGCCGGTTAAGTTTTTGAGGGCTGATTTCTTGTCCTGTGATAAAAAGCCTTCTGTTTCGAGTGCCAAACCTTTCACGGAATCATTTCCATCCTTTTTGCACCATTTTTGAGTGAATTGCCAAAAGTCAGATTTTTGCTGAAATTGTGACCCCGGGGCTTAGGGATTTTTTCAAAAAAATATTTTCTGCCGGTAAAGTTTTTGAGGGCTGATTTCTTGTCCTGTGATAAAAAGCCTTCTGTTTCAATCACCAAACCTTTCAGGAGAGCATTTTCAAGCTTTTGGCACCATTTTTGAGTGAATTGCCAAAAGTCAGATTTTTGCTGAAATTGTGACCCCGGGGCTTAGGGTTTTTTCCAAAAACATATTTCCTGCCGGGTAAGTTTTTGAGGGCTTATTTCTTGACCTGTGATAAAAAGCTTTCTGTTTCGAGTGCCAAACGTTTCAGGAGAGCATTTTCAAGCTTTTTGCACCATTTTTGAGTGAATTGCCAAAAGTCAGTTTTTTGCTGAAATTGTGACCCCGGGGCTTAGGGATTTTTTCAAAAAAATATTTTCTGCCGGTTAAATTTTTGAGGGCTGATTTCTTGTCCTGTGATGAAAAGCCTTCTGTTTCGAGTGCCAAACCTTTCAGGGGATGTTTTTCAACCTTTTTGCATCATTTTTGAGTGAATTGCCAAAAGTCAGATTTTTGCTGAAATTGTGACCCCGGGGCTTAGGGATTTTTTCAAAAAAATATTTTCCGCAGGTTAAGTTTTTGAGGTCTGATTTCTTGTCCTGTGATAAAAAGCCTTCTGTTTCCATCGCCAAACCTTTCAGGAGAGCATTTTCAAGCTTTTGGCACCATTTTTGAGTGAATTGCCAAAAGTCATATTTTTGCTGAAATTGTGACCCCGGGGCTTAGGGATTTTTTCAAAAAAATATTTTCTGCCGGTTAAGTTTTTGAGGGCTGATTTCTTGTCCTGTGATAAAAAGCCTTCTGTTTCGAGTGCCAAACCTTTCACGGGATCATTTCCATCCTTTTGCACCATTTTTGAGTGAATTGCCAAAAGTCAGATTTTTGCTGAAATTGTGACCCCGGGGCTTAGGGATTTTTTCAAAAAAATATTTTCTGCCGGTTAAGTTTTTGAGGGCTGATTTCTTGTCCTGTGATAAAAAGCCTTCTGTTTCAATCACCAAACCTTTCAGGAGAGCATTTTCAAGCTTTTGGCACCATTTTTGAGTGAATTGCCAAAAGTCAGATTTTTGCTGAAATTGTGACCCCGGGGCTTAGGGATTTTTTCAAAAAAATATTTTCTGCCGGTTAAGTTTTTGAGGGCTGATTTCTTGTCCTGTGATAAAAAGCCTTCTGTTTCGAGTGCCAAACCTTTCAGGGGATCATTTCCAACCTTTTTGCACCATTTTTGAGTGAATTGCCAAAAGTCAGATTTTTGCTGAAATTGTGACCCCGGGGCTTAGGGTTTTTTCCAAAAACATATTTCCTGCCGGGTAAGTTTTTGAGGGCTTATTTCTTGACCTGTGATAAAAAGCTTTCTGTTTCGAGTGCCAAACGTTTCAGGAGAGCATTTTCAAGCTTTTTGCACCATTTTTGAGTGAATTGCCAAAAGTCAGTTTTTTGCTGAAATTGTGACCCCGGGGCTTAGGGATTTTTTCAAAAAAATATTTTCTGCCGGTTAAATTTTTGAGGGCTGATTTCTTGTCCTGTTATAAAAAGCCTTCTGTTTCGAGTGCCAAACCTTTCAGGGGATGTTTTTCAACCTTTTTGCACCATTTTTGAGTGAATTGCCAAAAGTCAGATTTTTGCTGAAATTGTGACCCCGGGGCTTAGGGATTTTTTCAAAAAAAATATTTTCCGCAGGTTAAGTTTTTGAGGTCTGATTTCTTGTCCTGTGATAAAAAGCCTTCTGTTTCCATCGCCAAACCTTTCAGGAGAGCATTTTCAAGCTTTTGGCACCATTTTGGAGTGAATTGCCAAAAGTCAGATTTTTGCTGAAATTGTGACCCCGGGGCTTAGGGATTTTTTCAAAAAAATATTTTCTGCCGGTTAAGTTTTTGAGGGCTGATTTCTTGTCCTGTGATAAAAAGCCTTCTGTTTCGAGTGCCAAACCTTTCACGGAATCATTTCCATCCTTTTTGCACCATTTTTGAGTGAATTGCCAAAAGTCAGATTTTTGCTGAAATTGTGACCCCGGGGCTTAGGGATTTTTTCAAAAAAATATTTTCTGCCGGTAAAGTTTTTGAGGGCTGATTTCTTGTCCTGTGATAAAAAGCCTTCTGTTTCAATCACCAAACCTTTCAGGAGAGCATTTTCAAGCTTTTGGCACCATTTTTGAGTGAATTGCCAAAAGTCAGATTTTTGCTGAAATTGTGACCCCGGGGCTTAGGGATTTTTTCAAAAAAATATTTTCTGCCGGTTAAGTTTTTGAGGGCTGATTTCTTGTCCTGTGATAAAAAGCCTTCTGTTTCGAGTGCCAAACCTTTCAGGGGATCATTTCCAACCTTTTTGCACCATTTTTGAGTGAATTGCCAAAAGTCAGATTTTTGCTGAAATTGTGACCCCGGGGCTTAGGGTTTTTTCCAAAAACATATTTCCTGCCGGGTAAGTTTTTGAGGGCTGATTTCTTGACCTGTGATAAAAAGCTTTCTGTTTCGAGTGCCAAACGTTTCAGGAGAGCATTTTCAAGCTTTTTGCACCATTTTTGAGTGAATTGCCAAAAGTCAGTTTTTTGCTGAAATTGTGACCCCGGGGCTTAGGGATTTTTTCAAAAAAATATTTTCTGCCGGTTAAATTTTTGAGGGCTGATTTCTTGTCCTGTTATAAAAAGCCTTCTGTTTCGAGTGCCAAACCTTTCAGGGGATGTTTTTCAACCTTTTTGCACCATTTTTGAGTGAATTGCCAAAAGTCAGATTTTTGCTGAAATTGTGACCCCGGGGCTTAGGGATTTTTTCAAAAAAAATATTTTCCGCAGGTTAAGTTTTTGAGGTCTGATTTCTTGTCCTGTGATAAAAAGCCTTCTGTTTCCATCGCCAAACCTTTCAGGAGAGCATTTTCAAGCTTTTGGCACCATTTTGGAGTGAATTGCCAAAAGTCAGATTTTTGCTGAAATTGTGACCCCGGGGCTTAGGGATTTTTTCAAAAAAATATTTTCTGCCGGTTAAGTTTTTGAGGGCTGATTTCTTGTCCTGTGATAAAAAGCCTTCTGTTTCGAGTGCCAAACCTTTCACGGAATCATTTCCATCCTTTTTGCACCATTTTTGAGTGAATTGCCAAAAGTCAGATTTTTGCTGAAATTGTGACCCCGGGGCTTAGGGATTTTTTCAAAAAAATATTTTCTGCCGGTAAAGTTTTTGAGGGCTGATTTCTTGTCCTGTGATAAAAAGCCTTCTGTTTCAATCACCAAACCTTTCAGGAGAGCATTTTCAAGCTTTTGGCACCATTTTTGAGTGAATTGCCAAAAGTCAGATTTTTGCTGAAATTGTGACCCCGGGGCTTAGGGATTTTTTCAAAAAAATATTTTCTGCCGGTTAAGTTTTTGAGGGCTGATTTCTTGTCCTGTGATAAAAAGCCTTCTGTTTCGAGTGCCAAACCTTTCAGGGGATCATTTCCAACCTTTTTGCACCATTTTTGAGTGAATTGCCAAAAGTCAGATTTTTGCTGAAATTGTGACCCCGGGGCTTAGGGTTTTTTCCAAAAACATATTTCCTGCCGGGTAAGTTTTTGAGGGCTTATTTCTTGACCTGTGATAAAAAGCTTTCTGTTTCGAGTGCCAAACGTTTCAGGAGAGCATTTTCAAGCTTTTTGCACCATTTTTGAGTGAATTGCCAAAAGTCAGTTTTTTGCTGAAATTGTGACCCCGGGGCTTAGGGATTTTTTCAAAAAAATATTTTCTGCCGGTTAAATTTTTGAGGGCTGATTTCTTGTCCTGTGATGAAAAGCCTTCTGTTTCGAGTGCCAAACCTTTCAGGGGATGTTTTTCAACCTTTTTGCATCATTTTTGAGTGAATTGCCAAAAGTCAGATTTTTGCTGAAATTGTGCTTAGGGATTTTTTCAAAAAAATATTTTCCGCAGGTTAAGTTTTTGAGGTCTGATTTCTTGTCCTGTGATAAAAAGCCTTCTGTTTCCATCGCCAAACCTTTCAGGAGAGCATTTTCAAGCTTTTGGCACCATTTTTGAGTGAATTGCCAAAAGTCAGATTTTTCCTGAAATTGTGACCCCGGGGCTTAGGGATTTTTTCAAAAAAATATTTTCTGCCGGTTAAGTTTTTGAGGGCTGATTTCTTGTCCTGTGATAAAAAGCCTTCTGTTTCGAGTGCCAAACCTTTCACGGGATCATTTCCATCCTTTTGCACCATTTTTGAGTGAATTGCCAAAAGGCAGATTTTTGCTGAAATTGTGACCCCGGGGCTTAGGGATTTTTTCAAAAAAATATTTTCTGCCGGTTAAATTTTTGAGGGCTGATTTCTTGTCCTGTGATAAAAAGCCTTCTGTTTCGAGTGCCAAACATTTCAGGGGATGTTTTTCAACCTTTTTGCACCATTTTTGAGTGAATTGCCAAAAGTCAGATTTTTGCTGAAATTGTGACCCCGGGGCTTAGGGATTTTTTCAAAAAAAATATTTTCCGCAGGTTAAGTTTTTGAGGTCTGATTTCTTGTCCTGGTATAAAAAGCCTTCTGTTTCCATCGCCAAACCTTTCAGGAGAGCCTTTTCAAGCTTTTGGCACCATTTTTGAGTGAATTGCCAAAAGTCAGATTTTTGCTGAAATTGTGACCCCGGGGCTTAGGGATTTTTTCAAAAAAATATTTTCTGCCGGTTAAGTTTTTGAGGGCTGATTTCTTGTCCTGTGATAAAAAGCCTTCTGTTTCGAGTGCCAAACCTTTCACGGGATCATTTCCATCCTTTTTGCACCATTTTTGAGTGAATTGCCAAGAATCAGATTTTTGCTGAAATTGTGACCCCGGGGCTTAGGGATTTTTTCAAAAAAATATTTTCTGCCGGTTAAGTTTTTGAGGGCTGATTTCTTGTCCTGTGATAAAAAGCCTTCTGTTTCAATCACCAAACCTTTCAGGAGAGCATTTTCAAGCTTTTGGCAACATTTTGGAGTGAATTGCCAAAAGTCAGATTTTTGCTGAAATTGTGACCCCGGGGCTTAGGGATTTTTTCAAAAAAAATATTTTCCGCAGGTTAAGTTTTTGAGGTCTGATTTCTTGTCCTGTGATAAAAAGCCTTCTGTTTCCATCGCCAAACCTTTCAGGAGAGCATTTTCAAGCTTTTGGCACCATTTTGGAGTGAATTGCCAAAAGTCAGATTTTTGCTGAAATTGTGACCCCGGGGCTTAGGGATTTTTTCAAAAAAATATTTTCTGCCGGTTAAGTTTTTGAGGGCTGATTTCTTGTCCTGTGATAAAAAGCCTTCTGTTTCGAGTGCCAAACCTTTCACGGAATCATTTCCATCCTTTTTGCACCATTTTTGAGTGAATTGCCAAAAGTCAGATTTTTGCTGAAATTGTGACCCCGGGGCTTAGGGATTTTTTCAAAAAAATATTTTCTGCCGGTAAAGTTTTTGAGGGCTGATTTCTTGTCCTGTGATAAAAAGCCTTCTGTTTCAATCACCAAACCTTTCAGGAGAGCATTTTCAAGCTTTTGGCACCATTTTTGAGTGAATTGCCAAAAGTCAGATTTTTGCTGAAATTGTGACCCCGGGGCTTAGGGATTTTTTCAAAAAAATATTTTCTGCCGGTTAAGTTTTTGAGGGCTGATTTCTTGTCCTGTGATAAAAAGCCTTCTGTTTCGAGTGCCAAACCTTTCAGGGGATCATTTCCAACCTTTTTGCACCATTTTTGAGTGAATTGCCAAAAGTCAGATTTTTGCTGAAATTGTGACCCCGGGGCTTAGGGTTTTTTCCAAAAACATATTTCCTGCCGGGTAAGTTTTTGAGGGCTGATTTCTTGTCCTGTGATAAAAAGCCTTCTGTTTCGAGTGCCAAACGTTTCAGGAGAGCATTTTCAAGCTTTTTGCACCATTTTTGAGTGAATTGCCAAAAGTCAGTTTTTTGCTGAAATTGTGACCCCGGAGCTTAGGGATTTTTTCAAAAAAAATATTTTCCGCAGGTTAAGTTTTTGAGGTCTGATTTCTTGTCCTGTGATAAAAAGCCTTCTGTTTCCATCGCCAAACCTTTCAGGAGAGCATTTTCAAGCTTTTGGCACCATTTTTGAGTGAATTGCCAAAAGTCAGATTTTTGCTGAAATTGTGACCCCGGGGCTTAGGGATTTTTTCAAAAAAATATTTTCTGCCGGTTAAGTTTTTGAGGGCTGATTTCTTGTCCTGTGATAAAAAGCCTTCTGTTTCGAGTGCCAAACCTTTCACGGAATCATTTCCATCCTTTTTGCACCATTTTTGAGTGAATTGCCAAAAGTCAGATTTTTGCTGAAATTGTGACCCCGGGGCTTAGGGATTTTTTCAAAAAAATATTTTCTGCCGGTAAAGTTTTTGAGGGCTGATTTCTTGTCCTGTGATAAAAAGCCTTCTGTTTCAATCACCAAACCTTTCAGGAGAGCATTTTCAAGCTTTTGGCACCATTTTTGAGTGAATTGCCAAAAGTCAGATTTTTGCTGAAATTGTGACCCCGGGGCTTAGGGTTTTTTCCAAAAACATATTTCCTGCCGGGTAAGTTTTTGAGGGCTTATTTCTTGACCTGTGATAAAAAGCTTTCTGTTTCGAGTGCCAAACGTTTCAGGAGAGCATTTTCAAGCTTTTTGCACCATTTTTGAGTGAATTGCCAAAAGTCAGTTTTTTGCTGAAATTGTGACCCCGGGGCTTAGGGATTTTTTCAAAAAAATATTTTCTGCCGGTTAAATTTTTGAGGGCTGATTTCTTGTCCTGTGATGAAAAGCCTTCTGTTTCGAGTGCCAAACCTTTCAGGGGATGTTTTTCAACCTTTTTGCATCATTTTTGAGTGAATTGCCAAAAGTCAGATTTTTGCTGAAATTGTGACCCCGGGGCTTAGGGATTTTTTCAAAAAAATATTTTCCGCAGGTTAAGTTTTTGAGGTCTGATTTCTTGTCCTGTGATAAAAAGCCTTCTGTTTCCATCGCCAAACCTTTCAGGAGAGCATTTTCAAGCTTTTGGCACCATTTTTGAGTGAATTGCCAAAAGTCATATTTTTGCTGAAATTGTGACCCCGGGGCTTAGGGATTTTTTCAAAAAAATATTTTCTGCCGGTTAAGTTTTTGAGGGCTGATTTCTTGTCCTGTGATAAAAAGCCTTCTGTTTCGAGTGCCAAACCTTTCACGGGATCATTTCCATCCTTTTGCACCATTTTTGAGTGAATTGCCAAAAGTCAGATTTTTGCTGAAATTGTGACCCCGGGGCTTAGGGATTTTTTCAAAAAAATATTTTCTGCCGGTTAAGTTTTTGAGGGCTGATTTCTTGTCCTGTGATAAAAAGCCTTCTGTTTCAATCACCAAACCTTTCAGGAGAGCATTTTCAAGCTTTTGGCACCATTTTTGAGTGAATTGCCAAAAGTCAGATTTTTGCTGAAATTGTGACCCCGGGGCTTAGGGATTTTTTCAAAAAAATATTTTCTGCAGGTTAAGTTTTTGAGGGCTGATTTCTTGTCCTGTGATAAAAAGCCTTCTGTTTCGAGTGCCAAACCTTTCAGGGGATCATTTCCAACCTTTTTGCACCATTTTTGAGTGAATTGCCAAAAGTCAGATTTTTGCTGAAATTGTGACCCCGGGGCTTAGGGTTTTTTCCAAAAACATATTTCCTGCCGGGTAAGTTTTTGAGGGCTTATTTCTTGACCTGTGATAAAAAGCTTTCTGTTTCGAGTGCCAAACGTTTCAGGAGAGCATTTTCAAGCTTTTTGCACCATTTTTGAGTGAATTGCCAAAAGTCAGTTTTTTGCTGAAATTGTGACCCCGGGGCTTAGGGATTTTTTCAAAAAAATATTTTCTGCCGGTTAAATTTTTGAGGGCTGATTTCTTGTCCTGTTATAAAAAGCCTTCTGTTTCGAGTGCCAAACCTTTCAGGGGATGTTTTTCAAGCTTTTGGCACCATTTTTGAGTGAATTGCCAAAAGTCAGATTTTTGCTGAAATTGTGACCCCGGGGCTTAGGGATTTTTTCAAAAAAAATATTTTCCGCAGGTTAAGTTTTTGAGGTCTGATTTCTTGTCCTGTGATAAAAAGCCTTCTGTTTCCATCGCCAAACCTTTCAGGAGAGCATTTTCAAGCTTTTGGCACCATTTTGGAGTGAATTGCCAAAAGTCAGATTTTTGCTGAAATTGTGACCCCGGGGCTTAGGGATTTTTTCAAAAAAATATTTTCTGCCGGTTAAGTTTTTGAGGGCTGATTTCTTGTCCTGTGATAAAAAGCCTTCTGTTTCGAGTGCCAAACCTTTCACGGAATCATTTCCATCCTTTTTGCACCATTTTTGAGTGAATTGCCAAAAGTCAGATTTTTGCTGAAATTGTGACCCCGGGGCTTAGGGATTTTTTCAAAAAAATATTTTCTGCCGGTAAAGTTTTTGAGGGCTGATTTCTTGTCCTGTGATAAAAAGCCTTCTGTTTCAATCACCAAACCTTTCAGGAGAGCATTTTCAAGCTTTTGGCACCATTTTTGAGTGAATTGCCAAAAGTCAGATTTTTGCTGAAATTGTGACCCCGGGGCTTAGGGATTTTTTCAAAAAAATATTTTCTGCCGGTTAAGTTTTTGAGGGCTGATTTCTTGTCCTGTGATAAAAAGCCTTCTGTTTCGAGTGCCAAACCTTTCAGGGGATCATTTCCAACCTTTTTGCACCATTTTTGAGTGAATTGCCAAAAGTCAGATTTTTGCTGAAATTGTGACCCCGGGGCTTAGGGTTTTTTCCAAAAACATATTTCCTGCCGGGTAAGTTTTTGAGGGCTTATTTCTTGACCTGTGATAAAAAGCTTTCTGTTTCGAGTGCCAAACGTTTCAGGAGAGCATTTTCAAGCTTTTTGCACCATTTTTGAGTGAATTGCCAAAAGTCAGTTTTTTGCTGAAATTGTGACCCCGGGGCTTAGGGATTTTTTCAAAAAAATATTTTCTGCCGGTTAAATTTTTGAGGGCTGATTTCTTGTCCTGTGATGAAAAGCCTTCTGTTTCGAGTGCCAAACCTTTCAGGGGATGTTTTTCAACCTTTTTGCATCATTTTTGAGTGAATTGCCAAAAGTCAGATTTTTGCTGAAATTGTGCTTAGGGATTTTTTCAAAAAAATATTTTCCGCAGGTTAAGTTTTTGAGGTCTGATTTCTTGTCCTGTGATAAAAAGCCTTCTGTTTCCATCGCCAAACCTTTCAGGAGAGCATTTTCAAGCTTTTGGCACCATTTTTGAGTGAATTGCCAAAAGTCAGATTTTTCCTGAAATTGTGACCCCGGGGCTTAGGGATTTTTTCAAAAAAATATTTTCTGCCGGTTAAGTTTTTGAGGGCTGATTTCTTGTCCTGTGATAAAAAGCCTTCTGTTTCGAGTGCCAAACCTTTCACGGGATCATTTCCATCCTTTTGCACCATTTTTGAGTGAATTGCCAAAAGGCAGATTTTTGCTGAAATTGTGACCCCGGGGCTTAGGGATTTTTTCAAAAAAATATTTTCTGCCGGTTAAATTTTTGAGGGCTGATTTCTTGTCCTGTGATAAAAAGCCTTCTGTTTCGAGTGCCAAACATTTCAGGGGATGTTTTTCAACCTTTTTGCACCATTTTTGAGTGAATTGCCAAAAGTCAGATTTTTGCTGAAATTGTGACCCCGGGGCTTAGGGATTTTTTCAAAAAAAATATTTTCCGCAGGTTAAGTTTTTGAGGTCTGATTTCTTGTCCTGGTATAAAAAGCCTTCTGTTTCCATCGCCAAACCTTTCAGGAGAGCCTTTTCAAGCTTTTGGCACCATTTTTGAGTGAATTGCCAAAAGTCAGATTTTTGCTGAAATTGTGACCCCGGGGCTTAGGGATTTTTTCAAAAAAATATTTTCTGCCGGTTAAGTTTTTGAGGGCTGATTTCTTGTCCTGTGATAAAAAGCCTTCTGTTTCGAGTGCCAAACCTTTCACGGGATCATTTCCATCCTTTTTGCACCATTTTTGAGTGAATTGCCAAAAATCAGATTTTTGCTGAAATTGTGACCCCGGGGCTTAGGGATTTTTTCAAAAAAATATTTTCTGCCGGTTAAGTTTTTGAGGGCTGATTTCTTGTCCTGTGATAAAAAGCCTTCTGTTTCAATCACCAAACCTTTCAGGAGAGCATTTTCAAGCTTTTGGCAACATTTTGGAGTGAATTGCCAAAAGTCAGATTTTTGCTGAAATTGTGACCCCGGGGCTTAGGGATTTTTTCAAAAAAATATTTTCTGCCGGTTAAGTTTTTGAGGGCTGATTTCTTGTCCTGTGATAAAAAGCCTTCTGTTTCGAGTGCCAAACCTTTCAGGAGAGCATTTTCAACCTTTTTGCACAATTTTTCAGATTTTTGCTGAAATTGTGACCCCGGGGCTTAGGGATTTTTTCAAAAAAATATTTTCTGCAGGTTAAATTTTTGAGGGCTGATTTCTTGTCCTGTGATAAAAAGCCTTCTGTTTCGAGTGCCAAACCTTTAAGGGGATGTTTTTCAACCTTTTTGCACCATTTTTGAGTGAATTGCCAAAAGTCAGATTTTTGCTGAAATTGTGACCCCGGGGCTTAGGGTTTTTTTTCAAAAAAATATTTTCTGCCGGTTAAGTTTTTGAGGGCTGATTTCTTGTCCTGTGATAAAAAGCCTTCTGTTTCGAGTGCCAAACCTTTCAGGGGAGCATTTTCAAGCTTTTGGCACCATTTTTGAGTGAATTGCCAAAAGTCAGATTTTTGCTGAAATTGTGACCCCGGGGCTTAGGGATTTTTTCAAAAAAATATTTTCTGCCGGTTAGGTTTTTAAGGGCTGATTTCTTGTCCTGTGATGAAAAGCCTTCTGTTTCGAGTGCCAAACCTTTCAGGGGATGTTTTTCAACCTTTTTGCATCATTTTTGAGTGAATTGCCAAAAGTCAGATTTTTGCTGAAATTGTGACCCCGGGGCTTAGGGATTTTTTCAAAAAAATATTTTCCGCAGGTTAAGTTTTTGAGGTCTGATTTCTTGTCCTGTGATAAAAAGCCTTCTGTTTCCATCGCCAAACCTTTCAGGAGAGCATTTTCAAGCTTTTGGCACCATTTTTGAGTGAATTGCCAAAAGTCATATTTTTGCTGAAATTGTGACCCCGGGGCTTAGGGATTTTTTCAAAAAAAATATTTTATGCCGGTTAAGTTTTTGAGGGCTGATTTCTTGTCCTGTGATAAAAAGCCTTCTGTTTCGAGTGCCAAACCTTTCACGGGATCATTTCCATCCTTTTGCACCATTTTTGAGTGAATTGCCAAAAGTCAGATTTTTGCTGAAATTGTGACCCCGGGGCTTAGGGATTTTTTCAAAAAAATATTTTCTGCCGGTTAAGTTTTTGAGGTCTGATTTCTTGTCCTGTGATAAAAAGCCTTCTGTTTCAATCACCAAACCTTTCAGGAGAGCATTTTCAAGCTTTTGGCACCATTTTTGAGTGAATTGCCAAAAGTCAGATTTTTGCTGAAATTGTGACCCCGGGGCTTAGGGATTTTTTCAAAAAAATATTTTCTGCAGGTTAAGTTTTTGAGGGCTGATTTCTTGTCCTGTGATAAAAAGCCTTCTGTTTCGAGTGCCAAACCTTTCAGGGGATCATTTCCAACCTTTTTGCACCATTTTTGAGTGAATTGCCAAAAGTCAGATTTTTGCTGAAATTGTGACCCCGGGGCTTAGGGTTTTTTCCAAAAACATATTTCCTGCCGGGTAAGTTTTTGAGGGCTTATTTCTTGACCTGTGATAAAAAGCTTTCTGTTTCGAGTGCCAAACGTTTCAGGAGAGCATTTTCAAGCTTCTTGCACCATTTTTGAGTGAATTGCCAAAAGTCAGATTTTTGCTGAAATTGTGACCCCGGGGCTTAGGGATTTTTTCAAAAAAATATTTTCCGCAGGTTAAGTTTTTGAGGTCTGATTTCTTGTCCTGTGATAAAAAGCCTTCTGTTTCCATCGCCAAACCTTTCAGGAGAGCATTTTCAAGCTTTTGGCACCATTTTTGAGTGAATTGCCAAAAGTCAGATTTTTGCCGAAATTGTGACCCCGGGGCTTAGGGATTTTTTCAAAAAAATATTTTCTGCCGGTTAAGTTTTTGAGGGCTGATTTCTTGTCCTGTGATAAAAAGCCTTCTGTTTCGAGTGCCAAACCTTTCACGGGATCATTTCCATCCTTTTTGCACCATTTTTGAGTGAATTGCCAAAAGTCAGATTTTTGCTGAAATTGTGACCCCGGGGCTTAGGGATTTTTTCAAAAAAATATTTTCTGCCGGTTAAGTTTTTGAGGGCTGATTTCTTGTCCTGTGATAAAAAGCCTTCTGTTTCAATCACCAAACCTTTCAGGAGAGCATTTTCAAGCTTTTGGCAACATTTTGGAGTGAATTGCCAAAAGTCAGATTTTTGCTGAAATTGTGACCCCGGGGCTTAGGGATTTTTTCAAAAAAATATTTTCTGCCGGTTAAGTTTTTGAGGGCTGATTTCTTGTCCTGTGATAAAAAGCCTTCTGTTTCGAGTGCCAAACCTTTCAGGAGAGCATTTTCAACCTTTTTGCACAATTTTTCAGATTTTTGCTGAAATTGTGACCCCGGGGCTTAGGGATTTTTTCAAAAAAATATTTTCTGCAGGTTAAATTTTTGAGGGCTGATTTCTTGTCCTGTTATAAAAAGCCTTCTGTTTCGAGTGCCAAACCTTTAAGGGGATGTTTTTCAACCTTTTTGCACCATTTTTGAGTGAATTGCCAAAAGTCAGATTTTTGCTGAAATTGTGACCCCGGGGCTTAGGGGTTTTTTTCAAAAAAATATTTTCTGCCGGTTAAGTTTTTGAGGGCTGATTTCTTGTCCTGTGATAAAAAGCCTTCTGTTTCGAGTGCCAAACCTTTCAGGGGAGCATTTTCAAGCTTCTGGCACCATTTTTGAGTGAATTGCCAAAAGTCAGATTTTTGCTGAAATTGTGACCCCGGGGCTTAGGGATTTTTTCAAAAAAATATTTTCTGCCGGTTAGGTTTTTGAGGGCTGATTTCTTGTCCTGCGATAAAAAGCCTTCTGTTTCTATCACCAAAGCTTTCAGGGGATCATTTTCAGCCTTTTTACACCATTTTTGAGTGAATTGCCAAAAGTCAGATTTTTGCTGAAATTGTGACCCCGGGGCTTAGGGATTTTTTCAAAAAAATATTTTCTGCCGGTTAAGTTTTTGAGGGCTGATTTCTTGTCCTGTGATAAAAAGCCTTCTGTTTCGAGTGCCAAACCTTTCACGGGATCATTTCCATCCTTTTTGCACCATTTTTGAGTAAATTGCCAAATGTCAGATTTTTGCTGAAATTGTGACCCCGGGGCTTAGGGATTTTTTCAAAAAAATATTTTCTGCCGGTTAAGTTTTTGAGGGCTGATTTCTTGTCCTGTGATAAAAAGCCTTCTGTTTCAATCACCAAACCTTTCAGGAGAGCATTTTCAAGCTTTTGGCAACATTTTGGAGTGAATTGCCAAAAGTCAGATTTTTGCTGAAATTGTGACCCCGGGGCTTAGGGATTTTTTTCAAAAAAATATTTTCTGCCGGTTAAGTTTTTGAGGGCTGATTTCTTGTCCTGTGATAAAAAGCCTTCTGTTTCGAGTGCCAAACCTTTCAGGAGAGCATTTTCAAGCTTTTGGTACCATTTTGGAGTGAATTGCCAAAAGTCAGATTTTTCCTGAAATTGTGACCCCGGGGCTTAGGGATTTTTTCAAAAAAATATTTTCTGCCGGTTAAGTTTTTGAGGGCTGATTTCTTGTCCTGTGATAAAAAGCCTTCTGTTTCGAGTGCCAAACCTTTCAGGGGAGCATTTTCAAGCTTTTGGCACCATTTTTGAGTGAATTGCCAAAAGTCAGATTTTTGCTGAAATTGTGACCCCGGGGCTTAGGGATTTTTTCAAAAAAATATTTTCTGCCGGTTAGGTTTTTGAGGGCTGATTTCTTGTCCTGCGATAAAAAGCCTTCTGTTTCTATCACCAAAGCTTTCAGGGGATCATTTTCAGCCTTTTTACACCATTTTTGAGTGAATTGCCAAAAGTCAGATTTTTGCTGAAATTGTGACCCCGGGGCTTAGGGATTTTTTCAAAAAAATATTTTCTGCCGGTTAAGTTTTTGAGGGCTGATTTCTTGTCCTGTGATAAAAAGCCTTCTGTTTCGAGTGCCAAACCTTTCACGGGATCATTTCCATCCTTTTTGCACCATTTTTGAGTAAATTGCCAAATGTCAGATTTTTGCTGAAATTGTGACCCCGGGGCTTAGGGATTTTTTCAAAAAAATATTTTCTGCCGGTTAAGTTTTTGAGGGCTGATTTCTTGTCCTGTGATAAAAAGCCTTCTGTTTCAATCACCAAACCTTTCAGGAGAGCATTTTCAAGCTTTTGGCAACATTTTGGAGTGAATTGCCAAAAGTCAGATTTTTGCTGAAATTGTGACCCCGGGGCTTAGGGATTTTTTTCAAAAAAATATTTTCTGCCGGTTAAGTTTTTGAGGGCTGATTTCTTGTCCTGTGATAAAAAGCCTTCTGTTTCGAGTGCCAAACCTTTCAGGAGAGCATTTTCAAGCTTTTGGTACCATTTTGGAGTGAATTGCCAAAAGTCAGATTTTTCCTGAAATTGTGACCCCGGGGCTTAGGGATTTTTTCAAAAAAATATTTTCTGCCGGTTAAGTTTTTGAGGGCTGATTTCTTGTCCTGTGATAAAAAGCCTTCTGTTTCGAGTGCCAAACCTTTCAGGGGAGCATTTTCAAGCTTTTGGCACCATTTTTGAGTGAATTGCCAAAAGTCAGATTTTTGCTGAAATTGCGACCCCGGGGCTTAGGGATTTTTTCAAAAAAATATTTTCTGCCGGTTAGGTTTTTGAGGGCTGATTTCTTGTCCTGCGATAAAAAGCCTTCTGTTTCTATCACCAAAGTTTTCAGGGGATCATTTTCAGCCTTTTTACACCATTTTTGAGTGAATTGCCAAAAGTCAGATTTTTGCTGAAATTGTGACCCCGGGGCTTAGGGATTTTTTCAAAAAAATATTTTCTGCCGGTTAAGTTTTTGAGGGCTGATTTGTTGTCCTGTGATAAAAAGCCTTCTGTTTCGAGTGCCAAACCTTTCAGGGGATCATTTGCAACCTTTTTGCACCGTTTTTGAGTGAATTGCCAAAAGTCATATTTTTGCTGAAATTGTGACCCCGGGGCTTAGGGATTTTTTCAAAAAAATATTTTCTGCCGGTTAAATTTTTGAGGGCTGATTTCTTGTTCTGTGATAAAAAGACTTCTGTTTCGAGTGCCAAACCTTTCTGGGGATGTTTTTCAACCTTTTGGCACCATTTTTGAGTGAATTGCCAAAAGTCAGATTTTTGCTGAAATTGTGACCCCGGGGCTTAGGGATTTTTTCAAAAAAATATTTCCTGCCGGGTAAGTTTTTGAGGGCTTATTTCTTGACCTGTGATAGAAAGCTTTCTGTTTCGAGTGCCAAACCTTTCAGGAGAGCATTTTCAAGCTTTTGGCACCATTTTTGAGTGAATTGCCAAAAGTCAGATTTTTCCTGAAATTGTGACCCCGGGGCTTAGGGATTTTTTCAAAAAAATATTTTCTGCCGGGTAAGTTTTTGAGGGCTGATTTCTTGTCCTGTGATAAAAAGCCTTCTGTTAAGAGTGCCAAACCTTTCAGGGGATGTTTTTCAACCTTTTTGCACCATTTTTGAGTGAACTGCCAAAAGTCAGATTTTTCCTGAAATTGTGACCCCGGGGCTTAGGGATTTTTTCAAAAAAATATTTTCTGCCGGTTAGGTTTTTGAGGGCTGATTTCTTGTCCTGCGATAAAAAGCCTTCTGTTTCTATCACTAAAGCTTTCAGGGGATCATTTTCAGCCTTTTTACACCATTTTTGAGTGAATTGCCAAAAGTCATATTTTTGCTGAAATTGACCCCGGGGCTTAGGGATTTTTTTAAAAAAATATTTTCTGCCGATTAGGTTTTTGAGGGCTGATTTCTTGCCCTGCGATAAAAAGCCTTCTGTTTCTATCACCAAAGCTTTCAGGGGATCATTTTCAACCTTTTTACACCATTTTTGAGTGAATTGCCAAAAGTCATATTTTTGCTGAAATTGGGACCCCGGGGCTTAGGGATTTTTTCAAAAAAATATTTTCTGCCGGTTAAGTTTTTGAGGGCTGATTTCTTGTCCTGTGATAAAAAGCCTTCTGTTTCGAGTGCCAAACCTTTCAGGGGATGTTTTTCAACCTTTTTGCACCATTTTTCAGTGAACTGCCAAAAGTCAGATTTTTGCTGAAATTGTGACCCCGGGGCTTAGGGATTTTTTCAAAAAAATATTTTCTGCCGGTAAAGTTTTTGAGGGCTGATTGCTTGTCCTGTGATAAAAAGCCTTCTGTTTCGAGTGCCAAACCTTTCAGGAGAGCATTTTCAAGCTTTTGGCACCATTTTTGAGTGAATTGCCAAAAGTCAGATTTTTGCTGAAATTGTGACCCCAGGGCTTAGGGATTTTTTCAAAAAAAATATTTTCTGCCGGTTAAGTTTTTGAGGGCAGATTTCTTGTCCTGTGATAAAAAGCCTTCTGTTTCCATCGCCAAACCTTTCAGGAGAGCATTTTCAAGCTTTTGGCACCATTTTTGAGTGAATTGCCAAAAGTCAGATTTTTGCTGAAATTGTGACCCCGGGGCTTAGGGATTTTTTCAAAAAAATATTTTCTGCCGGTTAAGTTTTTGAGGGCTGATTTCTTGTCCTGTGATAAAACACCTTCTGTTTCCATCACCAAATCTTTCAGGGGATCATTTTCAACCTTTTGGCACCATTTTGGAGTGAATTGCCAAAAGTCATATTTTTGCTGAAATTGTGACCCCGGGGCATAGGGATTTTTTCAAAAAAATATTTTCTGCCGGTTAAGTTTTTGAGGGCTGATTTCTTGTCCTGTGATAAAAAGCCTTCTGTTTCGAGTGCCAAAGCTTTCAGGGGAGCATTTGCAAGCTTTTGGCACCATTTTGGAGTGAATTGCCAAAAGTCATATTTTTGCTGAAATTGTGACCCCGGGGCATAGGGATTTTTTCAAAAAAATATTTCCTGCCGGTTAAGTTTTTGAGGGCTGATTTCTTGTCCTGTGATAAAAAGCCTTCTGTTTCGAGTGCCAAAGCTTTCAGGGGAGCATTTGCAAGCTTTTGGCACCATTTTGGAGTGAATTGCCAAAAGTCAGATTTTTGCTGAAATTGTGTCCCCAGGGCTTAGGGATTTTTTCAAAAAAATATTTTCTGCCGGTTAAGTTTTTGAGGGCTGATTTCTTGTCCTGTGATAAAAAGCCTTCTGTTTCTATCACCAAAGCTTTCAGGGCATCATTTTCAAGCTTCTTGCACCATTTTTGAGTGAATTGCCAAAAGTCAGATTTTTGCTGAAATTGTGACCCCGGGGCTTAGGGATTTTTTCAAAAAAATATTTTCTGCCGGTAAAGTTTTTGAGGGCTGATTTCTTGTCCTGTGATAAAAAGCCTTCTGTTTCGAGTGCCAAACCTTTCAGGGGAGCATTTTCAAGCTTTTGGCACCATTTTTGAGTGAATTGCCAAAAGTCAGATTTTTGATGAAATTGTGACCCCGGGGCTTAGGGATTTTTTCAAAAAAATATTTTCTGCCGGTTAAGTTTTTGAGGGCTGATTTCTTGTCCTGTGATAAAAAGCCTTCTGTTTCGAGTGCCAAACCTGTCAGGGGATCATTTCCAACCTTTTTGCACCATTTTTGAGTGAATTGCCAAAAGTCAGATTTTTGCTGAAATTGTGACCCCAGGGCTTAGGGATTTTTTCAAAAAAATATTTTCTGCCGGTTAAGTTTTTGAGGGCTGATTTCTTGTCCTGTGATAAAAAGCCTTCTGTTTCAATCACCAAACCTTTCAGGAGAGCATTTTCAAGCTTTTGGCAACATTTTGGAGTGAATTGCCAAAAGTCAGATTTTTGCTGAAATTGTGACCCCGGGGCTTAGGGATTTTTTCAAAAAAATATTTTCTGCCGGTTAAGTTTTTGAGGGCTGATTTCTTGTCCTGTGATAAAAAGCCTTCTGTTTCGAGTGCCAAACCTTTCAGGGGATCATTTCCAACCTTTTTGCACCATTTTTGAGTGAATTGCCAAAAGTCAGATTTTTGCTGAAATTGTGACCCCGGGGCTTAGGGATTTTTTCAAAAAAATATTTTCTGCCGGTTAAATTTTTGAGGGCTGATTTCTTGTTCTGTGATAAAAAGACTTCTGTTTCGAGTGCCAAACCTTTCTGGGGATGTTTTTCAACCTTTTGGCACCATTTTTGAGTGAATTGCCAAAAGGCAGATTTTTGCTGAAATTGTGACCCCGGGGCTTAGGGATTTTTTTAAAAAAATATTTTCTGCCGATTAGGTTTTTGAGGGCTGATTTCTTGCCCTGCGATAAAAAGCCTTCTGTTTCTATCACCAAAGCTTTCAGGGGATCATTTTCAACCTGTTTACACCATTTTTGAGTGAATTGCCAAAAGTCATATTTTTGCTGAAATTGTGACCCCGGGGCTTAGGGATTTTTTCAAAAAAATATTTTCTGCCGGTTAAGTTTTTGAGGGCTGATTTCTTGTCCTGTGATAAAAAGCCTTCTGTTTCGAGTGCCAAACCTTTCAGGGGAGCATTTTCAAGCTTTTGGCACCATTTTGGAGTGAATTGCCAAAAGTCAGATTTTTGCTGAAATTGTGACCCCGGGGCTTAGGGATTTTTTCAAAAAATAATTTTCTGCCGGCTAGGTTTTTGAGGTCTGATTTCTTGTCCTGCGATAAAAAGCCTTCTGTTTCTATCACCAAAGCTTTCAGGGGATCATTTTCAACCTTTTTACACCATTTTTGAGTGAATTGCCAAAAGTCAGATTTTTGCTGAAATTGTGACCCCGGGGCTTAGGGATTTTTTCAAAAAAATATTTTCTGCCGGTTAAGTTTTTGAGGGCTGATTTCTTGTCCTGTGATAAAAAGCCTTCTGTTTCGAGTGCCAAACCTTTCAGGAGAGCATTTTCAACCTTTTTGCACCATTTTTGAGTGAATTGCCAAAAGTCAGATTTTTGATGAAATTGTGACCCCGGGGCTTAGGGATTTTTTCAAAAAAATATTTTCTGCCGGTTAAATTTTTGAGGGCTGATTTCTTGTTCTGTGATAAAAAGACTTCTGTTTCGAGTGCCAAACCTTTCAGGGGATGTTTTTCAACCTTTTGGCACCATTTTTGAGTGAATTGCCAAAAGTCAGATTTTTGCTGAAATTGTGACCCCGGGGCTTAGGGATTTTTTCAAAAAAATATTTTCTGCCGGTTAAGTTTTTGAGGGCTGATTTCTTGTCCTGTGATAAAAAGCCTTCTGTTTCGAGTGCCAAAGCTTTCAGGGGAGCATTTGCAAGCTTTTGGCACCATTTTGGAGTGAATTGCCAAAAGTCAGATTTTTGCTGAAATTGTGTCCCCAGGGCTTAGGGATTTTTTCAAAAAAATATTTTCTGCCGGTTAAGTTTTTGAGGGCTGATTTCTTGTCCTGTGATAAAAAGCCTTCTGTTTCGAGTGCCAAAGCTTTCAGGGGAGCATTTGCAAGCTTTTTACACCATTTTTGAGTGAATTGCCAAAAGTCAGATTTTTGCTGAAATTGTGACCCCGGGGCTTAGGGATTTTTTCAAAAAAATATTTTCTGCCGGTAAAGTTTTTGAGGGCTGATTTCTTGTCCTGTGATAAAAAGCCTTCTGTTTCGAGTGCCAAACCTTTCAGGGGATGTTTTTCAACCTTTTGGCACCATTTTTGAGTGAATTGCCAAAAGTCAGATTTTTGCTGAAATTGTGACCCCGGGGCTTAGGGATTTTTTCAAAAAAAATATTTTCTGCCGGTTAAGTTTTTGAGGGCTCATTTCTTGTCTTGTGATAAAAAGCCTTCTGTTTCGAGTGCCAAAGCTTTCAGGAGAGCATTTGCAAGCTTTTGGCACCATTTTTGAGTGAATTGCCAAAAGTCAGATTTTTCCTGAAATTGTGACCCCGGGGCTTAGGGATTTTTTCAAAAAAATATTTTCTGCCGGTTAAGTTTTTGAGGGCTGATTTCTTGTCCTGTGATAAAACGCCTTCTGTTTCCATCACCAAACCTTTCAGGAGAGCATTTTCAACCTTTTGGCACCATTTTGGAGTGAATTGCCAAAAGTCAGATTTTTCCTGAAATTGTGACCCCGGGGCTTAGGGATTTTTTCAAAAAATAATTTTCTGCCGGTTAGGTTTTTGAGGGCTGATTTCTTGCCCTGCGATAAAAAGCCTTCTGTTTCTATCACCAAAGCTTTCAGGGGATCATTTTCAACCTTTTTACACCATTTTTGAGTGAATTGCCAAAAGTCAGATTTTTGCTGAAATTGTGACCCCGGGGCTTAGGGATTTTTTCAAAAAAATATTTTCTGCCGGTTAAGTTTTTGAGGGCTGATTTCTTGTCCTGTGATAAAAAGCCTTCTGTTTCGAGTGCCAAACCTTTCAGGAGAGCATTTTCAACCTTTTTGCACCATTTTTGAGTGAATTGCCAAAAGTCAGATTTTTGCTGAAATTGTGACCCCGGGGCTTAGGGATTTTTTCAAAAAAATATTTCCTGCCGGGTAAGTTTTTGAGGGCTTATTTCTTGACCTGTGATAGAAAGCTTTCTGTTTCGAGTGCCAAACCTTTCAGGAGAGCATTTTCAAGCTTTTGGTACCATTTTGGAGTGAATTGCCAAAAGTCAGATTTTTCCTGAAATTGTGACCCCGGGGCTTAGGGATTTTTTCAAAAAAATATTTTCTGCCGGGTAAGTTTTTGAGGGCTGATTTCTTGTCCTGTGATAAAAAGCCTTCTGTTTCGAGTGCCAAACCTTTCAGGGGATGTTTTTCAACCTTTTTGCACCATTTTTCAGTGAACTGCCAAAAGTCAGATTTTTGCTGAAATTGTGACCCCGGGGCTTAGGGATTTTTTCAAAAAAATATTTTCTGCCGGTTAGGTTTTTGAGGGCTGATTTCTTGTCCTGCGATAAAAAGCCTTCTGTTTCTATCACCAAAGCTTTCAGGGGATCATTTTCAGCCTTTTTACACCATTTTTCAGTGAACTGCCAAAAGTCAGATTTTTGCTGAAATTGTGACCCCGGGGCTTAGGGATTTTTTCAAAAAAATATTTTCTGCCGGTTAGGTTTTTGAGGGCTGATTTCTTGTCCTGCGATAAAAAGCCTTCTGTTTCTATCACCAAAGATTTCAGGGGATCATTTTCAGCCTTTTTACACCATTTTTGAGTGAATTGCCAAAAGTCATATTTTTGCTGAAATTGTGACCCCGGGGCTTAGTGATTTTTTAAAAAAAATATTTTCTGCCGATTAGGTTTTTGAGGGCTGATTTCTTGCCCTGCGATAAAAAGCCTTCTGTTTCTATCACCAAAGCTTTCAGGGGATCATTTTCAACCTTTTTACACCATTTTTGAGTGAATTGCCAAAAGTCATATTTTTGCTGAAATTGTGACCCCGGGGCTTAGGGATTTTTTCAAAAAAATATTTTCTGCCGGTTAAGTTTTTGAGGGCTGATTTCTTGTCCTGTGATAAAAAGCCTTCTGTTTCGAGTGCCAAACCTTTCAGGGGATGTTTTTCAACCTTTTTGCACCATTTTTGAGTGAACTGCCAAAAGTCAGATTTTTGCTGAAATTGTAACCCTGGGGCTTAGGGATTTTTTCAAAAAAATATTTTCTGCCGGTTAAGTTTTTGAGGGCTGATTTCTTGTCCTGTGATAAAAAGCCTTCTGTTTCGAGTGCCAAACCTTTCAGGGGATGTTTTTCAACCTTTTTGCACCATTTTTGAGTGAACTGCCAAAAGTCAGATTTTTGCTGAAATTGTGACCCCGGGGCTTAGGGATTTTTTCAAAAAAATATTTTCTGCCGGTTAGGTTTTTGAGGGCTGATTTCTTGTCCTGCGATAAAAAGCCTTCTGTTTCTATCACCAAAGCTTTCAGGGGATCATTTTCAACCTTTTTACACCATTTTTGAGTGAATTGCCAAAAGTCAGATTTTTGCTGAAATTGTGACCCCGGGGCTTAGGGATTTTTTCAAAAAAATATTTTCTGCCGGTTAAGTTTTTGAGGGCTGATTTCTTGTCCTGTGATAAAAAGCCTTCTGTTTCGAGTGCCAAACCTTACAGGAGAGCATTTTCAACCTTTTTGCACCATTTTTGAGTGAATTGCCAAAAGTCAGATTTTTGCTGAAATTGTGACCCTGGGGCTTAGGGATTTTTTCAAAAAAATATTTTCTGCCGGTAAAGTTTTGAGGGCTGATTTCTTGTTCTGTGATAAAAAGACTTCTGTTTCGAGTGCCAAACCTTTCAGGGGATGTTTTTCAACCTTTTGGCACCATTTTTGAGTGAATTGCCAAAAGTCAGATTTTTGCTGAAATTGTGACCCCGGGGCTTAGGGATTTTTTCAAAAAAATATTTCCTGCCGGGTAAGTTTTTGAGGGCTTATTTCTTGACCTGTGATAGAAAGCTTTCTGTTTCGAGTGCCAAACCTTTCAGGAGAGCATTTTCAAGCTTTTGGCACCATTTTTGAGTGAATTGCCAAAAGTCAGATTTTTCCTGAAATTGTGACCCCGGGGCTTAGGGATTTTTTCAAAAAAATATTTTCTGCCGGGTAAGTTTTTGAGGGCTGATTTCTTGTCCTGTGATAAAAAGACTTCTGTTTCGAGTGCCAAACCTTTCTGGGGATGTTTTTCAACCTTTTGGCACCATTTTTGAGTGAATTGCCAAAAGTCAGATTTTTGCTGAAATTGTGACCCCGGGGCTTAGGGATTTTTTCAAAAAAATATTTTCTGCCGGTTAAGTTTTTGAGGGCTGATTTCTTGTCCTGTGATAAAAAGCCTTCTGTTTCGAGTGCCAAACCTTTCAGGGGATGTTTTTCAACCTTTTTGCACCATTTTTGAGTGAACTGCCAAAAGTCAGATTTTTGCTGAAATTGTGACCCCGGGGCTTACGGATTTTTTCAAAAAAATATTTTCTGCCGGTTAGGTTTTTGAGGGCTGATTTCTTGTCCTGCGATAAAAAGCCTTCTGTTTCTATCACCAAAGCTTTCAGGGGATCATTTTCAGCCTTTTTACACCATTTTTGAGTGAATTGCCAAAAGTCATATTTTTGCTGAAATTGTGACCCCGGGGCTTAGGGATTTTTTTAAAAAAATATTTTCTGCCGATTAGGTTTGTTAGGGCTGATTTCTTGCCCTGCGATAAAAAGCCTTCTCTTTCTATCACCAAAGCTTTCAGGGGATCATTTTCAACCTTTTTACACCATTTTTGAGTGAATTGCCAAAAGTCATATTTTTGCTGAAATTGTGACCCCGGGGCTTAGGGATTTTTTCAAAAAAATATTTTCTGCCGGTAAAGTTTTTGAGGGCTGATTGCTTGTCCTGTGATAAAAAGCCTTCTGTTTCGAGTGCCAAAGCTTTCAGGGGAGCATTTGAAAGCTTTTAGCACCATTTTGGAGTGAATTGCCAAAAGTCAGATTTTTGCTGAAATTGTGTCCCCAGGGCTTAGGGATTTTTTCAAAAAAATATTTTCTGCCGGTTAAGTTTTTGAGGGCTGATTTCTTGTCCTGTGATAAAAAGCCTTCTGTTTCTATCACCAAAGCTTTCAGGGCATCATTTTCAAGCTTCTTGCACCATTTTTGAGTGAATTGCCAAAAGTCAGATTTTTGCTGAAATTGTGACCCCGGGGCTTAGGGATTTTTTCAAAAAAATATTTTCTGCCGGTAAAGTTTTTGAGGGCTGATTTCTTGTCCTGTGATAAAAAGCCTTCTGTTTCGAGTGCCAAACCTTTCAGGGGAGCATTTTCAAGCTTTTGGCACCATTTTGGAGTGAATTGCCAAAAGTCAGATTTTTGATGAAATTGTGACCCCGGGGCTTAGGGATTTTTTCAAAAAATAATTTTCTGCCGGTTAGGTTTTTGAGGGCTGATTTCTTGTCCTGCGATAAAAAGCCTTCTGTTTCTATCACCAAAGCTTTCAGGGGATCATTTTCAGCCTTTTTACACCATTTTTGAGTGAATTGCCAAAAGTCATATTTTTGCTGAAATTGTGACCCCGGGGCTTAGTGATTTTTTAAAAAAAATATTTTCTGCCGATTAGGTTTTTGAGGGCTGATTTCTTGCCCTGCGATAAAAAGCCTTCTGTTTCTATCACCAAAGCTTTCAGGGGATCATTTTCAACCTTTTTACACCATTTTTGAGTGAATTGCCAAAAGTCATATTTTTGCTGAAATTGTGACCCCGGGGCTTAGGGATTTTTTCAAAAAAATATTTTCTGCCGGTTAAGTTTTTGAGGGCTGATTTCTTGTCCTGTGATAAAAAGCCTTCTGTTTCGAGTGCCAAACCTTTCAGGGGATGTTTTTCAACCTTTTTGCACCATTTTTGAGTGAACTGCCAAAAGTCAGATTTTTGCTGAAATTGTAACCCTGGGGCTTAGGGATTTTTTCAAAAAAATATTTTCTGCCGGTTAAGTTTTTGAGGGCTGATTTCTTGTCCTGTGATAAAAAGCCTTCTGTTTCGAGTGCCAAACCTTTCAGGGGATGTTTTTCAACCTTTTTGCACCATTTTTGAGTGAACTGCCAAAAGTCAGATTTTTGCTGAAATTGTGACCCCGGGGCTTAGGGATTTTTTCAAAAAAATATTTTCTGCCGGTTAGGTTTTTGAGGGCTGATTTCTTGTCCTGCGATAAAAAGCCTTCTGTTTCTATCACCAAAGCTTTCAGGGGATCATTTTCAACCTTTTTACACCATTTTTGAGTGAATTGCCAAAAGTCAGATTTTTCCTGAAATTGTGACCCCGGGGCTTAGGGATTTTTTCAAAAAAATATTTTCTGCCGGTTAAGTTTTTGAGGGCTGATTTCTTGTCCTGTGATAAAAAGCCTTCTGTTTCGAGTGCCAAACCTTACAGGAGAGCATTTTCAACCTTTTTGCACCATTTTTGAGTGAATTGCCAAAAGTCAGATTTTTGCTGAAATTGTGACCCTGGGGCTTAGGGATTTTTTCAAAAAAAAAATTTTCTGCCGGTAAAGTTTTGAGGGCTGATTTCTTGTTCTGTGATAAAAAGACTTCTGTTTCGAGTGCCAAACCTTTCAGGGGATGTTTTTCAACCTTTTGGCACCATTTTTGAGTGAATTGCCAAAAGTCAGATTTTTCCTGAAATTGTGACCCCGGGGCTTAGGGATTTTTTCAAAAAAATATTTCCTGCCGGGTAAGTTTTTGAGGGCTTATTTCTTGACCTGTGATAGAAAGCTTTCTGTTTCGAGTGCCAAACCTTTCAGGAGAGCATTTTCAAGCTTTTGGCACCATTTTTGAGTGAATTGCCAAAAGTCAGATTTTTCCTGAAATTGTGACCCCGGGGCTTAGGGATTTTTTCAAAAAAATATTTTCTGCCGGGTAAGTTTTTGAGGGCTGATTTCTTGTCCTGTGATAAAAAGACTTCTGTTTCGAGTGCCAAACCTTTCTGGGGATGTTTTTCAACCTTTTGGCACCATTTTTGAGTGAATTGCCAAAAGTCAGATTTTTGCTGAAATTGTGACCCCGGGGCTTAGGGATTTTTTCAAAAAAATATTTCCTGCCGGGTAAGTTTTTGAGGGCTGATTTCTTGTCCTGTGATAAAAAGCCTTCTGTTTCGAGTGCCAAACCTTTCAGGGGATGTTTTTCAACCTTTTTGCACCATTTTTGAGTGAACTGCCAAAAGTCAGATTTTTGCTGAAATTGTGACCCCGGGGCTTACGGATTTTTTCAAAAAAATATTTTCTGCCGGTTAGGTTTTTGAGGGCTGATTTCTTGTCCTGCGATAAAAAGCCTTCTGTTTCTATCACCAAAGCTTTCAGGGGATCATTTTCAGCCTTTTTACACCATTTTTGAGTGAATTGCCAAAAGTCATATTTTTGCTGAAATTGTGACCCCGGGGCTTAGGGATTTTTTTAAAAAAATATTTTCTGCCGATTAGGTTTGTTAGGGCTGATTTCTTGCCCTGCGATAAAAAGCCTTCTGTTTCTATCACCAAAGCTTTCAGGGGATCATTTTCAACCTTTTTACACCATTTTTGAGTGAATTGCCAAAAGTCATATTTTTGCTGAAATTGTGACCCCGGGGCTTAGGGATTTTTTCAAAAAAATATTTTCTGCCGGTAAAGTTTTTGAGGGCTGATTGCTTGTCCTGTGATAAAAAGCCTTCTGTTTCGAGTGCCAAAGCTTTCAGGGGAGCATTTGAAAGCTTTTAGCACCATTTTGGAGTGAATTGCCAAAAGTCAGATTTTTGCTGAAATTGTGTCCCCAGGGCTTAGGGATTTTTTCAAAAAAATATTTTCTGCCGGTTAAGTTTTTGAGGGCTGATTTCTTGTCCTGTGATAAAAAGCCTTCTGTTTCTATCACCAAAGCTTTCAGGGCATCATTTTCAAGCTTCTTGCACCATTTTTGAGTGAATTGCCAAAAGTCAGATTTTTGCTGAAATTGTGACCCCGGGGCTTAGGGATTTTTTCAAAAAAATATTTTCTGCCGGTAAAGTTTTTGAGGGCTGATTTCTTGTCCTGTGATAAAAAGCCTTCTGTTTCGAGTGCCAAACCTTTCAGGGGAGCATTTTCAAGCTTTTGGCACCATTTTGGAGTGAATTGCCAAAAGTCAGATTTTTGATGAAATTGTGACCCCGGGGCTTAGGGATTTTTTCAAAAAATAATTTTCTGCCGGTTAGGTTTTTGAGGGCTGATTTCTTGTCCTGCGATAAAAAGCCTTCTGTTTCTATCACCAAAGCTTTCAGGGGATCATTTTCAACCTTTTTACACCATTTTTGAGTGAATTGCCAAAAGTCAGATTTTTGCTGAAATTGTGACCCCGGGGCTTAGGGATTTTTTCAAAAAAATATTTTCTGCCGGTTAAGTTTTTGAGGGCTGATTTCTTGTCCTGTGATAAAAAGCCTTCTGTTTCGAGTGCCAAACCTTTCAGGAGAGCATTTTCAACCTTTTTGCACCATTTTTGAGTGAATTGCCAAAAGTCAGATTTTTGCTGAAATTGTGACCCCGGGGCTTAGGGATTTTTTCAAAAAAATATTTTCTGCCGGTTAAGTTTTTGAGGGCTGATTTCTTGTCCTGTGATAAAAAGCCTTCTGTTTCGAGTGCCAAACCTTTCTGGGGATGTTTTTCAACCTTTTGGCACCATTTTTGAGTGAATTGCCAAAAGTCAGATTTTTGCTGAAATTGTGACCCCGGGGCTTAGGGATTTTTTCAAAAAAATATTTCCTGCCGGGTAAGTTTTTGAGGGCTGATTTCTTGTCCTGTGATAAAAAGCCTTCTGTTTCGAGTGCCAAACCTTTCAGGGGATGTTTTTCAACCTTTTTGCACCATTTTTGAGTGAACTGCCAAAAGTCAGATTTTTGCTGAAATTGTGACCCCGGGGCTTACGGATTTTTTCAAAAAAATATTTTCTGCCGGTTAGGTTTTTGAGGGCTGATTTCTTGTCCTGCGATAAAAAGCCTTCTGTTTCTATCACCAAAGCTTTCAGGGGATCATTTTCAGCCTTTTTACACCATTTTTGAGTGAATTGCCAAAAGTCATATTTTTGCTGAAATTGTGACCCCGGGGCTTAGGGATTTTTTTAAAAAAATATTTTCTGCCGATTAGGTTTGTTAGGGCTGATTTCTTGCCCTGCAATAAAAAGCCTTCTGTTTCTATCACCAAAGCTTTCAGGGGATCATTTTCAACCTTTTTACACCATTTTTGAGTGAATTGCCAAAAGTCATATTTTTGCTGAAATTGTGACCCCGGGGCTTAGGGATTTTTTCAAAAAAATATTTTCTGCCGGTAAAGTTTTTGAGGGCTGATTGCTTGTCCTGTGATAAAAAGCCTTCTGTTTCGAGTGCCAAAGCTTTCAGGGGAGCATTTGAAAGCTTTTAGCACCATTTTGGAGTGAATTGCCAAAAGTCAGATTTTTGCTGAAATTGTGTCCCCAGGGCTTAGGGATTTTTTCAAAAAAATATTTTCTGCCGGTTAAGTTTTTGAGGGCTGATTTCTTGTCCTGTGATAAAAAGCCTTCTGTTTCTATCACCAAAGCTTTCAGGGCATCATTTTCAAGCTTCTTGCACCATTTTTGAGTGAATTGCCAAAAGTCAGATTTTTGCTGAAATTGTGACCCCGGGGCTTAGGGATTTTTTCAAAAAAATATTTTCTGCCGGTAAAGTTTTTGAGGGCTGATTTCTTGTCCTGTGATAAAAAGCCTTCTGTTTCGAGTGCCAAACCTTTCAGGGGAGCATTTTCAACCTTTTTGCACCATTTTTGAGTGAATTGCCAAAAGTCAGATTTTTGCTGAAATTGTGACCCCGGGGCTTAGGGATTTTTTCAAAAAAATATTTTCTGCCGGTTAAGTTTTTGAGGGCTGATTTCTTGTCCTGTGATAAAAAGCCTTCTGTTTCGAGTGCCAAACCTTTCTGGGGATGTTTTTCAACCTTTTGGCACCATTTTTGAGTGAATTGCCAAAAGTCAGATTTTTGCTGAAATTGTGACCCCGGGGCTTAGGGATTTTTTCAAAAAAATATTTCCTGCCGGGTAAGTTTTTGAGGGCTGATTTCTTGTCCTGTGATAAAAAGCCTTCTGTTTCGAGTGCCAAACCTTTCAGGGGATGTTTTTCAACCTTTTTGCACCATTTTTGAGTGAACTGCCAAAAGTCAGATTTTTGCTGAAATTGTGACCCCGGGGCTTACGGATTTTTTCAAAAAAATATTTTCTGCCGGTTAGGTTTTTGAGGGCTGATTTCTTGTCCTGCGATAAAAAGCCTTCTGTTTCTATCACCAAAGCTTTCAGGGGATCATTTTCAGCCTTTTTACACCATTTTTGAGTGAATTGCCAAAAGTCATATTTTTGCTGAAATTGTGACCCCGGGGCTTAGGGATTTTTTTAAAAAAATATTTTCTGCCGATTAGGTTTGTTAGGGCTGATTTCTTGCCCTGCGATAAAAAGCCTTCTGTTTCTATCACCAAAGCTTTCAGGGGATCATTTTCAACCTTTTTACACCATTTTTGAGTGAATTGCCAAAAGTCATATTTTTGCTGAAATTGTGACCCCGGGGCTTAGGGATTTTTTCAAAAAAATATTTTCTGCCGGTAAAGTTTTTGAGGGCTGATTGCTTGTCCTGTGATAAAAAGCCTTCTGTTTCGAGTGCCAAAGCTTTCAGGGGAGCATTTGAAAGCTTTTAGCACCATTTTGGAGTGAATTGCCAAAAGTCAGATTTTTGCTGAAATTGTGTCCCCAGGGCTTAGGGATTTTTTCAAAAAAATATTTTCTGCCGGTTAAGTTTTTGAGGGCTGATTTCTTGTCCTGTGATAAAAAGCCTTCTGTTTCTATCACCAAAGCTTTCAGGGCATCATTTTCAAGCTTCTTGCACCATTTTTGAGTGAATTGCCAAAAGTCAGATTTTTGCTGAAATTGTGACCCCGGGGCTTAGGGATTTTTTCAAAAAAATATTTTCTGCCGGTTAAGTTTTTGAGGGCTGATTTCTTGTCCTGTGATAAAAAGCCTTCTGTTTCGAGTGCCAAACCTTTCAGGGGATGTTTTTCAACCTTTTTGCACCATTTTTGAGTGAACTGCCAAAAGTCAGATTTTTTGCTGAAATTGTGACCCCGGGGCTTAGGGATTTTTTCAAAAAAATATTTTCTGCCGGTTAAGTTTTTGAGGGCTGATTTCTTGTCCTGTGATAAAAAGCCTTCTGTTTCGAGTGCCAAACCTTTCAGGAGAGCATTTTCAACCTTTTTGCACCATTTTTGAGTGAATTGCCAAAAGTCAGATTTTTGATGAAATTGTGACCCCGGGGCTTAGGGATTTTTTCAAAAAAATATTTTCTGCCGGTTAAGTTTTTGAGGGCTGATTTCTTGTCCTGCGATAAAAAGCCTTCTGTTTCTATCACCAAAGCTTTCAGGGGATCATTTTCAACCTTTTTGCACCATTTTTGAGTGAATTGCCAAAAGTCAGATTTTTGCTGAAATTGTGACCCCGGGGCTTAGGGATTTTTTCAAAAAAATATTTTCTGCCGGTTAAATTTTTGAGGGCTGATTTCTTGTTCTGTGATAAAAAGACTTCTGTTTCGAGTGCCAAACCTTTCAGGGGATGTTTTTCAACCTTTTGGCACCATTTTTGAGTGAATTGCCAAAAGTCAGATTTTTGCTGAAATTGTGACCCCGGGGCTTAGGGATTTTTTCAAAAAAATATTTTCTGCCGGTTAAGTTTTTGAGGGCTGATTTCTTGTCCTGTGATAAAAAGCCTTCTGTTTCGAGTGCCAAAGCTTTCAGGGGAGCATTTGCAAGCTTTTGGCACCATTTTTGAGTGAATTGCCAAAAGTCAGATTTTTGCTGAAATTGTGTCCCCAGGGCTTAGGGATTTTTTCAAAAAAATATTTTCTGCCGGTTAAGTTTTTGAGGGCTGATTTCTTGTCCTGTGATAAAAAGCCTTCTGTTTCGAGTGCCAAAGCTTTCAGGGGAGCATTTTCAACCTTTTGGAACCATTTTGGAGTGAATTGCCAAAAGTCAGATTTTTCCTGAAATTGTGACCCCGGGGCTTAGGGATTTTTTCAAAAAATAATTTTCTGCCGGTTAGGTTTTTGAGGGCTGATTTCTTGTCCTGCGATAAAAAGCCTTCTGTTTCTATCACCAAAGCTTTCAGGGGATCATTTTCAACCTTTTTACACCATTTTTGAGTGAATTGCCAAAAGTCATATTTTTGCTGAAATTGTGACCCCGGGGCTTCGGGATTTTTTCAAAAAAATATTTTCTGCCGGTTAAGTTTTTGAGGGCTGATTTCTTGTCCTGTGATAAAAAGCCTTCTGTTTCGAGTGCCAAACCTTTCAGGGGAGCATTTTCAAGCTTTTGGCACCATTTTTGAGTGAATTGCCAAAAGTCAGATTTTTGATGAAATTGTGACCCCGGGGCTTAGGGATTTTCTCAAAAAAATATTTTCTGCCGGTTAGGTTTTTGAGGGCTGATTTCTTGTCCTGCGATAAAAAGCCTTCTGTTTCTATCACCAAAGCTTTCAGGGGATCATTTTCAACCTTTTTACACCATTTTTGAGTGAATTGCCAAAAGTCAGATTTTTGCTGAAATTGTGACCCCGGGGCTTAGGGATTTTTTCAAAAAAATATTTTCTGCCGGTTAAGTTTTTGAGGGCTGATTTCTTGTCCTGTGTTTAAAAGCCTTCTGTTTCGAGTGCCAAACCTTTCAGGAGAGCATTTTCAACCTTTTGGCACCATTTTTGAGTGAATTGCCAAAAGTCAGATTTTTGCTGAAATTGTGACCCCGGGGCTTAGGGATTTTTTCAAAAAAATATTTTCTGCCGGTTAAGTTTTTGAGGGCTGATTTCTTGTCCTGCGATAAAAAGCCTTCTGTTTCTATCACCAAAGCTTTCAGGGGATCATTTTCAACCTTTTTACACCATTTTTGAGTGAATTGCCAAAAGTCAGATTTTTGCTGAAATTGTGACCCCGGGGCTTAGGGATTTTTTCAAAAAAATATTTTCTGCCGGTTAAGTTTTTGAGGGCTGATTTCTTGTCCTGTGATAAAAAGCCTTCTGTTTCGAGTGCCAAACCTTTCAGGAGAGCATTTTCAACCTTTTTGCACCATTTTTGAGTGAATTGCCAAAAGTCAGATTTTTGCTGAAATTGTGACCCCGGGGCTTAGGGATTTTTTCAAAAAAATATTTTCTGCCGGTTAAATTTTTGAGGGCTGATTTCTTGTTCTGTGATAAAAAGACTTCTGTTTCGAGTGCCAAACCTTTCAGGGGATGTTTTTCAACCTTTTGGCACCATTTTTGAGTGAATTGCCAAAAGTCAGATTTTTGCTGAAATTGTGACCCCGGGGCTTAGGGATTTTTTCAAAAAAATATTTTCTGCCGGTTAAGTTTTTGAGGGCTGATTTCTTGTCCTGTGATAAAAAGCCTTCTGTTTCGAGTGCCAAAGCTTTCAGGGGATGTTTTTCAACCTTTTGGCACCATTTTTGAGTGAATTGCCAAAAGTCAGATTTTTGCTGAAATTGTGACCCCGGGGCTTAGGGATTTTTTCAAAAAAATATTTTCTGCCGGTTAAGTTTTTGAGGGCTGATTTCTTGTCCTGTGATAAAAAGCCTTCTGTTTCGAGTGCCAAAGCTTTCAGGGGAGCATTTTCAAGCTTTTGGCACCATTTTTGAGTGAATTGCCAAAAGTCAGATTTTTGATGAAATTGTGACCCCGGGGCTTAGGGATTTTTTCAAAAAAAATATTTTATGCCGGTTAAGTTTTTGAGGGCTCATTTCTTGTCTTGTGATAAAAAGCCTTCTGTTTCGAGTGCCAAAGCTTTCAGGAGAGCATTTGCAAGCTTTTGGCACCATTTTTGAGTGAATTGCCAAAAGTCAGATTTTTGCTGAAATTGTGACCCCGGGGCTTAGGGATTTTTTCAAAAAAATATTTTCTGCCGGTTAAGTTTTTGAGGGCTGATTTCTTGTCCTGTGATAAAACGCCTTCTGTTTCCATCACCAAACCTTTCAGGAGAGCATTTTCAACCTTTTGGCACCATTTTGGAGTGAATTGCCAAAAGTCAGATTTTTCCTGAAATTGTGACCCCGGGCCTTAGGGATTTTTTCAAAAAATAATTTTCTGCCGGTTAGGTTTTTGAGGGCTGATTTCTTGTCCTGCGATAAAAAGCCTTCTGTTTCTATCACCAAAGCTTTCAGGGGATCATTTTCAACCTTTTTACACCATTTTTGAGTGAATTGCCAAAAGTCATATTTTTGCTGAAATTGTGACCCCGGGGCTTAGGGATTTTTTCAAAAAAATATTTTCTGCCGGTTAAATTTTTGAGGGCTGATTTCTTGTTCTGTGATAAAAAGACTTCTGTTTCGAGTGCCAAACCTTTCAGGGGATGTTTTTCAACCTTTTGGCACCATTTTTGAGTGAATTGCCAAAAGTCAGATTTTTGCTGAAATTGTGACCCCGGGGCTTAGGGATTTTTTCAAAAAAATATTTTCTGCCGGTTAAATTTTTGAGGGCTGATTTCTTGTTCTGTGATAAAAAGCCTTCTGTTTCGAGTGCCAAACCTTTCAGGGGATGTTTTTCAACCTTTTGGCACCATTTTTGAGTGAATTGCCAAAAGTCAGATTTTTGCTGAAATTGTGACCCCGGGGCTTAGGGATTTTTTCAAAAAAATATTTTCTGCCGGTTAAGTTTTTGAGGGCTGATTTCTAGTCCTGTGATAAAAAGCCTTCTGTTTCGAGTGCCAAAGCTTTCAGGGGAGCATTTGCAAGCTTTTGGCACCATTTTGGAGTGAATTGCCAAAAGTCAGATTTTTGCTGAAATTGTGTCCCCAGGGCTTAGGGATTTTTTCAAAAAAATATTTTCTGCCGGTTAAGTTTTTGAGGGCTGATTTCTTGTCCTGTGATAAAAAGCCTTCTGTTTCGAGTGCCAAAGCTTTCAGGGGAGCATTTGCAAGCTTTTTACACCATTTTTGAGTGAATTGCCAAAAGTCAGATTTTTGCTGAAATTGTGACCCCGGGGCTTAGGGATTTTTTCAAAAAAATATTTTCTGCCGGTAAAGTTTTTGAGGGTTGATTTCTTGTCCTGTGATAAAAAGCCTTCTGTTTCGAGTGCCAAACCTTTCAGGGGAGCATTTTCAAGCTTTTGGCACCATTTTTGAGTGAATTGCCAAAAGTCAGCTTTTTGATGAAATTGTGACCCCGGGGCTTAGGGATTTTTTCAAAAAAAATATTTTCTGCCGGTTAAGTTTTTGAGGGCTCATTTCTTGTCTTGTGATAAAAAGCCTTCTGTTTCGAGTGCCAAAGCTTTCAGGAGATCATTTGCAAGCTTTTGGCACCATTTTTGAGTGAATTGCCAAAAGTCAGATTTTTGCTGAAATTGTGACCCCGGGGCTTAGGGATTTTTTCAAAAAAATATTTTCTGCCGGTTAAGTTTTTGAGGGCTGATTTCTTGTCCTGTGATAAAACGCCTTCTGTTTCCATCACCCAACCTTTCAGGAGAGCATTTTCAACCTTTTGGAACCATTTTGGAGTGAATTGCCAAAAGTCAGATTTTTCCTGAAATTGTGACCCCGGGGCTTAGGGATTTTTTCAAAAAATAATTTTCTGCCGGTTAGGTTTTTGAGGGCTGATTTCATGTCCTGCGATAAAAAGCCTTCTGTTTCTATCACCAAAGCTTTCAGGGGATCATTTTCAACCTTTTTACACCATTTTTGAGTGAATTGCCAAAAGTCATATTTTTGCTGAAATTGTGACCCCGGGGCTTAGGGATTTTTTCAAAAAAATATTTTCTGCCGGTTAAGTTTTTGAGGGCTGATTTCTTGTCCTGTGATAAAAAGCCTTCTGTTTCGAGTGCCAAACCTTTCAGGGGAGCATTTTCAAGCTTTTGGCACCATTTTTGAGTGAATTGCCAAAAGTCAGATTTTTGATGAAATTGTGACCCCGGGGCTTAGGGATTTTCTCAAAAAAATATTTTCTGCCGGTTAGGTTTTTGAGGGCTGATTTCTTGTCCTGCGATAAAAAGCCTTCTGTTTCTATCACCAAAGCTTTCAGGGGATCATTTTCAACCTTTTTACACCATTTTTGAGTGAATTGCCAAAAGTCAGATTTTTGCTGAAATTGTGACCCCGGGGCTTAGGGATTTTTTCAAAAAAATATTTTCTGCCGGTTAAGTTTTTGAGGGCTGATTTCTTGTCCTGTGATAAAAAGCCTTCTGTTTCGAGTGCCAAACCTTTCAGGAGAGCATTTTCAAGCTTTTGGCACCATTTTTGAGTGAATTGCCAAAAGTCAGATTTTTGCTGAAATTGTGACCCCGGGGCTTAGGGATTTTTTCAAAAAAATATTTTCTGCCGGTTAAGTTTTTGAGGGCTGATTTCTTGTCCTGCGATAAAAAGCCTTCTGTTTCTATCACCAAAGCTTTCAGGGGATCATTTTCAACCTTTTTACACCATTTTTGAGTGAATTGCCAAAAGTCAGATTTTTGCTGAAATTGTGACCCCGGGGCTTAGGGATTTTTTCAAAAAAATATTTTCTGCCGGTTAAGTTTTTGAGGGCTGATTTCTTGTCCTGTGATAAAAAGCCTTCTGTTTCGAGTGCCAAACCTTTCAGGAGAGCATTTTCAACCTTTTTGCACCATTTTTGAGTGAATTGCCAAAAGTCAGATTTTTGCTGAAATTGTGACCCCGGGGCTTAGGGATTTTTTCAAAAAAATATTTTCTGCCGGTTAAATTTTTGAGGGCTGATTTCTTGTTCTGTGATAAAAAGACTTCTGTTTCGAGTGCCAAACCTTTCAGGGGATGTTTTTCAACCTTTTGGCACCATTTTTGAGTGAATTGCCAAAAGTCAGATTTTTGCTGAAATTGTGACCCCGGGGCTTAGGGATTTTTTCAAAAAAATATTTTCTGCCGGTTAAGTTTTTGAGGGCTGATTTCTTGTCCTGTGATAAAAAGCCTTCTGTTTCGAGTGCCAAAGCTTTCAGGGGAGCATTTGCAAGCTTTTTACACCATTTTTGAGTGAATTGCCAAAAGTCAGATTTTTGCTGAAATTGTGACCCCGGGGCTTAGGGATTTTTTCAAAAAAATATTTTCTGCCGGTTAAATTTTTGAGGGCTGATTTCTTGTTCTGTGATAAAAAGACTTCTGTTTCGAGTGCCAAACCTTTCAGGGGATGTTTTTCAACCTTTTGGCACCATTTTTGAGTGAATTGCCAAAAGTCAGATTTTTGCTGAAATTGTGACCCCGGGGCTTAGGGATTTTTTCAAAAAAATATTTTCTGCCGGTTAAGTTTTTGAGGGCTGATTTCTTGTCCTGTGATAAAAAGCCTTCTGTTTCGAGTGCCAAAGCTTTCAGGGGAGCATTTGCAAGCTTTTTACACCATTTTTGAGTGAATTGCCAAAAGTCAGTTTTTTGCTGAAATTGTGACCCCGGGGCTTAGGGATTTTTTCAAAAAAATATTTTCTGCCGGTAAAGTTTTTGAGGGTTGATTTCTTGTCCTGTGATAAAAAGACTTCTGTTTCGAGTGCCAAAGCTTTCAGGGGAGCATTTGCAAGCTTTTTACACCATTTTTGAGTGAATTGCCAAAAGTCAGATTTTTGCTGAAATTGTGACCCCGGGGCTTAGGGATTTTTTCAAAAAAATATTTTCTGCCGGTAAAGTTTTTGAGGGTTGATTTCTTGTCCTGTGATAAAAAGACTTCTGTTTCGAGTGCCAAACCTTTCAGGGGATGTTTTTCAACCTTTTGGCACCATTTTTGAGTGAATTGCCAAAAGTCAGATTTTTGCTGAAATTGTGACCCCGGGGCTTAGGGATTTTTTCAAAAAAAATATTTTATGCCGGTTAAGTTTTTGAGGGCTCATTTCTTGTCTTGTGATAAAAAGCCTTCTGTTTCGAGTGCCAAAGCTTTCAGGAGAGCATTTGCAAGCTTTTGGCACCATTTTTGAGTGAATTGCCAAAAGTCAGATTTTTGCTGAAATTGTGACCCCGGGGCTTAGGGATTCTTTCAAAAAAATATTTTCTGCCGGTTAAGTTTTTGAGGGCTGATTTCTTGTCCTGTGATAAAACGCCTTCTGTTTCCATCACCAAACCTTTCAGGAGAGCATTTTCAACCTTTTGGCACCATTTTGGAGTGAATTGCCAAAAGTCAGATTTTTCCTGAAATTGTGACCCCGGGGCTTATGGATTTTTTCAAAAAATAATTTTCTGCCGGTTAGGTTTTTGAGGGCTGATTTCTTGTCCTGCGATAAAAAGCCTTCTGTTTCTATCACCAAAGCTTTCAGGGGATCATTTTCAACCTTTTTACACCATTTTTAAGTGAATTGCCAAAAGTCATATTTTTGCTGAAATTGTGACCCCGGGGCTTAGGGATTTTTTCAAAAAAATATTTTCTGCCGGTTAAATTTTTGAGGGCTGATTTCTTGTTCTGTGATAAAAAGACTTCTGTTTCGAGTGCCAAACCTTTCAGGGGATGTTTTTCAACCTTTTGGCACCATTTTGGAGTGAATTGCCAAAAGTCATATTTCTGCTGAAATTGTGACCCCGGGGCTTAGGGGTTTTTTCAAAAAAATATTTTATGCCGGTAAAGTTTTTGTGGGTTAATTTCTTGTCCTGTGATAAAAAGCCTTCTGTTTCGAGTGCCAAACCTTTCAGGGGAGCATTTTCAAGCTTTTGGCACCATTTTTGAGTGAATTGCCAAAAGTCAGATTTTTGATGAAATTGTGACCCCGGGGCTTAGGGATTTTTTCAAAAAAAATATTTTATGCCGGTTAAGTTTTTGAGGGCTCATTTCTTGTCTTGTGATAAAAAGCCTTCTGTTTCGAGTGCCAAAGCTTTCAGGAGAGCATTTGCAAGCTTTTGGCACCATTTTTGAGTGAATTGCCAAAAGTCAGATTTTTGCTGAAATTGTGACCCCGGGGCTTAGGGATTTTTTCAAAAAAATATTTTCTGCCGGTTAAGTTTTTGAGGGCTGATTTCTTGTCCTGTGATAAAAAGCCTTCTGTTTCGAGTGCCAAAGCTTTCAGGGGAGCATTTGCAAGCTTTTTACACCATTTTTGAGTGAATTGCCAAAAGTCAGATTTTTGCTGAAATTGTGACCCCGGGGCTTAGGGATTTTTTCAAAAAAATATTTTCTGCCGGTTAAATTTTTGAGGGCTGATTTCTTGTTCTGTGATAAAAAGACTTCTGTTTCGAGTGCCAAACCTTTCAGGGGATGTTTTTCAACCTTTTGGCACCATTTTTGAGTGAATTGCCAAAAGTCAGATTTTTGCTGAAATTGTGACCCCGGGGCTTAGGGATTTTTTCAAAAAAATATTTTCTGCCGGTTAAGTTTTTGAGGGCTGATTTCTTGTCCTGTGATAAAAAGCCTTCTGTTTCGAGTGCCAAAGCTTTCAGGGGAGCATTTGCAAGCTTTTTACACCATTTTTGAGTGAATTGCCAAAAGTCAGATTTTTGCTGAAATTGTGACCCCGGGGCTTAGGGATTTTTTCAAAAAAATATTTTCTGCCGGTAAAGTTTTTGAGGGTTGATTTCTTGTCCTGTGATAAAAAGACTTCTGTTTCGAGTGCCAAAGCTTTCAGGGGAGCATTTGCAAGCTTTTTACACCATTTTTGAGTGAATTGCCAAAAGTCAGATTTTTGCTGAAATTGTGACCCCGGGGCTTAGGGATTTTTTCAAAAAAATATTTTCTGCCGGTAAAGTTTTTGAGGGTTGATTTCTTGTCCTGTGATAAAAAGACTTCTGTTTCGAGTGCCAAACCTTTCAGGGGATGTTTTTCAACCTTTTGGCACCATTTTTGAGTGAATTGCCAAAAGTCAGATTTTTGCTGAAATTGTGACCCCGGGGCTTAGGGATTTTTTCAAAAAAAATATTTTATGCCGGTTAAGTTTTTGAGGGCTCATTTCTTGTCTTGTGATAAAAAGCCTTCTGTTTCGAGTGCCAAAGCTTTCAGGAGAGCATTTGCAAGCTTTTGGCACCATTTTTGAGTGAATTGCCAAAAGTCAGATTTTTGCTGAAATTGTGACCCCGGGGCTTAGGGATTCTTTCAAAAAAATATTTTCTGCCGGTTAAGTTTTTGAGGGCTGATTTCTTGTCCTGTGATAAAACGACTTCTGTTTCCATCACCAAACCTTTCAGGAGAGCATTTTCAACCTTTTGGCACCATTTTGGAGTGAATTGCCAAAAGTCAGATTTTTCCTGAAATTGTGACCCCGGGGCTTATGGATTTTTTCAAAAAATAATTTTCTGCCGGTTAGGTTTTTGAGGGCTGATTTCTTGTCCTGCGATAAAAAGCCTTCTGTTTCTATCACCAAAGCTTTCAGGGGATCATTTTCAACCTTTTTACACCATTTTTAAGTGAATTGCCAAAAGTCATATTTTTGCTGAAATTGTGACCCCGGGGCTTAGGGATTTTTTCAAAAAAATATTTTCTGCCGGTTAAATTTTTGAGGGCTGATTTCTTGTTCTGTGATAAAAAGACTTCTGTTTCGAGTGCCAAACCTTTCAGGGGATGTTTTTCAACCTTTTGGCACCATTTTGGAGTGAATTGCCAAAAGTCATATTTCTGCTGAAATTGTGACCCCGGGGCTTAGGGGTTTTTTCAAAAAAATATTTTATGCCGGTAAAGTTTTTGTGGGTTAATTTCTTGTCCTGTGATAAAAAGCCTTCTGTTTCGAGTGCCAAACCTTTCAGGGGAGCATTTTCAAGCTTTTGGCACCATTTTTGAGTGAATTGCCAAAAGTCAGATTTTTGATGAAATTGTGACCCCGGGGCTTAGGGATTTTTTCAAAAAAAATATTTTATGCCGGTTAAGTTTTTGAGGGCTCATTTCTTGTCTTGTGATAAAAAGCCTTCTGTTTCGAGTGCCAAAGCTTTCAGGAGAGCATTTGCAAGCTTTTGGCACCATTTTTGAGTGAATTGCCAAAAGTCAGATTTTTGCTGAAATTGTGACCCCGGGGCTTAGGGATTTTTTCAAAAAAATATTTTCTGCCGGTTAAGTTTTTGAGGGCTGATTTCTTGTCCTGTGATAAAACGCCTTCTGTTTCCATCACCAAACCTTTCAGGAGAGCATTTTCAACCTTTTGGCACCATTTTGGAGTGAATTGCCAAAAGTCAGATTTTTCCTGAAATTGTGACCCCGGGGCTTAGGGATTTTTTCAAAAAATAATTTTCTGCCGGTTAGGTTTTTGAGGGCTGATTTCTTGTCCTGCGATAAAAAGCCTTCTGTTTCTATCACCAAAGCTTTCAGGGGATCATTTTCAACCTTTTTACACCATTTTTGAGTGAATTGCCAAAAGTCATATTTTTCCTGAAATTGTGACCCCGGGGCTTAGGGATTTTTTCAAAAAAATATTTTCTGCCGGTTAAATTTTTGAGGGCTGATTTCTTGTTCTGTGATAAAAAGACTTCTGTTTCGAGTGCCAAACCTTTCAGGGGATGTTTTTCAACCTTTTGGCACCATTTTTGAGTGAATTGCCAAAAGTCAGATTTTTGCTGAAATTGTGACCCCGGGGCTTAGGGATTTTTTCAAAAAAATATTTTCTGCCGGTTAAATTTTTGAGGGCTGATTTCTTGTTCTGTGATAAAAAGACTTCTGTTTCGAGTGCCAAACCTTTCAGGGGATGTTTTTCAACCTTTTGGCACCATTTTTGAGTGAATTGCCAAAAGTCAGATTTTTGCTGAAATTGTGACCCCGGGGCTTAGGGATTTTTTCAAAAAAATATTTTCTGCCGGTTAAGTTTTTGAGGGCTGATTTCTTGTCCTGTGATAAAAAGCCTTCTGTTTCGAGTGCCAAAGCTTTCAGGGGAGCATTTGCAAGCTTTTGGCACCATTTTGGAGTGAATTGCCAAAAGTCAGATTTTTGCTGAAATTGTGTCCCCGGGGCTTAGGGATTTTTTCAAAAAAATATTTTCTGCCGGTTAAGTTTTTGAGGGCTGATTTCTTGTCCTGTGATAAAAAGCCTTCTGTTTCGAGTGCCAAAGCTTTCAGGGGAGCATTTGCAAGCTTTTTACACCATTTTTGAGTGAATTGCCAAAAGTCAGATTTTTGCTGAAATTGTGACCCCGGGGCTTAGGGATTTTTTCAAAAAAATATTTTCTGCCGGTAAAGTTTTTGAGGGTTGATTTCTTGTCCTGTGATAAAAAGCCTTCTGTTTCGAGTGCCAAACCTTTCAGGGGAGCATTTTCAAGCTTTTGGCACCATTTTTGAGTGAATTGCCAAAAGTCAGATTTTTGATGAAATTGTGACCCCGGGGCTTAGGGATTTTTTCAAAAAAAATATTTTCTGCCGGTTAAGTTTTTGAGGGCTCATTTCTTGTCTTGTGATAAAAAGCCTTCTGTTTCGAGTGCCAAAGCTTTCAGGAGAGCATTTGCAAGCTTTTGGCACCATTTTTGAGTGAATTGCCAAAAGTCAGATTTTTGCTGAAATTGTGACCCCGGGGCTTAGGGATTTTTTCAAAAAATAATTTTCTGCCGGTTAGGTTTTTGAGGGCTGATTTCTTGTCCTGCGATAAAAAGCCTTCTGTTTCTATCACCAAAGCTTTCAGGGGATCATTTTCAACCTTTTTACACCATTTTTGAGTGAATTGCCAAAAGTCATATTTTTGCTGAAATTGTGACCCCGGGGCTTAGGGATTTTTTCAAAAAAATATTTTCTGCCGGTTAAATTTTTGAGGGCTGATTTCTTGTCCTGTGATAAAAAGCCTTCTGTTTCGAGTGCCAAACCTTTCAGGGGAGCATTTTCAAGCTTTTGGCACCATTTTTGAGTGAATTGCCAAAAGTCAGATTTTTGATGAAATTGTGACCCCGGGGCTTAGGGATTTTCTCAAAAAAATATTTTCTGCCGGTTAGGTTTTTGAGGGCTGATTTCTTGTCCTGCGATAAAAAGCCTTCTGTTTCTATCACCAAAGCTTTCAGGGGATCATTTTCAACCTTTTTACACCATTTTTGAGTGAATTGCCAAAAGTCAGATTTTTGCTGAAATTGTGACCCCGGGGCTTAGGGATTTTTCAAAAAAATATTTTGTCCCGGTTAAGTTTTTGAGGGTTGATTTCTTGTCCTGTGATAAAAAGCCTTCTGTTTCGAGTGCCAAACCTTTCAGGAGAGCATTTTCAACCTTTTGGCACCATTTTTGAGTGAATTGCCAAAAGTCAGATTTTTGCTGAAATTGTGACCCCGGGGCTTAGGGATTTTTTCAAAAAAATATTTCCTGCCGGGTAAGTTTTTGAGGGCTTATTTCTTGACCTGTGATAGAAAGCTTTCTGTTTCGAGTGCCAAACCTTTCAGGAGAGCATTTTCAAGCTTTTGGCACCATTTTTGAGTGAATTGCCAAAAGTCAGATTTTTCCTGAAATTGTGACCCCGGGGCTTAGGGATTTTTTCAAAAAAATATTTTCTGCCGGGTAAGTTTTTGAGGGCTGATTTCTTGTCCTGTGATAAAAAGCCTTCTGTTTCGAGTGCCAAACCTTTCAGGGGATGTTTTTCAACCTTTTTGCACCATTTTTGAGTGAACTGCCAAAAGTCAGATTTTTGCTGAAATTGTGACCCCGGGGCTTAGGGATTTTTTCAAAAAAATATTTTCTGCCGGTTAGGTTTTTGAGGGCTGATTTCTTGTCCTGCGATAAAAAGCCTTCTGTTTCTATCACCAAAGCTTTCAGGGGATCATTTTCAGCCTTTTTACACGATTTTTGAGTGAATTGCCAAAAGTCATATTTTTGCTGAAATTGTGACCCCGGGGCTTAGTGATTTTTTTAAAAAAATATTTTCTGCCGATTAGGTTTTTGAGGGCTGATTTCTTGCCCTGCGATAAAAAGCCTTCTGTTTCTATCACCAAAGCTTTCAGGGGATCATTTTCAACCTTTTTACACCATTTTTGAGTGAATTGCCAAAAGTCATATTTTTGCTAAAATTGTGACCCCGGGGCTTAGGGATTTTTTCAAAAAAATATTTTCTGCCGGTTAAGTTTTTGAGGGCTGATTTCTTGTCCTGTGATAAAAAGCCTTCTGTTTCGAGTGCCAAACCTTTCAGGGGATGTTTTTCAACCTTTTTGCACCATTTTTGAGTGAACTGCCAAAAGTCAGATTTTTGCTGAAATTGTGACCCCGGGGCTTAGGGATTTTTTCAAAAAAATATTTTCTGCCGGTAAAGTTTTTGAGGGCTGATTGCTTGTCCTGTGATAAAAAGCCTTCTGTTTCGAGTGCCAAACCTTTCAGGAGAGCATTTTCAAGCTTTTGGCACCATTTTTGAGTGAATTGCCAAAAGTCAGATTTTTGCTGAAATTGTGACCCCAGGGCTTAGGGATTTTTTCAAAAAAAATATTTTCTGCCGGTTAAGTTTTTGAGGGCTGATTTCTTGTCCTGTGATAAAAAGCCTTCTGTTTCCATCGCCAAACCTTTCAGGAGAGCATTTTCAAGCTTTTGGCACCATTTTTGAGTGAATTGCCAAAAGTCAGATTTTTGCTGAAATTGTGACCCCGGGGCTTAGGGATTTTTTCAAAAAAATATTTTCTGCCGGTTAAGTTTTTGAGGGCTGATTTCTTGTCCTGTGATAAAACACCTTCTGTTTCCATCACCAAATCTTTCAGGGGATCATTTTCAACCTTTTGGCACCATTTTGGAGTGAATTGCCAAAAGTCATATTTTTGCTGAAATTGTGACCCCGGGGCTTAGGGATTTTTTCAAAAAAATATTTTCTGCCGGTTAAGTTTTTGAGGGCTGATTTCTTGTCCTGTGATAAAAAGCCTTCTGTTTGGAGTGCCAAACCTTTCAGGAGAGCATTTTCAACCTTTTTGCACCATTTTTGAGTGAATTGCCAAAAGTCAGATTTTTCCTGAAATTGTGACCCCGGGGGTTAGGGATTTTTTCAAAAAAATATTTTCTGCCGGTTAAATTTTTGAGGGCTGATTTCTTGTTCTGTGATAAAAAGACTTCTTTTTCGAGTGCCAAACCTTTCAGGGGATGTTTTTCAACCTTTTGGCACCATTTTTGAGTGAATTGCCAAAAGTCAGATTTTTGCTGAAATTGTGACCCCGGGGCTTAGGGATTTTTTCAAAAAAATATTTCCTGCCGGGTAAGTTTTTGAGGGCTTATTTCTTGACCTGTGATAGAAAGCTTTCTGTTTCGAGTGCCAAACCTTTCAGGAGAGCATTTTCAAGCTTTTGGCACCATTTTTGAGTGAATTGCCAAAAGTCAGATTTTTCCTGAAATTGTGACCCCGGGGCTTAGGGATTTTTTCAAAAAAATATTTTCTGCCGGGTAAGTTTTTGAGGGCTGATTTCTTGTCCTGTGATAAAAAGCCTTCTGTTTCGAGTGCCAAACCTTTCAGGGGATGTTTTTCAACCTTTTTGCACCATTTTTGAGTGAACTGCCAAAAGTCAGATTTTTGCTGAAATTGTGACCCCAGGGCTTAGGGATCTTTTCAAAAAAATATTTTCTGCCGGTTAGGTTTTTGAGGGCTGATTTCTTGTCCTGCGATAAAAAGCCTTCTGTTTCTATCACCAAAGCTTTCAGGGGATCATTTTCAGCCTTTTTACACCATTTTTGAGTGAATTGCCAAAAGTCAGATTTTCGCTGAAATTGTGACCCCGGGGCTTAGTGATTTTTTAAAAAAAATATTTTCTGCCGATTAGGTTTTTGAGGGCTGATTTCTTGCCCTGCGATAAAAAGCCTTCTGTTTCTATCACCAAAGCTTTCAGGGGATCATTTTCAACCTTTTTACACCATTTTTGAGTGAATTGCCAAAAGTCATATTTTTGCTGAAATTGTGACCCCGGGGCTTAGGGATTTTTTCAAAAAAATATTTTGTGCCGGTTAAGTTTTTGAGGGCTGATTTCTTGTCCTGTGATAAAAAGCCTTCTGTTTCGAGTGCCAAACCTTTCAGGGGATGTTTTTCAAGCTTTTTGCACCATTTTTGAGTGAACTGCCAAAAGTCAGATTTTTGCTGAAATTGTGACCCCGGGGCTTAGGGATTTTTTCAAAAAAATATTTTCTGCCGGTTAGGTTTTTGAGGGCTGATTTCTTGCCCTGCGATAAAAAGCCTTCTGTTTCTATCACCAAAGCTTTCAGGAGAGCATTTTCAACCTTTTTGCACCATTTTTGAGTGAATTGCCAAAAGTCAGATTTTTCCTGAAATTGTGACCCCGGGGGTTAGGGATTTTTTCAAAAAAATATTTTCTGCCGGTTAAATTTTTGAGGGCTGATTTCTTGTTCTGTGATAAAAATACTTCTTTTTCGAGTGCCAAACCTTTCAGGGGATGTTTTTCAACCTTTTGGCACCATTTTTGAGTGAATTGCCAAAAGTCAGATTTTTGCTGAAATTGTGACCCCGGGGCTTAGGGATTTTTTCAAAAAAATATTTCCTGCCGGGTAAGTTTTTGAGGGCTTATTTCTTGACCTGTGATAGAAAGCTTTCTGTTTCGAGTGCCAAACCTTTCAGGAGAGCATTTTCAAGCTTTTGGCACCATTTTTGAGTGAATTGCCAAAAGTCAGATTTTTCCTGAAATTGTGACCCCGGGGCTTAGGGATTTTTTCAAAAAAATATTTTCTGCCGGGTAAGTTTTTGAGGGCTGATTTCTTGTCCTGTGATAAAAAGCCTTCTGTTTCGAGTGCCAAACCTTTCAGGGGATGTTTTTCAACCTTTTTGCACCATTTTTGAGTGAACTGCCAAAAGTCAGATTTTTGCTGAAATTGTGACCCCGGGGCTTAGGGATCTTTTCAAAAAAATATTTTCTGCCGGTTAGGTTTTTGAGGGCTGATTTCTTGTCCTGCGATAAAAAGCCTTCTGTTTCTATCACCAAAGCTTTCAGGGGATCATTTTCAGCCTTTTTACACCATTTTTGAGTGAATTGCCAAAAGTCAGATTTTCGCTGAAATTGTGACCCCGGGGCTTAGTGATTTTTTAAAAAAAATATTTTCTGCCGATTAGGTTTTTGAGGGCTGATTTCTTGCCCTGCGATAAAAAGCCTTCTGTTTCTATCACCAAAGCTTTCAGGGGATCATTTTCAACCTTTTTACACCATTTTTGAGTGAATTGCCAAAAGTCATATTTTTGCTGAAATTGTGACCCCGGGGCTTAGGGATTTTTTCAAAAAAATATTTTGTGCCGGTTAAGTTTTTGAGGGCTGATTTCTTGTCCTGTGATAAAAAGCCTTCTGTTTCGAGTGCCAAACCTTTCAGGGGATGTTTTTCAAGCTTTTTGCACCATTTTTGAGTGAACTGCCAAAAGTCAGATTTTTGCTGAAATTGTGACCCCGGGGCTTAGGGATTTTTTCAAAAAAATATTTTCTGCCGGTTAGGTTTTTGAGGGCTGATTTCTTGTCCTGCGATAAAAAGCCTTCTGTTTCTATCACCAAAGCTTTCAGGGGATCATTTTCAGCCTTTTTACACCATTTTTGAGTGAATTGCCAAAAGTCATATTTTTGCTGAAATTGTAACCCCGGGGCTTAGTGATTTTTTAAAAAAAATATTTTCTGCCGATTAGGTTTTTGAGGGCTGATTTCTTGCCCTGCGATAAAAAGCCTTCTGTTTCTATCACCAAAGCTTTCAGGGGATCATTTTCAACCTTTTTACACCATTTTTGAGTGAATTGCCAAAAGTCATATTTTTGCTGAAATTGTGACCCCGGGGCTTAGGGATTTTTTCAAAAAAATATTTTCTGCCGGTTAAGTTTTTGAGGGCTGATTTCTTGTCCTGTGATAAAAAGCCTTCTGTTTCGAGTGCCAAACCTTTCAGGAGAGCATTTTCAAGCTTTTGGCACCATTTTTGAGTGAATTGCCAAAAGTCAGATTTTTGCTGAAATTGTGACCCCGGGGCTTAGGGATTTTTTCAAAAAAATATTTTCTGCCGGTAAAGTTTTTGAGGGCTGATTGCTTGTCCTGTGATAAAAAGCCTTCTGTTTCGAGTGCCAAACCTTTCAGGAGAGCATTTTCAAGCTTTTGGCACCATTTTTGAGTGAACTGCCAAAAGTCAGATTTTTGCTGAAATTGTGACCCCGGGGCTTAGGGATTTTTTCAAAAAAATATTTTCTGCCGGTAAAGTTTTTGAGGGCTGATTGCTTGTCCTGTGATAAAAAGCCTTCTGTTTCGAGTGCCAAACCTTTCAGGAGAGCATTTTCAAGCTTTTGGCACCATTTTTGAGTGAATTGCCAAAAGTCAGATTTTTGCTGAAATTGTGACCCCAGGGCTTAGGGATTTTTTCAAAAAAAATATTTTCTGCCGGTTAAGTTTTTGAGGGCTGATTTCTTGTCCTGTGATAAAAAGCCTTCTGTTTCCATCGTCAAACCTTTCAGGAGAGCATTTTCAAGCTTTTGGCACCATTTTTGAGTGAATTGCCAAAAGTCAGATTTTTGCTGAAATTGTGACCCCGGGGCTTAGGGATTTTTTCAAAAAAATATTTTCTGCCGGTTAAGTTTTTGAGGGCTGATTTCTTGTCCTGTGATAAAACACCTTCTGTTTCCATCACCAAATCTTTCAGGGGATCATTTTCAACCTTTTGGCACCATTTTGGAGTGAATTGCCAAAAGTCATATTTTTGCTGAAATTGTGACCCCGGGGCTTAGGGATTTTTTCAAAAAAATATTTTCTGCCGGTTAAGTTTTTGAGGGATGATTTCTTGTCCTGTGATAAAAAGCCTTCTGTTTCGAGTGCCAAAGCTTTCAGGGGAGCATTTGCAAGCTTTTGGCACCATTTTGGAGTGAATTGCCAAAAGTCAGATTTTTGCTGAAATTGTGTCCCCAGGGCTTAGGGATTTTTTCAAAAAAATATTTTCTGCCGGTTAAGTTTTTGAGGGCTGATTTCTTGTTCTGCGATAAAAAGCCTTCTGTTTCTATCACCAAAGCTTTCAGGGGATCATTTTCAACCTTTTTACACCATTTTTGAGTGAATTGCCAAAAGTCATATTTTTGCTGAAATTGTGACCCCGGGGCTTAGGGATTTTTTCAAAAAAATATTTTCTGCCGGTTAAGTTTTTGAGGGCTGATTTCTTGTCCTGTGATAAAAAGCCTTCTGTTTCGAGTGCCAAACCTTTCAGGGGAGCATTTTCAAGCTTTTGGCACCATTTTTGAGTGAATTGCCAAAAGTCAGATTTTTGATGAAATTGTGACCCCGGGGCTTAGGGATTTTCTCAAAAAAATATTTTCTGCCGGTTAGGTTTTTGAGGGCTGATTTCTTGTCCTGCGATAAAAAGCCTTCTGTTTCTATCACCAAAGCTTTTAGGGGATCATTTTCAACCTTTTTACACCATTTTTGAGTGAATTGCCAAAAGTCAGATTTTTGCTGAAATTGTGACCCCGGGGCTTAGGGATTTTTTCAAAAAAATATTTTCTGCCGGTTAAGTTTTTGAGGGCTGATTTCTTGTCCTGTGATAAAAAGCCTTCTGTTTCGAGTGCCAAACCTTTCAGGAGAGCATTTTCAACCTTTTTGCACCATTTTTGAGTGAATTGCCAAAAGTCAGATTTTTGCTGAAATTGTGACCCCGGGGCTTAGGGATTTTTTCAAAAAAATATTTTCTGCCGGTTAAATTTTTGAGGGCTGATTTCTTGTTCTGTGATAAAAAGACTTCTGTTTCGAGTGCCAAACCTTTCAGGGGATGTTTTTCAACCTTTTGGCACCATTTTTGAGTGAATTGCCAAAAGTCAGATTTTTGCTGAAATTGTGACCCCGGGGCTTAGGGATTTTTTCAAAAAAATATTTCCTGCCGGGTAAGTTTTTGAGGGCTTATTTCTTGACCTGTGATAGAAAGCTTTCTGTTTCGAGTGCCAAACCTTTCAGGAGAGCATTTTCAAGCTTTTGGCACCATTTTTGAGTGAATTGCCAAAAGTCAGATTTTTCCTGAAATTGTGACCCCGGGGCTTAGGGATTTTTTCAAAAAAATATTTTCTGCCGGGTAAGTTTTTGAGGGCTGATTTCTTGTCCTGTGATAAAAAGCCTTCTGTTTCGAGTGCCAAACCTTTCAGGGGATGTTTTTCAACCTTTTTGCACCATTTTTGAGTGAACTGCCAAAAGTCAGATTTTTGCTGAAATTGTGACCCCGGGGTTAGGGATTTTTTCAAAAAAATATTTTCTGCCGGTTAGGTTTTTGAGGGCTGATTTCTTGTCCTGCGATAAAAAGCCTTCTGTTTCTATCACCAAAGCTTTCAGGGGATCATTTTCAGCCTTTTTACACCATTTTTGAGTGAATTGCCAAAAGTCATATTTTTGCTGAAATTGTGACCCCGGGGCTTAGTGATTTTTTTAAAAAAATATTTTCTGCCGATTAGGTTTTTGAGGGCTGATTTCTTGCCCTGCGATAAAAAGCCTTCTGTTTCTATCACCAAAGCTTTCAGGGGATCATTTTCAACCTTTTTACACCATTTTTGAGTGAATTGCCAAAAGTCATATTTTTGCTGAAATTGTGACCCCGGGGCTTAGGGATTTTTTCAAAAAAATATTTTCTGCCGGTTAAGTTTTTGAGGGCTGATTTCTTGTCCTGTGATAAAAAGCCTTCTGTTTCGAGTGCCAAACCTTTCAGGGGATGTTTTTCAACCTTTTTGCACCATTTTTGAGTGAACTGCCAAAAGTCAGATTTTTTGCTGAAATTGTGACCCCGGGGCTTAGGGATGTTTTCAAAAAAATATTTTCTGCCGGTAAAGTTTTTGAGGGCTGATTGCTTGTCCTGTGATAAAAAGCCTTCTGTTTCGAGTGCCAAACCTTTCAGGAGAGCATTTTCAAGCTTTTGGCACCATTTTTGAGTGAATTGCCAAAAGTCAGATTTTTGCTGAAATTGTGACCCCAGGGCTTAGGGATTTTTTCAAAAAAAATATTTTCTGCCGGTTAAGTTTTTGAGGGCTGATTTCTTGTCCTGTGATAAAAAGCCTTCTGTTTCCATCGCCAAACCTTTGAGGAGAGCATTTTCAAGCTTTTGGCACCATTTTTGAGTGAATTGCCAAAAGTCAGATTTTTGCTGAAATTGTGACCCCGGGGCTTAGGGATTTTTTCAAAAAAATATTTTCAGCCGCTTAAGTTTTTGAGGGCTGATTTCTTGTCCTGTGATAAAACACCTTCTGTTTCCATCACCAAATCTTTCAGGGGATCATTTTCAACCTTTTGGCACCATTTTGGAGTGAATTGCCAAAAGTCATATTTTTGCTGAAATTGTGACCCCGGAGCTTAGGGATTTTTTCAAAAAAATATTTTCTGCCGGTTAAGTTTTTGAGGGCTGATTTCTTGTCCTGTGATAAAAAGCCTTCTGTTTCCATCGCCAAACCTTTGAGGAGAGCATTTTCAAGCTTTTGGCACCATTTTTGAGTGAATTGCCAAAAGTCAGATTTTTGCTGAAATTGTGACCCCGGGGCTTAGGGATTTTTTCAAAAAAATATTTTCAGCCGCTTAAGTTTTTGAGGGCTGATTTCTTGTCCTGTGATAAAACACCTTCTGTTTCCATCACCAAATCTTTCAGGGGATCATTTTCAACCTTTTGGCACCATTTTGGAGTGAATTGCCAAAAGTCATATTTTTGCTGAAATTGTGACCCCGGAGCTTAGGGATTTTTTCAAAAAAATATTTTCTGCCGGTTAAGTTTTTGAGGGCTGATTTCTTGTCCTGTGATAAAAAGCCTTCTGTTTCGAGTGCCAAAGCTTTCAGGGGAGCATTTGCAAGCTTTTGGCACCATTTTGGAGTGAATTGCCAAAAGTCAGATTTTTGCTGAAATTGTGTCCCCAGGGCTTAGGGATTTTTTCAAAAAAATATTTTCTGCCGGTTAAGTTTTTGAGGGCTGATTTCTTGTCCTGCGATAAAAAGCCTTCTGTTTCTATCAGCAAAGCTTTCAGGGGATCATTTTCTACCTTTTTACACCATTTTTGAGTGAACTGCCAAAAGTCATATTTTTGCTGAAATTGTGACCCCGGGGCTTTGGGATTTTTTCAAAAAAATATTTTCTGCCGGTTAAGTTTTTGAGGGCTGATTTCTTGTCCTGTGATAAAAAGCCTTCTGTTTCCATCACCAAATCTTTCAGGGGATCATTTTCAACCTTTTGGCACCATTTTGGAGTGAATTGCCAAAAGTCATATTTTTGCTGAAATTGTGACCCCGGGGCTTAGGGATTTTTTCAAAAAAATATTTTCTGCCGGTTAAGTTTTTGAGGGCTGATTTCTTGTCCTGTGATAAAAAGCCTTCTGTTTCGAGTGCCAAAGCTTTCAGGGGAGCATTTGCAAGCTTTTGGCACCATTTTGGAGTGAATTGCCAAAAGTCAGATTTTTGCTGAAATTGTGTCCCCAGGGCTTAGGGATTTTTTCAAAAAAATATTTTCTGCCGGTTAAGTTTTTGAGGGCTGATTTCTTGTCCTGCGATAAAAAGCCTTCTGTTTCTATCAGCAAAGCTTTCAGGGGATCATTTTCTACCTTTTTACACCATTTTTGAGTGAACTGCCGAAAGTCATATTTTTGCTGAAATTGTGACCCCGGGGCTTAGGGATTTTTTCAAAAAAATATTTTCTGCCGGTTAAGTTTTTGAGGGCTGATTTCTTGTCCTGTGATAAAAAGCCTTCTGTTTCCATCACCAAATCTTTCAGGGGATCATTTTCAACCTTTTGGCACCATTTTGGAGTGAATTGCCAAAAGTCATATTTTTGCTGAAATTGTGACCCCGGGGCTTAGGGATTTTTTCAAAAAAATATTTTCTGCCGGTTAGGTTTTTGAGGGCTGATTTCTTGTCCTGTGATAAAAAGCCTTCTGTTTCGAGTGCCAAAGCTTTCAGGGGAGCATTTGCAAGCTTTTGCACCATTTTGGAGTGAATTGCCAAAAGTCAGATTTTTGCTGAAATTGTGTCCCCAGGGCTTAGGGATTTTTTCAAAAAAATATTTTCTGCCGGTTAAGTTTTTGAGGGCTGATTTCTTGTCCTGTGATAAAAAGCCTTCTGTTTCCATCGCCAAACCTTCTAGGAGAGCATTTTCAAGCTTTTGGCACCATTTTTGAGTGAATTGCCAAAAGTCAGATTTTTGCTGAAATTGTGACCCCGGGGCTTAGGGATTTTTTCAAAAAAATATTTTCAGCCGCTTAAGTTTTTGAGGGCTGATTTCTTGTCCTGTGATAAAACACCTTCTGTTTCCATCACCAAATCTTTCAGGGGATCATTTTCAACCTTTTGGCACCATTTTGGAGTGAATTGCCAAAAGTCATATTTTTGCTGAAATTGTGACCCCGGAGCTTAGGGATTTTTTCAAAAAAATATTTTCTGCCGGTTAAGTTTTTGAGGGCTGATTTCTTGTCCTGTGATAAAAAGCCTTCTGTTTCGAGTGCCAAAGCTTTCAGGGGAGCATTTGCAAGCTTTTGGCACCATTTTGGAGTGAATTGCCAAAAGTCAGATTTTTGCTGAAATTGTGTCCCCAGGGCTTAGGGATTTTTTCAAAAAAATATTTTCTGCCGGTTAAGTTTTTGAGGGCTGATTTCTTGTCCTGCGATAAAAAGCCTTCTGTTTCTATCAGCAAAGCTTTCAGGGGATCATTTTCTACCTTTTTACACCATTTTTGAGTGAACTGCCAAAAGTCATATTTTTGCTGAAATTGTGACCCCGGGGCTTAGGGATTTTTTCAAAAAAATATTTTCTGCCGGTTAAGTTTTTGAGGGCTGATTTCTTGTCCTGTGATAAAAAGCCTTCTGTTTCCATCACCAAATCTTTCAGGGGATCATTTTCAACCTTTTGGCACCATTTTGGAGTGAATTGCCAAAAGTCATATTTTTGCTGAAATTGTGACCCCGGGGCTTAGGGATTTTTTCAAAAAAATATTTTCTGCCGGTTAGGTTTTTGAGGGCTGATTTCTTGTCCTGTGATAAAAAGCCTTCTGTTTCGAGTGCCAAAGCTTTCAGGGGAGCATTTGCAAGCTTTTGCACCATTTTGGAGTGAATTGCCAAAAGTCAGATTTTTGCTGAAATTGTGTCCCCAGGGCTTAGGGATTTTTTCAAAAAAATATTTTCTGCCGGATAAGTTTTTGAGGGCTGATTTCTTGTCCTGTGATAAAAAGCCTTCTGTTTCTATCACCAAAGCTTTCAGGGCATCATTTTCAAGCTTCTTGCACCATTTTTGAGTGAATTGCCAAAAGTCATATTTTTGCTGAAATTGTGACCCCGGGGCTTAGGGATTTTTTCAAAAAAATATTTTCTGCCGGTTAAGTTTTTGAGGGCTGATTTCTTGTCCTGTGATAAAAAGCCTTCTGTTTCGAGTGCCAAAGCTTTCAGGGGATGTTTTTCAACCTTTTTGCACCATTTTTGAGTGAACTGCCAAAAGTCAGATTTTTGCTGAAATTGTGACCCCTGGGCTTAGGGATTTTTTCAAAAAAATATTTTCTGCCGGTAAAGTTTTTGAGGGCTGATTGCTTGTCCTGTGATAAAAAGCCTTCTGTTTCGAGTGCCAAACCTTTCAGGAGAGCATTTTCAAGCTTTTGGCACCATTTTTGAGTGAATTGCCAAAAGTCAGATTTTTGCTGAAATTGTGACCCCAGGGCTTAGGGATTTTTTCAAAAAAAATATTTTCTGCCGGTTAAGTTTTTGAGGGCTGATTTCTTGTCCTGTGATAAAAAGCCTTCTGTTTCCATCGCCAAACCTTTCAGGAGAGCATTTTCAAGCTTTTGGCACCATTTTTGAGTGAATTGCCAAAAGTCAGATTTTTGCTGAAATTGTGACCCCGCGGCTTAGGGATTTTTTCAAAAAAATATTTTCTGCCGGTTAAGTTTTTGAGGGCTGATTTCTTGTCCTGTGATAAAACACCTTCTGTTTCCATCACCAAATCTTTCAGGGGATCATTTTCAACCTTTTGGCACCATTTTGGAGTGAATTGCCAAAAGTCATATTTTTGCTGAAATTGTGACCCCGGGGCTTAGGGATTTTTTCAAAAAAATATTTTCTGCCGGTTAAGTTTTTGAGGGCTGATTTCTTGTCCTGTGATAAAAAGCCTTCTGTTTCGAGTGCCAAAGCTTTCAGGGGAGCATTTGCAAGCTTTTGGCACCATTTTGGAGTGAATTGCCAAAAGTCAGATTTTTGCTGAAATTGTGTCCCCAGGGCTTAGGGATTTTTTCAAAAAAATATTTTCTGCCGGTTAAGTTTTTGAGGGCTGATTTCTTGTCCTGTGATAAAAAGCCTTCTGTTTCTATCACCAAAGCTTTCAGGGGAGCATTTTCAAGCTTCTTGCACCATTTTTGAGTGAATTGCCAAAAGTCAGATTTTTGCTGAAATTGTGACCCCAGGGCTTAGGGATTTTTTCAAAAAAATATTTTCTGCCGGTAAAGTTTTTGAGGGCTGATTTCTTGTCCTGTGATAAAAAGCCTTCTGTTTCGAGTGCCAAACCTTTCAGGGGAGCATTTTCAAGCTTTTGGCACCATTTTTGAGTGAATTGCCAAAAGTCAGATTTTTGATGAAATTGTGACCCCGGGGCTTAGGGATTTTTTCAAAAAAAATATTTTCTGCCGGTTAAGTTTTTGAGGGCTCATTTCTTGTCTTGTGATAAAAAGCCTTCTGTTTCGAGTGCCAAAGCTTTCAGGAGAGCATTTGCAAGCTTTTGGCACCATTTTTGAGTGAATTGCCAAAAGTCAGATTTTTGCTGAAATTGTGACCCCGGGGCTTAGGGATTTTTTCAAAAAAATATTTTCTGCCGGTTAAGTTTTTGAGGGCTGATTTCTTGTCCTGTGATAAAACGCCTTCTGTTTCCATCACCAAACCTTTCAGGAGAGCATTTTCAACCTTTTGGCACCATTTTGGAGTGAATTGCCAAAAGTCAGATTTTTCCTGAAATTGTGACCCCGGGGCTTAGGGATTTTTTCAAAAAATAATTTTCTGCCGGTTAGGTTTTTGAGGGCTGATTTCTTGTCCTGCGATAAAAAGCCTTCTGTTTCTATCACCAAAGCTTTCAGGGGATCATTTTCAACCTTTTTACACCATTTTTGAGAGAATTGCCAAAAGTCATATTTTTGCTGAAATTGTGACCCCGGGGCTTAGGGATTTTTTCAAAAAAATATTTTCTGCCGGTTAAGTTTTTGAGGGCTGATTTCTTGTCCTGTGAAAAAAAGCCTTCTGTTTCGAGTGCCAAACCTTTCAGGGGAGCATTTTCAAGCTTTTGGCACCATTTTTGAGTGAATTGCCAAAAGTCAGATTTTTGCTGAAATTGTGACCCTAAGCCCTGGGGACTTAGGGATTTTCTCAAAAAAATATTTTCTGCCGGTTAGGTTTTTGAGGTCTGATTTCTTGTCTTGCGATAAAAAGCCTTCTGTTTCTATCACCAAAGCTTTCAGGGGATCATTTTCAACCTTTTTACACCATTTTTGAGTGAATTGCCAAAAGTCAGATTTTTGCTGAAATTGTGACCCCGGGGCTTAGGGATTTTTTCATAAAATAATTTTCTGCCGGTTAGGTTTTTGAGAGCTTATTTCTTGTCCTGTGATAAAAAGCCTTCTGTTTCGAGTGCCAAACCTTTCAGGGGATGTTTTTCAACCTTTTTGCACCATTTTTGAGTGAACTGCCAAAAGTCAGATTTTTGCTGAAATTGTGACCCCGGGGCTTAGGGATTTTTTCAAAAAAATATTTTCTGCCGGTTAGGTTTTTGAGGGCTGATTTCTTGTCCTGCGATAAAAAGCCTTCTGTTTCTATCACCAAAGCTTTCAGGGGATCATTTTCAGCCTTTTTACACCATTTTTGAGTGAATTGCCAAAAGTCATATTTTTGCTGAAATTGTGACCCCGGGGCTTAGGGATTTTTTTTAAAAAAATATTTTCTGCCGATTAGGTGTTTGAGGGCTGATTTCTTGTCCTGCGATAAAAAGCCTTCTGTTTCTATCACCAAAGCTTTCAGGGGATCATTTTCAACCTTTTTACACCATTTTTGAGTGAATTGCCAAAAGTCATATTTTTGCTGAAATTGTGACCCCGGGGCTTTGGGATTTTTTCAAAAAAATATTTTCTGCCGGTTAAGTTTTTGAGGGCTGATTTCTTGTCCTGTGATAAAAAGCCTTCTGTTTCGAGTGCCAAACCTTTCAGGGGATGTTTTTCAACCTTTTTACACCATTTTTGAGTGAACTGCCAAAAGTCAAATTTTTGCTGAAATTGTGACCCCGGGGCTTAGGGATTTTTTCAAAAAAATATTTTCTGCCGGTAAAGTTTTTGAGGGCTGATTGCTTGGCCTGTGATAAAAAGCCTTCTGTTTCGAGTGCCAAACCTTTCAGGGGAGCATTTTCAAGCTTTTGGCACCATTTTTGAGTGAATTGCCAAAAGTCAGATTTTTGCTGAAATTGTGACCCCGGGGCTTAGGGATTTTTTCAAAAAAATATTTTCTGCCGGTTAAGTTTTTGAGGGTTGATTTCTTGTCCTGTGATAAAACGCCTTCTGTTTCCATCACCAAACCTTTCAGGAGAGCATTTTCAACCTTTTGGCACCATTTTGGAGTGAATTGCCAAAAGTCAGATTTTTCCTGAAATTGTGACCCCGGGGCTTAGGGATTTTTTCAAAAAATAATTTTCTGCCGGTTAGGTTTTTGAGGGCTGATTTCTTGTCCTGCGATAAAAAGCCTTCTGTTTCTATCACCAAAGCTTTCAGGGGATCATTTTCAACCTTTTTACGCCATTTTTGAGTGAATTGCCAAAAGTCATATTTTTGCTGAAATTGTGACCCCGGGGCTTAGGGATTTTTTCAAAAAAATATTTTCTGCCGGTTAAGTTTTTGAGGGCTGATTTCTTGTCCTGTGATAAAAAGCCTTCTGTTTCGAGTGCCAAACCTTTCAGGGGATGTTTTTCATCCTTTTTGCACCATTTTTGAGTGAACTGCCAAAAGTCAGATTTTTGCTGAAATTGTGACCCCGGGGCTTAGGGATTTTTTCAAAAAAATATTTTCTGCTGGTAAAGTTTTTGAGGGCTGATTGCTTGTCCTGTGATAAAAAGCCTTCTGTTTCCATCGCCAAACCTTTCAGGAGAGCATTTTCAAGCTTTTGGCACCATTTTTGAGTGAATTGCCAAAAGTCAGATTTTTGCTGAAATTGTGACCCCGGGGCTTAGGGTTTTTTTCAAAAAAATATTTTCTGCCGGTTAAGTTTTTGAGGGCTGATTTCTTGTCCTGTGATAAAACACCTTCTGTTTCCATCACCAAATCTTTCAGGGGATCATTTTCAACCTTTTGGCACCATTTTGGAGTGAATTGCCAAAAGTCATATTTTTGCTGAAATTGTGACCCCGGGGCTTAGGGATTTTTTCAAAAAAATATTTTCTGCCGGTTAAGTTTTTGAGGGCTGATTTCTTGTCCTGTGATAAAAAGCCTTCTGTTTCGAGTGCCAAACCTTTCAGGGGAGCATTTGCAAGCTTTTGGCACCATTTTGGAGTGAATTGCCATAAGTCAGATTTTTGCTGAAATTGTGTCCCCAGGGCTTAGGGATTTTTTCAAAAAAATATTTTCTGCCGGTTAGGTTTTTGAGGGCTGATTTCTTGTCCTGCGATAAAAAGCCTTCTGTTTCTATCACCAAAGCTTTCAGGGGATCATTTTCAGCCTTTTTACACCATTTTTGAGTGAATTGCCAAAAGTCATATTTTTGCTGAAATTGTGACCCCGGGGCTTAGGGATTTTTTTAAAAAAAATATTTTCTGCCGATTAGGTGTTTGAGGGCTGATTTCTTGTCCTGCGATAAAAAGCCTTCTGTTTCTATCACCAAAGCTTTCAGGGGATCATTTTCAGCCTTTTTACACCATTTTTGAGTGAATTGCCAAAAGTCATATTTTTGCTGAAATTGTGACCCCGGGGCTTAGGGATTTTTTTTAAAAAAATATTTTCTGCCGATTAGGTGTTTGAGGGCTGATTTCTTGTCCTGCGATAAAAAGCCTTCTGTTTCTATCACCAAAGCTTTCAGGGGATCATTTTCAACCTTTTTACACCATTTTTGAGTGAATTGCCAAAAGTCATATTTTTGCTGAAATTGTGACCCCGGGGCTTTGGGATTTTTTCAAAAAAATATTTTCTGCCGGTTAAGTTTTTGAGGGCTGATTTCTTGTCCTGTGATAAAAAGCCTTCTGTTTCGAGTGCCAAACCTTTCAGGGGATGTTTTTCAACCTTTTTACACCATTTTTGAGTGAACTGCCAAAAGTCAAATTTTTGCTGAAATTGTGACCCCGGGGCTTAGGGATTTTTTCAAAAAAATATTTTCTGCCGGTAAAGTTTTTGAGGGCTGATTGCTTGGCCTGTGATAAAAAGCCTTCTGTTTCGAGTGCCAAACCTTTCAGGGGAGCATTTTCAAGCTTTTGGCACCATTTTTGAGTGAATTGCCAAAAGTCAGATTTTTGCTGAAATTGTGACCCCGGGGCTTAGGGATTTTTTCAAAAAAATATTTTCTGCCGGTTAAGTTTTTGAGGGTTGATTTCTTGTCCTGTGATAAAACGCCTTCTGTTTCCATCACCAAACCTTTCAGGAGAGCATTTTCAACCTTTTGGCACCATTTTGGAGTGAATTGCCAAAAGTCAGATTTTTCCTGAAATTGTGACCCCGGGGCTTAGGGATTTTTTCAAAAAATAATTTTCTGCCGGTTAGGTTTTTGAGGGCTGATTTCTTGTCCTGCGATAAAAAGCCTTCTGTTTCTATCACCAAAGCTTTCAGGGGATCATTTTCAACCTTTTTACGCCATTTTTGAGTGAATTGCCAAAAGTCATATTTTTGCTGAAATTGTGACCCCGGGGCTTAGGGATTTTTTCAAAAAAATATTTTCTGCCGGTTAAGTTTTTGAGGGCTGATTTCTTGTCCTGTGATAAAAAGCCTTCTGTTTCGAGTGCCAAACCTTTCAGGGGATGTTTTTCATCCTTTTTGCACCATTTTTGAGTGAACTGCCAAAAGTCAGATTTTTGCTGAAATTGTGACCCCGGGGCTTAGGGATTTTTTCAAAAAAATATTTTCTGCTGGTAAAGTTTTTGAGGGCTGATTGCTTGTCCTGTGATAAAAAGCCTTCTGTTTCCATCGCCAAACCTTTCAGGAGAGCATTTTCAAGCTTTTGGCACCATTTTTGAGTGAATTGCCAAAAGTCAGATTTTTGCTGAAATTGTGACCCCGGGGCTTAGGGTTTTTTTCAAAAAAATATTTTCTGCCGGTTAAGTTTTTGAGGGCTGATTTCTTGTCCTGTGATAAAACACCTTCTGTTTCCATCACCAAATCTTTCAGGGGATCATTTTCAACCTTTTGGCACCATTTTGGAGTGAATTGCCAAAAGTCATATTTTTGCTGAAATTGTGACCCCGGGGCTTAGGGATTTTTTCAAAAAAATATTTTCTGCCGGTTAAGTTTTTGAGGGCTGATTTCTTGTCCTGTGATAAAAAGCCTTCTGTTTCGAGTGCCAAACCTTTCAGGGGAGCATTTGCAAGCTTTTGGCACCATTTTGGAGTGAATTGCCATAAGTCAGATTTTTGCTGAAATTGTGTCCCCAGGGCTTAGGGATTTTTTCAAAAAAATATTTTCTGCCGGTTAGGTTTTTGAGGGCTGATTTCTTGTCCTGCGATAAAAAGCCTTCTGTTTCTATCACCAAAGCTTTCAGGGGATCATTTTCAGCCTTTTTACACCATTTTTGAGTGAATTGCCAAAAGTCATATTTTTGCTGAAATTGTGACCCCGGGGCTTAGGGATTTTTTTAAAAAAAATATTTTCTGCCGATTAGGTGTTTGAGGGCTGATTTCTTGTCCTGCGATAAAAAGCCTTCTGTTTCTATCACCAAAGCTTTCAGGGGATCATTTTCAACCTTTTTACACCATTTTTGAGTGAATTGCCAAAAGTCATATTTTTGCTGAAATTGTGACCCCGGGGCTTTGGGATTTTTTCAAAAAAATATTTTCTGCCGGTTAAGTTTTTGAGGGCTGATTTCTTGTCCTGTGATAAAAAGCCTTCTGTTTCGAGTGCCAAACCTTTCAGGGGATGTTTTTCAACCTTTTTACACCATTTTTGAGTGAACTGCCAAAAGTCAAATTTTTGCTGAAATTGTGACCCCGGGGCTTAGGGATTTTTTCAAAAAAATATTTTCTGCCGGTAAAGTTTTTGAGGGCTGATTGCTTGGCCTGTGATAAAAAGCCTTCTGTTTCGAGTGCCAAACCTTTCAGGGGAGCATTTTCAAGCTTTTGGCACCATTTTTGAGTGAATTGCCAAAAGTCAGATTTTTGCTGAAATTGTGACCCCGGGGCTTAGGGATTTTTTCAAAAAAATATTTTCTGCCGGTTAAGTTTTTGAGGGCTGATTTCTTGTCCTGTGATAAAACGCCTTCTGTTTCCATCACCAAACCTTTCAGGAGAGCATTTTCAACCTTTTGGCACCATTTTGGAGTGAATTGCCAAAAGTCAGATTTTTCCTGAAATTGTGACCCCGGGGCTTAGGGATTTTTTCAAAAAATAATTTTCTGCCGGTTAGGTTTTTGAGGGCTGATTTCTTGTCCTGCGATAAAAAGCCTTCTGTTTCTATCACCAAAGCTTTCAGGGGATCATTTTCAACCTTTTTACGCCATTTTTGAGTGAATTGCCAAAAGTCATATTTTTGCTGAAATTGTGACCCCGGGGCTTAGGGATTTTTTCAAAAAAATATTTTCTGCCGGTTAAGTTTTTGAGGGCTGATTTCTTGTCCTGTGATAAAAAGCCTTCTGTTTCGAGTGCCAAACCTTTCAGGGGATGTTTTTCATCCTTTTTGCACCATTTTTGAGTGAACTGCCAAAAGTCAGATTTTTGCTGAAATTGTGACCCCGGGGCTTAGGGATTTTTTCAAAAAAATATTTTCTGCTGGTAAAGTTTTTGAGGGCTGATTGCTTGTCCTGTGATAAAAAGCCTTCTGTTTCGAGTGCCAAACCTTTCAGGAGAGCATTTTCAAGCTTTTGGCACCATTTTTGAGTGAATTGCCAAAAGTCAGATTTTTGCTGAAATTGTGACCCCGGGGCTTAGGGATTTTTTCAAAAAAAATATTTTCTGCCGGTTAAGTTTTTGAGGGCTGATTTCTTGTCCTGTGATAAAAAGCCTTCTGTTTCCATCGCCAAACCTTTCAGGAGAGCATTTTCAAGCTTTTGGCACCATTTTTGAGTGAATTGCCAAAAGTCAGATTTTTGCTGAAATTGTGACCCCGGGGCTTAGGGTTTTTTTCAAAAAAATATTTTCTGCCGGTTAAGTTTTTGAGGGCTGATTTCTTGTCCTGTGATAAAACACCTTCTGTTTCCATCACCAAATCTTTCAGGGGATCATTTTCAACCTTTTGGCACCATTTTGGAGTGAATTGCCAAAAGTCATATTTTTGCTGAAATTGTGACCCTGGGGCTTAGGGATTTTTTCAAAAAAATATTTTCTGCCGGTTAAGTTTTTGAGGGCTGATTTCTTGTCCTGTGATAAAAAGCCTTCTGTTTCGAGTGCCAAACCTTTCAGGGGAGCATTTGCAAGCTTTTGGCACCATTTTGGAGTGAATTGCCATAAGTCAGATTTTTGCTGAAATTGTGTCCCCAGGGCTTAGGGATTTTTTCAAAAAAATATTTTCTGCCGGTTAAGTTTTTGAGGGCTGATTTCTTGTCCTGTGATAAAAAGCCTTCTGTTTCCATCGCCAAACCTTTCAGGAGAGCATTTTCAAGCTTCTTGTACCATTTTTGAGTGAATTGCCAAAAGTCAGATTTTTGCTGAAATTGTGACCCCGGGGCTTAGGGATTTTTTCAAAAAAATATTTTCTGCCGGTTAAGTTTTTGAGGGCTGATTTCTTGTCCTGTGATAAAAAGCCTTCTGTTTCTATCACAAAGCTTTCAGGGCATCATTTTCAAGCTTCTTGCACCATTTTTGAGTGAATTGCCAAAAGTCAGATTTTTGCTGAAATTGTGACCCCGGGGCTTAGGGATTTTTTCAAAAAAATATTTTCTACCGGTTAAGTTTTTGAGGGCTGATTTCTTGTCCTGTGATAAAACGCCTTCTGTTTCCATCACCAAACCTTTCAGGAGAGCATTTTCAACCTTTTGGCACCATTTTGGAGTGAATTGCCAAAAGTCAGATTTTTCCTGAAATTGTGACCCCGGGGCTTAGGGATTTTTTCAAAAAATAATTTTCTGCCGGTTAGGTTTTTGAGGGCTGATTTCTTGTCCTGCGATAAAAAGCCTTCTGTTTCTATCACCAAAGCTTTCAGGGGATCATTTTCAACCTTTTTACGCCATTTTTGAGTGAATTGCCAAAAGTCATATTTTTGCTGAAATTGTGACCCCGGGGCTTAGGGATTTTTTCAAAAAAATATTTTCTGCCGGTTAAGTTTTTGAGGGCTGATTTCTTGTCCTGTGATAAAAAGCCTTCTGTTTCGAGTGCCAAACCTTTCAGGGGAGCATTTTCAAGTTTTTGGCACCATTTTTGAGTGAATTGCCAAAAGTCAGATTTTTGATGAAATTGTGACCCCGGGGCTTAGGGATTTTTTCAAAAAAAAAATTCTGCCGGTTAGGTTTTTGAGGGCTGATTTCTTGTCCTGCGATAAAAAGCCTTCTGTTTCTATCACCAAAGCTTTCAGAGGATCATTTTCAACCTTTTTACACCATTTTTGAGTGAATTGCCAAAAGTCATATTTTTGCTGAAATTGTGACCCCGGGGCTTAGGGATTTTTTCAAAAAAATATTTTCTGCCGGTTAGGTTTTTGAGGGCTGATTTCTTGTCCTGCGATAAAAAGCCTTCTATTTCTATCACCAAAGCTTTCAGGGGATCATTTTCAACCTTTTTACACCATTTTTGAGTGAATTGCCAAAAGTCAGATTTTTGCTGAAATTGTGACCCCGGTGCTTAGGGATTTTTTCAAAAAAATATTTTCTGCCGGTTAAGTTTTTGAGGGCTGATTTCTTGTCCTGTGATAAAAAGCCTTCTGTTTCGAGTGCCAAACCTTTCAGGGGAGCATTTTCAAGCGTTTGGCACCATTTTTGAGTGAATTGCCAAAAGTCAGATTTTTGCTGAAATTGTGACCCCGGGGCTTAGGGATTTTTTCAAAAAAATATTTTCTGCCGGTTAAGTTTTTGAGGGCTGATTTCTTGTCCTGTGATAAAAAGCCTTCTGTTTCCATCGCCAAACCTTTCAGGAGAGCATTTTCAAGCTTCTTGTACCATTTTTGAGTGAATTGCCAAAAGTCAGATTTTTGCTGAAATTGTGACCCCGGGGCTTAGGGATTTTTTCAAAAAAATATTTTCTGCCGGTTAAGTTTTTGAGGGCTGATTTCTTGTCCTGTGATAAAAAGCCTTCTGTTTCTATCACAAAGCTTTCAGGGCATCATTTTCAAGCTTCTTGCACCATTTTTGAGTGAATTGCCAAAAGTCAGATTTTTGCTGAAATTGTGACCCCGGGGCTTAGGGATTTTTTCAAAAAAATATTTTCTACCGGTTAAGTTTTTGAGGGTTGATTTCTTGTCCTGTGATAAAACGCATTCTGTTTCCATCACCAAACCTTTCAGGAGAGCATTTTCAACCTTTTGGCACCATTTTGGAGTGAATTGCCAAAAGTCAGATTTTTCCTGAAATTGTGACCCCGGGGCTTAGGGATTTTTTCAAAAAATAATTTTCTGCCGGTTAGGTTTTTGAGGGCTGATTTCTTGTCCTGCGATAAAAAGCCTTCTGTTTCTATCACCAAAGCTTTCAGGGGATCATTTTCAACCTTTTTACGCCATTTTTGAGTGAATTGCCAAAAGTCATATTTTTGCTGAAATTGTGACCCCGGGGCTTAGGGATTTTTTCAAAAAAATATTTTCTGCCGGTTAAGTTTTTGAGGGCTGATTTCTTGTCCTGTGATAAAAAGCCTTCTGTTTCGAGTGCCAAACCTTTCAGGGGAGCATTTTCAAGTTTTTGGCACCATTTTTGAGTGAATTGCCAAAAGTCAGATTTTTGATGAAATTGTGACCCCGGGGCTTAGGGATTTTTTCAAAAAAAAAATTCTGCCGGTTAGGTTTTTGAGGGCTGATTTCTTGTCCTGCGATAAAAAGCCTTCTGTTTCTATCACCAAAGCTTTCAGAGGATCATTTTCAACCTTTTTACACCATTTTTGAGTGAATTGCCAAAAGTCATATTTTTGCTGAAATTGTGACCCCGGGGCTTAGGGATTTTTTCAAAAAAATATTTTCTGCCGGTTAGGTTTTTGAGGGCTGATTTCTTGTCCTGCGATAAAAAGCCTTCTATTTCTATCACCAAAGCTTTCAGGGGATCATTTTCAACCTTTTTACACCATTTTTGAGTGAATTGCCAAAAGTCAGATTTTTGCTGAAATTGTGACCCCGGTGCTTAGGGATTTTTTCAAAAAAATATTTTCTGCCGGTTAAGTTTTTGAGGGCTGATTTCTTGTCCTGTGATAAAAAGCCTTCTGTTTCGAGTGCCAAACCTTTCAGGGGAGCATTTTCAAGCGTTTGGCACCATTTTTGAGTGAATTGCCAAAAGTCAGATTTTTGCTGAAATTGTGACCCCGGGGCTTAGGGATTTTTTCAAAAAAATATTTTCTGCCGGTTAAGTTTTTGAGGGCTGATTTCTTGTCCTGTGATAAAAAGCCTTCTGTTTCCATCGCCAAACCTTTCAGGAGAGCATTTTCAAGCTTCTTGTACCATTTTTGAGTGAATTGCCAAAAGTCAGATTTTTGCTGAAATTGTGACCCCGGGGCTTAGGGATTTTTTCAAAAAAATATTTTCTGCCGGTTAAGTTTTTGAGGGCTGATTTCTTGTCCTGTGATAAAAAGCCTTCTGTTTCTATCACAAAGCTTTCAGGGCATCATTTTCAAGCTTCTTGCACCATTTTTGAGTGAATTGCCAAAAGTCAGATTTTTGCTGAAATTGTGACCCCGGGGCTTAGGGATTTTTTCAAAAAAATATTTTCTACCGGTTAAGTTTTTGAGGGTTGATTTCTTGTCCTGTGATAAAACGCCTTCTGTTTCCATCACCAAACCTTTCAGGAGAGCATTTTCAACCTTTTGGCACCATTTTGGAGTGAATTGCCAAAAGTCAGATTTTTCCTGAAATTGTGACCCCGGGGCTTAGGGATTTTTTCAAAAAATAATTTTCTGCCGGTTAGGTTTTTGAGGGCTGATTTCTTGTCCTGCGATAAAAAGCCTTCTGTTTCTATCACCAAAGCTTTCAGGGGATCATTTTCAACCTTTTTACACCATTTTTGAGTGAATTGCCAAAAGTCATATTTTTGCTGAAATTGTGACCCCGGGGCTTAGGGATTTTTTCAAAAAAATATTTTCTGCCGGTTAAGTTTTTGAGGGCTGATTTCTTGTCCTGTGATAAAAAGCCTTCTGTTTCCATCGCCAAACCTTTCAGGAGAGCATGTTCAACCTTTTTGCACCATTTTTGAGTGAATTGCCAAAAGTCAGATTTTTGCTGAAATTGTGACCCCGGGGCTTAGGGATTTTTCCAAAAAAATATTTCCTGCCGGTTAAGTTTTTGAGGGCTGATTTCTTGTCCTGTGATAAAAAGCCTTCTGTTTCTATCACCAAAGCTTTCAGGGGATCATTTTCAACCTTTTTACACCATTTTTGAGTGAATTGCCAAAAGTCATATTTTTGCTGAAATTGTGACCCCGGGGCTTAGGGATTTTTTCAAAAAAATATTTTCTGCCTGTTAAGTTTTTGAGGGCTGATTTCTTGTCCTGTGATAAAAAGCCTTCTGTTTCGAGTGCCAAACCTTTCAGGAGAGCATTTTCAACCTTTTTGCACCATTTTTGAGTGAATTGCCAAAAGTCAGATTTTTGCTGAAATTGTGACCCCGGGGCTTAGGGATTTTTTCAAAAAAATATTTTCTGCCGGTTAAGTTTTTGAGGGCTGATTTCTTGTCCTATGATAAAAAGCCTTCTGTTTCGAGTGCCAAACCTTTCAGGGAATCATTTACAACCTTTTTGCACCATTTTTGAGTGAATTGCCAAAAGTAAGATTTTTGCTGAAATTGTGACCCCGGGGCTTAGGGATTTTTTCAAAAAAATATTTCCTGCCGGTTAAGTTTTTGAGGGCTGATTTCTTGTCCTGTGATAAAAAGCCTTCTGTTTCCATCGCCAAACCTTTCAGGAGAGCATTTTCAAGCTTTTGGCACCATTTTGGAGTGAATTGCCAAAAGTCATATTTTTGCTGAAATTGTGACCCCGGGGCTTAGGGATTTTTTCAAAAAAATATTTTCTGCCGGTTAAGTTTTTGAGGGCTGATTTCTTGTCCTGTGATAAAAAGCCTTCTGTTTCGAGTGCCAAACCTTTCAGGGGATGTTTTTCAACCTTTTTGCACCATTTCTGAGTGAATTGCCAAAAGTCATATTTTTGCTGAAATTGTGACCCCGGGCCTTAAGGATTTTTTCAAAAAAATATTTTCTGCCGGTTAAGTTTTTGAGGGCTGATTTCTTGTCCTGTGATAAAAAGCCTTCTGTTTCCATCGCCAAACCTTTCAGGAGAGCATTTTCAAGCTTTTGGCACCATTTTGGAGTGAATTGCCAAAAGTCAGATTTTTGCTGAAATTGTGACCCCGGGGCTTAGGGATTTTTTCAAAAAAATATTTTCTGCCGGTTAAGTTTTTGAGGGCTGATTTCTTGTCCTGTGATAAAAAGCCTTCTGTTTCGAGTACCAAACCTTTCAGGGGATGTTTTTCAACCTTTTTGCACCATTTTTGAGTGAATTGCCAAAAGTCAGATTTTTGCTGAAATTGTGACCCCGGGGCTTAGGGATTTTTCCAAAAAAATATTTCCTGCCGGTTAAGTTTTTGAGGGCTGATTGCTTGTCCTGTGATAAAAAGCCTTCTGTTTCCATCGCCAAACCTTTCAGGAGAGCATTTTCAAGCTTTTGGCATCATTTTTGAGTGAATTGCCAAAAGTCAGATTTTTGCTGAAATTGTGACCCCGGGGCTTAGGGATTTTTTCAAAAAAATATTTTCTGCCGGTTAGGTTTTTGAGGGCTGATTTCTAGTCCTGCGATAAAAAGCCTTCTGTTTCTATCACCAAAGCTTTCAGGGGATCATTTTCAACCTTTTTACACGATTTTTGAGTGAATTGCCAAAAGTCATATTTTTGCTGAAATTGTGACCCCGGGCCTTAAGGATTTTTTCAAAAAAATATTTTCTGCCGGTTAAGTTTTTGAGGGCTGATTTCTTGTCCTGTGATAAAAAGCCTTCTGTTTCCATCGCCAAACCTTTCAGGAGAGCATTTTCAAGCTTTTGGCACCATTTTGGAGTGAATTGCCAAAAGTCAGATTTTTGCTGAAATTGTGACCCCGGGGCTTAGGGATTTTTTCAAAAAAATATTTCCTGCCGGTTAAGTTTTTGAGGGCTGATTTCTTGTCCTGTGATAAAAAGCCTTCTGTTTCGAGTGCCAAACCTTTCAGGGGATCATTTACAACCTTTTTGCACCATTTTTGAGTGAATTGCCAAAAGTAAGATTTTTGCTGAAATTGTGACCCCGGGGCTTAGGGATTTTTTCAAAAAAATATTTTCTGCCGGTTAAGTTTTTGAGGGCTGATTGCTTGTCCTGTGATAAAAAGCCTTCTGTTTCCATCGCCAAACCTTTCAGGAGAGCATTTTCAAGCTTTTGGCACCATTTTGGAGTGAATTGCCAAAAGTCAGATTTTTGCTGAAATTGTGACCCCGGGGCTTAGGGATTTTTTCAAAAAAATATTTTCTGCCGGTTAAGTTTTTGAGGGCTGATTTCTTGTCCTGTGATAAAAAGCCTTCTGTTTCGAGTGCCAAACCTTTCAGGGGATGTTTTTCAACCTTTTTGCACCATTTCTGAGTGAATTGCCAAAAGTCATATTTTTGCTGAAATTGTGACCCCGGGCCTTAAGGATTTTTCCAAAAAAATATTTCCTGCCGGTTAAGTTTTTGAGGGCTGATTTCTTGTCCTGTGATAAAAAGCCTTCTGTTTCCATCGCCAAACCTTTCAGGAGAGCATTTCAAGCTTTTGGCACCATTTTTGAGTGAATTGCCAAAAGTCAGATTTTTGCTGAAATTGTGACCCCGGCTTAGGGATTTTTTCAAAAAAATATTTTCTGCCGGTTAGGTTTTTGAGGGCTGATTTCTAGTCCTGCGATAAAAAGCCTTCTGTTTCTATCACCAAAGCTTTCAGGGGATCATTTTCAACCTTTTTACACGATTTTTGAGTGAATTGCCAAAAGTCAGAGTTTTGCTGAAATTGTGACCCCGGGCCTTAAGGATTTTTTCAAAAAAATATTTTCTGCCGGTTAAGTTTTTGAGGGCTGATTTCTTGTCCTGTGATAAAAAGCCTTCTGTTTCGAGTGCCAAACCTTTCAGGGGAGCATTTTCAAGCTTTTGGCACCATTTTTGAGTGAATTGCCAAAAGTCAGATTTTTGATGAAATTGTGACCCCGGGGCTTAGGGATTTTTTCAAAAAAATATTTCCTGCCGGGTAAGTTTTTGAGGGCTTATTTCTTGACCTGTGTTAAAAAGCTTTCTGTTTCGAGTGCCAAACGTTTCAGGAGAGCATTTCCAAGCTTTTTGCACCATTTTTGAGTGAATTGCCAAAAGTCAGTTTTTTGCTGAAATTGTGACCCCGGGGCTTAGGGATTTTTTCAAAAAAATAATTTCTGCCCGTTAAGTTTTTGAGGGCTGATTTCTTGTCCTGTGATAAAAAGCCTTCTGTTTCGAGTGCCAAACCTTTCAGGGGATCATTTCCAACCTTTTTGCACCATTTTTGAGTAAATTGCCAAAAGTCAGATTTTTGCTGAAATTGTGACCCCTTGGCTTAGGGTTTTTTCCAAAAACATATTTCCTGCCAGGTAAGTTTTTGAGGTCTTATTTCTTGACCTGTGATAAAAAGCTTTCTGTTTCGAGTGCCAAACGTTTCAGGAGAGCATTTTCAAGCTTTTTGCACCATTTTTGAGTGAATTGCCAAAAGTCAGTTTTTTACTGAAATTGTGACCCCGGGGCTTAGGGATTTTTTCAAAAAAATATTTTCTGCCGGTTAAATTTTTGAGGGCTGATTTCTTGTCCTGTGATAAAAAGCCTTCTGTTTCGAGTGCCAAACCTTTCAGGGGAGCATTTTCAAGCTTTTGGCACCATTTTTGAGTGAATTGCCAAAAGTCAGATTTTTGCTGAAATTTTGACCCCGGGGCTTAGGGATTTTTTCAAAAAAATATTTTCCGCAGGTTAAGTTTTTGAGGTCTGATTTCTTGTCCTGTGATAAGAAGCCTTCTGTTTCCATCGCCAAACCTTTCAGGGGAGCATTTTCAAGCTTTTGGCACCATTTTTGAGTGAATTGCCAAAAGTCAGATTTTTGCTGAAATTGTGACCCCGGGGCTTAGGGATTTTTTCAAAAAAATATTTTCTGCCGGTTAAATTTTTGAGGGCTGATTTCTTGTCCTGTGATAAAAAGCCTTCTGTTTCGAGTGCCAAACCTTTCAGGGGATGTTTTTCAACCTTTTTGCACCATTTTTGAGTGAATTGCCAAAAGTCAGATTTTTGCTGAAATTGTGACCCCGGGGCTTAGGGATTTTTCCAAAAAAATATTTCCTGCCGGTTAAGTTTTTGAGGGCTGATTGCTTGTCCTGTGATAAAAAGCCTTCTGTTTCCATCGCCAAACCTTTCAGGAGAGCATTTTCAAGCTTTTGGCACCATTTTTGAGTGAATTGCCAAAAGTCAGATTTTTGCTGAAATTGTGACCCCGGGGCTTAGGGATTTTTTCAAAAAAATATTTTCTGCCGGTTAAGTTTTTGAGGGCTGATTGCTTGTCCTGTGATAAAAAGCCTTCTGTTTCCATCGCCAAACCTTTCAGGAGAGCATTTTCAAGCTTTTGGCACCATTTTTGAGTGAATTGCCAAAAGTCAGATTTTTGCTGAAATTGTGACCCCGGGGCTTAGGGATTTTTCCAAAAAAATATTTCCTGCCGGTTAAGTTTTTGAGGGCTGATTGCTTGTCCTGTGATAAAAAGCCTTCTGTTTCCATCGCCAAACCTTTCAGGAGAGCATTTTCAAGCTTTTGGCACCATTTTTGAGTGAATTGCCAAAAGTCAGATTTTTGCTGAAATTGTGACCCCGGGGCTTAGGGATTTTTTCAAAAAAATATTTTCTGCCGGTTAGGTTTTTGAGGGCTGATTTCTAGTCCTGTGATAAAAAGCCTTCTGTTTCGAGTGCCAAACCTTTCAGGGGATCATTTACAACCTTTTTGCACCATTTTTGAGTGAATTGCCAAAAGTAAGATTTTTGCTGAAATTGTGACCCCGGGGCTTAGGGATTTTTTCAAAAAAATATTTTCTGCCGGTTAAGTTTTTGAGGGCTGATTGCTTGTCCTGTGATAAAAAGCCTTCTGTTTCCATCGCCAAACCTTTCAGGAGAGCATTTTCAAGCTTTTGGCACCATTTTGGAGTGAATTGCCAAAAGTCAGATTTTTGCTGAAATTGTGACCCCGGGGCTTAGGGATTTTTTCAAAAAAATATTTTCTGCCGGTTAAGTTTTTGAGGGCTGATTTCTTGTCCTGTGATAAAAAGCCTTCTGTTTCGAGTGCCAAACCTTTCAGGGGATGTTTTTCAACCTTTTTGCACCATTTCTGAGTGAATTGCCAAAAGTCATATTTTTGCTGAAATTGTGACCCCGGGCCTTAAGGATTTTTCCAAAAAAATATTTCCTGCCGGTTAAGTTTTTGAGGGCTGATTTCTTGTCCTGTGATAAAAAGCCTTCTGTTTCCATCGCCAAACCTTTCAGGAGAGCATTTCAAGCTTTTGGCACCATTTTTGAGTGAATTGCCAAAAGTCAGATTTTTGCTGAAATTGTGACCCCGGGGCTTAGGGATTTTTTCAAAAAAATATTTTCTGCCGGTTAGGTTTTTGAGGGCTGATTTCTAGTCCTGCGATAAAAAGCCTTCTGTTTCTATCACCAAAGCTTTCAGGGGATCATTTTCAACCTTTTTACACGATTTTTGAGTGAATTGCCAAAAGTCATATTTTTGCTGAAATTGTGACCCCGGGCCTTAAGGATTTTTTCAAAAAAATATTTTCTGCCGGTTAAGTTTTTGAGGGCTGATTTCTTGTCCTGTGATAAAAAGCCTTCTGTTTCGAGTGCCAAACCTTTCAGGGGATCATTTACAACCTTTTTGCACCATTTTTGAGTGAATTGCCAAAAGTAAGATTTTTGCTGAAATTGTGACCCCGGGGCTTAGGGATTTTTTCAAAAAAATATTTTCTGCCGGTTAAGTTTTTGAGGGCTGATTTCTTGTCCTGTGATAAAAAGCCTTCTGTTTCCATCGCCAAACCTTTCAGGAGAGCATTTTCAAGCTTTTGGCACCATTTTGGAGTGAATTGCCAAAAGTCAGATTTTTGCTGAAATTGTGACCCCGGGGCTTAGGGATTTTTTCAAAAAAAATATTTTCTGCCGGTTAAGTTTTTGAGGGCTGATTTCTTGTCCTGTGATAAAAAGCCTTCTGTTTCGAGTGCCAAACCTTTCAGGGGATGTTTTTCAACCTTTTTGCACCATTTCTGAGTGAATTGCCAAAAGTCATATTTTTGCTGAAATTGTGACCCCGGGCCTTAAGGATTTTTTCAAAAAAATATTTTCTGCCGGTTAAGTTTTTGAGGGCTGATTTCTTGTCCTGTGATAAAAAGCCTTCTGTTTCCATCGCCAAACCTTTCAGGAGAGCATTTTCAAGCTTTTGGCACCATTTTGGAGTGAATTGCCAAAAGTCATATTTTTGCTGAAATTGTGACCCCGGGGCTTAGGGATTTTTTCAAAAAAATATTTTCTGCCGGTTAAGTTTTTGAGGGCTGATTTCTTGTCCTGTGATAAAAAGCCTTCTGTTTCCATCGCCAAACCTTTCAGGAGAGCATTTTCAAGCTTTTGGCACCATTTTGGAGTGAATTGCCAAAAGTCATATTTTTGCTGAAATTGTGACCCCGGGGCTTAGGGATTTTTTCAAAAAAATATTTTCTGCCGGTTAAGTTTTTGAGGGCTGATTTCTTGTCCTGTGATAAAAAGCCTTCTGTTTCGAGTGCCAAACCTTTCAGGGGATGTTTTTCAACCTTTTTGCACCATTTCTGAGTGAATTGCCAAAAGTCATATTTTTGCTGAAATTGTGACCCCGGGCCTTAAGGATTTTTTCAAAAAAATATTTTCTGCCGGTTAAGTTTTTGAGGGCTGATTTCTTGTCCTGTGATAAAAAGCCTTCTGTTTCCATCGCCAAACCTTTCAGGAGAGCATTTTCAAGCTTTTGGCACCATTTTGGAGTGAATTGCCAAAAGTCAGATTTTTGCTGAAATTGTGACCCCGGGGCTTAGGGATTTTTTCAAAAAAATATTTTCTGCCGGTTAAGTTTTTGAGGGCTGATTTCTTGTCCTGTGATAAAAAGCCTTCTGTTTCGAGTACCAAACCTTTCAGGGGATGTTTTTCAACCTTTTTGCACCATTTTTGAGTGAATTGCCAAAAGTCAGATTTTTGCTGAAATTGTGACCCCGGGGCTTAGGGATTTTTCCAAAAAAATATTTCCTGCCGGTTAAGTTTTTGAGGGCTGATTGCTTGTCCTGTGATAAAAAGCCTTCTGTTTCCATCGCCAAACCTTTCAGGAGAGCATTTTCAAGCTTTTGGCATCATTTTTGAGTGAATTGCCAAAAGTCAGATTTTTGCTGAAATTGTGACCCCGGGGCTTAGGGATTTTCTCAAAAAAATATTTTCTGCCGGTTAGGTTTTTGAGGGCTGATTTCTAGTCCTGCGATAAAAAGCCTTCTGTTTCTATCACCAAAGCTTTCAGGGGATCATTTTCAACCTTTTTACACGATTTTTGAGTGAATTGCCAAAAGTCATATTTTTGCTGAAATTGTGACCCCGGGCCTTAAGGATTTTTTCAAAAAAATATTTTCTGCCGGTTAAGTTTTTGAGGGCTGATTTCTTGTCCTGTGATAAAAAGCCTTCTGTTTCGAGTGCCAAACCTTTCAGGGGATCATTTACAACCTTTTTGCACCATTTTTGAGTGAATTGCCAAAAGTAAGATTTTTGCTGAAATTGTGACCCCGGGGCTTAGGGATTTTTTCAAAAAAATATTTTCTGCCGGTTAAGTTTTTGAGGGCTGATTGCTTGTCCTGTGATAAAAAGCCTTCTGTTTCCATCGCCAAACCTTTCAGGAGAGCATTTTCAAGCTTTTGGCACCATTTTGGAGTGAATTGCCAAAAGTCAGATTTTTGCTGAAATTGTGACCCCGGGGCTTAGGGATTTTTTCAAAAAAATATTTTCTGCCGGTTAAGTTTTTGAGGGCTGATTTCTTGTCCTGTGATAAAAAGCCTTCTGTTTCGAGTGCCAAACCTTTCAGGGGATGTTTTTCAACCTTTTTGCACCATTTCTGAGTGAATTGCCAAAAGTCATATTTTTGCTGAAATTGTGACCCCGGGCCTTAAGGATTTTTCCAAAAAAATATTTCCTGCCGGTTAAGTTTTTGAGGGCTGATTTCTTGTCCTGTGATAAAAAGCCTTCTGTTTCCATCGCCAAACCTTTCAGGAGAGCATTTCAAGCTTTTGGCACCATTTTTGAGTGAATTGCCAAAAGTCAGATTTTTGCTGAAATTGTGACCCCGGCTTAGGGATTTTTTCAAAAAAATATTTTCTGCCGGTTAGGTTTTTGAGGGCTGATTTCTAGTCCTGCGATAAAAAGCCTTCTGTTTCTATCACCAAAGCTTTCAGGGGATCATTTTCAACCTTTTTACACGATTTTTGAGTGAATTGCCAAAAGTCATATTTTTGCTGAAATTGTGACCCCGGGCCTTAAGGATTTTTTCAAAAAAATATTTTCTGCTGGTTAAGTTTTTGAGGGCTGATTTCTTGTCCTGTGATAAAAAGCCTTCTGTTTCGAGTGCCAAACCTTTCAGGGGAGCATTTTCAAGCTTTTGGCACCATTTTTGAGTGAATTGCCAAAAGTCAGATTTTTGATGAAATTGTGACCCCGGGGCTTAGGGATTTTTTCAAAAAAATATTTCCTGCCGGGTAAGTTTTTGAGGGCTTATTTCTTGACCTGTGTTAAAAAGCTTTCTGTTTCGAGTGCCAAACGTTTCAGGAGAGCATTTTCAAGCTTTTTGCACCATTTTTGAGTGAATTGCCAAAAGTCAGTTTTTTGCTGAAATTGTGACCCCGGGGCTTAGGGATTTTTTCAAAAAAATAATTTCTGCCGGTTAAGTTTTTGAGGGCTGATTTCTTGTCCTGTGATAAAAAGCCTTCTGTTTCGAGTGCCAAACCTTTCAGGGGATCATTTCCAACCTTTTTGCACCATTTTAGAGTAAATTGCCAAAAGTCAGATTTTTGCTGAAATTGTGACCCCTTGGCTTAGGGTTTTTTCCAAAAACATATTTCCTGCCAGGTAAGTTTTTGAGGTCTTATTTCTTGACCTGTGATAAAAAGCTTTCTGTTTCGAGTGCCAAACGTTTCAGGAGAGCATTTTCAAGCTTTTTGCACCATTTTTGAGTGAATTGCCAAAAGTCAGTTTTTTACTGAAATTGTGACCCCGGGGCTTAGGGATTTTTTCAAAAAAATATTTTCTGCCGGTTAAATTTTTGAGGGCTGATTTCTTGTCCTGTGATAAAAAGCCTTCTGTTTCGAGTGCCAAACCTTTCAGGGGATGTTTTTCAACCTTTTTGCACCATTTTTGAGTGAATTGCCAAAAGTCAGATTTTTGCTGAAATTTTGACCCCGGGGCTTAGGGATTTTTTCAAAAAAATATTTTCCGCAGGTTAAGTTTTTGAGGTCTGATTTCTTGTCCTGTGATAAGAAGCCTTCTGTTTCCATCGCCAAACCTTTCAGGAGAGCATTTTCAAGCTTTTGGCACCATTTTGGAGTGAATTGCCAAAAGTCAGATTTTTGCTGAAATTGTGACCCCGGGGCTTAGGGATTTTTTCAAAAAAATATTTTCTGCCGGTTAAGTTTTTGAGGGCTGATTTCTTGTCCTGTGATAAAAAGCCTTCTGTTTCGAGTACCAAACCTTTCAGGGGATGTTTTTCAACCTTTTTGCACCATTTTTGAGTGAATTGCCAAAAGTCAGATTTTTGCTGAAATTGTGACCCCGGGGCTTAGGGATTTTTCCAAAAAAATATTTCCTGCCGGTTAAGTTTTTGAGGGCTGATTGCTTGTCCTGTGATAAAAAGCCTTCTGTTTCCATCGCCAAACCTTTCAGGAGAGCATTTTCAAGCTTTTGGCATCATTTTTGAGTGAATTGCCAAAAGTCAGATTTTTGCTGAAATTGTGACCCCGGGGCTTAGGGATTTTTTCAAAAAAATATTTTCTGCCGGTTAGGTTTTTGAGGGCTGATTTCTAGTCCTGCGATAAAAAGCCTTCTGTTTCTATCACCAAAGCTTTCAGGGGATCATTTTCAAGCTTTTGGCACCATTTTTGAGTGAATTGCCAAAAGTAAGATTTTTGCTGAAATTGTGACCCCGGGGCTTAGGGATTTTTTCAAAAAAATATTTTCTGCCGGTTAAGTTTTTGAGGGCTGATTGCTTGTCCTGTGATCAAAAGCCTTCTGTTTCCATCGCCAAACCTTTCAGGAGAGCATTTTCAAGCTTTTGGCACCATTTTGGAGTGAATTGCCAAAAGTCAGATTTTTGCTGAAATTGTGACCCCGGGGCTTAGGGATTTTTTCAAAAAAATATTTTCTGCCGGTTAAGTTTTTGAGGGCTGATTTCTTGTCCTGTGATAAAAAGCCTTCTGTTTCGAGTGCCAAACCTTTCAGGGGATGTTTTTCAACCTTTTTGCACCATTTCTGAGTGAATTGCCAAAAGTCATATTTTTGCTGAAATTGTGACCCCAGGCCTTAAGGATTTTTCCAAAAAAATATTTCCTGCCGGGTAAGTTTTTGAGGGCTTATTTCTTGACCTGTGTTAAAAAGCTTTCTGTTTCGAGTGCCAAACGTTTCAGGAGAGCATTTTCAAGCTTTTTGCACCATTTTTGAGTGAATTGCCAAAAGTCAGTTTTTTGCTGAAATTGTGACCCCGGGGCTTAGGGATTTTTTCAAAAAAATAATTTCTGCCCGTTAAGTTTTTGAGGGCTGATTTCTTGTCCTGTGATAAAAAGCCTTCTGTTTCGAGTGCCAAACCTTTCAGGGGATCATTTCCAACCTTTTTGCACCATTTTTGAGTAAATTGCCAAAAGTCAGATTTTTGCTGAAATTGTGACCCCTTGGCTTAGGGTTTTTTCCAAAAACATATTTCCTGCCAGGTAAGTTTTTGAGGTCTTATTTCTTGACCTGTGATAAAAAGCTTTCTGTTTCGAGTGCCAAACGTTTCAGGAGAGCATTTTCAAGCTTTTTGCACCATTTTTGAGTGAATTGCCAAAAGTCAGTTTTTTACTGAAATTGTGACCCCGGGGCTTAGGGATTTTTTCAAAAAAATATTTTCTGCCGGTTAAATTTTTGAGGGCTGATTTCTTGTCCTGTGATAAAAAGCCTTCTGTTTCGAGTGCCAAACCTTTCAGGGGATGTTTTTCAACCTTTTTGCACCATTTTTGAGTGAATTGCCAAAAGTCAGATTTTTGCTGAAATTTTGACCCCGGGGCTTAGGGATTTTTTCAAAAAAATATTTTCCGCAGGTTAAGTTTTTGAGGTCTGATTTCTTGTCCTGTGATAAGAAGCCTTCTGTTTCCATCGCCAAACCTTTCAGGGGAGCATTTTCAAGCTTTTGGCACCATTTTTGAGTGAATTGCCAAAAATCAGATTTTTGCTGAAATTGTGACCCCGGGGCTTAGGGATTTTTTCAAAAAAATATTTTCTGCCGGTTAAATTTTTGAGGGCTGATTTCTTGTCCTGTGATAAAAAGCCTTCTGTTTCGAGTGCCAAACCTTTCAGGGGATGTTTTTCAACCTTTTTGCACCATTTTTGAGTGAATTGCCAAAAGTCAGATTTTTGCTGAAATTGTGACCCCGGGGCTTAGGGATTTTTCCAAAAAAATATTTCCTGCCGGTTAAGTTTTTGAGGGCTGATTTCTTGTCCTGTGATAAAAAGCCTTCTGTTTCCATCGCCAAACCTTTCAGGAGAGCATTTTCAAGCTTTTGGCACCATTTTTGAATGAATTGCCAAAAGTCAGATTTTTGCTGAAATTGTGACCCCGGGGCTTAGGGATTTTTTCAAAAAAATATTTTCTGCCGGTTAGGTTTTTGAGGGCTGATTTCTAGTCCTGTGATAAAAAGCCTTCTGTTTCGAGTGCCAAACCTTTCAGGGGATCATTTACAACCTTTTTGCACCATTTTTGAGTGAATTGCCAAAAGTAAGATTTTTGCTGAAATTGTGACCCCGGGGCTTAGGGATTTTTTCAAAAAAATATTTTCTGCCGGTTAAGTTTTTGAGGGCTGATTGCTTGTCCTGTGATAAAAAGCCTTCTGTTTCCATCGCCAAACCTTTCAGGAGAGCATTTTCAAGCTTTTGGCACCATTTTTGAGTGAACTGCCAAAAGTCAGATTTTTGCTGAAATTGTGACCCCAGGGCTTAGGGATTTTTTCAAAAAAATATTTTCTGCCGGTTAAATTTTTGAGGGCTGATTTCTTGTCCTGTGATAAAAAGCCTTCTGTTTCGAGTGCCAAACCTTTCAGGGGATGTTTTTCAACCTTTTTGCACCATTTTTGAGTGAATTGCCAAAAGTCAGATTTTTGCTGAAATTGTGTCCCCGGGGCTTAGGGATTTTTCCAAAAAAATATTTCCTGCCGGTTAAGTTTTTGAGGGCTTATTTCTTGACCTGTGATAGAAAGCTTTCTGTTTCGAGTGCCAAACCTTCCAGGAGAGCATTTTCAAGCTTTTGGCACCATTTTTGAGTGAATTGCCAAAAGTCAGATTTTTGCTGAAATTGTGACCCCGGGGCTTAGGGATTTTTTCAAAAAAATATTTTCTGCCGGTTAGGTTTTTGAGGGCTGATTTCTAGTCCTGCGATAAAAAGCCTTCTGTTTCTATCACCAAAGCTTTCAGGGGATCATTTTCAACCTTTTTACACGATTTTTGAGTGAATTGCCAAAAGTCATATTTTTGCTGAAATTGTGACCCCGGGCCTTAAGGATTTTTTCAAAAAAATATTTTCTGCCGGTTAAGTTTTTGAGGGCTGATTTCTTGTCCTGTGATAAAAAGCCTTCTGTTTCGAGTGCCAAACCTTTCAGGGGATGTTTTTCAACCTTTTTGCACCATTTCTGAGTGAATTGCCAAAAGTCATATTTTTGCTGAAATTGTGACCCCGGGCCTTAAGGATTTTTTCAAAAAAATATTTTCTGCCGGTTAAGTTTTTGAGGGCTGATTTCTTGTCCTGTGATAAAAAGCCTTCTGTTTCCATCGCCAAACCTTTCAGGAGAGCATTTTCAACCTTTTTGCACCATTTTGGAGTGAATTGCCAAAAGTCAGATTTTTGCTGAAATTGTGACCCCGGGGCTTAGGGATTTTTTCAAAAAAATATTTTCTGCCGGTTAAGTTTTTGAGGGCTGATTTCTTGTCCTGTGATAAAAAGCCTTCTGTTTCGAGTACCAAACCTTTCAGGGGATGTTTTTCAACCTTTTTGCACCATTTTTGAGTGAATTGCCAAAAGTCAGATTTTTGCTGAAATTATGACCCCGGGGCTTAGGGATTTTTCCAAAAAAATATTTCCTGCCGGTTAAGTTTTTGAGGGCTGATTTCTTGTCCTGTGATAAAAAGCCTTCTGTTTCCATCGCCAAACCTTTCAGGAGAGCATTTCAAGCTTTTGGCACCATTTTTGAGTGAATTGCCAAAAGTCAGATTTTTGCTGAAATTGTGACCCCGGGGCTTAGGGATTTTTTCAAAAAAATATTTTCTGCCGGTTAAGTTTTTGAGGGCTGATTTCTTGTCCTGTGATAAAAAGCCTTCTGTTTCGAGTGCCAAACCTTTCAGGGGATCATTTCCAACCTTTTTGCACCATTTTTGAGTAAATTGCCAAAAGTCAGATTTTTGCTGAAATTGTGACCCCTTGGCTTAGGGTTTTTTCCAAAAACATATTTCCTGCCAGGTAAGTTTTTGAGGTCTTATTTCTTGACCTGTGATAAAAAGCTTTCTGTTTCGAGTGCCAAACGTTTCAGGAGAGCATTTTCAAGCTTTTTGCACCATTTTTGAGTGAATTGCCAAAAGTCAGTTTTTTACTGAAATTGTGACCCCGGGGCTTAGGGATTTTTTCAAAAAAATATTTTCTGCCGGTTAAATTTTTGAGGGCTGATTTCTTGTCCTGTGATAAAAAGCCTTCTGTTTCGAGTGCCAAACCTTTCAGGGGATGTTTTTCAACCTTTTTGCACCATTTTTGAGTGAATTGCCAAAAGTCAGATTTTTGCTGAAATTTTGACCCCGGGGCTTAGGGATTTTTTCAAAAAAATATTTTCCGCAGGTTAAGTTTTTGAGGTCTGATTTCTTGTCCTGTGATAAGAAGCCTTCTGTTTCCATCGCCAAACCTTTCAGGGGAGCATTTTCAAGCTTTTGGCACCATTTTTGAGTGAATTGCCAAAAATCAGATTTTTGCTGAAATTGTGACCCCGGGGCTTAGGGATTTTTTCAAAAAAATATTTTCTGCCGGTTAAATTTTTGAGGGCTGATTTCTTGTCCTGTGATAAAAAGCCTTCTGTTTCGAGTGCCAAACCTTTCAGGGGATGTTTTTCAACCTTTTTGCACCATTTTTGAGTGAATTGCCAAAAGTCAGATTTTTGCTGAAATTGTGACCCCGGGGCTTAGGGATTTTTCCAAAAAAATATTTCCTGCCGGTTAAGTTTTTGAGGGCTGATTTCTTGTCCTGTGATAAAAAGCCTTCTGTTTCCATCGCCAAACCTTTCAGGAGAGCATTTTCAAGCTTTTGGCACCATTTTTGAATGAATTGCCAAAAGTCAGATTTTTGCTGAAATTGTGACCCCGGGGCTTAGGGATTTTTTCAAAAAAATATTTTCTGCCGGTTAGGTTTTTGAGGGCTGATTTCTAGTCCTGTGATAAAAAGCCTTCTGTTTCGAGTGCCAAACCTTTCAGGGGATCATTTACAACCTTTTTGCACCATTTTTGAGTGAATTGCCAAAAGTAAGATTTTTGCTGAAATTGTGACCCCGGGGCTTAGGGATTTTTTCAAAAAAATATTTTCTGCCGGTTAAGTTTTTGAGGGCTGATTGCTTGTCCTGTGATAAAAAGCCTTCTGTTTCCATCGCCAAACCTTTCAGGAGAGCATTTTCAAGCTTTTGGCACCATTTTTGAGTGAACTGCCAAAAGTCAGATTTTTGCTGAAATTGTGACCCCAGGGCTTAGGGATTTTTTCAAAAAAATATTTTCTGCCGGTTAAATTTTTGAGGGCTGATTTCTTGTCCTGTGATAAAAAGCCTTCTGTTTCGAGTGCCAAACCTTTCAGGGGATGTTTTTCAACCTTTTTGCACCATTTCTGAGTGAATTGCCAAAAGTCATATTTTTGCTGAAATTGTGACCCCGGGCCTTAAGGATTTTTTCAAAAAAATATTTTCTGCCGGTTAAGTTTTTGAGGGCTGATTTCTTGTCCTGTGATAAAAAGCCTTCTGTTTCCATCGCCAAACCTTTCAGGAGAGCATTTTCAAGCTTTTGGCACCATTTTGGAGTGAATTGCCAAAAGTCAGATTTTTGCTGAAATTGTGACCCCGGGGCTTAGGGATTTTTTCAAAAAAATATTTTCTGCCGGTTAAGTTTTTGAGGGCTGATTTCTTGTCCTGTGATAAAAAGCCTTCTGTTTCGAGTACCAAACCTTTCAGGGGATGTTTTTCAACCTTTTTGCACCATTTTTGAGTGAATTGCCAAAAGTCAGATTTTTGCTGAAATTGTGTCCCCGGGGCTTAGGGATTTTTCCAAAAAAATATTTCCTGCCGGTTAAGTTTTTGAGGGCTTATTTCTTGACCTGTGATAGAAAGCTTTCTGTTTCGAGTGCCAAACCTTCCAGGAGAGCATTTTCAAGCTTTTGGCACCATTTTTGAGTGAATTGCCAAAAGTCAGATTTTTGCTGAAATTGTGACCCCGGGGCTTAGGGATTTTTTCAAAAAAATATTTTCTGCCGGTTAGGTTTTTGAGGGCTGATTTCTAGTCCTGCGATAAAAAGCCTTCTGTTTCTATCACCAAAGCTTTCAGGGGATCATTTTCAACCTTTTTACACGATTTTTGAGTGAATTGCCAAAAGTCATATTTTTGCTGAAATTGTGACCCCGGGCCTTAAGGATTTTTTCAAAAAAATATTTTCTGCCGGTTAAGTTTTTGAGGGCTGATTTCTTGTCCTGTGATAAAAAGCCTTCTGTTTCGAGTGCCAAACCTTTCAGGGGATGTTTTTCAACCTTTTTGCACCATTTCTGAGTGAATTGCCAAAAGTCATATTTTTGCTGAAATTGTGACCCCGGGCCTTAAGGATTTTTTCAAAAAAATATTTTCTGCCGGTTAAGTTTTTGAGGGCTGATTTCTTGTCCTGTGATAAAAAGCCTTCTGTTTCCATCGCCAAACCTTTCAGGAGAGCATTTTCAACCTTTTTGCACCATTTTGGAGTGAATTGCCAAAAGTCAGATTTTTGCTGAAATTGTGACCCCGGGGCTTAGGGATTTTTTCAAAAAAATATTTTCTGCCGGTTAAGTTTTTGAGGGCTGATTTCTTGTCCTGTGATAAAAAGCCTTCTGTTTCGAGTACCAAACCTTTCAGGGGATGTTTTTCAACCTTTTTGCACCATTTTTGAGTGAATTGCCAAAAGTCAGATTTTTGCTGAAATTATGACCCCGGGGCTTAGGGATTTTTCCAAAAAAATATTTCCTGCCGGTTAAGTTTTTGAGGGCTGATTTCTTGTCCTGTGATAAAAAGCCTTCTGTTTCCATCGCCAAACCTTTCAGGAGAGCATTTCAAGCTTTTGGCACCATTTTTGAGTGAATTGTCAAAAGTCAGATTTTTGCTGAAATTGTGACCCCGGGGCTTAGGGATTTTTTCAAAAAAATATTTTCTGCCGGTTAGGTTTTTGAGGGCTGATTTCTAGTCCTGCGATAAAAAGCCTTCTGTTTCTATCACCAAAGCTTTCAGGGGATCATTTTCAACCTTTTTACACGATTTTTGAGTGAATTGCCAAAAGTCATATTTTTGCTGAAATTGTGACCCCGGGCCTTAAGGATTTTTTCAAAAAAATATTTTCTGCCGGTTAAGTTTTTGAGGGCTGATTTCTTGTCCTGTGATAAAAAGCCTTCTGTTTCGAGTGCCAAACCTTTCAGGGGAGCATTTTCAAGCTTTTGACACCATTTTTGAGTGAATTGCCAAAAGTCAGATTTTTGATGAAATTGTGACCCCGGGGCTTAGGGATTTTTTCAAAAAAATATTTCCTGCCGGGTAAGTTTTTGAGGGCTTATTTCTTGACCTGTGTTAAAAAGCTTTCTGTTTCGAGTGCCAAACGTTTCAGGAGAGCATTTTCAAGTTTTTTGCACCATTTTTGAGTGAATTGCCAAAAGTCAGTTTTTTGCTGAAATTGTGACCCCGGGGCTTAGGGATTTTTTCAAAAAAATAATTTCTGCCGGTTAAGTTTTTGAGGGCTGATTTCTTGTCCTGTGATAAAAAGCCTTCTGTTTCGAGTGCCAAACCTTTCAGGGGATCATTTCCAACCTTTTTGCACCATTTTTGAGTAAATTGCCAAAAGTCAGATTTTTGCTGAAATTGTGACCCCTTGGCTTAGGGTTTTTTCCAAAAACATATTTCCTGCCAGGTAAGTTTTTGAGGTCTTATTTCTTGACCTGTGATAAAAAGCTTTCTGTTTCGAGTGCCAAACGTTTCAGGAGAGCATTTTCAAGCTTTTTGCACCATTTTTGAGTGAATTGCCAAAAGTCAGTTTTTTACTGAAATTGTGACCCCGGGGCTTAGGGATTTTTTCAAAAAAATATTTTCTGCCGGTTCAATTTTTGAGGGCTGATTTCTAGTCCTGTGATAAAAAGCCTTCTGTTTCGAGCGCCAAACCTTTCAGGGGATCATTTCCAACCTTTTTGCACCATTTTTGAGTAAATTGCCAAAAGTCAGATTTTTGCTGAAATTGTGACCCCTTGGCTTAGGGTTTTTTCCAAAAACATATTTCCTGCCAGGTAAGTTTTTGAGGTCTTATTTCTTGACCTGTGATAAAAAGCTTTCTGTTTCGAGTGCCAAACGTTTCAGGAGAGCATTTTCAAGCTTTTTGCACCATTTTTGAGTGAATTGCCAAAAGTCAGTTTTTTACTGAAATTGTGACCCCGGGGCTTAGGGATTTTTTCAAAAAAATATTTTCTGCCGGTTAAATTTTTGAGGGCTGATTTCTTGTCCTGTGATAAAAAGCCTTCTGTTTCGAGTGCCAAACCTTTCAGGGGATGTTTTTCAACCTTTTTGCACCATTTTTGAGTGAATTGCCAAAAGTCAGATTTTTGCTGAAATTTTGACCCCGGGGCTTAGGGATTTTTTCAAAAAAATATTTTCCGCAGGTTAAGTTTTTGAGGTCTGATTTCTTGTCCTGTGATAAGAAGCCTTCTGTTTCCATCGCCAAACCTTTCAGGGGAGCATTTTCAAGCTTTTGGCACCATTTTTGAGTGAATTGCCAAAAGTCAGATTTTTGCTGAAATTGTGACCCCGGGGCTTAGGGATTTTTTCAAAAAAATATTTCCTGCCGGGTAAGTTTTTGAGGGCTTATTTCTTGACCTGTGTTAAAAAGCTTTCTGTTTCGAGTGCCAAACGTTTCAGGAGAGTATTTTCAAGCTTTTTGCACCATTTTTGAGTGAATTGCCAAAAGTCAGTTTTTTGCTGAAATTGTGACCCCGGGGCTTAGGGATTTTTCCAAAAAAATATTTCCTGCCGGTTAAGTTTTTGAGGGCTGATTGCTTGTCCTGTGATAAAAAGCCTTCTGTTTCCATCGCCAAACCTTTCAGGGGAGCATTTTCAAGCTTTTGGCACCATTTTTGAGTGAATTGCCAAAAGTCAGATTTTTGATGAAATTGTGACCCCGGGGCTTAGGGATTTTTTCAAAAAAATATTTCCTGCCGGGTAAGTTTTTGAGGGCTTATTTCTTGACCTGTGTTAAAAAGCTTTCTGTTTCGAGTGCCAAACGTTTCAGGAGAGCATTTTCAAGCTTTTTGCACCATTTTTGAGTGAATTGCCAAAAGTCAGTTTTTTGCTGAAATTGTGACCCCGGGGCTTAGGGATTTTTTCAAAAAAATAATTTCTGCCGGTTAAGTTTTTGAGGGCTGATTTCTTGTCCTGTGATAAAAAGCCTTCTGTTTCGAGTGCCAAACCTTTCAGGGGATGTTTTTCAACCTTTTTGCACCATTTTTGAGTGAATTGCCAAAAGTCAGATTTTTGCTGAAATTGTGACCCCGGGGCTTAGGGATTTTTTCAAAAAAATATTTTCCGCAGGTTAAGTTTTTGAGGTCTGATTTCTTGTCCTGTGATAAGAAGCCTTCTGTTTCCATCGCCAAACCTTTCAGAGGAGCATTTTCAAGCTTTTGGCACCATTTTTGAGTGAATTGCCAAAAGTCAGATTTTTGCTGAAATTGTGACCCCGGGGCTTAGGGATTTTTTCAAAAAAATATTTTCTGCCGGTTAAATTTTTGAGGGCTGATTTCTTGTCCTGTGATAAAAAGCCTTCTGTTTCGAGTGCCAAACCTTTCAGGGGATGTTTTTCAACCTTTTTGCACCATTTTTGAGTGAATTGCCAAAAGTCAGATTTTTGCTGAAATTGTGACCCCGGGGCTTAGGGATTTTTTCAAAAAAATATTTTCTGCCGGTTAAATTTTTGAGGGCTGATTTCTTGTCCTGTGATAAAAAGCCTTCTGTTTCCATCGCCAAACCTTTCAGGAGAGCATTTTCAAGCTTTTGGCACCATTTTGGAGTGAATTGCCAAAAGTCAGATTTTTGCTGAAATTGTGACCCCGGGGCTTAGGGATTTTTTCAAAAAAATATTTTCTGCCGGTTAAGTTTTTGAGGGCTGATTTCTTGTCCTGTGATAAAAAGCCTTCTGTTTCGAGTGCCAAACCTTTCAGGGGATGTTTTTCAACCTTTTTGCACCATTTCTGAGTGAATTGCCAAAAGTCATATTTTTGCTGAAATTGTGACCCCGGGCCTTAAGGATTTTTTCAAAAAAATATTTTCTGCCGGTTATGTTTTTGAGGGCTGATTTCTTGTCCTGTGATAAAAAGCCTTCTGTTTCCATCGCCAAACCTTTCAGGAGAGCATTTTCAAGCTTTTGGCACCATTTTGGAGTGAATTGCCAAAAGTCAGATTTTTGCTGAAATTGTGACCCCGGGGCTTAGGGATTTTTTCAAAAAAATATTTTCTGCCGGTTAAGTTTTTGAGGGCTGATTTCTTGTCCTGTGATAAAAAGCCTTCTGTTTCGAGTGCCAAACCTTTCAGGGGATGTTTTTCAACCTTTTTGCACCATTTTTGAGTGAATTGCCAAAAGTCAGATTTTTGCTGAAATTATGACCCCGGGGCTTAGGGATTTTTCCAAAAAAATATTTCCTGCCGGTTAAGTTTTTGAGGGCTGATTTCTTGTCCTGTGATAAAAAGCCTTCTGTTTCCATCGCCAAACCTTTCAGGAGAGCATTTTCAAGCTTTTGGCACCATTTTTGAGTGAATTGCCAAAAGTCAGATTTTTGCTGAAATTGTGACCCCGGGGCTTAGGGATTTTTTCAAAAAAATATTTTCTGCCGGTTAGGTTTTTGAGGGCTGATTTCTAGTCCTGCGATAAAAAGCCTTCTGTTTCTATCACCAAAGCTTTCAGGGGATCATTTTCAACCTTTTTACACGATTTTTGAGTGAATTGCCAAAAGTCAGATTTTTGCTGAAATTGTGACCCCGGGGCTTAGGGATTTTTTCAAAAAAATATTTTCTGCCGGTTAAGTTTTTGAGGGCTGATTTCTTGTCCTGTGATAAAAAGCCTTCTGTTTCGAGTGCCAAACCTTTCAGGGGATGTTTTTCAACCTTTTTGCACCATTTTTGAGTGAATTGCCAAAAGTCAGATTTTTGCTGAAATTATGACCCCGGGGCTTAGGGATTTTTCCAAAAAAATATTTCCTGCCGGTTAAGTTTTTGAGGGCTGATTTCTTGTCCTGTGATAAAAAGCCTTCTGTTTCCATCGCCAAACCTTTCAGGAGAGCATTTTCAAGCTTTTGGCACCATTTTTGAGTGAATTGCCAAAAGTCAGATTTTTGCTGAAATTGTGACCCCGGGGCTTAGGGATTTTTTCAAAAAAATATTTTCTGCCGGTTAGGTTTTTGAGGGCTGATTTCTAGTCCTGCGATAAAAAGCCTTCTGTTTCTATCACCAAAGCTTTCAGGGGATCATTTTCAACCTTTTTACACGATTTTTGAGTGAATTGCCAAAAGTCATATTTTTGCTGAAATTGTGACCCCGGGCCTTAAGGATTTTTTCAAAAAAATATTTTCTGCCGGTTAAGTTTTTGAGGGCTGATTTCTTGTCCTGTGATAAAAAGCCTTCTGTTTCGAGTGCCAAACCTTTCAGGGGAGCATTTTCAAGCTTTTGGCACCATTTTTGAGTGAATTGCCAAAAGTCAGATTTTTGATGAAATTGTGACCCCGGGGCTTAGGGATTTTTTCAAAAAAATATTTCCTGCCGGGTAAGTTTTTGAGGGCTTATTTCTTGACCTGTGTTAAAAAGCTTTCTGTTTCGAGTGCCAAACGTTTCAGGAGAGTATTTTCAAGCTTTTTGCACCATTTTTGAGTGAATTGCCAAAAGTCAGTTTTTTGCTGAAATTGTGACCCCGGGGCTTAGGGATTTTTCCAAAAAAATATTTCCTGCCGGTTAAGTTTTTGAGGGCTGATTGCTTGTCCTGTGATAAAAAGCCTTCTGTTTCCATCGCCAAACCTTTCAGGAGAGCATTTTCAAGCTTTTGGCACCATTTTTGAGTGAATTGCCAAAAGTCAGATTTTTGCTGAAATTGTGACCCCGGGGCTTAGGGATTTTTTCAAAAAAATATTTTCTGCCGGTTAGGTTTTTGAGGGCTGATTTCTAGTCCTGTGATAAAAAGCCTTCTGTTTCGAGTGCCAAACCTTTCAGGGGATCATTTACAACCTTTTTGCACCATTTTTGAGTGAATTGCCAAAAGTAAGATTTTTGCTGAAATTGTGACCCCGGGGCTTAGGGATTTTTTCAAAAAAATATTTTCTGCCGGTTAAGTTTTTGAGGGCTGATTGCTTGTCCTGTGATAAAAAGCCTTCTGTTTCCATCGCCAAACCTTTCAGGAGAGCATTTTCAAGCTTTTGGCACCATTTTGGAGTGAATTGCCAAAAGTCAGATTTTTGCTGAAATTGTGACCCCGGGGCTTAGGGATTTTTTCAAAAAAATATTTTCTGCCGGTTAAGTTTTTGAGGGCTGATTTCTTGTCCTGTGATAAAAAGCCTTCTGTTTCGAGTGCCAAACCTTTCAGGGGATGTTTTTCAACCTTTTTGCACCATTTCTGAGTGAATTGCCAAAAGTCATATTTTTGCTGAAATTGTGACCCCGGGCCTTAAGGATTTTTTCAAAAAAATATTTTCTGCCGGTTAAGTTTTTGAGGGCTGATTTCTTGTCCTGTGATAAAAAGCCTTCTGTTTCCATCGCCAAACCTTTCAGGAGAGCATTTTCAAGCTTTTGGCACCATTTTTGAGTGAATTGCCAAAAGTCAGATTTTTGCTGAAATTGTGACCCCGGGGCTTAGGGATTTTTTCAAAAAAATATTTTCTGCCGGTTAGGTTTTTGAGGGCTGATTTCTAGTCCTGTGATAAAAAGCCTTCTGTTTCGAGTGCCAAACCTTTCAGGGGATCATTTACAACCTTTTTGCACCATTTTTGAGTGAATTGCCAAAAGTCATATTTTTGCTGAAATTGTGACCCCGGGGCTTAGGGATTTTTTCAAAAAAATATTTTCTGCCGGTTAAGTTTTTGAGGGCTGATTTCTTGTCCTGTGATAAAAAGCCTTCTGTTTCCATCGCCAAACCTTTCAGGAGAGCATTTTCAAGCTTTTGGCACCATTTTGGAGTGAATTGCCAAAAGTCAGATTTTTGCTGAAATTGTGACCCCGGGGCTTAGGGATTTTTTCAAAAAAATATTTTCTGCCGGTTAAGTTTTTGAGGGCTGATTTCTTGTCCTGCGATAAAAAGCCTTCTGTTTCGAGTACCAAACCTTTCAGGGGATGTTTTTCAACCTTTTTGCACCATTTTTGAGTGAATTGCCAAAAGTCAGATTTTTGCTGAAATTGTGACCCCGGGGCTTAGGGATTTTTCCAAAAAAATATTTCCTGCCGGTTAAGTTTTTGAGGGCTGATTGCTTGTCCTGTGATAAAAAGCCTTCTGTTTCCATCACCAAACCTTTCAGGAGAGCATTTTCAAGCTTTTGGCACCATTTTTGAGTGAATTGCCAAAAGTCAGATTTTTGCTGAAATTGTGACCCCGGGGCTTAGGGATTTTTTCAAAAAAATATTTTCTGCCGGTTAGGTTTTTGAGGGCTGATTTCTAGTCCTGCGATAAAAAGCCTTCTGTTTCTATCACCAAAGCTTTCAGGGGATCATTTTCAACCTTTTTACACGATTTTTGAGTGAATTGCCAAAAGTCATATTTTTGCTGAAATTGTGACCCCGGGCCTTAAGGATTTTTTCAAAAAAATATTTTCTGCCGGTTAAGTTTTTGAGGGCTGATTTCTTGTCCTGTGATAAAAAGCCTTCTGTTTCGAGTGCCAAACCTTTCAGGGGAGCATTTTCAAGCTTTTGGCACCATTTTTGAGTGAATTGCCAAAAGTCAGATTTTTGATGAAATTGTGACCCCGGGGCTTAGGGATTTTTTCAAAAAAATATTTCCTGCCGGGAAAGTTTTTGAGGGCTTATTTCTTGACCTGTGATAAAAAGCTTTCTGTTTCGAGTGCCAAACGTTTCAGGAGAGCATTTTCAAGCTTTTTGCACCATTTTTGAGTGAATTGCCAAAAGTCAGTTTTTTGCTGAAATTGTGACCCCGGGGCTTAGGGATTTTTTCAAAAAAATAATTTCTGCCGGTTAAGTTTTTGAGGGCTGATTTCTTGTCCTGTGATAAAAAGCCTTCTGTTTCGAGTGCCAAACCTTTCAGGGGATCATTTCCAACCTTTTTGCACCATTTTTGAGTAAATTGCCAAAAGTCAGATTTTTGCTGAAATTGTGACCCCTTGGCTTAGGGTTTTTTCCAAAAACATATTTCCTGCCAGGTAAGTTTTTGAGGTCTTATTTCTTGACCTGTGATAAAAAGCTTTCTGTTTCGAGTGCCAAACGTTTCAGGAGAGCATTTTCAAGCTTTTTGCACCATTTTTGAGTGAATTGCCAAAAGTCAGTTTTTTACTGAAATTGTGACCCCGGGGCTTAGGGATTTTTTCAAAAAAATATTTTCTGCCGGTTAAATTTTTGAGGGCTGATTTCTTGTCCTGTGATAAAAAGCCTTCTGTTTCGAGTGCCAAACCTTTCAGGGGATGTTTTTCAACCTTTTTGCACCATTTTTGAGTGAATTGCCAAAAGTCAGATTTTTGCTGAAATTGTGACCCCGGGGCTTAGGGATTTTTCCAAAAAAATATTTCCTGCCGGTTAAGTTTTTGAGGGCTGATTGCTTGTCCTGTGATAAAAAGCCTTCTGTTTCCATCGCCAAACCTTTCAGGAGAGCATTTTCAAGCTTTTGGCACCATTTTTGAGTGAATTGCCAAAAGTCAGATTTTTGCTGAAATTGTGACCCCGGGGCTTAGGGATTTTCTCAAAAAAATATTTTCTGCCGGTTAGGTTTTTGAGGGCTGATTTCTAGTCCTGCGATAAAAAGCCTTCTGTTTCTATCACCAAAGCTTTCAGGGGATCATTTTCAACCTTTTTACACGATTTTTGAGTGAATTGCCAAAAGTCATATTTTTGCTGAAATTGTGACCCCGGGCCTTAAGGATTTTTTCAAAAAAATATTTTCTGCCGGTTATGTTTTTGAGGGCTGATTTCTTGTCCTGTGATAAAAAGCCTTCTGTTTCGAGTGCCAAACCTTTCAGGGGAGCATTTCCAACCTTTTGGCACCATTTTTGAGTGAATTGCCAAAAGTCAGATTTTTGATGAAATTGTGACCCCGGGGCTTAGGGATTTTTTCAAAAAAATATTTTCTGCCGGTAAGGTTTTTGAGGGCTGATTTCTTCTCCTGCGATAAAAAGCCTTCTGTTTCTATCACCAAAGCTTTCAGGGGATCATTTTCAACCTTTTTACACCATTTTTGAGTGAATTGCCAAAAGTCATATTTTTGCTGAAATTGTGACCCCGGGGCTTAGGGATTTTTTCAAAAAAATATTTTCTGCCGGTTAAGTTTTTGAGGGCTGATTTCTTGTCCTGTGATAAAAAGCCTTCTGTTTCGAGTGCCAAACCTTTCAGGGGAGCATTTTCAAGCTTTTGGCACCATTTTTGAGTGAATTGCCAAAAGTCAGATTTTTGATGAAATTGTGACCCCCGGGCTTAGGGATTTTTTCAAAAAAATATTTTCTGCCGGTTAGGTTTTTGAGGGCTGATTTCTTGTCCTGCGATAAAAAGCCTTCTGTTTCTATCACCAAAGCTTTCAGGGGATCATTTTCAACCTTTTTACACCATTTTTGAGTGAATTGCCAAAAGTCATATTTTTGCTGAAATTGTGACCCCGGGGCTTAGGGATTTTTTCAAAAAAATATTTTCTGCCGGTTAAGTTTTTGAGGGCTGATTTCTTTTCCTGTGATAAAAAGCCTTCTGTTTCGAGTGCCAAACCTTTCAGGGGATGTTTTTCAACCTTTTTACACCATTTTTGAGTGAATTGCCAAAAGTCAGATTTTTGCTGAAATTGTGACCCCGGGGCTTAGGGATTTTTTCAAAAAAATATTTTCCACAGGTTAAGTTTTTGAGGTCTGATTTCTTGTCCTGTGATAAAAAGCCTTCTGTTTCCATCGCCAAACCTTTCAGGAGAGCATTTTCAAGCTTTTGGCACCATTTTTGAGTGAATTGCCAAAAGTCAGATTTTTGCTGAAATTGTGACCCCGGGGCTTAGGGATTTTTTCAAAAAAATATTTTCTGCCGGTTAAGTTTTTGAGGGCTGATTTCTTGTCCTGTGATAAAAAGCCTTCTGTTTCGAGTGCCAAACCTTTCACGGGATCATTTCCATCCTTTTTGCACCATTTTTGAGTGAATTGCCAAAAGTCAGATTTTTGCTGAAATTGTGACCCCGGGGCTTAGGGATTTTTTTAAAAAAATATTTTCTGCCGGTTAAGTTTTTGAGGGCTGATTTCTTGTTCTGTGATAAAAAGCCTTCTGTTTCGAGTGCCAAACCTTTCAGGGGAGCATTTTCAAGCTTTTGGCACCATTTTTGAGTGAATTGCCAAAAGTCAGTTTTTTGCTGAAATTGTGACCCCGGGGCTTAGGGATTTTTTCAAAAAAATATTTTCTGCCGGTTAAGTTTTTGAGGGCTGATTTCTTTTCCTGTGATAAAAAGCCTTCTGTTTCGAGTGCCAAACCTTTCAGGGGATGTTTTTCAACCTTTTTGCACCATTTTTGAGTGAATTGACAAAAGTCAGATTTTTGCTGAAATTGTGACCCCGGGGCTTAGGGATTTTTTCAAAAAAATATTTTCCGCAGGTTAAGTTTTTGAGGTCTGATTTCTTGTCCTGTGATAAAAAGCCTTCTGTTTCCATCGCCAAACCTTTCAGGAGAGCATTTTCAACCTTTTTGCACCATTTTTGAGTGAATTGCCAAAAGTCAGATTTTTGCTGAAATTGTGACCCCGGGGCTTAGGGATTTTTTCAAAAAAATATTTTCTGCCGGTTAAATTTTTGAGGGCTGATTTCTTGTCCTGTGATAAAAAGCCTTCTGTTTCGAGTGCCAAACCTTTCAGGAGAGCATTTTCAAGCTTTTGGCAACATTTTGGAGTGAATTGCCAAAAGTCAGATTTTTGCTGAAATTGTGACCCCGGGGCTTAGGGATTTTTTCAAAAAAATATTTTCTGCCGGTTAAGTTTTTGAGGGCTGATTTCTTGTCCTGTGATAAAAAGCCTTCTCTTTCGAGTGCCAAACCTTTCAGGAGAGCATTTTCAACCTTTTTGCACCATTTTTGAGTGAATTGCCAAAAGTCAGATTTTTGCTGAAATTGTGACCCCGGGGCTTAGGGATTTTTTCAAAAAATAATTTTCTGCCGGTTAGGTTTTTGAGGGCTGATTTCTTGTCCTGCGATAAAAAGCCTTCTGTTTCTATCCCCAAAGCTTTCAGGGGATCATTTTCAACCTTTTTACACCATTTTTGAGTGAATTGCCAAAAGTCATATTTTTGCTGAAATTGTGACCCCGGGGCTTAGGGATTTTTTCAAAAAAATATTTTCTGCCGGTTAAGTTTTTGAGGGCTGATTTCTTGTCCTGTGATAAAAAGCCTTCTGTTTCGAGTGCCAAACCTTTCAGGGGAGCATTTTCAAGCTTTTGGCAACATTTTTGAGTGAATTGCCAAAAGTCAGATTTTTGCTGAAATTGTGACCCCGGGGCTTAGGGATTTTTTCAAAAAAATATTTTCTGCCGGTTAAGTTTTTGAGGGCTGATTTCTTGTCCTGTGATAAAAAGCCTTCTGTTTCGAGTGCCAAACCTTTCAGGAGAGCATTTTCAAGCTTTTGGCACCATTTTTGAGTGAATTGCCAAAAGTCAGATTTTTCCTGAAATTGTGACCCCGGGGCTTAGGAATTTTTTCAAAAAAATATTTTCTGCCGGTTAAATTTTTGAGGGCTGATTTCTTGTCCTGTGATAAAAAGCCTTCTGTTTCGAGTGCCAAACCTTTCAGGGGATGTTTTTCAACCTTTTTGCACAATTTTTGAGTGAATTGGCAAAAGTCAGATTTTTGCTGAAATTGTGACCCCGGGGCTTAGGGATTTTTTCAAAAAAATATTTCCTGCCGGGTAAGTTTTTGAGGGCTTATTTCTTGACCTGTGATAGAAAGCTTTCTGTTTCGAGTGCCAAACCTTCCAGGAGAGCATTTTCAAGCTTTTGGCACCATTTTTGAGTGAATTGCCAAAAGTCAGATTTTTCCTGAAATTGTGACCCCGGGGCTTAGGAATTTTTTCAAAAAATAATTTTCTGCCGGTTAGGTTTTTGAGGGCTGATTTCTTGTCCTGTGATAAAAAGCCTTCTGTTTCGAGTGCCAAACCTTTCAGGGGAGCATTTTCAAGCTTTTGGCACCATTTTTGAGTGAATTGCCAAAAGTCAGATTTTTGCTGAAATTGTGACCCCGGGGCTTAGGGATTTTTTCAAAAATATTTTCTGCCGGTTAGGTTTTTGAGGGCTGATTTCTTGTCCTGCGATAAAAAGCCTTCTGTTTCTATCACCAAAGCTTTCAGGGGATCATTTTCAGCCTTTTTACACCATTTTTGAGTGAATTGCCAAAAGTCATATTTTTGCTGAAATTGTGACCCCGGGGCTTAGGGATTTTTTTAAAAAAATATTTTCTGCCGGTTAGGTTTTTGAGGGCTGATTTCTTGCCCTGCGATAAAAAGCCTTCTGTTTCTATCACCAAAGCTTTCAGGGGATCATTTTCAACCTTTTTACACCATTTTTGAGTGAATTGCCAAAAGTCATATTTTTGCTGAAATTGTGACCCCGGGGCTTAGGGATTTTTTCAAAAAAATATTTTCTGCCGGTTAAGTTTTTGAGGGCTGATTTCTTGTCCTGTGATAAAAAGCCTTCTGTTTCGAGTGCCAAACCTTTCAGGGGATGTTTTTCAACCTTTTTGCACCATTTTTGAGTGAACTGCCAAAAGGCAGATTTTTGCTGAAATTGTGACCCCGGGGCTTTGGGATTTTTTCAAAAAAATATTTTCTGCCGGTAAAGTTTTTGAGGGTTGATTGCTTGTCCTGTGATAAAAAGCCTTCTGTTTCGAGTGCCAAACCTTTCAGGAGAGCATTTTCAAGCTTTTGGCACCATTTTTGAGTGAATTGCCAAAAGTCAGATTTTTGCTGAAATTGTGACCCCGGGGCTTAGGGATTTTTTCATAAAATAATTTTCTGCCGGTTAGGTTTTTGAGGGCTGATTTCTTGTCCTGTGATAAAAAGCCTTCTGTTTCTATCACCAAAGCTTGCAGGGGACCATTTTCAACCTTTTTACACCATTTTTCAGTGAATTGCCAAAAGTCAGATTTTTGCTGAAATTGTGACCCCGGGGCTTAGGGATTTTTTCAAAAAAATATTTTCTGCCGGTTAAGTTTTTGAGGGCTGATTTCTTGTCCTGTGATAAAAAGCCTTCTGTTTCGAGTGCCAAAGCTTTCAGGGGAGCATTTGCAAGCTTTTTGCACCATTTTGGAGTGAATTGCCAAAAGTCAGATTTTTGCTGAAATTGTGTCCCCAGGGCTTAGCGATTTTTTCAAAAAAAATATTTTCTGCCGGTTAAGTTTTTGAGGGCTGATTTCTTGTCCTGTGATAAAAAGCCTTCTGTTTCCATCGCCAAACCTTTCAGGAGAGAATTTTCAAGCTTTTGGCACCATTTTTGAGTGAATTGCCAAAAGTCAGATTTTTGCTGAAATTGTGACCCCGGGGCTTAGGGATTTTTTCAAAAAAATATTTTCTGCCGGTTAAGTTTTTGAGGGCTGATTTCTTGTCCTGTGATAAAAAGCCTTCTGTTTCCATCGCCAAACCTTTCAGGAGAGCATCTTCAAGCTTCTTGTACCATTTTTGAGTGAATTGCCAAAAAGTCAGATTTTTGCTGAAATTGTGACCCCGGGGCTTAGGGATTTTTTCAAAAAAATATTTTCTGCCGGTTAAGTTTTTGAGGGTTGATTTCTTGTCCTGTGATAAAAAGCCTTCTGTTTCTATCACCAAAGCTTTCAGGGGATCATTTTCAAGCTTCTTGCTCCATTTTTGAGTGAATTGCCAAAAGTCAGTTTTTTGCTGAAATTGTGACCCCGGGGCTTAGGGATTTTTTCAAAAAAAAAATTTCTGCCGGTTAAGTTTTTGAGGGCTGATTTCTTGTCCTGTGATAAAAAGCCTTCTGTTTCGAGTGCCAAACCTTTCAGGAGAGCATTTTCAACCTTTTTGCACCATTTTTGAGTGAATTGCCAAAAGTCAGATTTTTGCTGAAATTGTGACCCCGGGGCTTAGGGATTTTTTCAAAAAAATATTTTCTGCCGGTTAAATTTTTGAGGGCTAATTTCTTGTCCTGTGATAAAAAGCCTTCTGTTTCGAGTGCCAAACCTTTCAGGGGATGTTTTTCAACCTTTTTGCACAATTTTTGAGTGAATTGCCAAAAGTCAGATTTTTGCTGAAGTTGTGACCCCGGGGCTTAGGGATTTTTTCAAAAAAATATTTCCTGCCGGGTAAGTTTTTGAGGGCTTATTTCTTGACCTGTGATAGAAAGCTTTCTGTTTCGAGTGCCAAACCTTTCAGGATAGCATTTTCAAGCTTTTGGCACCATTTTTGAGTGAATTGCCAAAAGTCAGATTTTTCCTGAAATTGTCTCCCCGGGGCTTAGGAATTTTTTCAAAAAATAATTTTCTGCCGGTTAGGTTTTTGAGGGCTGATTTCTTGTCCTGTGATAAAAAGCCTTCTGTTTCTATCCCCAAAGCTTTCAGGGGATCATTTTCAACCTTTTTACACCATTTTTGAGTGAACTGCCAAAAGGCAGATTTTTGCTGAAGTTGTGACCCGGAGCTTAGGGATTTTTTCAAAAAAATATTTTCTGCCGGTAAAGTTTTTGAGGGCTGATTGCTTGTCCTGTGATAAAAAGCCTTCTGTTTCGAGTGCCAAACCTTTCAGGAGAGCATTTTCAAGCTTTTGGCACCATTTTTGAGTGAATTGCCAAAAGTCAGATTTTTGCTGAAATTGTGACCCCGGGGCTTAGGGATTTTTTCAAAAAAAATATTTTCTGCCGGTTAAGTTTTTGAGGGCTGATTTCTTGTCCTGTGATAAAAAGCCTTCTGTTTCGAGTGCCAAACCTTTCAGGGGAGCATTTTCAAGCTTTTGGCACCATTTTGGAGTGAATTGCCAAAAGTCAGATTTTTGCTGAAATTGTGACCCCGGGGCTTAGGGATTTTTTCAAAAAAATATTTTCCGCCGGTTAAGTTTTTGAGGTCTGATTTCTTGTCCTGTGATAAAAAGCCTTCTGTTTCCATCACCAAACCTTTAAGGAGAGCATTTTCAACCTTTTTGCACCATTTTTGAGTGAATTGCCAAAAGTCAGATTTTTGCTGAAATTGTGACCCCGGGGCTTAGGGATTTTTTCAAAAAAATATTTTCTGCCGGTTAAGTTTTTGAGGGCTGATTTCTTGTCCTGTGATAAAAAGCCTTCTGTTTCCATCGCCAAACCTTTCAGGAGAGCATTTTCAAGCTTCTTGTACCATTTTTGAGTGAATTGCCAAAAGTCAGATTTTTGCTGAAATTGTGACCCCGGGGCTTAGGGATTTTTTCAACAAAATATTTTCTGCCGGTTAAATTTTTGAGGGCTAATTTCTTGTCCTGTGATAAAAAGCCTTCTGTTTCGAGTGCCAAACCTTTCAGGAGAGCATTTTCAAGCTTTTGGCACCATTTTTGAGTGAATTGCCAAAAGTCAGATTTTTGCTGAAATTGTGACCCCGGGGCTTAGGGATTTTTTCAAAACAATATTTTCTGCCGGTTAAATTTTTGAGGGCTAATTTCTTGTCCTGTGATAAAAAGCCTTCTGTTTCGAGTGCCAAACCTTTCAGGGGATGTTTTTCAACCTTTTTGCACAATTTTTGAGTGAATTGCCAAAAGTCAGATTTTTGCTGAAATTGTGACCCCGGGGCTTAGGGATTTTTTCAAAAAAATATTTCCTGCCGGGTAAGTTTTTGAGGGCTTATTTCTTGACCTGTGATAGAAAGCTTTCTGTTTCGAGTGCCAAACCTTTCTGGATAGCATTTTCAAGCTTTTGGCACCATTTTTGAGTGAATTGCCAAAAGTCAGATTTTTCCTGAAATTGTCTCCCCGGGGCTTAGGAATTTTTTCAAAAAATAATTTTCTGCCGGTTAGGTTTTTGAGGGCTGATTTCTTGTCCTGCGATAAAAAGCCTTCTGTTTCTATCCCCAAAGCTTTCAGGGGATCATTTTCAACCTTTTTACACCATTTTTGAGTGAATTGCCAAAAGTCAGATTTTTGCTGAAATTGTGACCCCGGGGCTTAGGGATTTTTTCAAAAAAATATTTTCTGCCGGTTAAGTTTTTGAGGGCTGATTTCTTGTCCTGTGATAAAAAGCCTTCTGTTTCGAGTGCCAAACCTTTCAGGGGAGCATTTTCAAGCTTTTGGCACCATTTTTGAGTGAATTGCCAAAAGTCAGATTTTTGCTGAAATTGTGACCCCGGGGCTTAGGGATTTTTTCAAAAAAATATTTCCTGCCGGGTAAGTTTTTGAGGGCTTATTTCTTGACCTGTGATAGAAAGCTTTCTGTTTCGAGTGCCAAACCTTTCAGGATAGCATTTTCAAGCTTTTGGCACCATTTTTGAGTGAATTGCCAAAAGTCAGATTTTTCCTGAAATTGTCTCCCCGGGGCTTAGGAATTTTTTCAAAATATAATTTTCTGCCGGTTAGGTTTTTGAGGGCTGATTTCTTGTCCTGCGATAAAAAGCCTTCTGTTTCTATCCCCAAAGCTTTCAGGGGATCATTTTCAACCTTTTTACACCATTTTTGAGTGAATTGCCAAAAGTCAGATTTTTGCTGAAATTGTGACCCCGGGGCTTAGGGATTTTTTCAAAAAAATATTTTCTGCCGGTTAAGTTTTTGAGGGCTGATTTCTTGTCCTGTGATAAAAAGCCTTCTGTTTCGAGTGCCAAAGCTTTCAGCGGTTGTTTTTCAACCTTTTTGCACCATTTTTGAGTGAATTGCCAAAAGTCAGATTTTTGCTGAAATTCTGACCCCGGGGCTTAGGGATTTTTTCAAAAAAATATTTCCTGCTGGGTAAGTTTTTGAGGGCTTATTTCTTGACCTGTGATAAAAAGCTTTCTGTTTCGAGTGCCAAACCTTTCAGGGGAGCATTTTCAAGCTTTTGGCACCATTTTGGAGTGAATTGCCAAAAGTCAGATTTTTGCTGAAATTCTGACCCCGGGGCTTAGGGATTTTTTCAAAAAAATATTTTCTGCCGGTTAGGTTTTTGAGGGCTGATTTGTTGCCCTGCGATAAAAAGCCTTCTGTTTCTATCACCAAAGCTTTCAGGGGATCATTTTCAGCCTTTTTACACCATTTTTGAGTGAATTGCCAAAAGTCAGATTTTTGCTGAAATTGTGACCCCGGGGCTTAGGGATTTTTTCAAAAAAATATTTTCTGCCGGTTAAGTTTTTGAGGGCTGATTTCTTGTCCTGTGATAAAAAGCCTTCTGTTTCGAGTGCCAAACCTTTCAGGGGATGTTTTTCAACCTTTTTGCACCATTTTTGAGTGAACTGCCAAAAGGCAGATTTTTGCTGAAATTGTGACCCCGGAGCTTAGGGATTTTTTCAAAAAAATATTTTCTGCCGGTAAAGTTTTTGAGGGCTGATTGCTTGTCCTGTGATAAAAAGCCTTCTGTTTCGAGTGCCAAGCCTTTCAGGAGAGCATTTTCAAGCTTTTGGCACCATTTTTGAGTGAATTGCCAAAAGTCAGATTTTTGCTGAAATTGTGACCCCGGGGCTTAGGGATTTTTTCAAAAAAAATATTTTCTGCCGGTTAAGTTTTTGAGGGCTGATTTCTTGTCCTGTGATAAAAAGCCTTCTGTTTCGAGTGCCAAACCTTTCAGGGGAGCATTTTCAAGCTTTTGGCACCATTTTGGAGTGAATTGCCAAAAGTCAGATTTTTGCTGAAATTGTGACCCCGGGGCTTAGGGATTTTTTCAAAAAAATATTTTCCGCCGGTTAAGTTTTTGAGGTCTGATTTCTTGTCCTGTGATAAAAAGCCTTCTGTTTCCATCACCAAACCTTTAAGGAGAGCATTTTCAACCTTTTTGCACCATTTTTGAGTGAATTGCCAAAAGTCAGATTTTTGCTGAAATTGTGACCCCGGGGCTTAGGGATTTTTTCAAAAAAATATTTTCTGCCGGATAAGTTTTTGAGGGCTGATTTCTTGTCCTGTGATAAAAAGCCTTCTGTTTCCATCGCCAAACCTTTCAGGAGAGCATTTTCAAGCTTCTTGTACCATTTTTGAGTGAATTGCCAAAAAGTCAGATTTTTGCTGAAATTGTGACCCCGGGGCTTAGGGATTTTTTCAAAAAAATATTTTCTGCCGGTTAAGTTTTTGAGGGCTGATTTCTTGTCCTGTGATAAAAAGCCTTCTGTTTCTATCACCAAAGCTTTCAGGGGATCATTTTCAAGCTTCTTGCACCATTTTTGAGTGAATTGCCAAAAGTCAGATTTTTGCTGAAATTGTGACCCCGGGGCTTAGGGATTTTTTCAAAAAAAATATTTCCTGCCGGGTAAGTTTTTGAGGGCTTATTTCTTGACCTGTGATAGAAAGCTTTCTGTTTCGAGTGCCAAACCTTTCAGGAGAGCATTTTCAAGCTTTTGGCACCATTTTTGAGTGAATTGGCAAAAGTCAGATTTTTGCTGAAATTGTGACCCCGGGGCTTAGGGATTTTTTCAAAAAAAATATTTTCTGCCGGTTAAGTTTTTGAGGGCTCATTTCTTGTCTTGTGATAAAAAGCCTTCTGTTTCGAGTGCCAAAGCTTTCAGGAGAGCATTTGCAAGCTTTTGGCACCATTTTTGAGTGAATTGCCAAAAGTCAGATTTTTGCTGAAATTGTGACCCCGTGGCTTAGGGATTTTTTCAAAAAAATATCTTCTGCCGGTTAAGTTTTTGAGGGCTGATTTCTTGCCCTGTGATAAAACGCCTTCTGTTTCCATCACCAAACCTTTCAGGAGAGCATTTTCAACCTTTTGGCACCATTTTGGAGTGAATTGCCAAAAGTCAGATTTTTCCTGAAATTGTCACCCCGGGGCTTAGGGATTTTTTCATAAAATAATTTTCTGCCGGTTAGGTTTTTGAGGGCTGATTTCTTGTCCTGTGATAAAAAGCCTTCTGTTTCTATCACCAAAGCTTTCAGGGGACCATTTTCAGCCTTTTTACACCATTTTTGAGTGAATTGCCAAAAGTCAGATTTTTGCTGAAATTGTGACCCCGGGGCTTAGGGATTTTTTCAAAAAAATATTTTCTGCCGGTTAAGTTTTTGAGGGCTGATTTCTTGTCCTGTGATAAAAAGCCTTCTGTTTCGAGTGCCAAACCTTTCAGGGGATGTTTTTCAACCTTTTTGCACCATTTTTGAGTGAATTGGCAAAAGTCAGATTTTTGCTGAAATTGTGACCCCGGGGCTTAGGGATTTTTTCAAAGAAATATTTTCTGCCGGTTAAGTTTTTGAGGTCTGATTTCTTGTCCTGTGATAAAAAGCCTTCTGTTTCCATCGCCAAACCTTTCAGGAGAGCATTTTCAACCTTTTTGCACCATTTTTGAGTGAATTGCCAAAAGTCAGATTTTTGCTGAAATTGTGACCCCGGGGCTTAGGGATTTTTCCAAAAAAATATTTCCTGCCGGTAAAGTTTTTGAGGTCTGATTTCTTCTCCTGTGATAAAAAGCCTTCTGTTTCGAGTGCCAAACCTTTCAGGGGATGTTTTTCAACCTTTTTGCACCATTTTTGAGTGAATTGCCAAAAGTCAGATTTTTGCTGAAATTGTGACCCCGGGGCTTAGGGATTTTTTCAAAAAAATATTTTCTGCCGGTTAAGTTTTTGAGGGCTTATGTCTTGACCTGTGATAAAAAGCCTTCTGTTTCCATCGCCAAACCTTTCAGGAGAGCATTTTCAACCTTTTTGCACCATTTTTGAGTGAATTGCCAAAAGTCAGATTTTTGCTGAAATTGTGACCCCGGGGCTTAGGGATTTTTCCAAAAAAATATTTTCTGCCGGTTAAGTTTTTGAGGTCTGATTTCTTGTCCTGTGATAAAAAGCCTTCTGTTTCCATCGCCAAACCTTTCAGGAGAGCATTTTCAACCTTTTGGCACCATTTTTGAGTGAATTGCCAAAAGTCAGTTTTTTCCTGAAATTGTGACCCCGGGGCTTAGGGATTTTTTCAAAAAAATATTTTCTGCCGGTTAAGTTTTTGAGGGCTGATTTCTTGTCCTGCGATAAAAAGCCTTCTGTTTCTATCACCAAAGCTTTCAGGGGATCATTTTCAACCTTTTTACACCATTTTTGAGTGAATTGCCAAAAGTCATATTTTTGCTGAAATTGTGACCCCGGGGCTTAGGGATTTTTTCAAAAAAATATTTCCTGCCGGGTAAGTTTTTGAGGGCTGATTTCTTGTCCTGTGATAAAAAGCCTTCTGTTTCGAGTGCCAAACCTTTCAGGGGATGTTTTTCAACCTTTTTGCACCATTTTTGAGTGAATTGCCAAAAGTCAGATTTTTGCTGAAATTCTGACCCCGGGGCTTAGGGATTTTTTCAAAAAAATATTTCCTGCCGGGTAAGTTTTTGAGGGCTTATTTCTTGACCTGTGATAAAAAGCTTTCTGTTTCGAGTGCCAAACGTTTCAGGAGAGCATTTTCAACCTTTTTGCACCATTTTTGAGTGAATTGCCAAAAGTCAGATCTTTGCTGAAATTGTGACCCCGGGGCTTAGGGATTTTTTCAAAAAAATAATTTCTGCCGGTTAAGTTTTTGAGGGCTGATTTCTTGTCCTGTGATAAAAAGCCTTCTGTTTCGAGTGCCAAACCTTTCAGGGGATCATTTCCAACCTTTTTGCACCATTTTTGAGTGAATTGCCAAAAGTCAGATTTTTGCTGAAATTGTGACCCCGGGGCTTAGGGTTTTTTCCAAAAACATATTTCCTGCCGGGTAAGTTTTTGAGGGCTGATTTCTTGTCCTGTGATAAAAAGCCTTCTGTTTCGAGTGCCAAACCTTTCAGGGGATGTTTTTCAACCTTTTTGCACCATTTTTGAGTGAATTGGCAAAAGTCAGATTTTTGCTGAAATTGTGACCCCGGGGCTTAGGGATTTTTTCAAAGAAATATTTTCTGCCGGTTAAGTTTTTGAGGTCTGATTTCTTGTCCTGTGATAAAAAGCCTTCTGTTTCCATCGCCAAACCTTTCAGGAGAGCATTTTCAACCTTTTTGCACCATTTTTGAGTGAATTGCCAAAAGTCAGATTTTTGCTGAAATTGTGACCCCGGGGCTTAGGGATTTTTCCAAAAAAATATTTCCTGCCGGTAAAGTTTTTGAGGTCTGATTTCTTCTCCTGTGATAAAAAGCCTTCTGTTTCGAGTGCCAAACCTTTCAGGGGATGTTTTTCAACCTTTTTGCACCATTTTTGAGTGAATTGCCAAAAGTCAGATTTTTGCTGAAATTGTGACCCCGGGGCTTAGGGATTTTTTCAAAAAAATATTTTCTGCCGGTTAAGTTTTTGAGGGCTTATTTCTTGACCTGTGATAAAAAGCCTTCTGTTTCCATCGCCAAACCTTTCAGGAGAGCATTTTCAACCTTTTTGCACCATTTTTGAGTGAATTGCCAAAAGTCAGATTTTTGCTGAAATTGTGACCCCGGGGCTTAGGGATTTTTCCAAAAAAATATTTTCTGCCGGTTAAGTTTTTGAGGGCTGATTGCTTGTCCTGTGATAAAAAGCCTTCTGTTTCCATCGCCAAACCTTTCAGGAGAGCATTTTCAACCTTTTGGCACCATTTTGGAGTGAATTGCCAAAAGTCAGTTTTTTCCTGAAATTGTGACCCCGGGGCTTAGGGATTTTTTCAAAGAAATATTTTCTGCCGGTTAAGTTTTTGAGGGCTGATTTCTTGTCCTGCGATAAAAAGCCTTCTGTTTCTATCACCAAAGCTTTCAGGGGATCATTTTCAACCTTTTTACACCATTTTTGAGTGAATTGCCAAAAGTCATATTTTTGCTGAAATTGTGGGCTTAGGGATTTTTTCAAAAAAATATTTTCTGCCGGTTAAATTTTTGAGGGCTGATTTCTTGTCCTGTGATAAAAAGCCTTCTGTTTCGAGTGCCAAACCTTTCAGGGGATGTTTTTCAACCTTTTTGCACCATTTTTGAGTGAATTGCCAAAAGTCAGATTTTTGCTGAAATTGTGACCCCGGGGCTTAGGGATTTTTTCAAAAAAATATTTTCCGCAGGTTAAGTTTTTGAGGTCTGATTTCTTCTCCTGTGATAAAAAGCCTTCTGTTTCCATCGCCAAACCTTTCAGGAGAGCATTTTCAAGCTTTTGGCACCATTTTTGAGTGAATTGCCAACAGTCAGATTTTTGCTGAAATTGTGAGCCCGGGGTTTAGGGATTTTTTCAAAAAAATATTTTCTGCCGGTTAAGTTTTTGAGGGCTGATTTCTTGTCCTGTGATAAAAAGCCTTCTGTTTCGAGTGCCAAACCTTTCACGGGATCATTTCCATCCTTTTTGCACCATTTTTGAGTGAATTGCCAAAAGTCATATTTTTGCTGAAATTGTGACCCCGGGGCTTAGGGATTTTTTCAAAAAAATATTTTCTGCCGGTTAAGTTTTTGAGGGCTGATTTCTTGTCCTGTGATAAAAAGACTTCTGTTTCGAGTGCCAAACCTTTCAGGGGAGCATTTTCAAGCTTTTGGCACCATTTTTGAGTGAATTGCCAAAAGTCAGATTTTTGCTGAAATTGTGACCCCGGGGCTTAGGGATTTTTTCAAAAAAATATTTTCTGCCGGTTAAGTTTTTGAGGGCTGATTTCTTGTCCTGTGATAAAAAGCCTTCTGTTTCGAGTGCCAAACCTTTCAGGGGATGTTTTTCAACCTTTTTGCACCATTTTTGAGTGAATTGCCAAAAGTCAGATTTTTGCTGAAATTGTGACCCCGGGGCTTAGGGATTTTTTCAAAAAAATATTTTCTGCCGGTTAAGTTTTTGAGGGCTGATTTCTTGTCCTGTGATAAAAAGCCTTCTGTTTCCATCGCCAAACCTTTCAGGAGAGCATTTTCAACCTTTTTGCACCATTTTTGAGTGAATTGCCGAAAGTCAGATTTTTGCTGAAATTCTGACCCCGGGGCTTAGGGATTTTTTCAAAAAAATATTTTCTGCCGGTAAAGTTTTTGAGGCCTGATTTCTTGCCCTGTGATAAAAAGCCTTCGGTTTTGAGTGCCAAACCTTTCAGGGGATCATTTCCAACCTTTTTGCACCATTTTTGAGTGAATTGCCAAAAGTCAGATTTTTGCTGAAATTGTGACCCCGGGGCTTAGGGATTTTTTCAAAAAAATATTTTCTGCCGGTTAAGTTTTTGAGGGCTTTTTTCTTGTTCTGTGATAAAAAGCCTTCTGTTTTGAGTGCCAAACGTTTCAGGAGAGCATTTTCAACCTTTTTGCACCATTTTTGAGTGAATTGCCAAAAGTCATATTTTTGCTGAAATTGTGACCCCGGGGCTTAGGGATTTTTTCAAAAAAATATTTTCTGCCGGTTAAGTTTCTGAGGGCTGATTTCTTGTCCTGTGATAAAAAGCCTTCTGTTTCGAGTGCCAAACCTTTCAGGGGAGCATTTTCAAGCTTTTGGCACCATTTTTGAGTGAATTGCCAAAAGTCAGATTTTTGCTGAAATTGTGACCCCGGGGCTTAGGGATTTTTTCAAAAAAATATTTTCTGCCGGTTAAGTTTTTGAGGGCTGATTTCTTGTCCTGTGATAAAAAGCCTTCTGTTTCGAGTGCCAAACCTTTCAGGGGATGTTTTTCAACCTTTTTGCACCATTTTTGAGTGAATTGCCAAAAGTCAGATTTTTGCTGAAATTGTGACCCCGGGGCTTAGGGATTTTTTCAAAAAAATATTTTCTGCCGGTTAAGTTTTTGAGGTCTGATTTCTTGTCCTGTGATAAAAAGCCTTCTGTTTCCATCGCCAAACCTTTCAGGAGAGCATTTTCAACCTTTTTGCACCATTTTTGAGTGAATTGCCAAAAGTCAGATTTTTGCTGAAATTGTGACCCCGGGGCTTAGGGATTTTTCCAAAAAAATATTTCCTGCCGGTTAAGTTTTTGAGGGCTGATTGCTTGTCCTGTGATAAAAAGCCTTCTGTTTCCATCGCCAAACCTTTCAGGACAGCATTTTCAAGCTTTTGGCACCATTTTTGAGTGAATTGCCAAAAGTCAGATTTTTGCTGAAATTGTGACCCCGGGGCTTAGGGATTTTTTCAAAAAAATATTTTCTGCCGGTTAAGTTTTTGAGGGCTGATTTCTTGTCCTGTGATAAAAAGCCTTCTGTTTCGAGTGCCAAACCTTTCAGGGGATGTTTTTCAACCTTTTTGCACCATTTTTGAGTGAATTGCCAAAAGTCAGATTTTTGCTGAAATTGTGACCCCGGGGCTTAGGGATTTTTTCAAAAAAATATTTTCTGCCGGTTAAGTTTTTGAGGTCTGATTTCTTGTCCTGTGATAAAAAGCCTTCTGTTTCCATCGCCAAACCTTTCAGGAGAGCATTTTCAACCTTTTTGCACCATTTTTGAGTGAATTGCCAAAAGTCAGATTTTTGCTGAAATTGTGACCCCGGGGCTTAGGGATTTTTCCAAAAAAATATTTCCTTCCGGTTAAGTTTTTGAGGGCTGATTGCTTGTCCTGTGATAAAAAGCCTTCTGTTTCCATCGCCAAACCTTTCAGGACAGCATTTTCAAGCTTTTGGCACCATTTTTGAGTGAATTGCCAAAAGTCAGATTTTTCGTGAAATTGTGACCCCGGGGCTTAGGGATTTTTTCAAAAAAATATTTTCTGCCGGTTAGGTTTTTGAGGGCTGATTTCTTGTCCGGTGATAAAAAGCCTTCTGTTTCGAGTGCCAAACCTTTCAGGGGATGTTTTTCAACCTTTTTGCACCATTTTTGAGTGAATTGCCAAAAGTCAGATTTTTGCTGAAATTCTGACCCCGGGGCTTAGGGATTTTTTCAAAAAAATATTTCCTGCCGGGTAAGTTTTTGAGGGCTTATTTCTTGACCTGTGATAAAAAGCTTTCTGTTTCGAGTGCCAAACGTTTTAGGAGAGCACTTTCAAGCTTTTTGCACCATTTTTGAGTGAATTGCCAAAAGTCAGATTTTTGCTGAAATTGTGACCCCGGGGCTTAGGGATTTTTTCAAAAAAATATTTTCTGCCGGTTAAGTTTTTGAGGGCTGATTTCTTGCCCTGTGATAAAAAGCCTTCTGTTTCGAGTGCCAAACCATTCAGGGGATGTTTTTCAACCTTTTTGCACCATTTTTGAGTGAATTGCCAAAAGTCAGATTTTTGCTGAAATTGTGACCCCGGGGCTTAGGGATTTTTTCAAAAAAATATTTTCCGCAGGTTAAGTTTTTGAGGTCTGATTTCTTGTCCTGTGATAAAAAGCCTTCTGTTTCCATCGCCAAACCTTTCAGGAGAGCATTTTCAAGCTTTTGGCACCATTTTTGAGTGAATTGCCAAAAGTCAGATTTTTGCTGAAATTGTGACCCCGGGGCTTAGGGATTTTTTCAACAAAATATTTTCTGCCGGTTAAGTTTTTGAGGGCTGATTTCTTGTCCTGTGATAAAAAGCCTTCTGTTTCAATCACCAAACCTTTCAGGAGAGCATTTTCAAGCTTTTGGCAACATTTTGGAGTGAATTGCCAAAAGTCAGATTTTTGCTGAAATTGTGACCCCGGGGCTTAGGGATTTTTTCAAAAAAATATTTTCTGCCGGTTAAGTTTTTGAGGTCTGATTTCTTGTCCTGTGATAAAAAGCCTTCTGTTTCCATCGCCAAACCTTTCAGGAGAGCATTTTCAACCTTTTTGCACCATTTTTGAGTGAATTGCCAAAAGTCAGATTTTTCCTGAAATTGTGACCCCGGGGCTTAGGGATTTTTTCAAAAAAATATTTTCTGCCGGTTAGGTTTTTGAGGGCTGATTTCTTGTCCGGTGATAAAAAGCCTTCTGTTTCGAGTGCCAAACCTTTCAGGGGATGTTTTTCAACCTTTTTGCACCATTTTTGAGTGAATTGCCAAAAGTCAGATTTTTGCTGAAATTCTGACCCCGGGGCTTAGGGATTTTTTCAAAAAAATATTTCCTGCCGGGTAAGTTTTTGAGGGCTTATTTCTTGACCTGTGATAAAAAGCTTTCTGTTTCGAGTGCCAAACGTTTTAGGAGAGCACTTTCAACCTTTTTGCACCATTTTTGAGTGAATTGCCAAAAGTCAGTTTTTTGCTGAAATTGTGACCCCGGGGCTTAGGGATTTTTTCAAAAAAATATTTTCTGCCGGTTAAGTTTTTGAGGGCTGATTTCTTTTCCTGTGATAAAAAGCCTTCTGTTTCGAGTGCCAAACCATTCAGGGGATGTTTTTCAACCTTTTTGCACCATTTTTGAGTGAATTGCCAAAAGTCAGATTTTTGCTGAAATTGTGACCCCGGGGCTTAGGGATTTTTTCAAAAAAATATTTTCCGCAGGTTAAGTTTTTGAGGTCTGATTTCTTGTCCTGTGATAAAAAGCCTTCTGTTTCCATCGCCAAACCTTTCAGGAGAGCATTTTCAAGCTTTTGGCACCATTTTTGAGTGAATTGCCAAAAGTCAGATTTTTGCGGAAATTGTGACCCCGGGGCTTAGGGATTTTTTCAACAAAATATTTTCTGCCGGTTAAGTTTTTGAGGGCTGATTTCTTGTCCTGTGATAAAAAGCCTTCTGTTTCAATCACCAAACCTTTCAGGAGAGCATTTTCAAGCTTTTGGCAACATTTTGGAGTGAATTGCCAAAAGTCAGATTTTTGCTGAAATTGTGACCCCGGGGCTTAGGGATTTTTTCAAAAAAATATTTCCTGCCGGTTAAGTTTTTGAGGGCTGATTGCTTGTCCTGTGATAAAAAGCCTTCTGTTTCCCTCGCCAAACCTTTCAGGAGAGCATTTTCAACCTTTTGGCACCATTTTGGAGTGAATTGCCAAAAGTCAGTTTTTTCCTGAAATTGTGACCCCGGGGCTTAGGGATTTTTTCAAAAAATAATTTTCTGCCGGTTAGGTTTTTGAGGGCTGATTTCTTGTCCTGCGATAAAAAGCCTTCTGTTTCTATCAGCAAAGCTTTCAGGGGATCATTTTCAGCCTTTTTACACCATTTTTGAGTGAATTGCCAAAAGTCAGATTTTTGCTGAAATTGTGACCCCGGGGCTTGTTGGAGTTGGAACTTAACAGGTTAAGTTCTTCCCATGATGCCACACCATTCTGACGTCAATTTTGGAAGCTTGGGAGGAGCTTGGGAGGAATTTGTCAGTCCCACTCTGTACTTTGTGGGGAAAGGATGCAGTTTTGTCATGGCTGCAAATAGTCCTGGAAATTCCTGAGAAATGTTGGAATAAAAGCTGTAAATAGACAAACCTGGACTCTCTGTGTGTTTGTCTGGAAGCAAAGCTAAACTACGTGACAGTTTACACCGCTGTGCGAAACTCTGCTATGGCGTGACTGAGAGCTCGGAGCAGAGCAAGCGGCAGGGGAAGTGTGCCGGGCAGTAAAGAGCTAATTGAGGGCCATAAATCAATTAGCGGGAGTCGCGCCAGATCATTTAATTGCACAGGTTATGGACCTTAATCACCGACCGTAAAACTGTCACGGGAGGCTGCCGAAAAAAGCTTTGATCTGCGGTTTCGAGCAGGAGGCACGGCAGGAGGTGAAGGCAAGCTGATGACGAATGCTGATGCCAGCTTGGAGTTCTGCCTGAAGTTGTGAGAGGCAGAGAAGCTGATCTGCTAGACCGGGAGCAAGAGCGGCTGTTTGTTTACGTGAGTACGCTGGGCCCCGGGGAAGATGGCAGATGGCCAGGAGGTGTTTCAAGCTCCGTTTGAACAGCTTGAGGAACTCACCGTCCAAGCGTGGAATACCTGGACAAGAAGGGTGAGAGCCTGGTTTTGGGCAACTGGCTTGTGGGACGTAAGCAAGAAAGAGCCGTCCACAGGCGGATTGGCTGCTGCTGAAAGTGCAGGGCTGGTGGACAGAGATGCAGAGAAACTGCAATCTGTTTCTCTGGAGGAGAAGATGCAGAGAGAGAAAGCTATGAGAGCTGAGATCTGCATGTTGCGAGCAGGTGTGCATGCTAATTTGCGTCATCACCTGGGAGGCGTTGAATCTGCGTGTGAGGCTTGGCGTGTGCTGAAACGTCTGTGTGAGGACTCAGCAGAAGGCAAAGGGCAGATGGAAGCTAAGAGCCTAGAGATGGCTGGAGCCCCTGTTCCTGATGATTTAGCCTCAAGGAGTGCTAGTGAGCAAGTCGGGGGGGCGGAAAGTTCCAAAGGCAAGTTTGAAAAGTTTTCCACTGAACCTGCTGGAATGAAGCGGCAGTTCAGGGGGGGCAGATCTGGCGAGGAGTGCTTTTCCGGAAGAAGGAGGGCCAGGCCAGCTGAAAAAAGCCCCAGGCAGTGTTTTTCCACTGGAGTTCGTCGTTGCTACGTGTGTAAAGCTCCGGGACATCTGCGGCGAGATTGCCCCCACCGGAGCAGAGAGGCAAGACAGGATGTTGCCAAGGTCAAACAGCTGAACTCTCATGGGAACCAGTCGGGTTTCCATGGCAACCAGTCTGGAAAAACAACCAGGCATGGGACTGAGGCTGGTGGACGTGCCAGGTGCGAGGAAGAGACTTATCAGATCACAGCTAGTCTGGCGTTGGCTGAAGACAGCCGTGGGACAAACTCAGAGGAGCTAAGTTTTGTTATTGACTCTGCAGCTAATCGCAATTTGATTCCAGAGACACCTGCTGTTGAGAGGTGGAATTGCAAGGCAATTCCGGCCGGGAAAACTGTACTGTTTGCAAATGGACAGAAAAAATGTGTGACTAACGTTACAAATCTCTTTATGTCTGTTTTACAGGAAACGTTGGAGTGTTGTACCGTTCCTGGGATGCACCACTGTCTTTTATCTGTGCCTTATTTACTGGAAAAGGGATTTACGGTTTGTTTTCAGGATGATGTGTGCACAATCTCCAAAGGAGGGAGGATGCTTGCCAAGGTTAAAAAGGGGCAGAATGATCTCTTCATTCTTAAAACGTCTCTGGAGGGTGAGGGGAAGGTTGAGAAAGCACAAGCCCTGTGTGCTGAAATTCCCGCTCATGTGCAATGTGCCCATATCTGGCATGCTAGGACGGCTCATGGTTCTCTAGAAGAACTACAGGTGCTGCCGGAAGTTTCTAAAGGGTGTAAGATTTCAGAATGTGGACATGCTGTAAGTTGTGAAACTTGCAAGCTGGCAAAGGTAAAAGGATGCAGTTATCCAAAAGTTGAGAGGATAACAACAAAACCTTTTGAACAAATTCACATAGATTTGTGGGGTCCTGTAAAGGAACCAAGTCTGGGAGGGTCAAGGTATCTGCTTACGATGCAGGAGGATTTTACACAGAATTCCTGGATACACGGTCTCAAATCCAAGGATGATGCAGCACAGCTGATCAAACGTTGGATTGAGGAGGTGGAACAAAGGTTTTCCATCAAAGTGCAAGCTGTCACAAGTGACAGGGGAGCTGAGTTTACAGGTTCTGCTTTGCAGAAGTACTTTCGCAAGAAAGGGATACGTCACACAGTGACTTCACCCAATCAGTGGGGGGTGGCAGAGCTCAAGTGTCAGGCTCTGGTTAAAACTGCACAGGTGTTGCTGAAAGATTCTGGGTTACCTCCAAGGTTTTGGCTGGAGGCAATCAAGTATGTGAGCTTCACCTGGAATCGGACCTACAATTCAATGGTAGGTGACACACCGTTTGGGCTGTTGCATGGCAGGAAACCCCAGATTCATTTTTTGCGTATGTTTGGGTCACGTGCATCTGTGTCAGTACCTGCCGCTTTGCAGGGGCCAGATGGATCCAAGTTCCGAAAAATGATCTTCTGTGGGTATGAGCCAGCAGCATGTGCATGGAGGTTTGCGTTTCCATCAGGTGATCAGAGTAAACTGCTGATCAGCAAACACGCTGAGTTCTATGAGCAGGATGAAAAGTCAAAACCTGCTGTCAAGCGTGATGTTCTTTCAGAATGTATTTCTGATTCAGAACAGGAAAACTCTGAAGGGGAGGAAGAAGAAACTGAGTCTGATGATGACGATCAGGTAACTGACCAAGGTCAGGAACAGGAGGAGGTATCTGTAGTTTCTCCACAGGTTAAGAGAACACCCAAAAGCGAGCCCAGTTCTCCTGTAAGTGTAATGGAGAGGATTCGAAAACGTTTTAAGTCGGAAGGGGAATCCCGTGAGGCTGAGGACACAGGTCCTGGTGGCAGTGAGTCAGAGGTAACATCTGAGTTTGTGCCCAGAAGGTCTAGTCGCTCAACAAAGGGCATTCCACCTGAAAGGTACCAAGGGAGAAGTGCGTGGGCCAGGTTCGCACACTGTGATTCTGGGAGTGTTGAAGGAGTTCAACAGGTGCCTGGGAAAGATGCCGGGAAGGAGCACAAGGCAAAGGGAAAGGTGTTGAACTCAAAAGGGTCATGTCAGAAGGTGCAGCAAGGGGGGGTGTTGGAGTTGGAACTTAACAGGTTAAGTTCTTCCCATGATGCCACACCATTCTGACGTCAATTTTGGAAGCTTGGGAGGAGCTTGGGAGGAATTTGTCAGTCCCACTCTGTACTTTGTGGGGAAAGGATGCAGTTTTGTCATGGCTGCAAATAGTCCTGGAAATTCCTGAGAAATGTTGGAATAAAAGCTGTAAATAGACAAACCTGGACTCTCTGTGTGTTTGTCTGGAAGCAAAGCTAAACTACGTGACAGTTTACACCGCTGTGCGAAACTCTGCTATGGCGTGACTGAGAGCTCGGAGCAGAGCAAGCGGCAGGGGAAGTGTGCCGGGCAGTAAAGAGCTAATTGAGGGCCATAAATCAATTAGCGGGAGTCGCGCCAGATCATTTAATTGCACAGGGCTTAGGGATTTTTTCAAAAAAATATTTTCTGCCGGTTAAGTTTTTGAGGGCTGATTTCTTGTCCTGTGATAAAAAGCCTTCTGTTTCGAGTGCCAAACGTTTCAGGGGATGTTTTTCAACCTTTTTGCACCATTTTTGAGTGAATTGCCAAAAGTCAGATTTTTGCTGAAATTGTGACCCCGGGGCTTAGGGATTTTTCCAAAAAAATATTTTCTGCCGGTTAAGTTTTTGAGGGCTGATTTCTTGTCCTGTGATAAAAAGCCTTCTGTTTCGAGTGCCAAACCTTTCAGGGGATGTTTTTTCAACCTTTTTGCACCATTTTTGAGTGAATTGCCAAAAGTCAGATTTTTGCTGAAATTGTGACCCCGGGGCTTAGGGATTTTTTCAAAAAAATATTTTCTGCCGGTTAAGTGTTTGAGGTCTGATTTCTTGTCCTGTGATAAAAAGCCTTCTGTTTCCATCGCCAAACCTTTCAGGAGAGCATTTTCAACCTTTTTGCACCATTTTTGAGTGAATTGCCAAAAGTCAGATTTTTGCTCAAATTGTGACCCCGGGGCTTAGGGATTTTTTTCAAAAAAATATTTTCTGCCGGTTAAGTTTTTGAGGGCTCATTTCTTGTCCTGTGATAAAAAGCCTTCTGTTTCCATCGCCAAAGCTTTCAGGGGATCATTTTCAACTTTTTTACACCATTTTGGAGTGAATTGCCTAAAGTCATATTTTTGCTGAAATTGTGACCCCGGGGCTTAGGGATTTTTTCAAAAAAATATTTTCTGCCGGTTAAGTTTTTGAGGTCTGGTTTCTTGTCCTGTGATAAAAAGCCTTCTGTTTCTATCACCAAAGCTTTCAGGGGGTCATTTTCAAGCTTCTTGCACCATTTTTGAGTGAATTGCCAAAAGTCAGATTTTTGCTGAAATTGTGACCCCGGGGCTTAGGGATTTTTTCAAAAAAAATATTTCCTGCCGGGTAAGTTTTTGAGGGCTTATTTCTTGACCTGTGATAGAAAGCTTTCTGTTTCGAGTGCCAAACCTTTCAGGAGAGCATTATCAAGCTTTTGGCACCATTTTTGAGTGAATTGCCAAAAGTCAGATTTTTGCTGAAATTGTGACCCCGGGGCTTAGGGATTTTTTCAAAAAAATATTTCCTGCTGGGTAAGTTTTTGAGGGCTTATTTCTTGACCTGTGATAAAAAGCTTTCTGTTTCGAGTGCCAAACGTTTCAGGAGAGCATTTTCAACCTTTTTGCACCATTTTTGAGTGAATTGCCAAAAGTCAGATTTTTGCTGAAATTGTGACCCCGGGGCTTAGGGATTTTTTCAAAAAAATATTTTCTGCCGGTTAAATTTTTGAGGGCTGATTTCTTGTCCTGTGATAAAAAGCCTTCTGTTTCGAGTGCCAAACCTTTCAGGGGATGTTTTTCAACCTTTTTACACCATTTTTGAGTGAATTGCCAAAAGTCAGATTTTTGCTGAAATTGTGACCCCGGGGCTTAGGGATTTTTTTCAAAAAAATATTTTCTGCCGGTTAAGTTTTTGAGGTCTGATTTCTTGTCCTGTGATAAAAAGCCTTCTGTTTCCATCGCCAAAGCTTTCAGGGGATCATTTCCAACCATTTGCACTATTTTGGAGTGAATTGCCAAAAGTCAGATTTTTGCTGAAATTGTGACCCCGGGGCTTAGGGTTTTTTCCAAAAACATATTTCCTGCCGGTTAAGTTTTTGAGGGCTTATTTCTTGACCTGTGATAAAAAGCTTTCTGTTTCGAGTGCCAAACATTTCAGGAGAGCATTTTCAAGCTTTTTGCACCATTTTTGAGTGAATTGCCAAAAGTCAGATTTTTGCTGAAATTGTGACCCCGGGGCTTAGGGATTTTTTCAAAAAAATATTTTCTGCCGGTTAAATTTTTGAGGGCTGATTTCTTGTCCTGTGATAAAAAGCCTTCTGTTTCGAGTGCCAAACCTTTCAGGGGATCATTTCCAACCTTTTTGCACCATTTTTGAGTGAATTGCCAAAAGTCAGATTTTTGCTGAAATTGTGACCCCGGGGCTTAGGGATTTTTTCAAAAAAATATTTTCTGCCGGTTAGGTTTTTGAGGGCTGATTTCTTGTCCTGCGATAAAAAGCCTTCTGTTTCTATCACCAAAGCTTTCAGGGGATCATTTTCAACCTTTATACACCATTTTTGAGTGAATTGCCAAAAGTCATATTTTTGCTGAAATTGTGACCCCGGGGCTTAGGGATTTTTTCAAAAAAATATTTTCTGCCGGTTAAGTTTTTGAGGGCTGATTTCTTGTCCTGTGATAAAAAGCCTTCTGTTTCGAGTGCCAAACCTTTCAGGGGATGTTTTTCAACCTTTTTGCACCATTTTGGAGTGAATTGCCAAAAGTCAGATTTTTGCTGAAATTGTGACCCCGGGGCTTAGGGTTTTTTCGAAAAACATATTTCCTGCCGGGTAAGTTTTTGAGGGCTTATTTCTTGACCTGTGATAAAAAGCTTTCTGTTTCGAGTGCCAAACATTTCAGGAGAGCATTTTCAAGCTTTTTGCACCATTTTTGAGTGAATTGCCAAAAGTCAGATTTTTGCTGAAATTGTGACCCCGGGGCTTAGGGATTTTTTCAAAAAAATATTTTCTGCCGGTTAAATTTTTGAGGGCTGATTTCTTGTCCTGTGATAAAAAGCCTTCTGTTTCGAGTGCCAAACCTTTCAGGGGATCATTTCCAACCTTTTTGCACCATTTTTGAGTGAATTGCCAAAAGTCAGATTTTTGCTGAAATTGTGACCCCGGGGCTTAGGGATTTTTTCAAAAAAATATTTTCTGCCGGTTAGGTTTTTGAGGGCTGATTTCTTGTCCTGCGATAAAAAGCCTTCTGTTTCTATCACCAAAGCTTTCAGGGGATCATTTTCAAGCTTCTTGCACGATTTTTGAGTGAATTGCCAAAAGTCAGATTTTTGCTGAAATTGTGACCCCGGGACTTAGGGATTTTTTCAAAAAAATATTTTCTGCCGGTTAAGTTTTTGAGGGCTGATTTCTTGTCCTGTGATAAAAAGCCTTCTGTTTCGAGTGCCAAACCTTTCAGGGGAGCATTTTCAAGCTTTTGGCACCATTTTTGAGTGAATTGCCAAAAGTCAGATTTTTGCTGAAATTGTGACCCCGGGGCTTAGGGATTTTTTCAAAAAAATATTTTCTGCCGGTTAAGTTTTTGAGGTCTGATTTCTTGTCCTGTGATAAAAAGCCTTCTGTTTCCATCGCCAAACCTTTCAGGAGAGCTTTTTCAACCTTTTTGCACCATTTTTGAGTGAATTGCCAAAAGTCAGATTTTTCCTGAAATTGTGACCCCGGGGCTTAGGGATTTTTTCAAAAAAATATTTTCTGCCGGTTAAGTTTTTGAGGGCTGATTTCTTGTCCTGCGATAAAAAGCCTTCTGTTTCGAGTGCCAAACCTTTCAGGGGATGTTTTTCAACCTTTTTGCACCATTTTGGAGTGAATTGCCAAAAGTCAGATTTTTGCTGAAATTGTGACCCCGGGGCTTAGGGTTTTTTCGAAAAACATATTTCCTGCCGGGTAAGTTTTTGAGGGCTTATTTCTTGACCTGTGATAAAAAGCTTTCTGTTTCGAGTGCCAAACATTTCAGGAGAGCATTTTCAAGCTTTTTGCACCATTTTTGAGTGAATTGCCAAAAGTCAGATTTTTGCTGAAATTGTGACCCCGGGGCTTAGGGATTTTTTCAAAAAAATATTTTCTGCCGGTTAAGTGTTTGAGGTCTGATTTCTTGTCCTGTGATAAAAAGCCTTCTGTTTCCATCGCCAAACCTTTCAGGAGAGCATTTTCAACCTTTTTGCACCATTTTTGAGTGAATTGCCAAAAGTCAGATTTTTGCTCAAATTGTGACCCCGGGGCTTAGGGATTTTTTTCAAAAAAATATTTTCTGCCGGTTAAGTTTTTGAGGGCTCATTTCTTGTCCTGTGATAAAAAGCCTTCTGTTTCCATCGCCAAAGCTTTCAGGGGATCATTTTCAACTTTTTTACACCATTTTGGAGTGAATTGCCTAAAGTCATATTTTTGCTGAAATTGTGACCCCGGGGCTTAGGGATTTTTTCAAAAAAATATTTTCTGCCGGTTAAGTTTTTGAGGTCTGGTTTCTTGTCCTGTGATAAAAAGCCTTCTGTTTCTATCACCAAAGCTTTCAGGGGGTCATTTTCAAGCTTCTTGCACCATTTTTGAGTGAATTGCCAAAAGTCAGATTTTTGCTGAAATTGTGACCCCGGGGCTTAGGGATTTTTTCAAAAAAAATATTTCCTGCCGGGTAAGTTTTTGAGGGCTTATTTCTTGACCTGTGATAGAAAGCTTTCTGTTTCGAGTGCCAAACCTTTCAGGAGAGCATTATCAAGCTTTTGGCACCATTTTTGAGTGAATTGCCAAAAGTCAGATTTTTGCTGAAATTGTGACCCCGGGGCTTAGGGATTTTTTCAAAAAAATATTTCCTGCTGGGTAAGTTTTTGAGGGCTTATTTCTTGACCTGTGATAAAAAGCTTTCTGTTTCGAGTGCCAAACGTTTCAGGAGAGCATTTTCAACCTTTTTGCACCATTTTTGAGTGAATTGCCAAAAGTCAGATTTTTGCTGAAATTGTGACCCCGGGGCTTAGGGATTTTTTCAAAAAAATATTTTCTGCCGGTTAAATTTTTGAGGGCTGATTTCTTGTCCTGTGATAAAAAGCCTTCTGTTTCGAGTGCCAAACCTTTCAGGGGATGTTTTTCAACCTTTTTACACCATTTTTGAGTGAATTGCCAAAAGTCAGATTTTTGCTGAAATTGTGACCCCGGGGCTTAGGGATTTTTTTCAAAAAAATATTTTCTGCCGGTTAAGTTTTTGAGGTCTGATTTCTTGTCCTGTGATAAAAAGCCTTCTGTTTCCATCGCCAAAGCTTTCAGGGGATCATTTCCAACCATTTGCACTATTTTGGAGTGAATTGCCAAAAGTCAGATTTTTGCCGAAATTGTGACCCCGGGGCTTAGGGTTTTTTCCAAAAACATATTTCCTGCCGGTTAAGTTTTTGAGGGCTTATTTCTTGACCTGTGATAAAAAGCTTTCTGTTTCGAGTGCCAAACATTTCAGGAGAGCATTTTCAAGCTTTTTGCACCATTTTTGAGTGAATTGCCAAAAGTCAGATTTTTGCTGAAATTGTGACCCCGGGGCTTAGGGATTTTTTCAAAAAAATATTTTCTGCCGGTTAAATTTTTGAGGGCTGATTTCTTGTCCTGTGATAAAAAGCCTTCTGTTTCGAGTGCCAAACCTTTCAGGGGATCATTTCCAACCTTTTTGCACCATTTTTGAGTGAATTGCCAAAAGTCAGATTTTTGCTGAAATTGTGACCCCGGGGCTTAGGGATTTTTTCAAAAAAATATTTTCTGCCGGTTAGGTTTTTGAGGGCTGATTTCTTGTCCTGCGATAAAAAGCCTTCTGTTTCTATCACCAAAGCTTTCAGGGGATCATTTTCAACCTTTATACACCATTTTTGAGTGAATTGCCAAAAGTCATATTTTTGCTGAAATTGTGACCCCGGGGCTTAGGGATTTTTTCAAAAAAATATTTTCTGCCGGTTAAGTTTTTGAGGGCTGATTTCTTGTCCTGTGATAAAAAGCCTTCTGTTTCGAGTGCCAAACCTTTCAGGGGATGTTTTTCAACCTTTTTGCACCATTTTGGAGTGAATTGCCAAAAGTCAGATTTTTGCTGAAATTGTGACCCCGGGGCTTAGGGTTTTTTCGAAAAACATATTTCCTGCCGGGTAAGTTTTTGAGGGCTTATTTCTTGACCTGTGATAAAAAGCTTTCTGTTTCGAGTGCCAAACATTTCAGGAGAGCATTTTCAAGCTTTTTGCACCATTTTTGAGTGAATTGCCAAAAGTCAGATTTTTGCTGAAATTGTGACCCCGGGGCTTAGGGATTTTTTCAAAAAAATATTTTCTGCCGGTTAAATTTTTGAGGGCTGATTTCTTGTCCTGTGATAAAAAGCCTTCTGTTTCGAGTGCCAAACCTTTCAGGGGATCATTTCCAACCTTTTTGCACCATTTTTGAGTGAATTGCCAAAAGTCAGATTTTTGCTGAAATTGTGACCCCGGGGCTTAGGGATTTTTTCAAAAAAATATTTTCTGCCGGTTAGGTTTTTGAGGGCTGATTTCTTGTCCTGCGATAAAAAGCCTTCTGTTTCTATCACCAAAGCTTTCAGGGGATCATTTTCAAGCTTCTTGCACGATTTTTGAGTGAATTGCCAAAAGTCAGATTTTTGCTGAAATTGTGACCCCGGGACTTAGGGATTTTTTCAAAAAAATATTTTCTGCCGGTTAAGTTTTTGAGGGCTGATTTCTTGTCCTGTGATAAAAAGCCTTCTGTTTCGAGTGCCAAACCTTTCAGGGGAGCATTTTCAAGCTTTTGGCACCATTTTTGAGTGAATTGCCAAAAGTCAGATTTTTGCTGAAATTGTGACCCCGGGGCTTAGGGATTTTTTCAAAAAAATATTTTCTGCCGGTTAAGTTTTTGAGGTCTGATTTCTTGTCCTGTGATAAAAAGCCTTCTGTTTCCATCGCCAAACCTTTCAGGAGAGCTTTTTCAACCTTTTTGCACCATTTTTGAGTGAATTGCCAAAAGTCAGATTTTTCCTGAAATTGTGACCCCGGGGCTTAGGGATTTTTTCAAAAAAATATTTTCTGCCGGTTAAGTTTTTGAGGGCTGATTTCTTGTCCTGCGATAAAAAGCCTTCTGTTTCGAGTGCCAAACCTTTCAGGGGATGTTTTTCAACCTTTTTGCACCATTTTGGAGTGAATTGCCAAAAGTCAGATTTTTGCTGAAATTGTGACCCCGGGGCTTAGGGTTTTTTCGAAAAACATATTTCCTGCCGGGTAAGTTTTTGAGGGCTTATTTCTTGACCTGTGATAAAAAGCTTTCTGTTTCGAGTGCCAAACATTTCAGGAGAGCATTTTCAAGCTTTTTGCACCATTTTTGAGTGAATTGCCAAAAGTCAGATTTTTGCTGAAATTGTGACCCCGGGGCTTAGGGATTTTTTCAAAAAAATATTTTCTGCCGGTTAAATTTTTGAGGGCTGATTTCTTGTCCTGTGATAAAAAGCCTTCTGTTTCGAGTGCCAAACCTTTCAGGGGATCATTTCCAACCTTTTTGCACCATTTTTGAGTGAATTGCCAAAAGTCAGATTTTTGCTGAAATTGTGACCCCGGGGCTTAGGGATTTTTTCAAAAAAATATTTTCTGCCGGTTAGGTTTTTGAGGGCTGATTTCTTGTCCTGCGATAAAAAGCCTTCTGTTTCTATCACCAAAGCTTTCAGGGGATCATTTTCAAGCTTCTTGCACGATTTTTGAGTGAATTGCCAAAAGTCAGATTTTTGCTGAAATTGTGACCCCGGGGCTTAGGGATTTTTCCAAAAAAATATTTTTTGCCGGTTAAGTTTTTGAGGGCTGATTTCTTGTCCTGCGATAAAAAGCCTTCTGTTTCTATCACCAAAGCTTTCAGGGGATCATTTTCAACCTTTTTACACCATTTTTGAGTGAATTGCCAAAAGTCATATTTTTGCTGAAATTGTGACCCCGGGACTTAGGGATTTTTTCAAAAAAATATTTTCTGCCGGTTAAGTTTTTGAGGGCTGATTTCTTGTCCTGTGATAAAAAGCCTTCTGTTTCGAGTGCCAAACCTTTCAGGGGAGCATTTTCAAGCTTTTGGCACCATTTTTGAGTGAATTGCCAAAAGTCAGATTTTTGCTGAAATTGTGACCCCGGGGCTTAGGGATTTTTTCAAAAAAATATTTTCTGCCGGTTAAGTTTTTGAGGTCTGATTTCTTGTCCTGTGATAAAAAGCCTTCTGTTTCCATCGCCAAACCTTTCAGGAGAGCTTTTTCAACCTTTTTGCACCATTTTTGAGTGAATTGCCAAAAGTCAGATTTTTCCTGAAATTGTGACCCCGGGGCTTAGGGATTTTTTCAAAAAAATATTTTCTGCCGGTTAAGTTTTTGAGGGCTGATTTCTTGTCCTGCGATAAAAAGCCTTCTGTTTCTATCACCAAAGCTTTCAGGGGATCATTTTCAACCTTTTTACACCATTTTTGAGTGAATTGCCAAAAGTCAGATTTTTGCTGAAATTCTGACCCCGGGGCTTAGGGATTTTTTCAAAAAAATATTTCCTGCCGGGTAAGTTTTTGAGGGCTTATTTCTTGACCTGTGATAAAAAGCTTTCTGTTTCGAGTGCCAAACGTTTCAGGAGAGCATTTTCAACCTTTTTGCACCATTTTTGAGTGAATTGCCAAAAGTCAGATCTTTGCAGAAATTGTGACCCCGGGGCTTAGGGATTTTTTCAAAAAAATAATTTCTGCCGGTTAAGTTTTTGAGGGCTGATTTCTTGTCCTCTGATAAAAAGCCTTCTGTTTCGAGTGCCAAACCTTTCAGGGGATCATTTCCAACCTTTTTGCACCATTTTTGAGTGAATTGCCAAAAGTCAGATTTTTGCTGAAATTGTGACCCCGGGGCTTAGGGTTTTTTCCAAAAACATATTTCCTGCCGGGTAAGTTTTTGAGGGCTTATTTCTTGACCTGTGATAAAAAGCTTTCTGTTTCGAGTGCCAAACGTTTCAGGAGAGCATTTTCAACCTTTTTGCACCATTTTTGAGTGAATTGCCAAAAGTCAGATCTTTGCTGAAATTGTGACCCCGGGGCTTAGGGATTTTTTCAAAAAAATAATTTCTGCCGGTTAAGTTTTTGAGGGCTGATTTCTTGTCCTGTGATAAAAAGCCTTCTGTTTCGAGTGCCAAACGTTTCTGGAGAGCATTTTCAAGCTTTTTGCACCATTTTTGAGTGAATTGCCAAAAGTCAGTTTTTTGCTGAAATTGTGACCCCAGGGCTTAGGGATTTTTTCAAAAAAAATATTTTCTGCCGGTTAAGTTTTTGAGGGCTGATTTCTTTTCCTGTGATAAAAAGCCTTCTGTTTCGAGTGCCAAACCTTTCAGGGGATGTTTTTCAACCTTTTTGCACCATTTTTGAGTGAATTGCCAAAAGTCAGATTTTTGCTGAAATTGTGACCCCGGGGCTTAGGGATTTTTTCAAAAAAATATTTTCCGCAGGTTAAGTTTTTGAGGTCTGATTTCTTGTCCTGTGATAAAAAGCCTTCTGTTTCCATCGCCAAACCTTTCAGGAGAGGATTTTCAAGCTTTTGGCACCATTTTTGAGTGAATTGCCAAAAGTCAGATTTTTGCTGAAATTGTGACCCCGGGGCTTAGGGATTTTTTCAAAAAAATATTTTCTGCCGGTTAAGTTTTTGAGGGCTGATTTCTTGTCCTGTGATAAAAAGCCTTCTGTTTCGAGTGCCAAACCTTTCACGGGATCATTTCCATCCTTTTTGCACCATTTTTGAGTGAATTGCCAAAAGTCAGATTTTTGCTGAAATTGTGACCCCGGGGCTTAGGGATTTTTTCAACAAAATATTTTCTGCCGGTTAAGTTTTTGAGGGCTGATTTCTTGTCCTGTGATAAAAAGCCTTCTGTTTCAATCACCAAACCTTTCAGGAGAGCATTTTCAAGCTTTTGGCAACATTTTGGAGTGAATTGCCAAAAGTCAGATTTTTGCTGTTATTGTGACCCCGGGGCTTAGGGATTTTTTCAAAAAAATATTTCCTGCCGGTTAAGTTTTTGAGGGCTGATTGCTTGTCCTGTGATAAAAAGCCTTCTGTTTCCATCGCCAAACCTTTCAGGAGAGCATTTTCAACCTTTTGGCACCATTTTTGAGTGAATTGCCAAAAGTCAGATTTTTGCTGAAATTGTGACCCCGGGGCTTAGGGATTTTTTCAAAAAATAATTTTCTGCCGGTTAGGTTTTTGAGGGCTGATTTCTTGTCCTGCGATAAAAAGCCTTCTGTTTCTATCAACAAAGCTTTCAGGGGATCATTTTCAACCTTTTTACACCATTTTTGAGTGAATTGCCAAAAGTCAGATTTTTGCTGAAATTGTGACCCCGGGGCTTAGGGATTTTTTCAAAAAAATATTTTCTGCCGGTTAAGTTTTTGAGGGCTGATTTCTTGTCCTGTGATAAAAAGCCTTCTGTTTCGAGTGCCAAACCTTTCACGGGATCATTTCCATCCTTTTTGCACCATTTTTGAGTGAATTGCCAAAAGTCAGATTTTTGCTGAAATTGTGACCCCGGGGCTTAGGGATTTTTTCAAAAAAATATTTTCTGCCGGTTAAGTTTTTGAGGGCTGATTTCTTGTCCTGTGATAAAAAGCCTTCTGTTTCAATCACCAAACCTTTCAGGAGAGCATTTTCAAGCTTTTGGCAACATTTTGGAGTGAATTGCCAAAAGTCAGATTTTTGCTGAAATTCTGACCCCGGGGCTTAGGGATTTTTTCAAAAAAATATTTCCTGCCGGTTAAGTTTTTGAGGGCTGATTGCTTGTCCTGTGATAAAAAGCCTTCTGTTTCCATCGCCAAACCTTTCAGGAGAGCATTTTCAACCTTTTGGCACCATTTTGGAGTGAATTGCCAAAAGTAAGATCTTTGCTGAAATTGTGACCCCGGGGCTTAGGGTTTTTCCAAAAACATATTTCCTGCCGGTTAAGTTTTTGAGGTCTGATTTCTTCTCCTGTGATAAAAAGCCTTCTGTTTCGAGTGCCAAACGTTTCAGGAGAGCATTTTCAAGCTTTTTGCACCATTTTTGAGTGAATTGCCAAAAGTCAGTTTTTTGCTGAAATTGTGACCCCGGGGCTTAGGGATTTTTTCAAAAAAATATTTTCTGCCGGTTAAGTTTTTGAGGGCTGATTTCTTTTCCTGTGATAAAAAGCCTTCTGTTTCGAGTGCCAAACCTTTCAGGGGATGTTTTTCAACCTTTTTGCACCATTTTTGAGTGAATTGCCAAAAGTCAGATTTTTGCTGAAATTGTGACCCCGGGGCTTAGGGATTTTTTCAAAAAAATATTTTCCGCAGGTTAAGTTTTTGAGGTCTGATTTCTTGTCCTGTGATAAAAAGCCTTCTGTTTCGAGTGCCAAACCTTTCAGGGGAGCATTTTCAAGCTTTTGGCACCATTTTTGAGTGAATTGCCAAAAGTCAGATTTTTGCTGAAATTGTGACCCCGGGGCTTAGGGATTTTTTCAACAAAATATTTTCTGCCGGTTAAGTTTTTGAGGGCTGATTTCTTGTCCTGCGATAAAAAGCCTTCTGTTTCAATCACCAAAGCTTTCAGGGGATCATTTTCAACCTTTTTACACCATTTTTGAGTGAATTGCCAAAAGTCAGATTTTTGCTGAAATTGTGACCCCGGGGCTTAGGGATTTTTTCAAAAAAATATTTTCTGCCGGTTAAGTTTTTGAGGGCTGATTTCTTGTCCTGTGATAGAAAGCCTTCTGTTTCGAGTGCCAAACCTTTCACGGGATCATTTCCATCCTTTTTGCACCATTTTTGAGTGAATTGCCAAAAGTCAGATTTTTGCTGAAATTGTGACCCCGGGGCTTAGGGATTTTTTCAAAAAAATATTTTCTGCCGGTTAAGTTTTTGAGGGCTGATTTCTTGTCCTGTGATAAAAAGCCTTCTGTTTCAATCACCAAACCTTTCAGGAGAGCATTTTCAAGCTTTTGGCAACATTTTGGAGTGAATTGCCAAAAGTCAGATTTTTGCTGAAATTCTGACCCCGGGGCTTAGGGATTTTTTCAAAAAAATATTTCCTGCCGGTTAAGTTTTTGAGGGCTGATTGCTTGTCCTGTGATAAAAAGCCTTCTGTTTCCATCGCCAAACCTTTCAGGAGAGCATTTTCAACCTTTTGGCACCATTTTGGAGTGAATTGCCAAAAGTAAGATCTTTGCTGAAATTGTGACCCCGGGGCTTAGGGTTTTTCCAAAAACATATTTCCTGCCGGTTAAGTTTTTGAGGTCTGATTTCTTCTCCTGTGATAAAAAGCCTTCTGTTTCGAGTGCCAAACGTTTCAGGAGAGCATTTTCAAGCTTTTTGCACCATTTTTGAGTGAATTGCCAAAAGTCAGTTTTTTGCTGAAATTGTGACCCCGGGGCTTAGGGATTTTTTCAAAAAAATATTTTCTGCCGGTTAAGTTTTTGAGGGCTGATTTCTTTTCCTGTGATAAAAAGCCTTCTGTTTCGAGTGCCAAACCTTTCAGGGGATGTTTTTCAACCTTTTTGCACCATTTTTGAGTGAATTGCCAAAAGTCAGATTTTTGCTGAAATTGTGACCCCGGGGCTTAGGGATTTTTTCAAAAAAATATTTTCCGCAGGTTAAGTTTTTGAGGTCTGATTTCTTGTCCTGTGATAAAAAGCCTTCTGTTTCGAGTGCCAAACCTTTCAGGGGAGCATTTTCAAGCTTTTGGCACCATTTTTGAGTGAATTGCCAAAAGTCAGATTTTTGCTGAAATTGTGACCCCGGGGCTTAGGGATTTTTTCAACAAAATATTTTCTGCCGGTTAAGTTTTTGAGGGCTGATTTCTTGTCCTGTGATAAAAAGCCTTCTGTTTCAATCACCAAACCTTTCAGGAGAGCATTTTCAAGCTTTTGGCAACATTTTGGAGTGAATTGCCAAAAGTCAGATTTTTGCTGAAATTGTGACCCCGGGGCTTAGGGATTTTTTCAAAAAAATATTTCCTGCCGGTTAAGTTTTTGAGGGCTGATTGCTTGTCCTGTGATAAAAAGCCTTCTGTTTCCCTCGCCAAACCTTTCAGGAGAGCATTTTCAACCTTTTGGCACCATTTTGGAGTGAATTGCCAAAAGTCAGTTTTTTCCTGAAATTGTGACCCCGGGGCTTAGGGATTTTTTCAAAAAATAATTTTCTGCCGGTTAGGTTTTTGAGGGCTGATTTCTTGTCCTGCGATAAAAAGCCTTCTGTTTCTATCACCAAAGCTTTCAGGGGATCATTTTCAGCCTTTTTACACCATTTTTGAGTGAATTGCCAAAAGTCAGATTTTTGCTGAAATTGTGACCCCGGGGCTTGTTGGAGTTGGAACTTAACAGGTTAAGTTCTTCCCATGATGCCACACCATTCTGACGTCAATTTTGGAAGCTTGGGAGGAGCTTGGGAGGAATTTGTCAGTCCCACTCTGTACTTTGTGGGGAAAGGATGCAGTTTTGTCATGGCTGCAAATAGTCTTGGAAATTCCTGAGAAATGTTGGAATAAAAGCTGTAAATAGACAAACCTGGACTCTCTGTGTGTTTGTCTGGAAGCAAAGCTAAACTACGTGACAGTTTACACCGCTGTGCGAAACTCTGCTATGGCGTGACTGAGAGCTCGGAGCAGAGCAAGCGGCAGGGGAAGTGTGCCGGGCAGTAAAGAGCTAATTGAGGGCCATAAATCAATTAGCGGGAGTCGCGCCAGATCATTTAATTGCACAGGTTATGGACCTTAATCACCGACCGTAAAACTGTCACGGGAGGCTGCCGAAAAAAGCTTTGATCTGCGGTTTCGAGCAGGAGGCACGGCAGGAGGTGAAGGCAAGCTGATGACGAATGCTGATGCCAGCTTGGAGTTCTGCCTTAAGTTGTGAGAGGCAGAGAAGCTGATCTGCTAGACCGGGAGCAAGAGCGGCTGTTTGTTTACGTGAGTACGCTGGGCCCCGGGGAAGATGGCAGATGGCCAGGAGGTGTTTCAAGCTCCGTTTGAACAGCTTGAGGAACTCACCGTCCAAGCGTGGAATACCTGGACAAGAAGGGTGAGAGCCTGGTTTTGGGCAACTGGCTTGTGGGACGTAAGCAAGAAAGAGCCGTCCACAGGCGGATTGGCTGCTGCTGAAAGTGCAGGGCTGGTGGACAGAGATGCAGAGAAACTGCAATCTGTTTCTCTGGAGGAGAAGATGCAGAGAGAGAAAGCTATGAGAGCTGAGATCTGCATGTTGCGAGCAGGTGTGCATGCTAATTTGCGTCATCACCTGGGAGGCGTTGAATCTGCGTGTGAGGCTTGGCGTGTGCTGAAACGTCTGTGTGAGGACTCAGCAGAAGGCAAAGGGCAGATGGAAGCTAAGAGCCTAGAGATGGCTGGAGCCCCTGTTCCTGATGATTTAGCCTCAAGGAGTGCTAGTGAGCAAGTCGGGGGGGCGGAAAGTTCCAAAGGCAAGTTTGAAAAGTTTTCCACTGAACCTGCTGGAATGAAGCGGCAGTTCAGGGGGGGCAGATCTGGCGAGGAGTGCTTTTCCGGAAGAAGGAGGGCCAGGCCAGCTGAAAAAAGCCCCAGGCAGTGTTTTTCCACTGGAGTTCGTCGTTGCTACGTGTGTAAAGCTCCGGGACATCTGCGGCGAGATTGCCCCCACCGGAGCAGAGAGGCAAGACAGGATGTTGCCAAGGTCAAACAGCTGAACTCTCATGGGAACCAGTCGGGTTTCCATGGCAACCAGTCTGGAAAAACAACCAGGCATGGGACTGAGGCTGGTGGACGTGCCAGGTGCGAGGAAGAGACTTATCAGATCACAGCTAGTCTGGCGTTGGCTGAAGACAGCCGTGGGACAAACTCAGAGGAGCTAAGTTTTGTTATTGACTCTGCAGCTAATCGCAATTTGATTCCAGAGACACCTGCTGTTGAGAGGTGGAATTGCAAGGCAATTCCGGCCGGGAAAACTGTACTGTTTGCAAATGGACAGAAAAAATGTGTGACTAACGTTACAAATCTCTTTATGTCTGTTTTACAGGAAACGTTGGAGTGTTGTACCGTTCCTGGGATGCACCACTGTCTTTTATCTGTGCCTTATTTACTGGAAAAGGGATTTACGGTTTGTTTTCAGGATGATGTGTGCACAATCTCCAAAGGAGGGAGGATGCTTGCCAAGGTTAAAAAGGGGCAGAATGATCTCTTCATTCTTAAAACGTCTCTGGAGGGTGAGGGGAAGGTTGAGAAAGCACAAGCCCTGTGTGCTGAAATTCCCGCTCATGTGCAATGTGCCCGTATCTGGCATGCTAGGACGGCTCATGGTTCTCTAGAAGAACTACAGGTGCTGCCGGAAGTTTCTAAAGGGTGTAAGATTTCAGAATGTGGACATGCTGTAAGTTGTGAAACTTGCAAGCTGGCAAAGGTAAAAGGATGCAGTTATCCAAAAGTTGAGAGGATAACAACAAAACCTTTTGAACAAATTCACATAGATTTGTGGGGTCCTGTAAAGGAACCAAGTCTGGGAGGGTCAAGGTATCTGCTTACGATGCAGGAGGATTTTACACAGAATTCCTGGATACACGGTCTCAAATCCAAGGATGATGCAGCACAGCTGATCAAACGTTGGATTGAGGAGGTGGAACAAAGGTTTTCCATCAAAGTGCAAGCTGTCACAAGTGACAGGGGAGCTGAGTTTACAGGTTCTGCTTTGCAGAAGTACTTTCGCAAGAAAGGGATACGTCACACAGTGACTTCACCCAATCAGTGGGGGGTGGCAGAGCTCAAGTGTCAGGCTCTGGTTAAAACTGCACAGGTGTTGCTGAAAGATTCTGGGTTACCTCCAAGGTTTTGGCTGGAGGCAATCAAGTATGTGAGCTTCACCTGGAATCGGACCTACAATTCAATGGTAGGTGACACACCGTTTGGGCTGTTGCATGGCAGGAAACCCCAGATTCATTTTTTGCGTATGTTTGGGTCACGTGCATCTGTGTCAGTACCTGCCGCTTTGCAGGGGCCAGATGGATCCAAGTTCCGAAAAATGATCTTCTGTGGGTATGAGCCAGCAGCATGTGCATGGAGGTTTGCGTTTCCATCAGGTGATCAGAGTAAACTGCTGATCAGCAAACACGCTGAGTTCTATGAGCAGGATGAAAAGTCAAAACCTGCTGTCAAGCGTGATGTTCTTTCAGAATGTATTTCTGATTCAGAACAGGAAAACTCTGAAGGGGAGGAAGAAGAAACTGAGTCTGATGATGACGATCAGGTAACTGACCAAGGTCAGGAACAGGAGGAGGTATCTGTAGTTTCTCCACAGGTTAAGAGAACACCCAAAAGCGAGCCCAGTTCTCCTGTAAGTGTAATGGAGAGGATTCGAAAACGTTTTAAGTCGGAAGGGGAATCCCGTGAGGCTGAGGACACAGGTCCTGGTGGCAGTGAGTCAGAGGTAACATCTGAGTTTGTGCCCAGAAGGTCTAGTCGCTCAACAAAGGGCATTCCACCTGAAAGGTACCAAGCGAGAAGTGCGTGGGCCAGGTTCGCACAGTGTGATTCTGGGAGTGTTGAAGGAGTTCAACAGGTGCCTGGGAAAGATGCCGGGAAGGAGCACAAGGCAAAGGGAAAGGTGTTGAACTCAAAAGGGTCATGTCAGAAGGTGCAGCAAGGGGGGGTGTTGGAGTTGGAACTTAACAGGTTAAGTTCTTCCCATGATGCCACACCATTCTGACGTCAATTTTGGAAGCTTGGGAGGAGCTTGGGAGGAATTTGTCAGTCCCACTCTGTACTTTGTGGGGAAAGGATGCAGTTTTGTCATGGCTGCAAATAGTCCTGGAAATTCCTGAGAAATGTTGGAATAAAAGCTGTAAATAGACAAACCTGGACTCTCTGTGTGTTTGTCTGGAAGCAAAGCTAAACTACGTGACAGTTTACACCGCTGTGCGAAACTCTGCTATGGCGTGACTGAGAGCTCGGAGCAGAGCAAGCGGCAGGGGAAGTGTGCCGGGCAGTAAAGAGCTAATTGAGGGCCATAAATCAATTAGCGGGAGTCGCGCCAGATCATTTAATTGCACAGGGCTTAGGGATTTTTTCAAAAAAATATTTTCTGCCGGTTAAGTTTTTGAGGGCTGATTTCTTGTCCTGTGATAAAAAGCCTTCTGTTTCAAGTGCCAAACGTTTCAGGGGATGTTTTTCAACCTTTTTGCACCATTTTGGAGTGAATTGCCAAAAGTCAGATTTTTGCTGAAATTGTGACCCCGGGGCTTAGGGATTTTTTTCAAAAAAATATTTTCTGCCGGTTAAGTTTTTGAGGTCTGATTTCTTGTCCTGTGATAAAAAGCCTTCTGTTTCCATCGCCAAACCTTTCAGGAGAGCATTTTCAACCTTTTTGCACCATTTTTGAGTGAATTGCCAAAAGTCAGATTTTTGCTGAAATTGTGACCCCGGGGCTTAGGGATTTTTCCAAAAAAATATTTCCTGCCGGTTAAGTTTTTGAGGGCTGATTCCTTGTCCTGTGATAAAAAGCCTTCTGTTTCCATCGCCAAACCTTTCAGGAGAGAATTTTCAAGCTTTTGGCACCATTTTTGAGTGAATTGCCAAAAGTCAGATTTTTGCTGAAATTGTGACCCCGGGGCTTAGGGATTTTTTCAAAAAAATATTTTCTGCCGGTTAGGTTTTTGAGGGCTGATTTATTGTCCTGCGATAAAAAGCCTTCTGTTTCTATCACCAAAGCTTTCAGGAGAGCATTTGCAAGCTTTTGGCACCATTTTGGAGTGAATTGCCAAAAGTCAGATTTTTGCTGAAATTGTGACCCCGGGGCTTAGGGATTTTTTCAAAAAAATATTTTCTGCCGGTTAAGTTTTTGAGGGCTGATTTCTTGTCCTGTGATAAAACGCCTTCTGTTTCCATCACCAAACCTTTCAGGAGAGCAATTTCAACCTTTTGGCACCATTTTGGAGTGAATTGCCAAAAGTCAGATTTTTCCTGAAATTGTGACCCCGGGGCTTAGGGATTTTTTCAAAAAATAATTTTCTGCCGGTTAAGTTTTTGAGGGCTGATTTCTTGTCCTGTGATAAAACGCCTTCTGTTTCCATCACCAAACCTTTCAGGAGAGCAATTTCAACCTTTTGGCACCATTTTGGAGTGAATTGCCAAAAGTCAGATTTTTCCTGAAATTGTGACCCCGGGGCTTAGGGATTTTTTCAAAAAATAATTTTCTGCCGGTTAAGTTTTTGAGGGCTGATTTCTTGTCCTGTGATAAAAAGCCTTCTGTTTCGAGTGCCAAACCTTTCAGGAGAGCATTTTCAAGCTTTTGGCACCATTTTTGAGTGAATTGCCAAAAGTCAGATTTTTGATGAAATTGTGACCCCGGGGCTTAGGGATTATTTCAAAAAAATATTTTCCGCCGGTTAGGTTTTTGAGGGCTGATTTCTTGTCCTGCGATAAAAAGCCTTCTGTTTCTATCACCAAAGCTTTCAGGGGATCATTTTCAGCCTTTTTACACCATTTTTGAGTGAATTGCCAAAAGTTAGATTTTTGCTGAAATTGTGACCCCGGGGCTTAGGGATTTTTTCAAAAAAATATTTTCTGCCGGTTAGGTTTTTGAGGGCTGATTTCTTGTCCTGCGATAAAAAGCCTTCTGTTTCTATCACCAAAGCTTTCAGGGGATCATTTCCAAGCTTTTGGCACCATTTTTGAGTGAATTGCCAAAAGTCAGATTTTTGCTGAAATTGTGACCCCGGGGCTTACGGATTTTTTCAAAAAAATATTTCCTGCCGGTTAAGTTTTTGAGGGCTGATTTCTTGTCCTGTGATAAAACGCCTTCTGTTTCCATCACCAAACCTTTCAGGAGAGCATTTTCAACCTTTTGGCACCATTTTGGAGTGAATTGCCAAAAGTCAGATTTTTCCTGAAATTGTGACCCCGGGGCTTAGGGATTTTTTCAAAAAATAATTTTCTGCCGGTCAGGTTTTTGAGGGCTGATTTCTTGTCCTGCGATAAAAAGCCTTCTGTTTCTATCACCAAAGCTTTCAGGGGATCATTTTCAACCTTTTCGCACCATTTTTGAGTGAATTGCCAAAATTCAGATTTTTGCTGAAATTGTGACCCCGGGGCTTAGGGATTTTTTCAAAAAAATATTTTCCGCAGGTTAAGTTTTTGAGGTCTGATTTCTTGTCCTGTGATAAAAAGCCTTCTGTTTCGAGTGCCAAACCTTTCAGGGGAGCATTTTCAAGCTTTTGGCACCATTTTTGAGTGAATTGCCAAAAGTCAGATTTTTGCTGAAATTGTGACCCCGGGGCTTAGGGATTTTTTCAACAAAATATTTTCTGCCGGTTAAGTTTTTGAGGGCTGATTTCTTGTCCTGCGATAAAAAGCCTTCTGTTTCAATCACCAAAGCTTTCAGGGGATCATTTTCAACCTTTTTACACCATTTTTGAGTGAATTGCCAAAAGTCAGATTTTTGCTGAAATTGTGACCCCGGGGCTTAGGGATTTTTTCAAAAAAATATTTTCTGCCGGTTAAGTTTTTGAGGGCTGATTTCTTGTCCTGTGATAAAAAGCCTTCTGTTTCGAGTGCCAAACCTTTCACGGGATCATTTCCATCCTTTTTGCACCATTTTTGAGTGAATTGCCAAAAGTCAGATTTTTGCTGAAATTGTGACCCCGGGGCTTAGGGATTTTTTCAAAAAAATATTTTCTGCCGGTTAAGTTTTTGAGGGCTGATTTCTTGTCCTGTGATAAAAAGCCTTCTGTTTCAATCACCAAACCTTTCAGGAGAGCATTTTCAAGCTTTTGGCAACATTTTGGAGTGAATTGCCAAAAGTCAGATTTTTGCTGAAATTCTGACCCCGGGGCTTAGGGATTTTTTCAAAAAAATATTTCCTGCCAGTTAAGTTTTTGAGGGCTGATTGCTTGTCCTGTGATAAAAAGCCTTCTGTTTCCATCGCCAAACCTTTCAGGAGAGCATTTTCAACCTTTTGGCACCATTTTGGAGTGAATTGCCAAAAGTAAGATCTTTGCTGAAATTGTGACCCCGGGGCTTAGGGTTTTTCCAAAAACATATTTCCTGCCGGTTAAGTTTTTGAGGTCTGATTTCTTCTCCTGTGATAAAAAGCCTTCTGTTTCGAGTGCCAAACGTTTCAGGAGAGCATTTTCAAGCTTTTTGCACCATTTTTGAGTGAATTGCCAAAAGTCAGTTTTTTGCTGAAATTGTGACCCCGGGGCTTAGGGATTTTTTCAAAAAAATATTTTCTGCCGGTTAAGTTTTTGAGGGCTGATTTCTTTTCCTGTGATAAAAAGCCTTCTGTTTCGAGTGCCAAACCTTTCAGGGGATGTTTTTCAACCTTTTTGCACCATTTTTGAGTGAATTGCCAAAAGTCAGATTTTTGCTGAAATTGTGACCCCGGGGCTTAGGGATTTTTTCAAAAAAATATTTTCCGCAGGTTAAGTTTTTGAGGTCTGATTTCTTGTCCTGTGATAAAAAGCCTTCTGTTTCGAGTGCCAAACCTTTCAGGGGAGCATTTTCAAGCTTTTGGCACCATTTTTGAGTGAATTGCCAAAAGTCAGATTTTTGCTGAAATTGTGACCCCGGGGCTTAGGGATTTTTTCAACAAAATATTTTCTGCCGGTTAAGTTTTTGAGGGCTGATTTCTTGTCCTGTGATAAAAAGCCTTCTGTTTCAATCACCAAACCTTTCAGGAGAGCATTTTCAAGCTTTTGGCAACATTTTGGAGTGAATTGCCAAAAGTCAGATTTTTGCTGAAATTGTGACCCCGGGGCTTAGGGATTTTTTCAAAAAAATATTTCCTGCCGGTTAAGTTTTTGAGGGCTGATTGCTTGTCCTGTGATAAAAAGCCTTCTGTTTCCCTCGCCAAACCTTTCAGGAGAGCATTTTCAACCTTTTGGCACCATTTTGGAGTGAATTGCCAAAAGTCAGTTTTTTCCTGAAATTGTGACCCCGGGGCTTAGGGATTTTTTCAAAAAATAATTTTCTGCCGGTTAGGTTTTTGAGGGCTGATTTCTTGTCCTGCGATAAAAAGCCTTCTGTTTCTATCACCAAAGCTTTCAGGGGATCATTTTCAGCCTTTTTACACCATTTTTGAGTGAATTGCCAAAAGTCAGATTTTTGCTGAAATTGTGACCCCGGGGCTTGTTGGAGTTGGAACTTAACAGGTTAAGTTCTTCCCATGATGCCACACCATTCTGACGTCAATTTTGGAAGCTTGGGAGGAGCTTGGGAGGAATTTGTCAGTCCCACTCTGTACTTTGTGGGGAAAGGATGCAGTTTTGTCATGGCTGCAAATAGTCTTGGAAATTCCTGAGAAATGTTGGAATAAAAGCTGTAAATAGACAAACCTGGACTCTCTGTGTGTTTGTCTGGAAGCAAAGCTAAACTACGTGACAGTTTACACCGCTGTGCGAAACTCTGCTATGGCGTGACTGAGAGCTCGGAGCAGAGCAAGCGGCAGGGGAAGTGTGCCGGGCAGTAAAGAGCTAATTGAGGGCCATAAATCAATTAGCGGGAGTCGCGCCAGATCATTTAATTGCACAGGTTATGGACCTTAATCACCGACCGTAAAACTGTCACGGGAGGCTGCCGAAAAAAGCTTTGATCTGCGGTTTCGAGCAGGAGGCACGGCAGGAGGTGAAGGCAAGCTGATGACGAATGCTGATGCCAGCTTGGAGTTCTGCCTTAAGTTGTGAGAGGCAGAGAAGCTGATCTGCTAGACCGGGAGCAAGAGCGGCTGTTTGTTTACGTGAGTACGCTGGGCCCCGGGGAAGATGGCAGATGGCCAGGAGGTGTTTCAAGCTCCGTTTGAACAGCTTGAGGAACTCACCGTCCAAGCGTGGAATACCTGGACAAGAAGGGTGAGAGCCTGGTTTTGGGCAACTGGCTTGTGGGACGTAAGCAAGAAAGAGCCGTCCACAGGCGGATTGGCTGCTGCTGAAAGTGCAGGGCTGGTGGACAGAGATGCAGAGAAACTGCAATCTGTTTCTCTGGAGGAGAAGATGCAGAGAGAGAAAGCTATGAGAGCTGAGATCTGCATGTTGCGAGCAGGTGTGCATGCTAATTTGCGTCATCACCTGGGAGGCGTTGAATCTGCGTGTGAGGCTTGGCGTGTGCTGAAACGTCTGTGTGAGGACTCAGCAGAAGGCAAAGGGCAGATGGAAGCTAAGAGCCTAGAGATGGCTGGAGCCCCTGTTCCTGATGATTTAGCCTCAAGGAGTGCTAGTGAGCAAGTCGGGGGGGCGGAAAGTTCCAAAGGCAAGTTTGAAAAGTTTTCCACTGAACCTGCTGGAATGAAGCGGCAGTTCAGGGGGGGCAGATCTGGCGAGGAGTGCTTTTCCGGAAGAAGGAGGGCCAGGCCAGCTGAAAAAAGCCCCAGGCAGTGTTTTTCCACTGGAGTTCGTCGTTGCTACGTGTGTAAAGCTCCGGGACATCTGCGACGAGATTGCCCCCACCGGAGCAGAGAGGCAAGACAGGATGTTGCCAAGGTCAAACAGCTGAACTCTCATGGGAACCAGTCGGGTTTCCATGGCAACCAGTCTGGAAAAACAACCAGGCATGGGACTGAGGCTGGTGGACGTGCCAGGTGCGAGGAAGAGACTTATCAGATCACAGCTAGTCTGGCGTTGGCTGAAGACAGCCGTGGGACAAACTCAGAGGAGCTAAGTTTTGTTATTGACTCTGCAGCTAATCGCAATTTGATTCCAGAGACACCTGCTGTTGAGAGGTGGAATTGCAAGGCAATTCCGGCCGGGAAAACTGTACTGTTTGCAAATGGACAGAAAAAATGTGTGACTAACGTTACAAATCTCTTTATGTCTGTTTTACAGGAAACGTTGGAGTGTTGTACCGTTCCTGGGATGCACCACTGTCTTTTATCTGTGCCTTATTTACTGGAAAAGGGATTTACGGTTTGTTTTCAGGATGATGTGTGCACAATCTCCAAAGGAGGGAGGATGCTTGCCAAGGTTAAAAAGGGGCAGAATGATCTCTTCATTCTTAAAACGTCTCTGGAGGGTGAGGGGAAGGTTGAGAAAGCACAAGCCCTGTGTGCTGAAATTCCCGCTCATGTGCAATGTGCCCGTATCTGGCATGCTAGGACGGCTCATGGTTCTCTAGAAGAACTACAGGTGCTGCCGGAAGTTTCTAAAGGGTGTAAGATTTCAGAATGTGGACATGCTGTAAGTTGTGAAACTTGCAAGCTGGCAAAGGTAAAAGGATGCAGTTATCCAAAAGTTGAGAGGATAACAACAAAACCTTTTGAACAAATTCACATAGATTTGTGGGGTCCTGTAAAGGAACCAAGTCTGGGAGGGTCAAGGTATCTGCTTACGATGCAGGAGGATTTTACACAGAATTCCTGGATACACGGTCTCAAATCCAAGGATGATGCAGCACAGCTGATCAAACGTTGGATTGAGGAGGTGGAACAAAGGTTTTCCATCAAAGTGCAAGCTGTCACAAGTGACAGGGGAGCTGAGTTTACAGGTTCTGCTTTGCAGAAGTACTTTCGCAAGAAAGGGATACGTCACACAGTGACTTCACCCAATCAGTGGGGGGTGGCAGAGCTCAAGTGTCAGGCTCTGGTTAAAACTGCACAGGTGTTGCTGAAAGATTCTGGGTTACCTCCAAGGTTTTGGCTGGAGGCAATCAAGTATGTGAGCTTCACCTGGAATCGGACCTACAATTCAATGGTAGGTGACACACCGTTTGGGCTGTTGCATGGCAGGAAACCCCAGATTCATTTTTTGCGTATGTTTGGGTCACGTGCATCTGTGTCAGTACCTGCCGCTTTGCAGGGGCCAGATGGATCCAAGTTCCGAAAAATGATCTTCTGTGGGTATGAGCCAGCAGCATGTGCATGGAGGTTTGCGTTTCCATCAGGTGATCAGAGTAAACTGCTGATCAGCAAACACGCTGAGTTCTATGAGCAGGATGAAAAGTCAAAACCTGCTGTCAAGCGTGATGTTCTTTCAGAATGTATTTCTGATTCAGAACAGGAAAACTCTGAAGGGGAGGAAGAAGAAACTGAGTCTGATGATGACGATCAGGTAACTGACCAAGGTCAGGAACAGGAGGAGGTATCTGTAGTTTCTCCACAGGTTAAGAGAACACCCAAAAGCGAGCCCAGTTCTCCTGTAAGTGTAATGGAGAGGATTCGAAAACGTTTTAAGTCGGAAGGGGAATCCCGTGAGGCTGAGGACACAGGTCCTGGTGGCAGTGAGTCAGAGGTAACATCTGAGTTTGTGCCCAGAAGGTCTAGTCGCTCAACAAAGGGCATTCCACCTGAAAGGTACCAAGCGAGAAGTGCGTGGGCCAGGTTCGCACAGTGTGATTCTGGGAGTGTTGAAGGAGTTCAACAGGTGCCTGGGAAAGATGCCGGGAAGGAGCACAAGGCAAAGGGAAAGGTGTTGAACTCAAAAGGGTCATGTCAGAAGGTGCAGCAAGGGGGGGTGTTGGAGTTGGAACTTAACAGGTTAAGTTCTTCCCATGATGCCACACCATTCTGACGTCAATTTTGGAAGCTTGGGAGGAGCTTGGGAGGAATTTGTCAGTCCCACTCTGTACTTTGTGGGGAAAGGATGCAGTTTTGTCATGGCTGCAAATAGTCCTGGAAATTCCTGAGAAATGTTGGAATAAAAGCTGTAAATAGACAAACCTGGACTCTCTGTGTGTTTGTCTGGAAGCAAAGCTAAACTACGTGACAGTTTACACCGCTGTGCGAAACTCTGCTATGGCGTGACTGAGAGCTCGGAGCAGAGCAAGCGGCAGGGGAAGTGTGCCGGGCAGTAAAGAGCTAATTGAGGGCCATAAATCAATTAGCGGGAGTCGCGCCAGATCATTTAATTGCACAGGGCTTAGGGATTTTTTCAAAAAAATATTTTCTGCCGGTTAAGTTTTTGAGGGCTGATTTCTTGTCCTGTGATAAAAAGCCTTCTGTTTCAAGTGCCAAACGTTTCAGGGGATGTTTTTCAACCTTTTTGCACCATTTTGGAGTGAATTGCCAAAAGTCAGATTTTTGCTGAAATTGTGACCCCGGGGCTTAGGGATTTTTTTCAAAAAAATATTTTCTGCCGGTTAAGTTTTTGAGGTCTGATTTCTTGTCCTGTGATAAAAAGCCTTCTGTTTCCATCGCCAAACCTTTCAGGAGAGCATTTTCAACCTTTTTGCACCATTTTTGAGTGAATTGCCAAAAGTCAGATTTTTGCTGAAATTGTGACCCCGGGGCTTAGGGATTTTTCCAAAAAAATATTTCCTGCCGGTTAAGTTTTTGAGGGCTGATTCCTTGTCCTGTGATAAAAAGCCTTCTGTTTCCATCGCCAAACCTTTCAGGAGAGAATTTTCAAGCTTTTGGCACCATTTTTGAGTGAATTGCCAAAAGTCAGATTTTTGCTGAAATTGTGACCCCGGGGCTTAGGGATTTTTTCAAAAAAATATTTTCTGCCGGTTAGGTTTTTGAGGGCTGATTTATTGTCCTGCGATAAAAAGCCTTCTGTTTCTATCACCAAAGCTTTCAGGAGAGCATTTGCAAGCTTTTGGCACCATTTTGGAGTGAATTGCCAAAAGTCAGATTTTTGCTGAAATTGTGACCCCGGGGCTTAGGGATTTTTTCAAAAAAATATTTTCTGCCGGTTAAGTTTTTGAGGGCTGATTTCTTGTCCTGTGATAAAACGCCTTCTGTTTCCATCACCAAACCTTTCAGGAGAGCAATTTCAACCTTTTGGCACCATTTTGGAGTGAATTGCCAAAAGTCAGATTTTTCCTGAAATTGTGACCCCGGGGCTTAGGGATTTTTTCAAAAAATAATTTTCTGCCGGTTAAGTTTTTGAGGGCTGATTTCTTGTCCTGTGATAAAACGCCTTCTGTTTCCATCACCAAACCTTTCAGGAGAGCAATTTCAACCTTTTGGCACCATTTTGGAGTGAATTGCCAAAAGTCAGATTTTTCCTGAAATTGTGACCCCGGGGCTTAGGGATTTTTTCAAAAAAATAATTTTCTGCCGGTTAAGTTTTTGAGGGCTGATTTCTTGTCCTGTGATAAAAAGCCTTCTGTTTCGAGTGCCAAACCTTTCAGGAGAGCATTTTCAAGCTTTTGGCACCATTTTTGAGTGAATTGCCAAAAGTCAGATTTTTGATGAAATTGTGACCCCGGGGCTTAGGGATTATTTCAAAAAAATATTTTCCGCCGGTTAGGTTTTTGAGGGCTGATTTCTTGTCCTGCGATAAAAAGCCTTCTGTTTCTATCACCAAAGCTTTCAGGGATCATTTTCAGCCTTTTTACACCATTTTTGAGTGAATTGCCAAAAGTTAGATTTTTGCTGAAATTGTGACCCCGGGGCTTAGGGATTTTTTCAAAAAAATATTTTCTGCCGGTTAGGTTTTTGAGGGCTGATTTCTTGTCCTGCGATAAAAAGCCTTCTGTTTCTATCACCAAAGCTTTCAGGGGATCATTTCCAAGCTTTTGGCACCATTTTTGAGTGAATTGCCAAAAGTCAGATTTTTGCTGAAATTGTGACCCCGGGGCTTACGGATTTTTTCAAAAAAATATTTCCTGCCGGTTAAGTTTTTGAGGGCTGATTTCTTGTCCTGTGATAAAACGCCTTCTGTTTCCATCACCAAACCTTTCAGGAGAGCATTTTCAACCTTTTGGCACCATTTTGGAGTGAATTGCCAAAAGTCAGATTTTTCCTGAAATTGTGACCCCGGGGCTTAGGGATTTTTTCAAAAAATAATTTTCTGCCGGTCAGGTTTTTGAGGGCTGATTTCTTGTCCTGCGATAAAAAGCCTTCTGTTTCTATCACCAAAGCTTTCAGGGGATCATTTTCAACCTTTTCGCACCATTTTTGAGTGAATTGCCAAAAGTCAGATTTTTGCTGAAATTGTGACCCCGGGGCTTAGGGATTTTTTCAAAAAAATATTTTCCGCAGGTTAAGTTTTTGAGGTCTGATTTCTTGTCCTGTGATAAAAAGCCTTCTGTTTCGAGTGCCAAACCTTTCAGGGGAGCATTTTCAAGCTTTTGGCACCATTTTTGAGTGAATTGCCAAAAGTCAGATTTTTGCTGAAATTGTGACCCCGGGGCTTAGGGATTTTTTCAACAAAATATTTTCTGCCGGTTAAGTTTTTGAGGGCTGATTTCTTGTCCTGCGATAAAAAGCCTTCTGTTTCAATCACCAAAGCTTTCAGGGGATCATTTTCAACCTTTTTACACCATTTTTGAGTGAATTGCCAAAAGTCAGATTTTTGCTGAAATTGTGACCCCGGGGCTTAGGGATTTTTTCAAAAAAATATTTTCTGCCGGTTAAGTTTTTGAGGGCTGATTTCTTGTCCTGTGATAAAAAGCCTTCTGTTTCGAGTGCCAAACCTTTCACGGGATCATTTCCATCCTTTTTGCACCATTTTTGAGTGAATTGCCAAAAGTCAGATTTTTGCTGAAATTGTGACCCCGGGGCTTAGGGATTTTTTCAACAAAATATTTTCTGCCGGTTAAGTTTTTGAGGGCTGATTTCTTGTCCTGTGATAAAAAGCCTTCTGTTTCAATCACCAAACCTTTCAGGAGAGCATTTTCAAGCTTTTGGCAACATTTTGGAGTGAATTGCCAAAAGTCAGATTTTTGCTGAAATTCTGACCCCGGGGCTTAGGGATTTTTTCAAAAAAATATTTCCTGCCGGTTAAGTTTTTGAGGGCTGATTGCTTGTCCTGTGATAAAAAGCCTTCTGTTTCCATCGCCAAACCTTTCAGGAGAGCATTTTCAACCTTTTGGCACCATTTTGGAGTGAATTGCCAAAAGTAAGATCTTTGCTGAAATTGTGACCCCGGGGCTTAGGGTTTTTCCAAAAACATATTTCCTGCCGGTTAAGTTTTTGAGGTCTGATTTCTTCTCCTGTGATAAAAAGCCTTCTGTTTCGAGTGCCAAACGTTTCAGGAGAGCATTTTCAAGCTTTTTGCACCATTTTTGAGTGAATTGCCAAAAGTCAGTTTTTTGCTGAAATTGTGACCCCGGGGCTTAGGGATTTTTTCAAAAAAATATTTTCTGCCGGTTAAGTTTTTGAGGGCTGATTTCTTTTCCTGTGATAAAAAGCCTTCTGTTTCGAGTGCCAAACCTTTCAGGGGATGTTTTTCAACCTTTTTGCACCATTTTTGAGTGAATTGCCAAAAGTCAGATTTTTGCTGAAATTGTGACCCCGGGGCTTAGGGATTTTTTCAAAAAAATATTTTCCGCAGGTTAAGTTTTTGAGGTCTGATTTCTTGTCCTGTGATAAAAAGCCTTCTGTTTCGAGTGCCAAACCTTTCAGGGGAGCATTTTCAAGCTTTTGGCACCATTTTTGAGTGAATTGCCAAAAGTCAGATTTTTGCTGAAATTGTGACCCCGGGGCTTAGGGATTTTTTCAACAAAATATTTTCTGCCGGTTAAGTTTTTGAGGGCTGATTTCTTGTCCTGTGATAAAAAGCCTTCTGTTTCAATCACCAAACCTTTCAGGAGAGCATTTTCAAGCTTTTGGCAACATTTTGGAGTGAATTGCCAAAAGTCAGATTTTTGCTGAAATTGTGACCCCGGGGCTTAGGGATTTTTTCAAAAAAATATTTCCTGCCGGTTAAGTTTTTGAGGGCTGATTGCTTGTCCTGTGATAAAAAGCCTTCTGTTTCCCTCGCCAAACCTTTCAGGAGAGCATTTTCAACCTTTTGGCACCATTTTGGAGTGAATTGCCAAAAGTCAGTTTTTTCCTGAAATTGTGACCCCGGGGCTTAGGGATTTTTTCAAAAAATAATTTTCTGCCGGTTAGGTTTTTGAGGGCTGATTTCTTGTCCTGCGATAAAAAGCCTTCTGTTTCTATCACCAAAGCTTTCAGGGGATCATTTTCAGCCTTTTTACACCATTTTTGAGTGAATTGCCAAAAGTCAGATTTTTGCTGAAATTGTGACCCCGGGGCTTGTTGGAGTTGGAACTTAACAGGTTAAGTTCTTCCCATGATGCCACACCATTCTGACGTCAATTTTGGAAGCTTGGGAGGAGCTTGGGAGGAATTTGTCAGTCCCACTCTGTACTTTGTGGGGAAAGGATGCAGTTTTGTCATGGCTGCAAATAGTCTTGGAAATTCCTGAGAAATGTTGGAATAAAAGCTGTAAATAGACAAACCTGGACTCTCTGTGTGTTTGTCTGGAAGCAAAGCTAAACTACGTGACAGTTTACACCGCTGTGCGAAACTCTGCTATGGCGTGACTGAGAGCTCGGAGCAGAGCAAGCGGCAGGGGAAGTGTGCCGGGCAGTAAAGAGCTAATTGAGGGCCATAAATCAATTAGCGGGAGTCGCGCCAGATCATTTAATTGCACAGGTTATGGACCTTAATCACCGACCGTAAAACTGTCACGGGAGGCTGCCGAAAAAAGCTTTGATCTGCGGTTTCGAGCAGGAGGCACGGCAGGAGGTGAAGGCAAGCTGATGACGAATGCTGATGCCAGCTTGGAGTTCTGCCTTAAGTTGTGAGAGGCAGAGAAGCTGATCTGCTAGACCGGGAGCAAGAGCGGCTGTTTGTTTACGTGAGTACGCTGGGCCCCGGGGAAGATGGCAGATGGCCAGGAGGTGTTTCAAGCTCCGTTTGAACAGCTTGAGGAACTCACCGTCCAAGCGTGGAATACCTGGACAAGAAGGGTGAGAGCCTGGTTTTGGGCAACTGGCTTGTGGGACGTAAGCAAGAAAGAGCCGTCCACAGGCGGATTGGCTGCTGCTGAAAGTGCAGGGCTGGTGGACAGAGATGCAGAGAAACTGCAATCTGTTTCTCTGGAGGAGAAGATGCAGAGAGAGAAAGCTATGAGAGCTGAGATCTGCATGTTGCGAGCAGGTGTGCATGCTAATTTGCGTCATCACCTGGGAGGCGTTGAATCTGCGTGTGAGGCTTGGCGTGTGCTGAAACGTCTGTGTGAGGACTCAGCAGAAGGCAAAGGGCAGATGGAAGCTAAGAGCCTAGAGATGGCTGGAGCCCCTGTTCCTGATGATTTAGCCTCAAGGAGTGCTAGTGAGCAAGTCGGGGGGGCGGAAAGTTCCAAAGGCAAGTTTGAAAAGTTTTCCACTGAACCTGCTGGAATGAAGCGGCAGTTCAGGGGGGGCAGATCTGGCGAGGAGTGCTTTTCCGGAAGAAGGAGGGCCAGGCCAGCTGAAAAAAGCCCCAGGCAGTGTTTTTCCACTGGAGTTCGTCGTTGCTACGTGTGTAAAGCTCCGGGACATCTGCGGCGAGATTGCCCCCACCGGAGCAGAGAGGCAAGACAGGATGTTGCCAAGGTCAAACAGCTGAACTCTCATGGGAACCAGTCGGGTTTCCATGGCAACCAGTCTGGAAAAACAACCAGGCATGGGACTGAGGCTGGTGGACGTGCCAGGTGCGAGGAAGAGACTTATCAGATCACAGCTAGTCTGGCGTTGGCTGAAGACAGCCGTGGGACAAACTCAGAGGAGCTAAGTTTTGTTATTGACTCTGCAGCTAATCGCAATTTGATTCCAGAGACACCTGCTGTTGAGAGGTGGAATTGCAAGGCAATTCCGGCCGGGAAAACTGTACTGTTTGCAAATGGACAGAAAAAATGTGTGACTAACGTTACAAATCTCTTTATGTCTGTTTTACAGGAAACGTTGGAGTGTTGTACCGTTCCTGGGATGCACCACTGTCTTTTATCTGTGCCTTATTTACTGGAAAAGGGATTTACGGTTTGTTTTCAGGATGATGTGTGCACAATCTCCAAAGGAGGGAGGATGCTTGCCAAGGTTAAAAAGGGGCAGAATGATCTCTTCATTCTTAAAACGTCTCTGGAGGGTGAGGGGAAGGTTGAGAAAGCACAAGCCCTGTGTGCTGAAATTCCCGCTCATGTGCAATGTGCCCGTATCTGGCATGCTAGGACGGCTCATGGTTCTCTAGAAGAACTACAGGTGCTGCCGGAAGTTTCTAAAGGGTGTAAGATTTCAGAATGTGGACATGCTGTAAGTTGTGAAACTTGCAAGCTGGCAAAGGTAAAAGGATGCAGTTATCCAAAAGTTGAGAGGATAACAACAAAACCTTTTGAACAAATTCACATAGATTTGTGGGGTCCTGTAAAGGAACCAAGTCTGGGAGGGTCAAGGTATCTGCTTACGATGCAGGAGGATTTTACACAGAATTCCTGGATACACGGTCTCAAATCCAAGGATGATGCAGCACAGCTGATCAAACGTTGGATTGAGGAGGTGGAACAAAGGTTTTCCATCAAAGTGCAAGCTGTCACAAGTGACAGGGGAGCTGAGTTTACAGGTTCTGCTTTGCAGAAGTACTTTCGCAAGAAAGGGATACGTCACACAGTGACTTCACCCAATCAGTGGGGGGTGGCAGAGCTCAAGTGTCAGGCTCTGGTTAAAACTGCACAGGTGTTGCTGAAAGATTCTGGGTTACCTCCAAGGTTTTGGCTGGAGGCAATCAAGTATGTGAGCTTCACCTGGAATCGGACCTACAATTCAATGGTAGGTGACACACCGTTTGGGCTGTTGCATGGCAGGAAACCCCAGATTCATTTTTTGCGTATGTTTGGGTCACGTGCATCTGTGTCAGTACCTGCCGCTTTGCAGGGGCCAGATGGATCCAAGTTCCGAAAAATGATCTTCTGTGGGTATGAGCCAGCAGCATGTGCATGGAGGTTTGCGTTTCCATCAGGTGATCAGAGTAAACTGCTGATCAGCAAACACGCTGAGTTCTATGAGCAGGATGAAAAGTCAAAACCTGCTGTCAAGCGTGATGTTCTTTCAGAATGTATTTCTGATTCAGAACAGGAAAACTCTGAAGGGGAGGAAGAAGAAACTGAGTCTGATGATGACGATCAGGTAACTGACCAAGGTCAGGAACAGGAGGAGGTATCTGTAGTTTCTCCACAGGTTAAGAGAACACCCAAAAGCGAGCCCAGTTCTCCTGTAAGTGTAATGGAGAGGATTCGAAAACGTTTTAAGTCGGAAGGGGAATCCCGTGAGGCTGAGGACACAGGTCCTGGTGGCAGTGAGTCAGAGGTAACATCTGAGTTTGTGCCCAGAAGGTCTAGTCGCTCAACAAAGGGCATTCCACCTGAAAGGTACCAAGCGAGAAGTGCGTGGGCCAGGTTCGCACAGTGTGATTCTGGGAGTGTTGAAGGAGTTCAACAGGTGCCTGGGAAAGATGCCGGGAAGGAGCACAAGGCAAAGGGAAAGGTGTTGAACTCAAAAGGGTCATGTCAGAAGGTGCAGCAAGGGGGGGTGTTGGAGTTGGAACTTAACAGGTTAAGTTCTTCCCATGATGCCACACCATTCTGACGTCAATTTTGGAAGCTTGGGAGGAGCTTGGGAGGAATTTGTCAGTCCCACTCTGTACTTTGTGGGGAAAGGATGCAGTTTTGTCATGGCTGCAAATAGTCCTGGAAATTCCTGAGAAATGTTGGAATAAAAGCTGTAAATAGACAAACCTGGACTCTCTGTGTGTTTGTCTGGAAGCAAAGCTAAACTACGTGACAGTTTACACCGCTGTGCGAAACTCTGCTATGGTGTGACTGAGAGCTCGGAGCAGAGCAAGCGGCAGGGGAAGTGTGCCGGGCAGTAAAGAGCTAATTGAGGGCCATAAATCAATTAGCGGGAGTCGCGCCAGATCATTTAATTGCACAGGGCTTAGGGATTTTTTCAAAAAAATATTTTCTGCCGGTTAAGTTTTTGAGGGCTGATTTCTTGTCCTGTGATAAAAAGCCTTCTGTTTCAAGTGCCAAACGTTTCAGGGGATGTTTTTCAACCTTTTTGCACCATTTTGGAGTGAATTGCCAAAAGTCAGATTTTTGCTGAAATTGTGACCCCGGGGCTTAGGGATTTTTTTCAAAAAAATATTTTCTGCCGGTTAAGTTTTTGAGGTCTGATTTCTTGTCCTGTGATAAAAAGCCTTCTGTTTCCATCGCCAAACCTTTCAGGAGAGCATTTTCAACCTTTTTGCACCATTTTTGAGTGAATTGCCAAAAGTCAGATTTTTGCTGAAATTGTGACCCCGGGGCTTAGGGATTTTTCCAAAAAAATATTTCCTGCCGGTTAAGTTTTTGAGGGCTGATTCCTTGTCCTGTGATAAAAAGCCTTCTGTTTCCATCGCCAAACCTTTCAGGAGAGAATTTTCAAGCTTTTGGCACCATTTTTGAGTGAATTGCCAAAAGTCAGATTTTTGCTGAAATTGTGACCCCGGGGCTTAGGGATTTTTTCAAAAAAATATTTTCTGCCGGTTAGGTTTTTGAGGGCTGATTTATTGTCCTGCGATAAAAAGCCTTCTGTTTCTATCACCAAAGCTTTCAGGAGAGCATTTGCAAGCTTTTGGCACCATTTTGGAGTGAATTGCCAAAAGTCAGATTTTTGCTGAAATTGTGACCCCGGGGCTTAGGGATTTTTTCAAAAAAATATTTTCTGCCGGTTAAGTTTTTGAGGGCTGATTTCTTGTCCTGTGATAAAACGCCTTCTGTTTCCATCACCAAACCTTTCAGGAGAGCAATTTCAACCTTTTGGCACCATTTTGGAGTGAATTGCCAAAAGTCAGATTTTTCCTGAAATTGTGACCCCGGGGCTTAGGGATTTTTTCAAAAAATAATTTTCTGCCGGTTAAGTTTTTGAGGGCTGATTTCTTGTCCTGTGATAAAACGCCTTCTGTTTCCATCACCAAACCTTTCAGGAGAGCAATTTCAACCTTTTGGCACCATTTTGGAGTGAATTGCCAAAAGTCAGATTTTTCCTGAAATTGTGACCCCGGGGCTTAGGGATTTTTTCAAAAAATAATTTTCTGCCGGTTAAGTTTTTGAGGGCTGATTTCTTGTCCTGTGATAAAAAGCCTTCTGTTTCGAGTGCCAAACCTTTCAGGAGAGCATTTTCAAGCTTTTGGCACCATTTTTGAGTGAATTGCCAAAAGTCAGATTTTTGATGAAATTGTGACCCCGGGGCTTAGGGATTATTTCAAAAAAATATTTTCCGCCGGTTAGGTTTTTGAGGGCTGATTTCTTGTCCTGCGATAAAAAGCCTTCTGTTTCTATCACCAAAGCTTTCAGGGGATCATTTTCAGCCTTTTTACACCATTTTTGAGTGAATTGCCAAAAGTTAGATTTTTGCTGAAATTGTGACCCCGGGGCTTAGGGATTTTTTCAAAAAAATATTTTCTGCCGGTTAGGTTTTTGAGGGCTGATTTCTTGTCCTGCGATAAAAAGCCTTCTGTTTCTATCACCAAAGCTTTCAGGGGATCATTTCCAAGCTTTTGGCACCATTTTTGAGTGAATTGCCAAAAGTCAGATTTTTGCTGAAATTGTGACCCCGGGGCTTACGGATTTTTTCAAAAAAATATTTCCTGCCGGTTAAGTTTTTGAGGGCTGATTTCTTGTCCTGTGATAAAACGCCTTCTGTTTCCATCACCAAACCTTTCAGGAGAGCATTTTCAACCTTTTGGCACCATTTTGGAGTGAATTGCCAAAAGTCAGATTTTTCCTGAAATTGTGACCCCGGGGCTTAGGGATTTTTTCAAAAAATAATTTTCTGCCGGTCAGGTTTTTGAGGGCTGATTTCTTGTCCTGCGATAAAAAGCCTTCTGTTTCTATCACCAAAGCTTTCAGGGGATCATTTTCAACCTTTTCGCACCATTTTTGAGTGAATTGCCAAAAGTCAGATTTTTGCTGAAATTGTGACCCCGGGGCTTAGGGATTTTTTCAAAAAAATATTTTCTGCCGGTTAAGTTTTTGAGGGCTGATTTCTTGTCCTGTGATAAAAAGCCTTCTGTTTCGAGTGCCAAACCTTTCAGGGGAGCATTTGCAAGCTTTTGGCACCATTTTGGAGTGAATTGCCAAAAGTCAGATTTTTGCTGAAATTGTGACCTTAGGGGCTTAGGGATTTTTTCAAAAAAATATTTTCTGCCGGTTAAGTTTTTGAGGTCTGATTTCTTGTCCTGTGATAAAAAGCCTTCTGTTTCCATCGCCAAAGCTTTCAGGGGATCATTTTCAACTTTTTTACACCATTTTTGAGTGAATTGCCAAAAGTCATATTTTTGCTGAAATTGTGACCCCGGGGCTTAGGGATTTTTTCAAAAAAATATTTTCTGCCGGTTAAGTTTTTGAGGGCTGGTTTCTTGTCCTGTGATAAAAAGCCTTCTGTTTCTATCACCAAACCTTTCAGGAGAGCATTTTTAAGCTTTTGGCACCATTTTTGAGTGAATTGCCAAAAGTCAGATTTTTGCTGAAATTGTGACCCCGGGGGTTAGGGATTTTTTCAAAAAAAATATTTTCTGCCGGTTAAGTTTTTGAGGGCTCATTTCTTGTCTTGTGATAAAAAGCCTTCTGTTTCGAGTGCCAAAGCTTTCAGGAGAGCATTTGCAAGCTTTTGGCACCATTTTGGAGTGAATTGCCTAAAGTCAGATTTTTGCTGAAATTGTGACCCCGGGGCTTAGGGATTTTTTCAAAAAAATATTTTCTGCCGGTTAAGTTTTTGAGGGCTGATTTCTTGTCCTGTGATAAAACGCCTTCTTTTTCCATCACCAAACCTTTCAGGAGAGCATTTTCAACCTTTTGGCACCATTTTTGAGTGAATTGCCAAAAGTCAGATTTTTGATGAAATTGTGACCCCGGGGCTTAGGGATTTTTTCAAAAAATAATTTTCTGCCGGTTAGGTTTTTGAGGGCTGATTTCTTGTCCTGCGATAAAAAGCCTTCTGTTTCTATCACCAAAGCTTTCAGGGGATCATTTTCAACCTTTTTACACCATTTTTGAGTGAATTGCCAAAAGTCATATTTTTGCTGAAATTGTGACCCCGGGGCTTAGGGATTTTTTCAAAAAAATATTTTCTGCCGGTTAAGCTTTTGAGGGCTGATTTCTTTTCCTGTGATAAAAAGCCTTCTGTTTCGAGTGCCAAACCTTTCAGCGGTTGTTTTTCAACCTTTTTGCACCATTTTTGAGTGAATTGCCAAAAGTCGGATTTTTGCTGAAATTCTGACCCCGGGGCTTAGGGATTTTTTCAAAAAAATATTTCCTGCTGGGTAAGTTTTTGAGGGCTTATTTCTTGACCTGTGATAAAAAGCTTTCTGTTTCGAGTGCCAAACGTTTCAGGAGAGCATTTTCAACCTTTTTGCACCATTTTTGAGTGAATTGCCAAAAGTCAGATTTTTGCTGAAATTGTGACCCCGGGGCTTAGGGATTTTTTCAAAAAAATATTTTCTGCCGGTTAAATTTTTGAGGGCTGATTTCTTGTCCTGTGATAAAAAGCCTTCTGTTTCGAGTGCCAAACCTTTCAGGGGATCATTTCCAACCTTTTTGCACCATTTTGGAGTGAATTGCCAAAAGTCAGATTTTTGCTGAAATTGTGACCCCGGGGCTTAGGGTTTTTTCCAAAAACATATTTCCTGCCGGGTAAGTTTTTGAGGGCTTATTTCTTGACCTGTGATAAAAAGCTTTCTGTTTCGAGTGCCAAACATTTCAGGAGAGCATTTTCAAGCTTTTTGCACCATTTTTGAGTGAATTGCCAAAAGTCAGATTTTTGCTGAAATTGTGACCCCGGGGCTTAGGGATTTTTTCAAAAAAATATTTTCTGCCGGTTAAATTTTTGAGGGCTGATTTCTTGTCCTGTGATAAAAAGCCTTCTGTTTCGAGTGCCAAACCTTTCAGGGGATCATTTCCAACCTTTTTGCACCATTTTTGAGTGAATTGCCAAAAGTCAGATTTTTGCTGAAATTGTGACCCCGGGGCTTAGGGATTTTTTCAAAAAAATATTTTCTGCCGGTTAGGTTTTTGAGGGCTGATTTCTTGTCCTGCGATAAAAAGCCTTCTGTTTCTATCACCAAAGCTTTCAGGGGATCATTTTCAACCTTTTTACACCATTTTTGAGTGAATTGCCAAAAGTCAGATTTTTGCTGAAATTGTGACCCCGGGGCTTAGGGATATTTTCAAAAAAATATTTTCTGCCGGTTAAGTTTTTGAGGGCTGATTTCTTGTCCTGTGATAAAAAGCCTTCTGTTTCGAGTGCCAAACCTTTCAGGGGATGTTTTTCAACCTTTTTGCACCATTTTTGAGTGAATTGCCAAAAGTCAGATTTTTGCTGAAATTGTGACCCCGGGGCTTAGGGATTTTTTCAAAAAAATATTTTCTGCCGGTTAAGTTTTTGAGGTCTGATTTCTTGTCCTGTGATAAAAAGCCTTCTGTTTCCATCGCCAAACCTTTCAGGAGAGCATTTTCAACCTTTTTGCACCATTTTTGAGTGAATTGCCAAAAGTCAGATTTTTGCTCAAATTGTGACCCCGGGGCTTAGGGATTTTTTTCAAAAAAATATTTTCTGCCGGTTAAGTTTTTGAGGGCTCATTTCTTGTCCTGTGATAAAAAGCCTTCTGTTTCCATCGCCAAAGCTTTCAGGGGATCATTTTCAACTTTTTTACACCATTTTGGAGTGAATTGCCTAAAGTCATATTTTTGCTGAAATTGTGACCCCGGGGCTTAGGGATTTTTTCAAAAAAATATTTTCTGCCGGTTAAGTTTTTGAGGTCTGGTTTCTTGTCCTGTGATAAAAAGCCTTCTGTTTCTATCACCAAAGCTTTCAGGGGATCATTTTCAAGCTTCTTGCACCATTTTTGAGTGAATTGCCAAAAGTCAGATTTTTGCTGAAATTGTGACCCCGGGGCTTAGGGATTTTTTCAAAAAAAATATTTCCTGCCGGGTAAGTTTTTGAGGGCTTATTTCTTGACCTGTGATAGAAAGCTTTCTGTTTCGAGTGCCAAACCTTTCAGGAGAGCATTTTCAAGCTTTTGGCACCATTTTTGAGTGAATTGCCAAAAGTCAGATTTTTGCTGAAATTGTGACCCCGGGGCTTAGGGATTTTTTCAAAAAAATATTTCCTGCTGGGTAAGTTTTTGAGGGCTTATTTCTTGACCTGTGATAAAAAGCTTTCTGTTTCGAGTGCCAAACGTTTCAGGAGAGCATTTTCAACCTTTTTGCACCATTTTTGAGTGAATTGCCAAAAGTCAGATTTTTGCTGAAATTGTGACCCCGGGGCTTAGGGATTTTTTTAAAAAAATATTTTCTGCCGGTTACGTTTTTGAGGGCTGATTTCTTGCCCTGCGATAAAAAGCCTTCTGTTTCTATCACCAAAGCTTTCAGGGGATCATTTTCAACCTTTTTGCACCATTTTGGAGTGAATTGCCAAAAGTCAGATTTTTGCTGAAATTGTGACCCCGGGGCTTAGGGTTTTTTCCAAAAACATATTTCCTGCCGGGTAAGTTTTTGAGGGCTTATTTCTTGACCTGTGATAAAAAGCTTTCTGTTTCGAGTGCCAAACATTTCAGGAGAGCATTTTCAAGCTTTTTGCACCATTTTTGAGTGAATTGCCAAAAGTCAGATTTTTGCTGAAATTGTGACCCCGGGGCTTAGGGATTTTTTCAAAAAAATATTTTCTGCCGGTTAAATTTTTGAGGGCTGATTTCTTGTCCTGTGATAAAAAGCCTTCTGTTTCGAGTGCCAAACCTTTCAGGGGATCATTTCCAACCTTTTTGCACCATTTTTGAGTGAATTGCCAAAAGTCAGATTTTTGCTGAAATTGTGACCCCGGGGCTTAGGGATTTTTTCAAAAAAATATTTTCTGCCGGTTAGGTTTTTGAGGGCTGATTTCTTGTCCTGCGATAAAAAGCCTTCTGTTTCTATCACCAAAGCTTTCAGGGGATCATTTTCAACCTTTTTACACCATTTTTGAGTGAATTGCCAAAAGTCAGATTTTTGCTGAAATTGTGACCCCGGGGCTTAGGGATATTTTCAAAAAAATATTTTCTGCCGGTTAAGTTTTTGAGGGCTGATTTCTTGTCCTGTGATAAAAAGCCTTCTGTTTCGAGTGCCAAACCTTTCAGGGGATGTTTTTCAACCTTTTTGCACCATTTTTGAGTGAATTGCCAAAAGTCAGATTTTTGCTGAAATTGTGACCCCGGGGCTTAGGGATTTTTTCAAAAAGATATTTTCTGCCGGTTAAGTTTTTGAGGTCTGATTTCTTGTCCTGTGATAAAAAGCCTTCTGTTTCCATCGCCAAACCTTTCAGGAGAGCATTTTCAACCTTTTTGCACCATTTTTGAGTGAATTGCCAAAAGTCAGATTTTTGCTCAAATTGTGACCCCGGGGCTTAGGGATTTTTTCAAAAAAATATTTTCTGCCGGTTAAGTTTTTGAGGTCTGGTTTCTTGTCCTGTGATAAAAAGCCTTCTGTTTCTATCACCAAAGCTTTCAGGGGATCATTTTCAACTTTTTTACACCATTTTGGAGTGAATTGCCTAAAGTCATATTTTTGCTGAAATTGTGACCCCGGGGCTTAGGGATTTTTTCAAAAAAATATTTTCTGCCGGTTAAGTTTTTGAGGTCTGGTTTCTTGTCCTGTGATAAAAAGCCTTCTGTTTCTATCACCAAAGCTTTCAGGGGATCATTTTCAAGCTTCTTGCACCATTTTTGAGTGAATTGCCAAAAGTCAGATTTTTGCTGAAATTGTGACCCCGGGGCTTAGGGATTTTTTCAAAAAAAATATTTCCTGCCGGGTAAGTTTTTGAGGGCTTATTTCTTGACCTGTGATAGAAAGCTTTCTGTTTCGAGTGCCAAACCTTTCAGGAGAGCATTTTCAAGCTTTTGGCACCATTTTTGAGTGAATTGCCAAAAGTCAGATTTTTGCTGAAATTGTGACCCCGGGGCTTAGGGATTTTTTCAAAAAAATATTTCCTGCTGGGTAAGTTTTTGAGGGCTTATTTCTTGACCTGTGATAAAAAGCTTTCTGTTTCGAGTGCCAAACGTTTCAGGAGAGCATTTTCAACCTTTTTGCACCATTTTTGAGTGAATTGCCAAAAGTCAGATTTTTGCTGAAATTGTGACCCCGGGGCTTAGGGATTTTTTCAAAAAAATATTTTCTGCCGGTTAAATTTTTGAGGGCTGATTTCTTGTCCTGTGATAAAAAGCCTTCTGTTTCGAGTGCCAAACCTTTAAGGGGATGTTTTTCAACCTTTTTACACCATTTTTGAGTGAATTGCCAAAAGTCAGATTTTTGCTGAAATTGTGACCCCGGGGCTTAGGGATTTTTTCAAAAAAATATTTTCTGCCGGTTAAGTTTTTGAGGGCTGATTTCTTGTCCTGTGATAAAAAGCCTTCTGTTTCGAGTGCCAAAGCTTTCAGCGGTTGTTTTTCAACCTTTTTGCACCATTTTTGAGTGAATTGCCAAAAGTCAGATTTTTGCTGAAATTCTGACCCCGGGGCTTAGGGATTTTTTCAAAAAAATATTTCCTGCTGGGTAAGTTTTTGAGGGCTTATTTCTTGACCTGTGATAAAAAGCTTTCTGTTTCGAGTGCCAAACGTTTCAGGAGAGCATTTTCAACCTTTTTGCACCATTTTTGAGTGAATTGCCAAAAGTCAGATTTTTGCTGAAATTGTGACCCCGGGGCTTAGGGATTTTTTCAAAAAAATATTTTCTGCCGGTTAAATTTTTGAGGGCTGATTTCTTGTCCTGTGATAAAAAGCCTTCTGTTTCGAGTGCCAAACCTTTCAGGGGATCATTTCCAACCTTTTTGCACCATTTTGGAGTGAATTGCCAAAAGTCAGATTTTTGCTGAAATTGTGACCCCGGGGCTTAGGGTTTTTTCCAAAAACATATTTCCTGCTGGGTAAGTTTTTGAGGGCTTATTTCTTGACCTGTGATAAAAAGCTTTCTGTTTCGAGTGCCAAACATTTCAGGAGAGCATTTTCAAGCTTTTTGCACCATTTTTGAGTGAATTGCCAAAAGTCATATTTTTGCTGAAATTGTGACCCCGGGGCTTAGGAATTTTTTCAAAAAAATATTGTCTGCCGGTTAAGTTTTTGAGGGCTGATTTCTTGTCCTGTGATAAAAAGCCTTCTGTTTCGAGTGCCAAACCTTTCAGGGGATGTTTTTCAACCTTTTTGCACCATTTTTGAGTCAATTGCCAAAAGTCAGATTTTTGCTGAAATTGTGACCCCGGGGCTTAGGGATTTTTTCAAAAAAATATTTTCTGCCGATTAAGTTTTTGAGGTCTGATTTCTTGTCCTGTGATAAAAAGCCTTCTGTTTCCATCGCCAAACCTTTCAGGAGAGCATTTTCAACCTTTTTGCACCATTTTTGAGTGAATTGCCAAAAGTCAGATTTTTTATCAAATTGTGACCCCGGGGCTTAGGGATTTTTTTCAAAAAAATATTTTCTGCCGGTTAAGTTTTTGAGGGCTCATTTCTTGTCCTGTGATAAAAAGCCTTCTGTTTCCATCGCCAAAGCTTTCAGGGGATCATTTTCAACTTTTTTACACCATTTTGGAGTGAATTGCCTAAAGTCATATTTTTGCTGAAATTGTGACCCCGGGGCTTAGGGATTTTTTCAAAAAAATATTTTCTGCCGGTTAAGTTTTTGAGGGCTGATTTCTTGTCCTGTGATAAAAAGCCTTCTGTTTCGAGTGCCAAAGCTTTCAGGGGAGCATTTGCAAGCTTTTTACACCATTTTTGAGTGAATTGCCAAAAGTCAGATTTTTGCTGAAATTGTGACCCCGGGGCTTAGGGATTTTTTCAAAAAAATATTTTCTGCCGGTAAAGTTTTTGAGGGTTGATTTCTTGTCCTGTGATAAAAAGCCTTCTGTTTCGAGTACCAAACCTTTCAGGGGAGCATTTTCAAGCTTTTGGCACCATTTTTGAGTGAATTGCCAAAAGTCAGCTTTTTGATGAAATTGTGACCCCGGGGCTTAGGGATTTTTTCAAAAAAAATATTTTCTGCCGGTTAAGTTTTTGAGGGCTCATTTCTTGTCTTGTGATAAAAAGCCTTCTGTTTCGAGTGCCAAAGCTTTCAGGAGAGCATTTGCAAGCTTTTGGCACCATTTTTGAGTGAATTGCCAAAAGTCAGATTTTTGCTGAAATTGTGACCCCGGGGCTTAGGGATTTTTTCAAAAAAATATTTTCTGCCGGTTAAGTTTTTGAGGGCTGATTTCTTGTCCTGTGATAAAACGCCTTCTGTTTCCATCACCAAACCTTTCAGGAGAGCATTTTCAACCTTTTGGCACCATTTTTGAGTGAATTGCCAAAAGTCAGATTTTTGATGAAATTGTGACCCCGGGGCTTAGGGATTTTTTCAAAAAATAATTTTCTGCCGGTTAGGTTTTTGAGGGCTGATTTCTTGTCCTGCGATAAAAAGCCTTCTGTTTCTATCACCAAAGCTTTCAGGGGATCATTTTCAACCTTTTTACACCATTTTTGAGTGAATTGCCAAAAGTCATATTTTTGCTGAAATTGTGACCCCGGGGCTTAGGGATTTTTTCAAAAAAATATTTTCTGCCGGTTAAGCTTTTGAGGGCTGATTTCTTTTCCTGTGATAAAAAGCCTTCTGTTTCGAGTGCCAAACCTTTCAGCGGTTGTTTTTCAACCTTTTTGCACCATTTTTGAGTGAATTGCCAAAAGTCGGATTTTTGCTGAAATTCTGACCCCGGGGCTTAGGGATTTTTTCAAAAAAATATTTCCTGCTGGGTAAGTTTTTGAGGGCTTATTTCTTGACCTGTGATAAAAAGCTTTCTGTTTCGAGTGCCAAACGTTTCAGGAGAGCATTTTCAACCTTTTTGCACCATTTTTGAGTGAATTGCCAAAAGTCAGATTTTTGCTGAAATTGTGACCCCGGGGCTTAGGGATTTTTTCAAAAAAATATTTTCTGCCGGTTAAATTTTTGAGGGCTGATTTCTTGTCCTGTGATAAAAAGCCTTCTGTTTCGAGTGCCAAACCTTTCAGGGGATCATTTCCAACCTTTTTGCACCATTTTGGAGTGAATTGCCAAAAGTCAGATTTTTGCTGAAATTGTGACCCCGGGGCTTAGGGTTTTTTCCAAAAACATATTTCCTGCCGGGTAAGTTTTTGAGGGCTTATTTCTTGACCTGTGATAAAAAGCTTTCTGTTTCGAGTGCCAAACATTTCAGGAGAGCATTTTCAAGCTTTTTGCACCATTTTTGAGTGAATTGCCAAAAGTCAGATTTTTGCTGAAATTGTGACCCCGGGGCTTAGGGATTTTTTCAAAAAAATATTTTCTGCCGGTTAAATTTTTGAGGGCTGATTTCTTGTCCTGTGATAAAAAGCCTTCTGTTTCGAGTGCCAAACCTTTCAGGGGATCATTTCCAACCTTTTTGCACCATTTTTGAGTGAATTGCCAAAAGTCAGATTTTTGCTGAAATTGTGACCCCGGGGCTTAGGGATTTTTTCAAAAAAATATTTTCTGCCGGTTAGGTTTTTGAGGGCTGATTTCTTGTCCTGCGATAAAAAGCCTTCTGTTTCTATCACCAAAGCTTTCAGGGGATCATTTTCAACCTTTTTACACCATTTTTGAGTGAATTGCCAAAAGTCAGATTTTTGCTGAAATTGTGACCCCGGGGCTTAGGGATATTTTCAAAAAAATATTTTCTGCCGGTTAAGTTTTTGAGGGCTGATTTCTTGTCCTGTGATAAAAAGCCTTCTGTTTCGAGTGCCAAACCTTTCAGGGGATGTTTTTCAACCTTTTTGCACCATTTTTGAGTGAATTGCCAAAAGTCAGATTTTTGCTGAAATTGTGACCCCGGGGCTTAGGGATTTTTTCAAAAAAATATTTTCTGCCGGTTAAGTTTTTGAGGTCTGATTTCTTGTCCTGTGATAAAAAGCCTTCTGTTTCCATCGCCAAACCTTTCAGGAGAGCATTTTCAACCTTTTTGCACCATTTTTGAGTGAATTGCCAAAAGTCAGATTTTTGCTCAAATTGTGACCCCGGGGCTTAGGGATTTTTTTCAAAAAAATATTTTCTGCCGGTTAAGTTTTTGAGGGCTCATTTCTTGTCCTGTGATAAAAAGCCTTCTGTTTCCATCGCCAAAGCTTTCAGGGGATCATTTTCAACTTTTTTACACCATTTTGGAGTGAATTGCCTAAAGTCATATTTTTGCTGAAATTGTGACCCCGGGGCTTAGGGATTTTTTCAAAAAAATATTTTCTGCCGGTTAAGTTTTTGAGGTCTGGTTTCTTGTCCTGTGATAAAAAGCCTTCTGTTTCTATCACCAAAGCTTTCAGGGGATCATTTTCAAGCTTCTTGCACCATTTTTGAGTGAATTGCCAAAAGTCAGATTTTTGCTGAAATTGTGACCCCGGGGCTTAGGGATTTTTTCAAAAAAAATATTTCCTGCCGGGTAAGTTTTTGAGGGCTTATTTCTTGACCTGTGATAGAAAGCTTTCTGTTTCGAGTGCCAAACCTTTCAGGAGAGCATTTTCAAGCTTTTGGCACCATTTTTGAGTGAATTGCCAAAAGTCAGATTTTTGCTGAAATTGTGACCCCGGGGCTTAGGGATTTTTTCAAAAAAATATTTCCTGCTGGGTAAGTTTTTGAGGGCTTATTTCTTGACCTGTGATAAAAAGCTTTCTGTTTCGAGTGCCAAACGTTTCAGGAGAGCATTTTCAACCTTTTTGCACCATTTTTGAGTGAATTGCCAAAAGTCAGATTTTTGCTGAAATTGTGACCCCGGGGCTTAGGGATTTTTTTAAAAAAATATTTTCTGCCGGTTACGTTTTTGAGGGCTGATTTCTTGCCCTGCGATAAAAAGCCTTCTGTTTCTATCACCAAAGCTTTCAGGGGATCATTTTCAACCTTTTTGCACCATTTTGGAGTGAATTGCCAAAAGTCAGATTTTTGCTGAAATTGTGACCCCGGGGCTTAGGGTTTTTTCCAAAAACATATTTCCTGCCGGGTAAGTTTTTGAGGGCTTATTTCTTGACCTGTGATAAAAAGCTTTCTGTTTCGAGTGCCAAACATTTCAGGAGAGCATTTTCAAGCTTTTTGCACCATTTTTGAGTGAATTGCCAAAAGTCAGATTTTTGCTGAAATTGTGACCCCGGGGCTTAGGGATTTTTTCAAAAAAATATTTTCTGCCGGTTAAATTTTTGAGGGCTGATTTCTTGTCCTGTGATAAAAAGCCTTCTGTTTCGAGTGCCAAACCTTTCAGGGGATCATTTCCAACCTTTTTGCACCATTTTTGAGTGAATTGCCAAAAGTCAGATTTTTGCTGAAATTGTGACCCCGGGGCTTAGGGATTTTTTCAAAAAAATATTTTCTGCCGGTTAGGTTTTTGAGGGCTGATTTCTTGTCCTGCGATAAAAAGCCTTCTGTTTCTATCACCAAAGCTTTCAGGGGATCATTTTCAACCTTTTTACACCATTTTTGAGTGAATTGCCAAAAGTCAGATTTTTGCTGAAATTGTGACCCCGGGGCTTAGGGATATTTTCAAAAAAATATTTTCTGCCGGTTAAGTTTTTGAGGGCTGATTTCTTGTCCTGTGATAAAAAGCCTTCTGTTTCGAGTGCCAAACCTTTCAGGGGATGTTTTTCAACCTTTTTGCACCATTTTTGAGTGAATTGCCAAAAGTCAGATTTTTGCTGAAATTGTGACCCCGGGGCTTAGGGATTTTTTCAAAAAGATATTTTCTGCCGGTTAAGTTTTTGAGGTCTGATTTCTTGTCCTGTGATAAAAAGCCTTCTGTTTCCATCGCCAAACCTTTCAGGAGAGCATTTTCAACCTTTTTGCACCATTTTTGAGTGAATTGCCAAAAGTCAGATTTTTGCTCAAATTGTGACCCCGGGGCTTAGGGATTTTTTCAAAAAAATATTTTCTGCCGGTTAAGTTTTTGAGGTCTGGTTTCTTGTCCTGTGATAAAAAGCCTTCTGTTTCTATCACCAAAGCTTTCAGGGGATCATTTTCAACTTTTTTACACCATTTTGGAGTGAATTGCCTAAAGTCATATTTTTGCTGAAATTGTGACCCCGGGGCTTAGGGATTTTTTCAAAAAAATATTTTCTGCCGGTTAAGTTTTTGAGGTCTGGTTTCTTGTCCTGTGATAAAAAGCCTTCTGTTTCTATCACCAAAGCTTTCAGGGGATCATTTTCAAGCTTCTTGCACCATTTTTGAGTGAATTGCCAAAAGTCAGATTTTTGCTGAAATTGTGACCCCGGGGCTTAGGGATTTTTTCAAAAAAAATATTTCCTGCCGGGTAAGTTTTTGAGGGCTTATTTCTTGACCTGTGATAGAAAGCTTTCTGTTTCGAGTGCCAAACCTTTCAGGAGAGCATTTTCAAGCTTTTGGCACCATTTTTGAGTGAATTGCCAAAAGTCAGATTTTTGCTGAAATTGTGACCCCGGGGCTTAGGGATTTTTTCAAAAAAATATTTCCTGCTGGGTAAGTTTTTGAGGGCTTATTTCTTGACCTGTGATAAAAAGCTTTCTGTTTCGAGTGCCAAACGTTTCAGGAGAGCATTTTCAACCTTTTTGCACCATTTTTGAGTGAATTGCCAAAAGTCAGATTTTTGCTGAAATTGTGACCCCGGGGCTTAGGGATTTTTTCAAAAAAATATTTTCTGCCGGTTAAATTTTTGAGGGCTGATTTCTTGTCCTGTGATAAAAAGCCTTCTGTTTCGAGTGCCAAACCTTTAAGGGGATGTTTTTCAACTTTTTTACACCATTTTTGAGTGAATTGCCAAAAGTCATATTTTTGCTGAAATTGTGACCCCGGGGCTTAGGGATTTTTTTCAAAAAAATATTTTCTGCCGGTTAAGTTTTTGAGGTCTGATTTCTTGTCCTGTGATAAAAAGCCTTCTGTTTCCATCGCCAAAGCTTTCAGGGGATCATTTTCAACTTTTTTACACCATTTTTGAGTGAATTGCCAAAAGTCATATTTTTGCTGAAATTGTGACCCCGGGGCTTAGGGATTTTTTCAAAAAAATATTTTCTGCCGGTTAAGTTTTTGAGGGCTGATTTCTTGTCCTGTGATAAAAAGACTTCTGTTTCGAGTGCCAAACATTTCATGGGAGCATTTTCAAGCTTTTGGCACCATTTTTGAGTGAATTGCCAAAAGTCAGATTTTTGATCAAATTGTGACCCCGGGGCTTAGGGATTTTTTTCAAAAAAATATTTTCTGCCGGTTAAGTTTTTGAGGGCTCATTTCTTGTCCTGTGATAAAAAGCCTTCTGTTTCCATCGCCAAAGCTTTCAGGGGATCATTTTCAACTTTTTTACACCATTTTGGAGTGAATTGCCTAAAGTCATATTTTTGCTGAAATTGTGACCCCGGGGCTTAGGGATTTTTTCAAAAAAATATTTTCTGCCGGTTAAGTTTTTGAGGTCTGATTTCTTGTCCTGTGATAAAAAGCCTTCTGTTTCCATCGCCAAAGCTTTCAGGGGATCATTTTCAACTTTTTTACACCATTTTTGAGTGAATTGCCAAAAGTCATATTTTTGCTGAAATTGTGACCCCGGGCTTAGGGATTTTTTCAAAAAAATATTTCCTGCCGGTTAAGTTTTTGAGGGCTGATTTCTTGTCCTGTGATAAAAAGACTTCTGTTTCGAGTGCCAAACCTTTCATGGGAGCATTTTCAAGCTTTTGGCACCATTTTTGAGTGAATTGCCAAAAGTCAGATTTTTGCTGAAATTGTGACCCCGGGGCTTAGGGATTTTTTCAAAAAAAAAATTTCTGCCGGTTAGGTTTTTGAGGGCTGATTTCTTGTCCTGCGATAAACAGCCTTCTGTTTCTGTCACCAAAGCTTTCAGGGGATCATTTTCAGCCTTTTTACACCATTTTTGAGTGAATTGCCAAAAGTCATATTTTTGCTGAAATTGTGACCCCGGGGCTTAGGGATTTTTTCAAAAAAATATTTTCTGCTGGGTAAGTTTTTGAGGGCTTATTTCTTGACCTGTGATAAAAAGCTTTCTGTTTCGAGTGCCAAACGTTTCAGGAGAGCATTTTCAACCTTTTTGCACCATTTTTGAGTGAATTGCCAAAAGTCAGATTTTTGCTGAAATTGTGACCCCGGGGCTTAGGGATTTTTTCAAAAAAATATTTTCTGCCGGTTAAATTTTTGAGGGCTGATTTCTTGTCCTGTGATAAAAAGCCTTCTGTTTCGAGTGCCAAACCTTTCAGGAGATCATTTCCAACCATTTGCACCATTTTGGAGTGAATTGCCAAAAGTCAGATTTTTGCTGAAATTGTGACCCCGGGGCTTAGGGTTTTTTCCAAAAACATATTTCCTGCCGGGTAAGTTTTTGAGGGCTTATTTCTTGACCTGTGATAAAAAGCTTTCTGTTTCGAGTGCCAAACATTTCAGGAGAGCATTTTCAAGCTTTTTGCACCATTTTTGAGTGAATTGCCAAAAGTCAGATTTTTGCTGAAATTGTGACCCCGGGGCTTAGGGATTTTTTCAAAAAAATATTTTCTGCCGGTTAAATTTTTGAGGGCTGATTTCTTGTCCTGTGATAAAAAGCCTTCTGTTTCGAGTGCCAAACCTTTCAGGGGATCATTTCCAATCTTTTTGCACCATTTTTGAGTGAATTGCCAAAAGTCAGATTTTTGCTGAAATTGTGACCCCGGGGCTTAGGGTTTTTTCCAAAAACATATTTCCTGCCGGGTAAGTTTTTGAGGGCTTATTTCTTGACCTGTGATAAAAAGCTTTCTGTTTCGAGTGCCAAACATTTCAGGAGAGCATTTTCAAGCTTTTTGCACCATTTTTGAGTGTATTGCCAAAAGTCAGATTTTTGCTGAAATTGTGACCCCGGGGCTTAGGGATTTTTTCAAAAAAATATTTTCTGCCGGTTAAATTTTTGAGGGCTGATTTCTTGTCCTGTGATAAAAAGCCTTCTGTTTCGAGTGCCAAACCTTTCAGGGGATCATTTCCAACCTTTTTGCACCATTTTTGAGTGAATTGCCAAAAGTCAGATTTTTGCTGAAATTGTGACCCCGGGGCTTAGGGATTTTTTCAAAAAAATATTTTCTGCCGGTTAGGTTTTTGAGGGCTGATTTCTTGTCCTGCGATAAAAAGCCTTCTGTTTCTATCACCAAAGCTTTCAGGGGATCATTTTCAACCTTTTTACACCATTTTTGAGTGAATTGCCAAAAGTCAGATTTTTGCTGAAATTGTGACCCCGGGGCTTAGGGATATTTTCAAAAAAATATTTTCTGCCGGTTAAGTTTTTGAGGGCTGATTTCTTGTCCTGTGATAAAAAGCCTTCTGTTTCGAGTGCCAAACCTTTCAGGGGATGTTTTTCAACCTTTTTGCACCATTTTTGAGTGAATTGCCAAAAGTCAGATTTTTGCTGAAATTGTGACCCCGGGGCTTAGGGATTTTTTTCAAAAAAATATTTTCTGCCGGTTAAGTTTTTGAGGTCTGATTTCTTGTCCTGTGATAAAAAGCCTTCTGTTTCCATCGCCAAAGCTTTCAGGGGATCATTTTCAACTTTTTTACACCATTTTTGAGTGAATTGCCAAAAGTCATATTTTTGCTGAAATTGTGACCCCGGGGCTTAGGGATTTTTTTCAAAAAAATATTTTCTGCCGGTTAAGTTTTTGAGGTCTGATTTCTTGTCCTGTGATAAAAAGCCTTCTGTTTCCATCGCCAAAGCTTTCAGGGGATCATTTCCAATCTTTTTGCACCATTTTTGAGTGAATTGCCAAAAGTCAGATTTTTGCTGAAATTGTGACCCCGGGGCTTAGGGTTTTTTCCAAAAACATATTTCCTGCCGGGTAAGTTTTTGAGGGCTTATTTCTTGACCTGTGATAAAAAGCTTTCTGTTTCGAGTGCCAAACATTTCAGGAGAGCATTTTCAAGCTTTTTGCACCATTTTTGAGTGTATTGCCAAAAGTCAGATTTTTGCTGAAATTGTGACCCCGGGGCTTAGGGATTTTTTCAAAAAAATATTTTCTGCCGGTTAAATTTTTGAGGGCTGATTTCTTGTCCTGTGATAAAAAGCCTTCTGTTTCGAGTGCCAAACCTTTCAGGGGATCATTTCCAACCTTTTTGCACCATTTTTGAGTGAATTGCCAAAAGTCAGATTTTTGCTGAAATTGTGACCCCGGGGCTTAGGGATTTTTTCAAAAAAATATTTTCTGCCGGTTAGGTTTTTGAGGGCTGATTTCTTGTCCTGCGATAAAAAGCCTTCTGTTTCTATCACCAAAGCTTTCAGGGGATCATTTTCAACCTTTTTACACCATTTTTGAGTGAATTGCCAAAAGTCAGATTTTTGCTGAAATTGTGACCCCGGGGCTTAGGGATATTTTCAAAAAAATATTTTCTGCCGGTTAAGTTTTTGAGGGCTGATTTCTTGTCCTGTGATAAAAAGCCTTCTGTTTCGAGTGCCAAACCTTTCAGGGGATGTTTTTCAACCTTTTTGCACCATTTTTGAGTGAATTGCCAAAAGTCAGATTTTTGCTGAAATTGTGACCCCGGGGCTTAGGGATTTTTTTCAAAAAAATATTTTCTGCCGGTTAAGTTTTTGAGGTCTGATTTCTTGTCCTGTGATAAAAAGCCTTCTGTTTCCATCGCCAAAGCTTTCAGGGGATCATTTTCAACTTTTTTACACCATTTTTGAGTGAATTGCCAAAAGTCATATTTTTGCTGAAATTGTGACCCCGGGGCTTAGGGATTTTTTTCAAAAAAATATTTTCTGCCGGTTAAGTTTTTGAGGTCTGATTTCTTGTCCTGTGATAAAAAGCCTTCTGTTTCCATCGCCAAAGCTTTCAGGGGATCATTTTCAACTTTTTTACACCATTTTTGAGTGAATTGCCAAAAGTCATATTTTTGCTGAAATTGTGACCCCGGGGCTTAGGGATTTTTTCAAAAAAATATTTTCTGCCGGTTAAGTTTTTGAGGGCTGATTTCTTGTCCTGTGATAAAAAGACTTCTGTTTCGAGTGCCAAACATTTCATGGGAGCATTTTCAAGCTTTTGGCACCATTTTTGAGTGAATTGCCAAAAGTCAGATTTTTGCTGAAATTGTGACCCCGGGGCTTAGGGATTTTTTCAAAAAAAAATTTTCTGCCGGTTAGGTTTTTGAGGGCTGATTTCTTGTCCTGCGATAAACAGCCTTCTGTTTCTGTCACCAAAGCTTTCAGGGGATCATTTTCAGCCTTTTTACACCATTTTTGAGTGAATTGCCAAAAGTCATATTTTTGCTGAAATTGTGACCCCGGGGCTTAGGGATTTTTTCAAAAAAATATTTTCTGCTGGGTAAGTTTTTGAGGGCTTATTTCTTGACCTGTGATAAAAAGCTTTCTGTTTCGAGTGCCAAACGTTTCAGGAGAGCATTTTCAACCTTTTTGCACCATTTTTGAGTGAATTGCCAAAAGTCAGATTTTTGCTGAAATTGTGACCCCGGGGCTTAGGGATTTTTTCAAAAAAATATTTTCTGCCGGTTAAATTTTTGAGGGCTGATTTCTTGTCCTGTGATAAAAAGCCTTCTGTTTCGAGTGCCAAACCTTTCAGGGGATCATTTCCAACCATTTGCACCATTTTGGAGTGAATTGCCAAAAGTCAGATTTTTGCTGAAATTGTGACCCCGGGGCTTAGGGTTTTTTCCAAAAACATATTTCCTGCCGGGTAAGTTTTTGAGGGCTTATTTCTTGACCTGTGATAAAAAGCTTTCTGTTTCGAGTGCCAAACATTTCAGGAGAGCATTTTCAAGCTTTTTGCACCATTTTTGAGTGAATTGCCAAAAGTCAGATTTTTGCTGAAATTGTGACCCCGGGGCTTAGGGATTTTTTCAAAAAAATATTTTCTGCCGGTTAAATTTTTGAGGGCTGATTTCTTGTCCTGTGATAAAAAGCCTTCTGTTTCGAGTGCCAAACCTTTCAGGGGATCATTTCAAACCTTTTTGCACCATTTTTGAGTGAATTGCCAAAAGTCAGATTTTTGCTGAAATTGTGACCCCGGGGCTTAGGGTTTTTTCCAAAAAAATATTTCCTGCCGGGTAAGTTTTTGAGGGCTTATTTCTTGACCTGTGATAAAAAGCTTTCTGTTTCGAGTGCCAAACCTTTCAGGAGAGCATTTTCAAGCTTTTTGCACCATTTTTGAGTGAATTGCCAAAAGTCAGATTTTTGCTGAAATTGTGACCCCGGGGCTTAGGGATTTTTTCAAAAAAATATTTTCTGCCGGTTAAATTTTTGAGGGCTGATTTCTTGTCCTGTGATAAAAAGCCTTCTGTTTCGAGTGCCAAACCTTTCAGGGGATCATTTCCAACCTTTTTGCACCATTTTTGAGTGAATTGCCAAAAGTCAGATTTTTGCTGAAATTGTGACCCCGGGGCTTAGGGATTTTTTCAAAAAAATATTTTCTGCCGGTTAAGTTTTTGAGGGCTGATTTCTTGTCCTGTGATAAAAAGCCTTCTGTTTCTATCACCAAAGCTTTCAGGGGATCATTTTCAAGCTTCTTGCACCATTTTTGAGTGAATTGCCAAAAGTCAGATTTTTGCTGAAATTGTGACCCCGGGGCTTAGGGATTTTTTCAAAAAAATATTTTCTGCCGGTTAAATTTTTGAGGGCTGATTTCTTGTCCTGTGTTAAAAAGCCTTCTGTTTCGAGTGCCAAACCTTTCAGGGGATCATTTCCAACCTTTTTGCACCATTTTTGAGTGAATTGCCAAAAGTCAGATTTTTGCTGAAATTGTGACCCCGGGGCTTAGGGATTTTTTCAAAAAAATATTTTCTGCCGGTTAAGTTTTTGAGGGCTGATTTCTTGTCCTGTGATAAAAAGCCTTCTGTTTCGAGTGCCAAACCTTTCAGGGGATGTTTTTCAACCTTTTTGCACCATTTTTGAGTGAATTGCCAAAAGTCAGATTTTTGCTGAAATTGTGACCCCGGGGCTTAGGGATTTTTTCAAAAAAATATTTTCTACCGGTTAAGTTTTTGAGGTCTGATTTCTTGTCCTGTGATAAAAAGCCTTCTGTTTCCATCGCCAAACCTTTCAGGAGAGCATTTTCAAGCTTCTTGCACGATTTTTGAGTGAATTGCCAAAAGTCAGATTTTTGCTGAAATTGTGACCCCGGGGCTTAGGGATTTTTTCAAAAAATAATTTTCTGCCGGTTAGGTTTTTGAGGGCTGATTTCTTGTCCTGCGATAAAAAGCCTTCTGTTTCTATCACCAAAGCTTTCAGGGGATCATTTTCAACCTTTTTACACCATTTTTGAGTGAATTGCCAAAAGTCATATTTTTGCTGAAATTGTGACCCCGGGGCTTAGGGATTTTTTCAAAAAAATATTTTCTGCCGGTTAAGTTTTTGAGGGCTGATTTCTTGTCCTGTGATAAAAAGCCTTCTGTTTCGAGTGCCAAACCTTTCAGGGGATGTTTTTCAACCTTTTTGCACCATTTTTGAGTGAATTGCCAAAAGTCAGATTTTTGCTGAAATTGTGACCCCGGGGCTTAGGGATTTTTTCAAAAAAATATTTTCTACCGGTTAAGTTTTTGAGGTCTGATTTCTTGTCCTGTGATAAAAAGCCTTCTGTTTCCATCGCCAAACCTTTCAGGAGAGCATTTTCAAGCTTCTTGCACGATTTTTGAGTGAATTGCCAAAAGTCAGATTTTTGCTGAAATTGTGACCCCGGGGCTTAGGGATTTTTTCAAAAAATAATTTTCTGCCGGTTAGGTTTTTGAGGGCTGATTTCTTGTCCTGCGATAAAAAGCCTTCTGTTTCTATCACCAAAGCTTTCAGGGGATCATTTTCAACCTTTTTACACCATTTTTGAGTGAATTGCCAAAAGTCATATTTTTGCTGAAATTGTGACCCCGGGACTTAGGGATTTTTTCAAAAAAATATTTTCTGCCGGTTAAGTTTTTGAGGGCTGATTTCTTGTCCTGTGATAAAAAGCCTTCTGTTTCGAGTGCCAAACCTTTCAGGGGAGCATTTTCAAGCTTTTGGCACCATTTTTGAGTGAATTGCCAAAAGTCAGATTTTTGCTGAAATTGTGACCCCGGGGCTTAGGGATTTTTTCAAAAAAATATTTTCTGCCGGTTAAGTTTTTGAGGTCTGATTTCTTGTCCTGTGATAAAAAGCCTTCTGTTTCCATCGCCAAACCTTTCAGGAGAGCATTTTCAACCTTTTTGCACCATTTTTGAGTGAATTGCCAAAAGTCAGATTTTTGCTGAAATTGTGACCCCGGGACTTAGGGATTTTTTCAAAAAAATATTTTCTGCCGGTTAAGTTTTTGAGGGCTGATTTCTTGTCCTGTGATAAAAAGCCTTCTGTTTCGAGTGCCAAACCTTTCAGGGGAGCATTTTCAAGCTTTTGGCACCATTTTTGAGTGAATTGCCAAAAGTCAGATTTTTCCTGAAATTGTGACCCCGGGGCTTAGGGATTTTTTCAAAAAAATATTTTCTGCCGGTTAAGTTTTTGAGGGCTGATTTCTTGTCCTGCGATAAAAAGCCTTCTGTTTCTGTCACCAAAGCTTTCAGGGGATCATTTTCAACCTTTTTACACCATTTTTGAGTGAATTGCCAAAAGTCATATTTTTGCTGAAATTGTGACCCCGGGGCTTACGGATTTTTTCAAAAAAATATTTCCTGCCGGGTAAGTTTTTGAGGGCTGATTTCTTCTCCTGTGATAAAAAGCCTTCTGTTTCGAGTGCCAAACCTTTCAGGGGATGTTTTTCAACCTTTTTGCACCATTTTTGAGTGAATTGCCAAAAGTCAGATTTTTGCTGAAATTCTGACCCCGGGGCTTAGGGATTTTTTCAAAAAAATATTTCCTGCCGGGTAAGTTTTTGAGGGCTTATTTCTTGACCTGTGATAAAAAGCTTTCTGTTTCGAGTGCCAAACGTTTCAGGAGAGCATTTTCAACCTTTTTGCACCATTTTTGAGTGAATTGCCAAAAGTCAGATCTTTGCAGAAATTGTGACCCCGGGGCTTAGGGATTTTTTCAAAAAAATAATTTCTGCCGGTTAAGTTTTTGAGGGCTGATTTCTTGTCCTGTGATAAAAAGCCTTCTGTTTCGAGTGCCAAACCTTTCAGGGGATCATTTCCAACCTTTTTGCACCATTTTTGAGTGAATTGCCAAAAGTCAGATTTTTGCTGAAATTGTGACCCCGGGGCTTAGGGTTTTTTCCAAAAACATATTTCCTGCCGGGTAAGTTTTTGAGGGCTTATTTCTTGACCTGTGATAAAAAGCTTTCTGTTTCGAGTGCCAAACGTTTCAGGAGAGCATTTTCAACCTTTTTGCACCATTTTTGAGTGAATTGCCAAAAGTCAGATTTTTGCTGAAATTGTGACCCCGGGGCTTAGGGATTTTTTCAAAAAAATATTTTCTACCGGTTAAGTTTTTGAGGTCTGATTTCTTGTCCTGTGATAAAAAGCCTTCTGTTTCCATCGCCAAACCTTTCAGGAGAGCATTTTCAAGCTTCTTGCACGATTTTTGAGTGAATTGCCAAAAGTCAGATTTTTGCTGAAATTGTGACCCCGGGGCTTAGGGATTTTTTCAAAAAATAATTTTCTGCCGGTTAGGTTTTTGAGGGCTGATTTCTTGTCCTGCGATAAAAAGCCTTCTGTTTCTATCACCAAAGCTTTCAGGGGATCATTTTCAACCTTTTTACACCATTTTTGAGTGAATTGCCAAAAGTCATATTTTTGCTGAAATTGTGACCCCGGGACTTAGGGATTTTTTCAAAAAAATATTTTCTGCCGGTTAAGTTTTTGAGGGCTGATTTCTTGTCCTGTGATAAAAAGCCTTCTGTTTCGAGTGCCAAACCTTTCAGGGGAGCATTTTCAAGCTTTTGGCACCATTTTTGAGTGAATTGCCAAAAGTCAGATTTTTGCTGAAATTGTGACCCCGGGGCTTAGGGATTTTTTCAAAAAAATATTTTCTGCCGGTTAAGTTTTTGAGGTCTGATTTCTTGTCCTGTGATAAAAAGCCTTCTGTTTCCATCGCCAAACCTTTCAGGAGAGCATTTTCAACCTTTTTGCACCATTTTTGAGTGAATTGCCAAAAGTCAGATTTTTGCTGAAATTGTGACCCCGGGACTTAGGGATTTTTTCAAAAAAATATTTTCTGCCGGTTAAGTTTTTGAGGGCTGATTTCTTGTCCTGTGATAAAAAGCCTTCTGTTTCGAGTGCCAAACCTTTCAGGGGAGCATTTTCAAGCTTTTGGCACCATTTTTGAGTGAATTGCCAAAAGTCAGATTTTTCCTGAAATTGTGACCCCGGGGCTTAGGGATTTTTTCAAAAAAATATTTTCTGCCGGTTAAGTTTTTGAGGGCTGATTTCTTGTCCTGCGATAAAAAGCCTTCTGTTTCTGTCACCAAAGCTTTCAGGGGATCATTTTCAACCTTTTTACACCATTTTTGAGTGAATTGCCAAAAGTCATATTTTTGCTGAAATTGTGACCCCGGGGCTTACGGATTTTTTCAAAAAAATATTTCCTGCCGGGTAAGTTTTTGAGGGCTGATTTCTTCTCCTGTGATAAAAAGCCTTCTGTTTCGAGTGCCAAACCTTTCAGGGGATGTTTTTCAACCTTTTTGCACCATTTTTGAGTGAATTGCCAAAAGTCAGATTTTTGCTGAAATTCTGACCCCGGGGCTTAGGGATTTTTTCAAAAAAATATTTCCTGCCGGGTAAGTTTTTGAGGGCTTATTTCTTGACCTGTGATAAAAAGCTTTCTGTTTCGAGTGCCAAACGTTTCAGGAGAGCATTTTCAACCTTTTTGCACCATTTTTGAGTGAATTGCCAAAAGTCAGATCTTTGCAGAAATTGTGACCCCGGGGCTTAGGGATTTTTTCAAAAAAATAATTTCTGCCGGTTAAGTTTTTGAGGGCTGATTTCTTGTCCTGTGATAAAAAGCCTTCTGTTTCGAGTGCCAAACCTTTCAGGGGATCATTTCCAACCTTTTTGCACCATTTTTGAGTGAATTGCCAAAAGTCAGATTTTTGCTGAAATTGTGACCCCGGGGCTTAGGGTTTTTTCCAAAAACATATTTCCTGCCGGGTAAGTTTTTGAGGGCTTATTTCTTGACCTGTGATAAAAAGCTTTCTGTTTCGAGTGCCAAACGTTTCAGGAGAGCATTTTCAACCTTTTTGCACCATTTTTGAGTGAATTGCCAAAAGTCAGATCTTTGCTGAAATTGTGACCCCGGGGCTTAGGGATTTTTTCAAAAAAATAATTTCTGCCGGTTAAGTTTTTGAGGGCTGATTTCTTGTCCTGTGATAAAAAGCCTTCTGTTTCGAGTGCCAAACGTTTCAGGAGAGCATTTTCAAGCTTTTTGCACCATTTTTGAGTGAATTGCCAAAAGTCAGTTTTTTGCTGAAATTGTGACCCCGGGGCTTAGGGATTTTTTCAAAAAAATATTTTCTGCCGGTTAAGTTTTTGAGGGCTGATTTCTTGTCCTGTGATAAAAAGCCTTCTGTTTCGAGTGCCAAACCTTTCAGGGGATGTTTTTCAACCTTTTTGCACCATTTTTGAGTGAATTGCCAAAAGTCAGATTTTTGCTGAAATTGTGACCCCGGGGCTTAGGGATTTTTTCAAAAAAATATTTTCCGCAGGTTAAATTTTTGAGGTCTGATTTCTTGTCCTGTGATAAAAAGCCTTCTGTTTCCATCGCCAAACCTTTCAGGAGAGCATTTTCAAGCTTTTGGCACCATTTTTGAGTGAATTGCCAAAAGTCAGATTTTTGCTGAAATTGTGACCCCGAGGCTTAGGTATTTTTTCAAAAAAATATTTTCTGCCGGTTAAGTTTTTGAGGGCTGATTTCTTGTCCTGTGATAAAAAGCCTTCTGTTTCGAGTGCCAAACCTTTCACGGGATCATTTCCATCCTTTTTGCACCATTTTTGAGTGAATTGCCAAAAGTCAGATTTTTGCTGAAATTGTGACCCCGGGGCTTAGGGATTTTTTCAACAAAATATTTTCTGCCGGTTAAGTTTTTGAGGGCTGATTTCTTGTCCTGTGATAAAAAGCCTTCTGTTTCAATCACCAAACCTTTCAGGAGAGCATTTTCAAGCTTTTGGCAACATTTTGGAGTGAATTGCCAAAAGTCAGATTTTTGCTGTTATTGTGACCCCGGGGCTTAGGGATTTTTTCAAAAAAATATTTCCTGCCGGTTAAGTTTTTGAGGGCTGATTGCTTGTCCTGTGATAAAAAGCCTTCTGTTTCCATCGCCAAACCTTTCAGGAGAGCATTTTCAACCTTTTGGCACCATTTTTGAGTGAATTGCCAAAAGTCAGATTTTTGCTGAAATTCTGACCCCGGGGCTTAGGGATTTTTTCAAAAAAATATTTCCTGCCGGGTAAGTTTTTGAGGGCTTATTTCTTGACCTGTGATAAAAAGCTTTCTGTTTCGAGTGCCAAACGTTTCAGGAGAGCATTTTCAACCTTTTTGCACCATTTTTGAGTGAATTGCCAAAAGTCAGATCTTTGCAGAAATTGTGACCCCGGGGCTTAGGGATTTTTTCAAAAAAAAAATGTCTGCCGGTTAAGTTTTTGAGGGCTGATTTCTTGTCCTGCGATAAAAAGCCTTCTGTTTCTGTCACCAAAGCTTTCAGGGGATCATTTTCAACCTTTTTACACCATTTTTGAGTGAATTGCCAAAAGTCATATTTTTGCTGAAATTGTGACCCCGGGGCTTACGGATTTTTTCAAAAAAATATTTCCTGCCGGGTAAGTTTTTGAGGGCTGATTTCTTCTCCTGTGATAAAAAGCCTTCTGTTTCGAGTGCCAAACCTTTCAGGGGATGTTTTTCAACCTTTTTGCACCATTTTTGAGTGAATTGCCAAAAGTCAGATCTTTGCTGAAATTGTGACCCCGGGGCTTAGGGATTTTTTCAAAAAAATAATTTCTGCCGGTTAAGTTTTTGAGGGCTGATTTCTTGTCCTGTGATAAAAAGCCTTCTGTTTCGAGTGCCAAACGTTTCAGGAGAGCATTTTCAAGCTTTTTGCACCATTTTTGAGTGAATTGCCAAAAGTCAGTTTTTTGCTGAAATTGTGACCCCGGGGCTTAGGGATTTTTTCAAAAAAATATTTTCTGCCGGTTAAGTTTTTGAGGGCTGATTTCTTGTCCTGTGATAAAAAGCCTTCTGTTTCGAGTGCCAAACCTTTCAGGGGATGTTTTTCAACCTTTTTGCACCATTTTTGAGTGAATTGCCAAAAGTCAGATTTTTGCTGAAATTGTGACCCCGGGGCTTAGGGATTTTTTCAAAAAAATATTTTCCGCAGGTTAAATTTTTGAGGTCTGATTTCTTGTCCTGTGATAAAAAGCCTTCTGTTTCCATCGCCAAACCTTTCAGGAGAGCATTTTCAAGCTTTTGGCACCATTTTTGAGTGAATTGCCAAAAGTCAGATTTTTGCTGAAATTGTGACCCCGAGGCTTAGGTATTTTTTCAAAAAAATATTTTCTGCCGGTTAAGTTTTTGAGGGCTGATTTCTTGTCCTGTGATAAAAAGCCTTCTGTTTCGAGTGCCAAACCTTTCACGGGATCATTTCCATCCTTTTTGCACCATTTTTGAGTGAATTGCCAAAAGTCAGATTTTTGCTGAAATTGTGACCCCGGGGCTTAGGGATTTTTTCAACAAAATATTTTCTGCCGGTTAAGTTTTTGAGGGCTGATTTCTTGTCCTGTGATAAAAAGCCTTCTGTTTCAATCACCAAACCTTTCAGGAGAGCATTTTCAAGCTTTTGGCAACATTTTGGAGTGAATTGCCAAAAGTCAGATTTTTGCTGTTATTGTGACCCCGGGGCTTAGGGATTTTTTCAAAAAAATATTTCCTGCCGGTTAAGTTTTTGAGGGCTGATTGCTTGTCCTGTGATAAAAAGCCTTCTGTTTCCATCGCCAAACCTTTCAGGAGAGCATTTTCAACCTTTTGGCACCATTTTTGAGTGAATTGCCAAAAGTCAGATTTTTGCTGAAATTCTGACCCCGGGGCTTAGGGATTTTTTCAAAAAAATATTTCCTGCCGGGTAAGTTTTTGAGGGCTTATTTCTTGACCTGTGATAAAAAGCTTTCTGTTTCGAGTGCCAAACGTTTCAGGAGAGCATTTTCAACCTTTTTGCACCATTTTTGAGTGAATTGCCAAAAGTCAGATCTTTGCAGAAATTGTGACCCCGGGGCTTAGGGATTTTTTCAAAAAAAAAATGTCTGCCGGTTAAGTTTTTGAGGGCTGATTTCTTGTCCTGCGATAAAAAGCCTTCTGTTTCTGTCACCAAAGCTTTCAGGGGATCATTTTCAACCTTTTTACACCATTTTTGAGTGAATTGCCAAAAGTCATATTTTTGCTGAAATTGTGACCCCGGGGCTTACGGATTTTTTCAAAAAAATATTTCCTGCCGGGTAAGTTTTTGAGGGCTGATTTCTTCTCCTGTGATAAAAAGCCTTCTGTTTCGAGTGCCAAACCTTTCAGGGGATGTTTTTCAACCTTTTTGCACCATTTTTGAGTGAATTGCCAAAAGTCAGATTTTTGCTGAAATTCTGACCCCGGGGCTTAGGGATTTTTTCAAAAAAATATTTCCTGCCGGGTAAGTTTTTGAGGGCTTATTTCTTGACCTGTGATAAAAAGCTTTCTGTTTCGAGTGCCAAACGTTTCAGGAGAGCATTTTCAACCTTTTTGCACCATTTTTGAGTGAATTGCCAAAAGTCAGATCTTTGCAGAAATTGTGACCCCGGGGCTTAGGGATTTTTTCAAAAAAATAATTTCTGCCGGTTAAGTTTTTGAGGGCTGATTTCTTGTCCTGTGATAAAAAGCCTTCTGTTTCGAGTGCCAAACCTTTCAGGGGATCATTTCCAACCTTTTTGCACCATTTTTGAGTGAATTGCCAAAAGTCAGATTTTTGCTGAAATTGTGACCCCGGGGCTTAGGGGTTTTTCCAAAAACATATTTCCTGCCGGGTAAGTTTTTGAGGGCTTATTTCTTGACCTGTGATAAAAAGCTTTCTGTTTCGAGTGCCAAACGTTTCAGGAGAGCATTTTCAACCTTTTTGCACCATTTTTGAGTGAATTGCCAAAAGTCAGATCTTTGCTGAAATTGTGACCCCGGGGCTTAGGGATTTTTTCAAAAAAATAATTTCTGCCGGTTAAGTTTTTGAGGGCTGATTTCTTGTCCTGTGATAAAAAGCCTTCTGTTTCGAGTGCCAAACGTTTCAGGAGAGCATTTTCAAGCTTTTTGCACCATTTTTGAGTGAATTGCCAAAAGTCAGTTTTTTGCTGAAATTGTGACCCCGGGGCTTAGGGATTTTTTCAAAAAAATATTTTCTGCCGGTTAAGTTTTTGAGGGCTGATTTCTTGTCCTGTGATAAAAAGCCTTCTGTTTCGAGTGCCAAACCTTTCAGGGGATGTTTTTCAACCTTTTTGCACCATTTTTGAGTGAATTGCCAAAAGTCAGATTTTTGCTGAAATTGTGACCCCGGGGCTTAGGGATTTTTTCAAAAAAATATTTTCCGCAGGTTAAATTTTTGAGGTCTGATTTCTTGTCCTGTGATAAAAAGCCTTCTGTTTCCATCGCCAAACCTTTCAGGAGAGCATTTTCAAGCTTTTGGCACCATTTTTGAGTGAATTGCCAAAAGTCAGATTTTTGCTGAAATTGTGACCCCGAGGCTTAGGTATTTTTTCAAAAAAATATTTTCTGCCGGTTAAGTTTTTGAGGGCTGATTTCTTGTCCTGTGATAAAAAGCCTTCTGTTTCGAGTGCCAAACCTTTCACGGGATCATTTCCATCCTTTTTGCACCATTTTTGAGTGAATTGCCAAAAGTCAGATTTTTGCTGAAATTGTGACCCCGGGGCTTAGGGATTTTTTCAACAAAATATTTTCTGCCGGTTAAGTTTTTGAGGGCTGATTTCTTGTCCTGTGATAAAAAGCCTTCTGTTTCAATCACCAAACCTTTCAGGAGAGCATTTTCAAGCTTTTGGCAACATTTTGGAGTGAATTGCCAAAAGTCAGATTTTTGCTGTTATTGTGACCCCGGGGCTTAGGGATTTTTTCAAAAAAATATTTCCTGCCGGTTAAGTTTTTGAGGGCTGATTGCTTGTCCTGTGATAAAAAGCCTTCTGTTTCCATCGCCAAACCTTTCAGGAGAGCATTTTCAACCTTTTGGCACCATTTTTGAGTGAATTGCCAAAAGTCAGTTTTTTCCTGAAATTGTGACCCCGGGGCTTAGGGATTTTTTCAAAAAATAATTTTCTGCCGGTTAGGTTTTTGAGGGCTGATTTCTTGTCCTGCGATAAAAAGCCTTCTGTTTCTATCAACAAAGCTTTCAGGGGATCATTTTCAACCTTTTTACACCATTTTTGAGTGAATTGCCAAAAGTCAGATTTTTGCTGAAATTGTGACCCCGGGGCTTAGGGATTTTTTCAAAAAAATATTTTCTGCCGGTTAAGTTTTTGAGGGCTGATTTCTTGTCCTGTGATAAAAAGCCTTCTGTTTCGAGTGCCAAACCTTTCACGGGATCATTTCCATCCTTTTTGCACCATTTTTGAGTGAATTGCCAAAAGTCAGATTTTTGCTGAAATTGTGACCCCGGGGCTTAGGGATTTTTTCAAAAAAATATTTCCTGCCGGTTAAGTTTTTGAGGGCTGATTGCTTGTCCTGTGATAAAAGGCCTTCTGTTTCCATCGCCAAACCTTTCAGGAGAGCATTTTCAAGCTTTTGGCACCATTTTGGAGTGAATTGCCAAAAGTCAGTTTTTTCTTGAAATTGTGACCCCGGGGCTTAGGGATTTTTTCAAAAAATAATTTTCTGCCGGTTAGGTTTTTGAGGGCTGATTTCTTGTCCTGCGATAAAAAGCCTTCTGTTTCTATCACCAAAGCTTTCAGGGGATCATTTTCAACCTTTTTACACCATTTTTGAGTGAATTGCCAAAAGTCAGATTTTTGCTGAAATTGTGACCCCGGGGCTTAGGGTTTTTTCCAAAAACATATTTCCTGCCGGTTAAGTTTTTGAAGGCTTATTTCTTGACCTGTGATAAAAAGCTTTCTGTTTCGAGTGCCAAACGTTTCAGGAGAGCATTTTCAAGCTTTTTGCACCATTTTTGAGTGAAGTGCCAAAAGTCAGTTTTTTACTGAAATTGTGACCCCGGGGATTAGGGATTTTTTCAAAAAAATATTTTCTGCCGGTTAAATTTTTGTGGGCTAATTTCTTGTCCTGTGATAAAAAGCCTTCTGTTTCGAGTGCCAAACCTTTCACGGGATCATTTCCATCCTTTTTGCACCATTTTTGAGTGAATTGCCAAAAGTCAGATTTTTGCTGAAATTGTGACCCCGGGCCTTAGGGATTTTTTCAAAAAAATATTTTCTGCCGGTTATGTTTTTGAGGGCTGATTTCTTGTCCTGTGATAAAAAGCCTTCTGTTTCAATCACCAAACCTTTCAGGAGAGCATTTTCAAGCTTTTGGCAACATTTTGGAGTGAATTGCCAAAAGTCAGATTTTTGCTGAAATTGTGACCCCGGGGCTTAGGGATTTTTTCAAAAAAATATTTTCTGCCGGTTAAGTTTTTGATTGCTGATTTCTTGTCCTGTGATAAAAAGCCTTCTGTTTTGAGTGCCAAACCTTTCAGGGGATGTTTTTCAACCTTTTTGCACAATTTTTGAGTGAATTGCCAAAAGTCAGATTTTTGCTGAAATTGTGACCCCGGGGCTTAGGAATTTTTTCAAAAAATAATTTTCTGCCGGTTAGGTTTTTGAGGGCTGATTTCTTGTCCTGCGATAAAAAGCCTTCTGTTTCTATCCCCAAAGCTTTCAGGGGATCATTTTCAACCTTTTTACACCATTTTTGAGTGAATTGCCAAAAGTCATATTTTTGCTGAAATTGTGACCCCGGGGCTTAGGGATTTTTTCAAAAAAATATTTTCTGCCGGTTAAGTTTTTGAGGGCTGATTTCTTGTCCTGTGATAAAAAGACTTCTGTTTCGAGTGCCAAACCTTTCATGGGAGCATTTTCAAGCTTTTGGCACCATTTTTGAGTGAATTGCCAAAAGTCAGATTTTTGCTGAAATTGTGACCCCGGGGCTTAGGGATTTTTTCAAAAAAATATTTTCTGCCGGTTAGGTTTTTGAGGGCTGATTTCTTGTCCTGCGATAAAAAGCCTTCTGTTTCTGTCACCAAAGCTTTCAGGGGATCATTTTCAGCCTTTTTACACCATTTTTGAGTGAATTGCCAAAAGTCATATTTTTGCTGAAATTGTGACCCCGGGGCTTAGGGATTTTTTTAAAAAAATATTTTCTGCCGGTTACGTTTTTGAGGGCTGATTTCTTGCCCTGCGATAAAAAGCCTTCTGTTTCTATCACCAAAGCTTTCAGGGGATCATTTTCAACCTTTTTACACCATTTTTGAGTGAATTGCCAAAAGTCAGATTTTTGCTGAAATTGTGACCCCGGGGCTTAGGGATTTTTTCAAAAAAATATTTTCTGCCGGTTAAGTTTTTGAGGGCTGATTTCTTGTCCTGTGATAAAAAGCCTTCTGTTTCGAGTGCCAAAGCTTTCAGGGGAGCATTTGCAAGCTTTTGGCACCATTTTGGAGTGAATTGCCAAAAGTCAGATTTTTGCTGAAATTGTGTCCCCAGGGATTAGGGATTTTTTCAAAAAAATATTTTCTGCCGGTTAGGTTTTTGAGGGCTGATTTCTTGTCCTGCGATAAAAAGCCTTCTGTTTCTGTCACCAAAGCTTTCAGGGGATCATTTTCAGCCTTTTTACACCATTTTTGAGTGAATTGCCAAAAGTCATATTTTTGATGAAATTGTGACCCCGGGGCTTAGGGATTTTTTTTAAAAAATATTTTCTGCCGGTTACGTTTTTGAGGGCTGATTTCTTGCCCTGCGATAAAAAGCCTTCTGTTTCTATCACCAAAGCTTTCAGGGGATCATTTTCAACCTTTTTACACCATTTTTGAGTGAATTGCCAAAAGTCAGATTTTTGCTGAAATTGTGACCCCGGGGCTTAGGGATTTTTTCAAAAAAATATTTTCTGCCGGTTAAGTTTTTGAGGGCTGATTTCTTGTCCTGTGATAAAAAGCCTTCTGTTTCGAGTGCCAAAGCTTTCAGGGGAGCATTTGCAAGCTTTTGGCACCATTTTGGAGTGAATTGCCAAAAGTCAGATTTTTGCTGAAATTGTGTCCCCAGGGATTAGGGATTTTTTCAAAAAAATATTTTCTGCCGGTTAGGTTTTTGAGGGCTGATTTCTTGTCCTGCGATAAAAAGCCTTCTGTTTCTATCAACAAAGCTTTCAGGGGATCATTTTCAACCTTTTTACACCATTTTTGAGTGAATTGCCAAAAGTCAGATTTTTGCTGAAATTGTGACCCCGGGGCTTAGGGATTTTTTCAAAAAAATATTTTCTGCCGGTTAAGTTTTTGAGGGCTGATTTCTTGTCCTGTGATAAAAAGCCTTCTGTTTCGAGTGCCAAACCTTTCACGGGATCATTTCCATCCTTTTTGCACCATTTTTGAGTGAATTGCCAAAAGTCAGATTTTTGCTGAAATTGTGACCCCGGGGCTTAGGGATTTTTTCAAAAAAATATTTCCTGCCGGTTAAGTTTTTGAGGGCTGATTGCTTGTCCTGTGATAAAAGGCCTTCTGTTTCCATCGCCAAACCTTTCAGGAGAGCATTTTCAAACTTTTGGCACCATTTTGGAGTGAATTGCCAAAAGTCAGTTTTTTCTTGAAATTGTGACCCCGGGGCTTAGGGATTTTTTCAAAAAATAATTTTCTGCCGGTTAGGTTTTTGAGGGCTGATTTCTTGTCCTGCGATAAAAAGCCTTCTGTTTCTATCACCAAAGCTTTCAGGGGATCATTTTCAACCTTTTTACACCATTTTTGAGTGAATTGCCAAAAGTCAGATTTTTGCTGAAATTGTGACCCCGGGGCTTAGGGTTTTTTCCAAAAACATATTTCCTGCCGGTTAAGTTTTTGAAGGCTTATTTCTTGACCTGTGATAAAAAGCTTTCTGTTTCGAGTGCCAAACGTTTCAGGAGAGCATTTTCAAGCTTTTTGCACCATTTTTGAGTGAAGTGCCAAAAGTCAGTTTTTTACTGAAATTGTGACCCCGGGGATTAGGGATTTTTTCAAAAAAATATTTTCTGCCGGTTAAATTTTTGTGGGCTAATTTCTTGTCCTGTGATAAAAAGCCTTCTGTTTCGAGTGCCAAACCTTTCACGGGATCATTTCCATCCTTTTTGCACCATTTTTGAGTGAATTGCCAAAAGTCAGATTTTTGCTGAAATTGTGACCCCGGGCCTTAGGGATTTTTTCAAAAAAATATTTTCTGCCGGTTATGTTTTTGAGGGCTGATTTCTTGTCCTGTGATAAAAAGCCTTCTGTTTCAATCACCAAACCTTTCAGGAGAGCATTTTCAAGCTTTTGGCAACATTTTGGAGTGAATTGCCAAAAGTCAGATTTTTGCTGAAATTGTGACCCCGGGGCTTAGGGATTTTTTCAAAAAAATATTTTCTGCCGGTTAAGTTTTTGATTGCTGATTTCTTGTCCTGTGATAAAAAGCCTTCTGTTTTGAGTGCCAAACCTTTCAGGGGATGTTTTTCAACCTTTTTGCACAATTTTTGAGTGAATTGCCAAAAGTCAGATTTTTGCTGAAATTGTGACCCCGGGGCTTAGGAATTTTTTCAAAAAATAATTTTCTGCCGGTTAGGTTTTTGAGGGCTGATTTCTTGTCCTGCGATAAAAAGCCTTCTGTTTCTATCCCCAAAGCTTTCAGGGGATCATTTTCAACCTTTTTACACCATTTTTGAGTGAATTGCCAAAAGTCATATTTTTGCTGAAATTGTGACCCCGGGGCTTAGGGATTTTTTCAAAAAAATATTTTCTGCCGGTTAAGTTTTTGAGGGCTGATTTCTTGTCCTGTGATAAAAAGACTTCTGTTTCGAGTGCCAAACCTTTCATGGGAGCATTTTCAAGCTTTTGGCACCATTTTTGAGTGAATTGCCAAAAGTCAGATTTTTGCTGAAATTGTGACCCCGGGGCTTAGGGATTTTTTCAAAAAAATATTTTCTGCCGGTTAGGTTTTTGAGGGCTGATTTCTTGTCCTGCGATAAAAAGCCTTCTGTTTCTGTCACCAAAGCTTTCAGGGGATCATTTTCAGCCTTTTTACACCATTTTTGAGTGAATTGCCAAAAGTCATATTTTTGCTGAAATTGTGACCCCGGGGCTTAGGGATTTTTTTAAAAAAATATTTTCTGCCGGTTACGTTTTTGAGGGCTGATTTCTTGCCCTGCGATAAAAAGCCTTCTGTTTCTATCACCAAAGCTTTCAGGGGATCATTTTCAACCTTTTTACACCATTTTTGAGTGAATTGCCAAAAGTCAGATTTTTGCTGAAATTGTGACCCCGGGGCTTAGGGATTTTTTCAAAAAAATATTTTCTGCCGGTTAAGTTTTTGAGGGCTGATTTCTTGTCCTGTGATAAAAAGCCTTCTGTTTCGAGTGCCAAAGCTTTCAGGGGAGCATTTGCAAGCTTTTGGCACCATTTTGGAGTGAATTGCCAAAAGTCAGATTTTTGCTGAAATTGTGTCCCCAGGGATTAGGGATTTTTTCAAAAAAATATTTTCTGCCGGTTAGGTTTTTGAGGGCTGATTTCTTGTCCTGCGATAAAAAGCCTTCTGTTTCTGTCACCAAAGCTTTCAGGGGATCATTTTCAGCCTTTTTACACCATTTTTGAGTGAATTGCCAAAAGTCATATTTTTGCTGAAATTGTGACCCCGGGGCTTAGGGATTTTTTTTAAAAAATATTTTCTGCCGGTTACGTTTTTGAGGGCTGATTTCTTGCCCTGCGATAAAAAGCCTTCTGTTTCTATCACCAAAGCTTTCAGGGGATCATTTTCAACCTTTTTACACCATTTTTGAGTGAATTGCCAAAAGTCAGATTTTTGCTGAAATTGTGACCCCGGGGCTTAGGGATTTTTTCAAAAAAATATTTTCTGCCGGTTAAGTTTTTGAGGGCTGATTTCTTGTCCTGTGATAAAAAGCCTTCTGTTTCGAGTGCCAAAGCTTTCAGGGGAGCATTTGCAAGCTTTTGGCACCATTTTGGAGTGAATTGCCAAAAGTCAGATTTTTGCTGAAATTGTGTCCCCAGGGATTAGGGATTTTTTCAAAAAAATATTTTCTGCCGGTTAGGTTTTTGAGGGCTGATTTCTTGTCCTGCGATAAAAAGCCTTCTGTTTCTGTCACCAAAGCTTTCAGGGGATCATTTTCAGCCTTTTTACACCATTTTTGAGTGAATTGCCAAAAGTCATATTTTTGCTGAAATTGTGACCCCGGGGCTTAGGGATTTTTTCAAAAAAATATTTTCTGCCGGTTAGGTTTTTGAGGGCTGATTTCTTGCCCTGCGATAAAAAGCCTTCTGTTTCTATCACAAAAGCTTTCAGGGGATGTTTTTCAACCTTTTTGCACCATTTTTGAGTGAATTGCCAAAAGTCAGATTTTTGCTGAAATTGTGACCCCGGGGCTTAGGGATTTTTTCAAAAAAATATTTTCTGCCGGTTAAGTTTTTGAGGGCTGATTTCTTGTCCTGTGATAAAAAGCCTTCTGTTTCGAGTGCCAAAGCTTTCAGGGGAGCATTTGCAAGCTTTTGGCACCATTTTGGAGTGAATTGCCAAAAGTCAGATTTTTGCTGAAATTGTGACCCCGGGGCTTAGGGTTTTTTCCAAAAACATATTTCCTGCCGGTTAAGTTTTTGAGGGCTTATTTCTTGACCTGTGATAAAAAGCTTTCTGTTTCGAGTGCCAAACGTTTCAGGAGAGCATTTTCAAGCTTTTTGCACCATTTTTGAGTGAATTGCCAAAAGTCAGTTTTTTACTGAAATTGTGACCCCGGGGCTTAGGGATTTTTTCAAAAAAATATTTTCTGCCGGTTAGGTTTTTGAGGGCTGATTTCTTGTCCTGCGATAAAAAGCCTTCTGTTTCTGTCACCAAAGCTTTCAGGGGATCATTTTCAGCCTTTTTACACCATTTTTGAGTGAATTGCCAAAAGTCATATTTTTGCTGAAATTGTGACCCCGGGGCTTAGGGATTTTTTCAAAAAAATATTTTCTGCCGGTTAGGTTTTTGAGGGCTGATTTCTTGCCCTGCGATAAAAAGCCTTCTGTTTCTATCACAAAAGCTTTCAGGGGATGTTTTTCAACCTTTTTGCACCATTTTTGAGTGAATTGCCAAAAGTCAGATTTTTGCTGAAATTGTGACCCCGGGGCTTAGGGATTTTTTCAAAAAAATATTTTCTGCCGGTTAAGTTTTTGAGGGCTGATTTCTTGTCCTGTGATAAAAAGCCTTCTGTTTCGAGTGCCAAAGCTTTCAGGGGAGCATTTGCAAGCTTTTGGCACCATTTTGGAGTGAATTGCCAAAAGTCAGATTTTTGCTGAAATTGTGACCCCGGGGCTTAGGGTTTTTTCCAAAAACATATTTCCTGCCGGTTAAGTTTTTGAGGGCTTATTTCTTGACCTGTGATAAAAAGCTTTCTGTTTCGAGTGCCAAACGTTTCAGGAGAGCATTTTCAAGCTTTTTGCACCATTTTTGAGTGAATTGCCAAAAGTCAGTTTTTTACTGAAATTGTGACGCCGGGGCTTAGGGATTTTTTCAAAAAAATATTTTCTGCCGGTTAAATTTTTGTGGGCTAATTTCTTGTCCTGTGATAAAAAGCCTTCTGTTTCGAGTGCCAAACCTTTCATGGGATCATTTCCATCCTTTTTGCACCATTTTTGAGTGAATTGCCAAAAGTCAGATTTTTGCTGAAATTGTGACCCCGGGCCTTAGGGATTTTTTCAAAAAAATATTTTCTGCCGGTTATGTTTTTGAGGGCTGATTTCTTGTCCTGTGATAAAAAGCCTTCTGTTTCAATCACCAAACCTTTCAGGAGAGCATTTTCAAGCTTTTGGCAACATTTTGGAGTGAATTGCCAAAAGTCAGATTTTTGCTGAAATTGTGACCCCGGGGCTTAGGGATTTTTTCAAAAAAATATTTTCTGCCGGTTAAGTTTTTGAGGGCTGATTTCTTGTCCTGCGATAAAAAGCCTTCTGTTTCTGTCACCAAAGCTTTCAGGGGATCATTTTCAGCCTTTTTACACCATTTTTGAGTGAATTGCCAAAAGTCATATTTTTGCTGAAATTGTGACCCCGGGGCTTAGGGATTTTTTTTAAAAAATATTTTCTGCCGGTTACGTTTTTGAGGGCTGATTTCTTGCCCTGCGATAAAAAGCCTTCTGTTTCTATCACCAAAGCTTTCAGGGGATCATTTTCAACCTTTTTACACCATTTTTGAGTGAATTGCCAAAAGTCAGATTTTTGCTGAAATTGTGACCCCGGGGCTTAGGGATTTTTTCAAAAAAATATTTTCTGCCGGTTAAGTTTTTGAGGGCTGATTTCTTGTCCTGTGATAAAAAGCCTTCTGTTTCGAGTGCCAAAGCTTTCAGGGGAGCATTTGCAAGCTTTTGGCACCATTTTGGAGTGAATTGCCAAAAGTCAGATTTTTGCTGAAATTGTGTCCCCAGGGATTAGGGATTTTTTCAAAAAAATATTTTCTGCCGGTTAGGTTTTTGAGGGCTGATTTCTTGTCCTGCGATAAAAAGCCTTCTGTTTCTGTCACCAAAGCTTTCAGGGGATCATTTTCAGCCTTTTTACACCATTTTTGAGTGAATTGCCAAAAGTCAGATTTTTGCTGAAATTGTGACCCCGGGGCTTAGGGATTTTTTCAAAAAAATATTTTCTGCCGGTTAAGTTTTTGAGGGCTGATTTCTTGTCCTGCGATAAAAAGCCTTCTGTTTCTGTCACCAAAGCTTTCAGGGGATCATTTTCAGCCTTTTTACACCATTTTTGAGTGAATTGCCAAAAGTCATATTTTTGCTGAAATTGTGACCCCGGGGCTTAGGGATTTTTTTTAAAAAATATTTTCTGCCGGTTACGTTTTTGAGGGCTGATTTCTTGCCCTGCGATAAAAAGCCTTCTGTTTCTATCACCAAAGCTTTCAGGGGATCATTTTCAACCTTTTTACACCATTTTTGAGTGAATTGCCAAAAGTCAGATTTTTGCTGAAATTGTGACCCCGGGGCTTAGGGATTTTTTCAAAAAAATATTTTCTGCCGGTTAAGTTTTTGAGGGCTGATTTCTTGTCCTGTGATAAAAAGCCTTCTGTTTCGAGTGCCAAAGCTTTCAGGGGAGCATTTGCAAGCTTTTGGCACCATTTTGGAGTGAATTGCCAAAAGTCAGATTTTTGCTGAAATTGTGACCCCGGGGCTTAGGGTTTTTTCCAAAAACATATTTCCTGCCGGTTAAGTTTTTGAGGGCTTATTTCTTGACCTGTGATAAAAAGCTTTCTGTTTCGAGTGCCAAACGTTTCAGGAGAGCATTTTCAAGCTTTTTGCACCATTTTTGAGTGAATTGCCAAAAGTCAGTTTTTTACTGAAATTGTGACCCCGGGGCTTAGGGATTTTTTCAAAAAAATATTTTCTGCCGGTTAGGTTTTTGAGGGCTGATTTCTTGTCCTGCGATAAAAAGCCTTCTGTTTCTGTCACCAAAGCTTTCAGGGGATCATTTTCAGCCTTTTTACACCATTTTTGAGTGAATTGCCAAAAGTCATATTTTTGCTGAAATTGTGACCCCGGGGCTTAGGGATTTTTTCAAAAAAATATTTTCTGCCGGTTAGGTTTTTGAGGGCTGATTTCTTGCCCTGCGATAAAAAGCCTTCTGTTTCTATCACAAAAGCTTTCAGGGGATGTTTTTCAACCTTTTTGCACCATTTTTGAGTGAATTGCCAAAAGTCAGATTTTTGCTGAAATTGTGACCCCGGGGCTTAGGGATTTTTTCAAAAAAATATTTTCTGCCGGTTAAGTTTTTGAGGGCTGATTTCTTGTCCTGTGATAAAAAGCCTTCTGTTTCGAGTGCCAAAGCTTTCAGGGGAGCATTTGCAAGCTTTTGGCACCATTTTGGAGTGAATTGCCAAAAGTCAGATTTTTGCTGAAATTGTGACCCCGGGGCTTAGGGTTTTTTCCAAAAACATATTTCCTGCCGGTTAAGTTTTTGAGGGCTTATTTCTTGACCTGTGATAAAAAGCTTTCTGTTTCGAGTGCCAAACGTTTCAGGAGAGCATTTTCAAGCTTTTTGCACCATTTTTGAGTGAATTGCCAAAAGTCAGTTTTTTACTGAAATTGTGACCCCGGGGCTTAGGGATTTTTTCAAAAAAATATTTTCTGCCGGTTAAATTTTTGTGGGCTAATTTCTTGTCCTGTGATAAAAAGCCTTCTGTTTCGAGTGCCAAACCTTTCATGGGATCATTTCCATCCTTTTTGCACCATTTTTGAGTGAATTGCCAAAAGTCAGATTTTTGCTGAAATTGTGACCCCGGGCCTTAGGGATTTTTTCAAAAAAATATTTTCTGCCGGTTATGTTTTTGAGGGCTGATTTCTTGTCCTGTGATAAAAAGCCTTCTGTTTCAATCACCAAACCTTTCAGGAGAGCATTTTCAAGCTTTTGGCAACATTTTGGAGTGAATTGCCAAAAGTCAGATTTTTGCTGAAATTGTGACCCCGGGGCTTAGGGATTTTTTCAAAAAAATATTTTCTGCCGGTTAAGTTTTTGAGGGCTGATTTCTTGTCCTGTGATAAAAAGCCTTCTGTTTCGAGTGCCAAACCTTTCAGGGGAGCATTTTCAAGCTTTTGGCACCATTTTTGAGTGAATTGCCAAAAGTCAGATTTTTGCTGAAATTGTGACCCCGGGGCTTAGGGATTTTTTCAAAAAAATATTTTCTGCCGGTTAAGTTTTTGAGGGCTGATTTCTTGTCCTGTGATAAAAAGCCTTCTGTTTCCATCGCCAAACCTTTCAGGAGAGCATTTTCAACCTTTTTGCACCATTTTTGAGTGAATTGCCAAAAGTCAGATTTTTGCCTAAATTGTGACCCCGGGGCTTAGGGATTTTTCCAAAAAAATATTTCCTGCCGGTTAAGTTTTTGAGGTCTGATTGCTTGTCCTGTGATAAAAAGCCTTCTGTTTCCATCGCCAAACCTTTCAGGAGAGCATTTTCAAGCTTTTGGCAGCATTTTTGAGTGAATTGCCAAAAGTCAGATTTTTCCTGAAATTGTGACCCCGGGGCTTAGGGATTTTTTCAAAAAAATATTTTCTGCCGGTTAAGTTTTTGAGGGCTGATTTCTTGTCCTGCGATAAAAAGCCTTCTGTTTCTATCACCAAAGCTTTCAGGGGATCATTTTCAACCTTTTTACACCATTTTTGAGTGAATTGCCAAAAGTCATATTTTTGCTGAAATTGTGACCCCGGGGCTTAGGGATTTTTTCAAAAAAATATTTCCTGCCGGGTAAGTTTTTGAGGGCTGATTTCTTGTCCTGTGATAAAAAGCCTTCTGTTTCGAGTGCCAAACCTTTCAGGGGATGTTTTTCAACCTTTTTGCACCATTTTTGAGTGAATTGCCAAAAGTCAGATTTTTGCTGAAATTCTGACCCCGGGGCTTAGGGATTTTTTCAAAAAAATATTTCCTGCCGGGTAAGTTTTTGAGGGCTTATTTCTTGACCTGTGATAAAAAGCTTTCTGTTTCGAGTGCCAAACGTTTCAGGAGAGCATTTTCAACCTTTTTGCACCATTTTTGAGTGAATTGCCAAAAGTCAGATCTTTGCAGAAATTGTGACCCCGGGGCTTAGGGATTTTTTCAAAAAAATAATTTCTGCCGGTTAAGTTTTTGAGGGCTGATTTCTTGTCCTGTGATAAAAAGCCTTCTGTTTCGAGTGCCAAACCTTTCAGGGGATCATTTCCAACCTTTTTGCACCATTTTTGAGTGAATTGCCAAAAGTCAGATTTTTGCTGAAATTGTGACCCCGGGGCTTAGGGTTTTTTCCAAAAACATATTTCCTGCCGGGTAAGTTTTTGAGGGCTTATTTCTTGACGTGTGATAAAAAGCTTTCTGTTTCGAGTGCCAAACGTTTCAGGAGAGCATTTTCAACCTTTTTGCACCATTTTTGAGTGAATTGCCAAAAGTCAGATCTTTGCTGAAATTGTGACCCCGGGGCTTAGGGATTTTTTCAAAAAAATAATTTCTGCCGGTTAAGTTTTTGAGGGCTGATTTCTTGTCCTGTGATAAAAAGCCTTCTGTTTCGAGTGCCAAACCTTTCAGGAGAGCATTTTCAAGCTTTTGGCACCATTTTTGAGTGAATTGCCAAAAGTCAGTTTTTTGCTGAAATTGTGACCCCGGGGCTTAGGGATTTTTTCAAAAAAATATTTTCTGCCGGTTAAGTTTTTGAGGGCTGATTTCTTTTCCTGTGATAAAAAGCCTTCTGTTTCGAGTGCCAAACCTTTCAGGGGATCATTTCCATCCTTTTTGCACCATTTTTGAGTGAATTGCCAAAAGTCAGATTTTTGCTGAAATTGTGACCCCGGGGCTTAGGGATTTTTTCAACAAAATATTTTCTGCCGGTTAAGTTTTTGAAGGCTGATTTCTTGTCCTGTGATAAAAAGCCTTCTGTTTCAATCACCAAACCTTTCAGGAGAGCATTTTCAAGCTTTTGGCAACATTTTGGAGTGAATTGCCAAAAGTCAGATTTTTGCTGTTATTGTGACCCCGGGGCTTAGGGATTTTTTCAAAAAAATATTTCCTGCCGGTTAAGTTTTTGAGGGCTGATTGCTTGTCCTGTGATAAAAAGCCTTCTGTTTCCATCGCCAAACCTTTCAGGAGAGCATTTTCAACCTTTTTGCACCATTTTTGAGTGAATTGCCAAAAGTCAGATTTTTGCTGAAATTGTGACCCCGGGGCTTAGGGATTTTTTCAAAAAAATATTTTCCGCAGGTTAAGTTTTTGAGGTCTGATTTCTTGTCCTGTGATAAAAAGCCTTCTGTTTCCATCGCCAAACCTTTCAGGAGAGCATTTTCAAGCTTTTGGCACCATTTTTGAGTGAATTGCCAAAAGTCAGATTTTTGCTGAAATTGTGACCCCGGGGCTTAGGGATTTTTTCAAAAAAATATTTTCTGCCGGTTAAGTTTTTGAGGGCTGATTTCTTGTCCTGTGATAAAAAGCCTTCTGTTTCGAGTGCCAAACCTTTCACGGGATCATTTCCATCCTTTTTGCACCATTTTTGAGTGAATTGCCAAAAGTCAGATTTTTGCTGAAATTGTGACCCCGGGGCTTAGGGATTTTTTCAACAAAATATTTTCTGCCGGTTAAGTTTTTGAGGGCTGATTTCTTGTCCTGTGATAAAAAGCCTTCTGTTTCAATCACCAAACCTTTCAGGAGAGCATTTTCAAGCTTTTGGCAACATTTTGGAGTGAATTGCCAAAAGTCAGATTTTTGCTGTTATTGTGACCCCGGGGCTTAGGGATTTTTTCAAAAAAATATTTCCTGCCGGTTAAGTTTTTGAGGGCTGATTGCTTGTCCTGTGATAAAAAGCCTTCTGTTTCCATCGCCAAACCTTTCAGGGGATGTTTTTCAACCTTTTGGCACCATTTTGGAGTGAATTGCCAAAAGTCAGATTTTTGCTGAAATTGTGACCCCGGGGCTCAGGGATTTTTTCAAAAAATAATTTTCTGCCGGTTAGGTTTTTGAGGGCTGATTTCTTGTCCTGCGATAAAAAGCCTTCTGTTTCTATCAACAAAGCTTTCAGGGGATCATTTTCAACCTTTTTACACCATTTCTGAGTGAATTGCCAAAAGTCAGATTTTTGCTGAAATTGTGACCCCGGGGCTTAGGGATTTTTTCAAAAAAATATTTTCTGCCGGTTAAGTTTTTGAGGGCTGATTTCTTGTCCTGCGATAAAAAGGCTTCTGTTTCTATCCCCAAAGCTTTCAGGGGATCATTTTCAACCTTTTTACACCATTTTTGAGTGAATTGCCAAAAGTCATATTTTTGCTGAAATTGTGACCCCGGGGCTTAGGGATTTTTTCAAAAAAATATTTTCTGCCGGTTAAGTTTTTGAGGGCTGATTTCTTGTCCTGTGATAAAAAGACTTCTGTTTCGAGTGCCAAACCTTTCATGGGAGCATTTTCAAGCTTTTGGCACCATTTTTGAGTGAATTGCCAAAAGTCAGATTTTTGCTGAAATTGTGACCCCGGGGCTTAGGGATTTTTTCAAAAAAAAAATTTCTGCCGGTTAGGTTTTTGAGGGCTGATTTCTTGTCCTGCGATAAACAGCCTTCTGTTTCTGTCACCAAAGCTTTCAGGGGATCATTTTCAGCCTTTTTACACCATTTTTGAGTGAATTGCCAAAAGTCATATTTTTGCTGAAATTGTGACCCCAGGGCTTAGGGATTTTTTCAAAAAAATATTTTCTGCCGGTTAAGTTTTTGAGGGCTGATTTCTTGCCCTGCGATAAAAAGCCTTCTGTTTCTATCACCAAAGCTTTTAGGGGATCATTTTCAACCTTTTTACACCATTTTTGAGTGAATTGCCAAAAGTCAGATTTTTGCTGAAATTGTGACCCCAGGGCTTAGGGATTTTTTCAAAAAAATATTTTCTGCCGGTTAAGTTTTTGAGGGCTGATTTCTTGTCCTGTGATAAAAAGCCTTCTGTTTCGAGTGCCAAAGCTTTCAGGGGAGCATTTGCAAGCTTTTGGCACCATTTTTGAGTGAATTGCCAAAAGTCAGATTTTTCCTGAAATTGTGACCCCGGGGCTTAGGGATTTTTTCAAAAAAATATTTTCTGCCGGTTAAGTTTTTGAGGGCTGATTTCTTGTCCTGCGATAAAAAGCCTTCTGTTTCAATCACCAAACCTTTCAGGAGAGCATTTTCAAGCTTTTGGCAACATTTTGGAGTGAATTGCCAAAAGTCAGATTTTTGCTGAAATTGTGACCCCCGGGCTTAGGGATTTTTTCAAAAAAATATTTTCTGCCGGTTAAGTTTTTGAGGGCTGATTTCTTGTCCTGTGATAAAAAGCCTTCTGTTTCGAGTGCCAAACCTTTCAGGGGATGTTTTTCAACCTTTTTGCACAATTTTTGAGTGAATTGCCAAAAGTCAGATTTTTGCTGAAATTGTGACCCCGGGGCTTAGGAATTTTTTCAAAAAATAATTTTCTGCCGGTTAGGTTTTTGAGGGCTGATTTCTTGTCCTGCGATAAAAAGCCTTCTGTTTCTATCCCCAAAGCTTTCAGGGGATCATTTTCAACCTTTTTACACCATTTTTGAGTGAATTGCCAAAAGTCATATTTTTGCTGAAATTGTGACCCCGGGGCTTAGGGATTTTTTCAAAAAAATATTTTCTGCCGGTTAAGTTTTTGAGGGCTGATTTCTTGTCCTGTGATAAAAAGACTTCTGTTTCGAGTGCCAAACCTTTCATGGGAGCATTTTCAAGCTTTTGGCACCATTTTTGAGTGAATTGCCAAAAGTCAGATTTTTGCTGAAATTGTGACCCCGGGGCTTAGGGATTTTTTCAAAAAAATATTTTCTGCCGGTTAGGTTTTTGAGGGCTGATTTCTTGTCCTGCGATAAAAAGCCTTCTGTTTCTGTCACCAAAGCTTTCAGGGGATCATTTTCAGCCTTTTTACACCATTTTTGAGTGAATTGCCAAAAGTCATATTTTTGCTGAAATTGTGACCCCGGGGCTTAGGGATTTTTTTAAAAAAATATTTTCTGCCGGTTACGTTTTTGAGGGCTGATTTCTTGCCCTGCGATAAAAAGCCTTCTGTTTCTATCACCAAAGCTTTCAGGGGATCATTTTCAACCTTTTTACACCATTTTTGAGTGAATTGCCAAAAGTCAGATTTTTGCTGAAATTGTGACCCCGGGGCTTAGGGATTTTTTCAAAAAAATATTTTCTGCCGGTTAAGTTTTTGAGGGCTGATTTCTTGTCCTGTGATAAAAAGCCTTCTGTTTCGAGTGCCAAAGCTTTCAGGGGAGCATTTGCAAGCTTTTGGCACCATTTTGGAGTGAATTGCCAAAAGTCAGATTTTTGCTGAAATTGTGTCCCCAGGGATTAGGGATTTTTTCAAAAAAATATTTTCTGCCGGTTAGGTTTTTGAGGGCTGATTTCTTGTCCTGCGATAAAAAGCCTTCTGTTTCTGTCACCAAAGCTTTCAGGGGATCATTTTCAGCCTTTTTACACCATTTTTGAGTGAATTGCCAAAAGTCATATTTTTGCTGAAATTGTGACCCCGGGGCTTAGGGATTTTTTTTAAAAAATATTTTCTGCCGGTTACGTTTTTGAGGGCTGATTTCTTGCCCTGCGATAAAAAGCCTTCTGTTTCTATCACCAAAGCTTTCAGGGGATCATTTTCAACCTTTTTACACCATTTTTGAGTGAATTGCCAAAAGTCAGATTTTTGCTGAAATTGTGACCCCGGGGCTTAGGGATTTTTTTCAAAAAAATATTTTCTGCCGGTTAAGTTTTTGAGGGCTGATTTCTTGTCCTGTGATAAAAAGCCTTCTGTTTCGAGTGCCAAAGCTTTCAGGGGAGCATTTGCAAGCTTTTGGCACCATTTTGGAGTGAATTGCCAAAAGTCAGATTTTTGCTGAAATTGTGTCCCCAGGGATTAGGGATTTTTTCAAAAAAATATTTTCTGCCGGTTAGGTTTTTGAGGGCTGATTTCTTGTCCTGCGATAAAAAGCCTTCTGTTTCTGTCACCAAAGCTTTCAGGGGATCATTTTCAGCCTTTTTACACCATTTTTGAGTGAATTGCCAAAAGTCATATTTTTGCTGAAATTGTGACCCCGGGGCTTAGGGATTTTTTCAAAAAAATATTTTCTGCCGGTTAGGTTTTTGAGGGCTGATTTCTTGCCCTGCGATAAAAAGCCTTCTGTTTCTATCACCAAAGCTTTCAGGGGATGTTTTTCAACCTTTTTGCACCATTTTTGAGTGAATTGCCAAAAGTCAGATTTTTGCTGAAATTGTGACCCCGGGGCTTAGGGATTTTTTCAAAAAAATATTTTCTGCCGGTTAAGTTTTTGAGGGCTGATTTCTTGTCCTGTGATAAAAAGCCTTCTGTTTCGAGTGCCAAACCTTTCACGGGATCATTTCCATCCTTTTTGCACCATTTTTGAGTGAATTGCCAAAAGTCAGATTTTTGCTGAAATTGTGACCCCGGGGCTTAGGGATTTTTTCAACAAAATATTTTCTGCCGGTTAAGTTTTTGAGGGCTGATTTCTTGTCCTGTGATAAAAAGCCTTCTGTTTCAATCACCAAACCTTTCAGGAGAGCATTTTCAAGCTTTTGGCAACATTTTGGAGTGAATTGCCAAAAGTCAGATTTTTGCTGTTATTGTGACCCCGGGGCTTAGGGATTTTTTCAAAAAAATATTTCCTGCCGGTTAAGTTTTTGAGGGCTGATTGCTTGTCCTGTGATAAAAAGCCTTCTGTTTCCATCGCCAAACCTTTCAGGAGAGCATTTTCAACCTTTTTGCACCATTTTTGAGTGAATTGCCAAAAGTCAGATTTTTGCTGAAATTGTGACCCCGGGGCTTAGGGATTTTTTCAAAAAAATATTTTCCGCAGGTTAAGTTTTTGAGGTCTGATTTCTTGTCCTGTGATAAAAAGCCTTCTGTTTCCATCGCCAAACCTTTCAGGAGAGCATTTTCAAGCTTTTGGCACCATTTTTGAGTGAATTGCCAAAAGTCAGATTTTTGCTGAAATTGTGACCCCGGGGCTTAGGGATTTTTTCAAAAAAATATTTTCTGCCGGTTAAGTTTTTGAGGGCTGATTTCTTGTCCTGTGATAAAAAGCCTTCTGTTTCGAGTGCCAAACCTTTCACGGGATCATTTCCATCCTTTTTGCACCATTTTTGAGTGAATTGCCAAAAGTCAGATTTTTGCTGAAATTGTGACCCCGGGGCTTAGGGATTTTTTCAAAAAAATAATTTCTGCCGGTTAAGTTTTTGAGGGCTGATTTCTTGTCCTGTGATAAAAAGCCTTCTGTTTCCATCGCCAAACCTTTCAGGAGAGCATTTTCAACCTTTTTGCACCATTTTTGAGTGAATTGCCAAAAGTCAGATTTTTGCTGAAATTGTGACCCCGGGGCTTAGGGATTTTTTCAAAAAAATATTTTCCGCAGGTTAAGTTTTTGAGGTCTGATTTCTTGTCCTGTGATAAAAAGCCTTCTGTTTCCATCGCCAAACCTTTCAGGAGAGCATTTTCAACCTTTTGGCACCATTTTGGAGTGAATTGCCAAAAGTCAGTTTTTTTCCTGAAATTGTGACCCCGGGGCTTAGGGATTTTTTCAAAAAATAATTTTCTGCCGGTTAGGTTTTTGAGGGCTGATTTCTTGTCCTGCGATAAAAAGCCTTCTGTTTCTATCAACAAAGCTTTCAGGGGATCATTTTCAACCTTTTTACACCATTTTTGAGTGAATTGCCAAAAGTCAGATTTTTGCTGAAATTGTGACCCCGGGGCTTAGGGATTTTTTCAAAAAAATAATTTCTGCCGGTTAAGTTTTTGAGGGCTGATTTCTTGTCCTGTGATAAAAAGCCTTCTGTTTCGAGTGCCAAACCTTTCAGGGGATCATTTCCAACCTTTTTGCACCATTTTTGAGTGAATTGCCAAAAGTCAGATTTTTGCTGAAATTGTGACCCCGGGGCTTAGGGTTTTTTCCAAAAACATATTTCCTGCCGGGTAAGTTTTTGAGGGCTTATTTCTTGACCTGTGATAAAAAGCTTTCTGTTTCGAGTGCCAAACGTTTCAGGAGAGCATTTTCAACCTTTTTGCACCATTTTTGAGTGAATTGCCAAAAGTCAGATCTTTGCTGAAATTGTGACCCCGGGGCTTAGGGATTTTTTCAAAAAAATAATTTCTGCCGGTTAAGTTTTTGAGGGCTGATTTCTTGTCCTGTGATAAAAAGCCTTCTGTTTCGAGTGCCAAACGTTTCAGGAGAGCATTTTCAAGCTTTTTGCACCATTTTTGAGTGAATTGCCAAAAGTCAGTTTTTTGCTGAAATTGTGACCCCGGGGCTTAGGGATTTTTTCAAAAAAATATTTTCTGCCGGTTAAGTTTTTGAGGGCTGATTTCTTTTCCTGTGATAAAAAGCCTTCTGTTTCGAGTGCCAAACCTTTCAGGGGATGTTTTTCAACCTTTTTGCACCATTTTTGAGTGAATTGCCAAAAGTCAGATTTTTGCTGAAATTGTGACCCCGGGGCTTAGGGATTTTTTCAAAAAATTATTTTCTGCCGGTTAAGTTTTTGAGGGCTGATTTCTTGTCCTGTGATAAAAAGCCTTCTGTTTCGAGTGCCAAACCTTTCACGGGATCATTTCCATCCTTTTTGCACCATTTTTGAGTGAATTGCCAAAAGTCAGATTTTTGCTGAAATTGTGACCCCGGGGCTTAGGGATTTTTTCAACAAAATATTTTCTGCCGGTTAAGTTTTTGAGGGCTGATTTCTTGTCCTGTGATAAAAAGCCTTCTGTTTCAATCACCAAACCTTTCAGGAGAGCATTTTCAAGCTTTTGGCAACATTTTGGAGTGAATTGCCAAAAGTCAGATTTTTGCTGTTATTGTGACCCCGGGGCTTAGGGATTTTTTCAAAAAAATATTTCCTGCCGGTTAAGTTTTTGAGGGCTGATTGCTTGTCCTGTGATAAAAAGCCTTCTGTTTCCATCGCCAAACCTTTCAGGAGAGCATTTTCAACCTTTTGGCACCATTTTGGAGTGAATTGCCAAAAGTCAGTTTTTTCCTGAAATTGTGACCCCGGGGCTTAGGGATTTTTTCAAAAAATAATTTTCTGCCGGTTAGGTTTTTGAGGGCTGATTTCTTGTCCTGCGATAAAAAGCCTTCTGTTTCTATCAACAAAGCTTTCAGGGGATCATTTTCAACCTTTTTACACCATTTTTGAGTGAATTGCCAAAAGTCAGATTTTTGCTGAAATTGTGACCCCGGGGCTTAGGGATTTTTTCAAAAAAATATTTTCTGCCGGTTAAGTTTTTGAGGGCTGATTTCTTGTCCTGTGATAAAAAGACTTCTGTTTCGAGTGCCAAACCTTTCATGGGAGCATTTTCAAGCTTTTGGCACCATTTTTGAGTGAATTGCCAAAAGTCAGATTTTTGCTGAAATTGTGACCCCGGGGCTTAGGGATTTTTTCAAAAAAAAAATTTCTGCTGGTTAGGTTTTTGAGGGCTGATTTCTTGTCCTGCGATAAAAAGCCTTCTGTTTCTATCACCAAAGCTTTCAGGGGATCATTTTCAACCTTTTTACACCATTTTTGAGTGAATTGCCAAAAGTCAGTTTTTTACTGAAATTGTGACCCCGGGGCTTAGGGATTTTTTCAAAAAAATATTTTCTGCCGGTTAAGTTTTTGAGGGCTGATTTCTTGTCCTGTGATAAAAAGCCTTCTGTTTCGAGTGCCAAACCTTTCAGGAGAGCATTTTCAACCTTTTTGCACCATTTTTGAGTGAATTGCCAAAAGTCAGATTTTTGCTGAAATTGTGACCCCGGGGCTTAGGGATTTTTTCAAAAAAATATTTTCTGCCGGTTAAATTTTTGAGGGCTGGTTTCTTGTCCTGTGATAAAAAGCCTTCTGTTTCGAGTGCCAAACCTTTCAGAGGATGTTTTTCAACCTTTTTGCACAATTTTTGAGTGAATTGCCAAAAGTCAGATTTTTGCTGAAATTGTGACCCCGGGGCTTAGGAATTTTTTCAAAAAATAATTTTCTGCCGGTTAGGTTTTTGAGGGCTGATTTCTTGTCCTGTGATAAAAAGCCTTCTGTTTCTATCCCCAAAGCTTTCAGGGGATCATTTTCAGCCTTTTTACACCATTTTTGAGTGAATTGCCAAAAGTCATATTTTTGCTGAAATTGTGACCCCGGGGCTTAGGGATTTTTTTAAAAAAATATTTTCTGCCGGTTACGTTTTTGAGGGCTGATTTCTTGCCCTGCGATAAAAAGCCTTCTGTTTCTATCACCAAAGCTTTCAGGGGATCATTTTCAACCTTTTTACACCATTTTTGAGTGAATTGCCAAAAGTCAGATTTTTGCTGAAATTGTGACCCCGGGGCTTAGGGATTTTTTCAAAAAAATATTTTCTGCCGGTTAAGTTTTTGAGGGCTGATTTCTTGTCCTGTGATAAAAAGCCTTCTGTTTCGAGTGCCAAAGCTTTCAGGGGAGCATTTGCAAGCTTTTGGCACCATTTTGGAGTGAATTGCCAAAAGTCAGATTTTTGCTGAAATTGTGTCCCCAGGGCTTAGGGATTTTTTCAAAAAAATATTTTCTGCCGGTTAGGTTTTTGAGGGCTGATTTCTTGTCCTGCGATAAAAAGCCTTCTGTTTCTGTCACCAAAGCTTTCAGGGGATCATTTTCAGCCTTTTTACACCATTTTTGAGTGAATTGCCAAAAGTAATATTTTTGCTGAAATTGTGACCCCGGGGTTTAGGGATTTTTTTTAAAAAATATTTTCTGCCGGTTAGGTTTTTGAGGGCTGATTTCTTGCCCTGCGATAAAAAGCCTTCTGTTTCTATCACCAAAGCTTTCAGGGGATCATTTTCAACCTTTTTACACCATTTTTGAGTGAATTGCCGAAAGTCAGATTTTTGCTGAAATTGTGACCCCGGGGCTTAGGGATTTTTTCAAAAAAATATTTTCTGCCGGTTAAGTTTTTGAGGGCTGATTTCTTGTCCTGTGATAAAAAGCCTTCTGTTTCGAGTGCCAAACGTTTCAGGAGAGCATTTTCAAGCTTTTTGCACCATTTTTGAGTGAATTGCCAAAAGTCAGTTTTTTACTGAAATTGTGACCCCGGGGCTTAGGGATTTTTTCAAAAAAATATTTTCTGCCGGTTAAATTTTTGTGGGCTAATTTCTTGTCCTGTGATAAAAAGCCTTCTGTTTCGAGTGCCAAACCTTTCATGGGATCATTTCCATCCTTTTTGCACCATTTTTGAGTGAATTGCCAAAAGTCAGATTTTTGCTGAAATTGTGACCCCGGGCCTTAGGGATTTTTTCAAAAAAATATTTTCTGCCGGTTATGTTTTTGAGGGCTGATTTCTTGTCCTGTGATAAAAAGCCTTCTGTTTCAATCACCAAACCTTTCAGGAGAGCATTTTCAAGCTTTTGGCAACATTTTGGAGTGAATTGCCAAAAGTCAGATTTTTGCTGAAATTGTGACCCCGGGGTTTAGGGATTTTTTCAAAAAAATATTTTCTGCCGGTTAAGTTTTTGAGGGCTGATTGCTTGTCCTGTGATAAAAAGCCTTCTGTTTCTATCACCAAAGCTTTCAGGGGATCATTTTCAACCTTTTTACACCATTTTTGAGTGAATTGCCAAAAGTCATATTTTTGCTGAAATTGTGACCCCGGGGCTTAGGGATTTTTTCAAAAAAATATTTCCTGCCGGGTAAGTTTTTGAGGGCTGATTTCTTGTCCTGTGATAAAAAGCCTTCTGTTTCGAGTGCCAAACCTTTCAGGGGATGTTTTTCAACCTTTTTGCACCATTTTTGAGTGAATTGCCAAAAGTCAGATTTTTGCTGAAATTCTGACCCCGGGGCTTAGGGATTTTTTCAAAAAAATATTTCCTGCCGGGTAAGTTTTTGAGGGCTTATTTCTTGACCTGTGATAAAAAGCTTTCTGTTTCGAGTGCCAAACGTTTCAGGAGAGCATTTTCAACCTTTTTGCACCATTTTTGAGTGAATTGCCAAAAGTCAGATTTTTGCTGAAATTGTGACCCCGGGGCTTAGGGTTTTTTCCAAAAACATATTTCCTGCCGGGTAAGTTTTTGAGGGCTTATTTCTTGACCTGTGATAAAAAGCTTTCTGTTTCGAGTGCCAAACGTTTCAGGAGAGCATTTTCAACCTTTTTGCACCATTTTTGAGTGAATTGCCAAAAGTCAGATCTTTGCTGAAATTGTGACCCCGGGGCTTAGGGATTTTTTCAAAAAAATAATTTCTGCCGGTTAAGTTTTTGAGGGCTGATTTCTTGTCCTGTGATAAAAAGCCTTCTGTTTCGAGTGCCAAACGTTTCAGGAGAGCATTTTCAAGCTTTTTGCACCATTTTTGAGTGAATTGCCAAAAGTCAGTTTTTTGCTGAAATTGTGACCCCGGGGCTTAGGGATTTTTTCAAAAAAATATTTTCTGCCGGTTAAGTTTTTGAGGGCTGATTTCTTTTCCTGTGATAAAAAGCCTTCTGTTTCGAGTGCCAAACCTTTCAGGGGATGTTTTTCAACCTTTTTGCACCATTTTTGAGTGAATTGCCAAAAGTCAGATTTTTGCTGAAATTGTGACCCCGGGGCTTAGGGATTTTTTCAAAAAAATATTTTCCGCAGGTTAAGTTTTTGAGGTCTGATTTCTTGTCCTGTGATAAAAAGCCTTCTGTTTCCATCGCCAAACCTTTCAGGAGAGCATTTTCAAGCTTTTGGCACCATTTTTGAGTGAATTGCCAAAAGTCAGATTTTTGCTGAAATTGTGACCCCGGGGCTTAGGGATTTTTTCAAAAAAATATTTTCTGCCGGTTAAGTTTTTGAGGGCTGATTTCTTGTCCTGTGATAAAAAGCCTTCTGTTTCGAGTGCCAAACCTTTCACGGGATCATTTCCATCCTTTTTGCACCATTTTTGAGTGAATTGCCAAAAGTCAGATTTTTGCTGAAATTGTGACCCCGGGGCTTAGGGATTTTTTCAACAAAATATTTTCTGCCGGTTAAGTTTTTGAGGGCTGATTTCTTGTCCTGTGATAAAAAGCCTTCTGTTTCAATCACCAAACCTTTCAGGAGAGCATTTTCAAGCTTTTGGCAACATTTTGGAGTGAATTGCCAAAAGTCAGATTTTTGCTGTTATTGTGACCCCGGGGCTTAGGGATTTTTTCAAAAAAATATTTCCTGCCGGTTAAGTTTTTGAGGGCTGATTGCTTGTCCTGTGATAAAAAGCCTTCTGTTTCCATCGCCAAACCTTTCAGGAGAGCATTTTCAACCTTTTGGCACCATTTTGGAGTGAATTGCCAAAAGTCAGTTTTTTCCTGAAATTGTGACCCCGGGGCTTAGGGATTTTTTCAAAAAATAATTTTCTGCCGGTTAGGTTTTTGAGGGCTGATTTCTTGTCCTGCGATAAAAAGCCTTCTGTTTCTATCAACAAAGCTTTCAGGGGATCATTTTCAACCTTTTTACACCATTTTGGAGTGAATTGCCAAAAGTCAGATTTTTGCTGAAATTGTGACCCCGGGGCTTAGGGATTTTTTCAAAAAAATATTTTCTGCCAGTTAAGTTTTTGAGGGCTGATTTCTTGTCCTGCGATAAAAAGGCTTCTGTTTCTATCCCCAAAGCTTTCAGGGGATCATTTTCAACCTTTTTACACCATTTTTGAGTGAATTGCCAAAAGTCATATTTTTGCTGAAATTGTGACCCCGGGGCTTAGGGATTTTTTCAAAAAAATATTTTCTGCCGGTTAAGTTTTTGAGGGCTGATTTCTTGTCCTGTGATAAAAAGACTTCTGTTTCGAGTGCCAAACCTTTCATGGGAGCATTTTCAAGCTTTTGGCACCATTTTTGAGTGAATTGCCAAAAGTCAGATTTTTGCTGAAATTGTGACCCCGGGGCTTAGGGATGTTTTTGAGGGCTGATTTCTTGTCCTGCGATAAAAAGCCTTCTGTTTCTATCACCAAAGCTTTCAGGGGATCATTTTCAACCTTTTAACACCATTTTTGAGTGAATTGCCAAAAGTCAGTTTTTTACTGAAATTGTGACCCCGGGGCTTAGGGATTTTTTTAAAAAAATATTTTCTGCCGGTTACGTTTTTGAGGGCTGATTTCTTGCCCTGCGATAAAAAGCCTTCTGTTTCTATCACCAAAGCTTTCAGGGGATCATTTTCAACCTTTTTACACCATTTTTGAGTGAATTGCCAAAAGTCAGATTTTTGCTGAAATTGTGACCCCGGGGCTTAGGGATTTTTTCAAAAAAATATTTTCTGCCGGTTAAGTTTTTGAGGGCTGATTTCTTGTCCTGTGATAAAAAGCCTTCTGTTTCGAGTGCCAAAGCTTTCAGGGGAGCATTTGCAAGCTTTTGGCACCATTTTGGAGTGAATTGCCAAAAGTCAGATTTTTGCTGAAATTGTGTCCCCAGGGCTTAGGGATTTTTTCAAAAAAATATTTTCTGCCGGTTAGGTTTTTGAGGGCTGATTTCTTGTCCTGCGATAAAAAGCCTTCTGTTTCTGTCACCAAAGCTTTCAGGGGATCATTTTCAGCCTTTTTACACCATTTTTGAGTGAATTGCCAAAAGTAATATTTTTGCTGAAATTGTGACCCCGGGGTTTAGGGATTTTTTTTAAAAAATATTTTCTGCCGGTTAGGTTTTTGAGGGCTGATTTCTTGCCCTGCGATAAAAAGCCTTCTGTTTCTATCACCAAAGCTTTCAGGGGATCATTTTCAACCTTTTTACACCATTTTTGAGTGAATTGCCAAAAGTCAGATTTTTGCTGAAATTGTGACCCCGGGGCTTAGGGATTTTTTCAAAAAAATATTTTCTGCCGGTTAAGTTTTTGAGGGCTGATTTCTTGTCCTGTGATAAAAAGCCTTCTGTTTCGAGTGCCAAACGTTTCAGGAGAGCATTTTCAAGCTTTTTGCACCATTTTTGAGTGAATTGCCAAAAGTCAGTTTTTTACTGAAATTGTGACCCCGGGGCTTAGGGATTTTTTCAAAAAAATATTTTCTGCCGGTTAAATTTTTGTGGGCTAATTTCTTGTCCTGTGATAAAAAGCCTTCTGTTTCGAGTGCCAAACCTTTCATGGGATCATTTCCATCCTTTTTGCACCATTTTTGAGTGAATTGCCAAAAGTCAGATTTTTGCTGAAATTGTGACCCCGGGCCTTAGGGATTTTTTCAAAAAAATATTTTCTGCCGTTTATGTTTTTGAGGGCTGATTTCTTGTCCTGTGATAAAAAGCCTTCTGTTTCAATCACCAAACCTTTCAGGAGAGCATTTTCAAGCTTTTGGCAACATTTTGGAGTGAATTGCCGAAAGTCAGATTTTTGCTGAAATTGTGACCCCGGGGCTTAGGGATTTTTTCAAAAAAATATTTTCTGCCGGTTAAGTTTTTGAGGGCTGATTTCTTGTCCTGTGATAAAAAGCCTTCTGTTTCGAGTGCCAAACCTTTCAGGGGAGCATTTTCAAGCTTTTGGCACCATTTTTGAGTGAATTGCCAAAAGTCAGATTTTTGCTGAAATTGTGACCCCGGGGCTTAGGGATTTTTTCAAAAAAATATTTTCTGCCGGTTAAGTTTTTGAGGTCTGATTTCTTGTCCTGTCATAAAAAGCCTTCTGTTTCAATCACCAAACCTTTCAGGAGAGCATTTTCAAGCTTTTGGCAACATTTTGGAGTGAATTGCCAAAAGTCAGATTTTTGCTGTTATTGTGACCCCGGGGCTTAGGGATTTTTTCAAAAAAATATTTCCTGCCGGTTAAGTTTTTGAGGGCTGATTGCTTGTCCTGTGATAAAAAGCCTTCTGTTTCCATCGCCAAACCTTTCAGGAGAGCATTTTCAACCTTTTGGCACCATTTTGGAGTGAATTGCCAAAAGTCAGTTTTTTCCTGAAATTGTGACCCCGGGGCTTAGGGATTTTTTCAAAAAATAATTTTCTGCCGGTTAGGTTTTTGAGGGCTGATTTCTTGTCCTGCGATAAAAAGCCTTCTGTTTCTATCAACAAAGCTTTCAGGGGATCATTTTCAACCTTTTTACACCATTTTTGAGTGAATTGCCAAAAGTCAGATTTTTGCTGAAATTGTGACCCCGGGGCTTAGGGATTTTTTCAAAAAAATATTTTCTGCCGGTTAAGTTTTTGAGGGCTGATTTCTTGTCCTGCGATAAAAAGGCTTCTGTTTCTATCCCCAAAGCCTTCAGGGGATCATTTTCAACCTTTTTACACCATTTTTGAGTGAATTGCCAAAAGTCATATTTTTGCTGAAATTGTGACCCCGGGGCTTAGGGATTTTTTCAAAAAAATATTTTCTGCCGGTTAAGTTTTTGAGGGCTGATTTCTTGTCCTGTGATAAAAAGACTTCTGTTTCGAGTGCCAAACCTTTCATGGGAGCATTTTCAAGCTTTTGGCACCATTTTTGAGTGAATTGCCAAAAGTCAGATTTTTGCTGAAATTGTGACCCCGGGGCTTAGGGATTTTTTCAAAAAAAAATTTTCTGCCGGTTAGGTTTTTGAGGGCTGATTTCTTGTCCTGCGATAAAAAGCCTTCTGTTTCTATCACCAAAGCTTTCAGGGGATCATTTTCAACCTTTTTACACCATTTTTGAGTGAATTGCCAAAAGTCAGCTTTTTACTGAAATTGTGACCCCGGGGCTTAGGGATTTTTTCAAAAAAATATTTTCTGCCGGTTAAGTTTTTGAGGGCTTATTTCTTGACCTGTGATAAAAAGCTTTCTGTTTCGAGTGCCAAACGTTTCAGGAGAGCATTTTCAAGCTTTTTGCACCATTTTTGAGTGAATTGCCAAAAGTCATATTTTTGCTGAAATTGTGACCCCGGGGCTTAGGGATTTTTTCAAAAAAATATTTTCTGCCGGTTAAGTTTTTGAGGGCTGATTTCTTGTCCTGTGATAAAAAGCCTTCTGTTTCAATCACCAAACCTTTCAGGAGAGCATTTTCAAGCTTTTGGCAACATTTTGGAGTGAATTGCCAAAAGTCAGATTTTTGCTGAAATTGTGACCCCGGGGCTTAGGGATTTTTTCAAAAAAATATTTTCTGCCGGTTAGGTTTTTGAGGGCTGATTTCTTGTCCTGCGATAAACAGCCTTCTGTTTCTGTCACCAAAGCTTTCAGGGGATCATTTTCAGCCTTTTTACACCATTTTTGAGTGAATTGCCAAAAGTCATATTTTTGCTGAAATTGTGACCCCGGGGCTTAGGGATTTTTTTAAAAAAATATTTTCTGCCGGTTACGTTTTTGAGGGCTGATTTCTTGCCCTGCGATAAAAAGCCTTCTGTTTCTATCACCAAAGCTTTCAGGGGATCATTTTCAACCTTTTAACACCATTTTTGAGTGAATTGCCAAAAGTCAGATTTTTGCTGAAATTGTGACCCCGGGGCTTAGGGATTTTTTCAAAAAAATATTTTCTGCCGGTTAAGTTTTTGAGGGCTGATTTCTTGTCCTGTGATAAAAAGCCTTCTGTTTCGAGTGCCAAAGCTTTCAGGGGAGCATTTGCAAGCTTTTGGCACCATTTTGGAGTGAATTGCCAAAAGTCAGATTTTTGCTGAAATTGTGTCCCCAGGGCTTAGGGATTTTTTCAAAAAAATATTTTCTGCCGGTTAGGTTTTTGAGGGCTGATTTCTTGTCCTGCGATAAAAAGCCTTCTGTTTCTGTCACCAAAGCTTTCAGGGGATCATTTTCAGCCTTTTTACACCATTTTTGAGTGAATTGCCAAAAGTAATATTTTTGCTGAAATTGTGACCCCGGGGTTTAGGGATTTTTTTTAAAAAATATTTTCTGCCGGTTAGGTTTTTGAGGGCTGATTTCTTGCCCTGCGATAAAAAGCCTTCTGTTTCTATCACCAAAGCTTTCAGGGGATCATTTTCAACCTTTTTACACCATTTTTGAGTGAATTGCCGAAAGTCAGATTTTTGCTGAAATTGTGACCCCGGGCTTAGGGATTTTTTCAAAAAAATATTTTCTGCCGGTTAAGTTTTTGAGGGCTGATTTCTTGTCCTGTGATAAAAAGCCTTCTGTTTCGAGTGCCAAACGTTTCAGGAGAGCATTTTCAAGCTTTTTGCACCATTTTTGAGTGAATTGCCAAAAGTCAGTTTTTTACTGAAATTGTGACCCCGGGGCTTAGGGATTTTTTCAAAAAAATATTTTCTGCCGGTTAAATTTTTGTGGGCTAATTTCTTGTCCTGTGATAAAAAGCCTTCTGTTTCGAGTGCCAAACCTTTCATGGGATCATTTCCATCCTTTTTGCACCATTTTTGAGTGAATTGCCAAAAGTCAGATTTTTGCTGAAATTGTGACCCCGGGCCTTAGGGATTTTTTCAAAAAAATATTTTCTGCCGTTTATGTTTTTGAGGGCTGATTTCTTGTCCTGTGATAAAAAGCCTTCTGTTTCAATCACCAAACCTTTCAGGAGAGCATTTTCAAGCTTTTGGCACCATTTTGGAGTGAATTGCCAAAAGTCAGATTTTTGCTGAAATTGTGACCCCGGGGCTTAGGGATTTTTTCAAAAAAATATTTTCTGCCGGTTAAGTTTTTGAGGTCTGATTTCTTGTCCTGTGATAAAAAGCCTTCTGTTTCCATCGCCAAACCTTTCAGGAGAGCATTTTCAACCTTTTTGCACCATTTTTGAGTGAATTGCCAAAAGTCAGATTTTTGCCTAAATTGTGACCCCGGGGCTTAGGGATTTTTCCAAAAAAATATTTCCTGCCGGTTAAGTTTTTGAGGGCTGATTGCTTGTCCTGTGATAAAAAGCCTTCTGTTTCCATCGCCAAACCTTTCAGGAGAGCATTTTCAAGCTTTTGGCAGCATTTTTGAGTGAATTGCCAAAAGTCAGATTTTTCCTGAAATTGTGACCCCGGGGCTTAGGGATTTTTTCAAAAAAATATTTCCTGCCGGGTAAGTTTTTGAGGGCTGATTTCTTGTCCTGCGATAAAAAGCCTTCTGTTTCTATCACCAAAGCTTTCAGGGGATGTTTTTCAACCTTTTTGCACCATTTTTGAGTGAATTGCCAAAAGTCAGATTTTTGCTGAAATTCTGACCCCGGGGCTTAGGGATTTTTTCAAAAAAATATTTCCTGCCGGGTAAGTTTTTGAGGGCTTATTTCTTGACCTGTGATAAAAAGCTTTCTGTTTCGAGTGCCAAACGTTTCAGGAGAGCATTTTCAACCTTTTTGCACCATTTTTGAGTGAATTGCCAAAAGTCAGATCTTTGCAGAAATTGTGACCCCGGGGCTTAGGGATTTTTTCAAAAAAATAATTTCTGCCGGTTAAGTTTTTGAGGGCTGATTTCTTGTCCTGTGATAAAAAGCCTTCTGTTTCGAGTGCCAAACCTTTCAGGGGATCATTTCCAACCTTTTTGCACCATTTTTGAGTGAATTGCCAAAAGTCAGATTTTTGCTGAAATTGTGACCCCGGGGCTTAGGGTTTTTTCCAAAAACATATTTCCTGCCGGGTAAGTTTTTGAGGGCTTATTTCTTGACCTGTGATAAAAAGCTTTCTGTTTCGAGTGCCAAACGTTTCAGGAGAGCATTTTCAAGCTTTTTGCACCATTTTTGAGTGAATTGCCAAAAGTCAGTTTTTTGCTGAAATTGTGACCCCGGGGCTTAGGGATTTTTTCAAAAAAATATTTTCTGCCGGTTAAGTTTTTGAGGGCTGATTTCTTTTCCTGTGATAAAAAGCCTTCTGTTTCGAGTGCCAAACCTTTCAGGGGATGTTTTTCAACCTTTTTGCACCATTTTTGAGTGAATTGCCAAAAGTCAGATTTTTGCTGAAATTGTGACCCCGGGGCTTAGGGATTTTTTCAAAAAAATATTTTCCGCAGGTTAAGTTTTTGAGGTCTGATTTCTTGTCCTGTGATAAAAAGCCTTCTGTTTCCATCGCCAAACCTTTCAGGAGAGCATTTTCAAGCTTTTGGCACCATTTTTGAGTGAATTGCCAAAAGTCAGATTTTTGCTGAAATTGTGACCCCGGGGCTTAGGGATTTTTTCAAAAAAATATTTTCTGCCGGTTAAGTTTTTGAGGGCTGATTTCTTGTCCTGTGATAAAAAGCCTTCTGTTTCGAGTGCCAAACCTTTCACGGGATCATTTCCATCCTTTTTGCACCATTTTTGAGTGAATTGCCAAAAGTCAGATTTTTGCTGAAATTGTGACCCCGGGGCTTAGGGATTTTTTCAACAAAATATTTTCTGCCGGTTAAGTTTTTGAGGGCTGATTTCTTGTCCTGTGATAAAAAGCCTTCTGTTTCAATCACCAAACCTTTCAGGAGAGCATTTTCAAGCTTTTGGCAACATTTTGGAGTGAATTGCCAAAAGTCAGATTTTTGCTGTTATTGTGACCCCGGGGCTTAGGGATTTTTTCAAAAAAATATTTCCTGCCGGTTAAGTTTTTGAGGGCTGATTGCTTGTCCTGTGATAAAAAGCCTTCTGTTTCCATCGCCAAACCTTTCAGGAGAGCATTTTCAACCTTTTTGCACCATTTTTGAGTGAATTGCCAAAAGTCAGATTTTTGCTGAAATTGTGACCCCGGGGCTTAGGGATTTTTTCAAAAAAATATTTTCCGCAGGTTAAGTTTTTGAGGTCTGATTTCTTGTCCTGTGATAAAAAGCCTTCTGTTTCCATCGCCAAACCTTTCAGGAGAGAATTTTAAAGCTTTTGGCACCATTTTTGAGTGAATTGCCAAAAGTCAGATTTTTGCTGAAATTGTGACCCCGGGGCTTAGGGATTTTTTCAAAAAAATATTTTCTGCCGGTTAAGTTTTTGAGGGCTGATTTCTTGTCCTGTGATAAAAAGCCTTCTGTTTCGAGTGCCAAACCTTTCACGGGATCATTTCCATCCTTTTTGCACCATTTTTGAGTGAATTGCCAAAAGTCAGATTTTTGCTGAAATTGTGACCCCGGGGCTTAGGGATTTTTTCAACAAAATATTTTCTGCCGGTTAAGTTTTTGAGGGCTGATTTCTTGTCCTGTGATAAAAAGCCTTCTGTTTCAATCACCAAACCTTTCAGGAGAGCATTTTCAAGCTTTTGGCAACATTTTGGAGTGAATTGCCAAAAGTCAGATTTTTGCTGAAATTGTGACCCCGGGGCTTAGGGATTTTTTCAAAAAATATTTTCTGCCGGTTAAGTTTTTGAGGGCTGATTTCTTGTCCTGTGATAAAAAGCCTTCTGTTTCGAGTGCCAAACCTTTCAGGGGAGCATTTTCAAGCTTTTGGCACCATTTTTGAGTGAATTGCCAAAAGTCAGATTTTTGCTGAAATTGTGACCCCGGGGCTTAGGGATTTTTTCAAAAAAATATTTTCTGCCGGTTAAGTTTTTGAGGTCTGATTTCTTGTCCTGTGATAAAAAGCCTTCTGTTTCCATCGCCAAACCTTTCAGGAGAGCATTTTCAACCTTTTTGCACCATTTTTGAGTGAATTGCCAAAAGTCAGATTTTTGCCTAAATTGTGACCCCGGGGCTTAGGGATTTTTCCAAAAAAATATTTCCTGCCGGTTAGGTTTTTGAGGGCTGATTGCTTGTCCTGTGATAAAAAGCCTTCTGTTTCCATCGCCAAACCTTTCAGGAGAGCATTTTCAAGCTTTTGGCAGCATTTTTGAGTGAATTGCCAAAAGTCAGATTTTTCCTGAAATTGTGACCCCGGGGCTTAGGGATTTTTTCAAAAAAATATTTCCTGCCGGGTAAGTTTTTGAGGGCTGATTTCTTGTCCTGCGATAAAAAGCCTTCTGTTTCTATCACCAAAGCTTTCAGGGGATGTTTTTCAACCTTTTTGCACCATTTTTGAGTGAATTGCCAAAAGTCAGATTTTTGCTGAAATTCTGACCCCGGGGCTTAGGGATTTTTTCAAAAAAATATTTCCTGCCGGGTAAGTTTTTGAGGGCTTATTTCTTGACCTGTGATAAAAAGCTTTCTGTTTCGAGTGCCAAACGTTTCAGGAGAGCATTTTCAACCTTTTTGCACCATTTTTGAGTGAATTGCCAAAAGTCAGATCTTTGCAGAAATTGTGACCCCGGGGCTTAGGGATTTTTTCAAAAAAATAATTTCTGCCGGTTAAGTTTTTGAGGGCTGATTTCTTGTCCTGTGATAAAAAGCCTTCTGTTTCGAGTGCCAAACCTTTCAGGGGATCATTTCCAACCTTTTTGCACCATTTTTGAGTGAATTGCCAAAAGTCAGATTTTTGCTGAAATTGTGACCCCGGGGCTTAGGGTTTTTTCCAAAAACATATTTCCTGCCGGGTAAGTTTTTGAGGGCTTATTTCTTGACCTGTGATAAAAAGCTTTCTGTTTCGAGTGCCAAACGTTTCAGGAGAGCATTTTCAAGCTTTTTGCACCATTTTTGAGTGAATTGCCAAAAGTCAGTTTTTTGCTGAAATTGTGACCCCGGGGCTTAGGGATTTTTTCAAAAAAATATTTTCTGCCGGTTAAGTTTTTGAGGGCTGATTTCTTTTCCTGTGATAAAAAGCCTTCTGTTTCGAGTGCCAAACCTTTCAGGGGATGTTTTTCAACCTTTTTGCACCATTTTTGAGTGAATTGCCAAAAGTCAGATTTTTGCTGAAATTGTGACCCCGGGGCTTAGGGATTTTTTCAAAAAAATATTTTCCGCAGGTTAAGTTTTTGAGGTCTGATTTCTTGTCCTGTGATAAAAAGCCTTCTGTTTCCATCGCCAAACCTTTCAGGAGAGCATTTTCAAGCTTTTGGCACCATTTTTGAGTGAATTGCCAAAAGTCAGATTTTTGCTGAAATTGTGACCCCGGGGCTTAGGGATTTTTTCAAAAAAATATTTTCTGCCGGTTAAGTTTTTGAGGGCTGATTTCTTGTCCTGTGATAAAAAGCCTTCTGTTTCGAGTGCCAAACCTTTCACGGGATCATTTCCATCCTTTTTGCACCATTTTTGAGTGAATTGCCAAAAGTCAGATTTTTGCTGAAATTGTGACCCCGGGGCTTAGGGATTTTTTCAACAAAATATTTTCTGCCGGTTAAGTTTTTGAGGGCTGATTTCTTGTCCTGTGATAAAAAGCCTTCTGTTTCAATCACCAAACCTTTCAGGAGAGCATTTTCAAGCTTTTGGCAACATTTTGGAGTGAATTGCCAAAAGTCAGATTTTTGCTGTTATTGTGACCCCGGGGCTTAGGGATTTTTTCAAAAAAATATTTCCTGCCGGTTAAGTTTTTGAGGGCTGATTGCTTGTCCTGTGATAAAAAGCCTTCTGTTTCCATCGCCAAACCTTTCAGGAGAGCATTTTCAACCTTTTTGCACCATTTTTAAGTGAATTGCCAAAAGTCAGATTTTTGCTGAAATTGTGACCCCGGGGCTTAGGGATTTTTTCAAAAAAATATTTTCCGCAGGTTAAGTTTTTGAGGTCTGATTTCTTGTCCTGTGATAAAAAGCCTTCTGTTTCCATCGCCAAACCTTTCAGGAGAGAATTTTAAAGCTTTTGGCACAATTTTTGAGTGAATTGCCAAAAGTCAGATTTTTGCTGAAATTGTGACCCCGGGGCTTAGGGATTTTTTCAAAAAAATATTTTCTGCCGGTTAAGTTTTTGAGGGCTGATTTCTTGTCCTGTGATAAAAAGCCTTCTGTTTCGAGTGCCAAACCTTTCACGGGATCATTTCCATCCTTTTTGCACCATTTTTGAGTGAATTGCCAAAAGTCAGATTTTTGCTGAAATTGTGACCCCGGGGCTTAGGGATTTTTTCAACAAAATATTTTCTGCCGGTTAAGTTTTTGAGGGCTGATTTCTTGTCCTGTGATAAAAAGCCTTCTGTTTCAATCACCAAACCTTTCAGGAGAGCATTTTCAAGCTTTTGGCAACATTTTGGAGTGAATTGCCAAAAGTCAGATTTTTGCTGTTATTGTGACCCCGGGGCTTAGGGATTTTTTCAAAAAAATATTTCCTGCCTGTTAAGTTTTTGAGGGCTGATTGCTTGTCCTGTGATAAAAAGCCTTCTGTTTCCATCGCCAAACCTTTCAGGAGAGCATTTTCAACCTTTTGGCACCATTTTGGAGTGAATTGCCAAAAGTCAGTTTTTTCCTGAAATTGTGACCCCGGGGCTTAGGGATTTTTTCAAAAAATAGTTTTCTGCCGGTTAGGTTTTTGAGGGCTGATTTCTTGTCCTGCGATAAAAAGCCTTCTGTTTCTATCCCCAAAGCTTTCAGGGAATCATTTTCAACCTTTTTACACCATTTTTGAGTGAATTGCCAAAAGTCATATTTTTGCTGAAATTGTGACCCCGGGGCTTAGGGATTTTTTCAAAAAAATATTTTCTGCCGGTTAAGTTTTTGAGGGCTGATTTCTTGTCCTGTGATAAAAAGACTTCTGTTTCGAGTGCCAAACCTTTCATGGGAGCATTTTCAAGCTTTTGGCACCATTTTTGAGTGAATTGCCAAAAGTCAGATTTTTGCTGAAATTGTGACCCCGGGGCTTAGGGATTTTTTCAAAAAAAAATTTTCTGCCGGTTAGGTTTTTGAGGGCTGATTTCTTGTCCTGCGATAAACAGCCTTCTGTTTCTGTCACCAAAGCTTTCAGGGGATCATTTTCAGCCTTTTTACACCATTTTTGAGTGAATTGCCAAAAGTCATATTTTTGCTGAAATTGTGACCCCGGGGCTTAGGGATTTTTTTAAAAAAATATTTTCTGCCGGTTACGTTTTTGAGGGCTGATTTCTTGCCCTGCGATAAAAAGCCTTCTGTTTCTATCACCAAAGCTTTCAGGGGATCATTTTCAACCTTTTTACACCATTTTTGAGTGAATTGCCAAAAGTCAGATTTTTGCTGAAATTGTGACCCCAGGGCTTAGGGATTTTTTCAAAAAAATATTTTCTGCCGGTTAAGTTTTTGAGGGCTGATTTCTTGTCCTGTGATAAAAAGCCTTCTGTTTCGAGTGCCAAAGCTTTCAGGGGAGCATTTGCAAGCTTTTGGCACCATTTTTGAGTGAATTGCCAAAAGTCAGATTTTTCCTGAAATTGTGACCCCGGGGCTTAGGGATTTTTTCAAAAAAATATTTTCTGCCGGTTAAGTTTTTGAGGGCTGATTTCTTGTCCTGCGATAAAAAGCCTTCTGTTTCTATCACCAAAGCTTTCAGGGGATCATTTTCAACCTTTTTACACCATTTTTGAGTGAATTGCCAAAAGTCATATTTTTGCTGAAATTGTGACCCCGGGGCTTAGGGATTTTTTCAAAAAAATATTTCCTGCCGGGTAAGTTTTTGAGGGCTGATTTCTTGTCCTGTGATAAAAAGCCTTCTGTTTCGAGTGCCAAACCTTTCAGGGGATGTTTTTCAACCTTTTTGCACCATTTTTGAGTGAATTGCCAAAAGTCAGATTTTTGCTGAAATTCTGACCCCGGGGCTTAGGGATTTTTTCAAAAAAATATTTCCTGCCGGGTAAGTTTTTGAGGGCTTATTTCTTGACCTGTGATAAAAAGCTTTCTGTTTCGAGTGCCAAACGTTTCAGGAGAGCATTTTCAACCTTTTTGCACCATTTTTGAGTGAATTGCCAAAAGTCAGATCTTTGCAGAAATTGTGACCCCGGGGCTTAGGGATTTTTTCAAAAAAATAATTTCTGCCGGTTAAGTTTTTGAGGGCTGATTTCTTGTCCTGTGATAAAAAGCCTTCTGTTTCGAGTGCCAAACCTTTCAGGGGATCATTTCCAACCTTTTTGCACCATTTTTGAGTGAATTGCCAAAAGTCAGATTTTTGCTGAAATTGTGACCCCGGGGCTTAGGGTTTTTTCCAAAAACATATTTCCTGCCGGGTAAGTTTTTGAGGGCTTATTTCTTGACCTGTGATAAAAAGCTTTCTGTTTCGAGTGCCAAACGTTTCAGGAGAGCATTTTCAAGCTTTTTGCACCATTTTTGAGTGAATTGCCAAAAGTCAGATTTTTGCTGAAATTGTGACCCCGGGGCTTAGGGATTTTTTCAAAAAAATATTTTCCGCAGGTTAAGTTTTTGAGGTCTGATTTCTTGTCCTGTGATAAAAAGCCTTCTGTTTCCATCGCCAAACCTTTCAGGAGAGCATTTTCAAGCTTTTGGCACCATTTTTGAGTGAATTGCCAAAAGTCAGATTTTTGCTGAAATTGTGACCCCGGGGCTTAGGGATTTTTTCAAAAAAATATTTTCTGCCGGTTAAGTTTTTGAGGGCTGATTTCTTGTCCTGTGATAAAAAGCCTTCTGTTTCGAGTGCCAAACCTTTCACGGGATCATTTCCATCCTTTTTGCACCATTTTTGAGTGAATTGCCAAAAGTCAGATTTTTGCTGAAATTGTGACCCCGGGGCTTAGGGATTTTTTCAACAAAATATTTTCTGCCGGTTAAGTTTTTGAGGGCTTATTTCTTGACCTGTGATAAAAAGCTTTCTGTTTCGAGTGCCAAACGTTTCAGGAGAGCATTTTCAAGCTTTTTGCACCATTTTTGAGTGAATTGCCAAAAGTCAGTTTTTTACTGAAATTGTGACCCCGGGGCTTAGGGATTTTTTCAAAAAAATATTTTCTGCCGGTTATGTTTTTGAGGGCTGATTTCTTGTCCTGTGATAAAAAGCCTTCTGTTTCAATCACCAAACCTTTCAGGAGAGCATTTTCAAGCTTTTGGCAACATTTTGGAGTGAATTGCCAAAAGTCAGATTTTTGCTGAAATTGTGACCCCGGGGCTTAGGGATTTTTTCAAAAAAATATTTTCTGCCGGTTAAGTTTTTGAGGGCTGATTTCTTGTCCTGTGATAAAAAGCCTTCTGTTTCGAGTGCCAAACCTTTCAGGAGAGCATTTTCAACCTTTTTGCACCATTTTTGAGTGAATTGCCAAAAGTCAGATTTTTGCTGAAATTGTGACCCCGGGGCTTAGGGATTTTTTCAAAAAAATATTTTCTGCCGGTTAAATTTTTGAGGGCTGGTTTCTTGTCCTGTGATAAAAAGCCTTCTGTTTCGAGTGCCAAACCTTTCAGGGGATGTTTTTCAACCTTTTTGCACAATTTTTGAGTGAATTGCCAAAAGTCAGATTTTTGCTGAAATTGTGACCCCGGGGCTTAGGAATTTTTTCAAAAAATAATTTTCTGCCGGTTAGGTTTTTGAGGGCTGATTTCTTTTCCTGTGATAAAAAGCCTTCTGTTTCGAGTGCCAAACCTTTCAGGGGATGTTTTTCAACCTTTTTGCACCATTTTTGAGTGAATTGCCAAAAGTCAGATTTTTGCTGAAATTGTGACCCCGGGGCTTAGGGATTTTTTCAAAAAAATATTTTCCACAGGTTAAGTTTTTGAGGTCTGATTTCTTGTCCTGTGATAAAAAGCCTTCTGTTTCCATCGCCAAACCTTTCAGGAGAGCATTTTCAAGCTTTTGGCACCATTTTTGAGTGAATTGCCAAAAGTCAGATTTTTGCTGAAATTGTGACACCGGGGCTTAGGGATTTTTTCAAAAAAATATTTTCTGCCGGTTAGGTTTTTGAGGGCTGATTTCTTGTCCTGCGATAAACAGCCTTCTGTTTCTGTCACCAAAGCTTTCAGGGGATCATTTTCAGCCTTTTTACACCATTTTTGAGTGAATTGCCAAAAGTCATATTTTTGCTGAAATTGTGACCCCGGGGCTTAGGGATTTTTTTAAAAAAATATTTTCTGCCGGTTACGTTTTTGAGGGCTGATTTCTTGCCCTGCGATAAAAAGCCTTCTCTTTCTATCACCAAAGCTTTCAGGGGATCATTTTCAACCTTTTTACACCATTTTTGAGTGAATTGCCAAAAGTCAGATTTTTGCTGAAATTGTGACCCCGGGGCTTGGGGATTTTTTCAAAAAAATATTTTCTGCCGGTTAAGTTTTTGAGGGCTGATTTCTTTTCCTGTGATAAAAAGCCTTCTGTTTCGAGTGCCAAACCTTTCAGGGGATGTTTTTCAACCTTTTTGCACCATTTTTGAGTGAATTGCCAAAAGTCAGATTTTTGCTGAAATTGTGACCCCGGGGCTTAGGGATTTTTTCAAAAAAATATTTTCCGCAGGTTAAGTTTTTGAGGTCTGATTTCTTGTCCTGTGATAAAAAGCCTTCTGTTTCCATCGCCAAACCTTTCAGGAGAGCATTTTCAAGCTTTTGGCACCATTTTTGAGTGAATTGCCAAAAGTCAGATTTTTGCTGAAATTGTGACCCCGGGGCTTAGGGATTTTTTCAAAAAAATATTTTCTGCCGGTTAAGTTTTTGAGGGCTGATTTCTTTTCCTGTGATAAAAAGCCTTCTGTTTCGAGTGCCAAACCTTTCAGGGGATGTTTTTCAACCTTTTTGCACCATTTTTGAGTGAATTGCCAAAAGTCAGATTTTTGCTGAAATTGTGACCCCGGGGCTTAGGGATTTTTTCAAAAAAATATTTTCCGCAGGTTAAGTTTTTGAGGTCTGATTTCTTGTCCTGTGATAAAAAGCCTTCTGTTTCCATCGCCAAACCTTTCAGGAGAGCATTTTCAAGCTTTTGGCACCATTTTTGAGTGAATTGCCAAAAGTCAGATTTTTGCTGAAATTGTGACCCCGGGGCTTAGGGATTTTTTCAAAAAAATATTTTCTGCCGGTTAAGTTTTTGAGGGCTGATTTCTTGTCCTGTGATAAAAAGCCTTCTGTTTCGAGTGCCAAACCTTTCACGGGATCATTTCCATCCTTTTTGCACCATTTTTGAGTGAATTGCCAAAAGTCAGATTTTTGCTGAAATTGTGACCCCGGGGCTTAGGGATTTTTTCAACAAAATATTTTCTGCCGGTTAAGTTTTTGAGGGCTGATTTCTTGTCCTGTGATAAAAAGCCTTCTGTTTCAATCACCAAACCTTTCAGGAGAGCATTTTCAAGCTTTTGGCAACATTTTGGAGTGAATTGCCAAAAGTCAGATTTTTGCTGTTATTGTGACCCCGGGGCTTAGGGATTTTTTCAAAAAAATATTTCCTGCCGGTTAAGTTTTTGAGGGCTGATTGCTTGTCCTGTGATAAAAAGCCTTCTGTTTCCATCGCCAAACCTTTCAGGAGAGCATTTTCAACCTTTTTGCACCATTTTTAAGTGAATTGCCAAAAGTCAGATTTTTGCTGAAATTGTGACCCCGGGGCTTAGGGATTTTTTCAAAAAAATATTTTCCGCAGGTTAAGTTTTTGAGGTCTGATTTCTTGTCCTGTGATAAAAAGCCTTCTGTTTCCATCGCCAAACCTTTCAGGAGAGAATTTTAAAGCTTTTGGCACAATTTTTGAGTGAATTGCCAAAAGTCAGATTTTTGCTGAAATTGTGACCCCGGGGCTTAGGGATTTTTTCAAAAAAATATTTTCTGCCGGTTAAGTTTTTGAGGGCTGATTTCTTGTCCTGTGATAAAAAGCCTTCTGTTTCGAGTGCCAAACCTTTCACGGGATCATTTCCATCCTTTTTGCACCATTTTTGAGTGAATTGCCAAAAGTCAGATTTTTGCTGAAATTGTGACCCCGGGGCTTAGGGATTTTTTCAACAAAATATTTTCTGCCGGTTAAGTTTTTGAGGGCTGATTTCTTGTCCTGTGATAAAAAGCCTTCTGTTTCAATCACCAAACCTTTCAGGAGAGCATTTTCAAGCTTTTGGCAACATTTTGGAGTGAATTGCCAAAAGTCAGATTTTTGCTGTTATTGTGACCCCGGGGCTTAGGGATTTTTTCAAAAAAATATTTCCTGCCGGTTAAGTTTTTGAGGGCTGATTGCTTGTCCTGTGATAAAAAGCCTTCTGTTTCCATCGCCAAACCTTTCAGGAGAGCATTTTCAACCTTTTGGCACCATTTTGGAGTGAATTGCCAAAAGTCAGTTTTTTCCTGAAATTGTGACCCCGGGGCTTAGGGATTTTTTCAAAAAATAGTTTTCTGCCGGTTAGGTTTTTGAGGGCTGATTTCTTGTCCTGCGATAAAAAGCCTTCTGTTTCTATCCCCAAAGCTTTCAGGGAATCATTTTCAACCTTTTTACACCATTTTTGAGTGAATTGCCAAAAGTCATATTTTTGCTGAAATTGTGACCCCGGGGCTTAGGGATTTTTTCAAAAAAATATTTTCTGCCGGTTAAGTTTTTGAGGGCTGATTTCTTGTCCTGTGATAAAAAGACTTCTGTTTCGAGTGCCAAACCTTTCATGGGAGCATTTTCAAGCTTTTGGCACCATTTTTGAGTGAATTGCCAAAAGTCAGATTTTTGCTGAAATTGTGACCCCGGGGCTTAGGGATTTTTTCAAAAAAAAATTTTCTGCCGGTTAGGTTTTTGAGGGCTGATTTCTTGTCCTGCGATAAACAGCCTTCTGTTTCTGTCACCAAAGCTTTCAGGGGATCATTTTCAGCCTTTTTACACCATTTTTGAGTGAATTGCCAAAAGTCATATTTTTGCTGAAATTGTGACCCCGGGGCTTAGGGATTTTTTTAAAAAAATATTTTCTGCCGGTTACGTTTTTGAGGGCTGATTTCTTGCCCTGCGATAAAAAGCCTTCTGTTTCTATCACCAAAGCTTTCAGGGGATCATTTTCAACCTTTTTACACCATTTTTGAGTGAATTGCCAAAAGTCAGATTTTTGCTGAAATTGTGACCCCAGGGCTTAGGGATTTTTTCAAAAAAATATTTTCTGCCGGTTAAGTTTTTGAGGGCTGATTTCTTGTCCTGTGATAAAAAGCCTTCTGTTTCGAGTGCCAAAGCTTTCAGGGGAGCATTTGCAAGCTTTTGGCACCATTTTTGAGTGAATTGCCAAAAGTCAGATTTTTCCTGAAATTGTGACCCCGGGGCTTAGGGATTTTTTCAAAAAAATATTTTCTGCCGGTTAAGTTTTTGAGGGCTGATTTCTTGTCCTGCGATAAAAAGCCTTCTGTTTCTATCACCAAAGCTTTCAGGGGATCATTTTCAACCTTTTTACACCATTTTTGAGTGAATTGCCAAAAGTCATATTTTTGCTGAAATTGTGACCCCGGGGCTTAGGGATTTTTTCAAAAAAATATTTCCTGCCGGGTAAGTTTTTGAGGGCTGATTTCTTGTCCTGTGATAAAAAGCCTTCTGTTTCGAGTGCCAAACCTTTCAGGGGATGTTTTTCAACCTTTTTGCACCATTTTTGAGTGAATTGCCAAAAGTCAGATTTTTGCTGAAATTCTGACCCCGGGGCTTAGGGATTTTTTCAAAAAAATATTTCCTGCCGGGTAAGTTTTTGAGGGCTTATTTCTTGACCTGTGATAAAAAGCTTTCTGTTTCGAGTGCCAAACGTTTCAGGAGAGCATTTTCAACCTTTTTGCACCATTTTTGAGTGAATTGCCAAAAGTCAGATCTTTGCAGAAATTGTGACCCCGGGGCTTAGGGATTTTTTCAAAAAAATAATTTCTGCCGGTTAAGTTTTTGAGGGCTGATTTCTTGTCCTGTGATAAAAAGCCTTCTGTTTCGAGTGCCAAACCTTTCAGGGGATCATTTCCAACCTTTTTGCACCATTTTTGAGTGAATTGCCAAAAGTCAGATTTTTGCTGAAATTGTGACCCCGGGGCTTAGGGTTTTTTCCAAAAACATATTTCCTGCCGGGTAAGTTTTTGAGGGCTTATTTCTTGACCTGTGATAAAAAGCTTTCTGTTTCGAGTGCCAAACGTTTCAGGAGAGCATTTTCAAGCTTTTTGCACCATTTTTGAGTGAATTGCCAAAAGTCAGATTTTTGCTGAAATTGTGACCCCGGGGCTTAGGGATTTTTTCAAAAAAATATTTTCCGCAGGTTAAGTTTTTGAGGTCTGATTTCTTGTCCTGTGATAAAAAGCCTTCTGTTTCCATCGCCAAACCTTTCAGGAGAGCATTTTCAAGCTTTTGGCACCATTTTTGAGTGAATTGCCAAAAGTCAGATTTTTGCTGAAATTGTGACCCCGGGGCTTAGGGATTTTTTCAAAAAAATATTTTCTGCCGGTTAAGTTTTTGAGGGCTGATTTCTTGTCCTGTGATAAAAAGCCTTCTGTTTCGAGTGCCAAACCTTTCACGGGATCATTTCCATCCTTTTTGCACCATTTTTGAGTGAATTGCCAAAAGTCAGATTTTTGCTGAAATTGTGACCCCGGGGCTTAGGGATTTTTTCAACAAAATATTTTCTGCCGGTTAAGTTTTTGAGGGCTTATTTCTTGACCTGTGATAAAAAGCTTTCTGTTTCGAGTGCCAAACGTTTCAGGAGAGCATTTTCAAGCTTTTTGCACCATTTTTGAGTGAATTGCCAAAAGTCAGTTTTTTACTGAAATTGTGACCCCGGGGCTTAGGGATTTTTTCAAAAAAATATTTTCTGCCGGTTATGTTTTTGAGGGCTGATTTCTTGTCCTGTGATAAAAAGCCTTCTGTTTCAATCACCAAACCTTTCAGGAGAGCATTTTCAAGCTTTTGGCAACATTTTGGAGTGAATTGCCAAAAGTCAGATTTTTGCTGAAATTGTGACCCCGGGGCTTAGGGATTTTTTCAAAAAAATATTTTCTGCCGGTTAAGTTTTTGAGGGCTGATTTCTTGTCCTGTGATAAAAAGCCTTCTGTTTCGAGTGCCAAACCTTTCAGGAGAGCATTTTCAACCTTTTTGCACCATTTTTGAGTGAATTGCCAAAAGTCAGATTTTTGCTGAAATTGTGACCCCGGGGCTTAGGGATTTTTTCAAAAAAATATTTTCTGCCGGTTAAATTTTTGAGGGCTGGTTTCTTGTCCTGTGATAAAAAGCCTTCTGTTTCGAGTGCCAAACCTTTCAGGGGATGTTTTTCAACCTTTTTGCACAATTTTTGAGTGAATTGCCAAAAGTCAGATTTTTGCTGAAATTGTGACCCCGGGGCTTAGGAATTTTTTCAAAAAATAATTTTCTGCCGGTTAGGTTTTTGAGGGCTGATTTCTTTTCCTGTGATAAAAAGCCTTCTGTTTCGAGTGCCAAACCTTTCAGGGGATGTTTTTCAACCTTTTTGCACCATTTTTGAGTGAATTGCCAAAAGTCAGATTTTTGCTGAAATTGTGACCCCGGGGCTTAGGGATTTTTTCAAAAAAATATTTTCCACAGGTTAAGTTTTTGAGGTCTGATTTCTTGTCCTGTGATAAAAAGCCTTCTGTTTCCATCGCCAAACCTTTCAGGAGAGCATTTTCAAGCTTTTGGCACCATTTTTGAGTGAATTGCCAAAAGTCAGATTTTTGCTGAAATTGTGACACCGGGGCTTAGGGATTTTTTCAAAAAAATATTTTCTGCCGGTTAGGTTTTTGAGGGCTGATTTCTTGTCCTGCGATAAACAGCCTTCTGTTTCTGTCACCAAAGCTTTCAGGGGATCATTTTCAGCCTTTTTACACCATTTTTGAGTGAATTGCCAAAAGTCATATTTTTGCTGAAATTGTGACCCCGGGGCTTAGGGATTTTTTTAAAAAAATATTTTCTGCCGGTTACGTTTTTGAGGGCTGATTTCTTGCCCTGCGATAAAAAGCCTTCTCTTTCTATCACCAAAGCTTTCAGGGGATCATTTTCAACCTTTTTACACCATTTTTGAGTGAATTGCCAAAAGTCAGATTTTTGCTGAAATTGTGACCCCGGGGCTTGGGGATTTTTTCAAAAAAATATTTTCTGCCGGTTAAGTTTTTGAGGGCTGATTTCTTTTCCTGTGATAAAAAGCCTTCTGTTTCGAGTGCCAAACCTTTCAGGGGATGTTTTTCAACCTTTTTGCACCATTTTTGAGTGAATTGCCAAAAGTCAGATTTTTGCTGAAATTGTGACCCCGGGGCTTAGGGATTTTTTCAAAAAAATATTTTCCGCAGGTTAAGTTTTTGAGGTCTGATTTCTTGTCCTGTGATAAAAAGCCTTCTGTTTCCATCGCCAAACCTTTCAGGAGAGCATTTTCAAGCTTTTGGCACCATTTTTGAGTGAATTGCCAAAAGTCAGATTTTTGCTGAAATTGTGACCCCGGGGCTTAGGGATTTTTTCAAAAAAATATTTTCTGCCGGTTAAGTTTTTGAGGGCTGATTTCTTGTCCTGTGATAAAAAGCCTTCTGTTTCGAGTGCCAAACCTTTCACGGGATCATTTCCATCCTTTTTGCACCATTTTTGAGTGAATTGCCAAAAGTCAGATTTTTGCTGAAATTGTGACCCCGGGGCTTAGGGATTTTTTCAACAAAATATTTTCTGCCGGTTAAGTTTTTGAGGGCTGATTTCTTGTCCTGTGATAAAAAGCCTTCTGTTTCAATCACCAAACCTTTCAGGAGAGCATTTTCAAGCTTTTGGCAACATTTTGGAGTGAATTGCCAAAAGTCAGATTTTTGCTGTTATTGTGACCCCGGGGCTTAGGGATTTTTTCAAAAAAATATTTCCTGCCGGTTAAGTTTTTGAGGGCTGATTGCTTGTCCTGTGATAAAAAGCCTTCTGTTTCCATCGCCAAACCTTTCAGGAGAGCATTTTCAACCTTTTGGCACCATTTTGGAGTGAATTGCCAAAAGTCAGTTTTTTCCTGAAATTGTGACCCCGGGGCTTAGGGATTTTTTCAAAAAATAATTTTCTGCCGGTTAGGTTTTTGAGGGCTGATTTCTTGTCCTGCGATAAAAAGCCTTCTGTTTCTATCAACAAAGCTTTCAGGGGATCATTTTCAACCTTTTTACACCATTTTTGAGTGAATTGCCAAAAGTCAGATTTTTGCTGAAATTGTGACCCCGGGGCTTAGGGATTTTTTCAAAAAAATATTTTCTGCCGGTTAAGTTTTTGAGGGCTGATTTCTTGTCCTGTGATAAAAAGCCTTCTGTTTCAATCACCAAACCTTTCAGGAGAGCATTTTCAAGCTTTTGGCAACATTTTGGAGTGAATTGCCAAAAGTCAGATTTTTGCTGTTATTGTGACCCCGGGGCTTAGGGATTTTTTCAAAAAAATATTTCCTGCCGGTTAAGTTTTTGAGGGCTGATTGCTTGTCCTGTGATAAAAAGCCTTCTGTTTCCATCGCCAAACCTTTCAGGAGAGCATTTTCAACCTTTTGGCACCATTTTGGAGTGAATTGCCAAAAGTCAGTTTTTTCCTGAAATTGTGACCCCGGGGCTTAGGGATTTTTTCAAAAAATAATTTTCTGCCGGTTAGGTTTTTGAGGGCTGATTTCTTGTCCTGCGATAAAAAGCCTTCTGTTTCTATCAACAAAGCTTTCAGGGGATCATTTTCAACCTTTTTACACCATTTTTGAGTGAATTGCCAAAAGTCAGATTTTTGCTGAAATTGTGACCCCGGGGCTTAGGGATTTTTTCAAAAAAATATTTTCTGCCGGTTAAGTTTTTGAGGGCTGATTTCTTGTCCTGTGATAAAAAGCCTTCTGTTTCAATCACCAAACCTTTCAGGAGAGCATTTTCAAGCTTTTGGCAACATTTTGGAGTGAATTGCCAAAAGTCAGATTTTTGCTGAAATTCTGACCCCGGGGCTTAGGGATTTTTTCAAAAAAATATTTCCTGCCGGTTAAGTTTTTGAGGGCTGATTGCTTGTCCTGTGATAAAAAGCCTTCTGTTTCCATCGCCAAACCTTTCAGGAGAGCATTTTCAACCTTTTGGCACCATTTTGGAGTGAATTGCCAAAAGTCAGTTTTTTCCTGAAATTGTGACCCCGGGGCTTAGGGATTTTTTCAAAAAATAATTTTCTGCCGGTTAGGTTTTTGAGGGCTGATTTCTTGTCCTGCGATAAAAAGCCTTCTGTTTCTATCAACAAAGCTTTCAGGGGATCATTTTCAACCTTTTTACACCATTTTTGAGTGAATTGCCAAAAGTCAGATTTTTGCTGAAATTGTGACCCCGGGGCTTAGGGATTTTTTCAAAAAAATATTTTCTGCCGGTTAAGTTTTTGAGGGCTGATTTCTTGTCCTGTGATAAAAAGCCTTCTGTTTCAATCACCAAACCTTTCAGGAGAGCATTTTCAAGCTTTTGGCAACATTTTGGAGTGGATTGCCAAAAGTCAGATTTTTGCTGAAATTCTGACCCCGGGGCTTAGGGATTTTTTCAAAAAAATATTTCCTGCCGGTTAAGTTTTTGAGGGCTGATTGCTTGTCCTGTGATAAAAAGCCTTCTGTTTCCATCGCCAAACCTTTCAGGAGAGCATTTTCAAGCTTTTGGCACCATTTTGGAGTGAATTGCCAAAACTCAGTTTTTTCTTGAAATTGTGACCCCGGGGCTTAGGGATTTTTTCAAAAAATAATTTTCTGCCGGTTAGGTTTTTGAGGGCTGATTTCTTGTCCTGCGATAAAAAGCCTTCTGTTTCTATCACCAAAGCTTTCAGGGGATCATTTTCAACCTTTTTACACCATTTTTGAGTGAATTGCCAAAAGTCAGTTTTTTACTGAAATTGTGACCCCGGGGCTTAGGGATTTTTTCAAAAAAATATTTTCTGCCGGTTAAGTTTTTGAGGGCTTATTTCTTGACCTGTGATAAAAAGCTTTCTGTTTCGAGTGCCAAACGTTTCAGGAGAGCATTTTCAAGCTTTTTGCACCATTTTTGAGTGAATTGCCAAAAGTCAGTTTTTTACTGAAATTGTGACCCCGGGGCTTAGGGATTTTTTCAAAAAAATATTTTCTGCCGGTTATGTTTTTGAGGGCTGATTTCTTGTCCTGTGATAAAAAGCCTTCTGTTTCAATCACCAAACCTTTCAGGAGAGCATTTTCAAGCTTTTGGCAACATTTTGGAGTGAATTGCCAAAAGTCAGATTTTTGCTGAAATTGTGACCCCGGGGCTTAGGGATTTTTTCAAAAAAATATTTTCTGCCGGTTAAGTTTTTGAGGGCTGATTTCTTGTCCTGTGATAAAAAGCCTTCTGTTTCGAGTGCCAAACCTTTCAGGAGAGCATTTTCAACCTTTTTGCACCATTTTTGAGTGAATTGCCAAAAGTCAGATTTTTGCTGAAATTGTGACCCCGGGGCTTAGGGATTTTTTCAAAAAAATATTTTCTGCCGGTTAAATTTTTGAGGGCTGGTTTCTTGTCCTGTGATAAAAAGCCTTCTGTTTCGAGTGCCAAACCTTTCAGGGGATGTTTTTCAACCTTTTTGCACAATTTTTGAGTGAATTGCCAAAAGTCAGATTTTTGCTGAAATTGTGACCCCGGGGCTTAGGAATTTTTTCAAAAAATAATTTTCTGCCGGTTAGGTTTTTGAGGGCTGATTTCTTTTCCTGTGATAAAAAGCCTTCTGTTTCGAGTGCCAAACCTTTCAGGGGATGTTTTTCAACCTTTTTGCACCATTTTTGAGTGAATTGCCAAAAGTCAGATTTTTGCTGAAATTGTGACCCCGGGGCTTAGGGATTTTTTCAAAAAAATATTTTCCACAGGTTAAGTTTTTGAGGTCTGATTTCTTGTCCTGTGATAAAAAGCCTTCTGTTTCCATCGCCAAACCTTTCAGGAGAGCATTTTCAAGCTTTTGGCACCATTTTTGAGTGAATTGCCAAAAGTCAGATTTTTGCTGAAATTGTGACCCCGGGGCTTAGAGATTTTTTCAAAAAAATATTTTCTGCCGGTTAGGTTTTTGAGGGCTGATTTCTTGTCCTGCGATAAACAGCCTTCTGTTTCTGTCACCAAAGCTTTCAGGGGATCATTTTCAGCCTTTTTACACCATTTTTGAGTGAATTGCCAAAAGTCATATTTTTGCTGAAATTGTGACCCCGGGGCTTAGGGATTTTTTTAAAAAAATATTTTCTGCCGGTTACGTTTTTGAGGGCTGATTTCTTGCCCTGCGATAAAAAGCCTTCTGTTTCTATCACCAAAGCTTTCAGGGGATCATTTTCAACCTTTTTACACCATTTTTGACTGAATTGCCAAAAGTCAGATTTTTGCTGAAATTGTGACCCCGGGGCTTGGGGATTTTTTCAAAAAAATATTTTCTGCCGGTTAAGTTTTTGAGGGCTGATTTCTTTTCCTGTGATAAAAAGCCTTCTGTTTCGAGTGCCAAACCTTTCAGGGGATGTTTTTCAACCTTTTTGCACCATTTTTGAGTGAATTGCCAAAAGTCAGATTTTTGCTGAAATTGTGACCCCGGGGCTTAGGGATTTTTTCAAAAAAATATTTTCCGCAGGTTAAGTTTTTGAGGTCTGATTTCTTGTCCTGTGATAAAAAGCCTTCTGTTTCCATCGCCAAACCTTTCAGGAGAGCATTTTCAAGCTTTTGGCACCATTTTTGAGTGAATTGCCAAAAGTCAGATTTTTGCTGAAATTGTGACCCCGGGGCTTAGGGATTTTTTCAAAAAAATATTTTCTGCCGGTTAAGTTTTTGAGGGCTGATTTCTTGTCCTGTGATAAAAAGCCTTCTGTTTCGAGTGCCAAACCTTTCACGGGATCATTTCCATCCTTTTTGCACCATTTTTGAGTGAATTGCCAAAAGTCAGATTTTTGCTGAAATTGTGACCCCGGGGCTTAGGGATTTTTTCAACAAAATATTTTCTGCCGGTTAAGTTTTTGAGGGCTGATTTCTTGTCCTGTGATAAAAAGCCTTCTGTTTCAATCACCAAACCTTTCAGGAGAGCATTTTCAAGCTTTTGGCAACATTTTGGAGTGAATTGCCAAAAGTCAGATTTTTGCTGTTATTGTGACCCCGGGGCTTAGGGATTTTTTCAAAAAAATATTTCCTGCCGGTTAAGTTTTTGAGGGCTGATTGCTTGTCCTGTGATAAAAAGCCTTCTGTTTCCATCGCCAAACCTTTCAGGAGAGCATTTTCAACCTTTTGGCACCATTTTGGAGTGAATTGCCAAAAGTCAGTTTTTTCCTGAAATTGTGACCCCGGGGCTTAGGGATTTTTTCAAAAAATAATTTTCTGCCGGTTAGGTTTTTGAGGGCTGATTTCTTGTCCTGCGATAAAAAGCCTTCTGTTTCTATCAACAAAGCTTTCAGGGGATCATTTTCAACCTTTTTACACCATTTTTGAGAGAATTGCCAAAAGTCAGATTTTTGCTGAAATTGTGACCCCGGGGCTTAGGGATTTTTTCAAAAAAATATTTTCTGCCGGTTAAGTTTTTGAGGGCTGATTTCTTGTCCTGTGATAAAAAGCCTTCTGTTTCAATCACCAAACCTTTCAGGAGAGCATTTTCAAGCTTTTGGCAACATTTTGGAGTGAATTGCCAAAAGTCAGATTTTTGCTGAAATTCTGACCCCGGGGCTTAGGGATTTTTTCAAAAAAATATTTCCTGCCGGTTAAGTTTTTGAGGGCTGATTGCTTGTCCTGTGATAAAAAGCCTTCTGTTTCCATCGCCAAACCTTTCAGGAGAGCATTTTCAACCTTTTGGCACCATTTTGGAGTGAATTGCCAAAAGTCAGTTTTTTCCTGAAATTGTGACCCCGGGGCTTAGGGATTTTTTCAAAAAATAATTTTCTGCCGGTTAGGTTTTTGAGGGCTGATTTCTTGTCCTGCGATAAAAAGCCTTCTGTTTCTATCAACAAAGCTTTCAGGGGATCATTTTCAACCTTTTTACACCATTTTTGAGTGAATTGCCAAAAGTCAGATTTTTGCTGAAATTGTGACCCCGGGGCTTAGGGATTTTTTCAAAAAAATATTTTCTGCCGGTTAAGTTTTTGAGGGCTGATTTCTTGTCCTGTGATAAAAAGCCTTCTGTTTCAATCACCAAACCTTTCAGGAGAGCATTTTCAAGCTTTTGGCAACATTTTGGAGTGGATTGCCAAAAGTCAGATTTTTGCTGAAATTCTGACCCCGGGGCTTAGGGATTTTTTCAAAAAAATATTTCCTGCCGGTTAAGTTTTTGAGGGCTGATTGCTTGTCCTGTGATAAAAAGCCTTCTGTTTCCATCGCCAAACCTTTCAGGAGAGCATTTTCAAGCTTTTGGCACCATTTTGGAGTGAATTGCCAAAACTCAGTTTTTTCTTGAAATTGTGACCCCGGGGCTTAGGGATTTTTTCAAAAAATAATTTTCTGCCGGTTAGGTTTTTGAGGGCTGATTTCTTGTCCTGCGATAAAAAGCCTTCTGTTTCTATCACCAAAGCTTTCAGGGGATCATTTTCAACCTTTTTACACCATTTTTGAGTGAATTGCCAAAAGTCAGTTTTTTACTGAAATTGTGACCCCGGGGCTTAGGGATTTTTTCAAAAAAATATTTTCTGCCGGTTAAGTTTTTGAGGGCTTATTTCTTGACCTGTGATAAAAAGCTTTCTGTTTCGAGTGCCAAACGTTTCAGGAGAGCATTTTCAAGCTTTTTGCACCATTTTTGAGTGAATTGCCAAAAGTCAGTTTTTTACTGAAATTGTGACCCCGGGGCTTAGGGATTTTTTCAAAAAAATATTTTCTGCCGGTTATGTTTTTGAGGGCTGATTTCTTGTCCTGTGATAAAAAGCCTTCTGTTTCAATCACCAAACCTTTCAGGAGAGCATTTTCAAGCTTTTGGCAACATTTTGGAGTGAATTGCCAAAAGTCAGATTTTTGCTGAAATTGTGACCCCGGGGCTTAGGGATTTTTTCAAAAAAATATTTTCTGCCGGTTAAGTTTTTGAGGGCTGATTTCTTGTCCTGTGATAAAAAGCCTTCTGTTTCGAGTGCCAAACCTTTCAGGAGAGCATTTTCAACCTTTTTGCACCATTTTTGAGTGAATTGCCAAAAGTCAGATTTTTGCTGAAATTGTGACCCCGGGGCTTAGGGATTTTTTCAAAAAAATATTTTCTGCCGGTTAAATTTTTGAGGGCTGGTTTCTTGTCCTGTGATAAAAAGCCTTCTGTTTCGAGTGCCAAACCTTTCAGGGGATGTTTTTCAAGCTTTTGGCACCATTTTTGAGTGAATTGCCAAAAGTCAGATTTTTCCTGAAATTGTGACCCCGGGGCTTAGGGATTTTTTCAAAAAAATATTTTCTGCCGGTTAGGTTTTTGAGGGCTGATTTCTTGTCCTGCGATAAACAGCCTTCTGTTTCTGTCACCAAAGCTTTCAGGGGATCATTTTCAGCCTTTTTACACCATTTTTGAGTGAATTGCCAAAAGTCATATTTTTGCTGAAATTGTGACCCCGGGGCTTAGGGATTTTTTTAAAAAAATATTTTCTGCCGGTTACGTTTTTGAGGGCTGATTTCTTGCCCTGCGATAAAAAGCCTTCTGTTTCTATCACCAAAGCTTTCAGGGGATCATTTTCAACCTTTTTACACCATTTTTGAGTGAATTGCCAAAAGTCAGATTTTTGCTGAAATTGTGACCCCGGGGCTTAGGGATTTTTTCAAAAAAATATTTTCTGCCGGTTAAGTTTTTGAGGGCTGATTTCTTGTCCTGTGATAAAAAGCCTTCTGTTTCGAGTGCCAAAGCTTTCAGGGGAGCATTTGCAAGCTTTTGGCACCATTTTGGAGTGAATTGCCAAAAGTCAGATTTTTGCTGAAATTGTGTCCCCAGGGCTTAGGGATTTTTTCAAAAAAATATTTTCTGCCGGTTAGGTTTTTGAGGGCTGATTTCTTGTCCTGCGATAAAAAGCCTTCTGTTTCTGTCACCAAAGCTTTCAGGGGATCATTTTCAGCCTTTTTACACCATTTTTGAGTGAATTGCCAAAAGTAATATTTTTGCTGAAATTGTGACCCCGGGGCTTAGGAATTTTTTCAAAAAATAATTTTCTGCCGGTTAGGTTTTTGAGGGCTGATTTCTTGTCCTGCGATAAAAAGCCTTCTGTTTCGAGTGCCAAAGCTTTCAGGGGAGCATTTGCAAGCTTTTTGCACCATTTTTGAGTGAATTGCCAAAAGTCAGATTTTTGCTGAAATTGTGACCCTGGGGCTTAGGGATTTTTTCAAAAAAATATTTTCTGCCGGTTAAGTTTTTGAGGGCTGATTTCTTGTCCTGTGATAAAAAGCCTTCTGTTTCGAGTGCCAAACCTTTCAGGAGAGCATTTTCAACCTTTTTGCACCATTTTTGAGTGAATTGCCAAAAGTCAGATTTTTGCTGAAATTGTGACCCCGGGGCTTAGGGATTTTTTCAAAAAAATATTTTCTGCCGGTTAAATTTTTGAGGGCTGGTTTCTTGTCCTGTGATAAAAAGCCTTCTGTTTCGAGTGCCAAACCTTTCAGGGGATGTTTTTCAACCTTTTTGCACAATTTTTGAGTGAATTGCCAAAAGTCAGATTTTTGCTGAAATTGTGACCCCGGGGCTTAGGAATTTTTTCAAAAAATAATTTTCTGCCGGTTAGGTTTTTGAGGGCTGATTTCTTGTCCTGTGATAAAAAGCCTTCTGTTTCTATCCCCAAAGCTTTCAGGGGATCATTTTCAACCTTTTTACACCATTTTTGAGTGAATTGCCAAAAGTCATATTTTTGCTGAAATTGTGACCCCGGGGCTTAGGGATTTTTTCAAAAAAATTTTTTCTGCCGGTTAAGTTTTTGAGTGCTGATTTCTTGTCCTGTGATAAAAAGACTTCTGTTTCGAGTGCCAAACCTTTCATGGGAGCATTTTCAAGCTTTTGGCACCATTTTTGAGTGAATTGCCAAAAGTCAGATTTTTGCTGAAATTGTGACCCCGGGGCTTAGGGATTTTTTCAAAAAAATATTTTCTGCCGGTTAGGTTTTTGAGGGCTGATTTCTTGTCCTGCGATAAAAAGCCTTCTGTTTCTGTCACCAAAGCTTTCAGGGGATCATTTTCAGCCTTTTTACACCATTTTTGAGTGAATTGCCAAAAGTCATATTTTTGCTGAAATTGTGACCCCGGGGCTTAGGGATTTTTTTAAAAAAATATTTTCTACCGGTTAGGTTTTTGAGGGCTGATTTCTTGCCCTGCGATAAAAAGCCTTCTGTTTCTATCACCAAAGCTTTCAGGGGATCATTTTCAACCTTTTTACACCATTTTTGAGTGAATTGCCAAAAGTCAGATTTTTGCTGAAATTGTGACCCCGGGGCTTAGGGATTTTTTCAAAAAAATATTTTCTGCCGGTTAAGTTTTTGAGGGCTGATTTCTTGTCCTGTGATAAAAAGCCTTCTGTTTCGAGTGCCAAAGCTTTCAGGGGAGCATTTGCAAGCTTTTGTGTTTTTTTTTTTATAAAATTTTTTATTGCGTTTCTTTCCATAGGTAAACAGATTTGTTTAAACAGCAGCATACAAGAAACATTTTCTATATATATAAAGAAAAACAGGTAAAAAGAAAAAATCATCGAGAAATTTTCACAACATCTTTTTGGACCTCCTCACATCCTCTCAGCATTGCATTCATCATTCTAGCCAGTTCAGCAATTTATTATCTTATTTCCCAACTTATTATACCTTTAAATTTATTATGTTACCAGTTTCTAAAATTTGTAATTTAATTTTAAGACTCTTAATAAACATAATATATTGTTTCTATTTTGTCTCGTCTTATTCCATCAACACTTGCTTTATCCTTTACTTAGATAAATTGCAGAAGCATAACATTTCTTAGTCGTGCACAATCTTAACATTCATACAACTTATAATATTTTTGCAAATAGTCCTTAAATTTTCTCCAGTCCTCCTCCATTGTTTCTTCGCACAGATCTCGAACTCTGCCAGTCATTTCTGCCAACTCCATATAGTCCATCAGCTGCGTCTGCCAGTCCTCCAGTGTGGGTAAATCTGGTGTCTTCCAGAACTTTGCAATAAGAATCCTAGCTGCTGTGGTTGCATACATAAAAAAGGTTCTGTCCTTCTTTGGCACCTTCCGGTCCACCATGCCCAAGAGAAAGGCCTCTGGTTTCTTAGAGAAGGTATATCTGTATACCTTTTTCAGCTCATTATGTATCATTTCCCAAAAGGCCTTTACTTTCGGGCAGGTCCACCAGAGGTGAAAGAAAGTCCCTTCTGCCTCCTTGCATTTCCAACACTTATTATCAGAAAGATGGTATATTTTAGCCAACTTGACTGGGGTCATGTACCACCGGTATACCATTTTCATAATGTTCTCTTTCAAGGCACTGCATGCCGTGAATTTCATACCGGTGTTCCATAACCATTCCCAGTCCTCAGACATAATGTTATGTCCTACATCCTGTGCCCATTTTATCATAGCAGATTTAACTGTCTCATCTTGTGTGTTCCATTTAAGCAGCAAGTCATACATCCTCGAAAGTACCTTAGTCTTTGGTTCTAGTAACTCCGTCTCCAGTTTCGATTTCTCCAACTGGAAACCCACTTTTTTGTCCATTTTAAATACCTCCTGAATTTGAGCATAATGTAACCAATCTCGCACCTTACCTTTTAATTTGTCCTGGCTTTGGAGCTTCCAATTATCTCCAACTCTTTCAATCAACTCCCAATATTTTGGCCAATAGGCCTCCATATTGGGCTTTTTTTTAGAAATCTTGGCTTCCACCGGTGATAACCACCTCGGGGTCTTACTTTCTAATAAATCCTTGTACTTCATCCAGACGGCAAAAATTGATTTTCTGACAATATGGTTTTTGAACAATTTGTGAACCTTCGCCCTGTCATACCACAAATATGCATGCCAGCCGTACACATTATCAAACCCTTCCAGATCTAGGACATCGGTGTTTTCCAACAGAAGCCAATCCTTCAACCAGCAGAAGGCTGCAGCTTCATAGTACAACCTTAAATCCGGCAGGGCAAACCCCCCTCTTTCTTTTGAGTCAGTTAGTATTTTAAATTTTATTCGGGGCTTTTTGCCCTGCCAGACAAACTTAGAAATATCCTTCTGCCATTTTCCAAAACATTCCATTCTGTCCACGACCTGAAGGGTTTGAAATAAGAATAACATTTTTGGCAAGACACACATCTTTATAGCTGCGATTCGGCCTGACAAGGTAAGTTTCAATCTTGACCAAATATCCAAGTCTTTTTTAATTTCCAACCAACATTTTTCATAGTTATCTTTGAAAAGATTTAAGTTTTTAGCGGACAAGTATACCCCCAGGTATTTCACTTTTTTAACCACACTTAACTCTGTCTCTTTCTGGTACCCCTCTATCTCTGTAGGTGTCAGATTTTTGACCAAAACCTTAGTTTTTTGTTTGTTTAGCTTAAATCCCGCCACCCGACCAAACTCCAAGATAAGTTCCAAAACTCTTTTTGTGCTAGATTCTGGCTCCTGTACTGTCAAGACTAGGTCATCTGCGAAGGCTTTCAGTTTGTATTGTTTCGCTCCGACCTCTATACCTTGCACCAACTGGTCCTCCCTGATCATATTCAGCAATACCTCCAGAACAGAAATAAATAACAGAGGGGATAGAGGGCACCCCTGTCGTGTCCCTTTTTCAATTTGAAGTTCTTCCGAAACCACATTGTTCACTATCAATTTGGCTTTTTGCTCTGAATAAATTGCTTCTAGTCCATTTTCAAACCCCCGTCCCACTCCCATACCCTTCAAGTTTTTCTTCATAAACATCCAAGAAATGTTGTCAAATGCTTTCTCCGCATCAATAAAGATTAAAGCAGCCCTTGTATTTCTAATTCGCAACAGCTCCAATATATCAATAATATTCCTGGTGTTGTCGAACATGTGTCTACCAGGGAGAAAGCCTGCTTGGTCCTTGTGAATTACTTCATTTAATACATTTTTAAGTCTACTTGCTAAAATGTCTGCAAATATTTTGTAATCCACATTCAGGAGTGAGATGGGACGGTAGTTCTTAAGCTGAGTCTTTTCCCTCTCTAACTTGGGAATCAATGTGATGAAAGCTTCTTTCCACGTTTCCGGTGCCCTTCTCCCCTCCATAATCTGGTTACAAACCTCCAACAGCGGTTGTATCAGGCAATCCTTCAAAGTCTTATAATATTTGGAGGTGAGACCATCTGGGCCTGGAGATTTGCCAAGTTGCATATTTTGGATGGCACCTTCAATTTCCTGTTGAGTTATTTTACTGTTAAGAATTGATCTTTTCTCTTGACTTATTTTAGATAGTCCATTTGTCCTCAAGAATTGGTCCATTTCCGATTCTTTCTGAGGCCCCTGTGCATAAAGCTCTTTGAAATATCTGTGGAAGCACTTTCTTATTTCTTCTGGTTTCTGAACTATTTTTCCTTGGATCTCCAAGTTTGTAACCGTATTTAACTTTTGTCTTTTTTTCAACTGCCAAGCTAACAACTTTCCACATTTATTTGCTGATTCAAACGATCTCTGCTTCATTTGTTTAATTTTCCACTCAATCTCTTGATTGATCAATTTCGAATATTGTGCTTGGTGGAATTTGATCTCTCTTAACACCTCTTTTGACTTCGGTTTGGTTCTCAACTTTTTCTCTCCTTCACTTATTTTCTCTAAAAATTTTTCCTTTTTTCCATTCCAAAATTTTCTCTTTATTGTATTCTGTTGTATCAGAAACCCTCTCATTACAGCTTTACTTGCATCCCAGATTATTCTTTTCTCCACCGTGGTGTTCAAGTTTATTTCAAAGTAGTCCTTTAGCGTTTTTTGGGCCTTCTTAACAATCTCTTGATCTCTTAGCAAGGTGTCATTCATTCTCCATCTGAAGGATCCAGTTGGGAAAAGTCTCAATTCCATTTTTAAGGCATTATGGTCGGAGCAGGTTTTTGGGCAGATTTCCACCTTTCTCGTTTTCGGGGCCAGCCCTCTAGATATCCAAATTTGGTCAATTCGTGTCCATGACAAGTGGGCCTCAGAAAAGAAGGTTCCTTCCTTACCCAAGGGGTTCCTTGTCCTCCAAATGTCAATCAAGTCCATATTGTCTGTCATTTCAAAAAAGGTTTTAGGAAGTCTGCCGTCTGTTGTTAAGTTTTGATTTTGAGATTTGTCCATATTTGTAGACACCACCCCATTCATATCTCCCATCACAATAATATTAGCATAGTCCAAGTGGTCCATCATTGTCTCATGCAGCTTCTTATAAAATTCTGATTTTCCATCATTTGGCGCATAAACTCCTAGTATCAAAATCTTTTCCCCTTGTGTTTGGATTTCAATTGCGAGAATTCTTCCATGATCATCTTTAAATAAGAATTTTGGTGACAGGTTCTCCTTTGCATAAATTACAACGCCTCTTTTTTTGACTTTGTCTGATGAGATAAATTCTTGGCCAAGTCTTTTATTAATTAATACTTTCCTGTGGAGCCTAGTCACATGTGTTTCTTGAAGGCATATTACATCCAATTGTTCTTTTTTCAAAATATGAAATATCCTCCTTCTTTTTTCCGGAGAATTCCCGCCATTTATGTTCCAGCTAAGTAGCTGCAGAGACATCCTGTTCTATTTAAAACGTTCTTAAGATGGGGTGCCTTCCTTTTGCTCAGATCCCGAGGGTGCAGGCGTAGGCCCGCCTCCAGGCAGTATTGGTGCTGGTACGGCTGGAAGCCAACCCACTCCTTTTTGGAGATCTTCTCCGTGGTCGTGAAGGAACTTTTGGTTATCTTCAGGTGTTCTGATTTTAACCTTCCTTTCTTTATAGGTAAAGGATAATCCTTGTGGAAACTCCCACCTATAGGGAATGGCGTTGTGTCTCAGCAATTTTGCTAGTTCTGAGTAGGTGGCTCTAAGGTCCAACAGCTGTCTCGGGATATCTCTATAAATTTCCACCCTTTTGTCTTGTATTTCAATTGCTTTTTTAAAATGGAGACCTAGGATCTTGTCCCTCTCTTCCTTTGATCTTAAAATTATCAAACAGTCTCTGGATCTGTCTTTCCTTACCAATCTTCCCAGTCTATATGCCGAAACAATCCTGAAGTCTGTATCTTCCTTTAAACCCCAGAACTTCGAGAATTCCTGTGTTAAGTAACCAATCAAATCTCCTTGCTCGAGTTCCGGGATACCTCTCAATTTGATGTTACTCTCGCAATTTTTCAGTTCCACCATTGACAGATAAACTTGTTGTTCACCCACCTGTTTGTGCAGGGGCTTAACTTCTCCTTTTATTTCTTCCACTTCTTTTTGTAGAGCTCCCACTTTCTGGATTGCTTCTCCAGCTAATTCCCGATTTTCCGCTGTTGCTCCTTGCAAATTCTCTATAGCTTGCGTGTGCTGGGAAACTTGATCAGTCAATTTTTGAATCGAGGAAGTTGCTTTATCTATCTTCAAAGACTGGTCGTCCACCTTCTGGTTTAAACTTGATAATTGCTCCAATATTTGTTTAAATAATATATCTGACCCACCTGCTGCCATCTCTTCCTCAGTGGACTTCTCAGTTGATCCCCCTTGTTCCCTTTGAGTCACTAGTACAGCTGGGACCGACGATCGGCGTCCTTGGGTCAGTGTTGTTTGTACAAATTGTGCTGGTTTTCTTTCCTTTTCTTTTTCCTTGGCCTCTTTAGATTCCTTAGCTTTAGATGCTCTTGTTCTCCCTGCACCACTCATTACACATCTGTCAGTGTTCAAGGTCAAATTGTCTATTGTTCCATGGGAGAGACAAATTCAATTATAAACAACCGGTAAAGTGGAATTCAAAACAAAAGACAGTTCCCAGGATTTTATAATCCGAAAGCCCTGTAGAGGGAGTGCCACCAAGTTTCAAAGACAAAGAAGGAAGTAGTCCGCCATTAAAGTTCCAGATTTTTTTCGACTCAGTAAGTTCAATAATCCAACAGTCCCTTCAAAAATTCAAAGTTCTCCAAAGCACCTTTTAAAGTTCAGCCAAGTTTCACAAAAGGTGCTTGCAACAATATCACATCCAGACTTTCCTGCTCAAATGTATCAGTTATGCTCCAACAAAGTTTTTACAAAGTTTGCAACTGTTTCCGCAGTTTGACACAGACTCTCTCTCCGGCAGCCCGACGATCTGGCTCTTTAAAAATACAACCCAAAGGAAGGGGGAGGTAGGAGAAAAACCCCCGTTACTCCTTCTTATAATCACAGTCCCTTTCCACCTTCAGTTCAGCAGGAAAAAGAGCAGATTTAATAGCACGAAAAAGTTAGAACTTCCCACAGTCCCGTTTCAAGCGCTTTCCGCTTTTTAAAGTTTTGCTTTGATCTTTCAGCAATGTCGGAAGACGGACTTCCCTTTTCTCGTCTCCCGTTTTCAGCCAGATTTAACAAATTCTTTACCAATTTTAAACCCTTTACTCACGGGTATGTTACTTGCAGTTTGGTGTTGAATTTAGGAAGAAGGATCAGCGCTCATCTGCAACGGCCGCGCGGCTTCACTTCCGCGGAAAGAGCGATGAACTCACAGCACCGCTACCCCTCCTTCACTCCGGGTCTCCTTACGGGGTCCCTTCTGTGTTTTCAGAGCAGCTTCTGGTGCCCGCCGAGTCCCACGGCCACGGGCTCACTCTACCCGTGGTTTATCTTAATGGGTCGTCGCTATGCCGCAGCGAACGACCCTTTTCCGCGGAGCCCCTCTTCAGAGCTCGAAGAGGACCGCCATTACACTTTCGCGCCGCCCCCGGAAGTCCTCCATTTGCAAGCTTTTGGCACCATTTTTGAGTGAATTGCCAAAAGTCAGATTTTTGCTGAAATTGTGACCCCGGGGCTTAGGGTTTTTTCCAAAAACATATTTCCTGCCGGTTAAGTTTTTGAGGGCTTATTTCTTGACCTGTGATAAAAAGCTTTCTGTTTCGAGTGCCAAACGTTTCAGGAGAGCATTTTCAAGCTTTTTGCACCATTTTTGAGTGAATTGCCAAAAGTCAGTTTTTTACTGAAATTGTGACCCCGGGGCTTAGGGATTTTTTCAAAAAAATATTTTCTGCCGGTTAAATTTTTGTGGGCTAATTTCTTGTCCTGCGATAAAAAGCCTTCTGTTTCGAGTGCCAAACCTTTCACGGGATCATTTCCATCCTTTTTGCACCATTTTTGAGTGAATTGCCAAGAGTCAGATTTTTGCTGAAATTGTGACCCCGGGCCTTAGGGATTTTTTCAAAAAAATATTTTCTGCCGGTTATGTTTTTGAGGGCTGATTTCTTGTCCTGTGATAAAAAGCCTTCTGTTTCAATCACCAAACCTTTCAGGAGAGCATTTTCAAGCTTTTGGCAACATTTTGGAGTGAATTGCCAAAAGTCAGATTTTTGCTGAAATTGTGACCCCGGGGCTTAGGGATTTTTTCAAAAAAATATTTTCTGCCGGTTAAGTTTTTGAGGGCTGATTTCTTGTCCTGTGATAAAAAGCCTTCTGTTTCGAGTGCCAAACCTTTCAGGGGATGTTTTTCAACCTTTTTGCACAATTTTTGAGTGAATTGCCAAGAGTCAGATTTTTGCTGAAATTGTGACCCCGGGCCTTAGGGATTTTTTCAAAAAAATATTTTCTGCCGGTTATGTTTTTGAGGGCTGATTTCTTGTCCTGTGATAAAAAGCCTTCTGTTTCAATCACCAAACCTTTCAGGAGAGCATTTTCAAGCTTTTGGCAACATTTTGGAGTGAATTGCCAAAAGTCAGATTTTTGCTGAAATTGTGACCCCGGGGCTTAGGGATTTTTTCAAAAAAATATTTTCTGCCGGTTAAATTTTTGAGGGCTGGTTTCTTGTCCTGTGATAAAAAGCCTTCTGTTTCGAGTGCCAAACCTTTCAGGGGATGTTTTTCAACCTTTTTGCACAATTTTTGAGTGAATTGCCAAAAGTCATATTTTTGCTGAAATTGTGACCCCGGGGCTTAGGGATTTTTTCAAAAAAATATTTTCTGCCGGTTAAGTTTTTGAGGGCTGATTTCTTGTCCTGTGATAAAAAGACTTCTGTTTCGAGTGCCAAACCTTTCATGGGAGCATTTTCAAGCTTTTGGCACCATTTTTGAGTGAATTGCCAAAAGTCAGATTTTTGCTGAAATTGTGACCCCGGGGCTTAGGGATTTTTTTAAAAAAATATTTTCTGCTGGTTAGGTTTTTGAGGGCTGATTTCTTGCCCTGCGATAAAAAGCCTTCTGTTTCTATCACCAAAGCTTTCAGGGGATCATTTTCAACCTTTTTACACCATTTTTGAGTGAATTGCCAAAAGTCAGATTTTTGCTGAAATTGTGACCCCGGGGCTTAGGGATTTTTTCAAAAAAATATTTTCTGCCGGTTAAGTTTTTGAGGGCTGATTTCTTGTCCTGTGATAAAAAGCCTTCTGTTTCGAGTGCCAAAGCTTTCAGGGGAGCATTTGCAAGCTTTTGGCACCATTTTGGAGTGAATTGCCAAAAGTCAGATTTTTGCTGAAATTGTGTCCCCAGGGCTTAGGGATTTTTTCAAAAAAATATTTTCTGCCGGTTAGGTTTTTGAGGGCTGATTTCTTGTCCTGCGATAAAAAGCCTTCTGTTTCTGTCACCAAAGCTTTCAGGGGATCATTTTCAGCCTTTTTACACCATTTTTGAGTGAATTGCCAAAAGTCATATTTTTGCGGAAATTGTGACCCCGGGGCTTAGGGATTTTTTTTAAAAAAATATTTTCTGCCGGTTAGGTTTTTGAGGGCTGATTTCTTGCCCTGCGATAAAAAGCCTTCTGTTTCTATCACCAAAGGTTTCAGGGGATCATTTTCAACCTTTTTACACCATTTTTGAGTGAATTGCCAAAAGTCAGTTTTTTACTGAAATTGTGACCCCGGGGCTTAGGGATTTTTTCAAAAAAATATTTTCTGCCGGTTATGTTTTTGAGGGCTGATTTCTTGTCCTGTGATAAAAAGCCTTCTGTTTCTATCAACAAAGCTTTCAGGGGATCATTTTCAACCTTTTTGCACCATTTTGGAGTGAATTGCCAAAAGTCAGATTTTTGCTGAAATTGTGACCCCGGGGCTTAGGGATTTTTTCAAAAAAATATTTTCTGCCGGTTAAGTTTTTGAGGGCTGATTTCTTGTCCTGTGATAAAAAGCCTTCTGTTTCGAGTGCCAAACCTTTCAGGGGATGTTTTTCAACCTTTTTGCACAATTTTTGAGTGAATTGCCAAAAGTCAGATTTTTGCTGAAATTGTGACCCCGGGGCTTAGGGATTTTTTCAAAAAAATATTTTCTGCCGGTTAAGTTTTTGAGGGCTGATTTCTTGTCCTGTGATAAAAAGCCTTCTGTTTCAATCACCAAACCTTTCAGGAGAGCATTTTCAAGCTTTTGGCAACATTTTGGAGTGAATTGCCAAAAGTCAGATTTTTGCTGAAATTCTGACCCCGAGGCTTAGGGATTTTTTCAAAAAAATATTTCCTGCCGGTTAAGTTTTTGAGGGCTGATTGCTTGTCCTGTGATAAAAAGCCTTCTGTTTCCATCGCCAAACCTTTCAGGAGAGCATTTTCAAGCTTTTGGCACCATTTTGGAGTGAATTGCCAAAAGTCAGTTTTTTCTTGAAATTGTGACCCCGGGGCTTAGGGATTTTTTCAAAAAAATATTTTCTGCCGGTTAAATTTTTGTGGGCTAATTTCTTGTCCTGTGATAAAAAGCCTTCTGTTTCGAGTGCCAAACCTTTCACGGGATCATTTCCATCCTTTTTGCACCATTTTTGAGTGAATTGCCAAAAGTCAGATTTTTGCTGAAATTGTGACCCCGGGCCTTAGGGATTTTTTCAAAAAAATATTTTCTGCCGGTTATGTTTTTGAGGGCTGATTTCTTGTCCTGTGATAAAAAGCCTTCTGTTTCAATCACCAAACCTTTCAGGAGAGCATTTTCAAGCTTTTGGCAACATTTTGGAGTGAATTGCCAAAAGTCAGATTTTTGCTGAAATTGTGACCCCGGGGCTTAGGGATTTTTCCAAAAAATATTTTCTGCCGGTTAAGTTTTTGAGAGCTGATTTCTTGTCCTGTGATAAAAAGCCTTCTGTTTCGAGTGCCAAACCTTTCAGGGGATGTTTTTCAACCTTTTTGCACAATTTTTGAGTGAATTGCCAAAAGTCAGATTTTTGCTGAAATTGTGACCCCGGGGCTTAGGAATTTTTTCAAAAAATAATTTTCTGCCGGTTAGGTTTTTGAGGGCTGATTTCTTGTCCTGCGATAAAAAGCCTTCTGTTTCTATCCCCAAAGCTTTCAGGGGATCATTTTCAACCTTTTTACACCATTTTTGAGTGAATTGCCAAAAGTCATATTTTTGCTGAAATTGTGACCCCGGGGCTTAGGGATTTTTTCAAAAAAATATTTTCTGCCGGTTAAGTTTTTGAGGGCTGATTTCTTGTCCTGTGATAAAAAGACTTCTGTTTCGAGTGCCAAACCTTTCATTGGAGCATTTTCAAGCTTTTGGCACCATTTTTGAGTGAATTGCCAAAAGTCAGATTTTTGCTGAAATTGTGACCCCGGGGCTTAGGGATTTTTTCAAAAAAATATTTTCTGCCGGTTAGGTTTTTGAGGGCTGATTTCTTGTCCTGCGATAAAGAGCCTTCTGTTTCTGTCACCAAAGCTTTCAGGGGATCATTTTCAGCCTTTTTACACCATTTTTGAGTGAATTGCCAAAAGTCATATTTTTGCTGAAATTGTGACCCCGGGGCTTAGGGATTTTTTTAAAAAAATATTTTCTGCCGGTTACGTTTTTGAGGGCTGATTTCTTGCCCTGCGATAAAAAGCCTTCTGTTTCTATCACCAAAGCTTTCAGGGGATCATTTTCAACCTTTTTACACCATTTTTGAGTGAATTGCCAAAAGTCAGATTTTTGCTGAAATTGTAACCCCGGGGCTTAGGGATTTTTTCAAAAAAATATTTTCTGCCGGTTAAGTTTTTGAGGGCTGATTTCTTGTCCTGTGATAAAAAGCCTTCTGTTTCGAGTGCCAAAGCTTTCAGGGGAGCATTTGCAAGCTTTTGGCACCATTTTGGAGTGAATTGCCAAAAGTCAGATTTTTGCTGAAATTGTGTCCCCAGGGCTTAGGGATTTTTTCAAAAAAATATTTTCTGCCGGTTAGGTTTTTGAGGGCTGATTTCTTGTCCTGCGATAAAAAGCCTTCTGTTTCTGTCACCAAAGCTTTCAGGGGATCATTTTCAGCCTTTTTACACCATTTTTGAGTGAATTGCCAAAAGTAATATTTTTGCTGAAATTGTGACCCCGGGGCTTAGGGATTTTTTTAAAAAAATATTTTCTGCCGGTTACGTTTTTGAGGGCTGATTTCTTGCCCTGCGATAAAAAGCCTTCTGTTTCTATCACCAAAGCTTTCAGGGGATCATTTTCAACCTTTTTACACCATTTTTGAGTGAATTGCCAAAAGTCAGATTTTTGCTGAAATTGTGACCCCGGGGCTTAGGGATTTTTTCAAAAAAATATTTTCTGCCGGTTAAGTTTTTGAGGGCTGATTTCTTGTCCTGTGATAAAAAGCCTTCTGTTTCGAGTGCCAAACCTTTCAGGGGATGTTTTTCAACCTTTTTGCACAATTTTTGAGTGAATTGCCAAAAGTCAGATTTTTGCTGAAATTGTGACCCCGGGGCTTAGGGATTTTTTCAAAAAAATATTTTCTGCCGGTTAAGTTTTTGAGGGCTGATTTCTTGTCCTGTGATAAAAAGCCTTCTGTTTCAATCACCAAACCTTTCAGGAGAGCATTTTCAAGGTTTTGGCAACATTTTGGAGTGAATTGCCAAAAGTCAGATTTTTGCTGAAATTCTGACCCCGAGGCTTAGGGATTTTTTCAAAAAAATATTTCCTGCCGGTTAAGTTTTTGAGGGCTGATTGCTTGTCCTGTGATAAAAAGCCTTCTGTTTCCATCGCCAAACCTTTCAGGAGAGCATTTTCAAGCTTTTGGCACCATTTTGGAGTGAATTGCCAAAAGTCAGTTTTTTCTTGAAATTGTGACCCCGGGGCTTAGGGATTTTTTCAAAAAAATATTTTCTGCCGGTTAAATTTTTGTGGGCTAATTTCTTGTCCTGTGATAAAAAGCCTTCTGTTTCGAGTGCCAAACCTTTCACGGGATCATTTCCATCCTTTTTGCACCATTTTTGAGTGAATTGCCAAAAGTCAGATTTTTGCTGAAATTGTGACCCCGGGCCTTAGGGATTTTTTCAAAAAAATATTTTCTGCCGGTTATGTTTTTGAGGGCTGATTTCTTGTCCTGTGATAAAAAGCCTTCTGTTTCAATCACCAAACCTTTCAGGAGAGCATTTTCAAGCTTTTGGCAACATTTTGGAGTGAATTGCCAAAAGTCAGATTTTTGCTGAAATTGTGACCCCGGGGCTTAGGGATTTTTCCAAAAAATATTTTCTGCCGGTTAAGTTTTTGAGAGCTGATTTCTTGTCCTGTGATAAAAAGCCTTCTGTTTCGAGTGCCAAACCTTTCAGGGGATGTTTTTCAACCTTTTTGCACAATTTTTGAGTGAATTGCCAAAAGTCAGATTTTTGCTGAAATTGTGACCCCGGGGCTTAGGGATTTTTCCAAAAAATATTTTCTGCCGGTTAAGTTTTTGAGGGCTGATTTCTTGTCCTGTGATAAAAAGACTTCTGTTTCGAGTGCCAAACCTTTCATTGGAGCATTTTCAAGCTTTTGGCACCATTTTTGAGTGAATTGCCAAAAGTCAGATTTTTGCTGAAATTGTGACCCCGGGGCTTAGGGATTTTTTCAAAAAAATATTTTCTGCCGGTTAGGTTTTTGAGGGCTGATTTCTTGTCCTGCGATAAAGAGCCTTCTGTTTCTGTCACCAAAGCTTTCAGGGGAGCATTTGCAAGCTTTTGGCACCATTTTGGAGTGAATTGCCAAAAGTCAGATTTTTGCTGAAATTGTGTCCCCAGGGCTTAGGGATTTTTTTAAAAAAATATTTTCTGCCGGTTACGTTTTTGAGGGCTGATTTCTTGCCCTGCGATAAAAAGCCTTCTGTTTCTATCACCAAAGCTTTCAGGGGATCATTTTCAACCTTTTTACACCATTTTTGAGTGAATTGCCAAAAGTCAGATTTTTGCTGAAATTGTAACCCCGGGGCTTAGGGATTTTTTCAAAAAAATATTTTCTGCCGGTTAAGTTTTTGAGGGCTGATTTCTTGTCCTGTGATAAAAAGCCTTCTGTTTCGAGTGCCAAAGCTTTCAGGGGAGCATTTGCAAGCTTTTGGCACCATTTTGGAGTGAATTGCCAAAAGTCAGATTTTTGCTGAAATTGTGTCCCCAGGGCTTAGGGATTTTTTCAAAAAAATATTTTCTGCCGGTTAGGTTTTTGAGGGCTGATTTCTTGTCCTGCGATAAAAAGCCTTCTGTTTCTGTCACCAAAGCTTTCAGGGGATCATTTTCAGCCTTTTTACACCATTTTTGAGTGAATTGCCAAAAGTAATATTTTTGCTGAAATTGTGACGACCGGGGCTTAGGGATTTTTTTAAAAAAATATTTTCTGCCGGTTAGGTTTTTGAGGGCTGATTTCTTGCCCTGCGATAAAAAGCCTTCTGTTTCTATCACCAAAGCTTTCAGGGGATCATTTTCAACCTTTTTACACCATTTTTGAGTGAATTGCCAAAAGTCAGATTTTTGCTGAAATTGTGACCCCGGGGCTTAGGGATTTTTTCAAAAAAATATTTTCTGCCGGTTAAGTTTTTGAGGGCTGATTTCTTGTCCTGTGATAAAAAGCCTTCTGTTTCGAGTGCCAAAGCTTTCAGGGGAGCATTTGCAAGCTTTTGGCACCATTTTGGAGTGAATTGCCAAAAGTCAGATTTTTGCTGAAATTGTGTCCCCAGGGCTTAGGGATTTTTTCAAAAAAATATTTTCTGCCGGTTAGGTTTTTGAGGGCTGATTTCTTGTCCTGCGATAAAAAGCCTTCTGTTTCTGTCACCAAAGCTTTCAGGGGATCATTTTCAGCCTTTTTACACCATTTTTGAGTGAATTGCCAAAAGTCATATTTTTGCTGAAATTGTGACCCCGGGGCTTAGGGATTTTTTTTAAAAAATATTTTCTGCCGGTTAGGTTTTTGAGGGCTGATTTCTTGCCCTGCGATAAAAAGCCTTCTGTTTCTATCACCAAAGCTTTCAGGGGATCATTTTCAACCTTTTTACACCATTTTTGAGTGAATTGCCAAAAGTCAGATTTTTGCTGAAATTGTGACCCCGGGGCTTAGGGATTTTTTCAAAAAAATATTTTCTGCCGGTTAAGTTTTTGAGGGCTGATTTCTTGTCCTGTGATAAAAAGCCTTCTGTTTCGAGTGCCAAAGCTTTCAGGGGAGCATTTGCAAGCTTTTGGCACCATTTTGGAGTGAATTGCCAAAAGTCAGATTTTTGCTGAAATTGTGTCCCCAGGGCTTAGGGATTTTTTCAAAAAAATATTTTCTGCCGGTTAAGTTTTTGAGGGCTGATTTCTTGTCCTGTGATAAAAAGCCTTCTGTTTCCATCGCCAAACCTTTCAGGAGAGAATTTTCAAGCTTTTGGCACCATTTTTGAGTGAATTGCCAAAAGTCATATTTTTGCTGAAATTGTGACCCCGGGGCTTAGGGATTTTTTCAAAAAAATATTTTCTGCCGGTTAAGTTTTTGAGGGCTGATTTCTTGTCCTGCGATAAAAAGCCTTCTGTTTCCATCGCCAAACCTTTCAGGAGAGCATTTTCAAGCTTCTTGTACCATTTTTGAGTGAATTGCCAAAAAGTCAGATTTTTGCTGAAATTGTGACCCCGGGGCTTAGGGATTTTTTCAAAAAAATATTTTCTGCCGGTTAAGTTTTTGAGGGCTGATTTCTTGTCCTGTGATAAAAAGCCTTCTGTTTCTATCACCAAAGCTTTCAGGGGATCATTTTCAAGCTTCTTGCACCATTTTTGAGTGAATTGCCAAAAGTCAGATTTTTGCTGAAATTGTGACCCCGGGGCTTAGGGATTTTTTCAAAAAAAATATTTTCTGCCGGTTAAGTTTTTGAGGGCTGATTTCTTGTCCTGTGATAAAAAGCCTTCTGTTTCGAGTGCCAAACCTTTCACGGGATCATTTCCATCCTTTTTGCACCATTTTTGAGTGAATTGCCAAAAGTCATATTTTTGCTGAAATTTTGACCCCGGGGCTTAGGGATTTTTTCAAAAAAATATTTTCTGCCGGTTAAGTTTTTGAGGGCTGATTTCTTGTCCTGTGATAAAAAGCCTTCTGTTTCCATCGCCAAACCTTTCAGGAGAGCATTTTCAACCTTTTTGCACAATTTTTGAGTGAATTGCCAAAAGTCAGATTTTTGCTGAAATTGTGACCCCGGGGCTTAGGGATTTTTCCAAAAAAATATTTCCTGCCGGTTAAGTTTTTGAGGGCTGATTGCTTGTCCTGTGATAAAAAGCCTTCTGTTTCCATCGCCAAACCTTTCAGGAGAGCATTTTCAAGCTTTTGGCACCATTTTTGAGTGAATTGCCAAAAGTCAGATTTTTCCTGAAATTGTGACCCCGGGGCTTAGGGATTTTTTCAAAAAAATATTTTCTGCCGGTTAGGTTTTTGAGGGCTGATTTCTTGTCCTGCGATAAAAAGCCTTCTGTTTCTATCACCAAAGCTTTCAGGGGATCATTTTCAACCTTTTTACACCATTTTTGAGTGAATTGCCAAAAGTCATATTTTTGCTGAAATTGTGACCCCGGGGCTTAGGGATTTTTTCAAAAAAATATTCACAATTTCAGCAAAAATCTGACTTTTGGCAATTCACTCCAAAATGGTGCAAAAAGGTTGAAAATGATCCCCTGAAAGCTTTGTTGATAGAAACAGAAGGCTTTTTATCACAGGACAAGAAATCAGCCCTCAAAAACCTAACCGGCAGAAAATTATTTTTTGAAAAAATCCCTAAGCCCCGGGGTCACAATTTCAGGAAAAATCTTACTTTTGGCAATTCACTCCAAAATGGTGCCAAAAGGTTGAAAATGCTCTCCTGAAAGGTTTGGCGATGGAAACAGAAGGCTTTTTATCACAGGACAAGCAATCAGCCCTCAAAAACTTAACCGGCAGGAAATATTTTTTTGAAAAAATCCCTAAGCCCCGGGGTCACAATAACAGCAAATATCTGACTTTTGGCAATTCACTCCAAAATGTTGCCAAAAGCTTGAAAATGCTCTCCTGAAAGGTTTGGCGATTGAAACAGAAGGCTTTTTATCACAGGACAAGAAATCAGCCCTCAAAAACTTAACCGGCAGAAAATATTTTGTTGAAAAAATCCCTAAGCCCCGGGGTCACAATTTCAGCAAAAATCTGACTTTTGGCAATTCACTCAAAAATGGTGCAAAAAGGATGGAAATGATCCCGTGAAAGGTTTGGCACTCGAAACAGAAGGCTTTTTATCGCAGGACAAGAAATCAGCCCTCAAAAACTTAACCGGCAGAAAATATTTTTTTGAAAAAATCCCTAAGCCCCGGGGTCACAATTTCAGCAAAAATCTGACTTTTGGCAATTCACTCAAAAATGGTGTAAAAAGGCTGAAAATGATCCCCTGAAAGGTTTGGCGATGGAAACAGAAGGCTTTTTATCACAGGACAAGAAATCAGACCTCAAAAACTTAACCTGCGGAAAATATTTTTTTGAAAAAATCCCTAAGCCCCGGGGTCACAATTTCAGCAAAAATCTGACTTTTGGCAATTCACTCAAAAATGGTGTAAAAAGGTTGAAAATGATCCCCTGAAACCTTTGGTGATAGAAACAGAAGGCTTTTTATCGCAGGGCAAGAAATCAGCCCTCAAAAACCTAACTGGCAGAAAATATTTTTTTAAAAAAATCCCTAAGCCCCGGGGTCACAATTTCAGCAAAAATATGACTTTTGGCAATTCACTCAAAAATGGTGTAAAAAGGCTGAAAATGATCCCCTGAAAGCTTTGGTGACAGAAACAGAAGGCTTTTTATCGCAGGACAAGAAATCAGCCCTCAAAAACCTAACCGGCAGAAAATATTTTTTTGAAAAAATCCCTAAGCCCTGGGGACACAATTTCAGCAAAAATCTGACTTTTGGCAATTCACTCCAAAATGGTGCCAAAAGCTTGCAAATGCTCCCCTGAAAGCTTTGGCACTCGAAACAGAAGGCTTTTTATCACAGGACAAGAAATCAGCCCTCAAAAACTTAACCGGCAGAAAATATTTTTTTGAAAAAATCCCTAAGCCCCGGGGTCACAATTTCAGCAAAAATCTGACTTTTGGCAATTCACTCAAAAATGGTGTAAAAAGGTTGAAAATGATCCCCTGAAAGCTTTGGTGATAGAAACAGAAGGCTTTTTATCGCAGGGCAAGAAATCAGCCCTCAAAAACCTAACCGGCAGAAAATATTTTTTTAAAAAAATCCCTAAGCCCCGGGGTCACAATTTCAGCAAAAATCTGACTTTTGGCAATTCACTCAAAAATGGTGCCAAAAGCTTGAAAATGCTCCCATGAAAGGTTTGGCACTCGAAACAGAAGTCTTTTTATCACAGGACAAGAAATCAGCCCTCAAAAACTTAACCGGCAGAAAATATTTTTTTGAAAAAATCCCTAAGCCCCGGGGTCACAATTTCAGCAAAAATATGACTTTTGGCAATTCACTCAAAAATGGTGTAAAAAGGTTGAAAATGATCCCCTGAAAGCTTTGGGGATAGAAACAGAAGGCTTTTTATCGCAGGACAAGAAATCAGCCCTCAAAAACCTAACCGGCAGAAAATTATTTTTTGAAAAAATTCCTAAGCCCCGGGGTCACAATTTCAGCAAAAATCTGACTTTTGGCAATTCACTCAAAAATTGTGCAAAAAGGTTGAAAAACATCCCCTGAAAGGTTTGGCACTCGAAACAGAAGGCTTTTTATCACAGGACAAGAAACCAGCCCTCAAAAATTTAACCGGCAGAAAATATTTTTTTGAAAAAATCCCTAAGCCCCGGGGTCACAATTTCAGCAAAAATCTGACTTTTGGCAATTCACTCAAAAATGGTGCAAAAAGGTTGAAAATGCTCTCCTGAAAGGTTTGGCACTCGAAACAGAAGGCTTTTTATCACAGGACAAGAAATCAGCCCTCAAAAACTTAACCGGCAGAAAATATTTTTTTGAAAAAATCCCTAAGCCCCGGGGTCACAATTTCAGCAAAAATCTGACTTTTGGCAATTCAAAATGTTGCCAAAAGCTTGAAAATGCTCTCCTGAAAGGTTTGGTGATTGAAACAGAAGGCTTTTTATCACAGGACAAGAAATCAGCCCTCAAAAACATAACCGGCAGAAAATATTTTTTTGAAAAAATCCCTAAGGCCCGGGGTCACAATTTCAGCAAAAATCTGACTTTTGGCAATTCACTCAAAAATGGTGCAAAAAGGATGGAAATGATCCCGTGAAAGGTTTGGCACTCGAAACAGAAGGCTTTTTATCGCAGGACAAGAAATTAGCCCACAAAAATTTAACCGGCAGAAAATATTTTTTTGAAAAAATCCCTAAGCCCCGGGGTCACAATTTCAGTAAAAAACTGACTTTTGGCAATTCACTCAAAAATGGTGCAAAAAGCTTGAAAATGCTCTCCTGAAACGTTTGGCACTCGAAACAGAAAGCTTTTTATCACAGGTCAAGAAATAAGCCCTCAAAAACTTAACCGGCAGGAAATATGTTTTTGGAAAAAACCCTAAGCCCCGGGGTCACAATTTCAGCAAAAATCTGACTTTTGGCAATTCACTCAAAAATGGTGCCAAAAGCTTGCAAATGGAGGACTTCCGGGGGCGGCGCGAAACTGTAATGGCGGTCCTCTTCGAGCTCTGAAGAGGGGCTCCGCGGAAAAGGGTCGTTCGCTGCGGCATAGCGACGACCCATTAAGATAAACCACGGGTAGAGTGAGCCCGTGGCCGTGGGACTCGGCGGGCACCAGAAGCTGCTCTGAAAACACAGAAGGGACCCCGTAAGGAGACCCGGAGTGAAGGAGGGGTAGCGGTGCTGTGAGTTCATCGCTCTTTCCGCGGAAGTGAAGCCGCGCGGCCGTTGCAGATGAGCGCTGATCCTTCTTCCTAAATTCAACACCAAACTGCAAGTAACATACCCGTGAGTAAAGGGTTTAAAATTGGTAAAGAATTTGTTAAATCTGGCTGAAAACGGGAGACGAGAAAAGGGAAGTCCGTCTTCCGACATTGCTGAAAGATCAAAGCAAAACTTTAAAAAGCGGAAAGCGCTTGAAACGGGACTGTGGGAAGTTCTAACTTTTTCGTGCTATTAAATCTGCTCTTTTTCCTGCTGAACTGAAGGTGGAAAGGGACTGTGATTATAAGAAGGAGTAACGGGGGTTTTTCTCCTACCTCCCCCTTCCTTTGGGTTGTATTTTTAAAGAGCCAGATCGTCGGGCTGCCGGAGAGAGAGTCTGTGTCAAACTGCGGAAACAGTTGCAAACTTTGTAAAAACTTTGTTGGAGCATAACTGATACATTTGAGCAGGAAAGTCTGGATGTGATATTGTTGCAAGCACCTTTTGTGAAACTTGGCTGAACTTTAAAAGGTGCTTTGGAGAACTTTGAATTTTTGAAGGGACTGTTGGATTATTGAACTTACTGAGTCGAAAAAAATCTGGAACTTTAATGGCGGACTACTTCCTTCTTTGTCTTTGAAACTTGGTGGCACTCCCTCTACAGGGCTTTCGGATTATAAAATCCTGGGAACTGTCTTTTGTTTTGAATTCCACTTTACCGGTTGTTTATAATTGAATTTGTCTCTCCCATGGAACAATAGACAATTTGACCTTGAACACTGACAGATGTGTAATGAGTGGTGCAGGGAGAACAAGAGCATCTAAAGCTAAGGAATCTAAAGAGGCCAAGGAAAAAGAAAAGGAAAGAAAACCAGCACAATTTGTACAAACAACACTGACCCAAGGACGCCGATCGTCGGTCCCAGCTGTACTGGTGACTCAAAGGGAACAAGGGGGATCAACTGAGAAGTCCACTGAGGAAGAGATGGCAGCAGGTGGGTCAGATATATTATTTAAACAAATATTGGAGCAATTATCAAGTTTAAACCAGAAGGTGGACGACCAGTCTTTGAAGATAGATAAAGCAACTTCCTCGATTCAAAAATTGACTGATCAAGTTTCCCAGCACACGCAAGCTATAGAGAATTTGCAAGGAGCAACAGCGGAAAATCGGGAATTAGCTGGAGAAGCAATCCAGAAAGTGGGAGCTCTACAAAAAGAAGTGGAAGAAATAAAAGGAGAAGTTAAGCCCCTGCACAAACAGGTGGGTGAACAACAAGTTTATCTGTCAATGGTGGAACTGAAAAATTGCGAGAGTAACATCAAATTGAGAGGTATCCCGGAACTCGAGCAAGGAGATTTGATTGGTTACTTAACACAGGAATTCTCGAAGTTCTGGGGTTTAAAGGAAGATACAGACTTCAGGATTGTTTCGGCATATAGACTGGGAAGATTGGTAAGGAAAGACAGATCCAGAGACTGTTTGATAATTTTAAGATCAAAGGAAGAGAGGGACAAGATCCTAGGTCTCCATTTTAAAAAAGCAATTGAAATACAAGACAAAAGGGTGGAAATTTATAGAGATATCCCGAGACAGCTGTTGGACCTTAGAGCCACCTACTCAGAACTAGCAAAATTGCTGAGACACAACGCCATTCCCTATAGGTGGGAGTTTCCACAAGGATTATCCTTTACCTATAAAGAAAGGAAGGTTAAAATCAGAACACCTGAAGATAACCAAAAGTTCCTTCACGACCACGGAGAAGATCTCCAAAAAGGAGTGGGTTGGCTTCCAGCCGTACCAGCACCAATACTGCCTGGAGGCGGGCCTACGCCTGCACCCTCGGGATCTGAGCAAAAGGAAGGCACCCCATCTTAAGAACGTTTTAAATAGAACAGGATGTCTCTGCAGCTACTTAGCTGGAACATAAATGGCGGGAATTCTCCGGAAAAAAGAAGGAGGATATTTCATATTTTGAAAAAAGAACAATTGGATGTAATATGCCTTCAAGAAACACATGTGACTAGGCTCCACAGGAAAGTATTAATTAATAAAAGACTTGGCCAAGAATTTATCTCATCAGACAAAGTCAAAAAAAGAGGCGTTGTAATTTATGCAAAGGAGAACCTGTCACCAAAATTCTTATTTAAAGATGATCATGGAAGAATTCTCGCAATTGAAATCCAAACACAAGGGGAAAAGATTTTGATACTAGGAGTTTATGCGCCAAATGATGGAAAATCAGAATTTTATAAGAAGCTGCATGAGACAATGATGGACCACTTGGACTATGCTAATATTATTGTGATGGGAGATATGAATGGGGTGGTGTCTACAAATATGGACAAATCTCAAAATCAAAACTTAACAACAGACGGCAGACTTCCTAAAACCTTTTTTGAAATGACAGACAATATGGACTTGATTGACATTTGGAGGACAAGGAACCCCTTGGGTAAGGAAGGAACCTTCTTTTCTGAGGCCCACTTGTCATGGACACGAATTGACCAAATTTGGATATCTAGAGGGCTGGCCCCGAAAACGAGAAAGGTGGAAATCTGCCCAAAAACCTGCTCCGACCATAATGCCTTAAAAATGGAATTGAGACTTTTCCCAACTGGATCCTTCAGATGGAGAATGAATGACACCTTGCTAAGAGATCAAGAGATTGTTAAGAAGGCCCAAAAAACGCTGTTTCGAGTGCCAAACCTTTCAGGAGAGCATTTTCAACCTTTTTGCACCATTTTTGAGTGAATTGCCAAAAGTCAGATTTTTGCTGAAATTGTGACCCCGGGGCTTAGGGATTTTTTCAAAAAAATATTTTCTGCCGGTTAAATTTTTGAGGGCTGGTTTCTTGTCCTGTGATAAAAAGCCTTCTGTTTCGAGTGCCAAACCTTTCAGGGGATGTTTTTCAACCTTTTTGCACAATTTTTGAGTGAATTGCCAAAAGTCAGATTTTTGCTGAAATTGTGACCCCGGGGCTTAGGAATTTTTTCAAAAAATAATTTTCTGCCGGTTAGGTTTTTGAGGGCTGATTTCTTGTCCTGCGATAAAAAGCCTTCTGTTTCTATCCCCAAAGCTTTCAGGGGATCATTTTCAACCTTTTTACACCATTTTTGAGTGAATTGCCAAAAGTCATATTTTTGCTGAAATTGTGACCCCGGGGCTTAGGGATTTTTTCAAAAAAATATTTTCTGCCGGTTAAGTTTTTGAGGGCTGATTTCTTGTCCTGTGATAAAAAGACTTCTGTTTCGAGTGCCAAACCTTTCATGGGAGCATTTTCAAGCTTTTGGCACCATTTTTGAGTGAATTGCCAAAAGTCAGATTTTTGCTGAAATTGTGACCCCGGGGCTTAGGGATTTTTTCAAAAAAATATTTTCTGCCGGTTAGGTTTTTGAGGGCTGATTTCTTGTCCTGCGATAAAGAGCCTTCTGTTTCTGTCACCAAAGCTTTCAGGGGATCATTTTCAGCCTTTTTACACCATTTTTGAGTGAATTGCCAAAAGTCATATTTTTGCTGAAATTGTGACCCCGGGGCTTAGGGATTTTTTTAAAAAAATATTTTCTGCCGGTTACGTTTTTGAGGGCTGATTTCTTGCCCTGCGATAAAAAGCCTTCTGTTTCTATCACCAAAGCTTTCAGGGGATCATTTTCAACCTTTTTACACCATTTTTGAGTGAATTGCCAAAAGTCAGATTTTTGCTGAAATTGTGACCCCGGGGCTTAGGGATTTTTTCAAAAAAATATTTTCTGCCGGTTAAGTTTTTGAGGGCTGATTTCTTGTCCTGTGATAAAAAGCCTTCTGTTTCGAGTGCCAAAGCTTTCAGGGGAGCATTTGCAAGCTTTTGGCACCATTTTGGAGTGAATTGCCAAAAGTCAGATTTTTGCTGAAATTGTGTCCCCAGGGCTTAGGGATTTTTTCAAAAAAATATTTTCTGCCGGTTAGGTTTTTGAGGGCTGATTTCTTGTCCTGCGATAAAAAGCCTTCTGTTTCTGTCACCAAAGCTTTCAGGGGATCATTTTCAGCCTTTTTACACCATTTTTGAGTGAATTGCCAAAAGTAATATTTTTGCTGAAATTGTGACGACCGGGGCTTAGGGATTTTTTTAAAAAAATATTTTCTGCCGGTTAGGTTTTTGAGGGCTGATTTCTTGCCCTGCGATAAAAAGCCTTCTGTTTCTATCACCAAAGCTTTCAGGGGATCATTTTCAACCTTTTTACACCATTTTTGAGTGAATTGCCAAAAGTCAGATTTTTGCTGAAATTGTGACCCCGGGGCTTAGGGATTTTTTCAAAAAAATATTTTCTGCCGGTTAAGTTTTTGAGGGCTGATTTCTTGTCCTGTGATAAAAAGCCTTCTGTTTCGAGTGCCAAAGCTTTCAGGGGAGCATTTGCAAGCTTTTGGCACCATTTTGGAGTGAATTGCCAAAAGTCAGATTTTTGCTGAAATTGTGTCCCCAGGGCTTAGGGATTTTTTCAAAAAAATATTTTCTGCCGGTTAGGTTTTTGAGGGCTGATTTCTTGTCCTGCGATAAAAAGCCTTCTGTTTCTGTCACCAAAGCTTTCAGGGGATCATTTTCAGCCTTTTTACACCATTTTTGAGTGAATTGCCAAAAGTCATATTTTTGCTGAAATTGTGACCCCGGGGCTTAGGGATTTTTTTAAAAAAATATTTTCTGCCGGTTAGGTTTTTGAGGGCTGATTTCTTGCCCTGCGATAAAAAGCCTTCTGTTTCTATCACCAAAGCTTTCAGGGGATCATTTTCAACCTTTTTACACCATTTTTGAGTGAATTGCCAAAAGTCAGATTTTTGCTGAAATTGTGACCCCGGGGCTTAGGGATTTTTTCAAAAAAATATTTTCTGCCGGTTAAGTTTTTGAGGGCTGATTTCTTGTCCTGTGATAAAAAGCCTTCTGTTTCGAGTGCCAAAGCTTTCAGGGGAGCATTTGCAAGCTTTTGGCACCATTTTGGAGTGAATTGCCAAAAGTCAGATTTTTGCTGAAATTGTGTCCCCAGGGCTTAGGGATTTTTTCAAAAAAATATTTTCTGCCGGTTAGGTTTTTGAGGGCTGATTTCTTGTCCTGCGATAAAAAGCCTTCTGTTTCTGTCACCAAAGCTTTCAGGGGATCATTTTCAGCCTTTTTACACCATTTTTGAGTGAATTGCCAAAAGTCATATTTTTGCTGAAATTGTGACCCCGGGGCTTAGGGATTTTTTTAAAAAAATATTTTCTGCCGGTTAGGTTTTTGAGGGCTGATTTCTTGCCCTGCGATAAAAAGCCTTCTGTTTCTATCACCAAAGCTTTCAGGGGATCATTTTCAACCTTTTTACACCATTTTTGAGTGAATTGCCAAAAGTCAGATTTTTGCTGAAATTGTGACCCCGGGGCTTAGGGATTTTTTCAAAAAAATATTTTCTGCCGGTTAAGTTTTTGAGGGCTGATTTCTTGTCCTGTGATAAAAAGCCTTCTGTTTCGAGTGCCAAAGCTTTCAGGGGAGCATTTGCAAGCTTTTGGCACCATTTTGGAGTGAATTGCCAAAAGTCAGATTTTTGCTGAAATTGTGTCCCCAGGGCTTAGGGATTTTTTCAAAAAAATATTTTCTGCCGGTTAAGTTTTTGAGGGCTGATTTCTTGTCCTGTGATAAAAAGCCTTCTGTTTCCATCGCCAAACCTTTCAGGAGAGAATTTTCAAGCTTTTGGCACCATTTTTGAGTGAATTGCCAAAAGTCATATTTTTGCTGAAATTGTGACCCCGGGGCTTAGGGATTTTTTCAAAAAAATATTTTCTGCCGGTTAAGTTTTTGAGGGCTGATTTCTTGTCCTGTGATAAAAAGCCTTCTGTTTCCATCGCCAAAGCTTTCAGGGGATCATTTTCAAGCTTCTTGCACCATTTTTGAGTGAATTGCCAAAAGTCAGATTTTTGCTGAAATTGTGACCCCGGGGCTTAGGGATTTTTTCAAAAAAAATATTTTCTGCCGGTTAAGTTTTTGAGGGCTGATTTCTTGTCCTGTGATAAAAAGCCTTCTGTTTCGAGTGCCAAACCTTTCACGGGATCATTTCCATCCTTTTTGCACCATTTTTGAGTGAATTGCCAAAAGTCATATTTTTGCTGAAATTTTGACCCCGGGGCTTAGGGATTTTTTCAAAAAAATATTTTCTGCCGGTTAAGTTTTTGAGGGCTGATTTCTTGTCCTGTGATAAAAAGCCTTCTGTTTCCATCGCCAAACCTTTCAGGAGAGCATTTTCAACCTTTTTGCACCATTTTTGAGTGAATTGCCAAAAGTCAGATTTTTGCTGAAATTGTGACCCCGGGGCTTAGGGATTTTTCCAAAAAAATATTTCCTGCCGGTTAAGTTTTTGAGGGCTGATTGCTTGTCCTGTGATAAAAAGCCTTCTGTTTCCATCGCCAAACCTTTCAGGAGAGCATTTTAAAGCTTTTGGCACCATTTTTGAGTGAATTGCCAAAAGTCAGATTTTTCCTGAAATTGTGACCCCGGGGCTTAGGGATTTTTTCAAAAAAATATTTTCTGCCGGTTAGGTTTTTGAGGGCTGATTTCTTGTCCTGCGATAAAAAGCCTTCTGTTTCTATCACCAAAGCTTTCAGGGGATCATTTTCAACCTTTTTACACCATTTTTGAGTGAATTGCCAAAAGTCATATTTTTGCTGAAATTGTGACCCCGGGGCTTAGGGATTTTTTCAAAAAAATATTTCCTGCCGGGTAAGTTTTTGAGGGCTGATTTCTTGTCCTGTGATAAAAAGCCTTCTGTTTCGAGTGCCAAACCTTTCAGGGGATGTTTTTCAACCTTTTTGCACCATTTTTGAGTGAATTGCCAAAAGTCAGATTTTTGCTGAAATTCTGACCCCGGGGCTTAGGGATTTTTTCAAAAAAATATTTCCTGCCGGGTAAGTTTTTGAGGGCTTATTTCTTGACCTGTGATAAAAAGCTTTCTGTTTCGAGTGCCAAACCTTTCAGGAGAGCATTTTCAAGCTTTTTGCACCATTTTTGAGTGAATTGCCAAAAGTCAGATCTTTGCTGAAATTGTGACCCCGGGGCTTAGGGATTTTTCCAAAAACATATTTCCTGCCGGGTAAGTTTTTGAGGGCTTATTTCTTGACCTGTGATAAAAAGCTTTCTGTTTCGAGTGCCAAACGTTTCAGGAGAGCATTTTCAAGCTTTTTGCACCATTTTTGAGTGAATTGCGAAAAGTCAGATTTTTGCTGAAATTGTGACCCCGGGGCTTAGGGATTTTTTCAAAAAAATATTTTCTGCCGGTTAAGTTTTTGAGGTCTGATTTCTTGTCCTGTGATAAAAAGCCTTCTGTTTCAATCACCAAACCTTTCAGGAGAGCATTTTCAACCTTTTGGCAACATTTTGCAGTGAATTGCCAAAAGTCAGATTTTTGCTGAAATTGTGACCCCGGGGCTTAGGGATTTTTTCAAAAAAATATTTCCTGCCGGTTAAGTTTTTGAGGGCTGATTGCTTGTCCTGTGATAAAAAGCCTTCTGTTTCCATCGCCAAACCTTTCAGGAGAGCATTTTCAACCTTTTGGCACCATTTTGGAGTGAATTGCCAAAAGTAAGATTTTTCCTGAAATTGTGACCACGGGGCTTAGGGATTTTTTCAAAAAATAATTTTCTGCCGGTTAGGTTTTTGAGGGCTGATTTCTTGTCCTGCGATAAAAAGCCTTCTGTTTCTGTCACCAAAGCTTTCAGGGGATCATTTTCAGCCTTTTTACACCATTTTTGAGTGAATTGCCAAAAGTAATATTTTTGCTGAAATTGTGACCCCGGGGCTTAGGGATTTTTTTAAAAAAATATTTTCTGCCGGTTACGTTTTTGAGGGCTGATTTCTTGCCCTGCGATAAAAAGCCTTCTGTTTCTATCACCAAAGCTTTCAGGGGATCATTTTCAACCTTTTTACACCATTTTTGAGTGAATTGCCAAAAGTCAGATTTTTGCTGAAATTGTGACCCCGGGGCTTAGGGATTTTTTCAAAAAAATATTTTCTGCCGGTTAAGTTTTTGAGGGCTGATTTCTTGTCCTGTGATAAAAAGCCTTCTGTTTCGAGTGCCAAAGCTTTCAGGGGAGCATTTGCAAGCTTTTGGCACCATTTTGGAGTGAATTGCCAAAAGTCAGATTTTTGCTGAAATTGTGTCCCCAGGGCTTAGGGATTTTTTCAAAAAAATATTTTCTGCCGGTTAGGTTTTTGAGGGCTGATTTCTTGTCCTGCGATAAAAAGCCTTCTGTTTCTGTCACCAAAGCTTTCAGGGGATCATTTTCAGCCTTTTTACACCATTTTTGAGTGAATTGCCAAAAGTCATATTTTTGCTGAAATTGTGACCCCGGGGCTTAGGGATTTTTTTAAAAAAATATTTTCTGCCGGTTAGGTTTTTGAGGGCTGATTTCTTGCCCTGCGATAAAAAGCCTTCTGTTTCTATCACCAAAGCTTTCAGGGGATCATTTTCAACCTTTTTACACCATTTTTGAGTGAATTGCCAAAAGTCAGATTTTTGCTGAAATTGTGACCCCGGGGCTTAGGGATTTTTTCAAAAAAATATTTTCTGCCGGTTAAGTTTTTGAGGGCTGATTTCTTGTCCTGTGATAAAAAGCCTTCTGTTTCGAGTGCCAAAGCTTTCAGGGGAGCATTTGCAAGCTTTTGGCACCATTTTGGAGTGAATTGCCAAAAGTCAGATTTTTGCTGAAATTGTGTCCCCAGGGCTTAGGGATTTTTTCAAAAAAATATTTTCTGCCGGTTAAGTTTTTGAGGGCTGATTTCTTGTCCTGTGATAAAAAGCCTTCTGTTTCCATCGCCAAACCTTTCAGGAGAGAATTTTCAAGCTTTTGGCACCATTTTTGAGTGAATTGCCAAAAGTCATATTTTTGCTGAAATTGTGACCCCGGGGCTTAGGGATTTTTTCAAAAAAATATTTTCTGCCGGTTAAGTTTTTGAGGGCTGATTTCTTGTCCTGTGATAAAAAGCCTTCTGTTTCCATCGCCAAACCTTTCAGGAGAGCATTTTCAAGCTTCTTGTACCATTTTTGAGTGAATTGCCAAAAAGTCAGATTTTTGCTGAAATTGTGACCCCGGGGCTTAGGGATTTTTTCAAAAAAATATTTTCTGCCGGTTTAGTTTTTGAGGGCTGATTTCTTGTCCTGTGATAAAAAGCCTTCTGTTTCTATCACCAAAGCTTTCAGGGGATCATTTTCAAGCTTCTTGCACCATTTTTGAGTGAATTGCCAAAAGTCAGATTTTTGCTGAAATTGTGACCCCGGGGCTTAGGGATTTTTTCAAAAAAAATATTTTCTGCCGGTTAAGTTTTTGAGGGCTGGTTTCTTGTCCTGTGATAAAAAGCCTTCTGTTTCGAGTGCCAAACCTTTCAGGGGATGTTTTTCAACCTTTTTGCACAATTTTTGAGTGAATTGCCAAAAGTCAGATTTTTGCTGAAATTGTGACCCCGGGGCTTAGGAATTTTTTCAAAAAATAATTTTCTGCCGGTTAGGTTTTTGAGGGCTGATTTCTTGTCCTGCGATAAAAAGCCTTCTGTTTCTGTCACCAAAGCTTTCAGGGGATCATTTTCAGCCTTTTTACACCATTTTTGAGTGAATTGCCAAAAGTCATATATTTGCTGAAATTGTGACCCCGGGGCTTAGGGATTTTTTTAAAAAAATATTTTCTGCCGGTTAGGTTTTTGAGGGCTGATTTCTTGCCCTGCGATAAAAAGCCTTCTGTTTCTATCACCAAAGCTTTCAGGGGATCATTTTCAACCTTTTTACACCATTTTTGAGTGAATTGCCAAAAGTCATATATTTGCTGAAATTGTGACCCCGGGGCTTAGGGATTTTTTCAAAAAAATATTTTCTGCCGGTTAAGTTTTTGAGGGCTGATTTCTTGTCCTGTGATAAAAAGCCTTCTGTTTCGAGTGCCAAAGCTTTCAGGGGAGCATTTGCAAGCTTTTGGCACCATTTTGGAGTGAATTGCCAAAAGTCAGATTTTTGCTGAAATTGTGTCCCCAGGGCTTAGGGATTTTTTCAAAAAAATATTTTCTGCCGGTTAGGTTTTTGAGGGCTGATTTCTTGTCCTGCGATAAAAAGCCTTCTGTTTCTGTCACCAAAGCTTTCAGGGGATCATTTTCAGCCTTTTTACACCATTTTTGAGTGAATTGCCAAAAGTCATATTTTTGCTGAAATTGTGACCCCGGGGCTTAGGGATTTTTTTAAAAAAATATTTTCTGCCGGTTAGGTTTTTGAGGGCTGATTTCTTGCCCTGCGATAAAAAGCCTTCTGTTTCTATCACCAAAGCTTTCAGGGGATCATTTTCAACCTTTTTACACCATTTTTGAGTGAATTGCCAAAAGTCAGATTTTTGCTGAAATTGTGACCCCGGGGCTTAGGGATTTTTTCAAAAAAATATTTTCTGCCGGTTAAGTTTTTGAGGGCTGATTTCTTGTCCTGTGATAAAAAGCCTTCTGTTTCGAGTGCCAAAGCTTTCAGGGGAGCATTTGCAAGCTTTTGGCACCATTTTGGAGTGAATTGCCAAAAGTCAGATTTTTGCTGAAATTGTGTCCCCAGGGCTTAGGGATTTTTTCAAAAAAATATTTTCTGCCGGTTAAGTTTTTGAGGGCTGATTTCTTGTCCTGTGATAAAAAGCCTTCTGTTTCCATCGCCAAACCTTTCAGGAGAGAATTTTGAAGCTTTTGGCACCATTTTTGAGTGAATTGCCAAAAGTCATATTTTTGCTGAAATTGTGACCCCGGGGCTTAGGGATTTTTTCAAAAAAATATTTTCTGCCGGTTAAGTTTTTGAGGGCTGATTTCTTGTCCTGTGATAAAAAGCCTTCTGTTTCCATCGCCAAACCTTTCAGGAGAGCATTTTCAAGCTTCTTGTACCATTTTTGAGTGAATTGCCAAAAAGTCAGATTTTTGCTGAAATTGTGACCCCGGGGCTTAGGGATTTTTTCAAAAAAATATTTTCTGCCGGTTTAGTTTTTGAGGGCTGATTTCTTGTCCTGTGATAAAAAGCCTTCTGTTTCTATCACCAAAGCTTTCAGGGGATCATTTTCAAGCTTCTTGCACCATTTTTGAGTGAATTGCCAAAAGTCAGATTTTTGCTGAAATTGTGACCCCGGGGCTTAGGGATTTTTTCAAAAAAAATATTTTCTGCCGGTTAAGTTTTTGAGGGCTGGTTTCTTGTCCTGTGATAAAAAGCCTTCTGTTTCGAGTGCCAAACCTTTCAGGGGATGTTTTTCAACCTTTTTGCACAATTTTTGAGTGAATTGCCAAAAGTCAGATTTTTGCTGAAATTGTGACCCCGGGGCTTAGGAATTTTTTCAAAAAATAATTTTCTGCCGGTTAGGTTTTTGAGGGCTGATTTCTTGTCCTGCGATAAAAAGCCTTCTGTTTCTGTCACCAAAGCTTTCAGGGGATCATTTTCAGCCTTTTTACACCATTTTTGAGTGAATTGCCAAAAGTCATATATTTGCTGAAATTGTGACCCCGGGGCTTAGGGATTTTTTTAAAAAAATATTTTCTGCCGGTTAGGTTTTTGAGGGCTGATTTCTTGCCCTGCGATAAAAAGCCTTCTGTTTCTATCACCAAAGCTTTCAGGGGATCATTTTCAACCTTTTTACACCATTTTTGAGTGAATTGCCAAAAGTCAGATTTTTGCTGAAATTGTGACCCCGGGGCTTAGGGATTTTTTCAAAAAAATATTTTCTGCCGGTTAAGTTTTTGAGGGCTGATTTCTTGTCCTGTGATAAAAAGCCTTCTGTTTCGAGTGCCAAAGCTTTCAGGGGAGCATTTGCAAGCTTTTGGCACCATTTTGGAGTGAATTGCCAAAAGTCAGATTTTTGCTGAAATTGTGTCCCCAGGGCTTAGGGATTTTTTCAAAAAAATATTTTCTGCCGGTTAGGTTTTTGAGGGCTGATTTCTTGTCCTGCGATAAAAAGCCTTCTGTTTCTGTCACCAAAGCTTTCAGGGGATCATTTTCAGCCTTTTTACACCATTTTTGAGTGAATTGCCAAAAGTCATATTTTTGCTGAAATTGTGACCCCGGGGCTTAGGGATTTTTTTAAAAAAATATTTTCTGCCGGTTAGGTTTTTGAGGGCTGATTTCTTGCCCTGCGATAAAAAGCCTTCTGTTTCTATCACCAAAGCTTTCAGGGGATCATTTTCAACCTTTTTACACCATTTTTGAGTGAATTGCCAAAAGTCAGATTTTTGCTGAAATTGTGACCCCGGGGCTTAGGGATTTTTTCAAAAAAATATTTTCTGCCGGTTAAGTTTTTGAGGGCTGATTTCTTGTCCTGTGATAAAAAGCCTTCTGTTTCGAGTGCCAAAGCTTTCAGGGGAGCATTTGCAAGCTTTTGGCACCATTTTGGAGTGAATTGCCAAAAGTCAGATTTTTGCTGAAATTGTGTCCCCAGGGCTTAGGGATTTTTTCAAAAAAATATTTTCTGCCGGTTAAATTTTTGAGGGCTGATTTCTTGTCCTGTGATAAAAAGCCTTCTGTTTCCATCGCCAAACCTTTCAGGAGAGAATTTTGAAGCTTTTGGCACCATTTTTGAGTGAATTGCCAAAAGTCATATTTTTGCTGAAATTGTGACCCCGGGGCTTAGGGATTTTTTCAAAAAAATATTTTCTGCCGGTTAAGTTTTTGAGGGCTGATTTCTTGTCCTGTGATAAAAAGCCTTCTGTTTCCATCGCCAAACCTTTCAGGAGAGCATTTTCAAGCTTCTTGTACCATTTTTGAGTGAATTGCCAAAAAGTCAGATTTTTGCTGAAATTGTGACCCCGGGGCTTAGGGATTTTTTCAAAAAAATATTTTCTGCCGGTTAAGTTTTTGAGGGCTGATTTCTTGTCCTGTGATAAAAAGCCTTCTGTTTCTATCACCAAAGCTTTCAGGGGATCATTTTCAAGCTTCTTGCACCATTTTTGAGTGAATTGCCAAAAGTCAGATTTTTGCTGAAATTGTGACCCCGGGGCTTAGGGATTTTTTCAAAAAAAATATTTTCTGCCGGTTAAGTTTTTGAGGGCTGATTTCTTGTCCTGTGATAAAAAGCCTTCTGTTTCGAGTGCCAAACCTTTCACGGGATCATTTCCATCCTTTTTGCACCATTTTTGAGTGAATTGCCAAAAGTCATATTTTTGCTGAAATTTTGACCCCGGGGCTTAGGGATTTTTTCAAAAAAATATTTTCTGCCGGTTAAGTTTTTGAGGGCTGATTTCTTGTCCTGTGATAAAAAGCCTTCTGTTTCCATCGCCAAACCTTTCAGGAGAGCATTTTCAACCTTTTTGCACCATTTTTGAGTGAATTGCCAAAAGTCAGATTTTTGCTGAAATTGTGACCCCGGGGCTTAGGGATTTTTCCAAAAAAATATTTCCTGCCGGTTAAGTTTTTGAGGGCTGATTGCTTGTCCTGTGATAAAAAGCCTTCTGTTTCCATCGCCAAACCTTTCAGGAGAGCATTTTCAAGCTTTTGGCACCATTTTTGAGTGAATTGCCAAAAGTCAGATTTTTCCTGAAATTGTGACCCCGGGGCTTAGGGATTTTTTCAAAAAAATATTTTCTGCCGGTTAGGTTTTTGAGGGCTGATTTCTTGTCCTGCGATAAAAAGCCTTCTGTTTCTATCACCAAAGCTTTCAGGGGATCATTTTCAACCTTTTTACACCATTTTTGAGTGAATTGCCAAAAGTCATATTTTTGCTGAAATTGTGACCCCGGGGCTTAGGGATTTTTTCAAAAAAATATTTCCTGCCGGGTAAGTTTTTGAGGGCTGATTTCTTGTCCTGTGATAAAAAGCCTTCTGTTTCGAGTGCCAAACCTTTCAGGGGATGTTTTTCAACCTTTTTGCACCATTTTTGAGTGAATTGCCAAAAGTCAGATTTTTGCTGAAATTCTGACACCGGGGCTTAGGGATTTTTTCAAAAAAATATTTCCTGCCGGGTAAGTTTTTGAGGGCTTATTTCTTGACCTGTGATAAAAAGCTTTCTGTTTCGAGTGCCAAACCTTTCAGGAGAGCATTTTCAAGCTTTTTGCACCATTTTTGAGTGAATTGCCAAAAGTCAGATTTTTGCTGAAATTGTGACCCCGGGGCTTAGGGATTTTTTCAAAAAAATATTTTCTGCCGGTTAAACTTTTGAGGGCTGATTTCTTGTCCTGTGATAAAAAGCCTTCTGTTTCGAGTGCCAAACCTTTCAGGAGAGCATTTTCAAGCTTTTTGCACCATTTTTGAGTGAATTGCCAAAAGTCAGTTTTTTGCTGAAATTGTGACCCCGGGGCTTAGGGATTTTTTCAAAAAAATATTTTCTGCCGGTTAAGTTTTTGAGGGCTGATTTCTTGTCCTGTGATAAAAAGCCTTCTGTTTCAATCACCAAACCTTTCAGGAGAGCATTTTCAAGCTTTTGGCAACATTTTGGAGTGAATTGCGAAAAGTCAGATTTTTGCTGAAATTGTGACCCCGGGGCTTAGGGATTTTTTCAAAAAAATATTTCCTGCCGGTTAAGTTTTTGAGGGCTGATTGCTTGTCCTGCGATAAAAAGCCTTCTGTTTCCATCGCCAAAGCTTTCAGGGGATCATTTTCAGCCTTTTGGCACCATTTTGGAGTGAATTGCCAAAAGTAAGATTTTTCCTGAAATTGTGACCCCGGGGCTTAGGGATTTTTTCAAAAAATAATTTTCTGCCGGTTAGGTTTTTGAGGGCTGTTTTCTTGTCCTGCGATAAAAAGCCTTCTGTTTCTGTCACCAAAGCTTTCAGGGGATCATTTTCAGCCTTTTTACACCATTTTTGAGTGAATTGCCAAAAGTCAGATTTTTGCTGAAATTGTGACCCCGGGGCTTAGGGATTTTTTCAAAAAAATATTTTCTGCCGGTTAAGTTTTTGAGGGCTGATTTCTTGTCCTGTGATAAAAAGCCTTCTGTTTCGAGTGCCAAAGCTTTCAGGGGAGCATTTGCAAGCTTTTGGCACCATTTTGGAGTGAATTGCCAAAAGTCAGATTTTTGCTGAAATTGTGTCCCCAGGGCTTAGGGATTTTTTCAAAAAAATATTTTCTGCCGGTTAAGTTTTTGAGGGCTGATTTCTTGTCCTGTGATAAAAAGCCTTCTGTTTCCATCGCCAAACCTTTCAGGAGAGAATTTTCAAGCTTTTGGCACCATTTTTGAGTGAATTGCCAAAAGTCATATTTTTGCTGAAATTGTGACCCCGGGGCTTAGGGATTTTTTCAAAAAAATATTTTCTGCCGGTTAAGTTTTTGAGGGCTGATTTCTTGTCCTGTGATAAAAAGCCTTCTGTTTCCATCGCCAAACCTTTCAGGAGAGCATTTTCAAGCTTCTTGTACCATTTTTGAGTGAATTGCCAAAAAGTCAGATTTTTGCTGAAATTGTGACCCCGGGGCTTAGGGATTTTTTCAAAAAAATATTTTCTGCCGGTTTAGTTTTTGAGGGCTGATTTCTTGTCCTGTGATAAAAAGCCTTCTGTTTCTATCACCAAAGCTTTCAGGGGATCATTTTCAAGCTTCTTGCACCATTTTTGAGTGAATTGCCAAAAGTCAGATTTTTGCTGAAATTGTGACCCCCGGGCTTAGGGATTTTTTCAAAAAAAATATTTTCTGCCGGTTAAGTTTTTGAGGGCTGATTTCTTGTCCTGTGATAAAAAGCCTTCTGTTTCGAGTGCCAAACCTTTCACGGGATCATTTCCATCCTTTTTGCACCATTTTTGAGTGAATTGCCAAAAGTCATATTTTTGCTGAAATTTTGACCCCGGGGCTTAGGGATTTTTTCAAAAAAATATTTTCTGCCGGTTAAGTTTTTGAGGGCTGATTTCTTGTCCTGTGATAAAAAGCCTTCTGTTTCCATCGCCAAACCTTTCAGGAGAGCATTTTCAACCTTTTTGCACCATTTTTGAGTGAATTGCCAAAAGTCAGATTTTTGCTGAAATTGTGACCCCGGGGCTTAGGGATTTTTCCAAAAAAATATTTCCTGCCGGTTAAGTTTTTGAGGGCTGATTGCTTGTCCTGTGATAAAAAGCCTTCTGTTTCCATCGCCAAACCTTTCAGGAGAGCATTTTCAAGCTTTTGGCACCATTTTTGAGTGAATTGCCAAAAGTCAGATTTTTCCTGAAATTGTGACCCCGGGGCTTAGGGATTTTTTCAAAAAAATATTTTCTGCCGGTTAGGTTTTTGAGGGCTGATTTCTTGTCCTGCGATAAAAAGCCTTCTGTTTCTATCACCAAAGCTTTCAGGGGATCATTTTCAACCTTTTTACACCATTTTTGAGTGAATTGCCAAAAGTCATATTTTTGCTGAAATTGTGACCCCGGGGCTTAGGGATTTTTTCAAAAAAATATTTCCTGCCGGGTAAGTTTTTGAGGGCTGATTTCTTGTCCTGTGATAAAAAGCCTTCTGTTTCGAGTGCCAAACCTTTCAGGGGATGTTTTTCAACCTTTTTGCACCATTTTTGAGTGAATTGCCAAAAGTCAGATTTTTGCTGAAATTCTGACCCCGGGGCTTAGGGATTTTTTCAAAAAAATATTTCCTGCCGGGTAAGTTTTTGAGGGCTTATTTCTTGACCTGTGATAAAAAGCTTTCTGTTTCGAGTGCCAAACCTTTCAGGAGAGCATTTTCAAGCTTTTTGCACCATTTTTGAGTGAATTGCCAAAAGTCAGATCTTTACTGAAATTGTGACCCCGGGGCTTAGGGATTTTTCCAAAAACATATTTCCTGCCGGGTAAGTTTTTGAGGGCTTATTTCTTGACCTGTGATAAAAAGCTTTCTGTTTCGAGTGCCAAACGTTTCAGGAGAGCATTTTCAAGCTTTTTGCACCATTTTTGAGTGAATTGCCAAAAGTCATTTTTTTTCTGAAATTGTGACCCCGGGGCTTAGGGATTTTTTCAAAAAAATATTTTCTGCCGGTTAAGTTTTTGAGGGCTGATTTCTTGTCCTGTGATAAAAAGCCTTCTGTTTCAATCACCAAACCTTTCAGGATAGCATTTTCAAGCTTTTGGCAACATTTTGGAGCGAATTGCGAAAAGTCAGATTTTTGCTGAAATTGTGACCCCGGGGCTTAGGGATTTTTTCAAAAAAATATTTTCTGCCGGTTAAGTTTTTGAGGTCTGATTTCTTGTCCTGTGATAAAAAGCCTTCTGTTTCAATCACCAAACCTTTCAGGAGAGCATTTTCAACCTTTTGGCAACATTTTGGAGTGAATTGCCAAAAGTCAGATTTTTGCTGAAATTGTGACCCCGGGGCTTAGGGATTTTTTCAAAAAAATATTTCCTGCCGGTTAAGTTTTTGAGGGCTGATTGCTTGTCCTGTGATAAAAAGCCTTCTGTTTCCATCGCCAAACCTTTCAGGAGAGCATTTTCAACCTTTTGGCACCATTTTGGAGTGAATTGCCAAAAGTAAGATTTTTCCTGAAATTGTGACCACGGGGCTTAGGGATTTTTTCAAAAAATAATTTTCTGCCGGTTAGGTTTTTGAGGGCTGATTTCTTGTCCTGCGATAAAAAGCCTTCTGTTTCTATCACCAAAGCTTTCAGGGGATCATTTTCAAGCTTTTTGCACCATTTTTGAGTGAATTGCCAAAAGTCAGTTTTTTTGCTGAAATTGTGACCCCGGGGCTTAGGGATTTTTTCAAAAAAATATTTTCGGAAGGTTAAATTTTTGAGGGCTGATTTCTTGTCCTGTGATAAAAAGCCTTCTGTTTCGAGTGCCAAACCTTTCAGGAGAGCATTTTCAAGCTTTTGGCACCATTTTTGAGTGAATTGCCAAAAGTCAGATTTTTGCTGAAATTGTGACCCCGGGGCTTAGGGATTTTTCCAAAAAAATATTTCCTGCCGGTTAAGTTTTTGAGGGCTGATTTCTTGTCCTGTGATAAAAAGCCTTCTGTTTCTATCACCAAAGCTTTCAGGGGATCATTTTCAAGCTTCTTGCACCATTTTTGAGTGAATTGCCAAAAGTCAGATTTTTGCTGAAATTGTGACCCCGGGGCTTAGGGATTTTTCCCAAAAAATATTTCCTGCCGGTTAAGTTTTTGAGGGCTGATTGCTTGTCCTGCGATAAAAAGCCTTCTGTTTCCATCGCCAAACCTTTCAGGAGAGCATTTTCAAGCTTTTGGCACCATTTTTGAGTGAATTGCCAAAAGTCATATTTTTGCTGAAATTGTGACCCCGGGGCTTAGGGATTTTTTCAAAAAAATATTTCCTGCCGGTTAAGTTTTTGAGGGCTGATTGCTTGTCCTGTGATAAAAAGCCTTCTGTTTCCATCGCCAAACCTTTCAGGAGAGCATTTTCAACCTTTTGGCACCATTTTGGAGTGAATTGCCAAAAGTAAGATTTTTCCTGAAATTGTGACCACGGGGCTTAGGGATTTTTTCAAAAAATAATTTTCTGCCGGTTAGGTTTTTGAGGGCTGATTTCTTGTCCTGCGATAAAAAGCCTTCTGTTTCTATCACCAAAGCTTTCAGGGGATCATTTTCAAGCTTTTTGCACCATTTTTGAGTGAATTGCCAAAAGTCAGTTTTTTTGCTGAAATTGTGACCCCGGGGCTTAGGGATTTTTTCAAAAAAATATTTTCGGAAGGTTAAATTTTTGAGGGCTGATTTCTTGTCCTGTGATAAAAAGCCTTCTGTTTCGAGTGCCAAACCTTTCAGGAGAGCATTTTCAAGCTTTTGGCACCATTTTTGAGTGAATTGCCAAAAGTCAGATTTTTGCTGAAATTGTGACCCCGGGGCTTAGGGATTTTTCCAAAAAAATATTTCCTGCCGGTTAAGTTTTTGAGGGCTGATTTCTTGTCCTGTGATAAAAAGCCTTCTGTTTCTATCACCAAAGCTTTCAGGGGATCATTTTCAAGCTTCTTGCACCATTTTTGAGTGAATTGCCAAAAGTCAGATTTTTGCTGAAATTGTGACCCCGGGGCTTAGGGATTTTTCCCAAAAAATATTTCCTGCCGGTTAAGTTTTTGAGGGCTGATTGCTTGTCCTGCGATAAAAAGCCTTCTGTTTCCATCGCCAAACCTTTCAGGAGAGCATTTTCAAGCTTTTGGCACCATTTTTGAGTGAATTGCCAAAAGTCATATTTTTGCTGAAATTGTGACCCCGGGGCTTAGGGATTTTTTCAAAAAAATATTTTCTGCCGGTTAAGTTTTTGAGGGCTGATTTCTTGTCCTGTGATAAAAAGCCTTCTGTTTCGAGTGCCAAACCTTTCAGGAGAGCATTTTCAACCTTTTTGCACCATTTTTGAGTGAATTGCCAAAAGTCAGATTTTTGCTGAAATTGTGACCCCGGGGCTTAGGGATTTTTTCAAAAAAATATTTTCTGCCGGTTAAGTTTTTGAGGGCTGATTTCTTGTCCTGTGATAAAAAGCCTTCTGTTTCGAGTGCCAAACCTTTCAGGGGATCATTTCCAACCTTTTTGCACCATTTTTGAGTGAATTGCCAAAAGTAAGATTTTTGCTGAAATTGTGACCCCGGGGCTTAGGGATTTTTTCAAAAAAATATTTTCTGCCGGTTAAGTTTTTGAGGTCTGATTTCTTGTCCTGTGATAAAAAGCCTTCTGTTTCCATCGCCAAACCTTTCAGGAGAGCATTTTCAACCTTTTTGCACCATTTTGGAGTGAATTGCCAAAAGTCAGATTTTTGCTGAAATTGTGACCCCGGGGCTTAGGGATTTTTCCAAAAAAATATTTCCTGCCGGTTAAGTTTTTGAGGGCTGATTGCTTGTCCTGTGATAAAAAGCCTTCTGTTTCCATCGCCAAACCTTTCAGGAGAGCATTTTCAAGCTTTTGGCACCATTTTTGAGTGAATTGCCAAAAGTCAGATTTTTGCTGAAATTGTGACCCCGGGGCTTAGGGATTTTTTCAAAAAAATATTTTCTGCCGGTTAGGTTTTTGAGGGCTGATTTCTAGTCCTGCGATAAAAAGCCTTCTGTTTCTATCACCAAAGCTTAAAGGGGATCATTTTCAACCTTTTTACACCATTTTTGAGTGAATTGCCAAAAGTCATATTTTTGCTGAAATTGTGACCCCGGGCCTTAGGGATTTTTTTCAAAAAAATATTTTCTGCCGGTTAAGTTTTTGAGGGCTGATTTCCTGTCCTGTGATAAAAAGCCTTCTGTTTCGAGTGCCAAACCTTTCAGGGGAGCATTTTCAAGCTTTTGGCACCATTTTTGAGTGAATTGCCAAAAGTCAGATTTTTGATGAAATTGTGACCCCGGGGCTTAGGGATTATTTCAAAAAAATATTTTCTGCCGGTTAGGTTTTTGAGGGCTGATTTCTTGTCCTGCGATAAAAAGCCTTCTGTTTCTATCACCAAAGCTTTCAGGGGATCATTTTCAGCCTTTTTACACCATTTTTGAGTGAATTGCCAAAAGTCATATTTTTGCTGAAATTGTGACCCCGGGGCTTAGGGATTTTTTCAAAAAAATATTTCCTGCCGGGTAAGTTTTTGAGGGCTGATTTCTTGTCCTGTGATAAAAAGCCTTCTGTTTCGAGTGCCAAACCTTTCAGGGGATGTTTTTCAACCTTTTTGCACCATTTTTGAGTGAATTGCCAAAAGTCAGATTTTTGCTGAAATTGTGTCCCCAGGGCTTAGGGATTTTTTCAAAAAAATATTTTCTGCCGGTTAGGTTTTTGAGGGCTGATTTCTAGTCCTGCGATAAAAAGCCTTCTGTTTCTATCACCAAAGCTTAAAGGGGATCATTTTCAACCTTTTTACACCATTTTTGAGTGAATTGCCAAAAGTCATATTTTTGCTGAAATTGTGACCCCGGGCCTTAGGGATTTTTTTCAAAAAAATATTTTCTGCCGGTTAAGTTTTTGAGGGCTGATTTCCTGTCCTGTGATAAAAAGCCTTCTGTTTCGAGTGCCAAACCTTTCAGGGGAGCATTTTCAAGCTTTTGGCACCATTTTTGAGTGAATTGCCAAAAGTCAGATTTTTGATGAAATTGTGACCCCGGGGCTTAGGGATTATTTCAAAAAAATATTTTCTGCCGGTTAGGTTTTTGAGGGCTGATTTCTTGTCCTGCGATAAAAAGCCTTCTGTTTCTATCACCAAAGCTTTCAGGGGATCATTTTCAGCCTTTTTACACCATTTTTGAGTGCATTGCCAAAAGTCATATTTTTGCTGAAATTGTGACCCCGGGGCTTAGGGATTTTTTCAAAAAAATATTTCCTGCCGGGTAAGTTTTTGAGGGCTGATTTCTTGTCCTGTGATAAAAAGCCTTCTGTTTCGAGTGCCAAACCTTTCAGGGGATGTTTTTCAACCTTTTTGCACCATTTTTGAGTGAATTGCCAAAAGTCAGATTTTTGCTGAAATTCTGACCCCGGGGCTTAGGGATTTTTTCAAAAAAATATTTCCTGCCGGGTAAGTTTTTGAGGGCTTATTTCTTGACCTGTGATAAAAAGCTTTCTGTTTCGAGTGCCAAACCTTTCAGGAGAGCATTTTCAAGCTTTTTGCACCATTTTTGAGTGAATTGCCAAAAGTCAGATCTTTGCTGAAATTGTGACCCCGGGGCTTAGGGATTTTTCCAAAAACATATTTCCTGCCGGGTAAGTTTTTGAGGGCTTATTTCTTGACCTGTGATAAAAAGCTTTCTGTTTCGAGTGCCAAACGTTTCAGGAGAGCATTTTCAAGCTTTTTGCACCATTTTTGAGTGAATTGCCAAAAGTCAGTTTTTTGCTGAAATTGTGACCCCGGGGCTTAGGGATTTTTTCAAAAAAATATTTTCTGCCGGTTAAGTTTTTGAGGGCTGATTTCTTGTCCTGTGATAAAAAGCCTTCTGTTTCAATCACCAAACCTTTCAGGAGAGCATTTTCAAGCTTTTGGCAACATTTTGGAGTGAATTGCGAAAAGTCAGATTTTTGCTGAAATTGTGACCCCGGGGCTTAGGGATTTTTTCAAAAAAATATTTTCTGCCGGTTAAGTTTTTGAGGTCTGATTTCTTGTCCTGTGATAAAAAGCCTTCTGTTTCAATCACCAAACCTTTCAGGAGAGCATTTTCAACCTTTTGGCAACATTTTGGAGTGAATTGCCAAAAGTCAGATTTTTGCTGAAATTGTGACCCCGGGGCTTAGGGATTTTTTCAAAAAAATATTTCCTGCCGGTTAAGTTTTTGAGGGCTGATTGCTTGTCCTGTGATAAAAAGCCTTCTGTTTCCATCGCCAAACCTTTCAGGAGAGCATTTTCAACCTTTTGGCACCATTTTGGAGTGAATTGCCAAAAGTAAGATTTTTCCTGAAATTGTGACCACGGGGCTTAGGGATTTTTTCAAAAAATAATTTTCTGCTGGTTAGGTTTTTGAGGGCTGATTTCTTGTCCTGCGATAAAAAGCCTTCTGTTTCTATCACCAAAGCTTTCAGGGGATCATTTTCAAGCTTTTTGCACCATTTTTGAGTGAATTGCCAAAAGTCAGTTTTTTTGCTGAAATTGTGACCCCGGGGCTTAGGGATTTTTTCAAAAAAATATTTTCTGCCGGTTAAATTTTTGAGGGCTGATTTCTTGTCCTGTGATAAAAAGCCTTCTGTTTCGAGTGCCAAACCTTTCAGGAGAGCATTTTCAAGCTTTTGGCACCATTTTTGAGTGAATTGCCAAAAGTCAGATTTTTGCTGAAATTGTGACCCCGGGGCTTAGGGATTTTTCCAAAAAAATATTTCCTGCCGGTTAAGTTTTTGAGGGCTGATTTCTTGTCCTGTGATAAAAAGCCTTCTGTTTCTATCACCAAAGCTTTCAGGGGATCATTTTCAAGCTTCTTGCACCATTTTTGAGTGAATTGCCAAAAGTCAGATTTTTGCTGAAATTGTGACCCCGGGGCTTAGGGATTTTTCCAAAAAAATATTTTCTGCCGGTTAAGTTTTTGAGGTCTGATTTCTTGTCCTGTGATAAAAAGCCTTCTGTTTCAATCACCAAACCTTTCAGGAGAGCATTTTCAACCTTTTGGCAACATTTTGGAGTGAATTGCCAAAAGTCAGATTTTTGCTGAAATTGTGACCCCGGGGCTTAGGGATTTTTTCAAAAAAATATTTCCTGCCGGTTAAGTTTTTGAGGGCTGATTGCTTGTCCTGTGATAAAAAGCCTTCTGTTTCCATCGCCAAACCTTTCAGGAGAGCATTTTCAACCTTTTGGCACCATTTTGGAGTGAATTGCCAAAAGTAAGATTTTTCCTGAAATTGTGACCATGGGGCTTAGGGATTTTTTCAAAAAATAATTTTCTGCCGGTTAAGTTTTTGAGGGCTGATTTCTTGTCCTGCGATAAAAAGCCTTCTGTTTCTATCACCAAAGCTTTCAGGGGATCATTTTCAAGCTTTTTGCACCATTTTTGAGTGAATTGCCAAAAGTCAGTTTTTTTGCTGAAATTGTGACCCCGGGGCTTAGGGATTTTTTCAAAAAAATATTTTCTGCCGGTTAAATTTTTGAGGGCTGATTTCTTGTCCTGTGATAAAAAGCCTTCTGTTTCGAGTGCCAAACCTTTCAGGAGAGCATTTTCAAGCTTTTGGCACCATTTTTGAGTGAATTGCCAAAAGTCAGATTTTTGCTGAAATTGTGACCCCGGGGCTTAGGGATTTTTCCAAAAAAATATTTCCTGCCGGTTAAGTTTTTGAGGGCTGATTTCTTGTCCTGTGATAAAAAGCCTTCTGTTTCTATCACCAAAGCTTTCAGGGGATCATTTTCAAGCTTCTTGCACCATTTTTGAGTGAATTGCCAAAAGTCATATTTTTGCTGAAATTGTGACCCCGGGGCTTAGGGATTTTTTTTAAAAAATATTTCCTGCCGGTTAAGTTTTTGAGGGCTGATTGCTTGTCCTGTGATAAAAAGCCTTCTGTTTCCATCGCCAAACCTTTCAGGAGAGCATTTTCAAGCTTTTGGCACCATTTTTGAGTGAATTGCCAAAAGTCAGATTTTTGCTGAAATTGTGACCCCGGGGGTTTAGGGATTTTTTCAAAAAAATATTTTCTGCCGGTTAGGTTTTTGAGGGCTGATTTCTTGTCCTGCGATAAAAAGCCTTCTGTTTCTATCACCAAAGCTTTCAGGGGATCATTTTCAACCTTTTTACACCATTTTTGAGTGAATTGCCAAAAGTCATATTTTTGCTGAAATTGTGACCCCGGGGCTTAAGGATTTTTTCAAAAAAATATTTTCTGCCGGTTAAGTTTTTGAGGGCTGATTTCTTGTCCTGTGATAAAAAGCCTTCTGTTTCGAGTGCCAAACCTTTCAGGGGATCATTTCCAACCTTTTTGCACCATTTTTGAGTGAATTGCCAAAAGTCAGATTTTTGCTGAAATTGTGACCCCGGGGCTTAGGGTTTTTTCCAAAAACATATTTCCTGCCGGGTAAGTTTTTGAGGGCTTATTTCTTGACGTGTGATAAAAAGCTTTCTGTTTCGAGTGCCAAACGTTTCAGGAGAGCATTTTCAAGCTTTTTGCACCATTTTTGAGTGAATTGCCAAAAGTCAGTTTTTTGCTGAAATTGTGACCCCGGGGCTTAGGGATTTTTTCAAAAAAATATTTTCTGCCGGTTAAATTTTTGAGGGCTGATTTCTTGTCCTGTGATAAAAAGCCTTCTGTTTCGAGTGCCAAACCTTTCAGGGGATGTTTTTCAACCTTTTTGCACCATTTTTGAGTGAATTGCCAAAAGTCAGATTTTTGCTGAAATTGTGACCCCGGGGCTTAGGGATTTTTTCAAAAAAATATTTTCCGCAGGTTAAGTTTTTGAGGTCTGATTTCTTGTCCTGTGATAAAAAGCCTTCTGTTTCCATCGCCAAACCTTTCAGGAGAGCATTTTCAACCTTTTGGCACCATTTTGGAGTGAATTGCCAAAAGTCAGATTTTTGCTGAAATTGTGACCCCGGGGCTTAGGGATTTTTTCAAAAAAATATTTTCTGCCGGTTAAATTTTTGAGGGCTGATTTCTTGTCCTGTGATAAAAAGCCTTCTGTTTCGAGTGCCAAACCTTTCAGGGGATGTTTTTCAACCTTTTTGCACCATTTTTGAGTGAATTGCCAAAAGTCAGATTTTTGCTGAAATTGTGACCCCGGAGCTTAGGGATTTTTTTTAAAAAATATTTTCTGCCGGTTAAGTTTTTGAGGGCTGATTTCTTGTCCTGTGATAAAAAGCCTTCTGTTTCAAGTGCCAAACCTTTCAGGGGATCATTTCCAACCTTTTTGCACCATTTTTGAGTGAATTACCAAAAGTCAGATTTTTGCTGAAATTGTGACCCCGGGGCTTAGGGATTTTTTCAAAAAAATATTTTCTGCCGGTTAGGTTTTTGAGGGCTGATTTCCTGTCCTGCGATAAAAAGCCTTCTGTTTCTATCACCAAAGCTTTCAGGGGATCATTTTCAACCTTTTTACACCATTTTTGAGTGAATTGCCAAAAGTCATATTTTTGCTGAAATTGTGACCCCGGGGCTTAGGGATTTTTTCAAAAAAATATTTTCTGCCGGTTAAGTTTTTGAGGGCTGATTTCTTGTCCTGTGATAAAAAGCCTTCTGTTTCGAGTGCCAAACCTTTCAGGGGATCATTTCCAACCTTTTTGCACCATTTTTGAGTGAATTGCCAAAAGTAAGATTTTTGCTGAAATTGTGACCCCGGGGCTTAGGGATTTTTTCAAAAAAATATTTTCTGCCGGTTAAGTTTTTGAGGTCTGATTTCTTGTCCTGTGATAAAAAGCCTTCTGTTTCCATCGCCAAACCTTTCAGGAGAGCATTTTCAACCTTTTTGCACCATTTTGGAGTGAATTGCCAAAATTCAGATTTTTGCTGAAATTGTGACCCCGGGGCTTAGGGATTTTTCCCAAAAAATATTTCCTGCCGGTTAAGTTTTTGAGGGCTGATTGCTTGTCCTGTGATAAAAAGCCTTCTGTTTCCATCGCCAAACCTTTCAGGAGAGCATTTTCAAGCTTTTGGCACCATTTTTGAGTGAATTGCCAAAAGTCAGATTTTTGCTGAAATTGTGACCCCGGGGCTTAGGGATTTTTTCAAAAAAATATTTTCTGCCGGTTAGGTTTTTGAGGGCTGATTTCTAGTCCTGCGATAAAAAGCCTTCTGTTTCTATCACCAAAGCTTAAAGGGGATCATTTTCAACCTTTTTACACCATTTTTGAGTGAATTGCCAAAAGTCATATTTTTGCTGAAATTGTGACCCCGGGCCTTAGGGATTTTTTCAAAAAAATATTTTCTGCCGGTTAAGTTTTTGAGGGCTGATTTCCTGTCCTGTGATAAAAAGCCTTCTGTTTCGAGTGCCAAACCTTTCAGGGGAGCATTTTCAAGCTTTTGGCACCATTTTTGAGTGAATTGCCAAAAGTCAGATTTTTGATGAAATTGTGACCCCGGGGCTTAGGGATTATTTCAAAAAAATATTTTCTGCCGGTTAGGTTTTTGAGGGCTGATCTCTTGTCCTGCGATAAAAAGCCTTCTGTTTCTATCACCAAAGCTTTCAGGGGATCATTTTCAGCCTTTTTACACCATTTTTGAGTGAATTGCCAAAAGTCAGATTTTTCCTGAAATTGTGACCCCGGGGCTTAGGGATTTTTTCAAAAAAAATATTTTCTGCCGGTTAAGTTTTTGAGGGCTCATTTCTTGTCTTGTGATAAAAAGCCTTCTGTTTCGAGTGCCAAAGCTTTCAGGAGAGCATTTGCAAGCTTTTGGCACCATTTTGGAGTGAATTGCCAAAAGTCAGATTTTTGCTGAAATTGTGACCCCGGGGCTTAGGGATTTTTTCAAAAAAATATTTTCTGCCGGTTAAGTTTTTGAGGGCTGATTTCTTGTCCAGTGATAAAAAGCCTTCTGTTTCCATCACCAAACCTTTCAGGAGAGCATTTTCAACCTTTTGGCACCATTTTGGAGTGAATTGCCAAAAGTCAGATTTTTCCTGAAATTGTGACCCCGGGCTTAGGGATTTTTTCAAAAAATAATTTTCTGCCGGTTAGGTTTTTGAGGGCTGATTTCTTGTCCTGCGATAAAAAGCCTTCTGTTTCTATCACCAAAGCTTTCAGGGGATCATTTTCAGCCTTTTTACACCATTTTTGAGTGAATTGCCAAAAGTCAGATTTTTGCTGAAATTGTGACCCCGGGGCTTAGGGATTTTTTCAAAAAAAATATTTTCTGCCGGTTAAGTTTTTGAGGGCTCATTTCTTGTCTTGTGATAAAAAGCCTTCTGTTTCGAGTGCCAAAGCTTTCAGGAGAGCATTTGCAAGCTTTTGGCACCATTTTGGAGTGAATTGCCAAAAGTCAGATTTTTGCTGAAATTGTGACCCCGGGGCTTATGGATTATTTCAAAAAAATATTTTCTGCCGGTTAGGTTTTTGAGGGCTGATTTCTTGTCCTGCGATAAAAAGCCTTCTGTTTCTATCACCAAAGCTTTCAGGGGATCATTTTCAGCCTTTTTACACCATTTTTGAGTGAATTGCCAAAAGTCAGATTTTTGCTGAAATTGTGACCCCGGGGCTTAGGGATTTTTTCAAAAAAATATTTTCTGCCGGTTAAGTTTTTGAGGTCTGATTTCTTGTCCTGTGATAAAAAGCCTTCTGTTTCCATCGCCAAACCTTTCAGGAGAGCATTTTCAACCTTTTTGCACCATTTTTGAGTGAATTGCCAAAAGTCAGTTTTTTGCTGAAATTGTGACCCTGGGGCTTAGGGATTTTTTCAAAAAAATATTTTCTGCCGGTTAAATTTTTGAGGGCTGATTTCTTGTCCTGTGATAAAAAGCCTTCTGTTTCGAGTGCCAAACCTTTCAGGGGATGTTTTTCAACCTTTTTGCACCATTTTTGAGTGAATTGCCAAAAGTCAGATTTTTGCTGAAATTTTGACCCCGGGGATGAGGGATTTTTTCAAAAAAATATTTTCCGCAGGTTAAGTTTTTGAGGTCTGATTTCTTGTCCTGTGATAAAAAGCCTTCTGTTTCCATCGCCAAACCTTTCAGGAGAGCATTTTCAACCTTTTGGCACCATTTTGGAGTGAATTGCCAAAAGTCAGATTTTTGCTGAAATTGTGACCCCGGGGCTTAGGGATTTTTTCAAAAAAATATTTTCTGCCGGTTAAATTTTTGAGGGCTGATTTCTTGTCCTGTGATAAAAAGCCTTCTGTTTCGAGTGCCAAACCTTTCAGGGGATGTTTTTCAACCTTTTTGAGTGAATTGCCAAAAGTCAGATTTTTGCTGAAATTTTGACCCCGGGGCTTAGGGATTTTTTTAAAAAAATATTTTCTGCCGGTTAAGTTTTTGAGGGCTGATTTCTTGTCCTGTGATAAAAAGCCTTCTGTTTCAAGTGCCAAACCTTTCAGGGGATCATTTCCAACCTTTTTGCACCATTTTTGAGTGAATTGCCAAAAGTCAGATTTTTGCTGAAATTGTGACCCCGGGGCTTAGGGATTTTTTCAGAAAAATATTTTCTGCCGGTTAGGTTTTTGAGGGCTGATTTCTTGTCCTGTGATAAAAAGCCTTCTGTTTCGAGTGCCAAACCTTTCAGGAGAGCATTTTCAACCTTTTTGCACCATTTTTGAGTGAATTGCCAAAAGTCAGATTTTTGCTGAAATTGTGACCTCGGGGCTTAGGGATTTTTTCAAAAAAATATTTTCTGACGGTTAAGTTTTTGAGGGCTGATTTCTTGTCCTGTGATAAAAAGCCTTCTGTTTCGAGTGCCAAACCTTTCAGGAGAGCATTTTCAACCTTTTTGCACCATTTTGGAGTGAATTGCCAAAAGTCAGATTTTTGCTGAAATTGTGACCCCGGGGCTTAGGGATTTTTCCAAAAAAATATTTCCTGCCGGTTAAGTTTTTGAGGGCTGATTGCTTGTCCTGTGATAAAAAGCCTTCTGTTTCCATCGCCAAACCTTTCAGGAGAGCATTTTCAAGCTTTTGGCACCATTTTTGAGTGAATTGCCAAAAGTCAGATTTTTGCTGAAATTGTGACCCCGGGGCTTAGGGATTTTTTCAAAAAAATATTTTCTGCCGGTTAGGTTTTTGAGGGCTGATTTCTAGTCCTGCGATAAAAAGCCTTCTGTTTCTATCACCAAAGCTTAAAGGGGATCATTTTCAACCTTTTTACACCATTTTTGAGTGAATTGCCAAAAGTCATATTTTTGCTGAAATTGTGACCCCGGGCCTTAGGGATTTTTTCAAAAAAATATTTTCTGTCGTTTAAGTTTTTGAGGGCTGATTTCTTGTCCTGTGATAAAAAGCCTTCTGTTTCGAGTGCCAAACCTTTCAGCGGTTGTTTTTCCACCTTTTTGCAAAATTTTTGAGTGAATTGCCAAAAGTCAGATTATTGCTGAAATTCTGACCCCGGGGCTTAGGGTTTTTTCCAAAAACATATTTCCTGCCGGGTAAGTTTTTGAGGGCTCATTTCTTGTCTTGTGATAAAAAGCCTTCTGTTTCGAGTGCCAAAGCTTTCAGGAGAGCATTTGCAAGCTTTTGGCACCATTTTGGAGTGAATTGCCAAAAGTCAGATTTTTGCTGAAATTGTGACCCCGGGGCATAGGGATTTTTTCAAAAAAATATTTTCTGCCGGTTAAGTTTTTGAGGGCTGATTTCTTGTCCTGTGATAAAACGCCTTCTGTTTCCATCACCAAACCTTTCAGGAGAGCATTTTCAACCTTTTGGCACCATTTTGGAGTGAATTGCCAAAAGTCAGATTTTTCCTGAAATTGTGACCCCGGGGCTTAGGGATTTTTTCAAAAAATAATTTTCTGCCGGTTAGGTTTTTGAGGGCTGATTTCTTGTCCTGCGATAAAAAGCCTTCTGTTTCCATCACCAAAGCTTTCAGGGGATCATTTTCAACCTTTTTACACCATTTTTGAGTGAATTGCCAAAAGTCATATTTTTGCTGAAATTGTGACCCCGGGGCTTAGGGATTTTTTCAAAAAAATATTTTCTGCCGGTTAAGTTTTTGAGGGCTGATTTCCTGTCCTGTGATAAAAAGCCTTCTGTTTCGAGTGCCAAACCTTTCAGGGGAGCATTTTCAAGCTTTTGGCACCATTTTTGAGTGAATTGCCAAAAGTCAGATTTTTGATGAAATTGTGACCCCGGGGCTTAGGGATTATTTCAAAAAAATATTTTCTGCCGGTTAGGTTTTTGAGGGCTGATTTCTTGTCCTGCGATAAAAAGCCTTCTGTTTCTATCACCAAAGCTTTCAGGGGATCATTTTCAGCCTTTTTACACCATTTTTGAGTGAATTGCCAAAAGTCAGATTTTTGCTGAAATTGTGACCCCGGGGCTTAGGGATTTTTTCAAAAAAAATATTTTCTGCCGGTTAAGTTTTTGAGGGCTCATTTCTTGTCCTGTGATAAAAAGCCTTCTGTTTCGAGTGCCAAACCTTTCAGGAGAGCATTTTCAACCTTTTTGCACCATTTTGGAGTGAATTGCCAAAAGTCAGATTTTTGCTGAAATTGTGACCCCGGGGCTTAGGGATTTTTCCAAAAAAATATTTCCTGCCGGTTAAGTTTTTGAGGGCTGATTGCTTGTCCTGTGATAAAAAGCCTTCTGTTTCCATCGCCAAACCTTTCAGGAGAGCATTTTCAAGCTTTTGGCACCATTTTGGAGTGAATTGCCAAAAGTCAGATTTTTGCTGAAATTGTGACCCCGGGGCTTAGGGATTTTTTCAAAAAAATATTTTCTGCCGGTTAGGTTTTTGAGGGCTGATTTCTAGTCCTGCGATAAAAAGACTTCTGTTTCTATCACCAAATCTTAAAGGGGATCATTTTCAACCTTTTTACACCATTTTTGAGTGAATTGCCAAAAGTCATATTTTTGCTGAAATTGTGACCCCGGGCCTTAGGGATTTTTTCAAAAAAATATTTTCTGTCGTTTAAGTTTTTGAGGGCTGATTTCTTGTCCTGTGATAAAAAGCCTTCTGTTTCGAGTGCCAAACCTTTCAGCGGTTGTTTTTCCACCTTTTTGCAAAATTTTTGAGTGAATTGCCAAAAGTCAGATTATTGCTGAAATTCTGACCCCGGGGCTTAGGGTTTTTTCCAAAAACATATTTCCTGCCGGGTAAGTTTTTGAGGGCTCATTTCTTGTCTTGTGATAAAAAGCCTTCTGTTTCGAGTGCCAAAGCTTTCAGGAGAGCATTTGCAAGCTTTTGGCACCATTTTGGAGTGAATTGCCAAAAGTCAGATTTTTGCTGAAATTGTGACCCCGGGGCATAGGGATTTTTTCAAAAAAATATTTTCTGCCGGTTAAGTTTTTGAGGGCTGATTTCTTGTCCTGTGATAAAACGCCTTCTGTTTCCATCACCAAACCTTTCAGGAGAGCATTTTCAACCTTTTGGCACCATTTTGGAGTGAATTGCCAAAAGTCAGATTTTTCCTGAAATTGTGACCCCGGGGCTTAGGGATTTTTTCAAAAAATAATTTTCTGCCGGTTAGGTTTTTGAGGGCTGATTTCTTGTCCTGCGATAAAAAGCCTTCTGTTTCCATCACCAAAGCTTTCAGGGGATCATTTTCAACCTTTTTACACCATTTTTGAGTGAATTGCCAAAAGTCATATTTTTGCTGAAATTGTGACCCCGGGGCTTAGGGATTTTTTCAAAAAAATATTTTCTGCCGGTTAAGTTTTTGAGGGCTGATTTCCTGTCCTGTGATAAAAAGCCTTCTGTTTCGAGTGCCAAACCTTTCAGGGGAGCATTTTCAAGCTTTTGGCACCATTTTTGAGTGAATTGCCAAAAGTCAGATTTTTGATGAAATTGTGACCCCGGGGCTTAGGGATTATTTCAAAAAAATATTTTCTGCCGGTTAGGTTTTTGAGGGCTGATTTCTTGTCCTGCGATAAAAAGCCTTCTGTTTCTATCACCAAACCTTTCAGCGGTTGTTTTTCAACCTTTTTGCAAAATTTTTGAGTGAATTGCCAAAAGTCAGATTTTTGCTGAAATTGTGACCCCGGGGCTTAGGGATTTTTTCAAAAAAAATATTTTCTGCCGGTTAAGTTTTTGAGGGCTCATTTCTTGTCTTGTGATAAAAAGCCTTCTGTTTCGAGTGCCAAACCTTTCAGGAGAGCATTTGCAAGCTTTTGGCACCATTTTGGAGTGAATTGCCAAAAGTCAGATTTTTGCTGAAATTTTGACCCCGGGGCTTAGGGATTTTTTCAAAAAAATATTTTCCGCAGGTTAAGTTTTTGAGGGCTGATTTCTTGTCCTGTGATAAAAAGCCTTCTGTTTCGAGTGCCAAACCTTTCAGGGGATGTTTTTCAACCTTTTTGCACCATTTTTGAGTGAATTGCCAAAAGTAAGATTTTTGCTGAAATTGTGACCCCGGGGCTTAGGGATTTTTTCAAAAAAATATTTTCTGCCGGTTAAGTTTTTGAGGTCTGATTTCTTGTCGTGTGATAAAAAGCCTTCTGTTTCGAGTGCCAAACCTTTCAGGAGAGCATTTGCAAGCTTTTGGCACCATTTTGGAGTGAATTGCCAAAAGTAAGATTTTTGCTGAAATTGTGACCCCGGGCCTTAGGGATTTTTCCAAAAAAATATTTCCTGCCGGTTAAGTTTTTGAGGGCTGATTGCTTGTCCTGTGATAAAAAGCCTTCTGTTTCCATCGCCAAACCTTTCAGGAGAGCATTTTCAAGCTTTTGGCACCATTTTTGAGTGAATTGCCAAAAGTCAGATTTTTGCTGAAATTGTGACCCCGGGGCTTAGGGATTTTTTCAAAAAAATATTTTCTGCCGGTTAGGTTTTTGAGGGCTGATTTCTAGTCCTGCGATAAAAAGCCTTCTGTTTCTATCACCAAAGCTTAAAGGGGATCATTTTCAACCTTTTTACACCATTTTTGAGTGAATTGCCAAAAGTCATATTTTTGCTGAAATTGTGACCCCGGGCCTTAGGGATTTTTTCAAAAAAATATTTTCTGCCGGTTAAGTTTTTGAGGGCTGATTTCCTGTCCTGTGATAAAAAGCCTTCTGTTTCGAGTGCCAAACCTTTCAGGGGAGCATTTTCAAGCTTTTGGCACCATTTTTGAGTGAATTGCCAAAAGTCAGATTTTTGATGAAATTGTGACCCCGGGGCTTAGGGATTTTTTCAAAAAAAATATTTTCTGCCGGTTAAGTTTTTGAGGGCTCATTTCTTGTCTTGTGATAAAAAGCCTTCTGTTTCGAGTGCCAAAGCTTTCAGGAGAGCATTTGCAAGCTTTTGGCACCATTTTGGAGTGCATTGCCAAAAGTCATATTTTTGCTGAAATTGTGACCCCGGGCCTTAGGGATTATTTCAAAAAAATATTTTCTGCCGGTTAGGTTTTTGAGGGCTGATTTCTTGTCCTGCGATAAAAAGCCTTCTGTTTCTATCACCAAAGCTTTCAGGGGATCATTTTCAGCCTTTTTACACCATTTTTGAGTGAATTGCCAAAAGTCAGATTTTTGCTGAAATTGTGACCCCGGGCCTTAGGGATTTTTTCAAAAAAAATATTTTCTGCCGGTTAAGTTTTTGAGGGCTCATTTCTTGTCTTGTGATAAAAAGCCTTCTGTTTCGATCGCCAAACCTTTCAGGAGAGCATTTTCAACCTTTTTGCACCATTTTTGAGTGAATTGCCAAAAGTCAGTTTTTTGCTGAAATTGTGACCCCGGGGCTTAGGGATTTTTTCAAAAAAATATTTTCTGCCGGTTAAATTTTTGAGGGCTGATTTCTTGTCCTGTGATAAAAAGCCTTCTGTTTCGAGTGCCAAACCTTTCAGGGGATGTTTTTCAACCTTTTTGCACCATTTTTGAGTGAATTGCCAAAAGTCAGATTTTTGCTGAAATGGTGACCCCGGGGATAAGGGATTTTTTCAAAAAAATATTTTCCGCAGGTTAAGTTTTTGAGGTCTGATTTCTTGTCCTGTGATAAAAAGCCTTCTGTTTCGAGTGCCAAACCTTTCAGGGGATGTTTTTCAACCTTTTTGCACCATTTTTGAGTGAATTGCCAAAAGTCAGATTTTTGCTGAAATTGTGACCCCGGGGCTTAGGGATTTTTTCAAAAAAATATTTTCTGCCGGTTAAGTTTTTGAGGTCTGATTTCTTGTCCTGTGATAAAAAGCCTTCTGTTTCGAGTGCCAAACCTTTCAGGGGATCATTTCCAACCTTTTTGCACCATTTTTGAGTGAATTGCCAAAAGTAAGATTTTTGCTGAAATTGTGACCCCCCGCGGGGCTTAGGGATTTTTTCAAAAAAATATTTTCTGCCGGTTAAGTTTTTGAGGTCTGATTTCTTGTCCTGTGATAAAAAGCCTTCTGTTTCCATCGCCAAACCTTTCAGGAGAGCATTTTCAACCTTTTTGCACCATTTTGGAGTGAATTGCCAAAAGTCAGATTTTTGCTGAAATTGTGACCCCGGGGCTTAGGGATTTTTCCAAAAAAATATTTCCTGCCGGTTAAGTTTTTGAGGGCTGATTGCTAGTCCTGTGATAAAAAGCCTTCTGTTTCCATCGCCAAACCTTTCAGGAGAGCATTTTCAAGCTTTTGGCACCATTTTTGAGTGAATTGCCAAAAGTCAGATTTTTGCTGAAATTTTGACCCCGGGGATAAGGGATTTTTTCAAAAAAATATTTTCCGCAGGTTAAGTTTTTGAGGTCTGATTTCTTGTCCTGTGATAAAAAGCCTTCTGTTTCCATCGCCAAACCTTTCAGGAGAGCATTTTCAAGCTTTTGGCACCATTTTTGAGTGAATTGCCAAAAGTCAGATTTTTGCTGAAATTGTGACCCCGGGGCTTAGGGATTTTTTCAAAAAAATATTTTCTGCCGGTTAGGTTTTTGAGGGCTGATTTCTAGTCCTGCGATAAAAAGCCTTCTGTTTCTATCACCAAAGCTTAAAGGGGATCATTTTCAACCTTTTTACACCATTTTTGAGTGAATTGCCAAAAGTCATATTTTTGCTGAAATTGTGACCCCGGGCCTTAGGGATTTTTTCAAAAAAATATTTTCTGTCGTTTAAGTTTTTGAGGGCTGATTTCTTGTCCTGTGATAAAAAGCCTTCTGTTTCGAGTGCCAAACCTTTCAGCGGTTGTTTTTCAACCTTTTTGCAAAATTTTTGAGTGAATTGCCAAAAGTCAGATTATTGCTGAAATTCTGACCCCGGGCGGGCTTAGGGTTTTTTCCAACAACATATTTCCTGCCGGGTAAGTTTTTGAGGGCTCATTTCTTGTCTTGTGATAAAAAGCCTTCTGTTTCGAGTGCCAAAGCTTTCAGGAGAGCATTTGCAAGCTTTTGGCACCATTTTGGAGTGGATTGCCAAAAGTCAGATTTTTGCTGAAATTGTGACCCCGGGGCTTAGGGATTTTTTCAAAAAAAATATTTTCTGCCGGTTAAGTTTTTGAGGGCTCATTTCTTGTCTTGTGATAAAAAGCCTTCTGTTTCGAGTGCCAAAGCTTTCAGGAGAGCATTTGCAAGCTTTTGGCACCATTTTGGAGTGAATTGCCAAAAGTCAGATTTTTGCTGAAATTGTGACCCCGGGGCTTATGGATTATTTCAAAAAAATATTTTCTGCCGGTTAGGTTTTTGAGGGCTGATTTCTTGTCCTGCGATAAAAAGCCTTCTGTTTCTATCACCAAATCTTTCAGGGGATCATTTTCAGCCTTTTTACACCATTTTTGAGTGAATTGCCAAAAGTCAGATTTTTGCTGAAATTGTGACCCCGGGGCTTAGGGATTTTTTCAAAAAAATATTTTCTGCCGGTTAAGTTTTTGAGGTCTGATTTCTTGTCCTGTGATAAAAAGCCTTCTGTTTCCATCGCCAAACCTTTCAGGAGAGCATTTTCAACCTTTTTGCACCATTTTTGAGTGAATTGCCAAAAGTCAGTTTTTTGCTGAAATTGTGACCCCGGGGCTTAGGGATTTTTTCAAAAAAATATTTTCTGCCGGTTAAATTTTTGAGGGCTGATTTCTTGTCCTGTGATAAAAAGCCTTCTGTTTCGAGTGCCAAACCTTTCAGGGGATGTTTTTCAACCTTTTTGCACCATTTTTGAGTGAATTGCCAAAAGTCAGATTTTTGCTGAAATTTTGACCCCGGGGATAAGGGATTTTTTCAAAAAAATATTTTCCGCAGGTTAAGTTTTTGAGGTCTGATTTCTTGTCCTGTGATAAAAAGCCTTCTGTTTCCATCGCCAAACCTTTCAGGAGAGCATTTTCAACCTTTTGGCACCATTTTGGAGTGAATTGCCAAAAGTCAGATTTTTGCTGAAATTGTGACCCCGTGGCTTAGGGATTTTTTCAAAAAAATATTTTCTGCCGGTTAAATTTTTGAGGGCTGATTTCTTGTCCTGTGATAAAAAGCCTTCTGTTTCGAGTACCAAACCTTTCAGGGGATGTTTTTCAACCTTTTTGCACCATTTTTGAGTGAATTGCCAAAAGTCAGATTTTAGCTGAAATTGTGACCCCGGGGCTTAGGGATTTTTTTAAAAAAATATTTTCTGCCGGTTAAGTTTTTGAGGGCTGATTTCTTGTCCTGTGATAAAAAGCCTTCTGTTTCAAGTGCCAAACCTTTCAGTGGATCATTTCCAACCTTTTTGCACCATTTTTGAGTGAATTGCCAAAAGTCACATTTTTGCTGAAATTGTGACCCCGGGGCTTAGGGATTTTTTCAAAAAAATATTTTCTGCCGGTTAGGTTTTTGAGGGCTGATTTCTTGTCCTGTGATAAAAAGCCTTCTGTTTTGAGTGCCAAACCTTTCAGGAGAGCATTTTCAACCTTTTTGCACCATTTTTGAGTGAATTGCCAAAAGTCAGATTTTTGCTGAAATTGTGACCCCGGGGCTTAGGGATTTTTTCAAAAAAATATTTTCTGACGGTTAAGTTTTTGAGGGCTGATTTCTTGTCCTGTGAAAAAAAGCCTTCTGTTTCGAGTGCCAAACCTTTCAGGGGGTCATTTCCAACCTTTTTGCACCATTTTTGAGTGAATTGCCAAAAGTCAGATTTTTGCTGAAATTGTGACCCCGGGGCTTAGGGATTTTTTCAAAAAAATATTTTCTGCCGGTTAAGTTTTTGAGGTCTGATTTCTTGTCCTGTGATAAAAAGCCTTCTGTTTCCATCGCCAAACCTTTCAGGAGAGCATTTTCAACCTTTTTGCACCATTTTGGAGTGAATTGCCAAAAGTCAGATTTTTGCTGAAATTGTGACCCCGGGGCTTAGGGATTTTTCCAAAAAAATATTTCCTGCCGGTTAAGTTTTTGAGGGCTGATTGCTTGTCCTGTGATAAAAAGCCTTCTGTTTCCATCGCCAAACCTTTCAGGAGAGCATTTTCAAGCTTTTGGCACCATTTTTGAGTGAATTGCCAAAAGTCAGATTTTTGCTGAAATTGTGACCCCGGGGCTTAGGGATTTTTTCAAAAAAATATTTTCTGCCGGTTAGGTTTTTGAGGGCTGATTTCTAGTCCTGCGATAAAAAGCCTTCTTTTTCTATCACCAAAGCTTAAAGGGGATCATTTTCAACCTTTTTACACCATTTTTGAGTGAATTGCCAAAAGTCATATTTTTGCTGAAATTGTGACCCCGGGCCTTAGGGATTTTTTTAAAAAAATATTTTCTGTCGTTTAAGTTTTTGAGGGCTGATTTCTTGTCCTGTGATAAAAAGCCTTCTGTTTCGAGTGCCAAACCTTTCAGCGGTTGTTTTTCAACCTTTTTGCAAAATTTTTGAGTGAATTGCCAAAAGTCAGATTATTGCTGAAATTCTGACCCCGGGGCTTAGGGTTTTTTCCAACATATTTCCTGCCGGGTAAGTTTTTGAGGGCTCATTTCTTGTCTTGTGATAAAAAGCCTTCTGTTTCGAGTGCCAAAGCTTTCAGGAGAGCATTTGCAAGCTTTTGGCACCATTTTGGAGTGGATTGCCAAAAGTCAGATTTTTGCTGAAATTGTGACCCCGGGGCATAGGGATTTTTTCAAAAAAATATTTTCTGCCGGTTAAGTTTTTGAGGGCTGATTTCTTGTCCTGTGATAAAACGCCTTCTGTTTCCATCACCAAACCTTTCAGGAGAGCATTTTCAACTTTTGGCACCATTTTGGAGTGAATTGCCAAAAGTCAGATTTTTCCTGAAATTGTGACCCCGGGGCTTAGGGATTTTTTCAAAAAATAATTTTCTGCCGGTTAGGTTTTTGAGGGCTGATTTCTTGTCCTGCGATAAAAAGCCTTCTGTTTCTATCACCAAAGCTTTCAGGGGATCATTTTCAACCTTTTTACACCATTTTTGAGTGAATTGCCAAAAGTCATATTTTTGCTGAAATTGTGACCCCGGGGCTTAGGGATTTTTTCAAAAAAATATTTTCTGCCGGTTAAGTTTTTGAGGGCTGATTTCCTGTCCTGTGATAAAAAGCCTTCTGTTTCGAGTGCCAAACCTTTCAGGGGAGCATTTTCAAGCTTTTGGCACCATTTTTGAGTGAATTGCCAAAAGTCAGATTTTTGATGAAATTGTGACCCCGGGGCTTAGGGATTATTTCAAAAAAATATTTTCTGCCGGTTAGGTTTTTGAGGGCTGATTTCTTGTCCTGTGATAAAAAGCCTTCTGTTTCTATCACCAAAGCTTTCAGGGGATCATTTTCAGCCTTTTTACACCATTTTTGAGTGAATTGCCAAAAGTCAGATTTTTGCTGAAATTGTGACCCCGGGGCTTAGGGATTTTTCCAAAAAAATATTTCCTGCCGGTTAAGTTTTTGAGGGCTGATTGCTTGTCCTGTGATAAAAAGCCTTCTGTTTCCATCGCCAAACCTTTCAGGAGAGCATTTTCAAGCTTTTCCCATCGCCAAACCTTTCAGGAGAGCATTTTCAACCTTTTTGCACCATTTTTGAGTGAATTGCCAAAAGTCAGTTTTTTGCTGAAATTGTGACCCTGGGGCTTAGGGATTTTTTCAAAAAAATATTTTCTGCCGGTTAAATTTTTGAGGGCTGATTTCTTGTCCTGTGATAAAAAGCCTTCTGTTTCGAGTGCCAAACCTTTCAGGGGATGTTTTTCAACCTTTTTGCACCATTTTTGAGTGAATTGCCAAAAGTCAGATTTTTGCTGAAATTTTGACCCCGGGCCTTAGGGATTTTTTCAAAAAAATATTTTCCGCAGGTTAAGTTTTTGAGGTCTGATTTCTTGTCCTGTGATAAAAAGCCTTCTGTTTCGAGTGCCAAACCTTTCAGGGGATGTTTTTCAACCTTTTTGAGTGAATTGCCAAAAGTCAGATTTTTGCTGAAATTTTGACCCCGGGGCTTAGGGATTTTTTTAAAAAAATATTTTCTGCCGGTTAAGTTTTTGAGGGCTGATTTCTTGTCCTGTGATAAAAAGCCTTCTGTTTCAAGTGCCAAACCTTTCAGGGGATCATTTCCAACCTTTTTGCACCATTTTTGAGTGAATTGCCAAAAGTCAGATTTTTGCTGAAATTGTGACCCCGGGGCTTAGGGATTTTTTCAAAAAAATATTTTCTGCCGGTTAGGTTTTTGAGGGCTGATTTCTTGTCCTGTGATAAAAAGCCTTCTGTTTCGAGTGCCAAACCTTTCAGGAGAGCATTTTCAACCTTTTTGCACCATTTTTGAGTGAATTGCCAAAAGTCAGATTTTTGCTGAAATTGTGACCCCGGGGCTTAGGGATTTTTTCAAAAAAATATTTTCTGACGGTTAAGTTTTTGAGGGCTGATTTCTTGTCCTGTGATAAAAAGCCTTCTGTTTCGAGTGCCAAACCTTTCAGGAGAGCATTTTCAACCTTTTTGCACCATTTTGGAGTGAATTGCCAAAAGTCAGATTTTTGCTGAAATTGTGACCCCGGGGCTTAGGGATTTTTCCAAAAAAATATTTCCTGCCGGTTAAGTTTTTGAGGGCTGATTGCTTGTCCTGTGATAAAAAGCCTTCTGTTTCCATCGCCAAACCTTTCAGGAGAGCATTTTCAAGCTTTTGGCACCATTTTTGAGTGAATTGCCAAAAGTCAGATTTTTGCTGAAATTGTGACCCCGGGGCTTAGGGATTTTTTCAAAAAAATATTTTCTGCCGGTTAGGTTTTTGAGGGCTGATTTCTAGTCCTGCGATAAAAAGCCTTCTGTTTCTATCACCAAAGCTTAAAGGGGATCATTTTCAACCTTTTTACACCATTTTTGAGTGAATTGCCAAAAGTCATATTTTTGCTGAAATTGTGACCCCGGGCCTTAGGGATTTTTTCAAAAAAATATTTTCTGTCGTTTAAGTTTTTGAGGGCTGATTTCTTGTCCTGTGATAAAAAGCCTTCTGTTTCGAGTGCCAAACCTTTCAGCGGTTGTTTTTCCACCTTTTTGCAAAATTTTTGAGTGAATTGCCAAAAGTCAGATTATTGCTGAAATTCTGACCCCGGGGCTTAGGGTTTTTTCCAAAAACATATTTCCTGCCGGGTAAGTTTTTGAGGGCTCATTTCTTGTCTTGTGATAAAAAGCCTTCTGTTTCGAGTGCCAAAGCTTTCAGGAGAGCATTTGCAAGCTTTTGGCACCATTTTGGAGTGAATTGCCAAAAGTCAGATTTTTGCTGAAATTGTGACCCCGGGGCATAGGGATTTTTTCAAAAAAATATTTTCTGCCGGTTAAGTTTTTGAGGGCTGATTTCTTGTCCTGTGATAAAACGCCTTCTGTTTCCATCACCAAACCTTTCAGGAGAGCATTTTCAACCTTTTGGCACCATTTTGGAGTGAATTGCCAAAAGTCAGATTTTTCCTGAAATTGTGACCCCGGGGCTTAGGGATTTTTTCAAAAAATAATTTTCTGCCGGTTAGGTTTTTGAGGGCTGATTTCTTGTCCTGCGATAAAAAGCCTTCTGTTTCCATCACCAAAGCTTTCAGGGGATCATTTTCAACCTTTTTACACCATTTTTGAGTGAATTGCCAAAAGTCATATTTTTGCTGAAATTGTGACCCCGGGGCTTAGGGATTTTTTCAAAAAAATATTTTCTGCCGGTTAAGTTTTTGAGGGCTGATTTCCTGTCCTGTGATAAAAAGCCTTCTGTTTCGAGTGCCAAACCTTTCAGGGGAGCATTTTCAAGCTTTTGGCACCATTTTTGAGTGAATTGCCAAAAGTCAGATTTTTGATGAAATTGTGACCCCGGGGCTTAGGGATTATTTCAAAAAAATATTTTCTGCCGGTTAGGTTTTTGAGGGCTGATTTCTTGTCCTGCGATAAAAAGCCTTCTGTTTCTATCACCAAAGCTTTCAGGGGATCATTTTCAGCCTTTTTACACCATTTTTGAGTGAATTGCCAAAAGTCAGATTTTTGCTGAAATTGTGACCCCGGGGCTTAGGGATTTTTTCAAAAAAAATATTTTCTGCCGGTTAAGTTTTTGAGGGCTCATTTCTTGTCCTGTGATAAAAAGCCTTCTGTTTCGAGTGCCAAACCTTTCAGGAGAGCATTTTCAACCTTTTTGCACCATTTTGGAGTGAATTGCCAAAAGTCAGATTTTTGCTGAAATTGTGACCCCGGGGCTTAGGGATTTTTCCAAAAAAATATTTCCTGCCGGTTAAGTTTTTGAGGGCTGATTGCTTGTCCTGTGATAAAAAGCCTTCTGTTTCCATCGCCAAACCTTTCAGGAGAGCATTTTCAAGCTTTTGGAACCATTTTTGAGTGAATTGCCAAAAGTCAGATTTTTGATGAAATTGTGACCCCGGGGCTTAGGGATTATTTCAAAAAAATATTTTCTGCCGGTTAGGTTTTTGAGGGCTGATTTCTTGTCCTGCGATAAAAAGCCTTCTGTTTCTATCACCAAAGCTTTCAGGGGATCATTTTCAGCCTTTTTACACCATTTTTGAGTGAATTGCCAAAAGTCAGATTTTTGCTGAAATTGTGACCCCGGGGCTTAGGGATTTTTTCAAAAAAAATATTTTCTGCCGGTTAAGTTTTTGAGGGCTCATTTCTTGTCCTGTGATAAAAAGCCTTCTGTTTCGAGTGCCAAACCTTTCAGGAGAGCATTTTCAACCTTTTTGCACCATTTTGGAGTGAATTGCCAAAAGTCAGATTTTTGCTGAAATTGTGACCCCGGGGCTTAGGGATTTTTCCAAAAAAATATTTCCTGCCGGTTAAGTTTTTGAGGGCTGATTGCTTGTCCTGTGATAAAAAGCCTTCTGTTTCCATCGCCAAACCTTTCAGGAGAGCATTTTCAAGCTTTTGGAACCATTTTTGAGTGAATTGCCAAAAGTCAGATTTTTGCTGAAATTGTGACCCCGGGGCTTAGGGATTTTTTCAAAAAAATATTTTCTGCCGGTTAGGTTTTTGAGGGCTGATTTCTAGTCCTGCGATAAAAAGCCTTCTGTTTCTATCACCAAAGCTTAAAGGGGATCATTTTCAACCTTTTTACACCATTTTTGAGTGAATTTCCAAAAGTCATATTTTTGCTGAAATTGTGACCCCGGGCCTTAGGGATTTTTTCAAAAAATATTTTCTGTCGTTTAAGTTTTTGAGGGCTGATTTCTTGTCCTGTGATAAAAAGCCTTCTGTTTCGAGTGCCAAACCTTTCAGCGGTTGTTTTTCCACCTTTTTGCAAAATTTTTGAGTGAATTGCCAAAAGTCAGATTATTGCTGAAATTCTGACCCCGGGGCTTAGGGTTTTTTCCAAAAACATATTTCCTGCCGGGTAAGTTTTTGAGGGCTCATTTCTTGTCTTGTGATAAAAAGCCTTCTGTTTCGAGTGCCAAAGCTTTCAGGAGAGCATTTGCAAGCTTTTGGCACCATTTTGGAGTGAATTGCCAAAAGTCAGATTTTTGCTGAAATTGTGACCCCGGGGCATAGGGATTTTTTCAAAAAAATATTTTCTGCCGGTTAAGTTTTTGAGGGCTGATTTCCTGTCCTGTGATAAAAAGCCTTCTGTTTCGAGTGCCAAACCTTTCAGGGGAGCATTTTCAAGCTTTTGGCACCATTTTTGAGTGAATTGCCAAAAGTCAGATTTTTGATGAAATTGTGACCCCGGGGCTTAGGGATTATTTCAAAAAAATATTTTCTGCCGGTTAGGTTTTTGAGGGCTGATTTCTTGTCCTGCGATAAAAAGCCTTCTGTTTCTATCACCAAAGCTTTCAGGGGATCATTTTCAGCCTTTTTACACCATTTTTGAGTGAATTGCCAAAAGTCAGATTTTTGCTGAAATTGTGACCCCGGGGCTTAGGGATTTTTTCAAAAAAAATATTTTCTGCCGGTTAAGTTTTTGAGGGCTCATTTCTTGTCTTGTGATAAAAAGCCTTCTGTTTCGAGTGCCAAACCTTTCAGGAGAGCATTTGCAAGCTTTTGGCACCATTTTGGAGTGAATTGCCAAAAGTCAAATTTTTGCTGAAATGGTGACCCCGGGGCTTAGGGATTTTTTCAAAAAAATATTTTCTGCCGGTTAAATTTTTGAGGGCTGATTTCTTGTCCTGTGATAAAAAGCCTTCTGTTTCGAGTGCCAAACCTTTCAGGGGATGTTTTTCAACCTTTTGGCACCATTTTGGAGTGAATTGCCAAAAGTCAGATTTTTGCTGAAATTTTGACCCTGGGGCTTAGGGATTTTTTCAAAAAAATATTTTCCGCAGGTTAAGTTTTTGAGGTCTGATTTCTTGTCCTGTGATAAAAAGCCTTCTGTTTCCATCGCCAAACCTTTCAGGGGATCATTTCCAACCTTTTTGCACCATTTTTGAGTGAATTGCCAAAAGTAAGATTTTTGCTGAAATTGTGACCCCGGGGCTTAGGGATTTTTTCAAAAAAATATTTTCTGCCGGTTAAGTTTTTGAGGTCTGATTTCTTGTCCTGTGATAAAAAGCCTTCTGTTTCCATCGCCAAACCTTTCAGGAGAGCATTTTCAACCTTTTTGCACCATTTTGGAGTGAATTGCCAAAAGTCAGATTTTTGCTGAAATTGTGACCCCGGGGCTTAGGGATTTTTCCAAAAAAATATTTCCTGCCGGTTAAGTTTTTGAGGGCTGATTGCTTGTCCTGTGATAAAAAGCCTTCTGTTTCCATCGCCAAACCTTTCAGGAGAGCATTTTCAAGCTTTTGGCACCATTTTTGAGTGAATTGCCAAAAGTCAGATTTTTGCTGAAATTGTGACCCCGGGGCTTAGGGATTTTTTCAAAAAAATATTTTCTGCCGGTTAGGTTTTTGAGGGCTGATTTCTAGTCCTGCGATAAAAAGCCTTCTGTTTCTATCACCAAAGCTTAAAGGGGATCATTTTCAACCTTTTTACACCATTTTTGAGTGAATTGCCAAAAGTCATATTTTTGCTGAAATTGTGACCCCGGGCCTTAGGGATTTTTTCAAAAAAATATTTTCTGCCGGTTAAGTTTTTGAGGGCTGATTTCCTGTCCTGTGATAAAAAGCCTTCTGTTTCGAGTGCCAAACCTTTCAGGGGAGCATTTTCAAGCTTTTGGCACCATTTTTGAGTGAATTGCCAAAAGTCAGATTTTTGATGAAATTGTGACCCCGGGGCTTAGGGATTATTTCAAAAAAATATTTTCTGCCGGTTAGGTTTTTGAGGGCTGATTTCTTGTCCTGCGATAAAAAGCCTTCTGTTTCTATCACCAAAGCTTTCAGGGGATCATTTTCAGCCTTTTTACACCATTTTTGAGTGAATTGCCAAAAGTCAGATTTTTGCTGAAATTGTGACCCCGGGGCTTAGGGATTTTTTCAAAAAAAATATTTTCTGCCGGTTAAGTTTTTGAGGGCTCATTTCTTGTCTTGTGATAAAAAGCCTTCTGTTTCGAGTGCCAAAGCTTTCAGGAGAGCATTTGCAAGCTTTTGGCACCATTTTGGAGTGAATTGCCAAAAGTCAGATTTTTGCTGAAATTGTGACCCCGGGCCTTAGGGATTTTTTCAAAAAATAATTTTCTGCCGGTTAGGTTTTTGAGGGCTGATTTCTTGTCCTGCGATAAAAAGCCTTCTGTTTCCATCACCAAAGCTTTCAGGGGATCATTTTCAACCTTTTTACACCATTTTTGAGTGAATTGCCAAAAGTCATATTTTTGCTGAAATTGTGACCCCGGGGCTTAGGGATTTTTTCAAAAAATAATTTTCTGCCGGTTAGGTTTTTGAGGGCTGATTTCTTGTCCTGCGATAAAAAGCCTTCTGTTTCTATCACCAAAGCTTTCAGGGGATCATTTTCAGCCTTTTTACACCATTTTTGAGTGAATTGCCAAAAGTCAGATTTTTGCTGAAATTGTGACCCCGGGGCTTAGGGATTTTTTCAAAAAAAATATTTTCTGCCTGTTAAGTTTTTGAGGGCTCATTTCTTGTCTTGTGATAAAAAGCCTTCTGTTTCGAGTGCCAAAGCTTTCAGGAGAGCATTTGCAAGCTTTTGGCACCATTTTGGAGTGAATTGCCAAAAGTCAGATTTTTGCTGAAATTGTGACCCCGGGGCTTATGGATTATTTCAAAAAAATATTTTCTGCCGGTTAGGTTTTTGAGGGCTGATTTCTTGTCCTGCGATAAAAAGCCTTCTGTTTCCATCGCCAAACCTTTCAGGAGAGCATTTTCAACCTTTTTGCACCATTTTTGAGTGAATTGCCAAAAGTCAGTTTTTTGCTGAAATTGTGACCCCGGGGCTTAGGGATTTTTTCAAAAAAATATTTTCTGCCGGTTAAATTTTTGAGGGCTGATTTCTTGTCCTGTGATAAAAAGCCTTCTGTTTCCATCACCAAACCTTTCAGGAGAGCATTTTCAACCTTTTGGCACCATTTTGGAGTGAATTGCCAAAAGTCAGATTTTTCCTGAAATTGTGACCCCGGGCTTAGGGATTTTTTCAAAAAAAAAATTTTCTGCCGGTTAAGTTTTTGAGGTCTGATTTCTTGTCCTGTGATAAAAAGCCTTCTGTTTCCATCGCCAAACCTTTCAGGAGAGCATTTTCAACCTTTTTGCACCATTTTGGAGTGAATTGCCAAAAGTCAGATTTTTGCTGAAATTGTGACCCCGGGGCTTAGGGATTTTTCCAAAAAAATATTTCCTGCCGGTTAAGTTTTTGAGGGCTGATTGCTTGTCCTGTGATAAAAAGCCTTCTGTTTCCATCGCCAAACCTTTCAGGAGAGCATTTTCAAGCTTTTGGCACCATTTTTGAGTGAATTGCCAAAAGTCAGATTTTTGCTGAAATTGGGGATTTTTTCAAAAAAATATTTTCTGCCGGTTAGGTTTTTGAGGGCTGATTTCTAGTCCTGCGATAAAAAGCCTTCTGTTTCTATCACCAAAGCTTAAAGGGGATCATTTTCAACCTTTTTACACCATTTTTGAGTGAATTGCCAAAAGTCATATTTTTGCTGAAATTGTGACCCCGGGCCTTAGGGATTTTTTCAAAAAAATATTTTCTGCCGGTTAAGTTTTTGAGGGCTGATTTCCTGTCCTGTGATAAAAAGCCTTCTGTTTCGAGTGCCAAACCTTTCAGGGGAGCATTTTCAAGCTTTTGGCACCATTTTTGAGTGAATTGCCAAAAGTCAGATTTTTGATGAAATTGTGACCCCGGGGCTTAGGGATTATTTCAAAAAAATATTTTCTGCCGGTTAGGTTTTTGAGGGCTGATTTCTTGTCCTGCGATAAAAAGCCTTCTGTTTCTATCACCAAAGCTTTCAGGGGATCATTTTCAGCCTTTTTACACCATTTTTGAGTGAATTGCCAAAAGTCAGATTTTTGCTGAAATTGTGACCCCGGGGCTTAGGGATTTTTTCAAAAAAAATATTTTCTGCCGGTTAAGTTTTTGAGGGCTCATTTCTTGTCTTGTGATAAAAAGCCTTCTGTTTCGAGTGCCAAAGCTTTCAGGAGAGCATTTGCAAGCTTTTGGCACCATTTTGGAGTGAATTGCCAAAAGTCAGATTTTTGCTGAAATTGTGACCCCGGGGCTTAGGGATTTTTTCAAAAAATAATTTTCTGCCGGTTAGGTTTTTGAGGGCTGATTTCTTGTCCTGCGATAAAAAGCCTTCTGTTTCCATCACCAAAGCTTTCAGGGGATCATTTTCAACCTTTTTACACCATTTTTGAGTGAATTGCCAAAAGTCATATTTTTGCTGAAATTGTGACCCCGGGGCTTAGGGATTTTTTCAAAAAAAATATTTTCTGCCGGTTAAGTTTTTGAGGGCTCATTTCTTGTCTTGTGATAAAAAGCCTTCTGTTTCGAGTGCCAAAGCTTTCAGGAGAGCATTTGCAAGCTTTTGGCACCATTTTGGAGTGAATTGCCAAAAGTCAGATTTTTGCTGAAATTGTGACCCCGGGGCTTATGTATTATTTCAAAAAAATATTTTCTGCCGGTTAGGTTTTTGAGGGCTGATTTCTTGTCCTGCGATAAAAAGCCTTCTGTTTCCATCGCCAAACCTTTCAGGAGAGCATTTTCAACCTTTTTGCACCATTTTGGAGTGAATTGCCAAAAGTCAGATTTTTGCTGAAATTTTGACCCTGGGGCTTAGGGATTTTTTCAAAAAAATATTTTCCGCAGGTTAAGTTTTTGAGGTCTGATTTCTTGTCCTGTGATAAAAAGCCTTCTGTTTCCATCGCCAAACCTTTCAGGGGATCATTTCCAACCTTTTTGCACCATTTTTGAGTGAATTGCCAAAAGTAAGATTTTTGCTGAAATTGTGACCCCGGGGCTTAGGGATTTTTTCAAAAAAATATTTTCTGCCGGTTAAGTTTTTGAGGTCTGATTTCTTGTCCTGTGATAAAAAGCCTTCTGTTTCCATCGCCAAACCTTTCAGGAGAGCATTTTCAACCTTTTTGCACCATTTTGGAGTGAATTGCCAAAAGTCAGATTTTTGCTGAAATTGTGACCCCGGGGCTTAGGGATTTTTCCAAAAAAATATTTCCTGCCGGTTAAGTTTTTGAGGGCTGATTGCTTGTCCTGTGATAAAAAGCCTTCTGTTTCCATCGCCAAACCTTTCAGGAGAGCATTTTCAAGCTTTTGGCACCATTTTTGAGTGAATTGCCAAAAGTCAGATTTTTGCTGAAATTGTGACCCCGGGGCTTAGGGATTTTTTCAAAAAAATATTTTCTGCCGGTTAGGTTTTTGAGGGCTGATTTCTAGTCCTGCGATAAAAAGCCTTCTGTTTCTATCACCAAAGCTTAAAGGGGATCATTTTCAACCTTTTTACACCATTTTTGAGTGAATTGCCAAAAGTCATATTTTTGCTGAAATTGTGACCCCGGGCCTTAGGGATTTTTTCAAAAAAATATTTTCTGCCGGTTAAGTTTTTGAGGGCTGATTTCCTGTCCTGTGATAAAAAGCCTTCTGTTTCGAGTGCCAAACCTTTCAGGGGAGCATTTTCAAGCTTTTGGCACCATTTTTGAGTGAATTGCCAAAAGTCAGATTTTTGATGAAATTGTGACCCCGGGGCTTAGGGATTATTTCAAAAAAATATTTTCTGCCGGTTAGGTTTTTGAGGGCTGATTTCTTGTCCTGCGATAAAAAGCCTTCTGTTTCTATCACCAAAGCTTTCAGGGGATCATTTTCAGCCTTTTTACACCATTTTTGAGTGAATTGCCAAAAGTCAGATTTTTGCTGAAATTGTGACCCCGGGGCTTAGGGATTTTTTCAAAAAAAATATTTTCTGCCGGTTAAGTTTTTGAGGGCTCATTTCTTGTCTTGTGATAAAAAGCCTTCTGTTTCGAGTGCCAAAGCTTTCAGGAGAGCATTTGCAAGCTTTTGGCACCATTTTGGAGTGAATTGCCAAAAGTCAGATTTTTGCTGAAATTGTGACCCCGGGGCTTAGGGATTTTTTCAAAAAATAATTTTCTGCCGGTTAGGTTTTTGAGGGCTGATTTCTTGTCCTGCGATAAAAAGCCTTCTGTTTCCATCACCAAAGCTTTCAGGGGATCATTTTCAACCTTTTTACACCATTTTTGAGTGAATTGCCAAAAGTCATATTTTTGCTGAAATTGTGACCCCGGGGCTTAGGGATTTTTTCAAAAAATAATTTTCTGCCGGTTAGGTTTTTGAGGGCTGATTTCTTGTCCTGCGATAAAAAGCCTTCTGTTTCTATCACCAAAGCTTTCAGGGGATCATTTTCAGCCTTTTTACACCATTTTTGAGTGAATTGCCAAAAGTCAGATTTTTGCTGAAATTGTGACCCCGGGGCTTAGGGATTTTTTCAAAAAAAATATTTTCTGCCTGTTAAGTTTTTGAGGGCTCATTTCTTGTCTTGTGATAAAAAGCCTTCTGTTTCGAGTGCCAAAGCTTTCAGGAGAGCATTTGCAAGCTTTTGGCACCATTTTGGAGTGAATTGCCAAAAGTCAGATTTTTGCTGAAATTGTGACCCCGGGGCTTATGGATTATTTCAAAAAAATATTTTCTGCCGGTTAGGTTTTTGAGGGCTGATTTCTTGTCCTGCGATAAAAAGCCTTCTGTTTCCATCGCCAAACCTTTCAGGAGAGCATTTTCAACCTTTTTGCACCATTTTTGAGTGAATTGCCAAAAGTCAGTTTTTTGCTGAAATTGTGACCCCGGGGCTTAGGGATTTTTTCAAAAAAATATTTTCTGCCGGTTAAATTTTTGAGGGCTGATTTCTTGTCCTGTGATAAAAAGCCTTCTGTTTCGAGTGCCAAACCTTTCAGGGGATGTTTTTCAACCTTTTTGCACCATTTTTGAGTGAATTGCCAAAAGTCAGATTTTTGCTGAAATTGTGACCCCGGGGCTTAGGGATTTTTTCAAAAAAATATTTTCTGCCGGTTAGGTTTTTGAGGGCTGATTTCTAGTCCTGCGATAAAAAGCCTTCTGTTTCTATCACCAAAGCTTAAAGGGGATCATTTTCAACCTTTTTACACCATTTTTGAGTGAATTGCCAAAAGTCATGTTTTTGCTGAAATTTTGACCCCGGGCCTTAGGGATTTTTTCAAAAAAATATTTTCTGCCGGTTAAGTTTTTGAGGGCTGATTTCCTGTCCTGTGATAAAAAGCCTTCTGTTTCGAGTGCCAAACCTTTCAGGGGAGCATTTTCAAGCTTTTGGCACCATTTTTGAGTGAATTGCCAAAAGTCAGATTTTTGATGAAATTGTGACCCCGGGGCTTAGGGATTATTTCAAAAAAATATTTTCTGCCGGTTAGGTTTTTGAGGGCTGATTTCTTGTCCTGCGATAAAAAGCCTTCTGTTTCTATCACCAAAGCTTTCAGGGGATCATTTTCAGCCTTTTTACACCATTTTTGAGTGAATTGCCAAAAGTCAGATTTTTGCTGAAATTGTGACCCCGGGGCTTAGGGATTTTTTCAAAAAAAATATTTTCTGCCGGTTAAGTTTTTGAGGGCTCATTTCTTGTCTTGTGATAAAAAGCCTTCTGTTTCGAGTGCCAAAGCTTTCAGGAGAGCATTTGCAAGCTTTTGGCACCATTTTGGAGTGAATTGCCAAAAGTCAGATTTTTGCTGAAATTGTGACCCCGGGGCTTAGGGATTTTTTCAAAAAAATATTTTCTGCCGGTTAAGTTTTTGAGGGCTGATTTCTTGTCCAGTGATAAAAAGCCTTCTGTTTCCATCACCAAACCTTTCAGGAGAGCATTTTCAACCTTTTGGCACCATTTTGGAGTGAATTGCCAAAAGTCAGATTTTTCCTGAAATTGTGACCCCGGGCTTAGGGATTTTTTCAAAAAAAAAATTTTCTGCCGGTTAAGTTTTTGAGGTCTGATTTCTTGTCCTGTGATAAAAAGCCTTCTGTTTCCATCGCCAAACCTTTCAGGAGAGCATTTTCAACCTTTTTGCACCATTTTGGAGTGAATTGCCAAAAGTCAGATTTTTGCTGAAATTGTGACCCCGGGGCTTAGGGATTTTTCCAAAAAAATATTTCCTGCCGGTTAAGTTTTTGAGGGCTGATTGCTTGTCCTGTGATAAAAAGCCTTCTGTTTCCATCGCCAAACCTTTCAGGAGAGCATTTTCAAGCTTTTGGCACCATTTTTGAGTGAATTGCCAAAAGTCAGATTTTTGCTGAAATTGTGACCCCGGGGCTTAGGGATTTTTTCAAAAAAATATTTTCTGCCGGTTAGGTTTTTGAGGGCTGATTTCTAGTCCTGCGATAAAAAGCCTTCTGTTTCTATCACCAAAGCTTAAAGGGGATCATTTTCAACCTTTTTACACCATTTTTGAGTGAATTGCCAAAAGTCATATTTTTGCTGAAATTGTGACCCCGGGCCTTAGGGATTTTTTCAAAAAAATATTTTCTGCCGGTTAAGTTTTTGAGGGCTGATTTCCTGTCCTGTGATAAAAAGCCTTCTGTTTCGAGTGCCAAACCTTTCAGGGGAGCATTTTCAAGCTTTTGGCACCATTTTTGAGTGAATTGCCAAAAGTCAGATTTTTGATGAAATTGTGACCCCGGGGCTTAGGGATTATTTCAAAAAAATATTTTCTGCCGGTTAGGTTTTTGAGGGCTGATTTCTTGTCCTGCGATAAAAAGCCTTCTGTTTCTATCACCAAAGCTTTCAGGGGATCATTTTCAGCCTTTTTACACCATTTTTGAGTGAATTGCCAAAAGTCAGATTTTTGCTGAAATTGTGACCCCGGGGCTTAGGGATTTTTTCAAAAAAAATATTTTCTGCCGGTTAAGTTTTTGAGGGCTCATTTCTTGTCTTGTGATAAAAAGCCTTCTGTTTCGAGTGCCAAAGCTTTCAGGAGAGCATTTGCAAGCTTTTGGCACCATTTTGGAGTGAATTGCCAAAAGTCAGATTTTTGCTGAAATTGTGACCCCGGGGCTTAGGGATTTTTTCAAAAAATAATTTTCTGCCGGTTAGGTTTTTGAGGGCTGATTTCTTGTCCTGCGATAAAAAGCCTTCTGTTTCCATCACCAAAGCTTTCAGGGGATCATTTTCAACCTTTTTACACCATTTTTGAGTGAATTGCCAAAAGTCATATTTTTGCTGAAATTGTGACCCCGGGGCTTAGGGATTTTTTCAAAAAAAATATTTTCTGCCGGTTAAGTTTTTGAGGGCTCATTTCTTGTCTTGTGATAAAAAGCCTTCTGTTTCGAGTGCCAAAGCTTTCAGGAGAGCATTTGCAAGCTTTTGGCACCATTTTGGAGTGAATTGCCAAAAGTCAGATTTTTGCTGAAATTGTGACCCCGGGGCTTATGGATTATTTCAAAAAAATATTTTCTGCCGGTTAGGTTTTTGAGGGCTGATTTCTTGTCCTGCGATAAAAAGCCTTCTGTTTCCATCGCCAAACCTTTCAGGAGAGCATTTTCAACCTTTTTGCACCATTTTTGAGTGAATTGCCAAAAGTCAGTTTTTTGCTGAAATTGTGACCCCGGGGCTTAGGGATTTTTTCAAAAAAATATTTTCTGCCGGTTAAATTTTTGAGGGCTGATTTCTTGTCCTGTGATAAAAAGCCTTCTGTTTCGAGTGCCAAACCTTTCAGGGGATGTTTTTCAACCTTTTTGCACCATTTTTGAGTGAATTGCCAAAAGTCAGATTTTTGCTGAAATTGTGACCCCGGGGCTTAGGGATTTTTTCAAAAAAATATTTTCTGCCGGTTAGGTTTTTGAGGGCTGATTTCTAGTCCTGCGATAAAAAGCCTTCTGTTTCTATCACCAAAGCTTAAAGGGGATCATTTTCAACCTTTTTACACCATTTTTGAGTGAATTGCCAAAAGTCATATTTTTGCTGAAATTGTGACCCCGGGCCTTAGGGATTTTTTCAAAAAAATATTTTCTGCCGGTTAAGTTTTTGAGGGCTGATTTCCTGTCCTGTGATAAAAAGCCTTCTGTTTCGAGTGCCAAACCTTTCAGGGGAGCATTTTCAAGCTTTTGGCACCATTTTTGAGTGAATTGCCAAAAGTCAGATTTTTGATGAAATTGTGACCCCGGGGCTTAGGGATTATTTCAAAAAAATATTTTCTGCCGGTTAGGTTTTTGAGGGCTGATTTCTTGTCCTGCGATAAAAAGCCTTCTGTTTCTATCACCAAAGCTTTCAGGGGATCATTTTCAGCCTTTTTACACCATTTTTGAGTGAATTGCCAAAAGTCAGATTTTTGCTGAAATTGTGACCCCGGGGCTTAGGGATTTTTTCAAAAAAAATATTTTCTGCCGGTTAAGTTTTTGAGGGCTCATTTCTTGTCTTGTGATAAAAAGCCTTCTGTTTCGAGTGCCAAAGCTTTCAGGAGAGCATTTGCAAGCTTTTGGCACCATTTTGGAGTGAATTGCCAAAAGTCAGATTTTTGCTGAAATTGTGACCCCGGGGCTTAGGGATTTTTTCAAAAAAATATTTTCTGCCGGTTAAGTTTTTGAGGGCTGATTTCTTGTCCAGTGATAAAAAGCCTTCTGTTTCCATCACCAAACCTTTCAGGAGAGCATTTTCAACCTTTTGGCACCATTTTGGAGTGAATTGCCAAAAGTCAGATTTTTCCTGAAATTGTGACCCCGGGCTTAGGGATTTTTTCAAAAAATAATTTTCTGCCGGTTAGGTTTTTGAGGGCTGATTTCTTGTCCTGCGATAAAAAGCCTTCTGTTTCTATCACCAAAGCTTTCAGGGGATCATTTTCAGCCTTTTTACACCATTTTTGAGTGAATTGCCAAAAGTCAGATTTTTGCTGAAATTGTGACCCCGGGGCTTAGGGATTTTTTCAAAAAAAATATTTTCTGCCGGTTAAGTTTTTGAGGGCTCATTTCTTGTCTTGTGATAAAAAGCCTTCTGTTTCGAGTGCCAAAGCTTTCAGGAGAGCATTTGCAAGCTTTTGGCACCATTTTGGAGTGAATTGCCAAAAGTCAGATTTTTGCTGAAATTGTGACCCCGGGGCTTATGGATTATTTCAAAAAAATATTTTCTGCCGGTTAGGTTTTTGAGGGCTGATTTCTTGTCCTGCTATAAAAAGCCTTCTGTTTCCATCGCCAAACCTTTCAGGAGAGCATTTTCAACCTTTTTGCACCATTTTTGAGTGAATTGCCAAAAGTCAGTTTTTTGCTGAAATTGTGACCCCGGGGCTTAGGGATTTTTTCAAAAAAATATTTTCTGCCGGTTAAATTTTTGAGGGCTGATTTCTTGTCCTGTGATAAAAAGCCTTCTGTTTCGAGTGCCAAACCTTTCAGGGGATGTTTTTCAACCTTTTTGCACCATTTTTGAGTGAATTGCCAAAAGTCAGATTTTTGCTGAAATTTTGACCCCGGGAATAAGGGATTTTTTCAAAAAAATATTTTCCGCAGGTTAAGTTTTTGAGGTCTGATTTCTTGTCCTGTGATAAAAAGCCTTCTGTTTCCATCGCCAAACCTTTCAGGAGAGCATTTTCAAGCTTTTGGCACCATTTTTGAGTGAATTGCCAAAAGTCAGATTTTTGCTGAAATTGTGACCCCGGGGCTTAGGGATTTTTTCAAAAAAATATTTTCTGCCGGTTAAGTTTTTGAGGGCTGATTTCTTGTCCTGTGATAAAAAGCCTTCTGTTTCGAGTGCCAAACCTTTCAGGGGAGCATTTTCAAGCTTTTGGCACCATTTTTGAGTGAATTGCCAAAAGTCAGATTTTTGATGAAATTGTGACCCCGGGGCTCAGGGATTATTTCAAAAAAATATTTTCTGCCGGTTAGGTTTTTGAGGGCTGATTTCTTGTCCTGCGATAAAAAGCCTTCTGTTTCTATCACCAAAGCTTTCAGGGGATCATTTTCAGCCTTTTTACACCATTTTTGAGTGAATTGCCAAAAGTCAGATTTTTGCTGAAATTGTGACCCCGGGGCTTAGGGATTTTTTCAAAAAAATATTTTCTGCCGGTTAAGTTTTTGAGGGCTGATTTCTTGTCCTGTGATAAAAAGCCTTCTGTTTCGAGTGCCAAACATTTCAGGAGAGCATTTTCAAGTTTTTTGCACCATTTTGGAGTGAATTGCCTAAAGTCAGATTTTTGCTGAAATTGTGACCCCGGGGCTTAGGGATTTTTTCAAAAAAATATTTTCTGCCGGTTAAGTTTTTGAGGGCTGATTTCTTGTCCTGTGATAAAACGCCTTCTGTTTCCATCGCCAAACTTTTCAGGAGAGCATTTTCAAGCTTTTGGCACCATTTTTGAGTGAATTGCCAAAAGTCAGATTTTTGATGAAATTGTGACCCCGGCGGGGCTTAGGGATTTTTTCAAAAAAATATTTTCTGCCGGTTAAGTTTTTGAGGGCTGATTTCTTGTCCTGTGATAAAAAGCCTTCTGTTTCGAGTGCCAAACCTTTCCGGGGATGTTTTTCAACCTTTTTGCACCATTTTTGAGTGAATTGCCAAAAGTCAGATTTTTGCTGAAATTGTGACCCCGGGGCTTAGGGATTTTTTCAAAAAAATATTTTCTGCCGGTTAAGTTTTTGAGGTCTGATTTCTTGTCCTGTGATAAAAAGCCTTCTGTTTCCATCGCCAAAGCTTTCAGGGGATCATTTTCAAGCTTCTTGCACCATTTTTGAGTGAATTGCCAAAAGTCAGATTTTTGCTGAAATTGTGACCCCGGGGCTTAGGGATTTTTTCAAAAAAAATATTTCCTGCCGGGTAAGTTTTTGAGGGCTTATTTCTTGACCTGTGATAGAAAGCTTTCTGTTTCGAGTGCCAAACCTTTCAGGAGAGCATTTTCAAGCTTTTGGCACCATTTTTGAGTGAATTGCCAAAAGTCAGATTTTTGCTGAAATTGTGACCCCGGGGCTTAGGGATTTTTTCAAAAAAATATTTTCTGCCGGTTAGGTTTTTGAGGGCTGATTTCTTGTCCTGCGATAAAAAGCCTTCTGTTTCTATCACCAAAGCTTTCAGGAGAGCATTTGCAAGCTTTTGGCACCATTTTGGAGTGAATTGCCAAAAGTCAGATTTTTCCTGAAATTGTGACCCCGGGGCTTAGGGATTTTTTCAAAAAATAATTTTCTGCCGGTTAGGTTTTTGAGGGCTGATTTCTTGTCCTGCGATAAAAAGCCTTCTGTTTCTATCACCAAAGCTTTCAGGGGATCATTTTCAACCTTTTTACACCATTTTTGAGTGAATTGCCAAAAGTCATATTTTTGCTGAAATTGTGACCCCGGGGCTTAGGGATTTTTTCAAAAAAATATTTTCTGCCGGTTAAGTTTTTGAGGGCTGATTTCTTGTCCTGTGACAAAAAGCCTTCTGTTTTGAGTGCCAAACCTTTCAGGGGATGTTTTTCAACCTTTTTGCACCATTTTTGAGTGAATTGCCAAAAGTCAGATTTTTGCTGAAATTGTGACCCTGGGGCTTAGGGATTTTTTCAAAAAAATATTTTCTGCTGGTTAAGTTTTTGAGGGCTGATTTCTTGTCCTGTGATAAAAAGCCTTCTGTTTCCATCGCCAAACCTTTCAGGAGAGCATTTTCAACCTTTTTGCACCATTTTTGAGTGAATTGCCAAAAGTCAGATTTTTGCTGAAATTGTGACCCCGGGGCTTAGGGATTTTTCCAAAAAAATATTTCCTGCCGGTTAAGTTTTTGAGGGCTGATTGCTTGTCCTGTGATAAAAAGCCTTCTGTTTCCATTGCCAAACCTTTCAGGAGAGCATTTTCAAGCTTTTGGCACCATTTTTGAGTGAATTGCCAAAAGTCAGATTTTTCCTGAAATTGTGACCCCGGGGCTTAGGGATTTTTTCAAAAAAATATTTTCTGCCGGTTAGGTTTTTGAGGGCTGATTTCTTGTCCTGTGATAAAAAGCCTTCTGTTTCAAGTGCCAAACCTTTCAGGGGATCATTTGCAAGCTTTTGGCACCATTTTTGAGTGAATTGCCAAAAGTCAGATTTTTCCTGAAATTGTGACCCCGGGGCTTAGGGATTTTTTCAAAAAAATATTTTCTGCCGGTTAGGTTTTTGAGGGCTGATTTCTTGTCCTGCGATAAAAAGCCTTCTGTTTCTATCACCAAAGCTTTCAGGGGATCATTTTCAACCTTTTTACACCATTTTTGAGTGAATTGCCAAAAGTCAGATTTTTGCTGAAATTGTGACCCCGGGGCTTAGGGATTTTTTCAAAAAAATATTTTCTGCCGGTTAAGTTTTTGAGGGCTGATTTCTTGTCCTGTGATAAAAAGCCTTCTGTTTCGAGTGCCAAACCTTTCAGGGGATGTTTTTCAACCTTTTTGCACCATTTTTGAGTGAATTGCCAAAAGTCAGATTTTTGCTGAAATTGTGACCCCGGGGCTTAGGGATTTTTTCAAAAAAAATATTTCCTGCCGGGTAAGTTTTTGAGGGCTTATTTCTTGACCTGTGATAGAAAGCTTTCTGTTTCGAGTGCCAAACCTTTCAGGAGAGCATTTTCAAGCTTTTGGCACCATTTTTGAGTGAATTGCCAAAAGTCAGATTTTTGCTGAAATTGTGACCCCGGGGCTTAGGGATTTTTTCAAAAAAAATATTTTCTGCCAGTTAGGTTTTTGAGGGCTGATTTCTTGTCCTGCGATAAAAAGCCTTCTGTTTCTATCACCAAAGCTTTCAGGAGAGCATTTGCAAGCTTTTGGCACCATTTTGGAGTGAATTGCCAAAAGTCAGATTTTTCCTGAAATTGTGACCCCGGGGCTTAGGGATTTTTTCAAAAAATAATTTTCTGCCGGTTAGGTTTTTGAGGGCTGATTTCTTGTCCTGCGATAAAAAGCCTTCTGTTTCTATCACCAAAGCTTTCAGGGGATCATTTTCAACCTTTTTACACCATTTTTGAGTGAATTGCCAAAAGTCATATTTTTGCTGAAATTGTGACCCCGGGGCTTAGGGATTTTTTCAAAAAAATATTTTCTGCCGGTTAAGTTTTTGAGGGCTGATTTCTTGTCCTGTGATAAAAAGCCTTCTGTTTCGAGTGCCAAACCTTTCAGGGGATGTTTTTCAACCTTTTTGCACCATTTTTGAGTGAATTGCCAAAAGTCATATTTTTGCTGAAATTGTGACCCCGGGGCTTAGGGATTTTTCCAAAAAAAGATTTCCTGCCGGTTAAGTTTTTGAGGGCTGATTGCTTGTCCTGTGATAAAAAGCCTTCTGTTTCCATCGCCAAACCTTTCAGGAGAGCATTTTCAAGCTTTTGGCACCATTTTTGAGTGAATTGCCAAAAGTCAGATTTTTGCTGAAATTGTGACCCCGGGGCTTAGGGATTTTTTCAAAAAAATATTTTCTGCCGGTTAGGTTTTTGAGGGCTGATTTCTTGTCCTGCGATAAAAAGCCTTCTGTTTCTATCACCAAAGCTTTCAGGGGAGCATTTGCAAGCTTTTGGCACCATTTTGGAGTGAATTGCCAAAAGTCAGATTTTTCCTGAAATTGTGACCCCGGGGCTTAGGGATTTTTTCAAAAAATAATTTTCTCCGGTTAGGTTTTTGAGGGCTGATTTCTTGTCCTGCGATAAAAAGCCTTCTGTTTCTATCACCAAAGCTTTCAGGGGATCATTTTCAACCTTTTTACACCATTTTTGAGTGAATTGCCAAAAGTCATATTTTTGCTGAAATTGTGACCCCGGGGCTTAGGGATTTTTTCAAAAAAATATTTTCTGCCGGTTAAGTTTTTGAGGGCTGATTTCTTGTCCTGGGATAAAAAGCCTTCTGTTTCCATCGCCAAAGCTTTCAGGGGATCATTTTCAAGCTTCTTGCACCATTTTTGAGTGAATTGCCAAAAGTCAGATTTTTGCTGAAATTGTGACCCCGGGGCTTAGGGATTTTTTCAAAAAAAATATTTCCTGCCGGGTAAGTTTTTGAGGGCTTATTTCTTGACCTGTGATAGAAAGCTTTCTGTTTCGAGTGCCAAACCTTTCAGGAGAGCATTTTCAAGCTTTTGGCACCATTTTTGAGTGAATTGCCAAAAGTCAGATTTTTGCTGAAATTGTGACCCCGGGGCTTAGGGATTTTTTCAAAAAAATATTTTCTGCCGGTTAGGTTTTTGAGGGCTGATTTCTTGTCCTGCGATAAAAAGCATTCTGTTTCTATCACCAAAGCTTTCAGGAGAGCATTTGCAAGCTTTTGGCACCATTTTGGAGTGAATTGCCAAAAGTCAGATTTTTCCTGAAATTGTGACCCCGGGGCTTAGGGATTTTTTCAAAAAATAATTTTCTGCCGGTTAGGTTTTTGAGGGCTGATTTCTTGTCCTGCGATAAAAAGCCTTCTGTTTCTATCACCAAAGCTTTCAGGGGATCATTTTCAACCTTTTTACACCATTTTTGAGTGAATTGCCAAAAGTCATATTTTTGCTGAAATTGTGACCCCGGGGCTTAGGGATTTTTTCAAAAAAATATTTTCTGCCGGTTAAGTTTTTGAGGGCTGATTTCTTGTCCTGTGACAAAAAGCCTTCTGTTTTGAGTGCCAAACCTTTCAGGGGATGTTTTTCAACCTTTTTGCACCATTTTTGAGTGAATTGCCAAAAGTCAGATTTTTGCTGAAATTGTGACCCCGGGGCTTAGGGATTTTTTCAAAAAAATATTTTCTGCCGGTTAAGTTTTTGAGGGCTGATTTCTTGTCCTGTGATAAAAAGCCTTCTGTTTCCATCGCCAAACCTTTCAGGAGAGCATTTTCAACCTTTTTGCACCATTTTTGAGTGAATTGCCAAAAGTCAGATTTTTGCTGAAATTGTGACCCCGGGGCTTAGGGATTTTTCCAAAAAAATATTTCCTGCCGGTTAAGTTTTTGAGGGCTGATTGCTTGTCCTGTGATAAAAAGCCTTCTGTTTCCATCGCCAAACCTTTCAGGAGAGCATTTTCAAGCTTTTGGCACCATTTTTGAGGTTTTTGAGGGCTGATTTCTAGTCCTGCGATAAAAAGCCTTCTTTTTCTATCACCAAAGCTTAAAGGGGATCATTTTCAACCTTTTTACACCATTTTTGAGTGAATTGCCAAAAGTCATATTTTTGCTGAAATTGTGACCCCGGGCCTTAGGGATTTTTTTGCCAAACCTTTCAGCGGTTGTTTTTCAACCTTTTTGCAAAATTTTTGAGTGAATTGCCAAAAGTCAGATTATTGCTGAAATTCTGACCCCGGGGCTTAGGGTTTTTTCCAACAACATATTTCCTGCCGGGTAAGTTTTTGAGGGCTCATTTCTTGTCTTGTGATAAAAAGCCTTCTGTTTCGAGTGCCAAAGCTTTCAGGAGAGCATTTGCAAGCTTTTGGCACCATTTTGGAGTGGATTGCCAAAAGTCAGATTTTTGCTGAAATTGTGACCCCGGGGCATAGGGATTTTTTCAAAAAAATATTTTCTGCCGGTTAAGTTTTTGAGGGCTGATTTCTTGTCCTGTGATAAAACGCCTTCTGTTTCCATCACCAAACCTTTCAGGAGAGCATTTTCAACTTTTGGCACCATTTTGGAGTGAATTGCCAAAAGTCAGATTTTTCCTGAAATTGTGACCCCGGGGCTTAGGGATTTTTTCAAAAAATAATTTTCTGCCGGTTAGGTTTTTGAGGGCTGATTTCTTGTCCTGCGATAAAAAGCCTTCTGTTTCTATCACCAAAGCTTTCAGGGGATCATTTTCAACCTTTTTACACCATTTTTGAGTGAATTGCCAAAAGTCATATTTTTGCTGAAATTGTGACCCCGGGGCTTAGGGATTTTTTCAAAAAAATATTTTCTGCCGGTTAAGTTTTTGAGGGCTGATTTCCTGTCCTGTGATAAAAAGCCTTCTGTTTCGAGTGCCAAACCTTTCAGGGGAGCATTTTCAAGCTTTTGGCACCATTTTTGAGTGAATTGCCAAAAGTCAGATTTTTGATGAAATTGTGACCCCGGGCTTAGGGATTTTTTCAAAAAAATATTTTCTGCCGGTTAGGTTTTTGAGGGCTGATTTCTTGTCCTGCGATAAAAAGCCTTCTGTTTCCTTCACCAAAGCTTTCAGGGGATCATTTTCAGCCTTTTTACACCATTTTTGAGTGAATTGCCAAAAGTCAGATTTTTGCTGAAATTGTGACCCCGGGGCTTAGGGATTTTTTCAAAAAAAAAATTTTCTGCCGGTTAAGTTTTTGAGGTCTGATTTCTTATCCTGTGATAAAAAGCCTTCTGTTTCCATCGCCAAACCTTTCAGGAGAGCATTTTCAACCATTTTGCACCATTTTTGAGTGAATTGCCAAAAGTCAGATTTTTGCTGAAATTTTGACCCTGGGGCTTAGGGATTTTTCCAAAAAAATATTTCCTGCTGGTTAAGTTTTTGAGGGCTGATTGCTTGTCCTGTGATAAAAAGCCTTCTGTTTCCATCGCCAAACCTTTCAGGAGAGCATTTTCAAGCTTTTGGCACCATTTTTGAGTGAATTGCCAAAAGTCAGATTTTTGCTGAAATTGTGACCCCGGGGCTTAGGGATTTTTTCAAAAAAATATTTTCTGCCGGTTAAGTTTTTGAGGGCTGATTTCTTGTCCTGTGATAAAAAGCCTTCTGTTTCGAGTGCCAAACCTTTCAGGGGAGCATTTTCAAGCTTTTGGCACCATTTTTGAGTGAATTGCCAAAAGTCAGATTTTTGATGAAATTGTGACCCCGGGGCTCAGGGATTATTTCAAAAAAATATTTTCTGCCGGTTAGGTTTTTGAGGGCTGATTTCTTGTCCTGCGATAAAAAGCCTTCTGTTTCTATCACCAAAGCTTTCAGGGGATCATTTTCAGCCTTTTTACACCATTTTGGAGTGAATTGCCAAAAGTCAGATTTTTGCTGAAATTGTGACCCCGGGGCTTAGGGATTTTTTCAAAAAAATATTTTCTGCCGGTTAAGTTTTTGAGGGCTGATTTCTTGTCCTGTGATAAAAAGCCTTCTGTTTCGAGTGCCAAACATTTCAGGAGAGCATTTTCAAGCTTTTGGCACCATTTTGGAGTGAATTGCCAAAAGTCAGATTTTTGCTGAAATTGTGACCCCGGGGCTTAGGGATTTTTTCAAAAAAATATTTTCTGCCGGTTAAGTTTTTGAGGGCTGATTTCTTGTCCTGTGATAAAACGCATTCTGTTTCCATCGCCAAACTTTTCAGGAGAGCATTTTCAAGCTTTTGGCACCATTTTTGAGTGAATTGCCAAAAGTCAGATTTTTGATGAAATTGTGACCCCGGCGGGGCTTAGGGATTTTTTCAAAAAAATATTTTCTGCCGGTTAAGTTTTTGAGGGCTGATTTCTTGTCCTGTGATAAAAAGCCTTCTGTTTCGAGTGCCAAACCTTTCCGGGGATGTTTTTCAACCTTTTTGCACCATTTTTGAGTGAATTGCCAAAAGTCAGATTTTTGCTGAAATTGTGACCCCGGGGCTTAGGGATTTTTTCAAAAAAATATTTTCTGCCGGTTAAGTTTTTGAGGTCTGATTTCTTGTCCTGTGATAAAAAGCCTTCTGTTTCCATCGCCAAAGCTTTCAGGGGATCATTTTCAAGCTTCTTGCACCATTTTTGAGTGAATTGCCAAAAGTCAGATTTTTGCTGAAATTGTGACCCCGGGGCTTAGGGATTTTTTCAAAAAAAATATTTCCTGCCGGGTAAGTTTTTGAGGGCTTATTTCTTGACCTGTGATAGAAAGCTTTCTGTTTCGAGTGCCAAACCTTTCAGGAGAGCATTTTCAAGCTTTTGGCACCATTTTTGAGTGAATTGCCAAAAGTCAGATTTTTGCTGAAATTGTGACCCCGGGGCTTAGGGATTTTTTCAAAAAAAATAATTTCTGCCAGTTAGGTTTTTGAGGGCTGATTTCTTGTCCTGCGATAAAAAGCCTTCTGTTTCTATCACCAAAGCTTTCAGGAGAGCATTTGCAAGCTTTTGGCACCATTTTGGAGTGAATTGCCAAAAGTCAGATTTTTCCTGAAATTGTGACCCCGGGGCTTAGGGATTTTTTCAAAAAATAATTTTCTGCCGGTTAGGTTTTTGAGGGCTGATTTCTTGTCCTGCGATAAAAAGCCTTCTGTTTCTATCACCAAAGCTTTCAGGGGATCATTTTCAACCTTTTTACACCATTTTTGAGTGAATTGCCAAAAGTCATATTTTTGCTGAAATTGTGACCCCGGGGCTTAGGGATTTTTTCAAAAAAATATTTTCTGCCGGTTAAGTTTTTGAGGGCTGATTTCTTGTCCTGTGATAAAAAGCCTTCTGTTTCGAGTGCCAAACCTTTCAGGGGATGTTTTTCAACCTTTTTGCACCATTTTTGAGTGAATTGCCAAAAGTCATATTTTTGCTGAAATTGTGACCCCGGGGCTTAGGGATTTTTCCAAAAAAATATTTCCTGCCGGTTAAGTTTTTGAGGGCTGATTGCTTGTCCTGTGATAAAAAGCCTTCTGTTTCCATCGCCAAACCTTTCAGGAGAGCATTTTCAAGCTTTTGGCACCATTTTTGAGTGAATTGCCAAAAGTCAGATTTTTGCTGAAATTGTGACCCCGGGGCTTAGGGATTTTTTCAAAAAAATATTTTCTGCCGGTTAGGTTTTTGAGGGCTGATTTCTTGTCCTGCGATAAAAAGCCTTCTGTTTCTATCACCAAAGCTTTCAGGGGAGCATTTGCAAGCTTTTGGCACCATTTTGGAGTGAATTGCCAAAAGTCAGATTTTTCCTGAAATTGTGACCCCGGGGCTTAGGGATTTTTTCAAAAAATAATTTTCTCCGGTTAGGTTTTTGAGGGCTGATTTCTTGTCCTGCGATAAAAAGCCTTCTGTTTCTATCACCAAAGCTTTCAGGGGATCATTTTCAACCTTTTTGCACCATTTTTGAGTGAATTGCCAAAAGTCATATTTTTGCTGAAATTGTGACCCCGGGGCTTAGGGATTTTTTCAAAAAAATATTTTCTGCCGGTTAAGTTTTTGAGGTCTGATTTCTTGTCCTGTGATAAAAAGCCTTCTGTTTCCATCGCCAAAGCTTTCAGGGGATCATTTTCAAGCTTCTTGCACCATTTTTGAGTGAATTGCCAAAAGTCAGATTTTTGCTGAAATTGTGACCCCGGGGCTTAGGGATTTTTTCAAAAAAAATATTTGCTGCCGGGTAAGTTTTTGAGGGCTTATTTCTTGACCTGTGATAGAAAGCTTTCTGTTTCGAGTGCCAAACCTTTCAGGAGAGCATTTTCAAGCTTTTGGCACCATTTTTGAGTGTATTGCCAAAAGTCAGATTTTTGCTGAAATTGTGACCCCGGGGCTTAGGGATTTTTTCAAAAAAATATTTTCTGCCGGTTAGGTTTTTGAGGGCTGATTTCTTGTCCTGCGATAAAAAGCCTTCTGTTTCTGTCACCAAAGCTTTCAGGAGAGCATTTGCAAGCTTTTGGCACCATTTTGGAGTGAATTGCCAAAAGTCAGATTTTTCCTGAAATTGTGACCCCGGGGCTTAGGGATTTTTTCAAAAAATAATTTTCTGCCGGTTAGGTTTTTGAGGGCTGATTTCTTGTCCTGCGATAAAAAGCCTTCTGTTTCTATCACCAAAGCTTTCAGGGGATCATTTTCAACCTTTTTACACCATTTTTGAGTGAATTGCCAAAAGTCATATTTTTGCTGAAATTGTGACCCCGGGGCTTAGGGATTTTTTCAAAAAAATATTTTCTGCCGGTTAAGTTTTTGAGGGCTGATTTCTTGTCCTGTGACAAAAAGCCTTCTGTTTTGAGTGCCAAACCTTTCAGGGGATGTTTTTCAACCTTTTTGCACCATTTTTGAGTGAATTGCCAAAAGTCAGATTTTTGCTGAAATTGTGACCCTGGGGCTTAGGGATTTTTTCAAAAAAATATTTTCTGCTGGTTAAGTTTTTGAGGGCTGATTTCTTGTCCTGTGATAAAAAGCCTTCTGTTTCCATCGCCAAACCTTTCAGGAGAGCATTTTCAACCTTTTTGCACCATTTTTGAGTGAATTGCCAAAAGTCAGATTTTTGCTGAAATTGTGACCCCGGGGCTTAGGGATTTTTCCAAAAAAATATTTCCTGCCGGTTAAGTTTTTGAGGGCTGATTGCTTGTCCTGTGATAAAAAGCCTTCTGTTTCCATCGCCAAACCTTTCAGGAGAGCATTTTCAAGCTTTTGGCACCATTTTTGAGTGAATTGCCAAAAGTCAGATTTTTCCTGAAATTGTGACCCCGGGGCTTAGGGATTTTTTCAAAAAAATATTTTCTGCCGGTTAGGTTTTTGAGGGCTGATTTCTTGTCCTGCGATAAAAAGCCTTCTGTTTCTATCACCAAAGCTTTCAGGAGAGCATTTGCAAGCTTTTGGCACCATTTTGGAGTGAATTGCCAAAAGTCAGATTTTTCCTGAAATTGTGACCCCGGGGCTTAGGGATTTTTTCAAAAAATAATTTTCTGCCGGTTAGGTTTTTGAGGGCTGATTTCTTGTCCTGCGATAAAAAGCCTTCTGTTTCTATCACCAAAGCTTTCAGGGGATCATTTTCAGCCTTTTTACACCATTTTTGAGTGAATTGCCAAAAGTCAGATTTTTGCTGAAATTGTGACCCCGGGGCTTAGGGATTTTTTCAAAAAAAATATTTCCTGCCGGGTACGTTTTTGAGGGCTGATTTCTTGTCCTGCGATAAAAAGCCTTCTGTTTCGAGTGCCAAACCTTTCAGGAGAGCATTTTCAAGCTTTTGGCACCATTTTTGAGTGAATTGCCAAAAGTCAGATTTTTGCTGAAATTGTGACCCCGGGGCTTAGGGATTTTTTCAAAAAAATATTTTCTGCCGGTTAGGTTTTTGAGGGCTGATTTCTTGTCCTGCGATAAAAAGCCTTCTGTTTCTATCACCAAAGCTTTCAGGAGAGCATTTGCAAGCTTTTGGCACCATTTTGGAGTGAATTGCCAAAAGTCAGATTTTTCCTGAAATTGTGACCCCGGGGCTTAGGGATTTTTTCAAAAAATAATTTTCTGCCGGTTAGGTTTTTGAGGGCTGATTTCTTGTCCTGCGATAAAAAGCCTTCTGTTTCTATCACCAAAGCTTTCAGGGGATCATTTTCAACCTTTTTACACCATTTTTGAGTGAATTGCCAAAAGTCAGATTTTTGCTGAAATTGTGACCCCGGGGCTTAGGGATTTTTTCAAAAAAATATTTTCTGCCGGTTAAGTTTTTGAGGGCTGATTTCTTGTCCTGTGATAAAAAGCCTTCTGTTTCGAGTGCCAAACCTTTCAGGGGATGTTTTTCAACCTTTTTGCACCATTTTTGAGTGAATTGCCAAAAGTCAGATTTTTGCTGAAATTGTGACCCCGGGGCTTAGGGATTTTTTCAAAAAAAATATTTCCTGCCGGGTAAGTTTTTGAGGGCTTATTTCTTGACCTGTGATAGAAAGCTTTCTGTTTCGAGTGCCAAACCTTTCAGGAGAGCATTTTCAAGCTTTTGGCACCATTTTTGAGTGAATTGCCAAAAGTCAGATTTTTGCTGAAATTGTGACCCCGGGGCTTAGGGATTTTTTCAAAAAAAATATTTTCTGCCAGTTAGGTTTTTGAGGGCTGATTTCTTGTCCTGCGATAAAAAGCCTTCTGTTTCTATCACCAAAGCTTTCAGGAGAGCATTTGCAAGCTTTTGGCACCATTTTGGAGTGAATTGCCAAAAGTCAGATTTTTCCTGAAATTGTGACCCCGGGGCTTAGGGATTTTTTCAAAAAATAATTTTCTGCCGGTTAGGTTTTTGAGGGCTGATTTCTTGTCCTGCGATAAAAAGCCTTCTGTTTCTATCACCAAAGCTTTCAGGGGATCATTTTCAACCTTTTTACACCATTTTTGAGTGAATTGCCAAAAGTCATATTTTTGCTGAAATTGTGACCCCGGGGCTTAGGGATTTTTTCAAAAAAATATTTTCTGCCGGTTAAGTTTTTGAGGGCTGATTTCTTGTCCTGTGATAAAAAGCCTTCTGTTTCGAGTGCCAAACCTTTCAGGGGATGTTTTTCAACCTTTTTGCACCATTTTTGAGTGAATTGCCAAAAGTCAGATTTTTCCTGAAATTGTGACCCCGGGGCTTAGGGATTTTTTCAAAAAATAATTTTCTGCCGGTTAGGTTTTTGAGGGCTGATTTCTTGTCCTGCGATAAAAAGCCTTCTGTTTCTATCACCAAAGCTTTCAGGGGATCATTTTCAACCTTTTTACACCATTTTTGAGTGAATTGCCAAAAGTCATATTTTTGCTGAAATTGTGACCCTGGGGCTTAGGGATTTTTTCAAAAAAATATTTTCTGCCGGTTAAGTTTTTGAGGGCTGATTTCTTGTCCTGTGATAAAAAGCCTTCTGTTTCGAGTGCCAAACCTTTCAGGGGATGTTTTTCAACCTTTTTGCACCATTTTTGAGTGAATTGCCAAAAGTCAGATTTTTCCTGAAATTGTGACCCCGGGGCTTAGGGATTTTTTCAAAAAATAATTTTCTGCCGGTTAGGTTTTTGAGGGCTGATTTCTTGTCCTGCGATAAAAAGCCTTCTGTTTCTATCACCAAAGCTTTCAGGGGATCATTTTCAACCTTTTTACACCATTTTTGAGTGAATTGCCAAAAGTCAGATTTTTGCTGAAATTGTGACCCCGGGGCTTAGGGATTTTTTCAAAAAAATATTTTCTGCCGGTTAAGTTTTTGAGGGCTGATTTCTTGTCCTGTGATAAAAAGCCTTCTGTTTCGAGTGCCAAACCTTTCAGGGGATGTTTTTCAACCTTTTTGCACCATTTTTGAGTGAATTGCCAAAAGTCAGATTTTTGCTGAAATTGTGACCCCGGGGCTTAGGGATTTTTTCAAAAAAAATATTTCCTGCCGGGTAAGTTTTTGAGGGCTTATTTCTTGACCTGTGATAGAAAGCTTTCTGTTTCGAGTGCCAAACCTTTCAGGAGAGCATTTTCAAGCTTTTGGCACCATTTTTGAGTGAATTGCCAAAAGTCAGATTTTTGCTGAAATTGTGACCCCGGGGCTTAGGGATTTTTTCAAAAAAAATATTTTCTGCCAGTTAGGTTTTTGAGGGCTGATTTCTTGTCCTGCGATAAAAAGCCTTCTGTTTCTATCACCAAAGCTTTCAGGAGAGCATTTGCAAGCTTTTGGCACCATTTTGGAGTGAATTGCCAAAAGTCAGATTTTTCCTGAAATTGTGACCCCGGGGCTTAGGGATTTTTTCAAAAAATAATTTTCTGCCGGTTAGGTTTTTGAGGGCTGATTTCTTGTCCTGCGATAAAAAGCCTTCTGTTTCTATCACCAAAGCTTTCAGGGGATCATTTTCAACCTTTTTACACCATTTTTGAGTGAATTGCCAAAAGTCATATTTTTGCTGAAATTGTGACCCCGGGGCTTAGGGATTTTTTCAAAAAAATATTTTCTGCCGGTTAAGTTTTTGAGGGCTGATTTCTTGTCCTGTGATAAAAAGCCTTCTGTTTCGAGTGCCAAACCTTTCAGGGGATGTTTTTCAACCTTTTTGCACCATTTTTGAGTGAATTGCCAAAAGTCATATTTTTGCTGAAATTGTGACCCCGGGGCTTAGGGATTTTTCCAAAAAAAGATTTCCTGCCGGTTAAGTTTTTGAGGGCTGATTGCTTGTCCTGTGATAAAAAGCCTTCTGTTTCCATCGCCAAACCTTTCAGGAGAGCATTTTCAAGCTTTTGGCACCATTTTTGAGTGAATTGCCAAAAGTCAGATTTTTGCTGAAATTGTGACCCCGGGGCTTAGGGATTTTTTCAAAAAAATATTTTCTGCCGGTTAGGTTTTTGAGGGCTGATTTCTTGTCCTACGATAAAAAGCCTTCTGTTTCTATCACCAAAGCTTTCAGGGGAGCATTTGCAAGCTTTTGGCACCATTTTGGAGTGAATTGCCAAAAGTCAGATTTTTCCTGAAATTGTGACCCCGGGGCTTAGGGATTTTTTCAAAAAATAATTTTCTCCGGTTAGGTTTTTGAGGGCTGATTTCTTGTCCTGCGATAAAAAGCCTTCTGTTTCTATCACCAAAGCTTTCAGGGGATCATTTTCAACCTTTTTACACCATTTTTGAGTGAATTGCCAAAAGTCATATTTTTGCTGAAATTGTGACCCCGGGGCTTAGGGATTTTTTCAAAAAAATATTTTCTGCCGGTTAAGTTTTTGAGGGCTGATTTCTTGTCCTGGGATAAAAAGCCTTCTGTTTCGAGTGCCAAAGCTTTCAGGAGAGCATTTGCAAGCTTTTGGCACCATTTTGGAGTGAATTGCCTAAAGTCAGATCTTTGCTGAAATTGTGACCCCGGGGCTTAGGGATTTTTTCAAAAAAATATTTTCTGCCGGTTAAATTTTTGAGGGCTGATTTCTTGTCCTGTGATAAAAAGCCTTCTGTTTCGAGTGCCAAACCTTTCAGGGGATGTTTTTCAACCTTTTTGCACCATTTTTGAGTGAATTGCCAAAAGTCAGATTTTTGCTGAAATTGTGACCCCGGGGCTTAGGGATTTTTTCAAAAAAATATTTTCTGCCGGTTAAGTTTTTGAGGTCTGATTTCTTGTCCTGTGATAAAAAGCCTTCTGTTTCCATCGCCAAAGCTTTCAGGGGATCATTTTCAAGCTTCTTGCACCATTTTTGAGTGAATTGCCAAAAGTCAGATTTTTGCTGAAATTGTGACCCCGGGGCTTAGGGATTTTTTCAAAAAAAATATTTCCTGCCGGGTAAGTTTTTGAGGGCTTATTTCTTGACCTGTGATAGAAAGCTTTCTGTTTCGAGTGCCAAACCTTTCAGGAGAGCATTTTCAAGCTTTTGGCACCATTTTTGAGTGAATTGCCAAAAGTCAGATTTTTGCTGAAATTGTGACCCCGGGGCTTAGGGATTTTTTCAAAAAAATATTTTCTGCCGGTTAGGTTTTTGAGGGCTGATTTCTTGTCCTGCGATAAAAAGCCTTCTGTTTCTATCACCAAAGCTTTCAGGAGAGCATTTGCAAGCTTTTGGCACCATTTTGGAGTGAATTGCCAAAAGTCAGATTTTTCCTGAAATTGTGACCCCGGGGCTTAGGGATTTTTTCAAAAAATAATTTTCTGCCGGTTAGGTTTTTGAGGGCTGATTTCTTGTCCTGCGATAAAAAGCCTTCTGTTTCTATCACCAAAGCTTTCAGGGGATCATTTTCAACCTTTTTACACCATTTTTGAGTGAATTGCCAAAAGTCATATTTTTGCTGAAATTGTGACCCCGGGGCTTAGGGATTTTTTCAAAAAAATATTTTCTGCCGGTTAAGTTTTTGAGGGCTGATTTCTTGTCCTGTGACAAAAAGCCTTCTGTTTTGAGTGCCAAACCTTTCAGGGGATGTTTTTCAACCTTTTTGCACCATTTTTGAGTGAATTGCCAAAAGTCAGATTTTTGCTGAAATTGTGACCCCGGGGCTTAGGGATTTTTTCAAAAAAATATTTTCTGCCGGTTAAGTTTTTGAGGGCTGATTTCTTGTCCTGTGATAAAAAGCCTTCTGTTTCCATCGCCAAACCTTTCAGGAGAGCATTTTCAACCTTTTTGCACCATTTTTGAGTGAATTGCCAAAAGTCAGATTTTTGCTGAAATTGTGACCCCGGGGCTTAGGGATTTTTTCAAAAAATAATTTTCTGCCGGTTAGGTTTTTGAGGGCTGATTTCTTGTCCTGCGATAAAAAGCCTTCTGTTTCTATCACCAAAGCTTTCAGGGGATCATTTTCAGCCTTTTTACACCATTTTTGAGTGAATTGCCAAAAGTCAGATTTTTGCTGAAATTGTGACCCCGGGGCTTAGGGATTTTTTCAAAAAAAATATTTCCTGCCGGGTACGTTTTTGAGGGCTGATTTCTTGTCCTGCGATAAAAAGCCTTCTGTTTCGAGTGCCAAACCTTTCAGGAGAGCATTTTCAAGGTTTTGGCACCATTTTTGAGTGAATTGCCAAAAGTCAGATTTTTGCTGAAATTGTGACCCCGGGGCTTAGGGATTTTTTCAAAAAAATATTTTCTGCCGGTTAGGTTTTTGAGGGCTGATTTCTTGTCCTGCGATAAAAAGCCTTCTGTTTCTATCACCAAAGCTTTCAGGAGAGCATTTGCAAGCTTTTGGCACCATTTTGGAGTGAATTGCCAAAAGTCAGATTTTTCCTGAAATTGTGACCCCGGGGCTTAGGGATTTTTTCAAAAAATAATTTTCTGCCGGTTAGGTTTTTGAGGGCTGATTTCTTGTCCTGCGATAAAAAGCCTTCTGTTTCTATCACCAAAGCTTTCAGGGGATCATTTTCAGCCTTTTTACACCATTTTTGAGTGAATTGCCAAAAGTCAGATTTTTGCTGAAATTGTGACCCCGGGGCTTAGGGATTTTTTCAAAAAAAATATTTCCTGCCGGTTAAGTTTTTGAGGGCTGATTTTTTGTCCTGTGATAAAAAGCCTTCTGTTTCGAGTGCCAAACCTTTCAGGGGATGTTTTTCAACCTTTTTGCACCATTTTTGAGTGAATTGCCAAAAGTCAGATTTTTGCTGAAATTGTGACCCCGGGGCTTAGGGATTTTTTCAAAAAAATATTTTCTGCCGGTTAAGTTTTTGAGGGCTGATTTCTTGTCCTGTGATAAAAAGCCTTCTGTTTCGAGTGCCAAACCTTTCAGGGGAGCATTTTCAAGCTTTTGGCACCATTTTTGAGTGAATTGCCAAAAGTCAGATTTTTGATGAAATTGTGACCCCGGGGCTTAGGGATTATTTCAAAAAAATATTTTCTGCCGGTTAGGTTTTTGAGGGCTGATTTCTTGTCCTGCGATAAAAAGCCTTCTGTTTCTATCACCAAAGCTTTCAGGGGATCATTTTCAGCCTTTTTACACCATTTTTGAGTGAATTGCCAAAAGTCAGATTTTTGCTGAAATTGTGACCCCGGGGCTTAGGGATTTTTTCAAAAAAATATTTTCTGCCGGTTAGGTTTTTGAGGGCTGATTTCTTGTCCTGCGATAAAAAGCCTTCTGTTTCTATCACCAAAGCTTTCAGGGGATCATTTTCAGCCTTTTTACACCATTTTTGAGTGAATTGCCAAAAGTCAGATTTTTGCTGAAATTGTGACCCCGGGGCTTAGGGATTATTTCAAAAAAATATTTTCTGCCGGTTAGGTTTTTGAGGGCTGATTTCTTGTCCTGCGATAAAAAGCCTTCTGTTTCTATCACCAAAGCTTTCAGGGGACCATTTTCAGCCTTTTTACACCATTTTAGAGTGAATTGCCAAAAGTCAGATTTTTGCTGAAATTGTGACCCCGGGGCTTAGGGATTTTTTCAAAAAAATATTTTCTGCCGGTTAAGTTTTTGAGGGCTGATTTCTTGTCCTGTGATAAAAAGCCTTCTGTTTCCATCACCAAACCTTTCAGGAGAGCATTTTCAAGCTTCTTGTACCATTTTTGAGTGAATTGCCAAAAGTCAGATTTTTGCTGAAATTGTGACCCCGGGGCTTAGGGATTTTTTCAAAAAAATATTTTCTGCCGGTTAAGTTTTTGAGGGCTGATTTCTTGTCCTGTGATAAAAAGCCTTCTGTTTCTATCACCAAAGCTTCTAGGAGATCATTTTCAAGCTTCTTGCACCATTTTTGAGTGAATTGCCAAAAGTCAGATTTTTGCTGAAATTGTGACCCCGGGGCTTAGGGATTTTTTCAAAAAAAAATATTTTCTGCCGGGTACGTTTTTGAGGGCTTATTTCTTGACCTGTGATAGAAAGCTTTCTGTTTCGAGTGCCAAACCTTTCAGGAGAGCATTTTCAAGCTTTTGGCACGATTTTTGAGTGAATTGCCAAAAGTCAGATTTTTGCTGAAATTGTGACCCCGGGGCTTAGGGATTTTTTCAAAAAAAATATTTTCTGCCGGTTAAGTTTTTGAGGGCTCATTTCTTGTCTTGTGATAAAAAGCCTTCTGTTTCGAGTGCCAAAGCTTTCAGGAGAGCATTTGCAAGCTTTTGGCACCATTTTGGAGTGAATTGCCTAAAGTCAGATTTTTGCTGAAATTGTGACGCCGGGGCTTAGGGATTTTTTCAAAAAAATATTTTCTGCCGGTTAAGTTTTTGAGGGCTGATTTCTTGTCCTGTGATAGAAAGCTTTCTGTTTCGAGTGCCAAACCTTTCAGGAGAGCATTTTCAAGCTTTTGGCACCATTTTTGAGTGAATTGCCAAAAGTCAGATTTTTGATGAAATTGTGACCCCGGGGCTTAGGGATTTTTTCAAAAAAATATTTTCTGCCGGTTAAGTTTTTGAGGTCTGATTTCTTGTCCTGTGATAAAAAGCCTTCTGTTTCCATCGCCAAAGCTTTCAGGGGATCATTTTCAACCTTTTTACACCATTTTTGAGTGAATTGCCAAAAGTCATATTTTTGCTGAAATTGTGACCCCGGGGCTTAGGGATTTTTTCAAAAAAATATTTTCTGCCGGTTAAGTTTTTGAGGGCTGATTTCTTGTCCTGTGATAAAAAGCCTTCTGTTTCTATCACCAAAGCTTTCAGGGGATCATTTTCAACCTTTTTACACCATTTTGGAGTGAATTGCCAAAAGTCATATTTTTGCTGAAATTGTGACCCTGGGGCTTAGGGATTTTTTCAAAAAAAATATTTCCTGCCGGGTAAGTTTTTGAGGGCTTATTTCTTGACCTGTGATAGAAAGCTTTCTGTTTCGAGTGCCAAACCTTTCAGGAGAGCATTTTCAAGCTTTTGGCACCATTTTTGAGTGAATTGCCAAAAGTCAGATTTTTGCTGAAATTGTGACCCCGGGGCTTAGGGATTTTTTCCAAAAAAATATTTTCTGCCGGTTAAGTTTTTGAGGGCTCATTTCTTGTCTTGTGATAAAAAGCCTTCTGTTTCGAGTGCCAAAGCTTTCAGGAGAGCATTTGCAAGCTTTTGGCACCATTTTGGAGTGAATTGCCAAAAGTCAGATTTTTGCTGAAATTGTGACCCCAGGGCTTAGGGATTTTTCCAAAAAAATATTTGCTGCCGGTTAAGTTTTTGAGGGCTGATTGCTTGTCCTGTGATAAAAAGCCTTCTGTTTCCATCGCCAAACCTTTCAGGAGAGCATTTTCAAGCTTTTGGCACCATTTTGGAGTGAATTGCCAAAAGTCAGATTTTTGCTGAAATTGTGACCCCGGGGCTTAGGGATTTTTTCAAAAAAATATTTTCTGCCGGTTAGGTTTTTGAGGGCTGATTTCTTGTCCTGCGATAAAAAGCCTTCTGTTTCTATCACCAAAGCTTTTAGGGGATCATTTTCAACCTTTTTACACCATTTTGGAGTGAATTGCCAAAAGTCAGATTTTTGCTGAAATTGTGACCCCGGGGCTTAGGGATTTTTTCAAAAAAATATTTTCTGCCGGTTAGGTTTTTGAGGGCTGATTTCTTGTCCTGCGATAAAAAGCCTTCTGTTTCTATCACCAAAGCTTTCAGGGGATCATTTTCAACCTTTTTACACCATTTTTGAGTGAATTGCCAAAAGTCATATTTTTGCTGAAATTGTGACCCCGGGGCTTAGGGATTTTTTCAAAAAAATATTTTCTGCCGGTTAAGTTTTTGAGGGCTGATTTCTTGTCCTGTGATAAAAAGCCTTCTGTTTCGAGTGCCAAACCTTTCAGCGGTTGTTTTTCAACCTTTTTGCACCATTTTTGAGTGAATTGCCAAAAGTCAGATTTTTGCTGAAATTCTGACCCCGGGGCTTAGGGATTTTTTCAAAAAAATATTTCCTGCTGGGTAAGTTTTTGAGGGCTTATTTCTTGACCTGTGATAAAAAGCTTTCTGTTTCGAGTGCCAAACGTTTCAGGAGAGCATTTTCAACCTTTTTGCACCATTTTTGAGTGAATTGCCAAAAGTCAGATTTTTGCTGAAATTGTGACCCCGGGGCTTAGGGATTTTTTCAAAAAAATATTTTCTGCCGGTTAAATTTTTGAGGGCTGATTTCTTGTCCTGTGATAAAAAGCCTTCTGTTTCGAGTGCCAAACCTTTCAGGAGAGCATTTTCAACCTTTTTGCACCATTTTGGAGTGAATTGCCAAAAGTCAGATTTTTGCTGAAATTGTGACCCCGGGGCTTAGGGATTTTTCCAAAAAAATATTTCCTGCCGGTTAAGTTTTTGAGGGCTGATTACTTGTCCTGTGATAAAAAGCCTTCTGTTTCCATCGCCAAACCTTTCAGGAGAGCATTTTCAAGCTTTTGGCACCATTTTTGAGTGAATTGCCAAAAGTCAGATTTTTGCTGAAATTGTGACCCCGGGGCTTAGGGATTTTTTCAAAAAAATATTTTCTGCCGGTTAGGTTTTTGAGGGCTGATTTCTTGTCCTGCGATAAAAAGCCTTCTGTTTTTATCACCAAAGCTTTCAGGGGATCATTTTCAACCTTTTTACACCATTTTTGAGTGAATTGCCAAAAGTCATATTTTTGCTGAAATTGTGACCCCGGGCCTTAGGGATTTTTTCAAAAAAATATTTTCTGTCGTTTAAGTTTTTGAGGGCTGATTTCTTGTCCTGTGATAAAAAGCGTTCTGTTTCGAGTGCCAAACCTTTCAGCGGTTGTTTTTCAACCTTTTTGCAAAATTTTTGAGTGAATTGCCAAAAGTCAGATTTTTGCTGAAATTCTGACCCCGGGGCTTAGGGATTTTTTCAAAAAAATATTTTCTGCCGGTTAGGTTTTTGAGGGCTGATTTCTTGTCCTGCGATAAAAAGCCTTCTGTTTCTATCACCAAAGCTTTCAGGGGATCATTTTCAACCTTTTTACACCATTTTTGAGTGAATTGCCAAAAGTCATATTTTTGCTGAAATTGTGACCCCGGGCCTTAGGGATTTTTTCAAAAAAATATTTTCTGTCGTTTAAGTTTTTGAGGGCTGATTTCTTGTCCTGTGATAAAAAGCGTTCTGTTTCGAGTGCCAAACGTTTCAGGAGAGCATTTTCAACCTTTTTGCACCATTTTTGAGTGAATTGCCAAAAGTCAGATTTTTGCTGAAATTGTGACCCCGGGGCGTAGGGATTTTTTCAAAAAAATATTTTCTGCCGGTTAAATTTTTGAGGGCTGATTTCTTGTCCTGTGATAAAAAGCCTTCTGTTTCGAGTGCCAAACCTTTCAGGGGATCATTTCCAACCTTTTTGCACCATTTTTGAGTGAATTGCCAAAAGTCAGATTTTTGCTGAAATTGTGACCCCGGGGCTTAGGGTTTTTTCCAAAAACATATTTCCTGCCGGGTAAGTTTTTGAGGGCTTATTTCTGGACCTGTGATAAAAAGCCTTCTGTTTCGAGTGCCAAACCTTTCAGGAGAGCATTTTCAACCTTTTTGCACCATTTTGGAGTGAATTGCCAAAAGTCAGATTTTTGCTGAAATTGTGACCCCGGGGCTTAGGGATCTTTCCAAAAAAATATTTGCTGCCGGTTAAGTTTTTGAGGGCTGATTGCTTGTCCTGTGATAAAAAGCCTTCTGTTTCCATCGCCAAACCTTACAGGAGAGCATTTTCAAGCTTTTGGCACCATTTTTGAGTGAATTGCCAAAAGTCAGATTTTTGCTGAAATTGTGACCCCGGGGCTTAGGGATTTTTTCAAAAAAATATTTTCTGCCGGTTAGGTTTTTGAGGGCTGATTTCTTGTCCTGCGATAAAAAGCCTTCTGTTTCTATCACCAAAGCTTTCAGGGGATCATTTTCAACCTTTTTACACCATTTTTGAGAGAATTGCCAAAAGTCATATTTTTGCTGAAATTGTGACCCCGGGGCTTAGGGATTTTTTCAAAAAAATATTTTCTGCCGGTTAAGTTTTTGAGGGCTGATTTCTTGTCCTGTGATAAAAAGCCTTCTGTTTCGAGTGCCAAACCTTTCAGCGGTTGTTTTTCAACCTTTTTGCACCATTTTTGAGTGAATTGCCAAAAGTCAGATTTTTGCTGAAATTGTGACCCCGGGGCTTAGGGATTTTTTCAAAAAAATATTTTCTGCCGGTTAGGTTTTTGAGGGCTGATTTCTTGTCCTGCGATAAAAAGCCTTCTGTTTCTATCACCAAAGCTTTCAGGGGATCATTTTCAACCTTTTCACACCATTTTTGAGAGAATTGCCAAAAGTCATATTTTTGCTGAAATTGTGACCCCGGGCCTTAGGGATTTTTTCAAAAAAATATTTTCTGTCGTTTAAGTTTTTGAGGGCTGATTTCTTGTCCTGTGATAAAAAGCGTTCTGTTTCGAGTGCCAAACGTTTCAGGAGAGCATTTTCAACCTTTTTGCACCATTTTTGAGTGAATTGCCAAAAGTCAGATTTTTGCTGAAATTGTGACCCCGGGGCTTAGGGATTTTTTCAAAAAAATATTTTCTGCCGGTTAAATTTTTGAGGGCTGATTTCTTGTCCTGTGATAAAAAGCCTTCTGTTTCGAGTGCCAAACCTTTCAGGGGATCATTTCCAACCTTTTTGCACCATTTTTGAGTGAATTGCCAAAAGTCAGATTTTTGCTGAAATTGTGACCCCGGGGCTTAGGGTTTTTTCCAAAAACATATTTCCTGCCGGGTAAGTTTTTGAGGGCTTATTTCTGGACCTGTGATAAAAAGCCTTCTGTTTCGAGTGCCAAACCTTTCAGGAGAGCATTTTCAACCTTTTTGCACCATTTTGGAGTGAATTGCCAAAAGTCAGATTTTTGCTGAAATTGTGACCCCGGGGCTTAGGGATCTTTCCAAAAAAATATTTGCTGCCGGTTAAGTTTTTGAGGGCTGATTGCTTGTCCTGTGATAAAAAGCCTTCTGTTTCCATCGCCAAACCTTACAGGAGAGCATTTTCAAGCTTTTGGCACCATTTTTGAGTGAATTGCCAAAAGTCAGATTTTTGCTGAAATTGTGACCCCGGGGCTTAGGGATTTTTTCAAAAAAATATTTTCTGCCGGTTAGGTTTTTGAGGGCTGATTTCTTGTCCTGCGATAAAAAGCCTTCTGTTTCTATCACCAAAGCTTTCAGGGGATCATTTTCAACCTTTTTACACCATTTTTGAGAGAATTGCCAAAAGTCATATTTTTGCTGAAATTGTGACCCCGGGGCTTAGGGATTTTTTCAAAAAAATATTTTCTGCCGGTTAAGTTTTTGAGGGCTGATTTCTTGTCCTGTGATAAAAAGCCTTCTGTTTCGAGTGCCAAACCTTTCAGCGGTTGTTTTTCAACCTTTTTGCACCATTTTTGAGTGAATTGCCAAAAGTCAGATTTTTGCTGAAATTGTGACCCCGGGGCTTAGGGATTTTTTCAAAAAAATATTTTCTGCCGGTTAGGTTTTTGAGGGCTGATTTCTTGTCCTGCGATAAAAAGCCTTCTGTTTCTATCACCAAAGCTTTCAGGGGATCATTTTCAACCTTTTCACACCATTTTTGAGAGAATTGCCAAAAGTCATATTTTTGCTGAAATTGTGACCCCGGGGCTTAGGGATTTTTTCAAAAAAATATTTTCTGCCGGTTAAGTTTTTGAGGGCTGATTTCTTGTCCTGTGATAAAAAGCCTTCTGTTTCGAGTGCCAAACCTTTCAGCGGTTGTTTTTCAACCTTTTTGCACCATTTTTGAGTGAATTGCCAAAAGTCAGATTTTTGCTGAAATTCTGACCCCGGGGCTTAGGGATTTTTTCAAAAAAAAAATTCCTGCTGGGTAAGTTTTTGAGGGCTTATTTCTTGACCTGTGATAAAAAGCTTTCTGTTTCTAGTGCCAAACGTTTCAGGAGAGCATTTTCAACCTTTTTGCACCATTATTGAGTGAATTGCCAAAAGTCAGATTTTTGCTGAAATTGTGACCCCGGGGCTTAGGGATTTTTTCAAAAAAATATTTTCTGCCGGTTAAATTTTTGAGGGCTGATTTCTTGTCCTGTGATAAAAAGCCTTCTGTTTCGAGTGCCAAACCTTTCAGGGGATCATTTCCAACCTTTTTGCACCATTTTTGAGTGAATTGCCAAAAGTCAGATTTTTGCTGAAATTGTGACCCCGGGGCTTAGGGTTTTTTCCAAAAACATATTTCCTGCCGGGTAAGTTTTTGAGGGCTTATTTCTTGACCTGTGATAAAAAGCCTTCTGTTTCCATCGCCAAACCTTTCAGGAGAGCATTTTCAAGCTTTTGGCACCATTTTTGAGTGAATTGCCAAAAGTCAGATTTTTGCTGAAATTGTGACCCCGGGGCTTAGGGATTTTTTCAAAAAAATATTTTCTGCCGGTTAAATTTTTGAGGGCTGATTTCTTGTCCTGTGATAAAAAGCCTTCTGTTTCGAGTGCCAAACCTTTCAGGGGATGTTTTTCAACCTTTTTGCACCATTTTTGAGTGAATTGCCAAAAGTCAGATTTTTGCTGAAATTCTGACCCCGGGGCTTAGGGATTTTTTCAAAAAAATATTTTCTGCCGGTTAAGTTTTTGAGGGCTGATTTCTTGTCCTGTGATAAAAAGCCTTCTGTTTCGAGTGCCAAACCTTTCAGGGGATCATTTTCAAGCTTTTGGCACCATTTTTGAGAGAATTGCCGAAAGTCAGATTTTTGCTGAAATTCTGACCCCGGGGCTTAGGGATTTTTTCAAAAAAATAATTTCTACCGGTTAAGTTTTTGAGGGCTGATTTCTTGTCCTGTGATAAAAAGCCTTCTGTTTTGAGTGCCAAACCTTTCAGGGGATGTTTTTCAACCTTTTTGCACCATTTTTGAGTGAATTGCCAAAAGTCAGATTTTTGCTGAAATTGTGACCCCGGGGCTTAGGGATTTTTTCAAAAAAATATTTTCTGCCGGTTAAGTTTTTGAGGTCTGATTTCTTGTCCTGTGATAAAAAGCCTTCTGTTTCCATCGCCAAACCTTTCAGGAGAGCATTTTCAACCTTTTTGCACCATTTTGGAGTGAATTGCCAAAAGTCAGATTTTTCCTGAAATTGTGACCCCGGGGCTTAGGGATTTTTCCAAAAAAATATTTCCTGCCGGTTAAGTTTTTGAGGGCTGATTGCTTGTCCTGTGATAAAAAGCCTTCTGTTTCCATCGCCAAACCTTTCAGGAGAGCATTTTCAAGCTTTTGGCACCATTTTTGAGTGAATTGCCAAAAGTCAGATTTTTGCTGAAATTGTGACCCCGGGGCTTAGGGATTTTTTCAAAAAAATATTTTCTGCCGGTTAGGTTTTTGAGGGCTGATTTCTTGTCCTGCGATAAAAAGCCTTCTGTTTCTATCACCAAAGCTTTCAGGGGATCATTTTCAACCTTTTTACACCATTTTTGAGTGAATTGCCAAAAGTCATATTTTTGCTGAAATTGTGACCCCGGGCCTTAGGGATTTTTTCAAAAAAATATTTTCTGTCGTTTAAGTTTTTGAGGGCTGATTTCTTGTCCTGTGATAAAAAGCGTTCTGTTTCGAGTGCCAAACCTTTCAGCGGTTGTTTTTCAACCTTTTTGCAAAATTTTTGAGTGAATTGCCAAAAGTCAGATTATTGCTGAAATTCTGACCCCGGGGCTTAGGGTTTTTTCCAAAAACATATTTCCTGCCGGGTAAGTTTTTGAGCGATTATTTCTTGACCTGTGATAAAAAGCTTTCTGTTTCGAGTGCCAAACGTTTCAGGAGAGCATTTTCAAGCTTTTTGCACCATTTTTGAGTGAATTGCCAAAAGTCAGATTTTTGCTGAAATTGTGACCCCGGGGCTTAGGGATTTTTTCAAAAAAATATTTTCTGCCGGTTAAGTTTTTGAGGTCTGATTTCTTGTCCTGTGATAAAAAGCCTTCTGTTTCCATCGCCAAACCTTTCAGGAGAGCATTTTCAACCTTTTTGCACCATTTTGGAGTGAATTGCCAAAAGTCAGATTTTTGCTGAAATTGTGACCCCGGGGCTTAGGGATTTTTTCAAAAAAATATTTCCTACCGGGTAAGTTTTTGAGGGCTTATTTCTTGACCTGTTATAAAAAGCCTTCTGTTTCCATCGCCAAACCTTTTAGGAGAGCATTTTCAAGCTTTTGGCACCATTTTGGAGTGAATTGCCAAAAGTCAGATTTTTGCAGAAATTGTGACCCCGGGGCTTAGGGATTTTTTCAAAAAAATATTTTCTGCCGGTTAAATTTTTGAGGGCTGATTTCTTGTCCTGCGATAAAAAGCCTTCTGTTTCGAGTGCCAAACCTTTCAGGAGAGCATTTTCAAGCTTTTGGCACCATTTTGGAGTGAATTGCCAAAAGTCAGATTTTTGCTGAAATTGTGACCCCGGGGCTTAGGGATTTTTTCAAAAAAATATTTTCTGCCGGTTAAGTTTTTGAGGGCTGATTTCTTGTCCTGTGATAAAAAGCCTTCTGTTTCGAGTGCCAAACCTTTCAGGGGATCATTTCCAACCTTTTTGCACCATTTTTGAGTGAATTGCCGAAAGTCAGATTTTTGCTGAAATTCTGACCCCGGGGCTTAGGGATTTTTTCAAAAAAATATTTTCTGCCGGTTAAATTTTTGAGGGCTGATTTCTTGTCCTGTGATAAAAAGCCTTCTGTTTCGAGTGCCAAACCTTTCAGGGGATGTTTTTCAACCTTTTTGCACCATTTTTGAGTGAATTGCCAAAAGTCAGATTTTTGCTGAAATTGTGACCCCGGGGCTTAGGGATTTTTTAAAAAAAATATTTTCTGCCGGTTAAGTTTTTGAGGGCTGATTTCTTGTCCTGTGATAAAAAGCCTTCTGTTTCAAGTGCCAAACCTTTCAGGGGATCATTTCCAACCTTTTTGCACCATTTTTGAGTGAATTGCCAAAAGTCAGATTTTTGCTGAAATTGTGACCCCGGGGCTTAGGGATTTTTTCAAAAAAATATTTTCTGCCGGTTAGGTTTTTGAGGGCTGATTTCTTGTCCTGCGATAAAAAGCCTTCTGTTTCCATCGCCAAACCTTTCAGGAGAGCATTTTCAACCTTTTTGCACCATTTTGGAGTGAATTGCCAAAAGTCAGATTTTTGCTGAAATTGTGACCCCGGGGCTTAGGGATTTTTTCAAAAAAATATTTCCTACCGGGTAAGTTTTTGAGGGCTTATTTCTTGACCTGTTATAAAAAGCCTTCTGTTTCCATCGCCAAACCTTTTAGGAGAGCATTTTCAAGCTTTTGGCACCATTTTGGAGTGAATTGCCAAAAGTCAGATTTTTGCAGAAATTGTGACCCCGGGGCTTAGGGATTTTTTCAAAAAAATATTTTCTGCCGGTTAAATTTTTGAGGGCTGATTTCTTGTCCTGCGATAAAAAGCCTTCTGTTTCGAGTGCCAAACCTTTCAGGAGAGCATTTTCAAGCTTTTGGCACCATTTTGGAGTGAATTGCCAAAAGTCAGATTTTTGCTGAAATTCTGACCCCGGGGCTTAGGGATTTTTTCAAAAAAATATTTTCTGCCGGTTAAGTTTTTGAGGGCTGATTTCTTGTCCTGTGATAAAAAACCTTCTGTTTCGAGTGCCAAACCTTTCAGGAGAGCATTTTCAACCTTTTTGCACCATTTTTGAGTGAATTGCCAAAAGTCAGATTTTTGCTGAAATTGTGACCCCGGGGCTTAGGGATTTTTTCAAAAAAATATTTTCTGCCGGTTAAGTTTTTGAGGGCTGATTTCTTGTCCTATGATAAAAAGCCTTCTGTTTCCATCGCCAAACCTTTCAGGAGAGCATTTTCAAGCTTTTGGCACCATTTTGGAGTGAATTGCCAAAAGTCAGATTTTTGCAGAAATTGTGACCCCGGGGCTTAGGGATTTTTCCAAAAAAATATTTCCTGCCGGTTAAGTTTTTGAGGGCTGATTGCTTGTCCTGTGATAGAAAGCCTTCTGTTTCCATCGCCAAACCTTTCAGGAGAGCATTTTCAAGCTTTTGGCACCATTTTGGAGTGAATTGCCAAAAGTCAGATTTTTGCTGAAATTGTGACCCCGGGGCTTAGGGATCTTTTCAAAAAAATATTTTCTGCCGCTTAAGTTTTTGAGGGCTGATTTCTTGTCCTGTGATAAAAAGCCTTCTGTTTCGAGTGCCAAACCTTTCAGGAGAGCATTTTCAACCTTTTTGCACCATTTTGGAGTGAATTGCCAAAAGTCAGATTTTTGCCGAAATTGTGACCCCGGGGCTTAGGGATTTTTTCAAAAAAATATTTTCTGCCGGTTAAGTTTTTGAGGTCTGATTTCTTGTCCTGTGATAAAAAGCCTTCTGTTTCCATCGCCAAAGCTTTCAGGGGATCATTTTCAACCTTTTTACACCATTTTTGAGTGAATTGCCAAAAGTCATATTTTTGCTGAAATTGTGACCCCGGGGCTTAGGGATTTTTTCAAAAAAATATTTTCTGCCGGTTAAGTTTTTGAGGGCTGATTTCTTGTCCTGTGATAAAAAGCCTTCTGTTTCTATCACCAAAGCTTTTAGGGGATCATTTTCTAGCTTCTTGCACCATTTTGGAGTGAATTGCCAAAAGTCAGATTTTTCCTGAAATTGTGACCCCGGGGCTTAGGGATTTTTTCAAAAAATAATTTTCTGCCGGTTAGGTTTTTGAGGGCTGATTTCTTGTCCTGCGATAAAAGCCTTCTGTTTCTATCACCAAAGCTTTCAGGGGATCATTTTCAACCTTTTCCCACCATTTTTGAGTGAATTGCCAAAAGTCATATTTTTGCTGAAATTGTGACCCCGGGGCTTAGGGATTTTTTCAAAAAAATATTTTCTGCCGGTTAAGTTTTTGAGGGCTGATTTCTTGTCCTGTGATAAAAAGCCTTCTGTTTCGAGTGCCAAACCTTTCAGGGGATGTTTTTCAACCTTTTTGCACCATTTTTGAGTGAATTGCCAAAAGTCAGATTTTTGCTGAAATTGTGAACCCGGGGCTTAGGGATTTTTTCAAAAAAATATTTTCTGCCGGTTAAGTTTTTGAGGGCTCATTTCTTGTCTTGTGATAAAAAGCCTTCTGTTTCCATCGCCAAACCTTTCAGGAGAGCATTTTCAAGCTTTTTGCACCATTTTTGAGTGAATTGCCAAAAGTCAGATTTTTGCTGAAATTCTGACCCCGGGGCTTAGGGATTTTTTCAAAAAAATATTTTCTGCCGGTTAAGTTTTTGAGGGCTGATTTCTTGTCCTGTGATAAAAAGCCTTCTGTTTCGAGTGCCAAACCTTTCAGGGGATCATTTTCAAGCTTTTGGCACCATTTTTGAGAGAATTGCCGAAAGTCAGATTTTTGCTGAAATTCTGACCCCGGGGCTTAGGGATTTTTTCAAAAAAATAATTTCTGCCGGTTAAGTTTTTGAGGGCTGATTTCTTGTCCTGTGATAAAAAGCCTTCTGTTTCGAGTGCCAAACCTTTCAGGGGATCATTTCCAACCTTTTTGCACCATTTTTGAGTGAATTGCCAAAAGTCAGATTTTTGCTGAAATTGTGCTTAGGGTTTTTGCAAAAACATATTTCCTGCCGGGTAAGTTTTTGAGGGCTTATTTCTTGACCTGTGATAAAAAGCCTTCTGTTTCCATCGCCAAACCTTTCAGGAGAGCATTTTCAAGCTTTTGGCACCATTTTTGAGTGAATTGCCAAAAGTCAGATTTTTGCTGAAATTGTGACCCCGGGGCTTAGGGATTTTTTCAAAAAAATATTTTCTGCCGGTTAAATTTTTGAGGGCTGATTTCTTGTCCTGTGATAAAAAGCCTTCTGTTTCGAGTGCCAAACCTTTCAGGGGATGTTTTTCAACCTTTTTGCACCATTTTTGAGTGAATTGCCAAAAGTCAGATTTTTGCTGAAATTCTGACCCCGGGGCTTAGGGATTTTTTCAAAAAAATATTTTCTGCCGGTTAAGTTTTTGAGGGCTGATTTCTTGTCCTGTGATAAAAAGCCTTCTGTTTCGAGTGCCAAACCTTTCAGGGGATCATTTTCAAGCTTTTGGCACCATTTTTGAGAGAATTGCCGAAAGTCAGATTTTTGCTGAAATTCTGACCCCGGGGCTTAGGGATTTTTTCAAAAAAATAATTTCTACCGGTTAAGTTTTTGAGGGCTGATTTCTTGTCCTGTGATAAAAAGCCTTCTGTTTTGAGTGCCAAACCTTTCAGGGGATGTTTTTCAACCTTTTTGCAAAATTTTTGAGTGAATTGCCAAAAGTCAGATTATTGCTGATATTCTGACCCCGGGGCTTAGGGTTTTTTCCAAAAACATATTTCCTGCCGGGTAAGTTTTTGAGGGATTATTTCTTGACCTGTGATAAAAAGCTTTCTGTTTCGAGTGCCAAACGTTTCAGGAGAGCATTTTCAAGCTTTTTGCACCATTTTTGAGTGAATTGCCAAAACTCAGTTTTTTGCTGAAATTCTGACCCCGGGGCTTAGGGATTTTTTCAAAAAAATATTTTCTGCCGGTTAAGTTTTAGAGGTCTGATTTCTTGTCCTGTGATAAAAAGCCTTCTGTTTCGAGTGCCAAACCTTTCAGGGGATCATTTTCAAGCTTTTGGCACCATTTTTGAGAGAATTGCCGAAAGTCAGATTTTTGCTGAAATTCTGACCCCGGGGCTTAGGGATTTTTTCAAAAAAATAATTTCTGCCGGTTAAGTTTTTGAGGGCTGATTGCTTGTCCTGTGATAAAAAGCCTTCTGTTTCCATCGCCAAACCTTTCAGGAGAGCATTTTCAAGCTTTTGGCACCATTTTGGAGTGAATTGCCAAAAGTCAGATTTTTGCTGAAATTGTGACCCCGGGGTTTAGGGATTTTTTCAAAAAAATATTTTCTGCCGCTTAAGTTTTTGAGGGCTGATTTCTTGTCCTGTAATAAAAAGCCTTCTGTTTCGAGTGCCAAACCTTTCAGGAGAGCATTTTCAAGCTTCTTGTACCATTTTTGAGTGAATTGCCAAAAGTCAGATTTTTGCTGAAATTGTGACCCCGGGACTTAGGGATTTTTTCAAAAAAATAATTTCTGCCGGTTAAGTTTTTGAGGGCTGATTTCTTGTCCTGTGATAAAAAGCCTTCTGTTTCGAGTGCCAAACCTTTCAGGAGAGCATTTTCAAGCTTTTGGCACCATTTTTGAGTGAATTGCCAAAAGTCAGATTTTTGATGAAATTGTGACCCCGGGGCTTAGGGATTTTTTCAAAAAAAATATTTTCTGCCGGTTAAGTTTTTGAGGGCTCATTTCTTGTCTTGTGATAAAAAGCCTTCTGTTTCGAGTGCCAAAGCTTTCAGGAGAGCATTTGCAAGCTTTTGGCACCATTTTGGAGTGAATTGCCAAAAGTCAGATTTTTGCAGAAATTGTGACCCCGGGGCTTAGGGATTTTTTCAAAAAATAATTTTCTGCCGGTTAGGTTTTTGAGGGCTGATTTCTTGTCCTGTGATAAAACGCCTTCTGTTTCCATCACCAAACCTTTCAGGAGAGCATTTTCAACCTTTTGGCACCATTTTGGAGTGAATTGCCAAAAGTCAGATTTTTCCTGAAATTGTGACCCCGGGGCTTAGGGATTTTTTCAAAAAATAATTTTCTGCCGGTTAGGTTTTTGAGGGCTGATTTCTTGTCCTGCGATAAAAAGCCTTCTGTTTCTATCACCAAAGCTTTCAGGGGATCATTTTCAACCTTTTTACACCATTTTTGAGTGAATTGCCAAAAGTCAGATTTTTGCTGAAATTGTGACCCCGGGGCTTAGGGATTTTTTCAAAAAAATATTTTCTGCTGGTTAAGTTTTTGAGGGCTGATTTCTTGTCCTGCGGTAAAAAGCCTTCTGTTTCGAGTGCCAAACCTTTCAGGAGAGCATTTTCAACCTTTTTGCACCATTTTGGAGTGAATTGCCAAAAGTCAGATTTTTGCTGAAATTGTGACCCCGGGGCTTAGGGATTTTTCCATAAAAATATTTCCTGCCGGTTAAGTTTTTGAGGGCTGATTGCTTGTCCTGTGATAAAAAGCCTTCTGTTTCCATCGCCAAAGCTTTCAGGGGATCATTTTCAACCTTTTTACACCATTTTTGAGTGAATTGCCAAAAGTCAGATTTTTGCTGAAATTGTGACCCCGGGGCTTAGGGATTTTTTCAAAAAAATATTTTCTGCCGGTTAAGTTTTTGAGGGCTGATTTCTTGTCCTGTGATAAAAAGCCTTCGGTTTCTATCACCAAAGCTTTCAGGGGATCATTTTCAAGCTTCTTGCACCATTTTGGAGTGAATTGCCAAAAGTCAGATTTTTGCTGAAATTGTGACCCCGGGGCTTAGGGATTTTTTCAAAAAAAATATTTCCTGCCGGGTAAGTTTTTGAGGGCTTATTTCTTGACCTGTGATAGAAAGCTTTCTGTTTCGAGTGCCAAACCTTTCAGGAGAGCATTTTCAAGCTTTTGGCACCATTTTTGAGTGAATTGCCAAAAGTCAGATTTTTGATGAAATTGTGACCCCGGGGCTTAGGGATTTTTTCAAAAAAAATATTTTCTGCCGGTTAAGTTTTTGAGGGCTGATTTCTTGTCCTGTGATAAAAAGCCTTCTGTTTCCATCACCAAACCTTTCAGGAGAGCATTTTCAACCTTTTGGCACCATTTTGGAGTGAATTGCCAAAAGTCAGATTTTTCCTGAAATTGTGACCCCGGGGCTTAGGGATTTTTTCAAAAAATAATTTTCTGCCGGTTAAGTTTTTGAGGGCTGATTTCTTGTCCTGTGATAAAAAGCCTTCTGTTTCGAGTGCCAAACCTTTCAGGGGAGCATTTTCAAGCTTTTGGCACCATTTTTGAGTGAATTGCCAAAAGTCAGATTTTTGCTGAAATTGTGACCCCGGGGCTTAGGGATTATTTCAAAAAAATATTTTCTGCCGGTTAGGTTTTTGAGGGCTGATTTCTTGTCCTGCGATAAAAAGCCTTCTGTTTCTATCACCAAAGCTTTCAGGGGATCATTTTCAGCCTTTTAACACCATTTTTGAGTGAATTGCCAAAAGTCAGATGTTTGCTGAAATTGTGACCCCGGGGCTTAGGGATTTTTTCAAAAAAATATTTTCTGCCGGTTAAGTTTTTGAGGGCTGATTTCTTGTCCTGTGATAAAAAGCCTTCTGTTTCCATCGCCAAACCTTTCAGGAGAGCATTTTCAAGCTTCTTGTACCATTTTTGAGTGAATTGCCAAAAGTCAGATTTTTGCTGAAATTGTGACCCCGGGGCTTAGGGATTTTTTCAAAAAAATATTTTCTGCCAGTTAAGTTTTTGAGGGCTGATTTCTTGTCCTGTGATAATAAGCCTTCTGTTTCTATCACCAAAGCTTTTAGGGGATCATTTTCAAGCTTCTTGCACCATTTTTGAGTGAATTGCCAAAAGTCAGATTTTTGCTGAAATTGTGACCCCGGGGCTTAGGGATTTTTTCAAAAAAATATTTTCTGCCGGTTAAGTTTTTGAGGGCTGATTTCTTGTCCTGTGATAAAAAGCCTTCTGTTTCGACTGCCAAACCTTTCAGGAGAGCAATTTCAAGCTTTTGGCACCATTTTTGAGTGAATTGCCAAAAGTCAGATTTTTGCTGAAATTGTGACCCCGGGGCTTAGGGATTTTTTCAAAAAAATATTTTCTGCCGGTTAAATTTTTGAGGGCTGATTTCTTGTCCTGTGATAAAAAGCCTTCTGTTTCGAGTGCCAAACCTTTCAGGGGATGTTTTTCAACCTTTTTGCACCATTTTTGAGTGAATTGCCAAAAGTCAGATTTTTGCTGAAATGGTGACCCCGGGGCTTAGGGATTTTTTTCAAAAAAATATTTTCCGCAGGTTAAGTTTTTGAGGTCTGATTTCTTGTCCTGTGATAAAAAGCCTTCTGTTTCCATCGCCAAACCTTTCAGGAGAGCATTTTCAACCTTTTGGCACCATTTTGGAGTGAATTGCCAAAAGTCAGATTTTTGCTGAAATTGTGACCCCGGGGCTTAGGGATTTTTTCAAAAAAATATTTTCTGCCGGTTAAGTTTTTGAAGGCTGACTTCTTGTTCTGTGATAAAAAGCCTTCTGTTTCGAGTGCCAAACCTTTCAGGAGAGCAATTTCAAGCTTTTGGCACCATTTTTGAGTGAATTGCCAAAAGTCAGATTTTTGCTGAAATTGTGACCCCGGGGCTTAGGGATTTTTTCAAAAAAATATTTTCTACCGGTTAAGTTTTTGAGGGCTGATTTCTTGTCCTGTGATAAAAAGCCTTCTGTTTCCATCGCCAAAACTTTCAGGAGAGCATTTTCAACCTTTTGGCACCATTTTGGAGTGAATTGCCAAAAGTCAGATTTTTGCTGAAATTGTGACCCCGGGGCTTAGGGATTTTTTCAAAAAAATATTTTCTGCCGGTTAAGTTTTTGAGGGCTGATTTCTTGTCCTGTGATAAAAAGCCTTCTGTTTCGAGTGCCAAACCTTTCACGGGATCATTTCCATCCTTTTTGCACCATTTTTGAGTGAATTGCCAAAAGTCAGATTTTTGCTGAAATTGTGACCCCGGGGCTTAGGGATTTTTTCAAAAAAATATTTTCTGCCGGTTAAATTTTTGAGGGCTGATTTCTTGTCCGGTGATAAAAAGTCTTCTGTTTCGAGTGCCAAACCTTTCAGGGGATGTTTTTCAACCTTTTTGCACCATTTTTGAGTGAATTGCCAAAAGTCAGATTTTTGCTGAAATGGTGACCCCGGGGCTTAGGGATTTTTTCAAAAAAATATTTTCTGCCGGTTAAGTTTTTGAAGGCTGACTTCTTGTTCTGTGATAAAAAGCCTTCTGTTTCGAGTGCCAAACCTTTCAGGAGAGCAATTTCAAGCTTTTGGCACCATTTTTGAGTGAATTGCCAAAAGTCAGATTTTTGCTGAAATTGTGACCCCGGGGCTTAGGGATTTTTTCAAAAAAATATTTTCTACCGGTTAAGTTTTTGAGGGCTGATTTCTTGTCCTGTGATAAAAAGCCTTCTGTTTCCATCGCCAAACCTTTCAGGAGAGCATTTTCAACCTTTTGGCACCATTTTGGAGTGAATTGCCAAAAGTCAGATTTTTGCTGAAATTGTGACCCCGGGGCTTAGGGATTTTTTCAAAAAAATATTTTCTGCCGGTTAAGATTTTGAGGTCTGATTTCTTGTCCTGTGATAAAAAGCCTTCTGTTTCCATCGCCAAACCTTTCAGGAGAGCATTTTCAAGCTTTTGGCACCATTTTTGAGTGAATTGCCAAAAGTCAGATTTTTGCTGAAATTGTGACCCCGGGGCTTAGGGATTTTTTCAAAAAAATATTTTCTGCCGGTTAAGTTTTTGAAGGCTGACTTCTTGTTCTGTGATAAAAAGCCTTCTGTTTCGAGTGCCAAACCTTTCAGGAGAGCAATTTCAAGCTTTTGGCACCATTTTTGAGTGAATTGCCAAAAGTCAGATTTTTGCTGAAATTGTGACCCCGGGGCTTAGGGATTTTTTCAAAAAAATATTTTCTACCGGTTAAGTTTTTGAGGGCTGATTTCTTGTCCTGTGATAAAAAGCCTTCTGTTTCCATCGCCAAACCTTTCAGGAGAGCATTTTCAACCTTTTGGCACCATTTTGGAGTGAATTGCCAAAAGTCAGATTTTTGCTGAAATTGTGACCCCGGGGCTTAGGGATTTTTTCAAAAAAATATTTTCTGCCGGTTAAGTTTTTGAGGGCTGATTTCTTGTCCTGTGATAAAAAGCCTTCTGTTGCGAGTGCCAAACCTTTCACGGGATCATTTCCATCCTTTTTGCACCATTTTTGAGTGAATTGCCAAAAGTCAGATTTTTGCTGAAATTCTGACCCCGGGGCTTAGGGATTTTTTCAAAAAAATATTTTCTACCGGTTAAGTTTTTGAGGGCTGATTTCTTGTCCTGTGATAAAAATCCTTCTGTTTCCATCGCCAAACCTTTCAGGAGAGCATTTTCAACCTTTTGGCACCATTTTGGAGTGAATTGCCAAAAGTCAGATTTTTGCTGAAATTGTGACTCGGGGCTTACAGATTTTTTCAAAAAAATATTTTCTGCCAGTTAAGTTTTTGAGGGCTGATTTCTTGTCCTGTGATAAAAAGCCTTCTGTTTCGAGTGCCAAACCTTTCAGGGCATCATTTCCAACCTTTTTGCACCATTTTTGAGTGAATTGCCGAAAGTCAGATTTTTGCTGAAATTGTGACCCCGGGGCTTAGGGTTTTTTCCAAAAACATATTTCCTGCCGGGTAAGTTTTTGAGGGCTTATTTCTTGACCTGTGATAAAAAGCTTTCTGTTTCGAGTGCCAAACGTTTCAGGAGAGCATTTTCAAGCTTTTTGCACCATTTTTGAGTGAATTGCCAAAAGTCAGATTTTTGCTGAAATTGTGACCCCGGGGCTTAGGGATTTTTTCAAAAAAATATTTTCTGCCGGTTAAGTTTCTGAGGTCTGATTTCTTGTCCTGTGATAAAAAGCCTTCTGTTTCCATCGCCAAACCTTTCAGGAGAGCATTTTCAAGCTTTTGTCACCATTTTGGAGTGAATTGCCAAAAGTCAGATTTTTGCTGAAATTCTGACCCCGGGGCTTAGGGATTTTTTCAAAAAAATATTTTCTGCTGGTTAAGTTTTTGAGGGCTGATTTCTTGTCCTGTGATAAAAAGCCTTCTGTTTCGAGAGCCAATCCTTTCAGGGGATCATTTGCAACCTTTTTGCACCATTTTTGAGTGAATTGCTGAACGTCAGATTTTTGCTGAAATTCTGACCCCGGGGCTTAGGGATTTTTTTAAAAAAATATTTTCTGCCGTTTAAGTTTTTGAGGGCTGATTTCTTGTCCTGTGATAAAAAGCCTTCTGTTTCAATCGCCAAACCTTTCAGGAGAGCATTTTCAAGCTTTTGGCACCATTTTTGAGTGAATTGCCAAAAGTCAGATTTTTGCTGAAATTGTGACCCCGGGGCTTAGGGATTTTTTCAAAAAAATATTTTCTACCGGTTAAGTTTTTGAGGGCTGATTTCTTGTCCTGTGATAAAAAGCCTTCTGTTTCCATCGCCAAACCTTTCAGGAGAGTATTTTCAACCTTTTGGCACCATTTTGGAGTGAATTGCCAAAAGTCAGATTTTTGCTGAAATTGTGACCCCTGGGCTTACGGATTTTTTCAAAAAAAATATTTTCTGCCGGTTAAGTTTTTGAGGGCTGATTTCTTGTCCTGTGATAAAAAGCCTTCTGTTCCGAGTGCCAAACCTTTCAGGGGATCATTTCCAACCTTTTTGCACCATTTTTGAGTGAATTGCCGAAAGTCAGATTTTTGCGGAAATTGTGACCCCGGGGCTTAGGGTTTTTTCCAAAAACATATTTCCTGCCGGGTAAGTTTTTGAGGGCTTATTTCTTGACCTGTGATAAAAAGCCTTCTGTTTTGAGTGCCAAACCTTTCAGGGGATGTTTTTCAACCTTTTTGCACCATTTTTGAGTGAATTGCCAAAAGTCAGATTTTTGCTGAAATTGTGACCCCGGGGCTTAGGGATTTTTTCAAAAAAATATTTTCCGCAGGTTAAGTTTTTGAGGTCTGATTTCTTGTCCTGTGATAAAAAGCCTTCTGTTTCCATCGCCAAACCTTTCAGGAGAGCATTTTCAAGCTTTTGGCACCATTTTCGAGTGAATTGCCAAAAGTCAGATTTTTGCTGAAATTGTGACCCCGGGGCTTAGGGATTTTTTCAAAAAAATATTTTCTGCCGGTTAAGTTTTTGAGGGCTGATTTCTTGTCCTGTGATAAAAAGCCTTCTGTTTCGAGTGCCAAACCTTTCAGGAGAGCAATTTCAAGCTTTTGGCACCATTTTTGAGTGAATTGCCAAAAGTCAGATTTTTGCTGAAATTGTGACCCCGGGGCTTAGGGATTTTTTCAAAAAAATATTTTCTGCCGGTTAAACTTTTGAGGGCTGATTTCTTGTCCTGTGATAAAAAGCCTTCTGTTTCGAGTGCCAAACCTTTCACGGGATCATTTCCATCCTTTTTGCACCATTTTTGAGTGAATTGCCAAAAGTCAGATTTTTGCTGAAATTGTGACCCCGGGGCTTAGGGATTTTTTCAAAAAAATATTTTCTGCCGGTTAAATTTTTGAGGGCTGATTTCTTGTCCTGTGATAAAAAGCCTTCTGTTTCGAGTGCCAAACCTTTCAGGGGATGTTTTTCAACCTTTTTGCACCATTTTTGAGTGAATTGCCAAAAGTCAGATTTTTGCTGAAATGGTGACCCCGGGGCTTAGGGATTTTTTTTCAAAAAAATATTTTCCGCAGGTTAAGTTTTTGAGGTCTGATTTCTTGTCCTGTGATAAAAAGCCTTCTGTTTCCATCGCCAAACCTTTCAGGAGAGCATTTTCAAGCTTTTGGCACCATTTTTGAGTGAATTGCCAAAAGTCAGATTTTTGCTGAAATTGTGACCCCGGGGCTTAGGGATTTTTTTCAAAAAAATATTTTCTGCCGGTTAAGTTTTTGAAGGCTGACTTCTTGTTCTGTGATAAAAAGCCTTCTGTTTCGAGTGCCAAACCTTTCAGGAGAGCAATTTCAAGCTTTTGGCACCATTTTTGAGTGAATTGCCAAAAGTCAGATTTTTGCTGAAATTGTGACCCCGGGGCTTAGGGATTTTTTCAAAAAAATATTTTCTACCGGTTAAGTTTTTGAGGGCTGATTTCTTGTCCTGTGATAAAAAGCCTTCTGTTTCCATCGCCAAACCTTTCAGGAGAGCATTTTCAACCTTTTGGCACCATTTTGGAGTGAATTGCCAAAAGTCAGATTTTTGCTGAAATTGTGACCCCGGGGCTTAGGGATTTTTTCAAAAAAATATTTTCTGCCGGTTAAGTTTTTGAGGGCTGATTTCTTGTCCTGTGATAAAAAGCCTTCTGTTTCGAGTGCCAAACCTTTCACGGGATCATTTCCATCCTTTTTGCACCATTTTTGAGTGAATTGCCAAAAGTCAGATTTTTGCTGAAATTGTGACCCCGGGGCTTAGGGATTTTTTCAAAAAAATATTTTTTGCCGGTTAAGTTTTTGAGGGCTGATTTCTTGTCCTGTGATAAAAAGCCTTCTGTTTCGAGTGCCAAACCTTTCAGGGGATGTTTTTCAACCTTTTTGCACCATTTTTGAGTGAATTGCCAAAAGTCAGATTTTTGCTGAAATGGTGACCCCGGGGCTTAGGGATTTTTTTCAAAAAAATATTTTCCGCAGGTTAAGTTTTTGAGGTCTGATTTCTTGTCCTGTGATAAAAAGCCTTCTGTTTCCATCGCCAAACCTTTCAGGAGAGCATTTTCAAGCTTTTGGCACCATTTTTGAGTGAATTGCCAAAAGTCAGATTTTTGCTGAAATTGTGACCCCGGGGCTTAGGGATTTTTTCAAAAAAATATTTTCTGCCGGTTAAGTTTTTGAAGGCTGACTTCTTGTTCTGTGATAAAAAGCCTTCTGTTTCGAGTGCCAAACCTTTCAGGAGAGCAATTTCAAGCTTTTGGCACCATTTTTGAGTGAATTGCCAAAAGTCAGATTTTTGCTGAAATTGTGACCCCGGGGCTTAGGGATTTTTTCAAAAAAATATTTTCTACCGGTTAAGTTTTTGAGGGCTGATTTCTTGTCCTGTGATAAAAAGCCTTCTGTTTCCATCGCCAAACCTTTCAGGAGAGCATTTTCAACCTTTTGGCACCATTTTGGAGTGAATTGCCATAAGTCAGATTTTTGCTGAAATTGTGACCCCGGGGCTTACGGATTTTTTCAAAAAAATATTTTCTGCCGGTTAAGTTTTTGAGGGCTGATTTCTTGTCCTGTGATAAAAAGCCTTCTGTTTCCATCGCCAAACGTTTCAGGAGAGCATTTTCAACCTTTTTGCACCATTTTTGAGTGAATTGCCGAAAGTCAGATTTTTGCTGAAATTCTGACCCCGGGGCTTAGGGATTTTTTCAAAAAAATATTTTTTGCCGGTTAAGTTTTTGAGGGCTGATTTCTTGTCCTGTGATAAAAAGCCTTCTGTTTCGAGTGCCAAACCTTTCAGGGGATCATTTCCAACCTTTTTGCACCATTTTTGAGTGAATTGCCAAAAGTCAGATTTTTGCTGAAATTGTGACCCCGGGGCTTAGGGATTTTTTCAAAAAAATATTTTCTGCCGGTTAAGTTTTTGAGGGCTTTTTTCTTGTTCTGTGATAAAAAGCCTTCTGTTTCGAGTGCCAAACGTTTCAGGAGAGCATTTTCAACCTTTTGGCACCATTTTTGAGTGAATTGCCAAAAGTCAGATTTTTGCTGAAATTGTGACCCCGGGGCTTAGGGATTTTTTCAAAAAAATATTTTCCGCCGGTTAAGTTTTAGAGGCCTGATTTCTTGTCCTGTGATAAAAAGCCTTCTGTTTCGAGTGTCAAACCTTTCAGGGCATCATTTCCAACCTTTTTGCTCCATTTTTGAGTGAATTGCCAAAAGGCAGATTTTTGCTGAAATTGTGACCCCGGGGCTTAGGGATTTTTTCAAAAAAATATTTTCCGCAGGTTAAGTTTTTGAGGTCTGATTTCTTGTCCTGTGATAAAAAGCCTTCTGTTTCCATCGCCAAACCTTTCAGGAGAGCATTTTCAAGCTTTTGGCACCATTTTTGAGTGAATTGCCAAAAGTCAGATTTTTGCTGAAATGGTGACCCCGGGGCTTAGGGATTTTTTTCAAAAAAATATTTTCCGCAGGTTAAGTTTTTGAGGTCTGATTTCTTGTCCTGTGATAAAAAGCCTTCTGTTTCCATCGCCAAACCTTTCAGGGGATGTTTTTCAAGCTTTTGGCACCATTTTTGAGTGAATTGCCAAAAGTCAGATTTTTGCTGAAATTGTGACCCCGGGGCTTAGGGATTTTTTCAAAAAAATATTTTCTGCCGGTTAAGTTTTTGAAGGCTGACTTCTTGTTCTGTGATAAAAAGCCTTCTGTTTCGAGTGCCAAACCTTTCAGGAGAGCAATTTCAAGCTTTTGGCACCATTTTTGAGTGAATTGCCAAAAGTCAGATTTTTGCTGAAATTGTGACCCCGGGGCTTAGGGATTTTTTCAAAAAAATATTTTCTACCGGTTAAGTTTTTGAGGGCTGATTTCTTGTCCTGTGATAAAAAGCCTTCTGTTTCCATCGCCAAACCTTTCAGGAGAGCATTTTCAACCTTTTGGCACCATTTTGGAGTGAATTGCCAAAAGTCAGATTTTTGCTGAAATTGTGACCCCGGGGTGTAGGGATTTTTTCAAAAAAATATTTTCTGCCGGTTAAGTTTTTGAGGGCTGATTTCTTGTCCTGTGATAAAAAGCCTTCTGTTTCGAGTGCCAAACCTTTCATGGGATCATTTCCATCCTTTTTGCACCATTTTTGAGTGAATTGCCAAAAGTCAGATTTTTGCTGAAATTGTGACCCCGGGGCTTAGGGATTTTTTCAAAAAAATATTTTCTGCCGGTTAAATTTTTGAGGGCTGATTTCTTGTCCGGTGATAAAAAGCCTTCTGTTTCGAGTGCCAAACCTTTCAGGGGATGTTTTTCAACCTTTTTGCACCATTTTTGAGTGAATTGCCAAAAGTCAGATTTTTGCTGAAATGGTGACCCCGGGGCTTAGGGATTTTTTTCAAAAAAATATTTTCCGCAGGTTAAGTTTTTGAGGTCTGATTTCTTGTCCTGTGATAAAAAGCCTTCTGTTTCCATCGCCAAACGTTTCAGGAGAGCATTTTCAACCTTTTTGCACCATTTTTGAGTGAATTGCCGAAAGTCAGATTTTTGCTGAAATTCTGACCCCGGGGCTTAGGGATTTTTTCAAAAAAATATTTTTTGCCGGTTAAGTTTTTGAGGGCTGATTTCTTGTCCTGTGATAAAAAGCCTTCTGTTTCGAGTGCCAAACCTTTCAGGGGATCATTTCCAACCTTTTTGCACCATTTTTGAGTGAATTGCCAAAAGTCAGATTTTTGCTGAAATTGTGACCCCGGGGCTTAGGGATTTTTTCAAAAAAATATTTTCTGCCGGTTAAGTTTTTGAGGGCTTTTTTCTTGTTCTGTGATAAAAAGCCTTCTGTTTCGAGTGCCAAACGTTTCAGGAGAGCATTTTCAACCTTTTGGCACCATTTTTGAGTGAATTGCCAAAAGTCAGATTTTTGCTGAAATTGTGACCCCGGGGCTTAGGGATTTTTTCAAAAAAATATTTTCCGCCGGTTAAGTTTTAGAGGCCTGATTTCTTGTCCTGTGATAAAAAGCCTTCTGTTTCGAGTGTCAAACCTTTCAGGGCATCATTTCCAACCTTTTTGCTCCATTTTTGAGTGAATTGCCAAAAGGCAGATTTTTGCTGAAATTGTGACCCCGGGGCTTAGGGATTTTTTCAAAAAAATATTTTCCGCAGGTTAAGTTTTTGAGGTCTGATTTCTTGTCCTGTGATAAAAAGCCTTCTGTTTCCATCGCCAAACCTTTCAGGAGAGCATTTTCAAGCTTTTGGCACCATTTTTGAGTGAATTGCCAAAAGTCAGATTTTTGCTGAAATGGTGACCCCGGGGCTTAGGGATTTTTTTCAAAAAAATATTTTCCGCAGGTTAAGTTTTTGAGGTCTGATTTCTTGTCCTGTGATAAAAAGCCTTCTGTTTCCATCGCCAAACCTTTCAGGAGAGCATTTTCAAGCTTTTGGCACCATTTTTGAGTGAATTGCCAAAAGTCAGATTTTTGCTGAAATTGTGACCCCGGGGCTTAGGGATTTTTTCAAAAAAATATTTTCTGCCGGTTAAGTTTTTGAAGGCTGACTTCTTGTTCTGTGATAAAAAGCCTTCTGTTTCGAGTGCCAAACCTTTCAGGAGAGCAATTTCAAGCTTTTGGCACCATTTTTGAGTGAATTGCCAAAAGTCAGATTTTTGCTGAAATTGTGACCCCGGGGCTTAGGGATTTTTTCAAAAAAATATTTTCTACCGGTTAAGTTTTTGAGGGCTGATTTCTTGTCCTGTGATAAAAAGCCTTCTGTTTCCATCGCCAAACCTTTCAGGAGAGCATTTTCAACCTTTTGGCACCATTTTGGAGTGAATTGCCAAAAGTCAGATTTTTGCTGAAATTGTGACCCCGGGGTGTAGGGATTTTTTCAAAAAAATATTTTCTGCCGGTTAAGTTTTTGAGGGCTGATTTCTTGTCCTGTGATAAAAAGCCTTCTGTTTCGAGTGCCAAACCTTTCATGGGATCATTTCCATCCTTTTTGCACCATTTTTGAGTGAATTGCCAAAAGTCAGATTTTTGCTGAAATTGTGACCCCGGGGCTTAGGGATTTTTTCAAAAAAATATTTTCTGCCGGTTAAATTTTTGAGGGCTGATTTCTTGTCCGGTGATAAAAAGCCTTCTGTTTCGAGTGCCAAACCTTTCAGGGGATGTTTTTCAACCTTTTTGCACCATTTTTGAGTGAATTGCCAAAAGTCAGATTTTTGCTGAAATGGTGACCCCGGGGCTTAGGGATTTTTTTCAAAAAAATATTTTCCGCAGGTTAAGTTTTTGAGGTCTGATTTCTTGTCCTGTGATAAAAAGCCTTCTGTTTCCATCGCCAAACCTTTCAGGAGAGCATTTTCAAGCTTTTGGCACCATTTTTGAGTGAATTGCCAAAAGTCAGATTTTTGCTGAAATTGTGACCCCGGGGCTTAGGGATTTTTTCAAAAAAATATTTTCTGCCGGTTAAGTTTTTGAAGGCTGACTTCTTGTTCTGTGATAAAAAGCCTTCTGTTTCCATCGCCAAACGTTTCAGGAGAGCATTTTCAACCTTTTTGCACCATTTTTGAGTGAATTGCCGAAAGTCAGATTTTTGCTGAAATTCTGACCCCGGGGCTTAGGGATTTTTTCAAAAAAATATTTTTTGCCGGTTAAGTTTTTGAGGGCTGATTTCTTGTCCTGTGATAAAAAGCCTTCTGTTTCGAGTGCCAAACCTTTCAGGGGATCATTTCCAACCTTTTTGCACCATTTTTGAGTGAATTGCCAAAAGTCAGATTTTTGCTGAAATTGTGACCCCGGGGCTTAGGGATTTTTTCAAAAAAATATTTTCTGCCGGTTAAGTTTTTGAGGGCTTTTTTCTTGTTCTGTGATAAAAAGCCTTCTGTTTCGAGTGCCAAACGTTTCAGGAGAGCATTTTCAACCTTTTTGCACCATTTTTGAGTGAATTGCCAAAAGTCAGATTTTTGCTGAAATTGTGACCCCGGGGCTTAGGGATTTTTTCAAAAAAATATTTTCTGCCGGTTAAGTTTTAGAGGCCTGATTTCTTGTCCTGTGATAAAAAGCCTTCTGTTTCGAGTGCCAAACCTTTCAGGGGATCATTTCCAACCTTTTTGCACCATTTTTGAGTGAATTGCCAAAAGTCAGATTTTTGCTGAAATTGTGACCCCGGGGCTTAGGGATTTTTTCAAAAAAATATTTTCTGCCGGTTAAGTTTTAGAGGCCTGATTTCTTGTCCTGTGATAAAAAGCCTTCTGTTTCGAGTGTCAAACCTTTCAGGGCATCATTTCCAACCTTTTTGCTCCATTTTTGAGTGAATTGCCAAAAGGCAGATTTTTGCTGAAATTGTGACCCCGGGGCTTAGGGTTTTTTCCAAAAACATATTTCCTGCCGGGTAAGTTTTTGAGGGCTTATTTCTTGACCTGTGATAAAAAGCTTTCTGTTTCGAGTGCCAAACGTTTCAGGAGAGCATTTTCAAGCTTTTTGCACCATTTTTGAGTGAATTGCCAAAAGTCAGTTTTTTGCTGAAATTGTGACCCCGGGGCTTAGGGATTTTTTCAAAAAAATATTTTCTGCCGGTTAAGTTTTTGAGGGCTGATTTCTTGTCCTGTGATAAAAAGCCTTCTGTTTCGATTGCCAAACCTTTCAGGGGATGTTTTTCAACCTTTTTGCACCATTTTTGAGTGAATTGCCAAAAGTCAGATTTTTGCTGAAATTGTGACCCCGGGGCTTAGGGATTTTTTCAAAAAAATATTTTCCGCAGGTTAAGTTTTTGAGGTCTGATTTCTTGTCCTGTGATAAAAAGCCTTCTGTTTCCATCGCCAAACCTTTCAGGAGAGCATTTTCAAGCTTTTGGCACCATTTTTGAGTGAATTGCCAAAAGTCAGATTTTTGCTGAAATTGTGACCCCGGGGCTTAGGGATTTTTTTTGAAAAAAATATTTTCTGCCGGTTAAGTTTTTGAGGGCTGATTTCTTGTCCTGTGATAAAAAGCCTTCTGTTTCGAGTGCCAAACCTTTCACGGGATCATTTCCATCCTTTTTGCACCATTTTTGAGTGAATTGCCAAAAGTCAGATTTTTGCTGAAATTGTGACCCCGGGGCTTACGGATTTTTTCAAAAAAATATTTTCTGCTGGTTAAGTTTTTGAGGGCTGATTTCTTGTCCTGTGATAAAAAGCCTTCTGTTCCGAGTGCCAAACCTTTCAGGGGATCATTTCCAACCTTTTTGCACCATTTTTGAGTGAATTGCCGAAAGTCAGATTTTTGCTGAAATTGTGACCCCGGGGCTTAGGGTTTTTTCCAAAAACATATTTCCTGCCGGGTAAGTTTTTGAGGGCTTATTTCTTGACCTGTGATAAAAAGCCTTCTGTTTCGAGTGCCAAACCTTTCAGGGGATGTTTTTCAACCTTTTTGCACCATTTTTGAGTGAATTGCCAAAAGTCAGATTTTTGCTGAAATTGTGACCCCGGGGCTTAGGGATTTTTTCAAAAAAATATTTTCCGCAGGTTAAGTTTTTGAGGTCTGATTTCTTGTCCTGTGATAAAAAGCTTTCTGTTTCCATCGCCAAACCTTTCAGGAGAGCATTTTCAAGCTTTTGGCACCATTTTCGAGTGAATTGCCAAAAGTCAGATTTTTGCTGAAATTGTGACCCCGGGGCTTAGGGATTTTTTCAAAAAAATATTTTCTGCCGGTTAAGTTTTTGAGGGCTGATTTCTTGTCCTGTGATAAAAAGCCTTCTGTTTCGAGTGCCAAACCTTTCACGGGATCATTTCCATCTTTTTGCACCATTTTTGAGTGAATTGCCAAAAGTCAGATTTTTGCTGAAATTGTGACCCCGGGGCTTAGGGATTTTTTCAAAAAAATATTTTCTGCCGGTTAAGTTTTTGAAGGCTGACTTCTTGTTCTGTGATAAAAAGCCTTCTGTTTCGAGTGCCAAACCTTTCAGGAGAGCAATTTCAAGCTTTTGGCAGCATTTTTGAGTGAATTGCCGAAAGTCAGATTTTTGCTGAAATTCTGACCCCGGGGCTTAGGGATTTTTTCAAAAAAATATTTTTTGCCGGTTAAGTTTTTGAGGGCTGATTTCTTGTCCTGTGATAAAAAGCCTTCTGTTTCGAGTGCCAAACCTTTCAGGGGATCATTTCCAACCTTTTTGCACCATTTTTGAGTGAATTGCCAAAAGTCAGATTTTTGCTGAAATTGTGACCCCGGGGCTTAGGGATTTTTTCAAAAAAATATTTTCTGCCGGTTAAGTTTTTGAGGGCTTTTTTCTTGTTCTGTGATAAAAAGCCTTCTGTTTCGAGTGCCAAACGTTTCAGGAGAGCATTTTCAACCTTTTGGCACCATTTTTGAGTGAATTGCCAAAAGTCAGATTTTTGCTGAAATTGTGACCCCGGGGCTTAGGGATTTTTTCAAAAAAATATTTTCTGCCGGTAAAGTTTTTGAGGGATGATTTCTTGTCCTGTGATAAAAAGCCTTCTGTTTCGAGTGTCAAACCTTTCAGGGCATCATTTCCAACCTTTTTGCTCCATTTTTGAGTGAATTGCCAAAAGGCAGATTTTTGCTGAAATTGTGACCCCGGGGCTTAGGGTTTTTTCCAAAAACATATTTCCTGCCGGGTAAGTTTTTGAGGGCTTATTTCTTGACCTGTGATAAAAAGCTTTCTGTTTCGAGTGCCAAACGTTTCAGGAGAGCATTTTCAAGCTTTTTGCACCATTTTTGAGTGAATTGCCAAAAGTCAGTTTTTTGCTGAAATTGTGACCCCGGGGCTTAGGGATTTTTTCAAAAAAATATTTTCTGCCGGTTAAATTTTTGAGGGCTGATTTCTTGTCCTGTGATAAAAAGCCTTCTGTTTCGATTGCCAAACCTTTCAGGGGATGTTTTTCAACCTTTTTGCACCATTTTTGAGTGAATTGCCAAAAGTCAGATTTTTGCTGAAATTGTGACCCCGGGGCTTAGGGATTTTTTCAAAAAAATATTTTCTGCCGGTTAAGTTTTTGAAGGCTGACTTCTTGTTCTGTGATAAAAAGCCTTCTGTTTCGAGTGCCAAACCTTTCAGGAGAGCAATTTCAAGCTTTTGGCACCATTTTTGAGTGAATTGCCGAAAGTCAGATTTTTGCTGAAATTCTGACCCCGGGGCTTAGGGATTTTTTCAAAAAAATATTTTTTGCCGGTTAAGTTTTTGAGGGCTGATTTCTTGTCCTGTGATAAAAAGCCTTCTGTTTCGAGTGCCAAACCTTTCAGGGGATCATTTCCAACCTTTTTGCACCATTTTTGAGTGAATTGCCAAAAGTCAGATTTTTGCTGAAATTGTGACCCCGGGGCTTAGGGATTTTTTCAAAAAAATATTTTCTGCCGGTTAAGTTTTTGAGGGCTTTTTTCTTGTTCTGTGATAAAAAGCCTTCTGTTTCGAGTGCCAAACGTTTCAGGAGAGCATTTTCAACCTTTTGGCACCATTTTTGAGTGAATTGCCAAAAGTCAGATTTTTGCTGAAATTGTGACCCCGGGGCTTAGGGATTTTTTCAAAAAAATATTTTCTGCCGGTAAAGTTTTTGAGGGCTGATTTCTTGTCCTGTGATAAAAAGCCTTCTGTTTCGAGTGTCAAACCTTTCAGGGCATCATTTCCAACCTTTTTGCTCCATTTTTGAGTGAATTGCCAAAAGGCAGATTTTTGCTGAAATTGTGACCCCGGGGCTTAGGGTTTTTTCCAAAAACATATTTCCTGCCGGGTAAGTTTTTGAGGGCTTATTTCTTGACCTGTGATAAAAAGCTTTCTGTTTCGAGTGCCAAACGTTTCAGGAGAGCATTTTCAAGCTTTTTGCACCATTTTTGAGTGAATTGCCAAAAGTCAGTTTTTTGCTGAAATTGTGACCCCGGGGCTTAGGGATTTTTTCAAAAAAATATTTTCTGCCGGTTAAATTTTTGAGGGCTGATTTCTTGTCCTGTGATAAAAAGCCTTCTGTTTCGATTGCCAAACCTTTCAGGAGAGCATTTTCAAGCTTTTGGCACCATTTTTGAGTGAATTGCCAAAAGTCAGATTTTTGCTGAAATTGTGACCCCGGGGCTTAGGGATTTTTTCAAAAAAATATTTTCCGCAGGTTAAGTTTTTGAGGTCTGATTTCTTGTCCTGTGATAAAAAGCCTTCTGTTTCCATCGCCAAACCTTTCAGGAGAGCATTTTCAAGCTTTTGGCACCATTTTTGAGTGAATTGCCAAAAGTCAGATTTTTGCTGAAATTGTGACCCCGGGGCTTAGGGATTTTTTCAAAAAAATATTTTCTGCCGGTTAAGTTTTTGAGGGCTGATTTCTTGTCCTGTGATAAAAAGCCTTCTGTTTCGAGTGCCAAACCTTTCAGGAGAGCAATTTCAAGCTTTTGGCACCATTTTTGAGTGAATTGCCAAAAGTCAGATTTTTGCTGAAATTGTGACCCCGGGGCTTAGGGATTTTTTCAAAAAAATATTTTCTGCCGGTTAAACTTTTGAGGGCTGATTTCTTGTCCTGTGATAAAAAGCCTTCTGTTTCGAGTGCCAAACCTTTCAGGGGATCATTTCCAACCTTTTTGCACCATTTTTGAGTGAATTGCCAAAAGTCAGATTTTTGCTGAAATTGTGACTCCGGGGCTTAGGGATTTTTTCAAAAAAATATTTTCTGCCGGTTAAGTTTTTGAGGGCTTTTTTCTTGTTCTGTGATAAAAAGCCTTCTGTTTCGAGTGCCAAACGTTTCAGGAGAGCATTTTCAACCTTTTGGCACCATTTTTGAGTGAATTGCCAAAAGTCAGATTTTTGCTGAAATTGTGACCCCGGGGCTTAGGGATTTTTTCAAAAAAATATTTTCCGCCGGTTAAGTTTTAGAGGCCTGATTTCTTGTCCTGTGATAAAAAGCCTTCTGTTTCGAGTGTCAAACCTTTCAGGGGATCATTTCCAACCTTTTTGCACCATTTTTGAGTGAATTGCCAAAAGTCAGATTTTTGCTGAAATTGTGACCCCGGGGCTTAGGGATTTTTTCAAAAAAATATTTTCTGCCGGTTAAGTTTTTGAGGGCTGATTTCTTGACCTGTGATAAAAAGCTTTCTGTTTCGAGTGCCAAACGTTTCAGGAGAGCATTTTCAAGCTTTTTGCACCATTTTTGAGTGAATTGCCAAAAGTCAGTTTTTTGCTGAAATTGTGACCCCGGGGCTTAGGGATTTTTTCAAAAAAATATTTTCTGCCGGTTAAATTTTTGAGGGCTGATTTCTTGTCCTGTGATAAAAAGCCTTCTGTTTCGATTGCCAAACCTTTCAGGGGATGTTTTTCAACCTTTTTGCACCATTTTTGAGTGAATTGCCAAAAGTCAGATTTTTGCTGAAATTGTGACCCCGGGGCTTAGGGATTTTTTCAAAAAAATATTTTCCGCAGGTTAAGTTTTTGAGGTCTGATTTCTTGTCCTGTGATAAAAAGCCTTCTGTTTCCATCGCCAAACCTTTCAGGAGAGCATTTTCAAGCTTTTGGCACCATTTTTGAGTGAATTGCCAAAAGTCAGATTTTTGCTGAAATTGTGACCCCGGGGCTTAGGGATTTTTTTTGAAAAAAATATTTTCTGCCGGTTAAGTTTTTGAGGGCTGATTTCTTGTCCTGTGATAAAAAGCCTTCTGTTTCGAGTGCCAAACCTTTCACGGGATCATTTCCATCCTTTTTGCACCATTTTTGAGTGAATTGCCAAAAGTCAGATTTTTGCTGAAATGGTGACCCCGGGGCTTAGGGATTTTTTTCAAAAAAATATTTTCCGCAGGTTAAGTTTTTGAGGTCTGATTTCTTGTCCTGTGATAAAAAGCCTTCTGTTTCCATCGCCAAACCTTTCAGGAGAGCATTTTCAAGCTTTTGGCACCATTTTTGAGTGAATTGCAAAAAGTCAGATTTTTCCTGAAATTGTGACCCCGGGGCTTAGGGATTTTTTCAAAAAAATATTTTCTGCCGGTTAAGTTTTTGAAGGCTGACTTCTTGTTCTGTGATAAAAAGCCTTCTGTTTCGAGTGCCAAACCTTTCAGGAGAGCAATTTCAAGCTTTTGGCACCATTTTTGAGTGAATTGCCAAAAGTCAGATTTTTGCTGAAATTGTGACCCCGGGGCTTAGGGATTTTTTCAAAAAAATAATTTCTGCCGGTTAAGTTTTTGAGGGCTGATTTCTTGTCCTGTGATAAAAAGCCTTCTGTTTCCATCGCCAAACCTTTCAGGAGAGCATTTTCAACCTTTTGGCACCATTTTGGAGTGAATTGCCAAAAGTCAGATTTTTGCTGAAATTGTGACCCCGGGGTGTAGGGATTTTTTCAAAAAAATATTTTCTGCCGGTTAAGTTTTTGAGGGCTGATTTCTTGTCCTGTGATAAAAAGCCTTCTGTTTCGAGTGCCAAACCTTTCACGGGATCATTTCCATCCTTTTTGCACCATTTTTGAGTGAATTGCCAAAAGTCAGATTTTTGCTGAAATTGTGACCCCGGGGCTTAGGGATTTTTTCAAAAAAATATTTTCTGCCGGTTAAATTTTTGAGGGCTGATTTCTTGTCCGGTGATAAAAAGCCTTCTGTTTCGAGTGCCAAACCTTTCAGGGGATGTTTTTCAACCTTTTTGCACCATTTTTGAGTGAATTGCCAAAAGTCAGATTTTTGCTGAAATGGTGACCCCGGGGCTTAGGGATTTTTTCAAAAAAATATTTTCTGCCGGTTAAGTTTTTGAAGGCTGACTTCTTGTTCTGTGATAAAAAGCCTTCTGTTTCGAGTGCCAAACCTTTCAGGAGAGCAATTTCAAGCTTTTGGCACCATTTTTGAGTTAATTGCCAAAAGTCAGATTTTTGCTGAAATTGTGACCCCGGGGCTTAGGGATTTTTTCAAAAAAATAATTTCTGCCGGTTAAGTTTTTGAGGGCTGATTTCTTGTCCTGTGATAAAAAGCCTTCTGTTTCCATCGCCAAACCTTTCAGGAGAGCATTTTCAACCTTTTGGCACCATTTTGGAGTGAATTGCCAAAAGTCAGATTTTTGCTGAAATTGTGACCCCGGGGTGTAGGGATTTTTTCAAAAAAATATTTTCTGCCGGTTAAGTTTTTGAGGGCTGATTTCTTGTCCTGTGATAAAAAGCCTTCTGTTTCGAGTGCCAAACCTTTCACGGGATCATTTCCATCCTTTTTGCACCATTTTTGAGTGAATTGCCAAAAGTCAGATTTTTGCTGAAATTGTGACCCCGGGGCTTAGGGATTTTTTCAAAAAAATATTTTCTGCCGGTTAAATTTTTGAGGGCTGATTTCTTGTCCGGTGATAAAAAGCCTTCTGTTTCGAGTGCCAAACCTTTCAGGGGATGTTTTTCAACCTTTTTGCACCATTTTTGAGTGAATTGCCAAAAGTCAGATTTTTGCTGAAATGGTGACCCCGGGGCTTAGGGATTTTTTTCAAAAAAATATTTTCCGCAGGTTAAGTTTTTGAGGTCTGATTTCTTGTCCTGTGATAAAAAGCCTTCTGTTTCCATCGCCAAACCTTTCAGGAGAGCATTTTCAAGCTTTTGGCACCATTTTTGAGTGAATTGCCAAAAGTCAGATTTTTGCTGAAATTGTGACCCCGGGGCTTAGGGATTTTTTCAAAAAAATATTTTCTGCCGGTTAAGTTTTTGAAGGCTGACTTCTTGTTCTGTGATAAAAAGCCTTCTGTTTCGAGTGCCAAACCTTTCAGGAGAGCAATTTCAAGCTTTTGGCACCATTTTTGAGTGAATTGCCAAAAGTCAGATTTTTGCTGAAATTGTGACCCCGGGGCTTAGGCATTTTTTCAAAAAAATATTTTCTGCCGGTTAAGTTTTTGAGGGCTGATTTCTTGTCCTGTGATAAAAAGCCTTCTGTTTCCATCGCCAAACCTTTCAGGAGAGCATTTTCAACCTTTTGGCACCATTTTGGAGTGAATTGCCATAAGTCAGATTTTTGCTGAAATTTTGACCCCGGGGCTTACGGATTTTTTCAAAAAAATATTTTCTGCCGGTTAAGTTTTTGAGGGCTGATTTCTTGTCCTGTGATAAAAAGCCTTCTGTTTCCATCGCCAAACGTTTCAGGAGAGCATTTTCAACCTTTTTGCACCATTTTTGAGTGAATTGCCGAAAGTCAGATTTTTGCTGAAATTCTGACCCCGGGGCTTAGGGATTTTTTCAAAAAAATATTTTTTGCCGGTTAAGTTTTTGAGGGCTGATTTCTTGTCCTGTGATAAAAAGCCTTCTGTTTCGAGTGCCAAACCTTTCAGGGGATCATTTCCAACCTTTTTGCACCATTTTTGAGTGAATTGCCAAAAGTCAGATTTTTGCTGAAATTGTGACCCCGGGGCTTAGGGATTTTTTCAAAAAAATATTTTCTGCCGGTTAAGTTTTTGAGGGCTTTTTTCTTGTTCTGTGATAAAAAGCCTTCTGTTTCGAGTGCCAAACGTTTCAGGAGAGCATTTTCAACCTTTTGGCACCATTTTTGCGTGAATTGCCAAAAGTCAGATTTTTGCTGAAATTGTGACCCCGGGGCTTAGGGATTTTTCCAAAAACATATTTCCTGCCGGGTAAGTTTTTGAGGGCTTATTTCTTGACCTGTGATAAAAAGCTTTCTGTTTCGAGTGCCAAACGTTTCAGGAGAGCATTTTCAAGCTTTTTGCACCATTTTTGAGTGAATTGCCAAAAGTCAGTTTTTTGCTGAAATTGTGACCCCGGGGCTTAGGGATTTTTTCAAAAAAATATTTTCTGCCGGTTAAATTTTTGAGGGCTGATTTCTTGTCCTGTGATAAAAAGCCTTCTGTTTCGATTGCCAAACCTTTCAGGGGATGTTTTTCAACCTTTTTGCACCATTTTTGAGTGAATTGCCAAAAGTCAGATTTTTGCTGAAATTGTGACCCCGGGGCTTAGGGATTTTTTCAAAAAAATATTTTCTGCAGGTTAAGTTTTTGAGGTCTGATTTCTTGTCCTGTGATAAAAAGCCTTCTGTTTCCATCGCCAAACCTTTCAGGAGAGCATTTTCAAGCTTTTGGCACCATTTTTGAGTGAATTGCCAAAAGTCAGATTTTTGCTGAAATTGTGACCCCGGGGCTTAGGGATTTTTTTTGAAAAAAATATTTTCTGCCGGTTAAGTTTTTGAGGGCTGATTTCTTGTCCTGTGATAAAAAGCCTTCTGTTTCGAGTGCCAAACCTTTCACGGGATCATTTCCATCCTTTTTGCACCATTTTTGAGTGAATTGCCAAAAGTCAGATTTTTGCTGAAATTGTGACCCCGGGGCTTACGGATTTTTTCAAAAAAATATTTTCTGCCGGTTAAGTTTTTGAGGGCTGATTTCTTGTCCTGTGATAAAAAGCCTTCTGTTCCGAGTGCCAAACCTTTCAGGGGATCATTTCCAACCTTTTTGCACCATTTTTGAGTGAATTGCCGAAAGTCAGATTTTTGCTGAAATTGTGACCCCGGGGCTTAGGGTTTTTTCCAAAAACATATTTCCTGCCGGGTAAGTTTTTGAGGGCTTATTTCTTGACCTGTGATAAAAAGCCTTCTGTTTCGAGTGCCAAACCTTTCAGGGGATGTTTTTCAACCTTTTTGCACCATTTTTGAGTGAATTGCCAAAAGTCAGATTTTTGCTGAAATTGTGACCCCGGGGCTTAGGGATTTTTTCAAAAAAATATTTTCCGCAGGTTAAGTTTTTGAGGTCTGATTTCTTGTCCTGTGATAAAAAGCTTTCTGTTTCCATCGCCAAACCTTTCAGGAGAGCATTTTCAAGCTTTTGGCACCATTTTCGAGTGAATTGCCAAAAGTCAGATTTTTGCTGAAATTGTGACCCCGGGGCTTAGGGATTTTTTCAAAAAAATATTTTCTGCCGGTTAAGTTTTTGAAGGCTGACTTCTTGTTCTGTGATAAAAAGCCTTCTGTTTCGAGTGCCAAACCTTTCAGGAGAGCAATTTCAAGCTTTTGGCACCATTTTTGAGTGAATTGCCGAAAGTCAGATTTTTGCTGAAATTGTGACCCCGGGGCTTAGGGATTTTTTCAAAAAAATATTTTCTGCCGGTTAAGTTTTTGAGGGCTGATTTCTTGTCCTGTGATAAAAAGCCTTCTGTTTCGAGTGCCAAACCTTTCACGGGATCATTTCCATCTTTTTGCACCATTTTTGAGTGAATTGCCAAAAGTCAGATTTTTGCTGAAATTGTGACCCCGGGGCTTAGGGATTTTTTCAAAAAAATATTTTCTGCCGGTTAAGTTTTTGAAGGCTGACTTCTTGTTCTGTGATAAAAAGCCTTCTGTTTCGAGTGCCAAACCTTTCAGGAGAGCAATTTCAAGCTTTTGGCACCATTTTTGAGTGAATTGCCGAAAGTCAGATTTTTGCTGAAATTGTGACCCCGGGGCTTAGGGATTTTTTCAAAAAAATATTTTCTGCCGGTTAAGTTTTTGAGGGCTTTTTTCTTGTTCTGTGATAAAAAGCCTTCTGTTTCGAGTGCCAAACGTTTCAGGAGAGCATTTTCAACCTTTTGGCACCATTTTTGAGTGAATTGCCAAAAGTCAGATTTTTGCTGAAATTGTGACCCCGGGGCTTAGGGATTTTTTCAAAAAAATATTTTCTGCCGGTAAAGTTTTTGAGGGCTGATTTCTTGTCCTGTGATAAAAAGCCTTCTGTTTCGAGTGTCAAACCTGTCAGGGCATCATTTCCAACCTTTTTGCTCCATTTTTGAGTGAATTGCCAAAAGGCAGATTTTTGCTGAAATTGTGACCCCGGGGCTTAGGGTTTTTTCCAAAAACATATTTCCTGCCGGGTAAGTTTTTGAGGGCTTATTTCTTGACCTGTGATAAAAAGCTTTCTGTTTCGAGTGCCAAACGTTTCAGGAGAGCATTTTCAAGCTTTTTGCACCATTTTTGAGTGAATTGCCAAAAGTCAGTTTTTTGCTGAAATTGTGACCCCGGGGCTTAGGGATTTTTTCAAAAAAATATTTTCTGCCGGTTAAATTTTTGAGGGCTGATTTCTTGTCCTGTGATAAAAAGCCTTCTGTTTCGATTGCCAAACCTTTCAGGGGATGTTTTTCAACCTTTTTGCACCATTTTTGAGTGAATTGCCAAAAGTCAGATTTTTGCTGAAATTCTGACCCCGGGGCTTAGGGATTTTTTCAAAAAAATATTTTCTGCCGGTTAAGTTTTTGAGGGCTTTTTTCTTGTTCTGTGATAAAAAGCCTTCTGTTTCGAGTGCCAAACGTTTCAGGAGAGCATTTTCAACCTTTTGGCACCATTTTTGAGTGAATTGCCAAAAGTCAGATTTTTGCTGAAATTGTGACCCCGGGGCTTAGGGATTTTTTCAAAAAAATATTTTCTGCCGGTAAAGTTTTTGAGGGCTGATTTCTTGTCCTGTGAGAAAAAGCCTTCTGTTTCGAGTGTCAAACCTTTCAGGGCATCATTTCCAACCTTTTTGCTCCATTTTTGAGTGAATTGCCAAAAGGCAGATTTTTGCTGAAATTGTGACCCCGGGGCTTAGGGTTTTTTCCAAAAACATATTTCCTGCCGGGTAAGTTTTTGAGGGCTTATTTCTTGACCTGTGATAAAAAGCTTTCTGTTTCGAGTGCCAAACGTTTCAGGAGAGCATTTTCAAGCTTTTTGCACCATTTTTGAGTGAATTGCCAAAAGTCAGTTTTTTGCTGAAATTGTGACCCCGGGGCTTAGGGATTTTTTCAAAAAAATATTTTCTTCCGGTTAAATTTTTGAGGGCTGATTTCTTGTCCTGTGATAAAAAGCCTTCTGTTTCGAGTGCCAAACCTTTCAGGGGATGTTTTTCAACCTTTTTGCACCATTTTTGAGTGAATTGCCGAAAGTCAGATTTTTGCTGAAATTCTGACCCCGGGGCTTAGGGATTTTTTCAAAAAAATATTTTCTGCCGGTTAAGTTTTTGAGGGCTGATTTCTTGTCCTGTGATAAAAAGCCTTCTGTTTCGAGTGCCAAACCTTTCAGGGGATCATTTCCAACCTTTTTGCACCATTTTTGAGTGAATTGCCAAAAGTCAGATTTTTGCTGAAATTGTGACCCCGGGGCTTAGGGATTTTTTCAAAAAAATATTTTCTGCCGGTTAAGTTTTTGAGGGCTGATTTCTTGTCCTGTGATAAAAAGCCTTCTGTTTCGAGTACCAAACCTTTCAGGGGATGTTTTTCAACCTTTTTGCACCATTTTTGAGTGAATTGCCAAAAGTCAGATTTTTGCTGAAATTGTGACCCCGGGGCTTAGGGATTTTTTCAAAAAAATATTTTCTGCCGGTTAAGTTTTTGAGGGCTGATTTCTTGTCCTGTGATAAAAAGCCTTCTGTTTCGAGTGCCAAACCTTTCAGGGGATGTTTTTCAACCTTTTTGCACCATTTTTGAGTGAATTGCCAAAAGTCAGATTTTTGCTGAAATTGTGACCCCGGGGCTTAGGGATTTTTTCAAAAAAATATTTTGTGCCGGTTAAGTTTTTGAAGGCTGACTTCTTGTTCTGTGATAAAAAGCCTTCTGTTTCGAGTGCCAAAACTTTCAGGAGAGCAATTTCAAGCTTTTGGCACCATTTTTGAGTGAATTGCCAAAAGTCAGATTTTTGCTGAAATTGTGACCCCGGGGCTTAGGGATTTTTTCAAAAAAATATTTTCTTCCGGTTAAATTTTTGAGGGCTGATTTCTTGTCCTGTGATAAAAAGCCTTCTGTTTCGAGTGCCAAACCTTTCAGGGGATGTTTTTCAACCTTTTTGCACCATTTTTGAGTGAATTGCCGAAAGTCAGATTTTTGCTGAAATTCTGACCCCGGGGCTTAGGGATTTTTTCAAAAAAATATTTTCTGCCGGTTAAGTTTTTGAGGGCTGATTTCTTGTCCTGTGATAAAAAGCCTTCTGTTTCGAGTGCCAAACCTTTCAGGGGATCATTTCCAACCTTTTTGCACCATTTTTGAGTGAATTGCCAAAAGTCAGATTTTTGCTGAAATTGTGACCCCGGGGCTTAGGGATTTTTTCAAAAAAATATTTTCTGCCGGTTAAGTTTTTGAGGGCTGATTTCTTGTCCTGTGATAAAAAGCCTTCTGTTTCGAGTACCAAACCTTTCAGGGGATGTTTTTCAACCTTTTTGCACCATTTTTGAGTGAATTGCCAAAAGTCAGATTTTTGCTGAAATTGTGACCCCGGGGCTTAGGGATTTTTTCAAAAAAATATTTTCTGCCGGTTAAGTTTTTGAGGGCTGATTTCTTGTCCTGTGATAAAAAGCCTTCTGTTTCGAGTGCCAAACCTTTCAGGGGATGTTTTTCAACCTTTTTGCACCATTTTTGAGTGAATTGCCAAAAGTCAGATTTTTGCTGAAATTGTGACCCCGGGGCTTAGGGATTTTTTCAAAAAAATATTTTGTGCCGGTTAAGTTTTTGAAGGCTGACTTCTTGTTCTGTGATAAAAAGCCTTCTGTTTCGAGTGCCAAAACTTTCAGGAGAGCAATTTCAAGCTTTTGGCACCATTTTTGAGTGAATTGCCAAAAGTCAGATTTTTGCTGAAATTGTGACCCCGGGGCTTAGGGATTTTTTCAAAAAAATATTTTCTACCGGTTAAGTTTTTGAGGGCTGATTTCTTGTCCTGTGATAAAAAGACTTCTGTTTCCATCGCCAAACCTTTCAGGAGAGCATTTTCATCCTTTTGGCACCATTTTGGAGTGAATTGCCAAAAGTCAGATTTTTGCTGAAATTCTGACCCCGGGGCTTAGGGATTTTTTCAAAAAAATATTTTCTGCCGGTTAAGTTTTTGAGGGCTGATTTCTTGTCCTGTGATAAAAAGCCTTCTGTTTCGAGTGCCAAACCTTTCAGGGGATCATTTCCAACCTTTTTGCACCATTTTTGAGTGAATTGCCAAAAGTCAGATTTTTGCTGAAATTGTGACCCCGGGGCTTTGGGATTTTTTCAAAAAAATATTTTCTGCCGGTTAAGTTTTTGAGGGCTTTTTTCTTGTTCTGTGATAAAAAGCCTTCTGTTTCGAGTGCCAAACGTTTCAGGAGAGCATTTTCAACCTTTTTGCACCATTTTTGAGTGAATTGCCAAAAGTCAGATTTTTGCTGAAATTGTGACCCCGGGGCTTAGGGATTTTTTCAAAAAAATAATTTCTGCCGGTTAAGTTTTTGAGGGCTGATTTCTTGTTCTGTGATAAAAAGCCTTCTGTTTCGAGTGCCAAACCTTTCAGGGGATGTTTTTCAACCTTTTTGCACCATTTTTGAGTGAATTGCCAAAAGTCAGATTTTTGCTGAAATTGTGACCCCGGGGCTTAGGGATTTTTTCAAAAAAATAATTTCTGCCGGTTAAGTTTTTGAGGGCTGATTTCTTGTCCTGTGATAAAAAGCCTTCTGTTTCGAGTGCCAAACGTTTCAGGAGAGCATTTTCAACCTTTTTGCACCATTTTTGAGTGAATTGCCAAAAGTCAGATTTTTGCTGAAATTGTGACCCCGGGGCTTAGGGATTTTTTCAAAAAAATAATTTCTGCCGGTTAAGTTTTTGAGGGCTGATTTCTTGTCCTGTGATAAAAAGCCTTCTGTTTCGAGTGCCAAACCTTTCAGGGGATGTTTTTCAACCTTTTTGCACCATTTTTGAGTGAATTGCCAAAAGTCAGATTTTTGCTGAAATTGTGACCCCGGGGCTTAGGGATTTTTTCAAAAAAATATTTTCTGCCGGTTAAGTTTTTGAGGGCTTTTTTCTTGTTCTGTGATAAAAAGCCTTCTGTTTCGAGTGCCAAACCTTTCAGGAGAGCATTTTCAAGCTTTTGGCACCATTTTTGAGTGAATTGCCAAAAGTCAGATTTTTGCTGAAATTGTGACCCCGGGGCTTTGGGATTTTTTCAAAAAAATATTTTCTGCCGGTTAAGTTTTTGAGGGCTTTTTTCTTGTTCTGTGATAAAAAGCCTTCTGTTTCGAGTGCCAAACGTTTCAGGAGAGCATTTTCAACCTTTTTGCACCATTTTTGAGTGAATTGCCAAAAGTCAGATTTTTGCTGAAATTGTGACCCCGGGGCTTAGGGATTTTTTCAAAAAAATAATTTCTGCCGGTTAAGTTTTTGAGGGCTGATTTCTTGTTCTGTGATAAAAAGCCTTCTGTTTCGAGTGCCAAACCTTTCAGGGGATGTTTTTCAACCTTTTTGCACCATTTTTGAGTGAATTGCCAAAAGTCAGATTTTTGCTGAAATTGTGACCCCGGGGCTTAGGGATTTTTTCAAAAAAATATTTTCTGCCGGTAAAGTTTTTGAGGGCTGATTTCTTGTCCTGTGATAAAAAGCCTTCTGTTTCCATCGCCAAACCTTTCAGGGGATGTTTTTCAACCTTTTTGCACCATTTTTGAGTGAATTGCCAAAAGTCAGATTTTTGCTGAAATTGTGACCCCGGGGCTTAGGGATTTTTTCAAAAAAATATTTTCTGCCGGTTAAGTTTTTGAGGGCTTTTTTCTTGTTCTGTGATAAAAAGCCTTCTGTTTCGAGTGCCAAACCTTTCAGGAGAGCATTTTCAAGCTTTTGGCACCATTTTTGAGTGAATTGCCAAAAGTCAGATTTTTGCTGAAATTGTGACCCCGGGGCTTAGGGATTTTTTCAAAAAAATATTTTCTGCCGGTAAAGTTTTTGAGGGCTGATTTCTTGTCCTGTGATAAAAAGCCTTCTGTTTCCATCGCCAAACCTTTCAGGAGAGCATTTCCAACCTTTTTGCACCATTTTTGAGTGAATTGCCGAAAGTCAGATTTTTGCTGAAATTGTGACCCCGGGGCTTAGGGATTTTTTCAAAAAAATATTTTCTGCCGGTTAAGTTTTTGAGGGCTGATTTCTTGTCCTGTGATAAAAAGCCTTTTGTTGCGAGTGCCAAACCTTTCACGGGATCATTTCCATCCTTTTTGCACCATTTTTGAGTGAATTGCCAAAAGTCAGATTTTTGCTGAAATTGTGACCCCGGGGCTTAGGGATTTTTTCAAAAAAATATTTTCTGCCGGTTAAATTTTTGAGGGCTGATTTCTTGTCCTGTGATAAAAAGCCTTCTGTTTCGAGTGCCAAACCTTTCAGGGGATGTTTTTCAACCTTTTTGCACCATTTTTGAGTGAATTGCCAAAAGTCAGATTTTTGCTGAAATGGTGACCCCGGGGCTTAGGGATTTTTTTCAAAAAAATATTTTCCGCAGGTTAAGTTTTTGAGGTCTGATTTCTTGTCCTGTGATAAAAAGCCTTCTGTTTCCATCGCCAAACCTTTCAGGAGAGCATTTTCAAGCTTTTCGCACCATTTTTGAGTGAATTGCCAAAAGTCAGATTTTTGCTGAAATTGTGACCCCGGGGCTTAGGGATTTTTTCAAAAAAATATTTTCTGCCGGTTAAGTTTTTGAAGGCTGACTTCTTGTTCTGTGATAAAAAGCCTTCTGTTTCGAGTGCCAAACCTTTCAGGAGAGCAATTTCAAGCTTTTGGCACCATTTTTGAGTGAATTGCCGAAAGTCAGATTTTTGCTGAAATTCTGACCCCGGGGCTTAGGGATTTTTTCAAAAAAATATTTTGTGCCGGTTAAGTTTTTGAAGGCTGACTTCTTGTTCTGTGATAAAAAGCCTTCTGTTTCGAGTGCCAAACCTTTCAGGAGAGCAATTTCAAGCTTTTGGCACCATTTTTGAGTGAATTGCCAAAAGTCAGATTTTTGCTGAAATTGTGACCCCGGGGCTTAGGGATTTTTTCAAAAAAATATTTTCTACCGGTTAAGTTTTTGAGGGCTGATTTCTTGTCCTGTGATAAAAAGCCTTCTGTTTCCATCGCCAAACCTTTCAGGAGAGCATTTTCAACCTTTTGGCACCATTTTGGAGTGAATTGCCAAAAGTCAGATTTTTGCTGAAATTGTGACCCCGGGGCTTAGGGATTTTTTCAAAAAAATATTTTCTGCCGGTTAAGTTTTTGAGGGCTGATTTCTTGTCCTGTGATAAAAAGCCTTCTGTTGCGAGTGCCAAACCTTTCACGGGATCATTTCCATCCTTTTTGCACCATTTTTGAGTGAATTGCCAAAAGTCAGATTTTTGCTGAAATTCTGACCCCGGGGCTTAGGGATTTTTTCAAAAAAATATTTTCTGCCGGTTAAGTTTTTGAGGGCTGATTTCTTGTCCTGTGATAAAAAGCCTTCTGTTTCGAGTGCCAAACCTTTCAGGGGATCATTTCCAACCTTTTTGCACCATTTTTGAGTGAATTGCCAAAAGTCAGATTTTTGCTGAAATTGTGACCCCGGGGCTTTGGGATTTTTTCAAAAAAATATTTTCTGCCGGTTAAGTTTTTGAGGGCTTTTTTCTTGTTCTGTGATAAAAAGCCTTCTGTTTCGAGTGCCAAACGTTTCAGGAGAGCATTTTCAACCTTTTTGCACCATTTTTGAGTGAATTGCCAAAAGTCAGATTTTTGCTGAAATTGTGACCCCGGGGCTTAGGGATTTTTTCAAAAAAATAATTTCTGCCGGTTAAGTTTTTGAGGGCTGATTTCTCGTCCTGTGATAAAAAGCCTTCTGTTTCTAGTGCCAAACCTTTCAGGGGATGTTTTTCAACCTTTTTGCACCATTTTTGAGTGAATTGCCAAAAGTCAGATTTTTGCTGAAATTGTGACCCCGGGGCTTAGGGATTTTTTCAAAAAAATATTTTCTACCGGTTAAGTTTTTGAGGGCTGATTTCTTGTCCTGTGATAAAAAGCCTTCTGTTTCGAGTGCCAAACGTTTCAGGAGAGCATTCTCAACCTTTTTGCACCATTTTTGAGTGAATTGCCAAAAGTCAGATTTTTGCTGAAATTGTGACCCCGGGGCTTAGGGATTTTTTCAAAAAAATATTTTCTGCCGGTTAAGTTTTTGAGGGCTGATTTCTTGCCCTGTGATAAAAAGCCTTCTGTTTCGAGTGCCAAACCTTTCAGGGGATCATTTCCAACCTTTTTGCACCATTTTTGAGTGAATTGCCAAAAGTCAGATTTTTGCTGAAATTGTGACCCCGGGGCTTTGGGATTTTTTCAAAAAAATATTTTCTGCCGGTTAAGTTTTTGAGGGCTTTTTTCTTGTTCTGTGATAAAAAGCCTTCTGTTTCGAGTGCCAAACGTTTCAGGAGAGCATTTTCAACCTTTTTGCACCATTTTTGAGTGAATTGCCAAAAGTCAGATTTTTGCTGAAATTGTGACCCCGGGGCTTAGGGATTTTTTCAAAAAAATAATTTCTGCCGGTTAAGTTTTTGAGGGCTGATTTCTTGTTCTGTGATAAAAAGCCTTCTGTTTCGAGTGCCAAACCTTTCAGGGGATGTTTTGCAACCTTTTTGCACCATTTTTGAGTGAATTGCCAAAAGTCAGATTTTTGCTGAAATTGTGACCCCGGGGCTTAGGGATTTTTTCAAAAAAATAATTTCTGCCGGTTAAGTTTTTGAGGGCTGATTTCTTGTCCTGTGATAAAAAGCCTTCTGTTTCGAGTGCCAAACCTTTCAGGGGATGTTTTTCAACCTTTTTGCACCATTTTTGAGTGAATTGCCAAAAGTCAGATTTTTGCTGAAATTGTGACCCCGGGGCTTAGGGATTTTTTCAAAAAAATATTTTCTGCCGGTTAAGTTTTTGAGGGCTTTTTTCTTGTTCTGTGATAAAAAGCCTTCTGTTTCGAGTGCCAAACCTTTCAGGAGAGCATTTTCAAGCTTTTGGCACCATTTTTGAGTGAATTGCCAAAAGTCAGATTTTTGCTGAAATTGTGACCCCGGGGCTTAGGGATTTTTTCAAAAAAATATTTTCTGCCGGTAAAGTTTTTGAGGGCTGATTTCTTGTCCTGTGATAAAAAGCCTTCTGTTTCCATCGCCAAACCTTTCAGGAGAGCATTTTCAACCTTTTGGCACCATTTTTGAGTGAATTGCCAAAAGTCAGATTTTTGCTGAAATTGTGACCCCGTGGCTTAGGGATTTTTTCAAAAAAATATTTTCTGCCGGTTAGGTTTTTGAGGGCTGATTTCTTGTCCTGTGATAAAAAGCCTTCTGTTTCCATCGCCAAACCTTTCAGGAGAGCATTTTCAAGCTTTTGGCACCATTTTTGAGTGAATTGCCAAAAGTCAGATTTTTGCTGAAATTGTGACCCCGGGGCTTAGGGATTTTTTCAAAAAAATATTTTCTACCGGTTAAGTTTTTGAGGGCTGATTTCTTGTCCTGTGATAAAAAGCCTTCTGTTTCCATCGCCAAACCTTTCAGGAGAGCATTTTCAACCTTTTGGCACCATTTTGGAGTGAATTGCCAAAAGTCAGATTTTTGCTGAAATTGTGACCCCGGGGCTTACGGATTTTTTCAAAAAAATATTTTCTGCCGGTTAAGTTTTTGAGGGCTGATTTCTTGTCCTGTGATAAAAAGCCTTCTGTTTCCATCGCCAAACCTTTCAGGAGAGCATTTCCAACCTTTTTGCACCATTTTTGAGTGAATTGCCGAAAGTCAGATTTTTGCTGAAATTCTGAACCCGGGGCTTAGGGATTTTTTCAAAAAAATATTTTCTGCCGGTTAAGTTTTTGAGGGCTGATTTCTTGCCCTGTGATAAAAAGCCTTCTGTTTCGAGTGCCAAACCTTTCAGGGGATCATTTCCAACCTTTTTGCACCATTTTTGAGTGAATTGCCAAAAGTCAGATTTTTGCTGAAATTGTGACCCCGGGGCTTTGGGATTTTTTCAAAAAAATATTTTCTGCCGGTTAAGTTTTTGAGGGCTTTTTTCTTGTTCTGTGATAAAATGCCTTCTGTTTCGAGTGCCAAACGTTTCAGGAGAGCATTTTCAACCTTTTTGCACCATTTTTGAGTGAATTGCCAAAAGTCAGATTTTTGCTGAAATTGTGACCCCGGGGCTTAGGGATTTTTTCAAAAAAATAATTTCTGCCGGTTAAGTTTTTGAGGGCTGATTTCTTGTTCTGTGATAAAAAGCCTTCTGTTTCGAGTGCCAAACCTTTCAGGGGATGTTTTTCAACCTTTTTGCACCATTTTTGAGTGAATTGCCAAAAGTCAGATTTTTGCTGAAATTGTGACCCCGAAGCTTAGGGATTTTTTCAAAAAAATAATTTCTGCCGGTTAAGTTTTTGAGGGCTGATTTCTTGTCCTGTGATAAAAAGCCTTCTGTTTCGAGTGCCAAACCTTTCAGGGGATGTTTTTCAACCTTTTTGCACCATTTTTGAGTGAATTGCCAAAAGTCAGATTTTTGCTGAAATTGTGACCCCGGGGCTTAGGGATTTTTTCAAAAAAATATTTTCTGCCGGTAAAGTTTTTGAGGGCTGATTTCTTGTCCTGTGATAAAAAGCCTTCTGTTTCCATCGCCAAACCTTTCAGGAGAGCATTTTCAACCTTTTGGCACCATTTTTGAGTGAATTGCCAAAAGTCAGATTTTTGCTGAAATTGTGACCCCGTGGCTTAGGGATTTTTTCAAAAAAATATTTTCTGCCGGTTAGGTTTTTGAGGGCTGATTTCTTGTCCTGTGATAAAAAGCCTTCTGTTTCCATCGCCAAACCTTTCAGGAGAGCATTTTCAAGCTTTTGGCACCATTTTTGAGTGAATTGCCAAAAGTCAGATTTTTGCTGAAATTGTGACCCCGGGGCTTAGGGATTTTTTCAAAAAAATATTTTCTACCGGTTAAGTTTTTGAGGGCTGATTTCTTGTCCTGTGATAAAAAGCCTTCTGTTTCCATCGCCAAACCTTTCAGGAGAGCATTTTCAACCTTTTGGCACCATTTTGGAGTGAATTGCCAAAAGTCAGATTTTTGCTGAAATTGTGACCCCGGGGCTTACGGATTTTTTCAAAAAAATATTTTCTGCCGGTTAAGTTTTTGAGGGCTGATTTCTTGTCCTGTGATAAAAAGCCTTCTGTTTCCATCGCCAAACCTTTCAGGAGAGCATTTCCAACCTTTTTGCACCATTTTTGAGTGAATTGCCGAAAGTCAGATTTTTGCTGAAATTCTGAACCCGGGGCTTAGGGATTTTTTCAAAAAAATATTTTCTGCCGGTTAAGTTTTTGAGGGCTGATTTCTTGCCCTGTGATAAAAAGCCTTCTGTTTCGAGTGCCAAACCTTTCAGGGGATCATTTCCAACCTTTTTGCACCATTTTTGAGTGAATTGCCAAAAGTCAGATTTTTGCTGAAATTGTGACCCCGGGGCTTTGGGATTTTTTCAAAAAAATATTTTCTGCCGGTTAAGTTTTTGAGGGCTTTTTTCTTGTTCTGTGATAAAAAGCCTTCTGTTTCGAGTGCCAAACGTTTCAGGAGAGCATTTTCAACCTTTTTGCACCATTTTTGAGTGAATTGCCAAAAGTCAGATTTTTGCTGAAATTGTGACCCCGGGGCTTAGGGATTTTTTCAAAAAAATAATTTCTGCCGGTTAAGTTTTTGAGGGCTGATTTCTTGTTCTGTGATAAAAAGCCTTCTGTTTCGAGTGCCAAACCTTTCAGGGGATGTTTTTCAACCTTTTTGCACCATTTTTGAGTGAATTGCCAAAAGTCAGATTTTTGCTGAAATTGTGACCCCGAAGCTTAGGGATTTTTTCAAAAAAATAATTTCTGCCGGTTAAGTTTTTGAGGGCTGATTTCTTGTCCTGTGATAAAAAGCCTTCTGTTTCGAGTGCCAAACCTTTCAGGGGATGTTTTTCAACCTTTTTGCACCATTTTTGAGTGAATTGCCAAAAGTCAGATTTTTGCTGAAATTGTGACCCCGGGGCTTAGGGATTTTTTCAAAAAAATATTTTCCGCAGGTTAAGTTTTTGAGGTCTGATTTCTTGTCCTGTGATAAAAAGCCTTCTGTTTCCATCGCCAAACCTTTCAGGAGAGCATTTTCAAGCTTTTGGCACCATTTTTGAGTGAATTGCCAAAAGTCAGATTTTTGCTGAAATTGTGACCCCGGGGCTTAGGGATTTTTTCAAAAAAATATTTTCTGCCGGTAAAGTTTTTGAGGGCTGATTTCTTGTCCTGTGATAAAAAGCCTTCTGTTTCCATCGCCAAACCTTTCAGGAGAGCATTTTCAAGCTTTTGGCACCATTTTGGAGTGAATTGCCAAAAGTCAGATTTTTGCTGAAATTGTGACCCCGTGGCTTAGGGATTTTTTCAAAAAAATATTTTCTGCCGGTTAGGTTTTTGAGGGCTGATTTCTTGTCCTGTGATAAAAAGCCTTCTGTTTCCATCGCCAAACCTTTCAGGAGAGCATTTTCAACCTTTTGGCACCATTTTGGAGGGAATTGCCAAAAGTCAGATTTTTGCTGAAATTGTGACCCCGGGGCTTACGGATTTTTTCAAAAAAATATTTTCTGCCGGTTAAGTTTTTGAGGGCTGATTTCTTGTCCGGTGATAAAAAGCCTTCTGTTTCCATCGCCAAACCTTTCAGGAGAGCATTTCCAACCTTTTTGCACCATTTTTGAGTGAATTGCCGAAAGTCAGATTTTTGCTGAAATTCTGAACCCGGGGCTTAGGGATTTTTTCAAAAAAATATTTTCTGCCGGTTAAGTTTTTGAGGGCTGATTTCTTGCCCTGTGATAAAAAGCCTTCTGTTTCGAGTGCCAAACGTTTCAGGAGAGCATTTTCAACCTTTTGGCACCATTTTGGAGTGAATTGCCAAAAGTCAGATTTTTGCTGAAATTGTGACCCCGGGGCTTAGGGATTTTTTCAAAAAAATAATTTCTGCCGGTTAAGTTTTTGAGGTCTGATTTCTTGTCCTGTGATAAAAAGCCTTCTGTTTCCATCGCCAAACCTTTCAGGAGAGCATTTTCAAGCTTTTGGCACCATTTTTGAGTGAATTGCCAAAAGTCAGATGTTTGCTGAAATTGTGACCCCGTGGCTTAGTGATTTTTTCAAAAAAATATTTTCTGCCGGTTAGGTTTTTGAGGGCTGATTTCTTGTCCTGCGATAAAAAGCCTTCTGTTTCTATCACCAAAGCTTTCAGGGGATCATTTTCAACCTTTTTACACCATTTTTGAGTGAATTGCCAAAAGTCAGATTTTTGCTGAAATTGTGACCCCCGGGGCTTAGGGATTTTTTCAAAAAAGTATTTTCTGCCGGTTAAATTTTTGAGGGCTGATTTCTTGTCCTGTGATAAAAAGCCTTCTGTTTCGAGTGCCAAACCTTTCAGCGGATCATTTTCAACCTTTTTACACCATTTTTGAGTGAATTGCAAAAAGTCAGATTTTTGCTGAAATTCTGACCCCGGGGCTTAGGGATTTTTTCAAAAAAAATTTTTTTGCCGGTTAGGTTTTTGAGGGCTTATTTCTTGTCCTGTGTTAAAAAGCCTTCTGTTTCGAGTGCCAAACCTTTCAGGAGAGCATTTTCAACCTTTTCGCACCATTTTGGAGTGAATTGCCAAAAGTCAGATTTTTGCTGAAATTGTGACCCCGGGGCTTAGGGATTTTTTCAAAAAAATATTTTCTGCCGGTTAAGTTTTTGAGGGCTGATTTCTTGTCCTGTGATAAAAAGCCTTCGGTTTCGAGTGTCAAACCTTTCAGGGGATCATTTCCAACCTTTTTGCACCATTTTTGAGTGAATTGCCGAAAGTCAGATTTTTGCTGAAATTGTGACCCCGGGGCTTAGGGATTTTTTCAAAAAAATATTTTCTGCCAGTTAAGTTTTTGAGGGCTGATTATATGTCCTGTGATAAAAAGCCTTCTGTTTCAATCGCCAAACCTTTCAGGAGAGCATTTTCAAGCTTTTGGCACCATTTTGGAGTGAATTGCCAAAAGTCAGATTTTTGCTGAAATTGTGACCCCGGGGCTTAGGGATTTTTTTCAAAAAAATATTTTCCGCAGGTTAAGTTTTTGAGGTCTGATTTCTTGTCCTGTGATAAAAAGCCTTCTGTTTCCATCGCCAAACCTATCAGGAGAGTATTTTCAAGCTTTTGGCACCATTTTTGAGTGAATTGCCAAAAGTCAGATTTTTGCTGAAATTGTGACCCCGGGGCTTAGGGATTTTTTCAAAAAAATATTTTCTACCGGTTAAGTTTTTGAGGGCTGATTTCTTGTCCTGTGATAAAAAGCCTTCTGTTTCCATCGCCAAACCTTTCAGGAGAGCATTTTCAACCTTTTGGCACCATTTTGGAGTGAATTGCCAAAAGTCAGATTTTTGATGAAATTGTGACCCCGGGGCTTAGGGATTTTTTCAAAAAAATATTTTCTACCGGTTAAGTTTTTGAGGGCTGATTTCTTGTCCTGTGATAAAAAGCCTTCTGTTTCGAGTGCCAAACCTTTCAGGGGATCATTTCCAACCTTTTTGCACCATTTTTGAGTGAATTGCCAAAAGTCAGATTTTTGCTGAAATTGTGACCCCGGGGCTTAGGGATTTTTTCAAAAAAATATTTCCTGCCGGGTAAGTTTTTGAGGGCTTTTTTCTTGTTCTGTGATAAAAAGCCTTCTGTTTCGAGTGCCAAACGTTTCAGGAGAGCATTTTCAACCTTTTTGCACCATTTTTGAGTGAATTGCCAAAAGTCAGATTTTTGCTGAAATTGTGACCCCGGGGCTTAGGGATTTTTTCAAAAAAATAATTTCTGCCGGTTAAGTTTTTGAGGGCTGATTTCTTGTCCTGTGATAAAAAGCCTTCTGTTTCGAGTGCCAAACCTTTCAGGGGATGTTTTTCAACCGTTTTGCACCATTTTTGAGTGAATTGCCAAAAGTCAGATTTTTGCTGAAATTGTGACCCCGGGGCTTAGGGATTTTTTCAAAAAAATATTTTCTGCAGGTTAAGTTTTTGAGGTCTGATTTCTTGTCCTGTGATAAAAAGCCTTCTGTTTCCATCGCCAAACCTTTCAGGAGAGCATTTTCAAGCTTTTGGCACCATTTTTGAGTGAATTGCCAAAAGTCAGATTTTTGCTGAAATTGTGACCCCGGGGCTTAGGGATTTTTTCAAAAAAATAATTTCTGCCGGTTAAGTTTTTGAGGGCTGATTTCTTGTCCTGTGATAAAAAGCCTTCTGTTTCGAGTGCCAAACCTTTCAGGGGATGTTTTTCAACCTTTTTGCACCATTTTTGAGTGAATTGCCAAAAGTCAGATTTTTGCTGAAATTGTGACCCCGGGGCTTAGGGATTTTTTCAAAAAAATATTTTCTGCCGGTTAAGTTTTTGAGGGCTTTTTTCTTGTTCTGTGATAAAAAGCCTTCTGTTTCGAGTGCCAAACCTTTCAGGAGAGCATTTTCAAGCTTTTGGCACCATTTTTGAGTGAATTGCCAAAAGTCAGATTTTTGCTGAAATTGTGACCCCGGGGCTTAGGGATTTTTTCAAAAAAATATTTTCTGCCGGTAAAGTTTTTGAGGGCTGATTTCTTGTCCTGTGATAAAAAGCCTTCTGTTTCCATCGCCAAACCTTTCAGGAGAGCATTTTCAACCTTTTGGCACCATTTTTGAGTGAATTGCCAAAAGTCAGATTTTTGCTGAAATTGTGACCCCGTGGCTTAGGGATTTTTTCAAAAAAATATTTTCTGCCGGTTAGGTTTTTGAGGGCTGATTTCTTGTCCTGTGATAAAAAGCCTTCTGTTTCCATCGCCAAACCTTTCAGGAGAGCATTTTCAAGCTTTTGGCACCATTTTTGAGTGAATTGCCAAAAGTCAGATTTTTGCTGAAATTGTGACCCCGGGGCTTAGGGATTTTTTCAAAAAAATATTTTCTACCGGTTAAGTTTTTGAGGGCTGATTTCTTGTCCTGTGATAAAAAGCCTTCTGTTTCCATCGCCAAACCTTTCAGGAGAGCATTTTCAACCTTTTGGCACCATTTTGGAGTGAATTGCCAAAAGTCAGATTTTTGCTGAAATTGTGACCCCGGGGCTTAGGGATTTTTTCAAAAAAATATTTTCTGCCGGTTAAGTTTTTGAGGGCTGATTTCTTGTCCTGTGATAAAAAGCCTTCTGTTTCCATCGCCAAACCTTTCAGGAGAGCATTTCCAACCTTTTTGCACCATTTTTGAGTGAATTGCCGAAAGTCAGATTTTTGCTGAAATTCTGAACCCGGGGCTTAGGGATTTTTTCAAAAAAATATTTTCTGCCGGTTAAGTTTTTGAGGGCTGATTTCTTGCCCTGTGATAAAAAGCCTTCTGTTTCGAGTGCCAAACCTTTCAGGGGATCATTTCCAACCTTTTTGCACCATTTTTGAGTGAATTGCCAAAAGTCAGATTTTTGCTGAAATTGTGACCCCGGGGCTTTGGGATTTTTTCAAAAAAATATTTTCTGCCGGTTAAGTTTTTGAGGGCTTTTTTCTTGTCCTGTGATAAAAAGCCTTCTGTTTCGAGTGCCAAACCTTTCAGGGGATGTTTTTCAACCTTTTTGCACCATTTTTGAGTGAATTGCCAAAAGTCAGATTTTTGCTGAAATTGTGACCCCGGGGCTTAGGGATTTTTTCAAAAAAATATTTTCCGCAGGTTAAGTTTTTGAGGTCTGATTTCTTGTCCTGTGATAAAAAGCCTTCTGTTTCCATCGCCAAACCTTTCAGGAGAGCATTTTCAAGCTTTTGGCACCATTTTTGAGTGAATTGCCAAAAGTCAGATTTTTGCTGAAATTGTGACCCCCGGGCTTAGGGATTTTTTCAAAAAAATATTTTCTGCCGGTTAAGTTTTTGAGGGCTGATTTCTTGTCCTGTGATAAAAAGCCTTCTGTTTCGAGTGCCAAACCTTTCACGGGATCATTTCCATCCTTTTTGCACCATTTTTGAGTGAATTGCCAAAAGTCAGATTTTTGCTGAAATTGTGACCCCGGGGCTTAGGGATTTTTTCAAAAAAATATTTTCTGCCGGTAAAGTTTTTGAGCGCTGATTTCTTGTCCTGTGATAAAAAGCCTTCTGTTTCCATCTCCAAACCTTTCAGGAGAGCATTTTCAAGCTTTTGGCACCATTTTTGAGTGAATTGCCAAAAGTCAGATTTTTGCTGAAATTGTGACCCCGGGGCTTAGGGATTTTTTCAAAAAAATATTTTCTGCCGGTAAAGTTTTTGAGGGCTGATTTCTTGTCCTGTGATAAAAAGCCTTCTGTTTCGAGTTCCAAACCTTTCAGGAGAGCATTTTCAACTTTTTTGCACCATTTTTGAGTGAATTTCCAAAAGTCAGATTTTTGCTGAAATTGTGACCCCGGGGGTCAGGGATTTTTTCAAAAAAATATTTTCTGCCGGTTAGGTTTTTGAGGGCTGATTTCTTGTCCTGCGATAAAAAGCCTTCTGTTTCTATCACCAAAACTTTCAGGGGATCATTTTCAATCTTTTTACACCATTTTTGAGTGAATTGCCAAAAGTCAGATTTTTGCTGAAATTGTGACCCCGGGGCTTAGGGATTTTTTCAAAAAAGTATTTTCTGCCGGTTAAGTTTTTGAGGGCTGATTTCTTGTCCTGTGATAAAAAGCCTTCTGTTTCGAGTGCCAAACCTTTCAGGGGATGTTTTTCAACCTTTTTGCACCATTTTTGAGTGAATTGCCAAAAGTCAGATTTTTGCTGAAATGGTGACCCCGGGGCTTAGGGATTTTTTTCAAAAAAATATTTTCCGCAGGTTAAGTTTTTGAGGTCTGATTTCTTGTCCTGTGATAAAAAGCCTTCTGTTTCCATCGCCAAACCTTTCAGGAGAGCATTTTCAAGCTTTTGGCACCATTTTTGAGTGAATTGCCAAAAGTCAGATTTTTGCTGAAATTGTGACCCCGGGGCTTAGGGATTTTTTCAAAAAAATATTTTCTGCCGGTTAAGTTTTTGAAGGCTGACTTCTTGTTCTGTGATAAAAAGCCTTCTGTTTCGAGTGCCAAACCTTTCAGGAGAGCAATTTCAAGCTTTTGGCACCATTTTTGAGTGAATTGCCAAAAGTCAGATTTTTGCTGAAATTGTGACCCCGGGGCTTAGGGATTTTTTCAAAAAAATATTTTCTACCGGTTAAGTTTTTGAGGGCTGATTTCTTGTCCTGTGATAAAGAGCCTTCTGTTTCCACCGCCAAACCTTTCAGGAGAGCATTTTCAACCTTTTGGCACCATTTTTGAGTGAATTTCCGAAAGTCAGATTTTTGCTGAAATTCTGACCCCGGGGCTTAGGGATTTTTTCAAAAAAATATTTTGTGCCGGTTAAGTTTTTGAAGGCTGACTTCTTGTTCTGTGATAAAAAGCCTTCTGTTTCGAGTGCCAAAACTTTCAGGAGAGCAATTTCAAGCTTTTGGCACCATTTTTGAGTGAATTGCCAAAAGTCAGATTTTTGCTGAAATTGTGACCCCGGGGCTTAGGGATTTTTTCAAAAAAATATTTTCTACCGGTTAAGTTTTTGAGGGCTGATTTCTTCTCCTGTGATAAAAAGCCTTCTGTTTCCATCGCCAAACCTTTCAGGAGAGCATTTTCAACCTTTTGGCACCATTTTGGAGTGAATTGCCAAAAGTCAGATTTTTGCTGAAATTCTGACCCCGGGGCTTAGGGATTTTTTCAAAAAAATATTTTCTGCCGGTTAAGTTTTTGAGGGCTGATTTCTTGTCCTGTGATAAAAAGCCTTCTGTTTCGAGTGCCAAACCTTTCAGGGGATCATTTCCAACCTTTTTGCACCATTTTTGAGTGAATTGCCAAAAGTCAGATTTTTGCTGAAATTGTGACCCCGGGGCTTTGGGATTTTTTCAAAAAAATATTTTCTGCCGGTTAAGTTTTTGAGGGCTTTTTTCTTGTTCTGTGATAAAAAGCCTTCTGTTTCGAGTGCCAAACGTTTCAGGAGAGCATTTTCAACCTTTTTGCACCATTTTTGAGTGAATTGCCAAAAGTCAGATTTTTGCTGAAATTGTGACCCCGGGGCTTAGGGATTTTTTCAAAAAAATAATTTCTGCCGGTTAAGTTTTTGAGGGCTGATTTCTTGTTCTGTGATAAAAAGCCTTCTGTTTCGAGTGCCAAACCTTTCAGGGGATGTTTTTCAACCTTTTTGCACCATTTTTGAGTGAATTGCCAAAAGTCAGATTTTTGCTGAAATTGTGACCCCGGGGCTTAGGGATTTTTTCAAAAAAATATTTTCTGCCGGTAAAGTTTTTGAGGGCTGATTTCTTGTCCTGTGATAAAAAGCCTTCTGTTTCCATCGCCAAACCTTTCAGGGGATGTTTTTCAACCTTTTTGCACCATTTTTGAGTGAATTGCCAAAAGTCAGATTTTTGCTGAAATTGTGACCCCGGGGCTTAGGGATTTTTTCAAAAAAATATTTTCTGCCGGTTAAGTTTTTGAGGGCTTTTTTCTTGTTCTGTGATAAAAAGCCTTCTGTTTCGAGTGCCAAACCTTTCAGGAGAGCATTTTCAAGCTTTTGGCACCATTTTTGAGTGAATTGCCAAAAGTCAGATTTTTGCTGAAATTGTGACCCCGGGGCTTAGGGATTTTTTCAAAAAAATATTTTCTGCCGGTAAAGTTTTTGAGGGCTGATTTCTTGTCCTGTGATAAAAAGCCTTCTGTTTCCATCGCCAAACCTTTCAGGAGAGCATTTTCAAGCTTTTGGCACCATTTTTGAGTGAATTGCCAAAAGTCAGATTTTTGCTGAAATTGTGACCCCGTGGCTTAGGGATTTTTTCAAAAAAATATTTTCTGCCGGTTAGGTTTTTGAGGGCTGATTTCTTGTCCTGTGATAAAAAGCCTTCTGTTTCCATCGCCAAACCTTTCAGGAGAGCATTTTCAAGCTTTTGGCACCTTTTTTGAGTGAATTGCCAAAAGTCAGATTTTTGCTGAAATTGTGACCCCGGGGCTTAGGGATTTTTTCAAAAAAATATTTTCTACCGCTTAAGTTTTTGAGGGCTGATTTCTTGTCCTGTGATAAAAAGCCTTCTGTTTCCATCGCCAAACCTTTCAGGAGAGCATTTTCAACCTTTTGGCACCATTTTGGAGTGAATTGCCAAAAGTCAGATTTTTGCTGAAATTGTGACCCCGGGGCTTACGGATTTTTTCAAAAAAATATTTTCTGCCGGTTAAGTTTTTGAGGGCTGATTTCTTGTCCTGTGATAAAAAGCCTTCTGTTTCCATCGCCAAACCTTTCAGGAGAGCATTTCCAACCTTTTTGCACCATTTTTGAGTGAATTGCCGAAAGTCAGATTTTTGCTGAAATTGTGACCCCGGGGCTTAGGGATTTTTTCAAAAAAATATTTTCTGCCGGTTAAGTTTTTGAGGGCTGATTTCTTGTCCTGTGATAAAAAGCCTTTTGTTGCGAGTGCCAAACCTTTCACGGGATCATTTCCATCCTTTTTGCACCATTTTTGAGTGAATTGCCAAAAGTCAGATTTTTGCTGAAATTGTGACCCCGGGGCTTAGGGATTTTTTCAAAAAAATATTTTCTGCCGGTTAAATTTTTGAGGGCTGATTTCTTGTCCTGTGATAAAAAGCCTTCTGTTTCGAGTGCCAAACCTTTCAGGGGATGTTTTTCAACCTTTTTGCACCATTTTTGAGTGAATTGCCAAAAGTCAGATTTTTGCTGAAATGGTGACCCCGGGGCTTAGGGATTTTTTTCAAAAAAATATTTTCCGCAGGTTAAGTTTTTGAGGTCTGATTTCTTGTCCTGTGATAAAAAGCCTTCTGTTTCCATCGCCAAACCTTTCAGGAGAGCATTTTCAAGCTTTTGGCACCATTTTGGAGTGAATTGCCAAAAGTCAGATTTTTGCTGAAATTGTGACCCCGGGGCTTAGGGATTTTTTCAAAAAAATATTTTCTGCCGGTTAAGTTTTTGAAGGCTGACTTCTTGTTCTGTGATAAAAAGCCTTCTGTTTCCATCGCCAAACCTTTCAGGAGAGCATTTTCAACCTTTTTGCACCATTTTTGAGTGAATTGCCGAAAGTCAGATTTTTGCTGAAATTGTGACCCCGGGGCTTAGGGATTTTTTCAAAAAAATATTTTCTACCGGTTAAGTTTTTGAGGGCTGATTTCTTGTCCTGTGATAAAAAGCCTTCTGTTTCGAGTGCCAAACCTTTCAGGGGATCATTTCCAACCTTTTTGCACCATTTTTGAGTGAATTGACAAAAGTCAGATTTTTGCTGAAATTGTGACCCCGGGGCTTTGGGATTTTTTCAAAAAAATATTTTCTGCCGGTTAAGTTTTTGAGGGCTTTTTTCTTGTTCTGTGATAAAAAGCCTTCTGTTTCGAGTGCCAAACGTTTCAGGAGAGCATTTTCAACCTTTTTGCACCATTTTTGAGTGAATTGCCAAAAGTCAGATTTTTGCTGAAATTGTGACCCCGGGGCTTAGGGATTTTTTCAAAAAAATAATTTCTGCCGGTTAAGTTTTTGAGGGCTGATTTCTCGTCCTGTGATAAAAAGCCTTCTGTTTCGAGTGCCAAACCTTTCAGGGGATGTTTTTCAACCTTTTTGCACCATTTTTGAGTGAATTGCCAAAAGTCAGATTTTTGCTGAAATTGTGACCCCGGGGCTTAGGGATTTTTTCAAAAAAATATTTTCTACCGGTTAAGTTTTTGAGGGCTGATTTCTTGTCCTGTGATAAAAAGCCTTCTGTTTCGAGTGCCAAACGTTTCAGGAGAGCATTTTCAACCTTTTTGCACCATTTTTGAGTGAATTGCCAAAAGTCAGATTTTTGCTGAAATTGTGACCCCGGGGCTTAGGGATTTTTTCAAAAAAATATTTTCTGCCGGTTAAGTTTTTGAGGGCTGATTTCTTGCCCTGTGATAAAAAGCCTTCTGTTTCGAGTGCCAAACCTTTCAGGGGATCATTTCCAACCTTTTTGCACCATTTTTGAGTGAATTGCCAAAAGTCAGATTTTTGCTGAAATTGTGACCCCGGGGCTTTGGGATTTTTTCAAAAAAATATTTTCTGCCGGTTAAGTTTTTGAGGGCTTTTTTCTTGTTCTGTGATAAAAAGCCTTCTGTTTCGAGTGCCAAACGTTTCAGGAGAGCATTTTCAACCTTTTTGCACCATTTTTGAGTGAATTGCCAAAAGTCAGATTTTTGCTGAAATTGTGACCCCGGGGCTTAGGGATTTTTTCAAAAAAATAATTTCTGCCGGTTAAGTTTTTGAGGGCTGATTTCTTGTTCTGTGATAAAAAGCCTTCTGTTTCGAGTGCCAAACCTTTCAGGGGATGTTTTTCAACCTTTTTGCACCATTTTTGAGTGAATTGCCAAAAGTCAGATTTTTGCTGAAATTGTGACCCCGGGGCTTAGGGATTTTTTCAAAAAAATAATTTCTGCCGGTTAAGTTTTTGAGGGCTGATTTCTTGTCCTGTGATAAAAAGCCTTCTGTTTCGAGTGCCAAACCTTTCAGGGGATGTTTTTCAACCTTTTTGCACCATTTTTGAGTGAATTGCCAAAAGTCAGATTTTTGCTGAAATTGTGACCCCGGGGCTTAGGGATTTTTTCAAAAAAATATTTTCTGCCGGTTAAGTTTTTGAGGGCTTTTTTCTTGTTCTGTGATAAAAAGCCTTCTGTTTCGAGTGCCAAACCTTTCAGGAGAGCATTTTCAAGCTTTTGGCACCATTTTTGAGTGAATTGCCAAAAGTCAGATTTTTGCTGAAATTGTGACCCCGGGGCTTAGGGATTTTTTCAAAAAAATATTTTCTGCCGGTAAAGTTTTTGAGGGCTGATTTCTTGTCCTGTGATAAAAAGCCTTCTGTTTCCATCGCCAAACCTTTCAGGAGAGCATTTTCAAGCTTTTGGCACCATTTTTGAGTGAATTGCCAAAAGTCAGATTTTTGCTGAAATTGTGACCCCGTGGCTTAGGGATTTTTTCAAAAAAATATTTTCTGCCGGTTAGGTTTTTGAGGGCTGATTTCTTGTCCTGTGATAAAAAGCCTTCTGTTTCCATCGCCAAACCTTTCAGGAGAGCATTTTCAAGCTTTTGGCACCTTTTTTGAGTGAATTGCCAAAAGTCAGATTTTTGCTGAAATTGTGACCCCGGGGCTTAGGGATTTTTTCAAAAAAATATTTTCTACCGCTTAAGTTTTTGAGGGCTGATTTCTTGTCCTGTGATAAAAAGCCTTCTGTTTCCATCGCCAAACCTTTCAGGAGAGCATTTTCAACCTTTTGGCACCATTTTGGAGTGAATTGCCAAAAGTCAGATTTTTGCTGAAATTGTGACCCCGGGGCTTACGGATTTTTTCAAAAAAATATTTTCTGCCGGTTAAGTTTTTGAGGGCTGATTTCTTGTCCTGTGATAAAAAGCCTTCTGTTTCCATCGCCAAACCTTTCAGGAGAGCATTTCCAACCTTTTTGCACCATTTTTGAGTGAATTGCCGAAAGTCAGATTTTTGCTGAAATTGTGACCCCGGGGCTTAGGGATTTTTTCAAAAAAATATTTTCTGCCGGTTAAGTTTTTGAGGGCTGATTTCTTGTCCTGTGATAAAAAGCCTTTTGTTGCGAGTGCCAAACCTTTCACGGGATCATTTCCATCCTTTTTGCACCATTTTTGAGTGAATTGCCAAAAGTCAGATTTTTGCTGAAATTGTGACCCCGGGGCTTAGGGATTTTTTCAAAAAAATATTTTCTGCCGGTTAAATTTTTGAGGGCTGATTTCTTGTCCTGTGATAAAAAGCCTTCTGTTTCGAGTGCCAAACCTTTCAGGGGATGTTTTTCAACCTTTTTGCACCATTTTTGAGTGAATTGCCAAAAGTCAGATTTTTGCTGAAATGGTGACCCCGGGGCTTAGGGATTTTTTTCAAAAAAATATTTTCCGCAGGTTAAGTTTTTGAGGTCTGATTTCTTGTCCTGTGATAAAAAGCCTTCTGTTTCCATCGCCAAACCTTTCAGGAGAGCATTTTCAAGCTTTTGGCACCATTTTGGAGTGAATTGCCAAAAGTCAGATTTTTGCTGAAATTGTGACCCCGGGGCTTAGGGATTTTTTCAAAAAAATATTTTCTGCCGGTTAAGTTTTTGAAGGCTGACTTCTTGTTCTGTGATAAAAAGCCTTCTGTTTCCATCGCCAAACCTTTCAGGAGAGCATTTTCAACCTTTTTGCACCATTTTTGAGTGAATTGCCGAAAGTCAGATTTTTGCTGAAATTCTGACCCCGGGGCTTAGGGATTTTTTCAAAAAAATATTTTGTGCCGGTTAAGTTTTTGAAGGCTGACTTCTTGTTCTGTGATAAAAAGCCTTCTGTTTCGAGTGCCAAACCTTTCAGGAGAGCAATTTCAAGCTTTTGGCACCATTTTTGAGTGAATTGCCAAAAGTCAGATTTTTGCTGAAATTGTGACCCCGGGGCTTAGGGATTTTTTCAAAAAAATATTTTCTACCGGTTAAGTTTTTGAGGGCTGATTTCTTGTCCTGTGATAAAAAGCCTTCTGTTTCCATCGCCAAACCTTTCAGGAGAGCATTTTCAAGCTTTTGGCACCATTTTTGAGTGAATTGCCAAAAGTCAGATTTTTGCTGAAATTGTGACCCCGGGGCTTAGGGATTTTTTCAAAAAAATATTTTCTGCCGGTTAAGTTTTTGAGGGCTGATTTCTTGTCCTGTGATAAAAAGCCTTCTGTTGCGAGTGCCAAACCTTTCACGGGATCATTTCCATCCTTTTTGCACCATTTTTGAGTGAATTGCCAAAAGTCAGATTTTTGCTGAAATTCTGACCCCGGGGCTTAGGGATTTTTTCAAAAAAATATTTTCTGCCGGTTAAGTTTTTGAGGGCTGATTTCTTGTCCTGTGATAAAAAGCCTTCTGTTTCGAGTGCCAAACCTTTCAGGGGATCATTTCCAACCTTTTTGCACCATTTTTGAGTGAATTGCCAAAAGTCAGATTTTTGCTGAAATTGTGACCCCGGGGCTTTGGGATTTTTTCAAAAAAATATTTTCTGCCGGTTAAGTTTTTGAGGGCTTTTTTCTTGTTCTGTGATAAAAAGCCTTCTGTTTCGAGTGCCAAACGTTTCAGGAGAGCATTTTCAACCTTTTTGCACCATTTTTGAGTGAATTGCCAAAAGTCAGATTTTTGCTGAAATTGTGACCCCGGGGCTTAGGGATTTTTTCAAAAAAATAATTTCTGCCGGTTAAGTTTTTGAGGGCTGATTTCTCGTCCTGTGATAAAAAGCCTTCTGTTTCGAGTGCCAAACCTTTCAGGGGATGTTTTTCAACCTTTTTGCACCATTTTTGAGTGAATTGCCAAAAGTCAGATTTTTGCTGAAATTGTGACCCCGGGGCTTAGGGATTTTTTCAAAAAAATATTTTCTACCGGTTAAGTTTTTGAGGGCTGATTTCTTGTCCTGTGATAAAAAGCCTTCTGTTTCGAGTGCCAAACCTTTCAGGGGATCATTTCCAACCTTTTTGCACCATTTTTGAGTGAATTGACAAAAGTCAGATTTTTGCTGAAATTGTGACCCCGGGGCTTTGGGATTTTTTCAAAAAAATATTTTCTGCCGGTTAAGTTTTTGAGGGCTTTTTTCTTGTTCTGTGATAAAAAGCCTTCTGTTTCGAGTGCCAAACGTTTCAGGAGAGCATTTTCAACCTTTTTGCACCATTTTTGAGTGAATTGCCAAAAGTCAGATTTTTGCTGAAATTGTGACCCCGGGGCTTAGGGATTTTTTCAAAAAAATAATTTCTGCCGGTTAAGTTTTTGAGGGCTGATTTCTCGTCCTGTGATAAAAAGCCTTCTGTTTCGAGTGCCAAACCTTTCAGGGGATGTTTTTCAACCTTTTTGCACCATTTTTGAGTGAATTGCCAAAAGTCAGATTTTTGCTGAAATTGTGACCCCGGGGCTTAGGGATTTTTTCAAAAAAATATTTTCTACCGGTTAAGTTTTTGAGGGCTGATTTCTTGTCCTGTGATAAAAAGCCTTCTGTTTCGAGTGCCAAACGTTTCAGGAGAGCATTTTCAACCTTTTTGCACCATTTTTGAGTGAATTGCCAAAAGTCAGATTTTTGCTGAAATTGTGACCCCGGGGCTTAGGGATTTTTTCAAAAAAATATTTTCTGCCGGTTAAGTTTTTGAGGGCTGATTTCTTGCCCTGTGATAAAAAGCCTTCTGTTTCGAGTGCCAAACCTTTCAGGGGATCATTTCCAACCTTTTTGCACCATTTTTGAGTGAATTGCCAAAAGTCAGATTTTTGCTGAAATTGTGACCCCGGGGCTTTGGGATTTTTTCAAAAAAATATTTTCTGCCGGTTAAGTTTTTGAGGGCTTTTTTCTTGTTCTGTGATAAAAAGCCTTCTGTTTCGAGTGCCAAACGTTTCAGGAGAGCATTTTCAACCTTTTTGCACCATTTTTGAGTGAATTGCCAAAAGTCAGATTTTTGCTGAAATTGTGACCCCGGGGCTTAGGGATTTTTTCAAAAAAATAATTTCTGCCGGTTAAGTTTTTGAGGGCTGATTTCTTGTCCTGTGATAAAAAGCCTTCTGTTTCGAGTGCCAAACCTTTCAGGGGATGTTTTTCAACCTTTTTGCACCATTTTTGAGTGAATTGCCAAAAGTCAGATTTTTGCTGAAATTGTGACCCCGGGGCTTAGGGATTTTTTCAAAAAAATATTTTCTGCCGGTTAAGTTTTTGAGGGCTTTTTTCTTGTTCTGTGATAAAAAGCCTTCTGTTTCGAGTGCCAAACCTTTCAGGAGAGCATTTTCAAGCTTTTGGCACCATTTTTGAGTGAATTGCCAAAAGTCAGATTTTTGCTGAAATTGTGACCCCGGGGCTTAGGGATTTTTTCAAAAAAATATTTTCTGCCGGTAAAGTTTTTGAGGGCTGATTTCTTGTCCTGTGATAAAAAGCCTTCTGTTTCCATCGCCAAACCTTTCAGGAGAGCATTTTCAACCTTTTGGCACCATTTTTGAGTGAATTGCCAAAAGTCAGATTTTTGCTGAAATTGTGACCCCGTGGCTTAGGGATTTTTTCAAAAAAATATTTTCTGCCGGTTAGGTTTTTGAGGGCTGATTTCTTGTCCTGTGATAAAAAGCCTTCTGTTTCCATCGCCAAACCTTTCAGGAGAGCATTTTCAAGCTTTTGGCACCATTTTTGAGTGAATTGCCAAAAGTCAGATTTTTGCTGAAATTGTGACCCCGGGGCTTAGGGATTTTTTCAAAAAAATATTTTCTACCGGTTAAGTTTTTGAGGGCTGATTTCTTGTCCTGTGATAAAAAGCCTTCTGTTTCCATCGCCAAACCTTTCAGGAGAGCATTTTCAACCTTTTGGCACCATTTTGGAGTGAATTGCCAAAAGTCAGATTTTTGCTGAAATTGTGACCCCGGGGCTTACGGATTTTTTCAAAAAAATATTTTCTGCCGGTTAAGTTTTTGAGGGCTGATTTCTTGTCCTGTGATAAAAAGCCTTCTGTTTCCATCGCCAAACCTTTCAGGAGAGCATTTCCAACCTTTTTGCACCATTTTTGAGTGAATTGCCGAAAGTCAGATTTTTGCTGAAATTCTGAACCCGGGGCTTAGGGATTTTTTCAAAAAAATATTTTCTGCCGGTTAAGTTTTTGAGGGCTGATTTCTTGCCCTGTGATAAAAAGCCTTCTGTTTCGAGTGCCAAACCTTTCAGGGGATCATTTCCAACCTTTTTGCACCATTTTTGAGTGAATTGCCAAAAGTCAGATTTTTGCTGAAATTGTGACCCCGGGGCTTTGGGATTTTTTCAAAAAAATATTTTCTGCCGGTTAAGTTTTTGAGGGCTTTTTTCTTGTTCTGTGATAAAAAGCCTTCTGTTTCGAGTGCCAAACGTTTCAGGAGAGCATTTTCAACCTTTTTGCACCATTTTTGAGTGAATTGCCAAAAGTCAGATTTTTGCTGAAATTGTGACCCCGGGGCTTAGGGATTTTTTCAAAAAAATAATTTCTGCCGGTTAAGTTTTTGAGGGCTGATTTCTTGTTCTGTGATAAAAAGCCTTCTGTTTCGAGTGCCAAACCTTTCAGGGGATGTTTTTCAACCTTTTTGCACCATTTTTGAGTGAATTGCCAAAAGTCAGATTTTTGCTGAAATTGTGACCCCGAAGCTTAGGGATTATTTCAAAAAAATAATTTCTGCCGGTTAAGTTTTTGAGGGCTGATTTCTTGTCCTGTGATAAAAAGCCTTCTGTTTCGAGTGCCAAACCTTTCAGGGGATGTTTTTCAACCTTTTTGCACCATTTTTGAGTGAATTGCCAAAAGTCAGATTTTTGCTGAAATTGTGACCCCGGGGCTTAGGGATTTTTTCAAAAAAATATTTTCCGCAGGTTAAGTTTTTGAGGTCTGATTTCTTGTCCTGTGATAAAAAGCCTTCTGTTTCCATCGCCAAACCTTTCAGGAGAGCATTTTCAAGCTTTTGGCACCATTTTTGAGTGAATTGCCAAAAGTCAGATTTTTGCTGAAATTGTGACCCCGGGGCTTAGGGATTTTTTCAAAAAAATATTTTCTGCCGGTAAAGTTTTTGAGGGCTGATTTCTTGTCCTGTGATAAAAAGCCTTCTGTTTCCATCGCCAAACCTTTCAGGAGAGCATTTTCAAGCTTTTGGCACCATTTTGGAGTGAATTGCCAAAAGTCAGATTTTTGCTGAAATTGTGACCCCGTGGCTTAGGGATTTTTTCAAAAAAATATTTTCTGCCGGTTAGGTTTTTGAGGGCTGATTTCTTGTCCTGTGATAAAAAGCCTTCTGTTTCCATCGCCAAACCTTTCAGGAGAGCATTTTCAACCTTTTGGCACCATTTTGGAGGGAATTGCCAAAAGTCAGATTTTTGCTGAAATTGTGACCCCGGGGCTTACGGATTTTTTCAAAAAAATATTTTCTGCCGGTTAAGTTTTTGAGGGCTGATTTCTTGTCCTGTGATAAAAAGCCTTCTGTTTCCATCGCCAAACCTTTCAGGAGAGCATTTCCAACCTTTTTGCACCATTTTTGAGTGAATTGCCGAAAGTCAGATTTTTGCTGAAATTCTGAACCCGGGGCTTAGGGATTTTTTCAAAAAAATATTTTCTGCCGGTTAAGTTTTTGAGGGCTGATTTCTTGCCCTGTGATAAAAAGCCTTCTGTTTCGAGTGCCAAACGTTTCAGGAGAGCATTTTCAACCTTTTGGCACCATTTTGGAGTGAATTGCCAAAAGTCAGATTTTTGCTGAAATTGTGACCCCGGGGCTTAGGGATTTTTTCAAAAAAATAATTTCTGCCGGTTAAGTTTTTGAGGTCTGATTTCTTGTCCTGTGATAAAAAGCCTTCTGTTTCCATCGCCAAACCTTTCAGGAGAGCATTTTCAAGCTTTTGGCACCATTTTTGAGTGAATTGCCAAAAGTCAGATTTTTGCTGAAATTGTGACCCCGTGGCTTAGGGATTTTTTCAAAAAAATATTTTCTGCCGGTTAGGTTTTTGAGGGCTGATTTCTTGTCCTGCGATAAAAAGCCTTCTGTTTCTATCACCAAAGCTTTCAGGGGGTCATTTTCAACCTTTTTACACCATTTTTGAGTGAATTGCCAAAAGTCAGATTTTTGCTGAAATTGTGACCCCCGGGGCTTAGGGATTTTTTCAAAAAAGGATTTTCTGCCGGTTAAATTTTTGAGGGCTGATTTCTTGTCCTGTGATAAAAAGCCTTCTGTTTCGAGTGCCAAACCTTTCAGCGGATCATTTTCAACCTTTTTACACCATTTTTGAGTGAATTGCAAAAAGTCAGATTTTTGCTGAAATTCTGACCCCGGGGCTTAGGGATTTTTTCAAAAAAAATTTTTTTGCCGGTTAAGTTTTTGAGGGCTTATTTCTTGTCCTGTGTTAAAAAGCCTTCTGTTTCGAGTGCCAAACCTTTCAGGAGAGCATTTTCAACCTTTTCGCACCATTTTGGAGTGAATTGCCAAAAGTCAGATTTTTGCTGAAATTGTGACCCCGGGGCTTAGGGATTTTTTCAAAAAAATATTTTCTGCCGGTTAAGTTTTTGAGGGCTGATTTCTTGTCCTGTGATAAAAAGCCTTCGGTTTCGAGTGTCAAACCTTTCAGGGGATCATTTCCAACCTTTTTGCACCATTTTTGAGTGAATTGCCGAAAGTCAGATTTTTGCTGAAATTGTGACCCCGGGGCTTAGGGATTTTTTCAAAAAAATATTTTCTGCCAGTTAAGTTTTTGAGGGCTGATTATATGTCCTGTGATAAAAAGCCTTCTGTTTCAATCGCCAAACCTTTCAGGAGAGCATTTTCAAGCTTTTGGCACCATTTTGGAGTGAATTGCCAAAAGTCAGATTTTTGCTGAAATTGTGACCCCGGGGCTTAGGGATTTTTTTCAAAAAAATATTTTCCGCAGGTTAAGTTTTTGAGGTCTGATTTCTTGTCCTGTGATAAAAAGCCTTCTGTTTCCATCGCCAAACCTATCAGGAGAGTATTTTCAAGCTTTTGGCACCATTTTTGAGTGAATTGCCAAAAGTCAGATTTTTGCTGAAATTGTGACCCCGGGGCTTAGGGATTTTTTCAAAAAAATATTTTCTACCGGTTAAGTTTTTGAGGGCTGATTTCTTGTCCTGTGATAAAAAGCCTTCTGTTTCCATCGCCAAACCTTTCAGGAGAGCATTTTCAACCTTTTGGCACCATTTTGGAGTGAATTGCCAAAAGTCAGATTTTTGATGAAATTGTGACCCCGGGGCTTAGGGATTTTTTCAAAAAAATATTTTCTACCGGTTAAGTTTTTGAGGGCTGATTTCTTGTCCTGTGATAAAAAGCCTTCTGTTTCGAGTGCCAAACCTTTCAGGGGATCATTTCCAACCTTTTTGCACCATTTTTGAGTGAATTGCCAAAAGTCAGATTTTTGCTGAAATTGTGACCCCGGGGCTTAGGGATTTTTTCAAAAAAATATTTCCTGCCGGGTAAGTTTTTGAGGGCTTTTTTCTTGTTCTGTGATAAAAAGCCTTCTGTTTCGAGTGCCAAACGTTTCAGGAGAGCATTTTCAACCTTTTTCCACCATTTTTGAGTGAATTGCCAAAAGTCAGATTTTTGCTGAAATTGTGACCCCGTGGCTTAGGGATTTTTTCAAAAAAATAATTTCTGCCGGTTAAGTTTTTGAGGGCTGATTTCTTGTCCTGTGATAAAAAGCCTTCTGTTTCGAGTGCCAAACCTTTCAGGGGATGTTTTTCAACCGTTTTGCACCATTTTTGAGTGAATTGCCAAAAGTCAGATTTTTGCTGAAATTGTGACCCCGGGGCTTAGGGATTTTTTCAAAAAAATATTTTCTGCAGGTTAAGTTTTTGAGGTCTGATTTCTTGTCCTGTGATAAAAAGCCTTCTGTTTCCATCGCCAAACCTTTCAGGAGAGCATTTTCAAGCTTTTGGCACCATTTTTGAGTGAATTGCCAAAAGTCAGATTTTTGCTGAAATTGTGACCCCGGGGCTTAGGGATTTTTTCAAAAAAATATTTTCTACCGGTTAAGTTTTTGAGGGCTGATTTCTTGTCCTGTGATAAAAAGCCTTCTGTTTCCATCGCCAAACCTTTCAGGGGATCATTTCCAACCTTTTTGCACCATTTTTGAGTGAATTGCCAAAAGTCAGATTTTTGCTGAAATTGTGACCCCGGGGCTTAGGGATTTTTTCAAAAAATTATTTTCTGCCGGGTAAGTTTTTGAGGGCTGATTTCTTGTCCTGTGATAAAAAGCCTTCTGTTTCGAGTGCCAAACGTTTCAGGAGAGCATTTTCAACCTTTTTGCACCATTTTTGAGTGAATTGCCAAAAGTCAGATTTTTGCTGAAATTGTGACCCCGGGGCTTAGGGATTTTTTCAAAAAAATAATTTCTGCCGGTTAAGTTTTTGAGGGCTGATTTCTTGTCCTGTGATAAAAAGCCTTCTGTTTCGAGTGCCAAACCTTTCAGGGGATGTTTTTCAACCTTTTTGCACCATTTTTGAGTGAATTGCCAAAAGTCAGATTTTTGCTGAAATTGTGACCCCTGGGCTTAGGGATTTTTTCAAAAAAATATTTTCTGCCGGTTAAGTTTTTGAGGGCTGATTTCTTGTCCTGTGATAAAAAGCCTTCTGTTTCGAGTGCCAAACCTTTCAGGGGATGTTTTTCAACCTTTTTGCACCATTTTTGAGTGAATTGCCAAAAGTCAGATTTTTGCTGAAATTGTGACCCCGGGGCTTAGGGATTTTTTCAAAAAAATATTTTCCGCAGGTTAAGTTTTTGAGGTCTGATTTCTTGTCCTGTGATAAAAAGCCTTCTGTTTCCATCGCCAAACCTTTCAGGAGAGCATTTTCAAGCTTTTGGCACCATTTTTGAGTGAATTGCCAAAAGTCAGATTTTTGCTGAAATTGTGACCCCGGGGCTTAGGGATTTTTTCAAAAAAATATTTTCTACCGGTTAAGTTTTTGAGGGCTGATTTCTTGTCCTGTGATAAAAAGCCTTCTGTTTCCATCGCCAAACCTTTCAGGGGATCATTTCCAACCTTTTTGCACCATTTTTGAGTGAATTGCCAAAAGTCAGATTTTTGCTGAAATTGTGACCCCGGGGCTTAGGGATTTTTTCAAAAAAATATTTTCTGCCGGGTAAGTTTTTGAGGGCTGATTTCTTGTCCTGTGATAAAAAGCCTTCTGTTTCGAGTGCCAAACGTTTCAGGAGAGCATTTTCAACCTTTTTCCACCATTTTTGAGTGAATTGCCAAAAGTCAGATTTTTGCTGAAATTGTGACCCCGGGGCTTAGGGATTTTTTCAAAAAAATAATTTCTGCCGGTTAAGTTTTTGAGGGCTGATTTCTTGTCCTGTGATAAAAAGCCTTCTGTTTCGAGTGCCAAACCTTTCAGGGGATGTTTTTCAACCTTTTTGCACCATTTTTGAGTGAATTGCCAAAAGTCAGATTTTTGCTGAAATTGTGACCCCTGGGCTTAGGGATTTTTTCAAAAAAATAATTTCTGCCGGTTAAGTTTTTGAGGGCTGATTTCTTGTCCTGTGATAAAAAGCCTTCTGTTTCGAGTGCCAAACCTTTCAGGGGATGTTTTTCAACCTTTTTGCACCATTTTTGAGTGAATTGCCAAAAGTCAGATTTTTGCTGAAATTGTGACCCCGGGGCTTAGGGATTTTTTCAAAAAAATATTTTCTGCAGGTTAAGTTTTTGAGGTCTGATTTCTTGTCCTGTGATAAAAAGCCTTCTGTTTCCATCGCCAAACCTTTCAGGAGAGCATTTTCAAGCTTTTGGCACCATTTTTGAGTGAATTGCCAAAAGTCAGATTTTTGCTGAAATTGTGACCCCGGGGCTTAGGGATTTTTTCAAAAAAATATTTTCTGCCGGTAAAGTTTTTGAGGGCTGATTTCTTGTCCTGTGATAAAAAGCCTTCTGTTTCCATCGCCAAACCTTTCAGGAGAGCATTTTCAAGCTTTTGGCACCATTTTTGAGTGAATTGCCAAAAGTCAGATTTTTGCTGAAATTGTGACCCCGGGGCTTAGGGATTTTTTCAAAAAAATATTTTCTGCCGGTAAAGTTTTTGAGGGCTGATTTCTTGTCCTGTGATAAAAAGCCTTCTGTTTCGAGTTCCAAACCTTTCAGGAGAGCATTTTCAACTTTTTTGCACCATTTTTGAGTGAATTTCCAAAAGTCAGATTTTTGCTGAGATTGTGACCCCGGGGCTTAGGGATTTTTTCAAAAAAGTATTTTCTGCCGGTTAAATTTTTGAGGGCTGATTTCTTGTCCTGTGATAAAAAGCCTTCTGTTTCGAGTGCCAAACCTTTCAGGGGATCATTTTCAACCTTTTTACACCATTTTTGAGTGAATTGCAAAAAGTCAGATTTTTGCTGAAATTCTGACCCCGGGGCTTAGGGATTTTTTTCAAAAAATTTTTTTTTGCCGGTTAAGTTTTTGAGGGCTTATTTCTTGTCCTGTGTTAAAAAGCCTTCTGTTTCGAGTGCCAAACCTTTCAGGAGAGCATTTTCAACCTTTTTGCATCATTTTTGAGTGAATTGCCGAAAGTCAGATTTTTGCTGAAATTCTGACCCCGGGGCTTAGGGATTTTTTCAAAAAAATATTTTCTGCCGGTTAAGTTTTTGAGGGCTGATTTCTTGTCCTGTGATAAAAAGCCTTCTGTTTCGAGTGCCAAACCTTTCAGGGGATGTTTTTCAACCTTTTTGCACCATTTTTGAGTGAATTGCCAAAAGTAAGATTTTTGCTGAAATTGTGACCCCGGGGCTTAGGGATTTTTTCAAAAAAATATTTTCTGCAGGTTAAGTTTTTGAGGTCTAATTTCTTGTCCTGTGATAAAAAGCCTTCTGTTTCCATCGCCAAACCTTTCAGGAGAGCATTTTCAACCTTTTGGCACCATTTTGGAGTGAATTGCCAAAAGTCAGATTTTTGCTGAAATTGTGACCCCGGGGCTTACGGATTTTTTCAAAAAAATATTTTCTGCCGGTTAAGTTTTTGAGGGCTGATTTCTTGTCCTGTGATAAAAAGCCTTCTGTTTCGAGTGCCAAACCTTTCACGGGATCATTTCCACCCTTTTTGCACCATTTTTGAGTGAATTGCCAAAAGTCAGATTTTTGCTGAAATTGTGACCCCGGGGCTTAGGGATTTTTTCAAAAAAATATTTTCCGCAGGTTAAGTTTTTGAGGTCTGATTTCTTGTCCTGTGATAAAAAGCCTTCTGTTTCCATCGCCAAACCTTTCAGGAGAGCATTTTCAACCTTTTGGCACCATTTTGGAGTGAATTGCCAAAAGTCAGATTTTTGCTGAAATTGTGACCCCGGGGCTTACGGATTTTTTCAAAAAAATATTTTCTGCCGGTTAAGTTTTTGAGGGCTGATTTCTTGTCCTGTGATAAAAAGCCTTCTGTTTCCATCGCTAAACCTTTCAGGAGAGCATTTTCAACCTTTTTGCACCATTTTTGAGTGAATTGCCGAAAGTCAGATTTTTGCTGAAATTCTGACCCCGGGGCTTAGGGATTTTTTCAAAAAAATATTTTCTGCCGGTTAAGTTTTTGAGGGCTTTTTTCTTGTTCTGTGATAAAAAGCCTTCTGTTTCGAGTGCAAAACGTTTCAGGAGAGCATTTTCAACCTTTTTGCACCATTTTTGAGTGAATTGCCAAAAGTCAGATTTTTGCTGAAATTGTGACCCCGGGGCTTAGGGATTTTTTCAAAAAAATAATTTCTGCCGGTTAAGTTTTTGAGGGCTGATTTCTTGTCCTGTGATAAAAAGCCTTCTGTTGCGAGTGCCAAACCTTTCAGGGGATGTTTTTCAACCTTTTTGCACCATTTTTGAGTGAATTGCCAAAAGTCAGATTTTTGCTGAAATGGTGACCCCGGGGCTTAGGGATTTTTTTCAAAAAAATATTTTCCGCAGGTTAAGTTTTTGAGGTCTGATTTCTTGTCCTGTGATAAAAAGCCTTCTGTTTCCATCGCCAAACCTTTCAGGAGAGCATTTTCAAGCTTTTGGCACCATTTTTGAGTGAATTGCCAAAAGTCAGATTTTTGCTGAAATTGTGACCCCGGGGCTTAGGGATTTTTTCAAAAAAATATTTTCTACCGGTTAAGTTTTTGAGGGCTTTTTTCTTGTTCTGTGATAAAAAGCCTTCTGTTTCGAGTGCGAAACGTTTCAGGAGAGCATTTTCAAGCTTTTTGCACCATTTTTGAGTGAATTGCCAAAAGTCAGATTTTTGCTGAAATTGTGACCCCGGGGCTTAGGGATTTTTTTAAAAAAATATTTTTTGCCGGTTAAGTTTTTGAGGGCTGATTTCTTGTCCTGTGATAAAAAGCCTTCTGTTTCGAGTGCCAAACCTTTCAGGGGATGTTTTTCAACCTTTTTGCACCATTTTTGAGTGAATTGCCAAAAGTCAGATTTTTGCTGAAATTGTGACCCCGGGGCTTAGGGATTTTTTCAAAAAAATATTTTCTGCAGGTTAAGTTTTTGAGGTCTGATTTCTTGTCCTGTGATAAAAAGCCTTCTGTTTCCATTGCCAAACCTTTCAGGAGAGCATTTTCAAGCTTTTGGCACCATTTTTGAGTGAATTGCCAAAAGTCAGATTTTTGCTGAAATTGTGACCCCGGGGCTTAGGGATTTTTTCAAAAAAATATTTTCCGCAGGTTAAGTTTTTGAGGTCTGATTTCTTGTCCTGTGATAAAAAGCCTTCTGTTTCCATCGCCAAACCTTTCAGGAGAGCATTTTCAACCTTTTGGACCATTTTGGAGTGAATTGCCGAAAGTCAGATTTTTGCTGAAATTCTGACCCCGGGGCTTAGGGATTTTTTCAAAAAAATATTTTCTGCCGGTAAAGTTTTTGAGGGCTGATTTCTTGCCCTGTGATAAAAAGCCTTCTGTTTTGAGTGCCAAACCTTTCAGGGGATCATTTCCAACCTTTTTGCACCATTTTTGAGTGAATTGCCAAAAGTCAGATTTTTGCTGAAATTGTGACCCCGGGGCTTAGGGATTTTTTCAAAAAAAATATTTTCTGCCGGTTAAGTTTTTGAGGGCTTTTTTCTTGTTCTGTGATAAAAAGCCTTCTGTTTCGAGTGCCAAACGTTTCAGGAGAGCATTTTCAACCTTTTTGCACCATTTTTGAGTGAATTGCCAAAAGTCAGATTTTTGCTGAAATTGTGACCCCGGGGCTTAGGGATTTTTTCAAAAAAATAATTTCTGCCGGTTAAGTTTTTGAGGGCTGATTTCTTGTCCTGTGATAAAAAGCCTTCTGTTTCGAGTGCCAAACCTTTCAGGGGATGTTTTTCAACCTTTTTGCACCATTTTTGAGTGAATTGCCAAAAGTCAGATTTTTGCTGAAATTGTGACCCCGGGGCTTAGGGATTTTTTCAAAAAAATATTTTCTGCCGGTAAAGTTTTTGAGGGCTGATTTCTTGTCCTGTGATAAAAAGCCTTCTGTTTCGAGTTCCAAACCTTTCAGGAGAGCATTTTCAACTTTTTTGCACCATTTTTGAGTGAATTTCCAAAAGTCAGATTTTTGCTGAAATTGTGACCCCGGGGGTCAGGGATTTTTTCAAAAAAATATTTTCTGCCGGTTAAGTTTTTGAGGGCTGATTTCTTGTCCTGTGATAAAAAGCCTTCTGTTTCGAGTGCCAAACCTTTCAGGGGATCATTTCCAACCTTTTTGCACCATTTTTGAGTGAGTTGCCAAAAGTCAGATTTTTGCTGAAATTGTGACCCCGGGGCTTAGGGATTTTTTCAAAAAAATATTTTCTGCCGGTTAGGTTTTTGAGGGCTGATTTCTTGTCCTGTGATAAAAAGCCTTCTGTTTCGAGTGCCAAACCTTTCAGGAGAGCATTTTCAACCTTTTTGCACCATTTTTGAGTGAATTGCCGAAAGTCAGATTTTTGCTGAAATTCTGACCCCGGGGCTTAGGGATTTTTTCAAAAAAATATTTTCTGCCGGTTAAGTTTTTGAGGGCTGATTTCTTGTCCTGTGATAAAAAGCCTTCTGTTTCGAGTGCCAAACCTTTCAGGGGATGTTTTTCAACCTTTTTGCACCATTTTTGAGTGAATTGCCAAAAGTCAGATTTTTGCTGAAATTGTGACCCCGGGGCTTAGGGATTTTTTCAAAAAAATATTTTCTGCAGGTTAAGTTTTTGAGGTCTGATTTCTTGTCCTGTGATAAAAAGCCTTCTGTTTCCATCGCCAAACCTTTCAGGAGAGCATTTTCAACCTTTTGGCACCATTTTGGAGTGAATTGCCAAAAGTTAGATTTTTGCTGAAATTGTGACCCCGGGGCTTACGGATTTTTTCAAAAAAATGTTTTCTGCCGGTTAAGTTTTTGAGGGCTGATTTCTTGTCCTGTGATAAAAAGCCTTCTGTTTCGAGTGCCAAACCTTTCACGGGATCATTTCCACCCTTTTTGCACCATTTTTGAGTGAATTGCCAAAAGTCAGATTTTTGCTGAAATTGTGACCCCGGGGCTTAGGGATTTTTTCAAAAAAATATTTTCCGCAGGTTAAGTTTTTGAGGTCTGATTTCTTGTCCTGTGATAAAAAGCCTTCTGTTTCCATCGCCAAACCTTTCAGGAGAGCATTTTCAACCTTTTGGCACCATTTTTGAGTGAATTGCCAAAAGTCAGATTTTTGCTGAAATTGTGACCCCGGGGCTTAGGGATTTTTTCAAAAAAATATTTTCTGCCGGTTAAGTTTTTGAGGGCTGATTTCTTGTCCTGTGATAAAAAGCCTTCTGTTTCGAGTGCCAAACCTTTCACGGGATCATTTCCATCCTTTTTGCACCATTTTTGAGTGAATTGCCGAAAGTCAGATTTTTGCTGAAATTCTGACCCCGGGGCTTAGGGATTTTTTCAAAAAAATATTTTCCGCAGGTTAAGTTTTTGAGGTCTGATTTCTTGTCCTGTGATAAAAAGCCTTCTGTTTCCATCGCCAAACCTTTCAGGAGAGCATTTTCAACCTTTTGGCACCATTTTGGAGTGAATTGCCAAAAGTCAGATTTTTGCTGTAATTGTGACCCCGGGGCTTACGGATTTTTTCAAAAAAATATTTTCTGCCGGTTAAGTTTTTGAGGGCTGATTTCTTGTCCTGTGATAAAAAGCCTTCTGTTTCCATCGCCAAACCTTTCAGGAGAGCATTTTCAACCTTTTTGCACCATTTTTGAGTGAATTGCCGAAAGTCAGATTTTTGCTGAAATTCTGACCCCGGGGCTTAGGGATTTTTTCAAAAAAATATTTTCTGCCGGTAAAGTTTTTGAGGGCTGATTTCTTGCCCTGTGATAAAAAGCCTTCTGTTTTGAGTGCCAAACCTTTCAGGGGATCATTTCCAACCTTCTTGCACCATTTTTGAGTGAATTGCCAAAAGTCAGATTTTTGCTGAAATTGTGACCCCGGGGCTTAGGGATTTTTTCAAAAAAAATATTTTCTGCCGGTTAAGTTTTTGAGGGCTTTTTTCTTGTTCTGTGATAAAAAGCCTTCTGTTTCGAGTGCCAAACGTTTCAGGAGAGCATTTTCAACCTTTTTGCACCATTTTTGAGTGAATTGCCAAAAGTCAGATTTTTGCTGAAATTGTGACCCCGGGGCTTAGGGATTTTTTCAAAAAAATAATTTCTGCCGGTTAAGTTTTTGAGGGCTGATTTCTTGTCCTGTGAGAAAAAGCCTTCTGTTTCGAGTGCCAAACCTTTCAGGGGATGTTTTTCAACCTTTTTGCACCATTTTTGAGTGAATTGCCAAAAGTCAGATTTTTGCTGAAATTGTGACCCCGGGGCTTAGGGATTTTTTCAAAAAAATATTTTCTGCCGGTAAAGTTTTTGAGGGCTGATTTCTTGTCCTGTGATAAAAAGCCTTCTGTTTCGAGTTCCAAACCTTTCAGGAGAGCATTTTCAACTTTTTTGCACCATTTTTGAGTGAATTTCCAAAAGTCAGATTTTTGCTGAAATTGTGACCCCGGGGGTCAGGGATTTTTTCAAAAAAATATTTTCTGCCGGTTAAGTTTTTGAGGGCTGATTTCTTGTCCTGTGATAAAAAGCCTTCTGTTTCGAGTGCCAAACCTTTCAGGGGATCATTTCCAACCTTTTTGCACCATTTTTGAGTGAGTTGCCAAAAGTCAGATTTTTGCTGAAATTGTGACCCCGGGGCTTAGGGATTTTTTTAAAAAAATATTTTCTGCCGGTTAGGTTTTTGAGGGCTGATTTCTTGTCCTGCGATAAAAAGCCTTCTGTTTCTATAACCAAAGCTTTCAGGGGATCATTTTCAACCTTTTTACACCATTTTTGAGTGAATTGCCAAAAGTCAGATTTTTGCTGAAATTGTGACCCCGGGGCTTAGGGATTTTTTCAAAAAAGTATTTTCTGCCGGTTAAATTTTTGAGGGCTGATTTCTTGTCCTGTGATAAAAAGCCTTCTGTTTCGAGTGCCAAACCTTTCAGCGGATCATTTTCAACCTTTTTACACCATTTTTGAGTGAATTGCAAAAAGTCAGATTTTTGCTGATATTCTGACCCCGGGGCTTAGGGATTTTTTCAAAAAAAAAATTTTTGCCGGTTAAGTTTTTGAGGGCTTATTTCTTGTCCTGTGTTAAAAAGCTTTCTGTTTCGAGTGCCAAACCTTTCAGGAGAGCATTTTCAACCTTTTTGCACCATTTTTGAGTGAATTGCCGAAAGTCAGATTTTTGCTGAAATTGTGACCCCGGGGCTTAGGGATTTTTTCAAAAAAATATTTTCTGCCGGTTAAGTTTTTGAGGGCTGATTTCTTGTCCTGTGATAAAAAGCCTTCTGTTTCCATCGCCAAACCTTTCAGGAGAGCATTTTCAACCTTTTTGCACCATTTTTGAGTGAATTGCCGAAAGTCAGATTTTTGCTGAAATTCTGACCCCGGGGCTTAGGGATTTTTTCAAAAAAATATTTTCTGCCGGTAAAGTTTTTGAGGGCTGATTTCTTGCCCTGTGATAAAAAGCCTTCTGTTTCGAGTGCCAAACCTTTCAGGGGATCATTTCCAACCTTTTTGCACCATTTTTGAGTGAATTGCCAAAAGTCAGATTTTTGCTGAAATTGTGACCCCGGGGCTTAGGGATTTTTTCAAAAAAATATTTTCTGCCGGTTAAGTTTTTGAGGGCTTTTTTCTTGTTCTGTGATAAAAAGCCTTCTGTTTCGAGTGCCAAACGTTTCAGGAGAGCATTTTCAACCTTTTTGCACCATTTTTGAGTGAATTGCCAAAAGTCAGATTTTTGCTGAAATTCTGACCCCGGGGCTTAGGGATTTTTTCAAAAAAATATTTTCCGCAGGTTAAGTTTTTGAGGTCTGATTTCTTGTCCTGTGATAAAAAGCCTTCTGTTTCCATCGCCAAACCTTTCAGGAGAGCATTTTCAACCTTTTGGCACCATTTTGGAGTGAATTGCCAAAAGTCAGATTTTTGCTGAAATTGTGACCCCGGGGCTTACGGATTTTTTCAAAAAAATATTTTCTGCCGGTTAAGTTTTTGAGGGCTGATTTCTTCTCCTGTGATAAAAAGCCTTCTGTTTCCATCGCCAAACCTTTCAGGAGAGCATTTTCAACCTTTTTGCACCATTTTTGAGTGAATTGCCGAAAGTCAGATTTTTGCTGAAATTCTGACCCCGGGGCTTAGGGATTTTTTCAAAAAAATATTTTCTGCCGGTAAAGTTTTTGAGGGCTGATTTCTTGCACTGTGATAAAAAGCCTTCTGTTTTGAGTGCCAAACCTTTCAGGGGATGATTTCCAACCTTTTTGCACCATTTTTGAGTGAATTGCCAAAAGTCAGATTTTTGCTGAAATTGTGACCCCGGGGCTTAGGGATTTTTTCAAAAAAATATTTTCTGCCGGTTAAGTTTTTGAGGGCTTTTTTCTTGTTCTGTGATAAAAAGCCTTCTGTTTCGAGTGCCAAACGTTTCAGGAGAGCATTTTCAACCTTTTTGCACCATTTTTGAGTGAATTGCCAAAAGTCAGATTTTTGCTGAAATTGTGACCCCGGGGCTTAGGGATTTTTTCAAAAAAATAATTTCTGCCGGTTAAGTTTTTGAGGGCTGATTTCTTGTCCTGTGATAAAAAGCCTTCTGTTTCGAGTGCCAAACCTTTCAGGGGATGTTTTTCAACCTTTTTGCACCATTTTTGAGTGAATTGCCAAAAGTCAGATTTTTGCTGAAATTGTGACCCCGGGGCTTAGGGATTTTTTGAAAAAAATATTTTCTGCCGGTTAAGTTTTTGAGGGCTGATTTCTTGTCCTGTGATAAAAAGACTTCTGTTTCCATCGCCAAACCTTTCAGGAGAGCATTTTCATCCTTTTTGCACCATTTTTGAGTGAATTGCCAAAAGTCAGATTTTTGCTGAAATTGTGACCCCGGGGCTTAGGGATTTTTTCAAAAAAATATTTTCTGCCGGTTAAGTTTTTGAGGGCTGATTTCTTGTCCTGTGATAAAAAGCCTTCTGTTTCGAGTGCCAAACCTTTCAGGGGATCATTTCCAACCTTTTTGCACCATTTTTGAGTGAGTTGCCAAAAGTCAGATTTTTGCTGAAATTGTGACCCCGGGGCTTAGGGATTTTTTCAAAAAAATATTTTCTGCCGGTTAGGTTTTTGAGGGCTGATTTCTTGTCCTGCGATAAAAAGCCTTCTGTTTCTATAACCAAAGCTTTCAGGGGATCATTTTCAACCTTTTTACACCATTTTTGAGTGAATTGCCAAAAGTCAGATTTTTGCTGAAATTGTGACCCCGGGGCTTAGGGATTTTTTCAAAAAAGTATTTTCTGCCGGTTAAATTTTTGAGGGCTGATTTCTTGTCCTGTGATAAAAAGCCTTCTGTTTCGAGTGCCAAACCTTTCAGCGGATCATTTTCAACCTTTTTACACCATTTTTGAGTGAATTGCAAAAAGTCAGATTTTTGCTGATATTCTGACCCCGGGGCTTAGGGATTTTTTCAAAAAAAAATTTTTTGCCGGTTAAGTTTTTGAGGGCTTATTTCTTGTCCTGTGTTAAAAAGCTTTCTGTTTCGAGTGCCAAACCTTTCAGGAGAGCATTTTCAACCTTTTTGCACCATTTTTGAGTGAATTGCCAAAAGTCAGATTTTTGCTGAAATTGTGACCCCGGGGCTTAGGGATTTTTTCAAAAAAATATTTTCTGCCGGTTAAGTTTTTGAGGGCTGATTATATGTCCTGTGATAAAAAGCCTTCTGTTTCAATCGCCAAACCTTTCAGGAGAGCATTTTCAAGCTTTTGGCACCATTTTTGAGTGAATTGCCAAAAGTCAGATTTTTGCTGAAATTGTGACCCCGGGGCTTACGGATTTTTTCAAAAAAATATTTTCTGCCGGTTAAGTTTTTGAGGGCTGATTTCTTGTCCTGTGATAAAAAGCCTTCTGTTTCCATCGCCAAACCTTTCAGGAGAGCATTTTCAACCTTTTTGCACCATTTTTGAGTGAATTGCCGAAAGTCAGATTTTTGCTGAAATTCTGACCCCGGGGCTTAGTGATTTTTTCAAAAAAATATTTTCTGCCGGTAAAGTTTTTGAGGGCTGATTTCTTGTCCTGTGATAAAAAGCCTTCTGTTTCGAGTGCCAAACCTTTCAGGGGATGTTTTTCAACCTTTTTGCACCATTTTTGAGTGAATTGCCAAAAGTCAGATTTTTGCTGAAATTGTGACCCCGGGGCTTAGGGATTTTTTCAAAAAAATATTTTCTGCAGGTTAAGTTTTTGAGGTCTGATTTCTTGTCCTGTGATAAAAAGCCTTCTGTTTCCATCGCCAAACCTTTCAGGAGAGCATTTTCAAGCTTTTGGCACCATTTTTGAGTGAATTGCCAAAAGTCAGATTTTTGCTGAAATTGTGACCCCGGGGCTTAGGGATTTTTTCAAAAAAATATTTTCTGCAGGTTAAGTTTTTGAGGTCTGATTTCTTGTCCTGTGATAAAAAGCCTTCTGTTTCCATCGCCAAACCTTTCAGGAGAGCATTTTCAAGCTTTTGGCACCATTTTTGAGTGAATTGCCAAAAGTCAGATTTTTGCTGAAATTGTGACCCCGGGGCTTAGGGATTTTTTCAAAAAAATATTTTCTGCCGGTTAAGTTTTTGAGGGCTGATTTCTTGTCCTGTGATAAAAAGCCTTCTGTTTCGAGTGCCAAACCTTTCACGGGATCATTTCCATCCTTTTTGCACCATTTTTGAGTGAATTGCCAAAAGTCAGATTTTTGCTGAAATTGTGACCCCGGGGCTTAGGGATTTTTTCAAAAAAATATTTTCCGCAGGTTAAGTTTTTGAGGTCTGATTTCTTGTCCTGTGATAAAAAGCCTTCTGTTTCCATCGCCAAACCTTTCAGGAGAGCATTTTCAACCTTTTGGCACCATTTTGGAGTGAATTGCCAAAAGTCAGATTTTTGCTGAAATTGTGACCCCGGGGCTTACGGATTTTTTCAAAAAAATATTTTCTGCCGGTTAAGTTTTTGAGGGCTGATTTCTTCTCCTGTGATAAAAAGCCTTCTGTTTCCATCGCCAAACCTTTCAGGAGAGCATTTTCAACCTTTTTGCACCATTTTTGAGTGAATTGCCGAAAGTCAGATTTTTGCTGAAATTCTGACCCCGGGGCTTAGGGATTTTTTCAAAAAAATATTTTCTGCCGGTAAAGTTTTTGAGGGCTGATTTCTTGCACTGTGATAAAAAGCCTTCTGTTTTGAGTGCCAAACCTTTCAGGGGATCATTTCCAACCTTTTTGCACCATTTTTGAGTGAATTGCCAAAAGTCAGATTTTTGCTGAAATTGTGACCCCGGGGCTTAGGGATTTTTTCAAAAAAATATTTTCTGCCGGTTAAGTTTTTGAGGGCTTTTTTCTTGTTCTGTGATAAAAAGCCTTCTGTTTCGAGTGCCAAACGTTTCAGGAGAGCATTTTCAACCTTTTTGCACCATTTTTGAGTGAATTGCCAAAAGTCAGATTTTTGCTGAAATTGTGACCCCGGGGCTTAGGGATTTTTTCAAAAAAATAATTTCTGCCGGTTAAGTTTTTGAGGGCTGATTTCTTGTCCTGTGATAAAAAGCCTTCTGTTTCGAGTGCCAAACCTTTCACGGGATCATTTCCATCCTTTTTGCACCATTTTTGAGTGAATTGCCAAAAGTCAGATTTTTGCTGAAATTGTGACCCCGGGGCTTAGGGATTTTTTCAAAAAAATATTTTCCGCAGGTTAAGTTTTTGAGGTCTGATTTCTTGTCCTGTGATAAAAAGCCTTCTGTTTCCATCGCCAAACCTTTCAGGAGAGCATTTTCAACCTTTTGGCACCATTTTGGAGTGAATTGCCAAAAGTCAGATTTTTGCTGAAATTGTGACCCCGGGGCTTACGGATTTTTTCAAAAAAATATTTTCTGCCGGTTAAGTTTTTGAGGGCTGATTTCTTCTCCTGTGATAAAAAGCCTTCTGTTTCCATCGCCAAACCTTTCAGGAGAGCATTTTCAACCTTTTTGCACCATTTTTGAGTGAATTGCCAAAAGTCAGATTTTTGCTGAAATTGTGAGCCCGGGGCTTAGGGATTTTTTCAAAAAAATAATTTCTGCCGGTTAAGTTTTTGAGGGCTGATTTCTTGTCCTGTGATAAAAAGCCTTCTGTTTCGAGTGCCAAACCTTTCAGGGGATGTTTTTCAACCTTTTTGCACCATTTTTGAGTGAATTGCCAAAAGTCAGATTTTTGCTGAAATTGTGACCCCGGGGCTTAGGGATTTTTTCAAAAAAATATTTTCTGCCGGTAAAGTTTTTGAGGGCTGATTTCTTGTCCTGTGATAAAAAGCCTTCTGTTTCGAGTTCCAAACCTTTCAGGAGAGCATTTTCAACTTTTTTGCACCATTTTTGAGTGAATTTCCAAAAGTCAGATTTTTGCTGAAATTGTGACCCCGGGGGTCAGGGATTTTTTCAAAAAAATATTTTCTGCCGGTTAAGTTTTTGAGGGCTGATTTCTTGTCCTGTGATAAAAAGCCTTCTGTTTCGAGTGCCAAACCTTTCAGGGGATCATTTCCAACCTTTTTGCACCATTTTTGAGTGAGTTGCCAAAAGTCAGATTTTTGCTGAAATTGTGACCCCGGGGCTTAGGGATTTTTTCAAAAAAATATTTTCTGCCGGTTGGGTTTTTGAGGGCTGATTTCTTGTCCTGCGATAAAAAGCCTTCTGTTTCTATAACCAAAGCTTTCAGGGGATCATTTTCAACCTTTTTACACCATTTTTGAGTGAATTGCCAAAAGTCAGATTTTTGCTGAAATTGTGACCCCGGGGCTTAGGGATTTTTTCAAAAAAGTATTTTCTGCCGGTTAAATTTTTGAGGGCTGATTTCTTGTCCTGTGATAAAAAGCCTTCTGTTTCGAGTGCCAAACCTTTCAGCGGATCATTTTCAACCTTTTTACACCATTTTTGAGTGAATTGCAAAAAGTCAGATTTTTGCTGATATTCTGACCCCGGGGCTTAGGGATTTTTTCAAAAAAAAATTTTTTGCCGGTTAAGTTTTTGAGGGCTTATTTCTTGTCCTGTGTTAAAAAGCTTTCTGTTTCGAGTGCCAAACCTTTCAGGAGAGCATTTTCAACCTTTTTGCACCATTTTTGAGTGAATTGCCAAAAGTCAGATTTTTGCTGAAATTGTGACCCCGGGGCTTAGGGATTTTTTCAAAAAAATATTTTCTGCCGGTTAAGTTTTTGAGGGCTGATTTCTTGTCCTGTGATAAAAAGCCTTCTGTTTCGAGTGCCAAACCTTTCAGGGGATCATTTCCAACCTTTTTGCACCATTTTTGAGTGAATTGCCGAAAGTCAGATTTTTGCTGAAATTGTGACCCCGGGGCTTAGGGATTTTTTCAAAAAAATATTTTCTGCCGGTTAAGTTTTTGAGGGCTGATTATATGTCCTGTGATAAAAAGCCTTCTGTTTCAATCGCCAAACCTTTCAGGAGAGCATTTTCAAGCTTTTGGCACCATTTTTGAGTGAATTGCCAAAAGTCAGATTTTTGCTGAAATTGTGACCCCGGGGCTTACGGATTTTTTCAAAAAAATATTTTCTGCCGGTTAAGTTTTTGAGGGCTGATTTCTTGTCCTGTGATAAAAAGCCTTCTGTTTCCATCGCCAAACCTTTCAGGAGAGCATTTTCAACCTTTTTGCACCATTTTTGAGTGAATTGCCGAAAGTCAGATTTTTGCTGAAATTCTGACCCCGGGGCTTAGTGATTTTTTCAAAAAAATATTTTCTGCCGGTAAAGTTTTTGAGGGCTGATTTCTTGTCCTGTGATAAAAAGCCTTCTGTTTCGAGTGCCAAACCTTTCAGGGGATGTTTTTCAACCTTTTTGCACCATTTTTGAGTGAATTGCCAAAAGTCAGATTTTTGCTGAAATTGTGACCCCGGGGCTTAGGGATTTTTTCAAAAAAATATTTTCTGCAGGTTAAGTTTTTGAGGTCTGATTTCTTGTCCTGTGATAAAAAGCCTTCTGTTTCCATCGCCAAACCTTTCAGGAGAGCATTTTCAAGCTTTTGGCACCATTTTTGAGTGAATTGCCAAAAGTCAGATTTTTGCTGAAATTGTGACCCCGGGGCTTAGGGATTTTTTCAAAAAAATATTTTCTGCCGGTTAAGTTTTTGAGGGCTGATTTCTTGTCCTGTGATAAAAAGCCTTCTGTTTCGAGTGCCAAACCTTTCACGGGATCATTTCCATCCTTTTTGCACCATTTTTGAGTGAATTGCCGAAAGTCAGATTTTTGCTGAAATTGTGACCCCGGGGCTTAGGGATTTTTTCAAAAAAATATTTTCCGCAGGTTAAGTTTTTGAGGTCTGATTTCTTGTCCTGTGATAAAAAGCCTTCTGTTTCCATCGCCAAACCTTTCAGGAGAGCATTTTCAACCTTTTTGCACCATTTTTGAGTGAATTGCCGAAAGTCAGATTTTTGCTGAAATTCTGACCCCGGGGCTTAGGGATTTTTTCAAAAAAATATTTTCTGCCGGTAAAGTTTTTGAGGGCTGATTTCTTGCCCTGTGATAAAAAGCCTTCTGTTTTGAGTGCCAAACCTTTCAGGGGATCATTTCCAACCTTTTTGCACCATTTTTGAGTGAATTGCCAAAAGTCAGATTTTTGCTGAAATTGTGACCCCGGGGCTTAGGGATTTTTTCAAAAAAATATTTTCTGCCGGTTAAGTTTTTGAGGGCTTTTTTCTTGTTCTGTGATAAAAAGCCTTCTGTTTCGAGTGCCAAACGTTTCAGGAGAGCATTTTCAACCTTTTTGCACCATTTTTGAGTGAATTGCCAAAAGTCAGATTTTTGCTGAAATTGTGACCCCGGGGCTTAGGGATTTTTTCAAAAAAATAATTTCTGCCGGTTAAGTTTTTGAGGGCTGATTTCTTGTCCTGTGATAAAAAGCCTTCTGTTTCGAGTGCCAAACCTTTCAGGGGATGTTTTTCAACCTTTTTGCACCATTTTTGAGTGAATTGCCAAAAGTCAGATTTTTGCTGAAATTGTGACCCCGGGGCTTAGGGATTTTTTCAAAAAAATATTTTCTGCCGGTAAAGTTTTTGAGGGCTGATTTCTTGTCCTGTGATAAAAAGCCTTTTGTTTCGAGTTCCAAACCTTTCAGGAGAGCATTTTCAACTTTTTTGCACCATTTTTGAGTGAATTTCCAAAAGTCAGATTTTTGCTGAAATTGTGACCCCGGGGGTCAGGGATTTTTTCAAAAAAATATTTTCTGCCGGTTAAGTTTTTGAGGGCTGATTTCTTGTCCTGTGATAAAAAGCCTTCTGTTTCGAGTGCCAAACCTTTCAGGGGATCATTTCCAACCTTTTTGCACCATTTTTGAGTGAGTTGCCAAAAGTCAGATTTTTGCTGAAATTGTGACCCCGGGGCTTAGGGATTTTTTCAAAAAAATATTTTCTGCCGGTTAGGTTTTTGAGGGCTGATTTCTTGTCCTGCGATAAAAAGCCTTCTGTTTCTATAACCAAAGCTTTCAGGAGAGCATTTTCAACCTTTTTACACCATTTTTGAGTGAATTGCCAAAAGTCAGATTTTTGCTGAAATTGTGACCCCGGGGCTTAGGGATTTTTTCAAAAAAGTATTTTCTGCCGGTTAAATTTTTGAGGGCTGATTTCTTGTCCTGTGATAAAAAGCCTTCTGTTTCCATCGCCAAACCTTTCAGCGTATCATTTTCATCCTTTTTACACCATTTTTGAGTGAATTGCAAAAAGTCAGATTTTTGCTGATATTCTGACCCCGGGGCTTAGGGATTTTTTCAAAAAAATATTTTCTGCCGGTTAAGTTTTTGAGGGCTGATTTCTTGTCCTGTGATAAAAAGCCTTCTGTTTCGAGTGCCAAACCTTTCAGGGGATCATTTCCAACCTTTTTGCACCATTTTTGAGTGAATTGCCGAAAGTCAGATTTTTGCTGAAATTGTGACCCCGGGGCTTAGGGATTTTTTCAAAAAAATATTTTCTGCCGGTTAAGTTTTTGAGGGCTGATTATATGTCCTGTGATAAAAAGCCTTCTGTTTCAATCGCCAAACCTTTCAGGAGAGCATTTCCATCCTTTTTGCACGATTTTTGAGTGAATTGCCGAAAGTCAGATTTTTGCTGAAATTGTGACCCCGGGGCTTAGGGATTTTTTCAAAAAAATATTTTCCGCAGGTTAAGTTTTTGAGGTCTGATTTCTTGTCCTGTGATAAAAAGCCTTCTGTTTCCATCGCCAAACCTTTCAGGAGAGCATTTTCAACCTTTTTGCACCATTTTTGAGTGAATTGCCGAAAGTCAGATTTTTGCTGAAATTCTGACCCCGGGGCTTAGGGATTTTTTCAAAAAAATATTTTCTGCCGGTAAAGTTTTTGAGGGCTGATTTCTTGCCCTGTGATAAAAAGCCTTCTGTTTTGAGTGCCAAACCTTTCAGGGGATCATTTCCAACCTTTTTGCACCATTTTTGAGTGAATTGCCAAAAGTCAGATTTTTGCTGAAATTGTGACCCCGGGGCTTAGGGATTTTTTCAAAAAAATATTTTCTGCCGGTTAAGTTTTTGAGGGCTTTTTTCTTGTTCTGTGATAAAAAGCCTTCTGTTTCGAGTGCCAAACGTTTCAGGAGAGCATTTTCAACCTTTTTGCACCATTTTTGAGTGAATTGCCAAAAGTCAGATTTTTGCTGAAATTGTGACCCCGGGGCTTAGGGATTTTTTCAAAAAAATAATTTCTGCCGGTTAAGTTTTTGAGGGCTGATTTCTTGTCCTGTGATAAAAAGCCTTCTGTTTCGAGTGCCAAACCTTTCAGGGGATGTTTTTCAACCTTTTTGCACCATTTTTGAGTGAATTGCCAAAAGTCAGATTTTTGCTGAAATTGTGACCCCGGGGCTTAGGGATTTTTTCAAAAAAATATTTTCTGCCGGTAAAGTTTTTGAGGGCTGATTTCTTGTCCTGTGATAAAAAGCCTTTTGTTTCGAGTTCCAAACCTTTCAGGAGAGCATTTTCAACTTTTTTGCACCATTTTTGAGTGAATTTCCAAAAGTCAGATTTTTGCTGAAATTGTGACCCCGGGGGTCAGGGATTTTTTCAAAAAAATATTTTCTGCCGGTTAAGTTTTTGAGGGCTGATTTCTTGTCCTGTGATAAAAAGCCTTCTGTTTCGAGTGCCAAACCTTTCAGGGGATCATTTCCAACCTTTTTGCACCATTTTTGAGTGAGTTGCCAAAAGTCAGATTTTTGCTGAAATTGTGACCCCGGGGCTTAGGGATTTTTTCAAAAAAATATTTTCTGCCGGTTAGGTTTTTGAGGGCTGATTTCTTGTCCTGCGATAAAAAGCCTTCTGTTTCTATAACCAAAGCTTTCAGGAGAGCATTTTCAACCTTTTTACACCATTTTTGAGTGAGTTGCCAAAAGTCAGATTTTTGCTGAAATTGTGACCCCGGAGCTTAGGGATTTTTTCAAAAAAGTATTTTCTGCCGGTTAAATTTTTGAGGGCTGATTTCTTGTCCTGTGATAAAAAGCCTTCTGTTTCGAGTGCCAAACCTTTCAGCGTATCATTTTCATCCTTTTTACACCATTTTTGAGTGAATTGCAAAAAGTCAGATTTTTGCTGATATTCTGACCCCGGGGCTTAGGGATTTTTTCAAAAAAATATTTTCTGCCGGTTAAGTTTTTGAGGGCTGATTTCTTGTCCTGTGATAAAAAGCCTTCTGTTTCGAGTGCCAAACCTTTCAGGGGATCATTTCCAACCTTTTTGCACCATTTTTGAGTGAATTGCCGAAAGTCAGATTTTTGCTGAAATTGTGACCCCGGGGCTTAGGGATTTTTTCAAAAAAATATTTTCTGCCGGTTAAGTTTTTGAGGGCTGATTATATGTCCTGTGATAAAAAGCCTTCTGTTTCAATCGCCAAACCTTTCAGGAGAGCATTTTCAAGCTTTTGGCACCATTTTGGAGTGAATTGCCAAAAGTCAGATTTTTGCTGAAATTGTGACCCCGGGGCTTAGGGATTTTTTCAAAAAAATATTTTCTGCCGGTTAAGTTTTTGAGGGCTGATTTCTTGTCCTGTGATAAAAAGCCTTCTGTTTCCATTGCCAAACCTTTCAGGAGAGCATTTTCAACCTTTTTGCACCATTTTTGAGTGAATTGCCGAAAGTCAGATTTTTGCTGAAATTCTGACCCCGGGGCTTAGGGATTTTTTCAAAAAAATATTTTCTGCCGGTAAAGTTTTTGAGGGCTGATTTCTTGCCCTGTGATAAAAAGCCTTCTGTTTCGAGTGCCAAACCTTTCAGGGGATCATTTCCAACCTTTTTGCACCATTTTGGAGTGAATTGCCAAAAGTCAGATTTTTGCTGAAATTGTGACCCCGGGGCTTAGGGATTTTTTCAAAAAAATATTTTCTGCCGGTTAAGTTTTTGAGGGCTTTTTTCTTGTTCTGTGTTAAAAAGCCTTCTGTTTCGAGTGCCAAACGTTTCAGGAGAGCATTTTCAACCTTTTTGCACCATTTTTGAGTGAATTGCCAAAAGTCAGATTTTTGCTGAAATTGTGACCCCGGGGCTTAGGGATTTTTTCAAAAAAATATTTTCTGCCGGTTAAGTTTTTGAGGGCTGATTTCTTGTCCTGTGATAAAAAGCCTTCTGTTTCGAGTGCCAAACCTTTCAGGGGATCATTTCCAAACTTTTTGCACCATTTTTGAGTGAATTGCCGAAAGTCAGATTTTTGCTGAAATTGTGACCCCGGGGCTTAGGGATTTTTTCAAAAAAATATTTTCTGCCGGTTAAGTTTTTGAGGGCTGATTATATGTCCTGTGATAAAAAGCCTTCTGTTTCAATCGCCAAACCTTTCAGGAGAGCATTTTCAAGCTTTTGGCACCATTTTGGAGTGAATTGCCAAAAGTCAGATTTTTGCTGAAATTGTGACCCCGGGGCTTACGGATTTTTTCAAAAAAATATTTTCTGCCGGTTAAGTTTTTGAGGGCTGATTTCTTGTCCTGTGATAAAAAGCCTTCTGTTTCGAGTTCCAAACCTTTCAGGAGAGCATTTTCAACTTTTTTGCACCATTTTTGAGTGAATTTCCAAAAGTCAGATTTTTGCTGAAATTGTGACCCCCGGGGGTCAGGGATTTTTTCAAAAAAATATTTTCTGCCGGTTAAGTTTTTGAGGGCTGATTATATGTCCTGTGATAAAAAGCCTTCTGTTTCCATCGCCAAACCTTTCAGGAGAGCATTTTCAACCTTTTTGCACCATTTTTGAGTGAATTGCCGAAAGTCAGATTTTTGCTGAAATTCTGACCCCGGGGCTTAGGGATTTTTTCAAAAAAATATTTTCTGCCGGTTAAGTTTTTGAGGGCTTTTTTCTTGTTCTGTGATAAAAAGCCTTCTGTTTCGAGTGCCAAACGTTTCAGGAGAGCATTTTCAACCTTTTTGCACCATTTTTGAGTGAATTGCCAAAAGTCAGATTTTTGCTGAAATTGTGACCCCGGGGCTTAGGGATTTTTTCAAAAAAATAATTTCTGCCGGTTAAGTTTTTGAGGGCTGATTTCTTGTCCTGTGATAAAAAGCCTTCTGTTTCGAGTGCCAAACCTTTCAGGGGATGTTTTTCAACCTTTTTGCACCATTTTTGAGTGAATTGCCAAAAGTCAGATTTTTGCTGAAATTGTGACCCCGGGGCTTAGGGATTTTTTCAAAAAAATATTTTCTGCCGGTAAAGTTTTTGAGGGCTGATTTCTTGTCCTGTGATAAAAAGCCTTCTGTTTCGAGTTCCAAACCTTTCAGGAGAGCATTTTCAACTTTTTTGCACCATTTTTGAGTGAATTTCCAAAAGTCAGATTTTTGCTGAAATTGTGACCCCGGGGGTCAGGGATTTTTTCAAAAAAATATTTTCTGCCGGTTAAGTTTTTGAGGGCTGATTTCTTGTCCTGTGATAAAAAGCCTTCTGTTTCGAGTGCCAAACCTTTCAGGGGATCATTTCCAACCTTTTTGCACCATTTTTGAGTGAATTGCCAAAAGTCAGATTTTTGCTGAAATTGTGACCCCGGGGCTTAGGGATTTTTTCAAAAAAATAATTTCTGCCGGTTAAGTTTTTGAGGGCTTATTTCTTGTTCTGTGATAAAAAGCCTTCTGTTTCGAGTGCCAAACCTTTCAGGGGATGTTTTTCAACCTTTTTGCACCATTTTTGAGTGAATTGCCAAAAGTCAGATTTTTGCTGAAATTGTGACCCCGGGGCTTAGGGATTTTTTCAAAAAAATAATTTCTGCCGGTTAAGTTTTTGAGGGCTGATTTCTTGTCCTGTGATAAAAAGCCTTCTGTTTCGAGTGCCAAACCTTTCAGGGGATGTTTTTCAACCTTTTTGCACCATTTTTGAGTGAATTGCCAAAAGTCAGATTTTTGCTGAAATTGTGACCCCGGGGCTTAGGGATTTTTTCAAAAAAATATTTTCTGCCGGTTAAGTTTTTGAGGGCTTTTTTCTTGTTCTGTGATAAAAAGCCTTCTGTTTCGAGTGCCAAACCTTTCAGGAGAGCATTTTCAAGCTTTTGGCACCATTTTTGAGTGAATTGCCAAAAGTCAGATTTTTGCTGAAATTGTGACCCCGGGGCTTAGGGATTTTTTCAAAAAAATATTTTCTGCCGGTAAAGTTTTTGAGGGCTGATTTCTTGTCCTGTGATAAAAAGCCTTCTGTTTCCATCGCCAAACCTTTCAGGAGAGCATTTTCAAGCTTTTGGCACCATTTTTGAGTGAATTGCCAAAAGTCAGATTTTTGCTGAAATTGTGACCCCGTGGCTTAGGGATTTTTTCAAAAAAATATTTTCTGCCGGTTAGGTTTTTGAGGGCTGATTTCTTGTCCTGTGATAAAAAGCCTTCTGTTTCCATCGCCAAACCTTTCAGGAGAGCATTTTCAACCTTTTGGCACCATTTTTGAGTGAATTGCCAAAAGTCAGATTTTTGCTGAAATTGTGACCCCGGGGCTTAGGGATTTTTTCAAAAAAATACTTTCTACCGGTTAAGTTTTTGAGGGCTGATTTCTTGTCCTGTGATAAAAAGCCTTCTGTTTCCATCGCCAAACCTTTCAGGAGAGCATTTTCAACCTTTTGGCACCATTTTGGAGTGAATTGCCAAAAGTCAGATTTTTGCTGAAATTGTGACCCCGGGGCTTACGGATTTTTTCAAAAAAATATTTTCTGCCGGTTAAGTTTTTGAGGGCTGATTTCTTGTCCTGTGATAAAAAGCCTTCTGTTTCCATCGCCAAACCTTTCAGGAGAGCATTTTCAACCTTTTTGCACCATTTTTGAGTGAATTGCCGAAAGTCAGATTTTTGCTGAAATTCTGAACCCGGGGCTTAGGGATTTTTTCAAAAAAATATTTTCTGCCGGTTAAGTTTTTGTGGGCTGATTTTTTGTTCTGTGATAAAAAGCCTTCTGTTTCTAGTGCCAAACGTTTCAGGAGAGCATTTTCAACCTTTTTGCACCATTTTTGAGTGAATTGCCAAAAGTCAGATTTTTGCTGAAATTGTGACCCCGGGGCTTAGGGATTTTTTCAAAAAAATAATTTCTGCCGGTTAAGTTTTTGAGGGCTGATTTCTTGTTCTGTGATAAAAAGCCTTCCGTTTCGAGTGCCAAACCTTTCAGAGGATGTTTTTCAACCTTTTTGCACCATTTTTGAGTGAATTGCCAAAAGTCAGATTTTTGCTGAAATTGTGACCCCGGGGCTTAGGGATTTTTTCAAAAAAATAATTTCTGCCGGTTAAGTTTTTGAGGGCTGATTTCTTGTCCTGTGATAAAAAGCCTTCTGTTTCGAGTGCCAAACCTTTCAGGGGATGTTTTTCAACCTTTTTGCACCATTTTTGAGTGAATTGCCAAAAGTCAGATTTTTGCTGAAATTGTGACCCCGGGGCTTAGGGATTTTTTCAAAAAAATATTTTCCGCAGGTTAAGTTTTTGAGGTCTGATTTCTTGTCCTGTGATAAAAAGCCTTCTGTTTCCATCGCCAAACCTTTCAGGAGAGCATTTTCAAGCTTTTGGCACCATTTTTGAGTGAATTGCCAAAAGTCAGATTTTTGCTGAAATTGTGACCCCGGGGCTTAGGGATTTTTTCAAAAAAATATTTTCTGCCGGTAAAGTTTTTGAGGGCTGATTTCTTGCCCTGTGATAAAAAGCCTTCTGTTTCGAGTGCCAAACCTTTCAGGGGATCATTTCCAACCTTTTTGCACCATTTTTGAGTGAATTGCCAAAAGTCAGATTTTTGCTGAAATTGTGACCCCGGGGCTTAGGGATTTTTTCAAAAAAATATTTTCTGCCGGTTAAGTTTTTGAGGGCTTTTTTCTTGTTCTGTGATAAAAAGCCTTCTGTTTCGAGTGCCAAACGTTTCAGGAGAGCATTTTCAACCTTTTTGCACCATTTTTGAGTGAATTGCCAAAAGTCAGATTTTTGCTGAAATTGTGACCCCGGGGCTTAGGGATTTTTTCAAAAAAATATTTTCTGCCGGTTAAGTTTTTGAGGGCTGATTTCTTGTCCTGTGATAAAAAGCCTTCTGTTTCGAGTGCCAAACCTTTCAGGGGATCATTTCCAACCTTTTTGCAACATTTTTGAGTGAATTGCCGAAAGTCAGATTTTTGCTGAAATTGTGACCCCGGGGCTTAGGGATTTTTTCAAAAAAATATTTTCTGCCGGTTAAGTTTTTGAGGGCTGATTATATGTCCTGTGATAAAAAGCCTTCTGTTTCAATCGCCAAACCTTTCAGGAGAGCATTTTCAAGCTTTTGGCACCATTTTGGAGTGAATTGCCAAAAGTCAGATTTTTGCTGAAATTGTGACCCCGGGGCTTAGGGATTTTTTCCAAAAAAATATTTTCTGCCGGTTAAGTTTTTGAGGGCTGATTTCTTGTCCTGTGATAAAAAGCCTTCTGTTTCCATCGCCAAACCTTTCAGGAGAGCATTTTCAAGCTTTTTGCACCATTTTTGAGTGAATTGCCGAAAGTCAGATTTTTGCTGAAATTGTGACCCCGGGGCTTACGGATTTTTTCAAAAAAATATTTTCTGCCGGTTAAGTTTTTGAGGGCTGATTTCTTGTCCTGTGTTAAAAAGCTTTCTGTTTCGAGTGCCAAACCTTTCAGGAGAGCATTTTCAACCTTTTTGCACCATTTTTGAGTGAATTGCCAAAAGTCAGATTTTTGCTGAAATTGTGACCCCGGGGCTTAGGGATTTTTTCAAAAAAATATTTTCTGCCGGTTAAGTTTTTGAGGGCTGATTTCTTGTCCTGTGATAAAAAGCCTTCTGTTTCGAGTGCCAAACCTTTCAGGGGATCATTTCCAACCTTTTTGCACCATTTTTGAGTGAATTGCCGAAAGTCAGATTTTTGCTGAAATTGTGACCCCGGGGCTTAGGGATTTTTTCAAAAAAATATTTTCTGCCGGTTAAGTTTTTGAGGGCTGATTATATGTCCTGTGATAAAAAGCCTTCTGTTTCAATCGCCAAACCTTTCAGGAGAGCATTTTCAAGCTTTTGGCACCATTTTGGAGTGAATTGCCAAAAGTCAGATTTTTGCTGAAATTGTGACCCCGGGGCTTACGGATTTTTTCAAAAAAATATTTTCTGCCGGTTAAGTTTTTGAGGGCTGATTTCTTGTCCTGTGATAAAAAGCCTTCTGTTTCGAGTTCCAAACCTTTCAGGAGAGCATTTTCAACTTTTTTGCACCATTTTTGAGTGAATTTCCAAAAGTCAGATTTTTGCTGAAATTGTGACCCCCGGGGGTCAGGGATTTTTTCAAAAAAATATTTTCTGCCGGTTAAGTTTTTGAGGGCTGATTATATGTCCTGTGATAAAAAGCCTTCTGTTTCCATCGCCAAACCTTTCAGGAGAGCATTTTCAACCTTTTTGCACCATTTTTGAGTGAATTGCCGAAAGTCAGATTTTTGCTGAAATTCTGACCCCGGGGCTTAGGGATTTTTTCAAAAAAATATTTTCTGCCGGTAAAGTTTTTGAGGGCTGATTTCTTGCCCTGTGATAAAAAGCCTTCTGTTTCCATCGCCAAACCTTTCAGGAGAGCATTTTCAAGCTTTTGGCACCATTTTTGAGTGAATTGCCAAAAGTCAGATTTTTGCTGAAATTGTGACCCCGGGGCTTAGGGATTTTTTCAAAAAAATATTTTCTGCCGGTTAAGTTTTTGAGGGCTTTTTTCTTGTTCTGTGATAAAAAGCCTTCTGTTTCGAGTGCCAAACGTTTCAGGAGAGCATTTTCAACCTTTTTGCACCATTTTTGAGTGAATTGCCAAAAGTCAGATTTTTGCTGAAATTGTGACCCCGGGGCTTAGGGATTTTTTCAAAAAAATAATTTCTGCCGGTTAAGTTTTTGAGGGCTGATTTCTTGTCCTGTGATAAAAAGCCTTCTGTTTCGAGTGCCAAACTTTTCAGGGGATGTTTTTCAACCTTTTTGCACCATTTTTGAGTGAATTGCCAAAAGTCAGATTTTTGCTGAAATTGTGACCCCGGGGCTTAGGGATTTTTTCAAAAAAATATTTTCTGCCGGTAAAGTTTTTGAGGGCTGATTTCTTGTCCTGTGATAAAAAGCCTTCTGTTTCGAGTTCCAAACCTTTCAGGAGAGCATTTTCAACTTTTTTGCACCATTTTTGAGTGAATTTCCAAAAGTCAGATTTTTGCTGAAATTGTGACCCCGGGGGTCAGGGATTTTTTCAAAAAAATATTTTCTGCCGGTTAAGTTTTTGAGGGCTGATTTCTTGTCCTGTGATAAAAAGCCTTCTGTTTCGAGTGCCAAACCTTTCAGGGGATCATTTCCAACCTTTTTGCACCATTTTTGAGTGAATTGCCAAAAGTCAGATTTTTGCTGAAATTGTGACCCCGGGGCTTAGGGATTTTTTCAAAAAAATATTTTCTGCCGGTTAAGTTTTTGAGGGCTTTTTTCTTGTTCTGTGATAAAAAGCCTTCTGTTTCGAGTGCCAAACGTTTCAGGAGAGCATTTTCAACCTTTTTGCACCATTTTTGAGTGAATTGCCAAAAGTCAGATTTTTGCTGAAATTGTGACCCCGGGGCTTAGGGATTTTTTCAAAAAAATAATTTCTGCCGGTTAAGTTTTTGAGGGCTGATTTCTTGTCCTGTGATAAAAAGCCTTCTGTTTCGAGTGCCAAACCTTTCAGGGGATGTTTTTCAACCTTTTTGCACCATTTTTGAGTGAATTGCCAAAAGTCAGATTTTTGCTGAAATTGTGACCCCGGGGCTTAGGGATTTTTTCAAAAAAATATTTTCTGCCGGTAAAGTTTTTGAGGGCTGATTTCTTGTCCTGTGATAAAAAGCCTTCTGTTTCGAGTTCCAAACCTTTCAGGAGAGCATTTTCAACTTTTTTGCACCATTTTTGAGTGAATTTCCAAAAGTCAGATTTTTGCTGAAATTGTGACCCCGGGGGTCAGGGATTTTTTCAAAAAAATATTTTCTGCCGGTTAAGTTTTTGAGGGCTGATTTCTTGTCCTGTGATAAAAAGCCTTCTGTTTCGAGTGCCAAACCTTTCAGGGGATCATTTCCAACCTTTTTGCACCATTTTTGAGTGAATTGCCAAAAGTCAGATTTTTGCTGAAATTGTGACCCCGGGGCTTAGGGATTTTTTCAAAAAAATAATTTCTGCCGGTTAAGTTTTTGAGGGCTTATTTCTTGTTCTGTGATAAAAAGCCTTCTGTTTCGAGTGCCAAACCTTTCAGGGGATGTTTTTCAACCTTTTTGCACCATTTTTGAGTGAATTGCCAAAAGTCAGATTTTTGCTGAAATTGTGACCCCGGGGCTTAGGGATTTTTTCAAAAAAATAATTTCTGCCGGTTAAGTTTTTGAGGGCTGATTTCTTGTCCTGTGATAAAAAGCCTTCTATTTCGAGTGCCAAACCTTTCAGGGGATGTTTTTCAACCTTTTTGCACCATTTTTGAGTGAATTGCCAAAAGTCAGATTTTTGCTGAAATTGTGACCCCGGGGCTTAGGGATTTTTTCAAAAAAATATTTTCTGCCGGTTAAGTTTTTGAGGGCTTTTTTCTTGTTCTGTGATAAAAAGCCTTCTGTTTCGAGTGCCAAACGTTTCAGGAGAGCATTTTCAACCTTTTTGCACCATTTTTGAGTGAATTGCCAAAAGTCAGATTTTTGCTGAAATTGTGACCCCGGGGCTTAGGGATTTTTTCAAAAAAATAATTTCTGCCGGTTAAGTTTTTGAGGGCTGATTTCTTGTCCTGTGATAAAAAGCCTTCTGTTTCGAGTGCCAAACCTTTCAGGGGATGTTTTTCAACCTTTTTGCACCATTTTTGAGTGAATTGCCAAAAGTCAGATTTTTGCTGAAATTGTGACCCCGGGGCTTAGGGATTTTTTCAAAAAAATATTTTCTGCCGGTAAAGTTTTTGAGGGCTGATTTCTTGTCCTGTGATAAAAAGCCTTCTGTTTCGAGTTCCAAACCTTTCAGGAGAGCATTTTCAACTTTTTTGCACCATTTTTGAGTGAATTTCCAAAAGTCAGATTTTTGCTGAAATTGTGACCCCGGGGGTCAGGGATTTTTTCAAAAAAATATTTTCTGCCGGTTAAGTTTTTGAGGGCTGATTTCTTGTCCTGTGATAAAAAGCCTTCTGTTTCGAGTGCCAAACCTTTCAGGGGATCATTTCCAACCTTTTTGCACCATTTTTGAGTGAATTGCCAAAAGTCAGATTTTTGCTGAAATTGTGACCCCGGGGCTTAGGGATTTTTTCAAAAAAATAATTTCTGCCGGTTAAGTTTTTGAGGGCTTATTTCTTGTTCTGTGATAAAAAGCCTTCTGTTTCGAGTGCCAAACCTTTCAGGGGATGTTTTTCAACCTTTTTGCACCATTTTTGAGTGAATTGCCAAAAGTCAGATTTTTGCTGAAATTGTGACCCCGGGGCTTAGGGATTTTTTCAAAAAAATAATTTCTGCCGGTTAAGTTTTTGAGGGCTGATTTCTTGTCCTGTGATAAAAAGCCTTCTATTTCGAGTGCCAAACCTTTCAGGGGATGTTTTTCAACCTTTTTGCACCATTTTTGAGTGAATTGCCAAAAGTCAGATTTTTGCTGAAATTGTGACCCCGGGGCTTAGGGATTTTTTCAAAAAAATATTTTCTGCCGGTTAAGTTTTTGAGGGCTTTTTTCTTGTTCTGTGATAAAAAGCCTTCTGTTTCGAGTGCCAAACCTTTCAGGAGAGCATTTTCAAGCTTTTGGCACCATTTTTGAGTGAATTGCCAAAAGTCAGATTTTTGCTGAAATTGTGACCCCGGGGCTTAGGGATTTTTTCAAAAAAATATTTTCTGCCGGTAAAGTTTTTGAGGGCTGATTTCTTGTCCTGTGATAAAAAGCCTTCTGTTTCCATCGCCAAACCTTTCAGGAGAGCATTTTCAAGCTTTTGGCACCATTTTTGAGTGAATTGCCAAAAGTCAGATTTTTGCTGAAATTGTGACCCCGTGGCTTAGGGATTTTTTCAAAAAAATATTTTCTGCCGGTTAGGTTTTTGAGGGCTGATTTCTTGTCCTGTGATAAAAAGCCTTCTGTTTCCATCGCCAAACCTTTCAGGAGAGCATTTTCAACCTTTTGGCACCATTTTTGAGTGAATTGCCAAAAGTCAGATTTTTGCTGAAATTGTGACCCCGGGGCTTAGGGATTTTTTCAAAAAAATACTTTCTACCGGTTAAGTTTTTGAGGGCTGATTTCTTGTCCTGTGATAAAAAGCCTTCTGTTTCCATCGCCAAACCTTTCAGGAGAGCATTTTCAACCTTTTGGCACCATTTTGGAGTGAATTGCCAAAAGTCAGATTTTTGCTGAAATTGTGACCCCGGGGCTTACGGATTTTTTCAAAAAAATATTTTCTGCCGGTTAAGTTTTTGAGGGCTGATTTCTTGTCCTGTGATAAAAAGCCTTCTGTTTCCATCGCCAAACCTTTCAGGAGAGCATTTCCAACCTTTTTGCACCATTTTTGAGTGAATTGCCGAAAGTCAGATTTTTGCTGAAATTCTGAACCCGGGGCTTAGGGATTTTTTCAAAAAAATATTTTCTGCCGGTTAAGTTTTTGTGGGCTGATTTCTTGTTCTGTGATAAAAAGCCTTCTGTTTCTAGTGCCAAACGTTTCAGGAGAGCATTTTCAACCTTTTTGCACCATTTTTGAGTGAATTGCCAAAAGTCAGATTTTTGCTGAAATTGTGACCCCGGGGCTTAGGGATTTTTTCAAAAAAATAATTTCTGCCGGTTAAGTTTTTGAGGGCTGATTTCTTGTTCTGTGATAAAAAGCCTTCCGTTTCGAGTGCCAAACCTTTCAGGGGATGTTTTTCAACCTTTTTGCACCATTTTTGAGTGAATTGCCAAAAGTCAGATTTTTGCTGAAATTGTGACCCCGGGGCTTAGGGATTTTTTCAAAAAAATAATTTCTGCCGGTTAAGTTTTTGAGGGCTGATTTCTTGTCCTGTGATAAAAAGCCTTCTGTTTCGAGTGCCAAACCTTTCAGGGGATGTTTTTCAACCTTTTTGCACCATTTTTGAGTGAATTGCCAAAAGTCAGATTTTTGCTGAAATTGTGACCCCGGGGCTTAGGGATTTTTTCAAAAAAATATTTTCCGCAGGTTAAGTTTTTGAGGTCTGATTTCTTGTCCTGTGATAAAAAGCCTTCTGTTTCCATCGCCAAACCTTTCAGGAGAGCATTTTCAAGCTTTTGGCACCATTTTTGAGTGAATTGCCAAAAGTCAGATTTTTGCTGAAATTGTGACCCCGGGGCTTAGGGATTTTTTCAAAAAAATATTTTCTGCCGGTAAAGTTTTTGAGGGCTGATTTCTTGTCCTGTGATAAAAAGCCTTCTGTTTCCATCGCCAAACCTTTCAGGAGAGCATTTTCAAGCTTTTGGCACCATTTTTGAGTGAATTGCCAAAAGTCAGATTTTTGCTGAAATTGTGACCCCGTGGCTTAGGGATTTTTTCAAAAAAATATTTTCTGCCGGTTAGGTTTTTGAGGGCTGATTTCTTGTCCTGTGATAAAAAGCCTTCTGTTTCCATCGCCAAACCTTTCAGGAGAGCATTTTCAACCTTTTGGCACCATTTTGGAGTGAATTGCCAAAAGTTAGATTTTTGCTGAAATTGTGACCCCGGGGCTTACGGATTTTTTCAAAAAAATATTTTCTGCCGGTTAAGTTTTTGAGGGCTGATTTCTTGTCCTGTGATAAAAAGCCTTCTGTTTCCATCGCCAAACCTTTCAGGAGAGCATTTCCAACCTTTTTGCACCATTTTTGAGTGAATTGCCGAAAGTCAGATTTTTGCTGAAATTCTGAACCCGGGGCTTAGGGATTTTTTCAAAAAAATATTTTCTGCCGGTTAAGTTTTTGAGGGCTGATTTCTTGCCCTGTGATAAAAAGCCTTCTGTTTCGAGTGCCAAACCTTTCAGGGGATCATTTCCAACCTTTTTGCACCATTTTTGAGTGAATTGCCAAAAGTCAGATTTTTGCTGAAATTGTGACCCCGGGGCTTTGGGATTTTTTCAAAAAAATATTTTCTGCCGGTTAAGTTTTTGAGGTCTGATTTCTTGTCCTGTGATAAAAAGCCTTCTGTTTCGAGTGCCAAACGTTTCAGGAGAGGATTTTTAACCTTTTTGCACCATTTTTGAGTGAATTGCCAAAAGTCAGATTTTTGCTGAAATTGTGACCCCGGGGCTTAGGGATTTTTTCAAAAAAATAATTTCTGCCGGTTATGTTTTTGAGGGCTGATTTCTTGTTCTGTGATAAAAAGCCTTCTGTTTCGAGTGCCAAACCTTTCAGGGGATGTTTTTCAACCTTTTTGCACCATTTTTGAGTGAATTGCCAAAAGTCAGATTTTTGCTGAAATTGTGACCCCGGGGCTTAGGGATTTTTTCAAAAAAATAATTTCTGCCGGTTAAGTTTTTGAGGGCTGATTTCTTGTCCTGTGATAAAAAGCCTTCTGTTTCGAGTGCCAAACCTTTCAGGGGATGTTTTTCAACCTTTTTGCACCATTTTTGAGTGAATTGCCAAAAGTCAGATTTTTGCTGAAATTGTGACCCCGGGGCTTAGGGATTTTTTCAAAAAAATATTTTCCGCAGGTTAAGTTTTTGAGGTCTGATTTCTTGTCCTGTGACAAAAAGCCTTCTGTTTCCATCGCCAAACCTTTCAGGAGAGCATTTTCAAGCTTTTGGCACCATTTTTGAGTGAATTGCCAAAAGTCAGATTTTTGCTGAAATTGTGACCCCGGGGCTTAGGGATTTTTTCAAAAAAATATTTTCTGCCGGTAAAGTTTTTGAGGGCTGATTTCTTGTCCTGTGATAAAAAGCCTTCTGTTTCCATCGCCAAACCTTTCAGGAGAGCATTTTCAAGCTTTTGGCACCATTTTTGAGTGAATTGCCAAAAGTCAGATTTTTGCTGAAATTCTGACCCCGGGGCTTAGGGATTTTTTCAAAAAAAATTTTTTTGCCGGTTAAGTTTTTGAGGGCTTATTTCTTGTCCTGTGTTAAAAAGCCTTCTGTTTCGAGTGCCAAACCTTTCAGGAGAGCATTTTCAACCTTTTTGCACCATTTTTGAGTGAATTGCCAAAAGTCAGATTTTTGCTGAAATTGTGACCCCGGGGCTTAGGGATTTTTTCAAAAAAATATTTTCTGCCGGTTAAGTTTTTGAGGGCTGATTTCTTGTCCTGTGATAAAAAGCCTTCTGTTTCGAGTGTCAAACATTTCAGGGGATCATTTCCAACCTTTTTGCACCATTTTTGAGTGAATTGCCGAAAGTCAGATTTTTGCTGAAATTGTGACCCCGGGGCTTAGGGATTTTTTCAAAAAAATATTTTCTGCCGGTTAAGTTTTTGAGGGCTGATTATATGTCCTGTGATAAAAAGCCTTCTGTTTCAATCGCCAAACCTTTCAGGAGAGCATTTTCAAGCTTTTGGCACCATTTTGGAGTGAATTGCCAAAAGTCAGATTTTTGCTGAAATTGTGACCCCGGGGCTTACGGATTTTTTCAAAAAAATATTTTCTGCCGGTAAAGTTTTTGAGGGCTGATTTCTTGTCCTGTGATAAAAAGCCTTCTGTTTCGAGTTCCAAACCTTTCAGGAGAGCATTTTCAACTTTTTTGCACCATTTTTGAGTGAATTTCCAAAAGTCAGATTTTTGCTGAAATTGTGACCCCGGGGGTCAGGGATTTTTTCAAAAAAATATTTTCTGCCGGTTAAGTTTTTGAGGGCTGATTATATGTCCTGTGATAAAAAGCCTTCTGTTTCCATCGCCAAACCTTTCAGGAGAGCATTTTCAACCTTTTTGCACCATTTTTGAGTGAATTGCCGAAAGTCAGATTTTTGCTGAAATTCTGACCCCGGGGCTTAGGGATTTTTTCAAAAAAATATTTTCTGCCGGTAAAGTTTTTGAGGGCTGATTTCTTGCCCTGTGATAAAAAGCCTTCTGTTTCCATCGCCAAACCTTTCAGGAGAGCATTTTCAAGCTTTTGGCACCATTTTTGAGTGAATTGCCAAAAGTCAGATTTTTGCTGAAATTGTGACCCCGGGGCTTAGGGATTTTTTCAAAAAAATATTTTCTGCCGGTTAAGTTTTTGAGGGCTTTTTTCTTGTTCTGTGATAAAAAGCCTTCTGTTTCGAGTGCCAAACGTTTCAGGAGAGCATTTTCAACCTTTTTGCACCATTTTTGAGTGAATTGCCCAAAGTCAGATTTTTGCTGAAATTGTGACCCCGGGGCTTAGGGATTTTTTCAAAAAAATAATTTCTGCCGGTTAAGTTTTTGAGGGCTGATTTCTTGTCCTGTGATAAAAAGCCTTCTGTTTCGAGTGCCAAACCTTTCAGGGGATGTTTTTCAACCTTTTTGCACCATTTTTGAGTGAATTGCCAAAAGTCAGATTTTTGCTGAAATTGTGACCCCGGGGCTTAGGGATTTTTTCAAAAAAATATTTTCTGCCGGTAAAGTTTTTGAGGGCTGATTTCTTGTCCTGTGATAAAAAGCCTTCTGTTTCCATCGCCAAACCTTTCAGGAGAGCATTTCCAACTTTTTTGCACCATTTTTGAGTGAATTTCCAAAAGTCAGATTTTTGCTGAAATTGTGACCCCGGGGGTCAGGGATTTTTTCAAAAAAATATTTTCTGCCGGTTAAGTTTTTGTGGGCTGATTTCTTGCCCTGTGATAAAAAGCCTTCTGTTTCGAGTGCCAAACCTTTCAGGGGATCATTTCCAACCTTTTTGCACCATTTTTGAGTGAATTGCCAAAAGTCAGATTTTTGCTGAAATTGTGACCCCGGGGCTTAGGGATTTTTTCAAAAAAATAATTTCTGCCGGTTAAGTTTTTGAGGGCTGATTTCTTGTTCTGTGATAAAAAGCCTTCTGTTTCGAGTGCCAAACCTTTCAGGGGATGTTTTTCAACCTTTTTGCACCATTTTTGAGTGAATTGCCAAAAGTCAGATTTTTGCTGAAATTGTGACCCCGGGGCTTAGGGATTTTTTCAAAAAAATAATTTCTGCCGGTTAAGTTTTTGAGGGCTGATTTCTTGTCCTGTGATAAAAAGCCTTCTGTTTCGAGTGCCAAACCTTTCAGGGGATGTTTTTCAACCTTTTTGCACCATTTTTGAGTGAATTGCCAAAAGTCAGATTTTTGCTGAAATTGTGACCCCGGGGCTTAGGGATTTTTTCAAAAAAATATTTTCTGCCGGTTAAGTTTTTGAGGGCTTTTTTCTTGTTCTGTGATAAAAAGCCTTCTGTTTCGAGTGCCAAACCTTTCAGGAGAGCATTTTCAAGCTTTTGGCAGCATTTTTGAGTGAATTGCCAAAAGTCAGATTTTTGCTGAAATTGTGACCCCGGGGCTTAGGGATTTTTTCAAAAAAATATTTTCTGCCGGTAAAGTTTTTGAGGGCTTTTTTCTTGTTCTGTGATAAAAAGCCTTCTGTTTCGAGTGCCAAACGTTTCAGGAGAGCATTTTCAACCTTTTTGCACCATTTTTGAGTGAATTGCCAAAAGTCAGATTTTTGCTGAAATTGTGACCCCGGGGCTTAGGGATTTTTTCAAAAAAATAATTTCTGCCGGTTAAGTTTTTGAGGGCTGATTTCTTGTTCTGTGATAAAAAGCCTTCTGTTTCGAGTGCCAAACCTTTCAGGGGATGTTTTTCAACCTTTTTGCACCATTTTTGAGTGAATTGCCAAAAGTCAGATTTTTGCTGAAATTGTGACCCCGGGGCTTAGGGATTTTTTCAAAAAAATAATTTCTGCCGGTTAAGTTTTTGAGGGCTGATTTCTTGTCCTGTGATAAAAAGCCTTCTGTTTCGAGTGCCAAACCTTTCAGGGGATGTTTTTCAACCTTTTTGCACCATTTTTGAGTGAATTGCCAAAAGTCAGATTTTTGCTGAAATTGTGACCCCGGGGCTTAGGGATTTTTTCAAAAAAATATTTTCCGCAGGTTAAGTTTTTGAGGTCTGATTTCTTGTCCTGTGATAAAAAGCCTTCTGTTTCCATCGCCAAACCTTTCAGGAGAGCATTTTCAAGCTTTTGGCACCATTTTTGAGTGAATTGCCAAAAGTCAGATTTTTGCTGAAATTGTGACCCCGGGGCTTAGGGATTTTTTCAAAAAAATATTTTCTGCCGGTAAAGTTTTTGAGGGCTGATTTCTTGTCCTGTGATAAAAAGCCTTCTGTTTCCATCGCCAAACCTTTCAGGAGAGCATTTTCAAGCTTTTGGCACCATTTTTGAGTGAATTGCCAAAAGTCAGATTTTTGCTGAAATTCTGACCCCGGGGCTTAGGGATTTTTTCAAAAAAATATTTTCTGCCGGTAAAGTTTTTGAGGGCTGATTTCTTGCCCTGTGATAAAAAGCCTTCTGTTTCCATCGCCAAACCTTTCAGGAGAGCATTTTCAAGCTTTTGGCACCATTTTTGAGTGAATTGCCAAAAGTCAGATTTTTGCTGAAATTGTGACCCCGGGGCTTAGGGATTTTTTCAAAAAAATATTTTCTGCCGGTTAAGTTTTTGAGGGCTTTTTTCTTGTTCTGTGATAAAAAGCCTTCTGTTTCGAGTGCCAAACGTTTCAGGAGAGCATTTTCAACCTTTTTGCACCATTTTTGAGTGAATTGCCCAAAGTCAGATTTTTGCTGAAATTGTGACCCCGGGGCTTAGGGATTTTTTCAAAAAAATAATTTCTGCCGGTTAAGTTTTTGAGGGCTGATTTCTTGTCCTGTGATAAAAAGCCTTCTGTTTCGAGTGCCAAACCTTTCAGGGGATGTTTTTCAACCTTTTTGCACCATTTTTGAGTGAATTGCCAAAAGTCAGATTTTTGCTGAAATTGTGACCCCGGGGCTTAGGGATTTTTTCAAAAAAATATTTTCTGCCGGTAAAGTTTTTGAGGGCTGATTTCTTGTCCTGTGATAAAAAGCCTTCTGTTTCCATCGCCAAACCTTTCAGGAGAGCATTTCCAACTTTTTTGCACCATTTTTGAGTGAATTTCCAAAAGTCAGATTTTTGCTGAAATTGTGACCCCGGGGGTCAGGGATTTTTTCAAAAAAATATTTTCTGCCGGTTAAGTTTTTGTGGGCTGATTTCTTGCCCTGTGATAAAAAGCCTTCTGTTTCGAGTGCCAAACCTTTCAGGGGATCATTTCCAACCTTTTTGCACCATTTTTGAGTGAATTGCCAAAAGTCAGATTTTTGCTGAAATTGTGACCCCGGGGCTTAGGGATTTTTTCAAAAAAATATTTTCCGCAGGTTAAGTTTTTGAGGTCTGATTTCTTGTCCTGTGATAAAAAGCCTTCTGTTTCCATCGCCAAACCTTTCAGGAGAGCATTTTCAAGCTTTTGGCACCATTTTTGAGTGAATTGCCAAAAGTCAGATTTTTGCTGAAATTGTGACCCCGGGGCTTAGGGATTTTTTCAAAAAAATATTTTCTGCCGGTAAAGTTTTTGAGGGCTGATTTCTTGTCCTGTGATAAAAAGCCTTCTGTTTCCATCGCCAAACCTTTCAGGAGAGCATTTTCAAGCTTTTGGCACCATTTTTGAGTGAATTGCCAAAAGTCAGATTTTTGCTGAAATTGTGACCCCGGGGCTTAGGGATTTTTTCAAAAAAATATTTTCTGCCGGTAAAGTTTTTGAGGGCTTTTTTCTTGTTCTGTGATAAAAAGCCTTCTGTTTCGAGTGCCAAACGTTTCAGGAGAGCATTTTCAACCTTTTTGCACCATTTTGGAGTGAATTGCCAAAAGTCTGATTTTTGCTGAAATTGTGACCCCGGGGCTTAGGGATTTTTTCAAAAAAATAATTTCTGCCGGTTAAGTTTTTGAGGGCTGATTTCTTGTTCTGTGATAAAAAGCCTTCTGTTTCGAGTGCCAAACCTTTCAGGAGAGCATTTTCAAGCTTTTGGCACCATTTTTGAGTGAATTGCCAAAAGTCAGATTTTTGCTGAAATTGTGACCCCGGGGCTTAGGGATTTTTTCAAAAAAATAATTTCTGCCGGTTAAGTTTTTGAGGGCTGATTTCTTGTCCTGTGATAAAAAGCCTTCTGTTTCGAGTGCCAAACCTTTCAGGGGATGTTTTTCAACCTTTTTGCACCATTTTTGAGTGAATTGCCAAAAGTCAGATTTTTGCTGAAATTGTGACCCCGGGGCTTAGGGATTTTTTCAAAAAAATATTTTCCGCAGGTTAAGTTTTTGAGGTCTGATTTCTTGTCCTGTGATAAAAAGCCTTCTGTTTCCATCGCCAAACCTTTCAGGAGAGCATTTTCAAGCTTTTGGCACCATTTTTGAGTGAATTGCCAAAAGTCAGATTTTTGCTGAAATTGTGACCCCGGGGCTTAGGGATTTTTTCAAAAAAATATTTTCTGCCGGTAAAGTTTTTGAGGGCTGATTTCTTGTCCTGTGATAAAAAGCCTTATGTTTCCATCGCCAAACCTTTCAGGAGAGCATTTTCAAGCTTTTGGCACCATTTTTGAGTGAATTGCCAAAAGTCAGATTTTTGCTGAAATTGTGACCCCGGGGCTTACGGATTTTTTCAAAAAAATATTTTCTGCCGGTTAGGTTTTTGAGGGCTGATTTCTTGTCCTGTGATAAAAAGCCTTCTGTTTCCATCGCCAAACCTTTCAGGAGAGCATTTTCAACCTTTTTGCACCATTTTTGAGTGAATTGCCAAAAGTCAGATTTTTGCTGAAATTGTGACCCCGGGGCTTACGGATTTTTTCAAAAAAATATTTTCTGCCGGTTAAGTTTTTGAGGGCTGATTTCTTGTCCTGTGATAAAAAGCCTTCTGTTTCCATCGCCAAACCTTTCAGGAGAGCATTTCCAACCTTTTTGCACCATTTTTGAGTGAATTGCCGAAAGTCAGATTTTTGCTGAAATTCTGAACCCGGGGCTTAGGGATTTTTTCAAAAAAATATTTTCTGCCGGTTAAGTTTTTGAGGGCTGATTTCTTGCCCTGTGATAAAAAGCCTTCTGTTTCGAGTGCCAAACCTTTCAGGGGATGTTTTTCAACCTTTTTGCACCATTTTTGAGTGAATTGCCAAAAGTCAGATTTTTGCTGAAATTGTGACCCCGGGGCTTAGGGATTTTTTCAAAAAAATATTTTCCGCAGGTTAAGTTTTTGAGGTCTGATTTCTTGTCCTGTGATAAAAAGCCTTCTGTTTCCATCGCCAAACCTTTCAGGAGAGCATTTTCAAGCTTTTGGCACCATTTTTGAGTGAATTGCCAAAAGTCAGATTTTTGCTGAAATTGTGACCCCGGGGCTTAGGGATTTTTTCAAAAAAATATTTTCTGCCGGTAAAGTTTTTGAGGGCTGATTTCTTGTCCTGTGATAAAAAGCCTTATGTTTCCATCGCCAAACCTTTCAGGAGAGCATTTTCAAGCTTTTGGCACCATTTTTGAGTGAATTGCCAAAAGTCAGATTTTTGCTGAAATTGTGACCCCGGGGCTTACGGATTTTTTCAAAAAAATATTTTCTGCCGGTTAGGTTTTTGAGGGCTGATTTCTTGTCCTGTGATAAAAAGCCTTCTGTTTCCATCGCCAAACCTTTCAGGAGAGCATTTTCAACCTTTTTGCACCATTTTTGAGTGAATTGCCAAAAGTCAGATTTTTGCTGAAATTGTGACCCCGGGGCTTACGGATTTTTTCAAAAAAATATTTTCTGCCGGTTAAGTTTTTGAGGGCTGATTTCTTGTCCTGTGATAAAAAGCCTTCTGTTTCCATCGCCAAACCTTTCAGGAGAGCATTTCCAACCTTTTTGCACCATTTTTGAGTGAATTGCCGAAAGTCAGATTTTTGCTGAAATTCTGAACCCGGGGCTTAGGGATTTTTTCAAAAAAATATTTTCTGCCGGTTAAGTTTTTGAGGGCTGATTTCTTGCCCTGTGATAAAAAGCCTTCTGTTTCGAGTGCCAAACCTTTCAGGGGATCATTTCCAACCTTTTTGCACCATTTTTGAGTGAATTGCCAAAAGTCAGATTTTTGCTGAAATTGTGACCCCGGGGCTTTGGGATTTTTTCAAAAAAATATTTTCTGCCGGTTAAGTTTTTGAGGTCTGATTTCTTGTCCTGTGATAAAAAGCCTTCTGTTTCGAGTGCCAAACGTTTCAGGAGAGCATTTTCAACCTTTTTGCACCATTTTTGAGTGAATTGCCAAAAGTCAGATTTTTGCTGAAATTCTGACCCCGGGGCTTAGGGATTTTTTCAAAAAAATATTTTCTGCCGGTTAAGTTTTTGAGGGCTGATTTCTTGTCCTGTGATAAAAAGCCTTCTGTTTCGAGTGTCAAACCTTTCAGGGGATCATTTCCAACCTTTTTGCACCATTTTTGAGTGAATTGCCGAAAGTCAGATTTTTGCTGAAATTGTGACCCCGGGGCTTAGGGATTTTTTCAAAAAAATATTTTCTGCCGGTTAAGTTTTTGAGGGCTGATTATATGTCCTGTGATAAAAAGCCTTCTGTTTCAATCGCCAAACCTTTCAGGAGAGCATTTTCAAGCTTTTGGCACCATTTTGGAGTGAATTGTCAAAAGTCTGATTTTTGCTGAAATTGTGACCCCGGGGCTTAGGGATTTTTTCAAAAAAATAATTTCTGCCGGTTAAGTTTTTGAGGGCTGATTTCTTGTTCTGTGATAAAAAGCCTTCTGTTTCTATCACCAAAGCTTTCAGGGGATCATTTTCAACCTTTTTACACCATTTTTGAGTGAATTGCCAAAAGTCAGATTTTTGCTGAAATTGTGACCCCGGGGCTTAGGGATTTTTTCAAAAAAGTATTTTCTGCCGGTTAAATTTTTGAGGGCTGATTTCTTGTCCTGTGATAAAAAGCCTTCTGTTTCGAGTGCCAAACCTTTCAGCGGATCATTTTCAACCTTTTTACACCATTTTTGAGTGAATTGCCAAAAGTCAGATTTTTGCTGAAATTCTGACCCCGGGGCTTAGGGATTTTTTCAAAAAAAATTTTTTTGCCGGTTAAGTTTTTGAGGGCTTATTTGTTGTCCTGTGTTAAAAAGCCTTCTGTTTCGAGTGCCAAACCTTTCAGGAGAGCATTTTCAACCTTTTTGCACCATTTTTGAGTGAATTGCCAAAAGTCAGATTTTTGCTGAAATTGTGACCCCGGGGCTTAGGGATTTTTTCAAAAAAATATTTTCTGCCGGTTAAGTTTTTGAGGGCTGATTTCTTGTCCTGTGATAAAAAGCCTTCTGTTTCGAGTGTCAAACCTTTCAGGGGATCATTTCCAACCTTTTTGCACCATTTTTGAGTGAATTGCCGAAAGTCAGATTTTTGCTGAAATTGTGACCCCGGGGCTTAGGGATTTTTTCAAAAAAATATTTTCTGCCGGTTAAGTTTTTGAGGGCTGATTATATGTCCTGTGATAAAAAGCCTTCTGTTTCAATCGCCAAACCTTTCAGGAGAGCATTTTCAAGCTTTTGGCACCATTTTGGAGTGAATTGCCAAAAGTCTGATTTTTGCTGAAATTGTGACCCCGGGGCTTAGGGATTTTTTCAAAAAAATAATTTCTGCCGGTTAAGTTTTTGAGGGCTGATTTCTTGTTCTGTGATAAAAAGCCTTCTGTTTCGAGTGCCAAATCTTTCAGGGGATGTTTTTCAACCTTTTTGCACCATTTTTGAGTGAATTGCCAAAAGTCAGATTTTTGCTGAAATTGTGACCCCGGGGCTTAGGGATTTTTTCAAAAAAATAATTTCTGCCGGTTAAGTTTTTGAGGGCTGATTTCTTGTCCTGTGATAAAAAGCCTTCTGTTTCGAGTGCCAAACCTTTCAGGGGATGTTTTTCAACCTTTTTGCACCATTTTTGAGTGAATTGCCAAAAGTCAGATTTTTGCTGAAATTGTGACCCCGGGGCTTAGGGATTTTTTCAAAAAAATATTTTCCGCAGGTTAAGTTTTTGAGGTCTGATTTCTTGTCCTGTGATAAAAAGCCTTCTGTTTCCATCGCCAAACCTTTCAGGAGAGCATTTTCAAGCTTTTGGCACCATTTTTGAGTGAATTGCCAAAAGTCAGATTTTTGCTGAAATTGTGACCCCGGGGCTTAGGGATTTTTTCAAAAAAATATTTTCTGCCGGTAAAGTTTTTGAGGGCTGATTTCTTGTCCTGTGATAAAAAGCCTTCTGTTTCCATCGCCAAACCTTTCAGGAGAGCATTTTCAAGCTTTTGGCACCATTTTTGAGTGAATTGCCAAAAGTCAGATTTTTGCTGAAATTGTGACCCCGGGGCTTACGGATTTTTTCAAAAAAATATTTTCTGCCGGTTAAGTTTTTGAGGGCTGATTTCTTGTCCTGTGATAAAAAGCCTTCTGTTTCCATCGCCAAACCTTTCAGGAGAGCATTTTCAACCTTTTGGCACCATTTTGGAGTGAATTGCCAAAAGTCAGATTTTTGCTGAAATTGTGACCCCGGGGCTTACGGATTTTTTCAAAAAAATATTTTCTGCCGGTTAAGTTTTTGAGGGCTGATTTCTTGTCCTGTGATAAAAAGCCTTCTGTTTCCATCGCCAAACCTTTCAGGAGAGCATTTCCAACCTTTTTGCACCATTTTTGAGTGAATTGCCGAAAGTCAGATTTTTGCTGAAATTCTGAACCCGGGGCTTTGGGATTTTTTCAAAAAAATATTTTCTGCCGGTAAAGTTTTTGAGGGCTTTTTTCTTGTTCTGTGATAAAAAGCCTTCTGTTTCGAGTGCCAAACGTTTCAGGAGAGCATTTTCAACCTTTTTGCACCATTTTGGAGTGAATTGCCAAAAGTCTGATTTTTGCTGAAATTGTGACCCCGGGGCTTAGGGATTTTTTCAAAAAAATAATTTCTGCCGGTTAAGTTTTTGAGGGCTGATTTCTTGTTCTGTGATAAAAAGCCTTCTGTTTCGAGTGCCAAACCTTTCAGGGGATGTTTTTCAACCTTTTTGCACCATTTTTGAGTGAATTGCCAAAAGTCAGATTTTTGCTGAAATTGTGACCCCGGGGCTTAGGGATTTTTTCAAAAAAATAATTTCTGCCGGTTAAGTTTTTGAGGGCTGATTTCTTGTCCTGTGATAAAAAGCCTTCTGTTTCGAGTGCCAAACCTTTCAGGGGATGTTTTTCAACCTTTTTGCACCATTTTTGAGTGAATTGCCAAAAGTCAGATTTTTGCTGAAATTGTGACCCCGGGGCTTAGGGATTTTTTCAAAAAAATATTTTCCGCAGGTTAAGTTTTTGAGGTCTGATTTCTTGTCCTGTGATAAAAAGCCTTCTGTTTCCATCGCCAAACCTTTCAGGAGAGCATTTTCAAGCTTTTGGCACCATTTTTGAATGAATTGCCAAAAGTCAGATTTTTGCTGAAATTGTGACCCCGGGGCTTAGGGATTTTTTCAAAAAAATATTTTCTGCCGGTAAAGTTTTTGAGGGCTGATTTCTTGTCCTGTGATAAAAAGCCTTCTGTTTCCATCGCCAAACCTTTCAGGAGAGCATTTTCAAGCTTTTGGCACCATTTTTGAGTGAATTGCCAAAAGTCAGATTTTTGCTGAAATTGTGACCCCGGGGCTTACGGATTTTTTCAAAAAAATATTTTCTGCCGGTTAGGTTTTTGAGGGCTGATTTCTTGTCCTGTGATAAAAAGCCTTCTGTTTCCATCGCCAAACCTTTCAGGAGAGCATTTTCAACCTTTTTGCACCATTTTTGAGTGAATTGCCAAAAGTCAGATTTTTGCTGAAATTGTGACCCCGGGGCTTACGGATTTTTTCAAAAAAATATTTTCTGCCGGTTAAGTTTTTGAGGGCTGATTTCTTGTCCTGTGATAAAAAGCCTTCTGTTTCCATCGCCAAACCTTTCAGGAGAGCATTTCCAACCTTTTTGCACCATTTTTGAGTGAATTGCCGAAAGTCAGATTTTTGCTGAAATTCTGAACCCGGGGCTTAGGGATTTTTTCAAAAAAATATTTTCTGCCGGTTAAGTTTTTGAGGGCTGATTTCTTGCCCTGTGATAAAAAGCCTTCTGTTTCGAGTGCCAAACCTTTCAGGGGATCATTTCCAACCTTTTTGCACCATTTTTGAGTGAATTGCCAAAAGTCAGATTTTTGCTGAAATTGTGACCCCGGGGCTTAGGGATTTTTTCAAAGAAATAATTTCTGCCGGTTAAGTTTTTGAGGGCTGATTTCTTGTTCTGTGATAAAAAGCCTTCTGTTTCGAGTGCCAAACCTTTCAGGGGATGTTTTTCAACCTTTTTGCACCATTTTTGAGTGAATTGCCAAAAGTCAGATTTTTGCTGAAATTGTGACCCCGGGGCTTAGGGATTTTTTCAAAAAAATAATTTCTGCCGGTTAAGTTTTTGAGGGCTGATTTCTTGTCCTGTGATAAAAAGCCTTCTGTTTCGAGTGCCAAACGTTTCAGGAGAGCATTTTCAACCTTTTTGCACCATTTTGGAGTGAATTGCCAAAAGTCTGATTTTTGCTGAAATTGTGACCCCGGGGCTTAGGGATTTTTTCAAAAAAATAATTTCTGCCGGTTAAGTTTTTGAGGGCTGATTTCTTGTTCTGTGATAAAAAGCCTTCTGTTTCGAGTGCCAAACCTTTCAGGAGAGCATTTTCAAGCTTTTGGCACCATTTTTGAGTGAATTGCCAAAAGTCAGATTTTTGCTGAAATTGTGACCCCGGGGCTTAGGGATTTTTTCAAAAAAATAATTTCTGCCGGTTAAGTTTTTGAGGGCTGATTTCTTGTCCTGTGATAAAAAGCCTTCTGTTTCGAGTGCCAAACCTTTCAGGGGATGTTTTTCAACCTTTTTGCACCATTTTTGAGTGAATTGCCAAAAGTCAGATTTTTGCTGAAATTGTGACCCCGGGGCTTAGGGATTTTTTCAAAAAAATATTTTCCGCAGGTTAAGTTTTTGAGGTCTGATTTCTTGTCCTGTGATAAAAAGCCTTCTGTTTCCATCGCCAAACCTTTCAGGAGAGCATTTTCAAGCTTTTGGCACCATTTTTGAGTGAATTGCCAAAAGTCAGATTTTTGCTGAAATTGTGACCCCGGGGCTTAGGGATTTTTTCAAAAAAATATTTTCTGCCGGTAAAGTTTTTGAGGGCTGATTTCTTGTCCTGTGATAAAAAGCCTTCTGTTTCCATCGCCAAACCTTTCAGGAGAGCATTTTCAAGCTTTTGGCACCATTTTTGAGTGAATTGCCAAAAGTCAGATTTTTGCTGAAATTGTGACCCCGGGGCTTACGGATTTTTTCAAAAAAATATTTTCTGCCGGTTAGGTTTTTGAGGGCTGATTTCTTGTCCTGTGATAAAAAGCCTTCTGTTTCCATCGCCAAACCTTTCAGGAGAGCATTTTCAACCTTTTTGCACCATTTTTGAGTGAATTGCCAAAAGTCAGATTTTTGCTGAAATTGTGACCCCGGGGCTTACGGATTTTTTCAAAAAAATATTTTCTGCCGGTTAAGTTTTTGAGGGCTGATTTCTTGTCCTGTGATAAAAAGCCTTCTGTTTCCATCGCCAAACCTTTCAGGAGAGCATTTCCAACCTTTTTGCACCATTTTTGAGTGAATTGCCGAAAGTCAGATTTTTGCTGAAATTCTGAACCCGGGGCTTAGGGATTTTTTCAAAAAAATATTTTCTGCCGGTTAAGTTTTTGAGGGCTGATTTCTTGCCCTGTGATAAAAAGCCTTCTGTTTCGAGTGCCAAACCTTTCAGGGGATCATTTCCAACCTTTTTGCACCATTTTTGAGTGAATTGCCAAAAGTCAGATTTTTGCTGAAATTGTGACCCCGGGGCTTTGGGATTTTTTCAAAAAAATATTTTCTGCCGGTTAAGTTTTTGAGGTCTGATTTCTTGTCCTGTGATAAAAAGCCTTCTGTTTCGAGTGCCAAACGTTTCAGGAGAGCATTTTCAACCTTTTTGCACCATTTTTGAGTGAATTGCCAAAAGTCAGATTTTTGCTGAAATTCTGACCCCGGGGCTTAGGGATTTTTTCAAAAAAATATTTTCTGCCGGTTAAGTTTTTGAGGGCTGATTTCTTGTCCTGTGATAAAAAGCCTTCTGTTTCGAGTGTCAAACCTTTCAGGGGATCATTTCCAACCTTTTTGCACCATTTTTGAGTGAATTGCCGAAAGTCAGATTTTTGCTGAAATTGTGACCCCGGGGCTTAGGGATTTTTTCAAAAAAATATTTTCTGCCGGTTAAGTTTTTGAGGGCTGATTATATGTCCTGTGATAAAAAGCCTTCTGTTTCAATCGCCAAACCTTTCAGGAGAGCATTTTCAAGCTTTTGGCACCATTTTGGAGTGAATTGCCAAAAGTCTGATTTTTGCTGAAATTGTGACCCCGGGGCTTAGGGATTTTTTCAAAAAAATAATTTCTGCCGGTTAAGTTTTTGAGGGCTGATTTCTTGTTCTGTGATAAAAAGCCTTCTGTTTCTATCACCAAAGCTTTCAGGGGATCATTTTCAACCTTTTTACACCATTTTTGAGTGAATTGCCAAAAGTCAGATTTTTGCTGAAATTGTGACCCCGGGGCTTAGGGATTTTTTCAAAAAAGTATTTTCTGCCGGTTAAATTTTTGAGGGCTGATTTCTTGTCCTGTGATAAAAAGCCTTCTGTTTCGAGTGCCAAACCTTTCAGCGGATCATTTTCAACCTTTTTACACCATTTTTGAGTGAATTGCCAAAAGTCAGATTTTTGCTGAAATTCTGACCCCGGGGCTTAGGGATTTTTTCAAAAAAAATTTTTTTGCCGGTTAAGTTTTTGAGGGCTTATTTCTTGTCCTGTGTTAAAAAGCCTTCTGTTTCGAGTGCCAAACCTTTCAGGAGAGCATTTTCAACCTTTTTGCACCATTTTTGAGTGAATTGCCAAAAGTCAGATTTTTGCTGAAATTGTGACCCCGGGGCTTAGGGATTTTTTCAAAAAAATATTTTCTGCCGGTTAAGTTTTTGAGGGCTGATTTCTTGTCCTGTGATAAAAAGCCTTCTGTTTCGAGTGTCAAACCTTTCAGGGGATCATTTCCAACCTTTTTGCACCATTTTTGAGTGAATTGCCGAAAGTCAGATTTTTGCTGAAATTGTGACCCCGGGGCTTAGGGATTTTTTCAAAAAAATATTTTCTGCCGGTTAAGTTTTTGAGGGCTGATTATATGTCCTGTGATAAAAAGCCTTCTGTTTCAATCGCCAAACCTTTCAGGAGAGCATTTTCAAGCTTTTGGCACCATTTTGGAGTGAATTGCCAAAAGTCTGATTTTTGCTGAAATTGTGACCCCGGGGCTTAGGGATTTTTTCAAAAAAATAATTTCTGCCGGTTAAGTTTTTGAGGGCTGATTTCTTGTTCTGTGATAAAAAGCCTTCTGTTTCGAGTGCCAAACCTTTCAGGGGATGTTTTTCAACCTTTTTGCACCATTTTTGAGTGAATTGCCAAAAGTCAGATTTTTGCTGAAATTGTGACCCCGGGGCTTAGGGATTTTTTCAAAAAAATAATTTCTGCCGGTTAAGTTTTTGAGGGCTGATTTCTTGTCCTGTGATAAAAAGCCTTCTGTTTCGAGTGCCAAACCTTTCAGGGGATGTTTTTCAACCTTTTTGCACCATTTTTGAGTGAATTGCCAAAAGTCAGATTTTTGCTGAAATTGTGACCCCGGGGCTTAGGGATTTTTTCAAAAAAATATTTTCCGCAGGTTAAGTTTTTGAGGTCTGATTTCTTGTCCTGTGATAAAAAGCCTTCTGTTTCCATCGCCAAACCTTTCAGGAGAGCATTTTCAAGCTTTTGGCACCATTTTTGAGTGAATTGCCAAAAGTCAGATTTTTGCTGAAATTGTGACCCCGGGGCTTAGGGATTTTTTCAAAAAAATATTTTCTGCCGGTAAAGTTTTTGAGGGCTGATTTCTTGTCCTGTGATAAAAAGCCTTCTGTTTCCATCGCCAAACCTTTCAGGAGAGCATTTTCAAGCTTTTGGCACCATTTTTGAGTGAATTGCCAAAAGTCAGATTTTTGCTGAAATTGTGACCCCGGGGCTTACGGATTTTTTCAAAAAAATATTTTCTGCCGGTTAAGTTTTTGAGGGCTGATTTCTTGTCCTGTGATAAAAAGCCTTCTGTTTCCATCGCCAAACCTTTCAGGAGAGCATTTTCAACCTTTTGGCACCATTTTGGAGTGAATTGCCAAAAGTCAGATTTTTGCTGAAATTGTGACCCCGGGGCTTACGGATTTTTTCAAAAAAATATTTTCTGCCGGTTAAGTTTTTGAGGGCTGATTTCTTGTCCTGTGATAAAAAGCCTTCTGTTTCCATCGCCAAACCTTTCAGGAGAGCATTTCCAACCTTTTTGCACCATTTTTGAGTGAATTGCCGAAAGTCAGATTTTTGCTGAAATTCTGAACCCGGGGCTTTGGGATTTTTTCAAAAAAATATTTTCTGCCGGTTAAGTTTTTGAGGGCTGATTTCTTGTTCTGTGATAAAAAGCCTTCTGTTTCGAGTGCCAAACCTTTCAGGGGATGTTTTTCAACCTTTTTGCACCATTTTGGAGTGAATTGCCAAAAGTCAGATTTTTGCTGAAATTGTGACCCCGGGGCTTAGGGATTTTTTCAAAAAAACAATTTCTGCCGGTTAAGTTTTTGAGGGCTGATTTCTTGTCCTGTGATAAAAAGCCTTCTGTTTCGAGTGCCAAACCTTTCAGGGGATGTTTTTCAACCTTTTTGCACCATTTTTGAGTGAATTGCCAAAAGTCAGATTTTTGCTGAAATTGTGACCCCGGGGCTTAGGGATTTTTTCAAAAAAATATTTTCCGCAGGTTAAGTTTTTGAGGTCTGATTTCTTGTCCTGTGATAAAAAGCCTTCTGTTTCCATCGCCAAACCTTTCAGGAGAGCATTTTCAAGCTTTTGGCACCATTTTTGAGTGAATTGCCAAAAGTCAGATTTTTGCTGAAATTGTGACCCCGTGGCTTAGGGATTTTTTCAAAAAAATATTTTCTGCCGGTTAGGTTTTTGAGGGCTGATTTCTTGTCCTGCGATAAAAAGCCTTCTGTTTCTATCACCAAAGCTTTCAGGGGATCATTTTCAACCTTTTTACACCATTTTTGAGTGAATTGCCAAAAGTCAGATTTTTGCTGAAATTGTGACCCCGGGGCTTAGGGATTTTTTCAAAAAAGTATTTTCTGCCGGTTAAATTTTTGAGGGCTGATTTCTTGTCCTGTGATAAAAAGCCTTCTGTTTCGAGTGCCAAACCTTTCAGCGGATCATTTTCAACCTTTTTACACCATTTTTGAGTGAATTGCCAAAAGTCAGATTTTTGCTGAAATTCTGACCCCGGGGCTTAGGGATTTTTTCAAAAAAAAATTTTTTGCCGGTTAAGTTTTTGAGGGCTGATTTCTTGCCCTGTGATAAAAAGCCTTCTGTTTCGAGTGCCAAACCTTTCAGGAGAGCATTTTCAACCTTTTTGCACCATTTTTGAGTGAATTGCCAAAAGTCAGATTTTTGCTGAAATTGTGACCCCGGGGCTTAGGGATTTTTTCAAAAAAATATTTTCTGCCGGTTAAGTTTTTGAGGGCTGATTTCTTGTCCTGTGATAAAAAGCCTTCTGTTTCGAGTGTCAAACCTTTCAGGGGATCATTTCCAACCTTTTTGCACCATTTTTGAGTGAATTGCCGAAAGTCAGATTTTTGCTGAAATTGTGACCCCGGGGCTTAGGGATTTTTTCAAAAAAATATTTTCTGCCGGTTAAGTTTTTGAGGGCTGATTATATGTCCTGTGATAAAAAGCCTTCTGTTTCAATCCCCAAACCTTTCAGGAGAGCATTTTCAAGCTTTTGGCACCATTTTGGAGTGAATTGCCAAAAGTCAGATTTTTGCTGAAATTGTGACCCCGGGGCTTAGGGATTTTTTTCAAAAAAATATTTTCCGCAGGTTAAGTTTTTGAGGTCTGATTTCTTGTCCTGTGATAAAAAGCCTTCTGTTTCCATCGCCAAACCTTTCAGGAGAGCATTTTCAAGCTTTTGGCACCATTTTTGAGTGAATTGCCAAAAGTCAGATTTTTGCTGAAATTGTGACCCCGGGGCTTAGGGATTTTTTCAAAAAAATATTTTCTACCGGTTAAGTTTTTGAGGGCTGATTTCTTGTCCTGTGATAAAAAGCCTTCTGTTTCCATCGCCAAACCTTTCAGGAGAGCATTTTCAACCTTTTGGCACCATTTTGGAGTGAATTGCCAAAAGTCTGATTTTTGCTGAAATTGTGACCCCGGGGCTTAGGGATTTTTTCAAAAAAATAATTTCTGCCGGTTAAGTTTTTGAGGGCTGATTTCTTGTCCTGTGATAAAAAGCCTTCTGTTTCGAGTGCCAAACCTTTCAGCGGATCATTTTCAACCTTTTTACACCATTTTTGAGTGAATTGCCAAAAGTCAGATTTTTGCTGAAATTCTGACCCCGGGGCTTAGGGATTTTTTCAAAAAAAATTTTTTTGCCGGTTAAGTTTTTGAGGGCTTATTTCTTGTCCTGTGTTAAAAAGCCTTCTGTTTCGAGTGCCAAACCTTTCAGGAGAGCATTTTCAACCTTTTGGCACCATTTTGGAGTGAATTGCCAAAAGTCAGATTTTTGCTGAAATTGTGACCCCGGGGCTTACGGATTTTTTCAAAAAAATATTTTCTGCCGGTTAAGTTTTTGAGGGCTGATTTCTTGTCCTGTGATAAAAAGCCTTCTGTTTCCATCGCCAAACCTTTCAGGAGAGCATTTCCAACCTTTTTGCACCATTTTTGAGTGAATTGCCGAAAGTCAGATTTTTGCTGAAATTCTGAACCCGGGGCTTTGGGATTTTTTCAAAAAAATATTTTCTGCCGGTTAAGTTTTTGAGGGCTGATTTCTTGTTCTGTGATAAAAAGCCTTCTGTTTCGAGTGCCAAACCTTTCAGGGGATGTTTTTCAACCTTTTTGCACCATTTTGGAGTGAATTGCCAAAAGTCAGATTTTTGCTGAAATTGTGACCCCGGGGCTTAGGGATTTTTTCAAAAAAACAATTTCTGCCGGTTAAGTTTTTGAGGGCTGATTTCTTGTCCTGTGATAAAAAGCCTTCTGTTTCGAGTGCCAAACCTTTCAGGGGATGTTTTTCAACCTTTTTGCACCATTTTTGAGTGAATTGCCAAAAGTCAGATTTTTGCTGAAATTGTGACCCCGGGGCTTAGGGATTTTTTCAAAAAAATATTTTCCGCAGGTTAAGTTTTTGAGGTCTGATTTCTTGTCCTGTGATAAAAAGCCTTCTGTTTCCATCGCCAAACCTTTCAGGAGAGCATTTTCAAGCTTTTGGCACCATTTTTGAGTGAATTGCCAAAAGTCAGATTTTTGCTGAAATTGTGACCCCGTGGCTTAGGGATTTTTTCAAAAAAATATTTTCTGCCGGTTAGGTTTTTGAGGGCTGATTTCTTGTCCTGCGATAAAAAGCCTTCTGTTTCTATCACCAAAGCTTTCAGGGGATCATTTTCAACCTTTTTACACCATTTTTGAGTGAATTGCCAAAAGTCAGATTTTTGCTGAAATTGTGACCCCGGGGCTTAGGGATTTTTTCAAAAAAGTATTTTCTGCCGGTTAAATTTTTGAGGGCTGATTTCTTGTCCTGTGATAAAAAGCCTTCTGTTTCGAGTGCCAAACCTTTCAGCGGATCATTTTCAACCTTTTTACACCATTTTTGAGTGAATTGCCAAAAGTCAGATTTTTGCTGAAATTCTGACCCCGGGGCTTAGGGATTTTTTCAAAAAAAAATTTTTTGCCGGTTAAGTTTTTGAGGGCTGATTTCTTGCCCTGTGATAAAAAGCCTTCTGTTTCGAGTGCCAAACCTTTCAGGAGAGCATTTTCAACCTTTTTGCACCATTTTTGAGTGAATTGCCAAAAGTCAGATTTTTGCTGAAATTGTGACCCCGGGGCTTAGGGATTTTTTCAAAAAAATATTTTCTGCCGGTTAAGTTTTTGAGGGCTGATTTCTTGTCCTGTGATAAAAAGCCTTCTGTTTCGAGTGTCAAACCTTTCAGGGGATCATTTCCAACCTTTTTGCACCATTTTTGAGTGAATTGCCGAAAGTCAGATTTTTGCTGAAATTGTGACCCCGGGGCTTAGGGATTTTTTCAAAAAAATATTTTCTGCCGGTTAAGTTTTTGAGGGCTGATTATATGTCCTGTGATAAAAAGCCTTCTGTTTCAATCCCCAAACCTTTCAGGAGAGCATTTTCAAGCTTTTGGCACCATTTTGGAGTGAATTGCCAAAAGTCAGATTTTTGCTGAAATTGTGACCCCGGGGCTTAGGGATTTTTTTCAAAAAAATATTTTCCGCAGGTTAAGTTTTTGAGGTCTGATTTCTTGTCCTGTGATAAAAAGCCTTCTGTTTCCATCGCCAAACCTTTCAGGAGAGCATTTTCAAGCTTTTGGCACCATTTTTGAGTGAATTGCCAAAAGTCAGATTTTTGCTGAAATTGTGACCCCGGGGCTTAGGGATTTTTTCAAAAAAATATTTTCTACCGGTTAAGTTTTTGAGGGCTGATTTCTTGTCCTGTGATAAAAAGCCTTCTGTTTCCATCGCCAAACCTTTCAGGAGAGCATTTTCAACCTTTTGGCACCATTTTGGAGTGAATTGCCAAAAGTCAGATTTTTGATGAAATTGTGACCCCGGGGCTTAGGGATTTTTTCAAAAAAATATTTTCTACCGGTTAAGTTTTTGAGGGCTGATTTCTTGTCCTGTGATAAAAAGCCTTCTGTTTCGAGTGCCAAACCTTTCAGGGGATCATTTCCAACCTTTTTGCACCATTTTTGAGTGAATTGCCAAAAGTCAGATTTTTGCTGAAATTGTGACCCCGGGGCTTAGGGATTTTTTCAAAAAAATATTTCCTGCCGGGTAAGTTTTTGAGGGCTTTTTTCTTGTTCTGTGATAAAAAGCCTTCTGTTTCGAGTGCCAAACGTTTCAGGAGAGCATTTTCAACCTTTTTGCACCATTTTTGAGTGAATTGCCAAAAGTCAGATTTTTGCTGAAATTGTGACCCCGGGGCTTAGGGATTTTTTCAAAAAAATAATTTCTGCCGGTTAAGTTTTTGAGGGCTGATTTCTTGTCCTGTGATAAAAAGCCTTCTGTTTCGAGTGCCAAACCTTTCAGGGGATGTTTTTCAACCGTTTTGCACCATTTTTGAGTGAATTGCCGAAAGTCAGATTTTTGCTGAAATTGTGACCCCGGGGCTTAGGGATTTTTTCAAAAAAATATTTTCCGCAGGTTAAGTTTTTGAGGGCTGATTTCTTGTCCTGTGATAAAAAGCCTTCTGTTTCCATCGCCAAACCTTTCAGGAGAGCATTTTCAACCTTTTGGCACCATTTTGGAGTGAATTGCCAAAAGTCAGATTTTTGCTGAAATTGTGACCCCGGGGCTTACGGATTTTTTCAAAAAAATATTTTCTGCCGGTTAAGTTTTTGAGGGCTGATTTCTTTTCCTGTGATAAAAAGCCTTCTGTTTCCATCGCCAAACCTTTCAGGAGAGCATTTCCAACCTTTTTGCACCATTTTTGAGTGAATTGCCGAAAGTCAGATTTTTGCTGAAATTCTGAACCCGGGGCTTAGGGATTTTTTCAAAAAAATATTTTCTGCCGGTTAAGTTTTTGTGGGCTGATTTCTTGCCCTGTGATAAAAAGCCTTCTGTTTCGAGTGCCAAACCTTTCAGGGGATCATTTCCAACCTTTTTGCACCATTTTTGAGTGAATTGCCAAAAGTCAGATTTTTGCTGAAATTGTGACCCCGGGGCTTTGGGATTTTTTCAAAAAAATATTTTCTGCCGGTTAAGTTTTTGAGGGCTTTTTTCTTGTTCTGTGATAAAAAGCCTTCTGTTTCGAGTGCCAAACGTTTCAGGAGAGCATTTTCAACCTTTTTACACCATTTTTGAGTGAATTGCCAAAAGTCAGATTTTTGCTGAAATTGTGACCCCGGGGCTTAGGGATTTTTTCAAAAAAATAATTTCTGCCGGTTAAGTTTTTGAGGGCTGATTTCTTGTCCTGTGATAAAAAGCCTTCTGTTTCGAGTGCCAAACCTTTCAGGGGATGTTTTTCAACCTTTTTGCACCATTTTTGAGTGAATTGCCAAAAGTCAGATTTTTGCTGAAATTGTGACCCCGGGGCTTAGGGATTTTTTCAAAAAAATATTTTCTGCCGGTTAAGTTTTTGAGGGCTGATTATATGTCCTGTGATAAAAAGCCTTCTGTTTCCATCGCCAAACCTTTCAGGAGAGCATTTTCAAGCTTTTGGCACCATTTTTGAGTGAATTGCCAAAAGTCAGATTTTTGCTGAAATTGTGACCCCGGGGCTTAGGGATTTTTTCAAAAAAATATTTTCTACCGGTTAAGTTTTTGAGGGCTGATTTCTTGTCCTGTGATAAAAAGCCTTCTGTTTCCATCGCCAAACCTTTCAGGAGAGCATTTTCAACCTTTTGGCACCATTTTGGAGTGAATTGCCAAAAGTCAGATTTTTGATGAAATTGTGACCCCGGGGCTTAGGGATTTTTTCAAAAAAATATTTTCTACCGGTTAAGTTTTTGAGGGCTGATTTCTTGTCCTGTGATAAAAAGCCTTCTGTTTCGAGTGCCAAACCTTTCAGGGGATCATTTCCAACCTTTTTGCACCATTTTTGAGTGAATTGCCAAAAGTCAGATTTTTGCTGAAATTGTGACCCCGGGGCTTAGGGATTTTTTCAAAAAAATATTTCCTGCCGGGTAAGTTTTTGAGGGCTTTTTTCTTGTTCTGTGATAAAAAGCCTTCTGTTTCGAGTGCCAAACGTTTCAGGAGAGCATTTTCAACCTTTTTGCACCATTTTTGAGTGAATTGCCAAAAGTCAGATTTTTGCTGAAATTGTGACCCCGGGGCTTAGGGATTTTTTCAAAAAAATAATTTCTGCCGGTTAAGTTTTTGAGGGCTGATTTCTTGTCCTGTGATAAAAAGCCTTCTGTTTCGAGTGCCAAACCTTTCAGGGGATGTTTTTCAACCGTTTTGCACCATTTTTGAGTGAATTGCCAAAAGTCAGATTTTTGCTGAAATTGTGACCCCGGGGCTTAGGGATTTTTTCAAAAAAATATTTTCCGCAGGTTAAGTTTTTGAGGGCTGATTTCTTGTCCTGTGATAAAAAGCCTTCTGTTTCCATCGCCAAACCTTTCAGGAGAGCATTTTCAACCTTTTGGCACCATTTTGGAGTGAATTGCCAAAAGTCAGATTTTTGCTGAAATTGTGACCCCGGGGCTTACGGATTTTTTCAAAAAAATATTTTCTGCCGGTTAAGTTTTTGAGGGCTGATTTCTTGTCCTGTGATAAAAAGCCTTCTGTTTCCATCGCCAAACCTTTCAGGAGAGCATTTCCAACCTTTTTGCACCATTTTTGAGTGAATTGCCGAAAGTCAGATTTTTGCTGAAATTCTGACCCCGGGGCTTAGGGATTTTTTCAAAAAAATATTTTCTGCCGGTTAAGTTTTTGAGGGCTGATTTCTTGTCCTGTGATAAAAAGCCTTCTGTTTCCATCGCCAAACCTTTCAGGAGAGCATTTTCAACCTTTTGGCACCATTTTGGAGTGAATTGCCGAAAGTCAGATTTTTGCTGAAATTCTGAACCCGGGGCTTAGGGATTTTTTCAAAAAAATATTTTCTGCCGGTTAAGTTTTTGTGGGCTGATTTCTTGCCCTGTGATAAAAAGCCTTCTGTTTCGAGTGCCAAACCTTTCAGGGGATCATTTCCAACCTTTTTGCACCATTTTTGAGTGAATTGCCAAAAGTCAGATTTTTGCTGAAATTGTGACCCCGGGGCTTTGGGATTTTTTCAAAAAAATATTTTCTGCCGGTTAAGTTTTTGAGGGCTTTTTTCTTGTTCTGTGATAAAAAGCCTTCTGTTTCGAGTGCCAAACGTTTCAGGAGAGCATTTTCAACCTTTTTACACCATTTTTGAGTGAATTGCCAAAAGTCAGATTTTTGCTGAAATTGTGACCCCGGGGCTTAGGGATTTTTTCAAAAAAATAATTTCTGCCGGTTAAGTTTTTGAGGGCTGATTTCTTGTTCTGTGATAAAAAGCCTTCTGTTTCGAGTGCCAAACCTTTCAGGGGATGTTTTTCAACCTTTTTGCACCATTTTTGAGTGAATTGCCAAAAGTCAGATTTTTGCTGAAATTGTGACCCCGGGGCTTAGGGATTTTTTCAAAAAAATAATTTCTGCCGGTTAAGTTTTTGAGGGCTGATTTCTTGTCCTGTGATAAAAAGCCTTCTGTTTCGAGTGCCAAACCTTTCAGGGGATGTTTTTCAACCTTTTTGCACCATTTTTGAGTGAATTGCCAAAAGTCAGATTTTTGCTGAAATTGTGACCCCGGGGCTTAGGGATTTTTTCAAAAAAATATTTTCCGCAGGTTAAGTTTTTGAGGTCTGATTTCTTGTCCTGTGATAAAAAGCCTTCTGTTTCCATCGCCAAACCTTTCAGGAGAGCATTTTCAAGCTTTTGGCACCATTTTTGAGTGAATTGCCAAAAGTCAGATTTTTGCTGAAATTGTGACCCCGGGGCTTAGGGATTTTTTCAAAAAAATATTTTCTGCCGGTAAAGTTTTTGAGGGCTGATTTCTTGTCCTGTGATAAAAAGCCTTCTGTTTCCATCGCCAAACCTTTCAGGAGAGCATTTTCAAGCTTTTGGCACCATTTTTGAGTGAATTGCCAAAAGTCAGATTTTTGCTGAAATTGTGACCCCGGGGCTTACGGATTTTTTCAAAAAAATATTTTCTGCCGGTTAAGTTTTTGAGGGCTGATTTCTTGTCCTGTGATAAAAAGCCTTCTGTTTCCATCGCCAAACCTTTCAGGAGAGCATTTTCAACCTTTTGGCACCATTTTGGAGTGAATTGCCAAAAGTCAGATTTTTGCTGAAATTGTGACCCCGGGGCTTACGGATTTTTTCAAAAAAATATTTTCTGCCGGTTAAGTTTTTGAGGGCTGATTTCTTGTCCTGTGATAAAAAGCCTTCTGTTTCCATCGCCAAACCTTTCAGGAGAGCATTTCCAACCTTTTTGCACCATTTTTGAGTGAATTGCCGAAAGTCAGATTTTTGCTGAAATTGTGACCCCGGGGCTTAGGGATTTTTTCAAAAAAATATTTTCTGCCGGTTAAGTTTTTGAGGGCTGATTTCTTGCCCTGTGATAAAAAGCCTTCTGTTTCGAGTGCCAAACCTTTCAGGGGATCATTTCCAACCTTTTTGCACCATTTTTGAGTGAATTGCCAAAAGTCAGATTTTTGCTGAAATTGTGACCCCGGGGCTTTGGGATTTTTTCAAAAAAATATTTTCTGCCGGTTAAGTTTTTGAGGGCTTTTTTCTTGTTCTGTGATAAAAAGCCTTCTGTTTCGAGTGCCAAACGTTTCAGGAGAGCATTTTCAACCTTTTTACACCATTTTTGAGTGAATTGCCAAAAGTCAGATTTTTGCTGAAATTGTGACCCCGGGGCTTAGGGATTTTTTCAAAAAAATAATTTCTGCCGGTTAAGTTTTTGAGGGCTGATTTCTTGTTCTGTGATAAAAAGCCTTCTGTTTCGAGTGCCAAACCTTTCAGGGGATGTTTTTCAACCTTTTTGCACCATTTTTGAGTGAATTGCCAAAAGTCAGATTTTTGCTGAAATTGTGACCCCGGGGCTTAGGGATTTTTTCAAAAAAATAATTTCTGCCGGTTAAGTTTTTGAGGGCTGATTTCTTGTCCTGTGATAAAAAGCCTTCTGTTTCGAGTGCCAAACCTTTCAGGGGATGTTTTTCAACCTTTTTGCACCATTTTTGAGTGAATTGCCAAAAGTCAGATTTTTGCTGAAATTGTGACCCCGGGGCTTAGGGATTTTTTCAAAAAAATATTTTCTGCCGGTTAAGTTTTTGAGGGCTGATTATATGTCCTGTGATAAAAAGCCTTCTGTTTCAATCCCCAAACCTTTCAGGAGAGCATTTTCAAGCTTTTGGCACCATTTTGGAGTGAATTGCCAAAAGTCAGATTTTTGCTGAAATTGTGACCCCGGGGCTTAGGGATTTTTTTCAAAAAAATATTTTCCGCAGGTTAAGTTTTTGAGGTCTGATTTCTTGTCCTGTGATAAAAAGCCTTCTGTTTCCATCGCCAAACCTTTCAGGAGAGCATTTTCAAGCTTTTGGCACCATTTTTGAGTGAATTGCCAAAAGTCAGATTTTTGCTGAAATTGTGACCCCGGGGCTTAGGGATTTTTTCAAAAAAATATTTTCTACCGGTTAAGTTTTTGAGGGCTGATTTCTTGTCCTGTGATAAAAAGCCTTCTGTTTCCATCGCCAAACCTTTCAGGAGAGCATTTTCAACCTTTTGGCACCATTTTGGAGTGAATTGCCAAAAGTCAGATTTTTGATGAAATTGTGACCCCGGGGCTTAGGGATTTTTTCAAAAAAATATTTTCTACCGGTTAAGTTTTTGAGGGCTGATTTCTTGTCCTGTGATAAAAAGCCTTCTGTTTCGAGTGCCAAACCTTTCAGGGGATCATTTCCAACCTTTTTGCACCATTTTTGAGTGAATTGCCAAAAGTCAGATTTTTGCTGAAATTGTGACCCCGGGGCTTAGGGATTTTTTCAAAAAAATATTTCCTGCCGGGTAAGTTTTTGAGGGCTTTTTTCTTGTTCTGTGATAAAAAGCCTTCTGTTTCGAGTGCCAAACGTTTCAGGAGAGCATTTTCAACCTTTTTGCACCATTTTTGAGTGAATTGCCAAAAGTCAGATTTTTGCTGAAATTGTGACCCCGGGGCTTAGGGATTTTTTCAAAAAAATAATTTCTGCCGGTTAAGTTTTTGAGGGCTGATTTCTTGTCCTGTGATAAAAAGCCTTCTGTTTTGAGTGCCAAACCTTTCAGGGGATGTTTTTCAACCGTTTTGCACCATTTTTGAGTGAATTGCCAAAAGTCAGATTTTTGCTGAAATTGTGACCCCGGGGCTTAGGGATTTTTTCAAAAAAATATTTTCCGCAGGTTAAGTTTTTGAGGGCTGATTTCTTGTCCTGTGATAAAAAGCCTTCTGTTTCCATCGCCAAACCTTTCAGGAGAGCATTTTCAACCTTTTGGCACCATTTTGGAGTGAATTGCCAAAAGTCAGATTTTTGCTGAAATTGTGACCCCGGGGCTTACGGATTTTTTCAAAAAAATATTTTCTGCCGGTTAAGTTTTTGAGGGCTGATTTCTTGTCCTGTGATAAAAAGCCTTCTGTTTCCATCGCCAAACCTTTCAGGAGAGCATTTTCAACCTTTTGGCACCATTTTGGAGTGAATTGCCAAAAGTCAGATTTTTGCTGAAATTGTGACCCCGGGGCTTACGGATTTTTTCAAAAAAATATTTTCTGCCGGTTAAGTTTTTGAGGGCTGATTTCTTGTCCTGTGATAAAAAGCCTTCTGTTTCCATCGCCAAACCTTTCAGGAGAGCATTTTCAACCTTTTGGCACCATTTTGGAGTGAATTGCCGAAAGTCAGATTTTTGCTGAAATTCTGAACCCGGGGCTTAGGGATTTTTTCAAAAAAATATTTTCTGCCGGTTAAGTTTTTGAGGGCTGATTTCTTGCCCTGTGATAAAAAGCCTTCTGTTTCGAGTGCCAAACCTTTCAGGGGATCATTTCCAACCTTTTTGCACCATTTTTGAGTGAATTGCCAAAAGTCAGATTTTTGCTGAAATTGTGACCCCGGGGCTTTGGGATTTTTTCAAAAAAATATTTTCTGCCGGTTAAGTTTTTGAGGGCTTTTTTCTTGTTCTGTGATAAAAAGCCTTCTGTTTCGAGTGCCAAACGTTTCAGGAGAGCATTTTCAACCTTTTTACACCATTTTTGAGTGAATTGCCAAAAGTCAGATTTTTGCTGAAATTGTGACCCCGGGGCTTAGGGATTTTTTCAAAAAAATAATTTCTACCGGTTAAGTTTTTGAGGGCTGATTTCTTGTTCTGTGATAAAAAGCCTTCTGTTTCGAGTGCCAAACCTTTCAGGGGATGTTTTTCAACCTTTTTGCACCATTTTTGAGTGAATTGCCAAAAGTCAGATTTTTGCTGAAATTGTGACCCCGGGGCTTAGGGATTTTTTCAAAAAAATAATTTCTGCCGGTTAAGTTTTTGAGGGCTGATTTCTTGTCCTGTGATAAAAAGCCTTCTGTTTCGAGTGCCAAACCTTTCAGGGGATGTTTTTCAACCTTTTTGCACCATTTTTGAGTGAATTGCCAAAAGTCAGATTTTTGCTGAAATTGTGACCCCGGGGCTTAGGGATTTTTTTCGAAAAAATATTTTCTGCCGGTTAAGTTTTTGAGGGCTGATTATATGTCCTGTGATAAAAAGCCTTCTGTTTCAATCCCCAAACCTTTCAGGAGAGCATTTTCAAGCTTTTGGCACCATTTTGGAGTGAATTGCCAAAAGTCAGATTTTTGCTGAAATTGTGACCCCGGGGCTTAGGGATTTTTTTCAAAAAAATATTTTCCGCAGGTTAAGTTTTTGAGGTCTGATTTCTTGTCCTGTGATAAAAAGCCTTCTGTTTCCATCGCCAAACCTTTCAGGAGAGCATTTTCAAGCTTTTGGCACCATTTTTGAGTGAATTGCCAAAAGTCAGATTTTTGCTGAAATTGTGACCCCGGGGCTTACGGATTTTTTCAAAAAAATATTTTCTGCCGGTTAAGTTTTTGAGGGCTGATTTCTTGTCCTGTGATAAAAAGCCTTCTGTTTCCATCGCCAAACCTTTCAGGAGAGCATTTTCAACCTTTTGGCACCATTTTGGAGTGAATTGCCAAAAGTCAGATTTTTGCTGAAATTGTGACCCCGGGGCTTACGGATTTTTTCAAAAAAATATTTTCTGCCGGTTAAGTTTTTGAGGGCTGATTTCTTGTCCTGTGATAAAAAGCCTTCTGTTTCCATCGCCAAACCTTTCAGGAGAGCATTTTCAACCTTTTGGCACCATTTTGGAGTGAATTGCCGAAAGTCAGATTTTTGCTGAAATTCTGAACCCGGGGCTTAGGGATTTTTTCAAAAAAATATTTTCTGCCGGTTAAGTTTTTGAGGGCTGATTTCTTGCCCTGTGATAAAAAGCCTTCTGTTTCGAGTGCCAAACCTTTCAGGGGATCATTTCCAACCTTTTTGCACCATTTTTGAGTGAATTGCCAAAAGTCAGATTTTTGCTGAAATTGTGACCCCGGGGCTTTGGGATTTTTTCAAAAAAATATTTTCTGCCGGTTAAGTTTTTGAGGGCTTTTTTCTTGTTCTGTGATAAAAAGCCTTCTGTTTCGAGTGCCAAACGTTTCAGGAGAGCATTTTCAACCTTTTTACACCATTTTTGAGTGAATTGCCAAAAGTCAGATTTTTGCTGAAATTGTGACCCCGGGGCTTAGGGATTTTTTCAAAAAAATAATTTCTACCGGTTAAGTTTTTGAGGGCTGATTTCTTGTTCTGTGATAAAAAGCCTTCTGTTTCGAGTGCCAAACCTTTCAGGGGATGTTTTTCAACCTTTTTGCACCATTTTTGAGTGAATTGCCAAAAGTCAGATTTTTGCTGAAATTGTGACCCCGGGGCTTAGGGATTTTTTCAAAAAAATAATTTCTGCCGGTTAAGTTTTTGAGGGCTGATTTCTTGTCCTGTGATAAAAAGCCTTCTGTTTCGAGTGCCAAACCTTTCAGGGGATGTTTTTCAACCTTTTTGCACCATTTTTGAGTGAATTGCCAAAAGTCAGATTTTTGCTGAAATTGTGACCCCGGGGCTTAGGGATTTTTTTCGAAAAAATATTTTCTGCCGGTTAAGTTTTTGAGGGCTGATTATATGTCCTGTGATAAAAAGCCTTCTGTTTCAATCCCCAAACCTTTCAGGAGAGCATTTTCAAGCTTTTGGCACCATTTTGGAGTGAATTGCCAAAAGTCAGATTTTTGCTGAAATTGTGACCCCGGGGCTTAGGGATTTTTTTCAAAAAAATATTTTCCGCAGGTTAAGTTTTTGAGGTCTGATTTCTTGTCCTGTGATAAAAAGCCTTCTGTTTCCATCGCCAAACCTTTCAGGAGAGCATTTTCAAGCTTTTGGCACCATTTTTGAGTGAATTGCCAAAAGTCAGATTTTTGCTGAAATTGTGACCCCGGGGCTTAGGGATTTTTTCAAAAAAATATTTTCTACCGGTTAAGTTTTTGAGGGCTGATTTCTTGTCCTGTGATAAAAAGCCTTCTGTTTCCATCGCCAAACCTTTCAGGAGAGCATTTTCAACCTTTTGGCACCATTTTGGAGTGAATTGCCAAAAGTCAGATTTTTGATGAAATTGTGACCCCGGGGCTTAGGGATTTTTTCAAAAAAATATTTTCTACCGGTTAAGTTTTTGAGGGCTGATTTCTTGTCCTGTGATAAAAAGCCTTCTGTTTCGAGTGCCAAACCTTTCAGGGGATCATTTCCAACCTTTTTGCACCATTTTTGAGTGAATTGCCAAAAGTCAGATTTTTGCTGAAATTGTGACCCCGGGGCTTAGGGATTTTTTCAAAAAAATATTTTCCGCAGGTTAAGTTTTTGAGGGCTGATTTCTTGTCCTGTGATAAAAAGCCTTCTGTTTCCATCGCCAAACCTTTCAGGAGAGCATTTTCAACCTTTTGGCACCATTTTGGAGTGAATTGCCAAAAGTCAGATTTTTGCTGAAATTGTGACCCCGGGGCTTACGGATTTTTTCAAAAAAATATTTTCTGCCGGTTAAGTTTTTGAGGGCTGATTTCTTGTCCTGTGATAAAAAGCCTTCTGTTTCCATCGCCAAACCTTTCAGGAGAGCATTTTCAACCTTTTGGCACCATTTTTGAGTGAATTGCCGAAAGTCAGATTTTTGCTGAAATTCTGAACCCGGGGCTTAGGGATTTTTTCAAAAAAATATTTTCTGCCGGTTAAGTTTTTGTGGGCTGATTTCTTGCCCTGTGATAAAAAGCCTTCTGTTTCGAGTGCCAAACCTTTCAGGGGATCATTTCCAACCTTTTTGCACCATTTTTGAGTGAATTGCCAAAAGTCAGATTTTTGCTGAAATTGTGACCCCGGGGCTTTGGGATTTTTTCAAAAAAATATTTTCTGCCGGTTAAGTTTTTGAGGGCTTTTTTCTTGTTCTGTGATAAAAAGCCTTCTGTTTCGAGTGCCAAACGTTTCAGGATAGCATTTTCAACCTTTTTACACCATTTTTGAGTGAATTGCCAAAAGTCAGATTTTTGCTGAAATTGTGACCCCGGGGCTTAGGGATTTTTTCAAAAAAATAATTTCTGCCGGTTAAGTTTTTGAGGGCTGATTTCTTGTTCTGTGATAAAAAGCCTTCTGTTTCGAGTGCCAAACCTTTCAGGGGATGTTTTTCAACCTTTTTGCACCATTTTTGAGTGAATTGCCAAAAGTCAGATTTTTGCTGAAATTGTGACCCCGGGGCTTAGGGATTTTTTCAAAAAAATAATTTCTGCCGGTTAAGTTTTTGAGGGCTGATTTCTTGTCCTGTGATAAAAAGCCTTCTGTTTCGAGTGCCAAACCTTTCAGGGGATGTTTTTCAACCTTTTTGCACCATTTTTGAGTGAATTGCCAAAAGTCAGATTTTTGCTGAAATTGTGACCCCGGGGCTTAGGGATTTTTTCAAAAAAATATTTTCCGCAGGTTAAGTTTTTGAGGTCTGATTTCTTGTCCTGTGATAAAAAGCCTTCTGTTTCCATCGCCAAACCTTTCAGGAGAGCATTTTCAAGCTTTTGGCACCATTTTTGAGTGAATTGCCAAAAGTCAGATTTTTGCTGAAATTGTGACCCCGGGGCTTAGGGATTTTTTCAAAAAAATATTTTCTGCCGGTAAAGTTTTTGAGGGCTGATTTCTTGTCCTGTGATAAAAAGCCTTCTGTTTCCATCGCCAAACCTTTCAGGAGAGCATTTTCAAGCTTTTGGCACCATTTTTGAGTGAATTGCCAAAAGTCAGATTTTTGCTGAAATTGTGACCCCGTGGCTTAGGGATTTTTTCAAAAAAATATTTTCTGCCGGTTAGGTTTTTGAGGGCTGATTTCTTGTCCTGCGATAAAAAGCCTTCTGTTTCCATCACCAAAGCTTTCAGGGGATCATTTTCAACCTTTTTACACCATTTTTGAGTGAATTGCCAAAAGTCAGATTTTTGCTGAAATTGTGACCCCGGGGCTTAGGGATTTTTTCAAAAAGGTATTTTCTGCCGGTTAAATTTTTGAGGGCTGATTTCTTGTCCTGTGATAAAAAGCCTTCTGTTTCGAGTGCCAAACCTTTCAGCGGATCATTTTCAACCTTTTTACACCATTTTTGAGAGAATTGCAAAAAGTCAGATTTTTGCTGAAATTCTGACCCCGGGGCTTAGGGATTTTTTCAAAAAAAAAATTTCTGCCGGTTAAGTTTTTGAGGGCTTATTTCTTGTCCTGTGTTAAAAAGCCTTCTGTTTCGAGTGCCAAACCTTTCAGGAGAGCATTTTCAACCTTTTTACACCATTTTTGAGTGAATTGCAAAAAGTCAGATTTTTGCTGAAATTGTGACCCCGGGGCTTAGGGATTTTTTCAAAAAAAAATTTTCTGCCGGTTAAGTTTTTGAGGGCTTATTTCTTGTCCTGTGTTAAAAAGCCTTCTGTTTCGAGTGCCAAACCTTTCAGGAGAGCATTTTCAACCTTTTTGCACCATTTTTGAGTGAATTGCCAAAAGTCATATTTTTGCTGAAATTGTGACCCCGGGGCTTAGGGATTTTTTCAAAAAAATATTTTCTGCCGGTTAAGTTTTTGAGGGCTGATTTCTTGTCCTGTGATAAAAAGCCTTCTGTTTCGAGTGTCAAACCTTTCAGGGGATCATTTCCAACCTTTTTGCACCATTTTTGAGTGAATTGCCGAAAGTCAGATTTTTGCTGAAATTGTGACCCCGGGGCTTAGGGATTTTTTCAAAAAAATATTTTCTGCCGGTTAAGTTTTTGAGGGCTGATTATATGTCCTGTGATAAAAAGCCTTCTGTTTCAATCGCCAAACCTTTCAGGAGAGCATTTTCAAGCTTTTGGCACCATTTTGGAGTGAATTGCCAAAAGTCAGATTTTTGCTGAAATTGTGACCCCGGGGCTTAGGGATTTTTTTCAAAAAAATATTTTCCGCAGGTTAAGTTTTTGAGGTCTGATTTCTTGTCCTGTGATAAAAAGCCTTCTGTTTCGAGTGCCAAACCTTTCAGGGGATGTTTTTCAACCTTTTTGCACCATTTTTGAGTGAATTGCCAAAAGTCAGATTTTTGCTGAAATTGTGACCCCGGGGCTTAGGGATTTTTTCAAAAAAATATTTTCTGCAGGTTAAGTTTTTGAGGTCTGATTTCTTGTCCTGTGATAAAAAGCCTTCTGTTTCCATCGCCAAACCTTTCAGGAGAGCATTTTCAAGCTTTTGGCACCATTTTTGAGTGAATTGCCAAAAGTCAGATTTTTGCTGAAATTGTGACCCCGGGGCTTAGGGATTTTTTCAAAAAAATATTTTCTGCCGGTTAAGTTTTTGAGGGCTGATTTCTTGTCCTGTGATAAAAAGCCTTCTGTTTCCATCGCCAAACCTTTCAGGAGAGCATTTTCAACCTTTTTGCACCATTTTTGAGTGAATTGCCGAAAGTCAGATTTTTGCTGAAATTCTGACCCCGGGGCTTAGGGATTTTTTCAAAAAAATATTTTCTGCCGGTAAAGTTTTTGAGGCCTGATTTCTTGCCCTGTGATAAAAAGCCTTCGGTTTTGAGTGCCAAACCTTTCAGGGGATCATTTCCAACCTTTTTGCACCATTTTTGAGTGAATTGCCAAAAGTCAGATTTTTGCTGAAATTGTGACCCCGGGGCTTAGGGATTTTTTCAAAAAAATATTTTCTGCCGGTTAAGTTTTTGAGGGCTTTTTTCTTGTTCTGTGATAAAAAGCCTTCTGTTTCGAGTGCCAAACGTTTCAGGAGAGCATTTTCAACCTTTTTGCACCATTTTTGAGTGAATTGCCAAAAGTCAGATTTTTGCTGAAATTGTGACCCCGGGGCTTAGGGATTTTTTCAAAAAAATAATTTCTGCCGGTTAAGTTTTTGAGGGCTGATTTCTTGTCCTGTGATAAAAAGCCTTCTGTTTCGAGTGCCAAACCTTTCAGGGGATGTTTTTCAACCTTTTTGCACCATTTTTGAGTGAATTGCCAAAAGTCAGATTTTTGCTGAAATTGTGACCCCGGGGCTTAGGGATTTTTTCAAAAAAATATTTTCTGCCGGTAAAGTTTTTGAGGGCTGATTTCTTGTCCTGTGATAAAAAGCCTTCTGTTTCGAGTTCCAAACCTTTCAGGAGAGCATTTTCAACTTTTTTGCACCATTTTTGAGTGAATTTCCAAAAGTCAGATTTTTGCTGAAATTGTGACCCCGGGGGTCAGGGATTTTTTCAAAAAAATATTTTCTGCCGGTTGAGTTTTTGAGGGCTGATTTCTTGTCCTGTGATAAAAAGCCTTCTGTTTCGAGTGCCAAACCTTTCAGGGGATCATTTCCAACCTTTTTGCACCATTTTTGAGTGAGTTGCCAAAAGTCAGATTTTTGCTGAAATTGTGACCCCGGGGCTTAGGGATTTTTTCAAAAAAATATTTTCTGCCGGTTAGGTTTTTGAGGGCTGATTTCTTGTCCTGCGATAAAAAGCCTTCTGTTTCTATCACCAAAGCTTTCAGGGGATCATTTTCAACCTTTTTACACCATTTTTGAGTGAATTGCCAAAAGTCAGATTTTTGCTGAAATTGTGACCCCGGGGCTTAGGGATTTTTTCAAAAAAGTATTTTCTGCCGGTTAAATTTTTGAGGGCTGATTTCTTGTCCTGTGATAAAAAGCCTTCTGTTTCGAGTGCCAAACCTTTCAGCGGATCATTTTCAACCTTTTTACACCATTTTTGAGTGAATTGCAAAAAGTCAGATTTTTGCTGATATTCTGACCCCGGGGCTTAGGGATTTTTTCAAAAAAAATTTTTTTGCCGGTTAAGTTTTTGAGGGCTTATTTCTTGTCCTGTGTTAAAAAGCTTTCTGTTTCGAGTGCCAAACCTTTCAGGAGAGCATTTTCAACCTTTTTGCACCATTTTTGAGTGAATTGCCAAAAGTCAGATTTTTGCTGAAATTGTGACCCCGGGGCTTAGGGATTTTTTCAAAAAAATATTTTCTGCCGGTTAAGTTTTTGAGGGCTGATTTCTTGTCCTGTGATAAAAAGCCTTCTGTTTCGAGTGCCAAACCTTTCAGGGGATCATTTCCAACCTTTTTGCACCATTTTTGAGTGAATTGCCGAAAGTCAGATTTTTGCTGAAATTGTGACCCCTGGGCTTAGGGATTTTTTCAAAAAAATATTTTCTGCCGGTTAAGTTTTTGAGGGCTGATTATATGTCCTGTGATAAAAAGCCTTCTGTTTCAATCGCCAAACCTTTCAGGAGAGCATTTTCAAGCTTTTGGCACCATTTTGGAGTGAATTGCCAAAAGTCAGATTTTTGTTGAAATTGTGACCCCGGGGCTTAGGGATTTTTTCCAAAAAAATATTTTCTGCCGGTTAAGTTTTTGAGGGCTGATTTCTTGTCCTGTGATAAAAAGCCTTCTGTTTCCATCGCCAAACCTTTCAGGAGAGCATTTTCAAGCTTTTTGCACCATTTTTGAGTGAATTGCCGAAAGTCAGATTTTTGCTGAAATTGTGACCCCGGGGCTTAGGGATTTTTTCAAAAAAATATTTTCTGCCGGTTAAGTTTTTGAGGGCTGATTTCTTGTCCTGTGTTAAAAAGCTTTCTGTTTCGAGTGCCAAACCTTTCAGGAGAGCATTTTCAACCTTTTTGCACCATTTTTGAGTGAATTGCCAAAAGTCAGATTTTTGCTGAAATTGTGACCCCGGGGCTTAGGGATTTTTTCAAAAAAATATTTTCTGCCGGTTAAGTTTTTGAGGGCTGATTTCTTGTCCTGTGATAAAAAGCCTTCTGTTTCGAGTGCCAAACCTTTCAGGGGATCATTTCCAACCTTTTTGCACCATTTTTGAGTGAATTGCCGAAAGTCAGATTTTTGCTGAAATTGTGACCCCGGGGCTTAGGGATTTTTTCAAAAAAATATTTTCTGCCGGTTAAGTTTTTGAGGGCTTTTTTCTTGTTCTGTGATAAAAAGCCTTCTGTTTCGAGTGCCAAACGTTTCAGGAGAGCATTTTCAACCTTTTTGCATCATTTTTGAGTGAATTGCCAAAAGTCAGATTTTTGCTGAAATTGTGACCCCGGGGCTTAGGGATTTTTTCAAAAAAATAATTTCTGCCGGTTAAGTTTTTGAGGGCTGATTTCTTGTCCTGTGATAAAAAGCCTTCTGTTTCGAGTGCCAAACCTTTCAGGGGATGTTTTTCAACCTTTTTGCACCATTTTTGAGTGAATTGCCAAAAGTCAGATTTTTGCTGAAATTGTGACCCCGGGGCTTAGGGATTTTTTCAAAAAAATATTTTCTGCCGGTAAAGTTTTTGAGGGCTGATTTCTTGTCCTGTGATAAAAAGCCTTCTGTTTCGAGTGCCAAACCTTTCAGGGGATCATTTCCAACCTTTTTGCACCATTTTTGAGTGAATTGCCGAAAGTCAGATTTTTGCTGAAATTGTGACCCCTGGGCTTAGGGATTTTTTCAAAAAAATATTTTCTGCCGGTTAAGTTTTTGAGGGCTGATTATATGTCCTGTGATAAAAAGCCTTCTGTTTCAATCGCCAAACCTTTCAGGAGAGCATTTTCAAGCTTTTGGCACCATTTTGGAGTGAATTGCCAAAAGTCAGATTTTTGTTGAAATTGTGACCCCGGGGCTTAGGGATTTTTTCCAAAAAAATATTTTCTGCCGGTTAAGTTTTTGAGGGCTGATTTCTTGTCCTGTGATAAAAAGCCTTCTGTTTCCATCGCCAAACCTTTCAGGAGAGCATTTTCAAGCTTTTTGCACCATTTTTGAGTGAATTGCCGAAAGTCAGATTTTTGCTGAAATTGTGACCCCGGGGCTTAGGGATTTTTTCAAAAAAATATTTTCTGCCGGTTAAGTTTTTGAGGGCTGATTTCTTGTCCTGTGTTAAAAAGCTTTCTGTTTCGAGTGCCAAACCTTTCAGGAGAGCATTTTCAACCTTTTTGCACCATTTTTGAGTGAATTGCCAAAAGTCAGATTTTTGCTGAAATTGTGACCCCGGGGCTTAGGGATTTTTTCAAAAAAATATTTTCTGCCGGTTAAGTTTTTGAGGGCTGATTTCTTGTCCTGTGATAAAAAGCCTTCTGTTTCGAGTGCCAAACCTTTCAGGGGATCATTTCCAACCTTTTTGCACCATTTTTGAGTGAATTGCCGAAAGTCAGATTTTTGCTGAAATTGTGACCCCGGGGCTTAGGGATTTTTTCAAAAAAATATTTTCTGCCGGTTAAGTTTTTGAGGGCTTTTTTCTTGTTCTGTGATAAAAAGCCTTCTGTTTCGAGTGCCAAACGTTTCAGGAGAGCATTTTCAACCTTTTTGCATCATTTTTGAGTGAATTGCCAAAAGTCAGATTTTTGCTGAAATTGTGACCCCGGGGCTTAGGGATTTTTTCAAAAAAATAATTTCTGCCGGTTAAGTTTTTGAGGGCTGATTTCTTGTCCTGTGATAAAAAGCCTTCTGTTTCGAGTGCCAAACCTTTCAGGGGATGTTTTTCAACCTTTTTGCACCATTTTTGAGTGAATTGCCAAAAGTCAGATTTTTGCTGAAATTGTGACCCCGGGGCTTAGGGATTTTTTCAAAAAAATAATTTCTGCCGGTTAAGTTTTTGAGGGCTGATTTCTTGTCCTGTGATAAAAAGCCTTCTGTTTCGAGTGCCAAACCTTTCAGGGGATGTTTTTCAACCTTTTTGCACCATTTTTGAGTGAATTGCCAAAAGTCAGATTTTTGCTGAAATTGTGACCCCGGGGCTTAGGGATTTTTTCAAAAAAATATTTTCTGCCGGTAAAGTTTTTGAGGGCTGATTTCTTGTCCTGTGATAAAAAGCCTTCTGTTTCGAGTTCCAAACCTTTCAGGAGAGCATTTTCAACCTTTTGGCACCATTTTTGAGTGAATTGCCAAAAGTCAGATTTTTGCTGAAATTGTGACCCCGGGGCTTAGGGATTTTTTCAAGAAAGTATTTTCTGCCGGTTAAATTTTTGAGGGCTGATTTCTTGTCCTGTGATAAAAAGCCTTCTGTTTCTATCACCAAAGCTTTCAGGGGATCATTTTCAACCTTTTTACACCATTTTTGAGTGAATTGCCGAACGTCAGATTTTTGCTGAAATTCTGACCCCGGGGCTTAGGGATTTTTTCAAAAAAATATTTTCTGCCGGTTAAGTTTTTGAGGGCTTATTTCTTGTCCTGTGTTAAAAAGCCTTCTGTTTCGAGTGCCAAACCTTTCAGGAGAGCATTTTCAACCTTTTTGCACCATTTTTGAGTGAATTGCCAAAAGTCAGATTTTTGCTGAAATTGTGACCCCGGGGCTTAGGGATTTTTTCAAAAAAATATTTTCTGCCGGTTAAGTTTTTGAGGGCTGATTTCTTGTCCTGTGATAAAAAGCCTTCTGTTTCGAGTGCCAAACCTTTCAGGAGAGCATTTCCAACCTTTTTGCACCATTTTTGAGTGAATTGCCAAAAGTCAGATTTTTGCTGAAATTGTGACCCCGGGGCTTAGGGAATTTTTAAAACAAATATTTTCTGCCGGTTAAGTTTTTGAGGGCTGATTTCTTGTCCTGTGATAAAAAGCCTTCTGTTTCCATCGCCAAACCTTTCAGGAGAGCATTTTCAAGCTTTTTGCACCATTTTTGAGTGAATTGCCAAAAGTCAGATTTTTGCTGAAATTATGACCTCGGGGCTTAGGAATTTTTTCAAAAAAATATTTTCCGCAGGGTAAGTTTTTGAGGTCTGATTTCTTGTCCTGTGATAAAAAGCCTTCTGTTTCCATCGCCAAACCTTTCAGGAGAGCATTTTCAAGCTTTTGGCACCATTTTTGAGTGAATTGCCAAAAGTCAGATTTTTGCTGAAATTGTGACCCCGGGGCTTAGGGAATTTTTCAAAAAAATATTTTCTGCCGGTTAAGTTTTTGAGGACTGATTTCTTGTCCTGTGATAAAAAGCCTTCTGTTTCGAGTGCCAAACCTTTCAGGAGAGCATTTTCAACCTTTTTGCACCATTTTTGAGTGAATTGCCAAAAGTCAGATTTTTGCTGAAATTGTGACCCCGGGGCTTAGGGATTTTTTCAAGAAAGTATTTTCTGCCGGTTAAATTTTTGAGGGCTGATTTCTTGTCCTGTGATAAAAAGCCTTCTGTTTCTATCACCAAAGCTTTCAGGGGATCATTTTCAACCTTTTTACACCATTTTTGAGTGAATTGCCGAAAGTCAGATTTTTGCTGAAATTGTGACCCCGGGGCTTAGGGATTTTTTCAAAAAAATATTTTCTGCCGGTTAAGTTTTTGAGGGCTGATTTCTTGTCCTTTGATAAAAAGCCTTCTGTTTCGAGTGCCAAACCTTTCAGGGGATCATTTCCAACCTTTTTGCACCATTTTTGAGTGAATTGCCAAAAGTCAGATTTTTGCTGAAATTGTGACCCCGGGGCTTAGGGAATTTTTCAAACAAATATTTTCTGCCGGTTAAGTTTTTGAGGGCTGATTTCTTGTCCTGTGATAAAAAGCCTTCTGTTTCCATCGCCAAACCTTTCAGGAGAGCATTTTCAAGCTTTTGGCACCATTTTTGAGTGAATTGCCAAAAGTCAGATTTTTGCTGAAATTGTGACCCCGGGGCTTAGGGAATTTTTCAAAAAAATATTTTCTGCCGGTTAAGTTTTTGAGGACTGATTTCTTGTCCTGTGATAAAAAGCCTTCTGTTTCGAGTGCCAAACCTTTCAGGAGAGCATTTTCAACCTTTTTGCACCATTTTTGAGTGAATTGCCAAAAGTCAGATTTTTGCTGAAATTGTGACCCCGGGGCTTAGGGATTTTTTCAAGAAAGTATTTTCTGCCGGTTAAATTTTTGAGGGCTGATTTCTTGTCCTGTGATAAAAAGCCTTCTGTTTCTATCACCAAAGCTTTCAGGGGATCATTTTCAACCTTTTTACACCATTTTTGAGTGAATTGCCGAAAGTCAGATTTTTGCTGAAATTCTGACCCCGGGGCTTAGGGATTTTTTCAAAAAAATATTTTCTGCCGGTTAAGTTTTTGAGGGCTTATTTCTTGTCCTGTGTTAAAAAGCCTTCTGTTTCGAGTGCCAAACCTTTCAGGAGAGCATTTTCAACCTTTTTGCACCATTTTTGAGTGAATTGCCAAAAGTCAGATTTTTGCTGAAATTGTGACCCCGGGGCTTAGGGATTTTTTCAAAAAAATATTTTCTGCCGGTTAAGTTTTTGAGGGCTGATTTCTTGTCCAGTGTTAAAAAGCCTTCTGTTTCCATCGCCAAACCTTTCAGGAGAGCATTTTCAACCTTTTGGCACCATTTTGGAGTGAATTGCCAAAAGTCAGATTTTTGCTGAAATTGTGACCCCGGGGCTTAGGGATTTTTTCCAAAAAAATATTTTCTGCCGGTTAAGTTTTTGAGGGCTGATTTCTTGTCCTGTGATAAAAAGCCTTCTGTTTCCATCGCCAAACCTTTCAGGAGAGCATTTTCAAGCTTTTTGCACCATTTTTGAGTGAATTGCCGAAAGTCAGATTTTTCCTGAAATTGTGACCCCGGGGCTTAGGGATTTTTTCAAAAAAATATTTTCTGCCGGTTAAGTTTTTGAGGGCTGATTTCTTGTCCAGTGATAAAAAGCCTTCTGTTTCCATCGCCAAACCTTTCAGGAGAGCATTTTCAACCTTTTGGCACCATTTTGGAGTGAATTGCCAAAAGTCAGATTTTTGCTGAAATTGTGACCCCGGGGCTTAGGGATTTTTTCAAAAAAATATTTTCTGCCGGTTAAGTTTTTGAGGGCTGATTTCTTGTCCTGTGATAAAAAGCCTTCTGTTTCCATCGCCAAACCTTTCAGGAGAGCATTTTCAACCTTTTGGCACCATTTTGGAGTGAATTGCCAAAAGTCAGATTTTTGCTGAAATTGTGACCCCGGGGCTTAGGGATTTTTTCAAAAAAATATTTTCTGCCGGTTAAGTTTTTGAGGACTGATTTCTTGTCCTGTGATAAAAAGCCTTCTGTTTCGAGTGCCAAACCTTTCAGGAGAGCATTTTCAACCTTTTGGCACCATTTTTGAGTGAATTGCCAAAAGTCAGATTTTTGCTGAAATTGTGACCCCGGGGCTTAGGGATTTTTTCAAGAAAGTATTTTCTGCCGGTTAAATTTTTGAGGGCTGATTTCTTGTCCTGTGATAAAAAGCCTTCTGTTTCTATCACCAAAGCTTTCAGGGGATCATTTTCAACCTTTTTACACCATTTTTGAGTGAATTGCCGAACGTCAGATTTTTGCTGAAATTCTGACCCCGGGGCTTAGGGATTTTTTCAAAAAAATATTTTCTGCCGGTTAAGTTTTTGAGGGCTTATTTCTTGTCCTGTGTTAAAAAGCCTTCTGTTTCGAGTGCCAAACCTTTCAGGAGAGCATTTTCAACCTTTTTGCACCATTTTTGAGTGAATTGCCAAAAGTCAGATTTTTGCTGAAATTGTGACCCCGGGGCTTAGGGATTTTTTCAAAAAAATATTTTCTGCCGGTTAAGTTTTTGAGGGCTGATTTCTTGTCCTGTGATAAAAAGCCTTCTGTTTCGAGTGCCAAACCTTTCAGGGGATCATTTCCAACCTTTTTGCACCATTTTTGAGTGAATTGCCAAAAGTCAGATTTTTGCTGAAATTGTGACCCCGGGGCTTAGGGAATTTTTAAAACAAATATTTTCTGCCGGTTAAGTTTTTGAGGGCTGATTTCTTGTCCTGTGATAAAAAGCCTTCTGTTTCCATCGCCAAACCTTTCAGGAGAGCATTTTCAAGCTTTTTGCACCATTTTTGAGTGAATTGCCAAAAGTCAGATTTTTGCTGAAATTATGACCTCGGGGCTTAGGAATTTTTTCAAAAAAATATTTTCCGCAGGGTAAGTTTTTGAGGTCTGATTTCTTGTCCTGTGATAAAAAGCCTTCTGTTTCCATCGCCAAACCTTTCAGGAGAGCATTTTCAAGCTTTTGGCACCATTTTTGAGTGAATTGCCAAAAGTCAGATTTTTGCTGAAATTGTGACCCCGGGGCTTAGGGAATTTTTCAAAAAAATATTTTCTGCCGGTTAAGTTTTTGAGGACTGATTTCTTGTCCTGTGATAAAAAGCCTTCTGTTTCGAGTGCCAAACCTTTCAGGAGAGCATTTTCAACCTTTTTGCACCATTTTTGAGTGAATTGCCAAAAGTCAGATTTTTGCTGAAATTGTGACCCCGGGGCTTAGGGATTTTTTCAAGAAAGTATTTTCTGCCGGTTAAATTTTTGAGGGCTGATTTCTTGTCCTGTGATAAAAAGCCTTCTGTTTCTATCACCAAAGCTTTCAGGGGATCATTTTCAACCTTTTTACACCATTTTTGAGTGAATTGCCGAAAGTCAGATTTTTGCTGAAATTGTGACCCCGGGGCTTAGGGATTTTTTCAAAAAAATATTTTCTGCCGGTTAAGTTTTTGAGGGCTGATTTCTTGTCCTTTGATAAAAAGCCTTCTGTTTCGAGTGCCAAACCTTTCAGGGGATCATTTCCAACCTTTTTGCACCATTTTTGAGTGAATTGCCAAAAGTCAGATTTTTGCTGAAATTGTGACCCCGGGGCTTAGGGAATTTTTCAAACAAATATTTTCTGCCGGTTAAGTTTTTGAGGGCTGATTTCTTGTCCTGTGATAAAAAGCCTTCTGTTTCCATCGCCAAACCTTTCAGGAGAGCATTTTCAAGCTTTTGGCACCATTTTTGAGTGAATTGCCAAAAGTCAGATTTTTGCTGAAATTGTGACCCCGGGGCTTAGGGAATTTTTCAAAAAAATATTTTCTGCCGGTTAAGTTTTTGAGGACTGATTTCTTGTCCTGTGATAAAAAGCCTTCTGTTTCGAGTGCCAAACCTTTCAGGAGAGCATTTTCAACCTTTTTGCACCATTTTTGAGTGAATTGCCAAAAGTCAGATTTTTGCTGAAATTGTGACCCCGGGGCTTAGGGATTTTTTCAAGAAAGTATTTTCTGCCGGTTAAATTTTTGAGGGCTGATTTCTTGTCCTGTGATAAAAAGCCTTCTGTTTCTATCACCAAAGCTTTCAGGGGATCATTTTCAACCTTTTTACACCATTTTTGAGTGAATTGCCGAAAGTCAGATTTTTGCTGAAATTCTGACCCCGGGGCTTAGGGATTTTTTCAAAAAAATATTTTCTGCCGGTTAAGTTTTTGAGGGCTTATTTCTTGTCCTGTGTTAAAAAGCCTTCTGTTTCGAGTGCCAAACCTTTCAGGAGAGCATTTTCAACCTTTTTGCACCATTTTTGAGTGAATTGCCAAAAGTCAGATTTTTGCTGAAATTGTGACCCCGGGGCTTAGGGATTTTTTCAAAAAAATATTTTCTGCCGGTTAAGTTTTTGAGGGCTGATTTCTTGTCCAGTGTTAAAAAGCCTTCTGTTTCCATCGCCAAACCTTTCAGGAGAGCATTTTCAACCTTTTGGCACCATTTTGGAGTGAATTGCCAAAAGTCAGATTTTTGCTGAAATTGTGACCCCGGGGCTTAGGGATTTTTTCCAAAAAAATATTTTCTGCCGGTTAAGTTTTTGAGGGCTGATTTCTTGTCCTGTGATAAAAAGCCTTCTGTTTCCATCGCCAAACCTTTCAGGAGAGCATTTTCAAGCTTTTTGCACCATTTTTGAGTGAATTGCCGAAAGTCAGATTTTTCCTGAAATTGTGACCCCGGGGCTTAGGGATTTTTTCAAAAAAATATTTTCTGCCGGTTAAGTTTTTGAGGGCTGATTTCTTGTCCAGTGATAAAAAGCCTTCTGTTTCCATCGCCAAACCTTTCAGGAGAGCATTTTCAACCTTTTGGCACCATTTTGGAGTGAATTGCCAAAAGTCAGATTTTTGCTGAAATTGTGACCCCGGGGCTTAGGGATTTTTTCAAAAAAATATTTTCTGCCGGTTAAGTTTTTGAGGGCTGATTTCTTGTCCTGTGATAAAAAGCCTTCTGTTTCCATCGCCAAACCTTTCAGGAGAGCATTTTCAAGCTTTTTGCACCATTTTTGAGTGAATTGCCGAAAGTCAGATTTTTGCTGAAATTGTGACCCCGGGGCTTAGGGATTTTTTCAAACAAATATTTTCTGCCGGTTAAGTTTTTGAGGGCTGATTTCTTGTCCTGTGATAAAAAGCCTTCTGTTTCCATCGCCAAACCTTTCAGGAGAGCATTTTCAAGCTTTTTGCACCATTTTTGAGTGAATTGCCAAAAGTCAGATTTTTGCTGAAATTGTGACCTCGGGGCTTAGGAATTTTTTCAAAAAAATATTTTCCACAGGGTAAGTTTTTGAGGTCTGATTTCTTGTCCTGTGATAAAAAGCCTTCTGTTTCCATCGCCAAACCTTTCAGGAGAGCATTTTCAAGCTTTTGGCACCATTTTTGAGTGAATTGCCAAAAGTCAGATTTTTGCTGAAATTGTGACCCCGGGGCTTAGGGAATTTTTCAAAAAAATATTTTCTGCCGGTTAAGTTTTTGAGGACTGATTTCTTGTCCTGTGATAAAAAGCCTTCTGTTTCGAGTGCCAAACCTTTCAGGAGAGCATTTTCAACCTTTTTGCACCATTTTTGAGTGAATTGCCAAAAGTCAGATTTTTGCTGAAATTGTGACCCCGGGGCTTAGGGATTTTTTCAAGAAAGTATTTTCTGCCGGTTAAATTTTTGAGGGCTGATTTCTTGTCCTGTGATAAAAAGCCTTCTGTTTCTATCACCAAAGCTTTCAGGGGATCATTTTCAACCTTTTTACACCATTTTTGAGTGAATTGCCGAAAGTCAGATTTTTGCTGAAATTCTGACCCCGGGGCTTAGGGATTTTTTCAAAAAAATATTTTCTGCCGGTTAAGTTTTTGAGGGCTTATTTCTTGTCCTGTGTTAAAAAGCCTTCTGTTTCGAGTGCCAAACCTTTCAGGAGAGCATTTTCAACCTTTTTGCACCATTTTTGAGTGAATTGCCAAAAGTCAGATTTTTGCTGAAATTGTGACCCCGGGGCTTAGGGAATTTTTCAAAGAAATATTTTCTGCCGGTTAAGTTTTTGAGGGCTGATTATATGTCCTGTGATAAAAAGCCTTCTGTTTCAATCGCCAAACCTTTCAGGAGAGCATTTTCAAGCTTTTGGCACCATTTTGGAGTGAATTGCCAAAAGTCAGATTTTTGCTGAAATTGTGACCCCGGGGCTTAGGGATTTTTTCAAAAAAATATTTTCTGCCGGTTAAGTTTTTGAGGGCTGATTTCTTGTCCAGTGATAAAAAGCCTTCTGTTTCCATCGCCAAACCTTTCAGGAGAGCATTTTCAACCTTTTGGCACCATTTTGGAGTGAATTGCCAAAAGTCAGATTTTTGCTGAAATTGTGACCCCGGGGCTTAGGGATTTTTTCCAAAAAAATATTTTCTGCCGGTTAAGTTTTTGAGGGCTGATTTCTTGTCCTGTGATAAAAAGCCTTCTGTTTCCATCGCCAAACCTTTCAGGAGAGCATTTTCAAGCTTTTTGCACCATTTTTGAGTGAATTGCTGAAAGTCAGATTTTTCCTGAAATTGTGACCCCGGGGCTTAGGGATTTTTTCAAAAAAATATTTTCTGCCGGTTAAGTTTTTGAGGGCTGATTTCTTGTCCTGTGATAAAAAGCCTTCTGTTTCCATCGCCAAACCTTTCAGGAGAGCATTTTCAACCTTTTGGCACCATTTTGGAGTGAATTGCCAAAAGTCAGATTTTTGCTGAAATTGTGACCCCGGGGCTTAGGGATTTTTTCAAAAAAATATTTTTTGCCGGTTAAGTTTTTGAGGGCTGATTTCTTGTCCTGTGATAAAAAGCCTTCTGTTTCGAGTGCCAAACCTTTCAGGGGATCATTTCCAACCTTTTTGCACCATTTTTGAGTGAATTGCCAAAAGTCAGATTTTTGCTGAAATTGTGACCCCGGGGCTTAGGGATTTTTTCAAAAAAATATTTTCTGCCGGTTAAGTTTTTAGGGCTGATTTCTTGTCCAGTGATAAAAAGCCTTCTGTTTCCATCGCCAAACCTTTCAGGAGAGCATTTTCAACCTTTTGGCACCATTTTGGAGTGAATTGCCAAAAGTCAGATTTTTGCTGAAATTGTGACCCCGGGACTTAGGGATTTTTTCAAAAAAATATTTTCTGCCTTGTTTTTGAGGGCTGATTTCTTGTCCTGTGATAAAATGCCTTCTGTTTCCATCGCCAAACCTTTCAGGAGAGCATTTCCAACCTTTTTGCACCATTTTTGAGTGAATTGCCAAAAGTCAGATTTTTGCTGAAATTGTGACCCCGGGGCTTAGGGATTTTTTCAAAAAAATATTTTCTGCCGGTTAAGTTTTTGAGGGCTGATTTCTTGTCCTGTGATAAAAAGCCTTCTGTTTCGAGTGCCAAACCTTTCGGGGATCATTTCCAACCTTTTTGCACCATTTTTGAGTGAATTGCCAAAAGTCAGATTTTTGCTGAAATTGTGACCCCGGGGCTTAGGTTTTTTTTCAAAAAAATATTTTCTGCCGGTTAAATTTTTGAGGGCTGATTTCTTGTCCTGTGATAAAAAGCCTTCTGTTTCCATCGCCAAACCTTTCAGGGGATGTTTTTCAACCTTTTTGCACCATTTTTGAGTGAATTGCCAAAAGTCAGATTTTTGCTGAAATTGTGACCTCGGGGCTTAGGGATTTTTTCAAAAAAATATTTTCTGCCGGTTAGGTTTTTGAGGGCTGATTTCTTGTCCTGTGATAAAAAGCCTTCTGTTTCCATCGCCAAACCTTTCAGGAGAGCATTTTCAAGCTTTTGGCACCATTTTTGAGTGAATTGCCAAAAGTCAGATTTTTGCTGAAATTGTGACCCCGGGGCTTAGGGATTTTTTCAAAAAAAATTTTTTCTGCCAGTTAAGTTTTTGAGGGCTGATTTCTTGTCCTGTGATAAAAAGCCTTCTGTTTCGAGTGCCAAACCTTTCAGGGGATCATTTCCAACCTTTTTGCACCATTTTTGAGTGAATTGCCAAAAGTCAGATTTTTGCTGAAATTGTGACCCCGGGACTTAGGGATTTTTTCAAAAAAATATTTTCTGCCTTGTTTTTGAGGGCTGATTTCTTGTCCTGTGATAAAATGCCTTCTGTTTCCATCGCCAAACCTTTCAGGAGAGCATTTCCAACCTTTTTGCACCATTTTTGAGTGAATTGCCAAAAGTCAGATTTTTGCTGAAATTGTGACCCCGGGGCTTAGGGATTTTTTCAAAAAAATATTTTCTGCCGGTTAAGTTTTTGAGGGCTGATTTCTTGTCCTGTGATAAAAAGCCTTCTGTTTCGAGTGCCAAACCTTTCGGGGATCATTTCCAACCTTTTTGCACCATTTTTGAGTGAATTGCCAAAAGTCAGATTTTTGCTGAAATTGTGACCCCGGGGCTTAGGGATTTTTTCAAAAAAATATTTCCTGCCGGGTAAGTTTTTCAGGGCTTATTTCTTGACCTGTGATAAAAAGCTTTCTGTTTCGAGTGCCAAACCTTTCAGGAGAGCATTTCCAACCTTTTTGCACGATTTTTGAGTGAATTGCCAAAAGTCAGATTTTTGCTGAAATTGTGACCCCGGGGCTTAGGGATTTTTTCAAAAAAATATTTCCTGCCGGGTAAGTTTTTGAGGGCTTATTTCTTGACCTGTGATAAAAAGCTTTCTGTTTCGAGTGCCAAACATTTCAGGAGAGCATTTTCAACCTCTTTGCACCATTTTTGAGTGAATTGCCAAAAGTCAGATTTTTGCTGAAATTGTGACCCCGGGGCTTAGGTTTTTTTTCAAAAAAATATTTTCTGCCGGTTAAATTTTTGAGGGCTGATTTCTTGTCCTGTGATAAAAAGCCTTCTGTTTCCATCGCCAAACCTTTCAGGGGATGTTTTTCAACCTTTTTGCACCATTTTTGAGTGAATTGCCAAAAGTCAGATTTTTGCTGAAATTGTGACCTCGGGGCTTAGGGATTTTTTCAAAAAAATATTTTCTGCCGGTTAGGTTTTTGAGGGCTGATTTCTTGTCCTGTGATAAAAAGCCTTCTGTTTCCATCGCCAAACCTTTCAGGAGAGCATTTTCAACCTTTTTGCACCATTTTTGAGTGAATTGCCGAAAGTCAGATTTTTGCTGAAATTGTGACCCCGGGGCTTAGGGATTTTTTCAAAAAAATAATTTCTGCCGGTTAAGTTTTTGAGGGCTGATTTCTTGTCCTGTGATAAAAAGCCTTCTGTTTCGAGTGCTAAACCTTTCAGGGGATGTTTTTCAACCTTTTTGCACCATTTTTGAGTGAATTGCCAAAAGTCAGATTTTTGCTGAAATTGTGACCCCGGGGCTTAGGGATTTTTTCAAAAAAATATTTTCTGCCGGTAAAGTTTTTGAGGGCTGATTTCTTGTCCTGTGATAAAAAGCCTTCTGTTTCGAGTTCCAAACCTTTCAGGAGAGCATTTTCAACTTTTTTGCACCATTTTTGAGTGAATTTCCAAAAGTCAGATTTTTGCTGAAATTGTGACCCCGGGGGTCAGGGATTTTTTCAAAAAAATATTTTCTGCCGGTTAAGTTTTTGAGGGCTGATTTCTTGTCCTGTGATAAAAAGCCTTCTGTTTCGAGTGCCAAACCTTTCAGGGGATCATTTCCAACCTTTTTGCACCATTTTTGAGTGAGTTGCCAAAAGTCAGATTTTTGCTGAAATTGTGACCCCGGGGCTTAGGGATTTTTTCAAAAAAATATTTTCTGCCGGTTAGGTTTTTGAGGGCTGATTTCTTGTCCTGCGATAAAAAGCCTTCTGTTTCTATCACCAAAGCTTTCAGGGGATCATTTTCAACCTTTTTACACCATTTTTGAGTGAATTGCCAAAAGTCAGATTTTTGCTGAAATTGTGACCCCGGGGCTTAGGGATTTTTTCAAAAAAATATTTTCTGCCGGTTAAGTTTTTGAGGGCTGATTATATGTCCTGTGATAAAAAGCCTTCTGTTTCAATCGCCAAACCTTTCAGGAGAGCATTTTCAAGCTTTTGGCACCATTTTTGAGTGAATTGCCAAAAGTCAGATTTTTGCTGAAATTGTGACCCCGGGGCTTAGGGATTTTTTCCAAAAAAATATTTTCTGCCGGTTAAGTTTTTGAGGGCTGATTTCTTGTCCTGTGATAAAAAGCCTTCTGTTTCCATCGCCAAACCTTTCAGGAGAGCATTTTCAAGCTTTTTGCACCATTTTTGAGTGAATTGCCGAAAGTCAGATTTTTGCTGAAATTGTGACCCCGGGGCTTAGGGATTTTTTCAAAAAAATATTTTCTGCCGGTTAAGTTTTTGAGGGCTGATTTCTTGTCCTGTGATAAAAAGCCTTCTGTTTCGAGTGCCAAACCTTTCAGGAGAGCATTTTCAACCTTTTTGCACCATTTTTGAGTGAGTTGCCAAAAGTCAGATTTTTGCTGAAATTGTGACCCCGGGGCTTAGGGATTTTTTCAAAAAAATATTTTCTGCCGGTTAAGTTTTTGAGGGCTGATTATATGTCCTGTGATAAAAAGCCTTCTGTTTCAATCGCCAAACCTTTCAGGAAAGCATTTTCAAGCTTTTGGCACCATTTTGGAGTGAATTGCCAAAAGTCAGATTTTTGCTGAAATTGTGACCCCGGGGCTTAGGGATTTTTTCAAAAAAATATTTTCTGCCGGTTAAGTTTTTGAGGGCTGATTTCTTGTCCAGTGATAAAAAGCCTTCTGTTTCCATCGCCAAACCTTTCAGGAGAGCATTTTCAAGCTTTTGGCACCATTTTGGAGTGAATTGCCAAAAGTCAGATTTTTGCTGAAATTGTGACCCCGGGGCTTAGGGATTTTTTCCAAAAAAATATTTTCTGCCGGTTAAGTTTTTGAGGGCTGATTTCTTGTCCTGTGATAAAAAGCCTTCTGTTTCGAGTGCCAAACCTTTCAGGGGATCATTTCCAACCTTTTTGCACCATTTTTGAGTGAATTGCCAAAAGTCAGATTTTTGCTGAAATTGTGACCCCGGGGCTTAGGGATTTTTTCAAAAAAATATTTTCTGCCGGTTAAGTTTTTAGGGCTGATTTCTTGTCCAGTGATAAAAAGCCTTCTGTTTCCATCGCCAAACCTTTCAGGAGAGCATTTTCAACCTTTTGGCACCATTTTGTAGTGAATTGCCAAAAGTCAGATTTTTGCTGAAATTGTGACCCCGGGGCTTAGGGATTTTTTCAAAAAAATATTTTCTGCCTTGTTTTTGAGGGCTGATTCCTTGTCCTGTGATAAAAAGCCTTCTGTTTCCATCGCCAAACCTTTCAGGAGAGCATTTCCAACCTTTTTGCACCATTTTTGAGTGAATTGCCAAAAGTCAGATTTTTGCTGAAATTGTGACCCCGGGGCTTAGGGATTTTTTCAAAAAAATATTTCCTGCCGGGTAAGTTTTTGAGGGCTTATTTCTTGACCTGTGATAAAAAGCTTTCTGTTTCGAGTGCCAAACCTTTCAGGAGAGCATTTCCAACCTTTTTGCACGATTTTTGAGTGAATTGCCAAAAGTCAGATTTTTGCTGAAATTGTGACCCCGGGGCTTAGGGATTTTTTCAAAAAAATATTTTCTGCCGGTTAAGTTTTTGAGGGCTGATTTCTTGTCCTGTGATAAAAAGCCTTCTGTTTCGAGTGCCAAACCTTTCAGGGGATGTTTTTCAACCTTTTTACACCATTTTTGAGTGAATTGCCGAAAGTCAGATTTTTGCTGAAATTCTGACCCCGGGGCTTAGGGATTTTTTCAAAAAAATATATTCTGCCGGTTAAGTTTTTGAGGGCTTATTTCTTGTCCTGTGTTTAAAAGCCTTCTGTTTCGAGTGCCAAACCTTTCAGGAGAGCATTTTCAACCTTTTTGCACCATTTTTGAGTGAATTGCCAAAAGTCAGATTTTTGCTGAAATTGTGACCCCGGGGCTTAGGGATTTTTTCAAAAAAATATTTTCTGCCGGTTAAGTTTTTGAGGGCTGATTTCTTGTCCTGTGATAAAAAGCCTTCTGTTTCGAGTGCCAAACCTTTCAGGGGATCATTTCCAACCTTTTTGCACCATTTTTGAGTGAATTGCCAAAAGTCAGATTTTTGCTGAAATTGTGACCCCGGGGCTTAGGGAATTTTTCAAACAAATATTTTCTGCCGGTTAAGTTTTTGAGGGCTGATTATATGTCCTGTGATAAAAAGCCTTCTGTTTCAATCGCCAAACCTTTCAGGAGAGCATTTTCAAGCTTTTGGCACCATTTTGGAGTGAATTGCCAAAAGTCAGATTTTTGCTGAAATTGTGACCCCGGGGCTTAGGGATTTTTTCAAAAAAATATTTTCTGCCGGTTAAGTTTTTGAGGGCTGATTTCTTGTCCAGTGATAAAAAGCCTTCTGTTTCCATCGCCAAACCTTTCAGGAGAGCATTTTCAACCTTTTGGCACCATTTTGGAGTGAATTGCCAAAAGTCAGATTTTTGCTGAAATTGTGACCACGGGGCTTAGGGATTTTTTCAAAAAAATATTTTTTGCCGGTTAAGTTTTTGAGGGCTGATTTCTTGTCCTGTGATAAAAAGCCTTCTGTTTCGAGTGCCAAACCTTTCAGGGGATCATTTCCAACCTTTTTGCACCATTTTTGAGTGAATTGCCAAAAGTCAGATTTTTGCTGAAATTGTGACCCCGGGGCTTAGGGATTTTTTCAAAAAAATATTTTCTGCCGGTTAAGTTTTTAGGGCTGATTTCTTGTCCAGTGATAAAAAGCCTTCTGTTTCCATCGCCAAACCTTTCAGGAGAGCATTTTCAACCTTTTGGCACCATTTTGTAGTGAATTGCCAAAAGTCAGATTTTTGCTGAAATTGTGACCCCGGGGCTTAGGGATTTTTTCAAAAAAATATTTTCTGCCTTGTTTTTGAGGGCTGATTTCTTGTCCTGTGATAAAAAGCCTTCTGTTTCCATCGCCAAACCTTTCAGGAGAGCATTTCCAACCTTTTTGCACCATTTTTGAGTGAATTGCCAAAAGTCAGATTTTTGCTGAAATTGTGACCCCGGGGCTTAGGGATTTTTTCAAAAAAATATTTCCTGCCGGGTAAGTTTTTGAGGGCTTATTTCTTGACCTGTGATAAAAAGCTTTCTGTTTCGAGTGCCAAACCTTTCAGGAGAGCATTTCCAACCTTTTTGCACGATTTTTGAGTGAATTGCCAAAAGTCAGATTTTTGCTGAAATTGTGACCCCGGGGCTTAGGGATTTTTTCAAAAAAATATTTTCTGCCTTTTAAATTTTTGAGGGCTGATTTCTTGTCCTGTGATAAAAAGCCTTCTGTTTCCATCGCCAAACCTTTCAGGGGATGTTTTTCAACCTTTTTGCACCATTTTTGAGTGAATTGCCAAAAGTCAGATTTTTGCTGAAATTGTGACCTCGGGGCTTAGGGATTTTTTCAAAAAAATATTTTCTGCCGGTTAGGTTTTTGAGGGCTGATTTCTTGTCCTGTGATAAAAAGCCTTCTGTTTCCATCGCCAAACCTTTCAGGAGAGCATTTTCAAGCTTTTGGCACCATTTTTGAGTGAATTGCCAAAAGTCAGATTTTTGCTGAAATTGTGACCCCGGGGCTTAGGGATTTTTTCCAAAAAAATATTTTCTGCCGGTTAAGTTTTTGAGGGCTGATTTCTTGTCCTGTGATAAAAAGCCTTCTGTTTCCATCGCCAAACCTTTCAGGAGAGCATTTTCAAGCTTTTTGCACCATTTTTGAGTGAATTGCCGAAAGTCAGATTTTTGCTGAAATTGTGACCCCGGGGCTTAGGGATTTTTTCAAAAAAATATTTTCTGCCGGTTAAGTTTTGGAGGGCTGATTTCTTGTCCTGTGATAAAAAGCCTTCTGTTACCATCGCCAAACCTTTCAGGAGAGCATTTTCAAGCTTTTTGCACCATTTTTGAGTGAATTGCCAAAAGTCAGATTTTTGCTGAAATTGTTACCCCGGGGCTTAGGGATTTTTTCAAAAAAATATTTTCTGCCGGTTAAGTTTTTGAGGGCTGATTTCTTGTCCTGTGATAAAAAGCCTTCTGTTTCGAGTGCCAAACCTTTCAGGGGATGTTTTTCAACCTTTTTGCACCATTTTTGAGTGAATTGCCAAAAGTCAGATTTTTGCTGAAATTGTGACCTCGGGGCTTAGGAATTTTTTCAAAAAAATATTTTCCGCAGGGTAAGTTTTTGAGTTCTGATTTCTTGTCCTGTGATAAAAAGCCTTCTGTTTCCATCGCCAAACCTTTCAGGAGAGCATTTTCAAGCTTTTGGCACCATTTTTGAGTGAATTGCCAAAAGTCAGATTTTTGCTGAAATTGTGACCCCGGGGCTTAGGGATTTTTTCAAAAAAATATTTTCTGCCGGTTAAGTTTTTGAGGGCTGATTATATGTCCTGTGATAAAAAGCCTTCTGTTTCAATCGCCAAACCTTTCAGGAGAGCATTTTCAAGCTTTTGGCACCATTTTGGAGTGAATTGCCAAAAGTCAGATTTTTGCTGAAATTGTGACCCCGGGGCTTAGGGATTTTTTCCAAAAAAATATTTTCTGCCGGTTAAGTTTTTGAGGGCTGATTTCTTGTCCTGTGATAAAAAGCCTTCTGTTTCCATCGCCAAACCTTTCAGGAGAGCATTTTCAAGCTTTTTGCACCATTTTTGAGTGAATTGCCGAAAGTCAGATTTTTGCTGAAATTGTGACCCCGGGGCTTAGGGATTTTTTCAAAAAAATATTTTCTGCCGGTTAAGTTTTGGAGGGCTGATTTCTTGTCCTGTGATAAAAAGCCTTCTGTTACCATCGCCAAACCTTTCAGGAGAGCATTTTCAAGCTTTTTGCACCATTTTTGAGTGAATTGCCAAAAGTCAGATTTTTGCTGAAATTGTTACCCCGGGGCTTAGGGATTTTTTCAAAAAAATATTTTCTGCCGGTTAAGTTTTTGAGGGCTGATTTCTTGTCCTGTGATAAAAAGCCTTCTGTTTCGAGTGCCAAACCTTTCAGGGGATGTTTTTCAACCTTTTTGCACCATTTTTGAGTGAATTGCCAAAAGTCAGATTTTTGCTGAAATTGTGACCTCGGGGCTTAGGAATTTTTTCAAAAAAATATTTTCCGCAGGGTAAGTTTTTGAGTTCTGATTTCTTGTCCTGTGATAAAAAGCCTTCTGTTTCCATCGCCAAACCTTTCAGGAGAGCATTTTCAAGCTTTTGGCACCATTTTTGAGTGAATTGCCAAAAGTCAGATTTTTGCTGAAATTGTGACCCCGGGGCTTAGGGAATTTTTCAAAAAAATATTTTCTGCCGGTTAAGTTTTTGAGGGCTGATTTCTTGTCCTGTGATAAAAAGCCTTCTGTTTCGAGTGCCAAACCTTTCAGGAGAGCATTTTCAACCTTTTTGCACCATTTTTGAGTGAATTGCCAAAAGTCAGATTTTTGCTGAAATTGTGACCCCGGGGCTTAGGGATTTTTTCAAAAAAGTATTTTCTGCCGGTTAAATTTTTGAGGGCTGATTTCTTGTCCTGTGATAAAAAGCCTTCTGTTTCTATCACCAAAGCTTTCAGGGGATCATTTTCAACCTTTTTACACCATTTTTGAGTGAATTGCCGAAAGTCAGATTTTTGCTGAAATTCTGACCCCGGGGCTTAGGGATTTTTTCAAAAAAATATATTCTTCCGGTTAAGTTTTTGAGGGCTTATTTCTTGTCCTGTGTTAAAAAGCCTTCTGTTTCGAGTGCCAAACCTTTCAGGAGAGCATTTTCAACCTTTTTGCACCATTTTTGAGTGAATTGCCAAAAGTCAGATTTTTGCTGAAATTGTGACCCCGGGGCTTAGGGATTTTTTCAAAAAAATATTTTCTGCCGGTTAAGTTTTTGAGGGCTGATTTCTTGTCCTGTGATAAAAAGCCTTCTGTTTCGAGTGCCAAACCTTTCAGGGGATCATTTCCAACCTTATTGCACCATTTTTGAGTGAATTGCCAAAAGTCAGATTTTTGCTGAAATTGTGACCCCGGGGCTTAGGGAATTTTTCAAACAAATATTTTCTGCCGGTTAAGTTTTTGAGGGCTGATTATATGTCCTGTGATAAAAAGCCTTCTGTTTCAATCGCCAAACCTTTCAGGAGAGCATTTTCAAGCTTTTGGCACCATTTTGGAGTTAATTGCCAAAAGTCAGATTTTTGCTGAAATTGTGACCCCGGGGCTTAGGGATTTTTTCAAAAAAATATTTTCTGCCGGTTAAGTTTTTGAGGGCTGATTTCTTGTCCAGTGATAAAAAGCCTTCTGTTTCCATCGCCAAACCTTTCAGGAGAGCATTTTCAACCTTTTGGCACCATTTTGGAGTGAATTGCCAAAAGTCAGATTTTTGCTGAAATTGTGACCCCGGGGCTTAGGGATTTTTTCCAAAAAAATATTTTCTGCCGGTTAAGTTTTTGAGGGCTGATTTCTTGTCCTGTGATAAAAAGCCTTCTGTTTCCATCGCCAAACCTTTCAGGAGAGCATTTTCAAGCTTTTTGCACCATTTTTGAGTGAATTGCCGAAAGTCAGATTTTTCCTGAAATTGTGACCCCGGGGCTTAGGGATTTTTTCAAAAAAATATTTTCTGCCGGTTAAGTTTTTGAGGGCTGTTTTCTTGTCCTGTGATAAAAAGCCTTCTGTTTCCATCGCCAAACCTTTCAGGAGAGCATTTTCAACCTTTTGGCACCATTTTGGAGTGAATTGCCAAAAGTCAGATTTTTACTGAAATTGTGACCCCGGGGCTTAGGGATTTTTTCAAAAAAATATTTTTTGCCGGTTAAGTTTTTGAGGGCTGATTTCTTGTCCTGTGATAAAAAGCCTTCTGTTTCGAGTGCCAAACCTTTCAGGGGATCATTTCCAACCTTTTTGCACCATTTTTGAGTGAATTGCCAAAAGTCAGATTTTTGCTGAAATTGTGACCCCGGGGCTTAGGGATTTTTTCAAAAAAATATTTTCTGCCGGTTAAGTTTTTAGGGCTGATTTCTTGTCCAGTGATAAAAAGCCTTCTGTTTCCATCGCCAAACCTTTCAGGAGAGCATTTTCAACCTTTTGGCACCATTTTGTAGTGAATTGCCAAAAGTCAGATTTTTGCTGAAATTGTGACCCCGGGGCTTAGGGATTTTTTCAAAAAAATATTTTCTGCCTTGTTTTTGAGGGCTGATTTCTTGTCCTGTGATAAAAAGCCTTCTGTTACCATCGCCAAACCTTTCAGGAGAGCATTTTCAAGCTTTTTGCACCATTTTTGAGTGAATTGCCAAAAGTCAGATTTTTGCTGAAATTGTTACCCCGGGGCTTAGGGATTTTTTCAAAAAAATATTTTCTGCCGGTTAAGTTTTTGAGGGCTGATTTCTTGTCCTGTGATAAAAAGCCTTCTGTTTCGAGTGCCAAACCTTTCAGGGGATGTTTTTCAACCTTTTTGCACCATTTTTGAGTGAATTGCCAAAAGTCAGATTTTTGCTGAAATTGTGACCTCGGGGCTTAGGAATTTTTTCAAAAAAATATTTTCCGCAGGGTAAGTTTTTGAGTTCTGATTTCTTGTCCTGTGATAAAAAGCCTTCTGTTTCCATCGCCAAACCTTTCAGGAGAGCATTTTCAAGCTTTTGGCACCATTTTTGAGTGAATTGCCAAAAGTCAGATTTTTGCTGAAATTGTGACCCCGGGGCTTAGGGATTTTTTCAAAAAAATATTTTCTGCCGGTTAAGTTTTTGAGGGCTGATTATATGTCCTGTGATAAAAAGCCTTCTGTTTCAATCGCCAAACCTTTCAGGAGAGCATTTTCAAGCTTTTGGCACCATTTTGGAGTGAATTGCCAAAAGTCAGATTTTTGCTGAAATTGTGACCCCGGGGCTTAGGGATTTTTTCCAAAAAAATATTTTCTGCCGGTTAAGTTTTTGAGGGCTGATTTCTTGTCCTGTGATAAAAAGCCTTCTGTTTCCATCGCCAAACCTTTCAGGAGAGCATTTTCAAGCTTTTTGCACCATTTTTGAGTGAATTGCCGAAAGTCAGATTTTTGCTGAAATTGTGACCCCGGGGCTTAGGGATTTTTTCAAAAAAATATTTTCTGCCGGTTAAGTTTTGGAGGGCTGATTTCTTGTCCTGTGATAAAAAGCCTTCTGTTACCATCGCCAAACCTTTCAGGAGAGCATTTTCAAGCTTTTTGCACCATTTTTGAGTGAATTGCCAAAAGTCAGATTTTTGCTGAAATTGTTACCCCGGGGCTTAGGGATTTTTTCAAAAAAAATATTTTCTGCCGGTTAAGTTTTTGAGGGCTGATTTCTTGTCCTGTGATAAAAAGCCTTCTGTTTCGAGTGCCAAACCTTTCAGGGGATGTTTTTCAACCTTTTTGCACCATTTTTGAGTGAATTGCCAAAAGTCAGATTTTTGCTGAAATTGTGACCTCGGGGCTTAGGAATTTTTTCAAAAAAATATTTTCCGCAGGGTAAGTTTTTGAGTTCTGATTTCTTGTCCTGTGATAAAAAGCCTTCTGTTTCCATCGCCAAACCTTTCAGGAGAGCATTTTCAAGCTTTTGGCACCATTTTTGAGTGAATTGCCAAAAGTCAGATTTTTGCTGAAATTGTGACCCCGGGGCTTAGGGAATTTTTCAAAAAAATATTTTCTGCCGGTTAAGTTTTTGAGGGCTGATTTCTTGTCCTGTGATAAAAAGCCTTCTGTTTCGAGTGCCAAACCTTTCAGGAGAGCATTTTCAACCTTTTTGCACCATTTTTGAGTGAATTGCCAAAAGTCAGATTTTTGCTGAAATTGTGACCCCGGGGCTTAGGGATTTTTTCAAAAAAGTATTTTCTGCCGGTTAAATTTTTGAGGGCTGATTTCTTGTCCTGTGATAAAAAGCCTTCTGTTTCTATCACCAAAGCTTTCAGGGGATCATTTTCAACCTTTTTACACCATTTTTGAGTGAATTGCCGAAAGTCAGATTTTTGCTGAAATTCTGACCCCGGGGCTTAGGGATTTTTTCAAAAAAATATATTCTTCCGGTTAAGTTTTTGAGGGCTTATTTCTTGTCCTGTGTTAAAAAGCCTTCTGTTTCGAGTGCCAAACCTTTCAGGAGAGCATTTTCAACCTTTTTGCACCATTTTTGAGTGAATTGCCAAAAGTCAGATTTTTGCTGAAATTGTGACCCCGGGGCTTAGGGATTTTTTCAAAAAAATATTTTCTGCCGGTTAAGTTTTTGAGGGCTGATTTCTTGTCCTGTGATAAAAAGCCTTCTGTTTCGAGTGCCAAACCTTTCAGGGGATCATTTCCAACCTTATTGCACCATTTTTGAGTGAATTGCCAAAAGTCAGATTTTTGCTGAAATTGTGACCCCGGGGCTTAGGGAATTTTTCAAACAAATATTTTCTGCCGGTTAAGTTTTTGAGGGCTGATTATATGTCCTGTGATAAAAAGCCTTCTGTTTCAATCGCCAAACCTTTCAGGAGAGCATTTTCAAGCTTTTGGCACCATTTTGGAGTTAATTGCCAAAAGTCAGATTTTTGCTGAAATTGTGACCCCGGGGCTTAGGGATTTTTTCAAAAAAATATTTTCTGCCGGTTAAGTTTTTGAGGGCTGATTTCTTGTCCAGTGATAAAAAGCCTTCTGTTTCCATCGCCAAACCTTTCAGGAGAGCATTTTCAACCTTTTGGCACCATTTTGGAGTGAATTGCCAAAAGTCAGATTTTTGCTGAAATTGTGACCCCGGGGCTTAGGGATTTTTTCCAAAAAAATATTTTCTGCCGGTTAAGTTTTTGAGGGCTGATTTCTTGTCCTGTGATAAAAAGCCTTCTGTTTCCATCGCCAAACCTTTCAGGAGAGCATTTTCAAGCTTTTTGCACCATTTTTGAGTGAATTGCCGAAAGTCAGATTTTTCCTGAAATTGTGACCCCGGGGCTTAGGGATTTTTTCAAAAAAATATTTTCTGCCGGTTAAGTTTTTGAGGGCTGTTTTCTTGTCCTGTGATAAAAAGCCTTCTGTTTCCATCGCCAAACCTTTCAGGAGAGCATTTTCAACCTTTTGGCACCATTTTGGAGTGAATTGCCAAAAGTCAGATTTTTACTGAAATTGTGACCCCGGGGCTTAGGGATTTTTTCAAAAAAATATTTTTTGCCGGTTAAGTTTTTGAGGGCTGATTTCTTGTCCTGTGATAAAAAGCCTTCTGTTTCGAGTGCCAAACCTTTCAGGGGATCATTTCCAACCTTTTTGCACCATTTTTGAGTGAATTGCCAAAAGTCAGATTTTTGCTGAAATTGTGACCCCGGGGCTTAGGGATTTTTTCAAAAAAATATTTTCTGCCGGTTAAGTTTTTAGGGCTGATTTCTTGTCCAGTGATAAAAAGCCTTCTGTTTCCATCGCCAAACCTTTCAGGAGAGCATTTTCAACCTTTTGGCACCATTTTGTAGTGAATTGCCAAAAGTCAGATTTTTGCTGAAATTGTGACCCCGGGGCTTAGGGATTTTTTCAAAAAAATATTTTCTGCCTTGTTTTTGAGGGCTGATTTCTTGTCCTGTGATAAAAAGCCTTCTGTTTCCATCGCCAAACCTTTCAGGAGAGCATTTCCAACCTTTTTGCACCATTTTTGAGTGAATTACCAAAAGTCAGATTTTTGCTGAAATTGTGACCTCGGGGCTTAGGGATTTTTTCAAAAAAATATTTTCTGCCGGTTAGGTTTTTGAGGGCTGATTTCTTGTCCTGTGATAAAAAGCCTTCTGTTTCGAGTGCCAAACCTTTCAGGAGAGCATTTTCAAGCTTTTGGCACCATTTTTGAGTGAATTGCCAAAAGTCAGATTTTTGCTGAAATTGTGACCCCGGGGCTTAGGGATTTCTCCAAAAAAATATTTCCTGCCGGTTAAGTTTTTGAGGGCTGATTTCTTGTCCTGTGATAAAAAGCCTTCTGTTTCCATCGCCAAACCTTTCAGGAGAGCATTTTCAAGCTTTTGGCACCATTTTTGAGTGAATTGCCAAAAGTCAGATTTTTGCTGAAATTGTGACCCCGGGGCTTAGGGAATTTTTCAAAAAAATATTTTCTGCCAGTTAAGTTTTTGAGGGCTGATTTCTTGTCCTGTGATAAAAAGCCTTCTGTTTCGAGTGCCAAACCTTTCACGGGATCATTTCCATCCTTTTTGCACCATTTTTGAGTGAATTGCCAAAAGTCAGATTTTTGCTGAAATTGTGACCCCGGGGCTTAGGGATTTTTTCAAAAAAATATTTTCTGCCGGTTAAGTTTTTGAGGGCTGATTATATGTCCTGTGATAAAAAGCCTTCTGTTTCCATCGCCAAACCTTTCAGGAGAGCATTTCCAACCTTTTTGCACCATTTTTGAGTGAATTGCCGAAAGTCAGATTTTTGCTGAAATTGTGACCCCGGGGCTTAGGGATTTTTTCAAAAAAATATTTTTTGCCGGTTAAGTTTTTGAGGGCTGATTTCTTGTCCTGTGATAAAAAGCCTTCTGTTTCGAGTGCCAAACCTTTCAGGGGATCATTTCCAACCTTTTTGCACCATTTTTGAGTGAATTGCCAAAAGTCAGATTTTTGCTGAAATTGTGACCCCGGGGCTTAGGGATTTTTTCAAAAAAAATATTTTCTGCCGGTTAAGTTTTTGAGGGCTGATTTCTTGTCCTGTGATAAAAAGCCTTCTGTTTCGAGTGCCAAACCTTTCAGGGGATCATTTCCAACCTTTTTGCACCATTTTTGAGTGAATTGCCAAAAGTCAGATTTTTGCTGAAATTGTGACCCCGGGGCTTAGGGATTTTTTCAAAAAAATATTTTCTGCCGGTTAAGTTTTTAGGGCTGATTTCTTGTCCAGTGATAAAAAGCCTTCTGTTTCCATCGCCAAACCTTTCAGGAGAGCATTTTCAACCTTTTGGCACCATTTTGGAGTGAATTGCCAAAAGTCAGATTTTTGCTGAAATTGTGACCCCGGGGCTTAGGGATTTTTTCAAAAAAATATTTTCTGCCTTGTTTTTGAGGGCTGATTTCTTGTCCTGTGATAAAAAGCCTTCTGTTTCCATCGCCAAACCTTTCAGGAGAGCATTTCCAACCTTTTTGCACCATTTTTGAGTGAATTGCCAAAAGTCAGATTTTTGCTGAAATTGTGACCCCCGGGCTTAGGGATTTTTTCAAAAAAATATTTCCTGCCGGGTAAGTTTTTCAGGGCTTATTTCTTTACCTGTGATAAAAAGCTTTCTGTTTCGAGTGCCAAACCTTTCAGGAGAGCATTTCCAACCTTTTTGCACCATTTTTGAGTGAATTGCCAAAAGTCAGATTTTTGCTGAAATTGTGACCCCGGGGCTTAGGGATTTTTTCAAAAAAATATTTCCTGCCGGGTAAGTTTTTCAGGGCTTATTTCTTGACCTGTGATAAAAAGCTTTCTGTTTCGAGTCAGATTTTTGCAGAAATTGTGACCCCGGGGCTTAGGGATTTTTGAAAAAAAATATTTTCTGCCGGTTAAGTTTTTGAGGGCTGATTTCTTGTCCTGTGATAAAAAGCCTTCTGTTTCGAGTGCCAAACCTTTCAGGGGATCATTTCCAACCTTTTTGCACCATTTTTGAGTGAATTGCCAAAAGTCAGATTTTTGCTGAAATTGTGACCCCGGGGCTTAGGGATTTTTTCAAAAAAATATTTCCTGCCGGGTAAGTTTTTCAGGGCTTATTTCTTGACCTGTGATAAAAAGCTTTCTGTTTCGAGTGCCAAACCTTTCAGGAGAGCATTTGCAACCTTTTTGCACCATTTTTGAGTGAATTGCCAAAAGTCAGATTTTTGCTGAAATTGTGACCCCAGGGCTTAGGGATTTTTTCAAAAAAGTATTTTCTGCCGGTTAAATTTTTGAGGGCTGATTTCTTGTCCTGTGATAAAAAGCCTTCTGTTTCTATCACCAAAGCTTTCAGGGGATCATTTTCAACCTTTTTACACCATTTTTGAGTGAATTGCCGAAAGTCAGATTTTTGCTGAAATTCTGACCCCGGGGCTTAGGGATTTTTTCAAAAAAATATATTCTGCCGGTTAAGTTTTTGAGGGCTTATTTCTTGTCCTGTGTTAAAAAGCCTTCTGTTTCGAGTGCCAAACCTTTCAGGAGAGCATTTTCAACCTTTTTGCACCATTTTTGAGTGAATTGCCAAAAGTCAGATTTTTGCTGAAATTGTGACCCCGGGGCTTAGGGATTTTTTCAAAAAAATATTTTCTGCCGGTTAAGTTTTTGAGGGCTGATTTCTTGTCCTGTGATAAAAAGCCTTCTGTTTCGAGTGCCAAACCTTTCAGGGGATCATTTCCAACCTTTTTGCACCATTTTTGAGTGAATTGCCAAAAGTCAGATTTTTGCTGAAATTGTGACCCCGGGGCTTAGGGAATTTTTCAAACAAATATTTTCTGCCGGTTAAGTTTTTGAGGGCTGATTATATGTCCTGTGATAAAAAGCCTTCTGTTTCAATCGCCAAACCTTTCAGGAGAGCATTTTCAAGCTTTTGGCACCATTTTGGAGTGAATTGCCAAAAGTCAGATTTTTGCTGAAATTGTGACCCCGGGGCTTAGGGATTTTTTCAAAAAAATATTTTCTGCCGGTTAAGTTTTTGAGGGCTGATTTCTTGTCCAGTGATAAAAAGCCTTCTGTTTCCATCGCCAAACCTTTCAGGAGAGCATTTTCAACCTTTTGGCACCATTTTGGAGTGAATTGCCAAAAGTCAGATTTTTGCTGAAATTGTGACCCCGGGGCTTAGGGATTTTTTCCAAAAAAATATTTTCTGCCGGTTAAGTTTTTGAGGGCTGATTTCTTGTCCTGTGATAAAAAGCCTTCTGTTTCCATCGCCAAACCTTTCAGGAGAGCATTTTCAAGCTTTTTGCACCATTTTTGAGTGAATTGCCGAAAGTCAGATTTTTCCTGAAATTGTGTCCCCGGGGCTTAGGGATTTTTTCAAAAAAATATTTTCTGCCGGTTAAGTTTTTGAGGGCTGTTTTCTTGTCCTGTGATAAAAAGCCTTCTGTTTCCATCGCCAAACCTTTCAGGAGAGCATTTTCAACCTTTTGGCACCATTTTGGAGTGAATTGCCAAAAGTCAGATTTTTGCTGAAATTGTGACCCCGGGGCTTAGGGATTTTTTCAAAAAAATATTTTTTGCCGGTTAAGTTTTTGAGGGCTGATTTCTTGTCCTGTGATAAAAAGCCTTCTGTTTCGAGTGCCAAACCTTTCAGGGGATCATTTCCAACCTTTTTGCACCATTTTTGAGTGAATTGCCAAAAGTCAGATTTTTGCTGAAATTGTGACCCCGGGGCTTAGGGATTTTTTCAAAAAAATATTTTCTGCCGGTTAAGTTTTTAGGGCTGATTTCTTGTCCAGTGATAAAAAGCCTTCTGTTTCCATCGCCAAACCTTTCAGGAGAGCATTTTCAACCTTTTGGCACCATTTTGTAGTGAATTGCCAAAAGTCAGATTTTTGCTGAAATTGTGACCCCGGGGCTTAGGGATTTTTTCAAAAAAATATTTTCTGCCTTGTTTTTGAGGGCTGATTTCTTGTCCTGTGATAAAAAGCCTTCTGTTTCCATCGCCAAACGTTTCAGGAGAGCATTTCCAACCTTTTTGCACCATTTTTGAGTGAATTGCCAAAAGTCAGATTTTTGCTGAAATTGTGACCCCGGGGCTTAGGGATTTTTTCAAAAAAATATTTCCTGCCGGGTAAGTTTTTGAGGGCTTATTTCTTGACCTGTGATAAAAAGCTTTCTGTTTCGAGTGCCAAACCTTTCAGGAGAGCATTTCCAACCTTTTTGCACGATTTTTGAGTGAATTGCCAAAAGTCAGATTTTTGCTGAAATTGTGACCCCGGGGCTTAGGGATTGTTTCAAAAAAATATTTTTTGCCGGTTAAGTTTTTGAGGGCTGATTTCTTGTCCTGTGATAAAAAGCCTTCTGTTTCGAGTGCCAAACCTTTCAGGGGATCATTTCCAACCTTTTTGCACCATTTTTGAGTGAATTGCCAAAAGTCAGATTTTTGCTGAAATTGTGACCCCGGGGCTTAGGGATTTTTTCAAAAAAATATTTTCTACCGGTTAAGTTTTTAGGGCTGATTTCTTGTCCAGTGATAAAAAGCCTTCTGTTTCCATCGCCAAACCTTTCAGGAGAGCATTTTCAACCTTTTGGCACCATTTTGTAGTGAATTGCCAAAAGTCAGATTTTTGCTGAAATTGTGACCCCGGGGCTTAGGGATTTTTTCAAAAAAATATTTTCTGCCTTGTTTTTGAGGGCTGATTTCTTGTCCTGTGATAAAAAGCCTTCTGTTTCCATCGCCAAACCTTTCAGGAGAGCATTTCCAACCTTTTTGCACCATTTTTGAGTGAATTGCCAAAAGTCAGATTTTTGCTGAAATTGTGACCCCGGGGCTTAGGGATTTTTTCAAAAAAGTATTTTCTGCCGGTTAAATTTTTGAGGGCTGATTTCTTGTCCTGTGATAAAAAGCCTTCTGTTTCTATCACCAAAGCTTTCAGGGGATCATTTTCAACCTTTTTACACCATTTTTGAGTGAATTGCCGAAAGTCAGATTTTTGCTGAAATTCTGACCCCGGGGCTTAGGGATTTTTTCAAAAAAATATATTCTGCCGGTTAAGTTTTTGAGGGCTCATTTCTTGTCCTGTGTTAAAAAGCCTTCTGTTTCGAGTGCCAAACCTTTCAGGAGAGCATTTTCAACCTTTTTGCACCATTTTTGAGTGAATTGCCAAAAGTCAGATTTTTGCTGAAATTGTGACCCCGGGGCTTAGGGATTTTTTCAAAAAAATATTTTCTGCCGGTTAAGTTTTTGAGGGCTGATTTCTTGTCCTGTGATAAAAAGCCTTCTGTTTCGAGTGCCAAACCTTTCAGGGGATCATTTCCAACCTTTTTGCACCATTTTTGAGTGAATTGCCAAAAGTCAGATTTTTGCTGAAATTGTGACCCCGGGGCTTAGGGAATTTTTCAAACAAATATTTTCTGCCGGTTAAGTTTTTGAGGGCTGATTATATGTCCTGTGATAAAAAGCCTTCTGTTTCAATCGCCAAACCTTTCAGGAGAGCATTTTCAAGCTTTTGGCACCATTTTGGAGTGAATTGCCAAAAGTCAGATTTTTGCTGAAATTGTGACCCCGGGGCTTAGGGATTTTTTCAAAAAAATATTTTCTGCCGGTTAAGTTTTTGAGGGCTGATTTCTTGTCCAGTGATAAAAAGCCTTCTGTTTCCATCGCCAAACCTTTCAGGAGAGCATTTTCAACCTTTTGGCACCATTTTGGAGTGAATTGCCAAAAGTCAGATTTTTGCTGAAATTGTGACCCCGGGGCTTAGGGATTTTTTCCAAAAAAATATTTTCTGCCGGTTAAGTTTTTGAGGGCTGATTTCTTGTCCTGTGATAAAAAGCCTTCTGTTTCCATCGCCAAACCTTTCAGGAGAGCATTTTCAAGCTTTTTGCACCATTTTTGAGTGAATTGCCGAAAGTCAGATTTTTCCTGAAATTGTGTCCCCGGGGCTTAGGGATTTTTTCAAAAAAATATTTTCTGCCGGTTAAGTTTTTGAGGGCTGTTTTCTTGTCCTGTGATAAAAAGCCTTCTGTTTCCATCGCCAAACCTTTCAGGAGAGCATTTTCAACCTTTTGGCACCATTTTGGAGTGAATTGCCAAAAGTCAGATTTTTGCTGAAATTGTGACCCCGGGGCTTAGGGATTTTTTCAAAAAAATATTTTTTGCCGGTTAAGTTTTTGAGGGCTGATTTCTTGTCCTGTGATAAAAAGCCTTCTGTTTCGAGTGCCAAACCTTTCAGGGGATCATTTCCAACCTTTTTGCACCATTTTTGAGTGAATTGCCAAAAGTCAGATTTTTGCTGAAATTGTGACCCCGGGGCTTAGGGATTTTTTCAAAAAAATATTTTCTGCCGGTTAAGTTTTTAGGGCTGATTTCTTGTCCAGTGATAAAAAGCCTTCTGTTTCCATCGCCAAACCTTTCAGGAGAGCATTTTCAACCTTTTGGCACCATTTTGTAGTGAATTGCCAAAAGTCAGATTTTTGCTGAAATTGTGACCCCGGGGCTTAGGGATTTTTTCAAAAAAATATTTTCTGCCTTGTTTTTGAGGTCTGATTTCTTGTCCTGTGATAAAAAGCCTTCTGTTTCCATCGCCAAACGTTTCAGGAGAGCATTTCCAACCTTTTTGCCCCATTTTTGAGTGAATTGCCAAAAGTCAGATTTTTGCTGAAATTGTGACCCCGGGGCTTAGGGATTTTTTCAAAAAAATATTTCCTGCCGGGTAAGTTTTTGAGGGCTTATTTCTTGACCTGTGATAAAAAGCTTTCTGTTTCGAGTGCCAAACCTTTCAGGAGAGCATTTCCAACCTTTTTGCACGATTTTTGAGTGAATTGCCAAAAGTCAGATTTTTGCTGAAATTGTGACCCCGGGGCTTAGGGATTGTTTCAAAAAAATATTTTTTGCCGGTTAAGTTTTTGAGGGCTGATTTCTTGTCCTGTGATAAAAAGCCTTCTGTTTCGAGTGCCAAACCTTTCAGGGGATCATTTCCAACCTTTTTGCACCATTTTTGAGTGAATTGCCAAAAGTCAGATTTTTGCTGAAATTGTGACCCCGGGGCTTAGGGATTTTTTCAAAAAAATATTTTCTACCGGTTAAGTTTTTAGGGCTGATTTCTTGTCCAGTGATAAAAAGCCTTCTGTTTCCATCGCCAAACCTTTCAGGAGAGCATTTTCAACCTTTTGGCACCATTTTGTAGTGAATTGCCAAAAGTCAGATTTTTGCTGAAATTGTGACCCCGGGGCTTAGGGATTTTTTCAAAAAAATATTTTCTGCCTTGTTTTTGAGGGCTGATTTCTTGTCCTGTGATAAAAAGCCTTCTGTTTCCATCGCCAAACCTTTCAGGAGAGCATTTCCAACCTTTTTGCACCATTTTTGAGTGAATTGCCAAAAGTCAGATTTTTGCTGAAATTGTGACCCCGGGGCTTAGGGATTTTTTCAAAAAAATATTTCCTGCCGGGTAAGTTTTTGAGGGCTTATTTCTTGACCTGTGATAAAAAGCTTTCTGTTTCGAGTGCCAAACCTTTCAGGAGAGCATTTCCAACCTTTTTGCACGATTTTTGAGTGAATTGCCAAAAGTCAGATTTTTGCTGAAATTGTGACCCCGGGGCTTAGGGATTGTTTCAAAAAAATATTTTCTGCCGGGTAAGTTTTTGAGGGCTTATTTCCTGACCTGTGATAAAAAGCTTTCTGTTTCGAGTGCCAAACATTTCAGGAGAGCATTTTCAACCTTTTTGCACCATTTTTGAGTGAATTGCCAAAAGTCAGATTTTTGCTGAAATTGTGACCCCGGGGCTTAGGTTTTTTTTCAAAAAAATATTTTCTGCCGGTTAAATTTTTGAGGGCTGATTTCTTGTCCTGTGATAAAAAGCCTTCTGTTTCCATCGCCAAACCTTTCAGGGGATGTTTTCCAACCTTTTTGCACCATTTTTGAGTGAATTGCCAAAAGTCAGATTTTTGCTGAAATTGTGACCTCGGGGCTTAGGGATTTTTTCAAAAAAATATTTTCCGCAGGGTAAGTTTTTGAGGTCTGATTTCTTGTCCTGTGATAAAAAGCCTTCTGTTTCCATCGCCAAACCTTTCAGGAGAGCATTTTCAAGCTTTTGGCACCATTTTTGAGTGAATTGCCAAAAGTCAGATTTTTGCTGAAATTGTGACCCCGGGGCTTAGGGAATTTTTCAAAAAAATATTTTCTGCCGGTTAAGTTTTTGAGGGCTGATTTCTTGTCCTGTGATAAAAAGCCTTCTGTTTCGAGTGCCAAACCTTTCACGGGATCATTTCCATCCTTTTTGCACCATTTTTGAGTGAATTGCCAAAAGTCAGATTTTTGCTGAAATTGTGACCCCGGGGCTTAGGGATTTTTTCAAAAAAATATTTTCCGCAGGTTAAGTTTTTGAGGTCTGATTTCTTGTCCTGTGATAAAAAGCTTTCTGTTTCGAGTGCCAAACCTTTCAGGAGAGCATTTCCAACCTTTTTGCACCATTTTTGAGTGAATTGCCAAAAGTCAGATTTTTGCTGAAATTGTGACCCCAGGGCTTAGGGATTTTTTCAAAAAAATATTTCCTGCCGGGTAAGTTTTTGAGGGCTTATTTCTTGACCTGTGATAAAAAGCTTTCTGTTTCGAGTGCCAAACATTTCAGGAGAGCATTTTCAACCTTTTTGCACCATTTTTGAGTGAATTGCCAAAAGTCAGATTTTTGCTGAAATTGTGACCCCGGGGCTTAGGTTTTTTTTCAAAAAAATATTTTCTGCCGGTTAAATTTTTGAGGGCTGATTTCTTGTCCTGTGATAAAAAGCCTTCTGTTTCCATCGCCAAACCTTTCAGGGGATGTTTTTCAACCTTTTTGCACCATTTTTGAGTGAATTGCCAAAAGTCAGATTTTTGCTGAAATTGTGACCTCGGGGCTTAGGGATTTTTTCAAAAAAATATTTTCCGCAGGGTAAGTTTTTGAGGTCTGATTTCTTGTCCTGTGATAAAAAGCCTTCTGTTTCCATCGCCAAACCTTTCAGGGGAGCATTTTCAAGCTTTTGGCACCATTTTTGAGTGAATTGCCAAAAGTCAGATTTTTGCTGAAATTGTGACCCCGGGGCTTAGGGAATTTTTCAAAAAAATATTTTCTGCCGGTTAAGTTTTTGAGGGCTGATTTCTTGTCCTGTGATAAAAAGCCTTCTGTTTCGAGTGCCAAACCTTTCACGGGATCATTTCCATCCTTTTTGCACCATTTTTGAGTGAATTGCCAAAAGTCAGATTTTTGCTGAAATTGTGACCCCGGGGCTTAGGGATTTTTTCAAAAAAATATTTTCCGCAGGTTAAGTTTTTGAGGTCTGATTTCTTGTCCTGTGATAAAAAGCCTTCTGTTTCCATCGCCAAACCTTTCAGGAGAGCATTTTCAAGCTTTTGGCACCATTTTTGAGTGAATTGCCAAAAGTCAGATTTTTGCTGAAATTGTGACCCCGGGGCTTAGGGATATTTTCAAAAAAATATTTTCTGCCGGTAAAGTTTTTGAGGGCTGATTTCTTGTCCTGTGATAAAAAGCCTTCTGTTTCCATCGGCAAACCTTTCAGGAGAGCATTTTCAAGCTTTTGGCACCATTTTTGAGTGAATTGCCAAAAGTCAGATTTTTGCTGAAATTGTGACCCCGGGGCTTAGGGATATTTTCAAAAAAATATTTTCTGCCGGTAAAGTTTTTGAGGGCTGATTTCTTGTCCTGTGATAAAAAGCCTTCTGTTTCCATCGCCAAACCTTTCAGGAGAGCATTTTCAAGCTTTTGGCACCATTTTTGAGTGAATTGCCAAAAGTCAGATTTTTGCTGAAATTGTGACCCCGGGGCTTAGGGATTTTTTCAAAAAAATATTTGCTGCCGGTTAAGTTTTTGAGGGCTGATTTCTTGTCCTGTGATAAAAAGCCTTCTGTTTCGAGTGCCAAACCTTTCAGGGGATGTTTTTCAACCTTTTTGCACCATTTTTGAGTGAATTGCCTAAAGTCAGATTTTTGCTGAAATTGTGACCCCGGGGCTTAGGGATTTTTTCAAAAAAATATTTTCCGCAGGTTAAGTTTTTGAGGTCTGATTTCTTGTCCTGTGATAAAAAGCCTTCTGTTTCCATCGCCAAACCTTTCAGGAGAGCATTTTCAAGCTTTTGGCACCATTTTTGAGTGAATTGCCAAAAGTCAGATTTTTGCTGAAATTGTGACCCCGGGGCTTAGGGATATTTTCAAAAAAATATTTTCTGCCGGTAAAGTTTTTGAGGGCTGATTTCTTGTCCTGTGATAAAAAGCCTTCTGTTTCCATCGCCAAACCTTTCAGGAGAGCATTTTCAAGCTTTTGGCACCATTTTTGATTGAATTGCCAAAAGTCAGATTTTTGCTGAAATTGTGACCCCGGGGCTTAGGGATTTTTTCAAAAAAATATTTGCTGCCGGTTAAGTTTTTGAGGGCTGATTTCTTGTCCTGTGATAAAAAGCCTTCTGTTTCCAACAAAAAACCTTTCAGGGGAACATTTGCAACCGTTTGGCACCATTTTTGAGTGAATTGCCGAAAGTCAGATTTTTGCTGAAATTGTGACCCCGGGGCTTAGGGATTTTTTCAAAAAAATATTTTCTGCCGGTTAAGTTTTTGAGGTCTGATTTCTTGTCCTGTGATAAAAAGCCTTCTGTTTCGAGTGCCAAACCTTTCAAGGGATCATTTCCAACCTTTTTGCACCATTTTTGAGTGAATTGCCAAAAGTCAGATTTTTGCTGAAATTGTGACCCCGGGGCTTAGGGATTTTTTCAAAAAAATATTTTCTGCCGGTTAAATTTTTGAGGGCTGATTTCTTGTCCTGTGATAAAAAGCCTTCTGTTTCGAGTGCCAAACCTTTCAGGGGATGTTTTTCAACCTTTTTGCACCATTTTTGAGTGAATTGCCAAAAGTCAGATTTTTGCTGAAATTGTGACCCCGGGGCTTAGGGATTTTTTCAAAAAAATATTTTCTGCCGGTTAAATTTTTGAGGGCTGATTTCTTGTCCTGTGATAAAAAGCCTTCTGTTTCGAGTGCCAAACCTTTCAGGGGATGTTTTTCAACCTTTTTGCACCATTTTTGAGTGAATTGCCAAAAGTCAGATTTTTGCTGAAATTGAGACCCCGGGGCTTAGGGATTTTTTCAAAAAAATATTTTCCGCAGGTTAAGTTTTTGAGGTCTGATTTCTTGTCCTGTAATAAAAAGCCTTCTGTTTCCATCGCCAAACCTTTCAGGAGAGCATTTTCAAGCTTTTTGCACCATTTTTGAGTGAATTGCCGAAAGTCAGATTTTTGCTGAAATTGTGACCCCGGGGCTTAGGGATTTTTTCAAAAAAATATTTTCTGCCGGTTAAGTTTTTAGGGCTGATTTCTTGTCCAGTGATAAAAAGCCTTCTGTTTCCATCGCCAAACCTTTCAGGAGAGCATTTTCAACCTTTTGGCACCATTTTGGAGTGAATTGCCAAAAGTCAGATTTTTGCTGAAATTGTGACCCCGGGGCTTAGGGATTTTTTCAAAAAAATATTTTCTGCATTGTTTTTGAGGGCTGATTTCTTGTCCTGTGATAAAAAGCCTTCTGTTTCCATCGCCAAACCTTTCAGGAGAGCATTTCCAACCTTTTTGCACCATTTTTGAGTGAATTGCCAAAAGTCAGATTTTTGCTGAAATTGTGACCCCGGGGCTTAGGGATTTTTTCAAAAAAATATTTTCTGCCGGTTAAGTTTTTGAGGGCTGATTTCTTGTCCTGTGATAAAAAGCCTTCTGTTTCGAGTGCCAAACCTTTCAGGGGATCATTTCCAACCTTTTTGCACCATTTTTGAGTGAATTGCCAAAAGTCAGATTTTTGCTGAAATTGTGACCCCGGGGCTTAGGGATTTTTTCAAAAAAATATTTTCTACCGGTTAAGTTTTAAGGGCTGATTTCTTGTCCAGTGATAAAAAGCCTTCTGTTTCCATCGCCAAACCTTTCAGGAGAGCATTTTCAACCTTTTGGCACCATTTTGGAGTGAATGGCCAAAAGTCAGATTTTTGCTGAAATTGTGACCCCGGGGCTTAGGGATATTTTCAAAAAAATATTTTCTGCCGGTAAAGTTTTTGAGGGCTGATTGCTTGTCCTGTGATAAAAAGCCTTCTGTTTCCATCGGCAAACCTTTCAGGAGAGCATTTTCAAGCTTTTGGCACCATTTTTGAGTGAATTGCCAAAAGTCAGATTTTTGCTGAAATTGTGACCCCGGGGCTTAGGGATATTTTCAAAAAAATATTTTCTGCCGGTAAAGTTTTTGAGGGCTGATTTCTTGTCCTGTGATAAAAAGCCTTCTGTTTCCATCGCCAAACCTTTCAGGAGAGCATTTTCAAGCTTTTGGCACCATTTTTGAGTGAATTGCCAAAAGTCAGATTTTTGCTGAAATTGTGACCCCGGGGCTTAGGGATTTTTTCAAAAAAATATTTGCTGCCGGTTAAGTTTTTGAGGGCTGATTTCTTGTCCTGTGATAAAAAGCCTTCTGTTTCGAGTGCCAAACCTTTCAGGGGATGTTTTTCAACCTTTTTGCACCATTTTTGAGTGAATTGCCTAAAGTCAGATTTTTGCTGAAATTGTGACCCCGGGGCTTAGGGATTTTTTCAAAAAAATATTTTCCGCAGGTTAAGTTTTTGAGGTCTGATTTCTTGTCCTGTGATAAAAAGCCTTCTGTTTCCATCGCCAAACCTTTCAGGAGAGCATTTTCAAGCTTTTGGCACCATTTTTGAGTGAATTGCCAAAAGTCAGATTTTTGCTGAAATTGTGACCCCGGGGCTTAGGGATATTTTCAAAAAAATATTTTCTGCCGGTAAAGTTTTTGAGGGCTGATTTCTTGTCCTGTGATAAAAAGCCTTCTGTTTCCATCGCCAAACCTTTCAGGAGAGCATTTTCAAGCTTTTGGCACCATTTTTGATTGAATTGCCAAAAGTCAGATTTTTGCTGAAATTGTGACCCCGGGGCTTAGGGATTTTTTCAAAAAAATATTTGCTGCCGGTTAAGTTTTTGAGGGCTGATTTCTTGTCCTGTGATAAAAAGCCTTCTGTTTCCAACAAAAAACCTTTCAGGGGAACATTTGCAACCGTTTGGCACCATTTTTGAGTGAATTGCCGAAAGTCAGATTTTTGCTGAAATTGTGACCCCGGGGCTTAGGGATTTTTTCAAAAAAATATTTTCTGCCGGTTAAGTTTTTGAGGTCTGATTTCTTGTCCTGTGATAAAAAGCCTTCTGTTTCGAGTGCCAAACCTTTCAAGGGATCATTTCCAACCTTTTTGCACCATTTTTGAGTGAATTGCCAAAAGTCAGATTTTTGCTGAAATTGTGACCCCGGGGCTTAGGGATTTTTTCAAAAAAATATTTTCTGCCGGTTAAATTTTTGAGGGCTGATTTCTTGTCCTGTGATAAAAAGCCTTCTGTTTCGAGTGCCAAACCTTTCAGGGGATGTTTTTCAACCTTTTTGCACCATTTTTGAGTGAATTGCCAAAAGTCAGATTTTTGCTGAAATTGTGACCCCGGGGCTTAGGGATTTTTTCAAAAAAATATTTTCTGCCGGTTAAATTTTTGAGGGCTGATTTCTTGTCCTGTGATAAAAAGCCTTCTGTTTCGAGTGCCAAACCTTTCAGGGGATGTTTTTCAACCTTTTTGCACCATTTTTGAGTGAATTGCCAAAAGTCAGATTTTTGCTGAAATTGAGACCCCGGGGCTTAGGGATTTTTTCAAAAAAATATTTTCCGCAGGTTAAGTTTTTGAGGTCTGATTTCTTGTCCTGTAATAAAAAGCCTTCTGTTTCCATCGCCAAACCTTTCAGGAGAGCATTTTCAAGCTTTTTGCACCATTTTTGAGTGAATTGCCGAAAGTCAGATTTTTGCTGAAATTGTGACCCCGGGGCTTAGGGATTTTTTCAAAAAAATATTTTCTGCCGGTTAAGTTTTTAGGGCTGATTTCTTGTCCAGTGATAAAAAGCCTTCTGTTTCCATCGCCAAACCTTTCAGGAGAGCATTTTCAACCTTTTGGCACCATTTTGGAGTGAATTGCCAAAAGTCAGATTTTTGCTGAAATTGTGACCCCGGGGCTTAGGGATTTTTTCAAAAAAATATTTTCTGCATTGTTTTTGAGGGCTGATTTCTTGTCCTGTGATAAAAAGCCTTCTGTTTCCATCGCCAAACCTTTCAGGAGAGCATTTCCAACCTTTTTGCACCATTTTTGAGTGAATTGCCAAAAGTCAGATTTTTGCTGAAATTGTGACCCCGGGGCTTAGGGATTTTTTCAAAAAAATATTTTCTGCCGGTTAAGTTTTTGAGGGCTGATTTCTTGTCCTGTGATAAAAAGCCTTCTGTTTCGAGTGCCAAACCTTTCAGGGGATCATTTCCAACCTTTTTGCACCATTTTTGAGTGAATTGCCAAAAGTCAGATTTTTGCTGAAATTGTGACCCCGGGGCTTAGGGATTTTTTCAAAAAAATATTTTCTACCGGTTAAGTTTTAAGGGCTGATTTCTTGTCCAGTGATAAAAAGCCTTCTGTTTCCATCGCCAAACCTTTCAGGAGAGCATTTTCAACCTTTTGGCACCATTTTGGAGTGAATGGCCAAAAGTCAGATTTTTGCTGAAATTGTGACCCCGGGGCTTAGGGATTTTTTCAAAAAAATATTTTCTGCCTTGTTTTTGAGGGCTGATTTCTTGTCCTGTGATAAAAAGCCTTCTGTTTCCATCGCCAAACCTTTCAGGAGAGCATTTCCAACCTTTTTGCACCATTTTTGAGTGAATTGCCAAAAGTCAGATTTTTGCTGAAATTGTGACCCCGGGGCTTAGGGATTTTTTCAAAAAAATATTTCCTGCCGGGTAAGTTTTTGAGGGCTTATTTCTTGACCTGTGATAAAAAGCTTTCTGTTTCGAGTGCCAAACGTTTCAGGAGAGCATTTTCAAGCTTTTTGCACCATTTTTGAGTGAATTGCCAAAAGTCAGTTTTTTGCTGAAATTGTGACCCCGGGGCTTAGGGATTTTTTCAAAAACATATTTTCCGCAGGTTAAGTTTTTGAGGTCTGATTTCTTGTCCTGTGATAAAAAGCCTTCTGTTTCCATCGCCAAACCTTTCAGGAGAGCATTTTCAATCTTTTGGCACCATTTTTGAGTGAATTGCCAAAAGTCAGATTTTTGCTGAAATTGTGACCCCGGGGCTTAGGGATTTTTTCAAAAAAATATTTTCTGCCGGTTAAGTTTTTGAGGGCTGATTTCTTGTCCTGTGATAAAAAGCCTTCTGTTTCGAGTGCCAAACCTTTCAGGGGATGTTTTTCAACCTTTTTGCACCATTTTTGAGTGAATTGCCAAAAGTCAGATTTTTGCTGAAATGGTGACCCCGGGGCTTAGGGATTTTTTCAAAAAAATATTTTCCGCAGGTTAAGTTTTTGAGGTCTGATTTCTTGTCCTGTGATAAAAAGCCTTCTGTTTCCATCGCCAAACCTTTCAGGAGAGCATTTTCAATCTTTTGGCACCATTTTTGAGTGAATTGCCAAAAGTCAGATTTTTGCTGAAATTGTGACCCCGGGGCTTAGGGATTTTTTCAAAAAAATATTTTCTGCCGGTTAAGTTTTTGAGGTCTGATTTCTTGTCCTGTGATAAAAAGCCTTCTGTTTCCATCGCCAAAACTTTCAGGAGAGCATTTTCAATCTTTTGGCACCATTTTGGAGTGAATTGCCAAAAGTCAGATTTTTGCTGAAATTGTGACCCCGGGGCTTAGGGATTTTTTCAAAAAAATATTTTCTGCCTTGTTTTTGAGGGCTGATTTCTTGTCCTGTGATAAAAAGCCTTCTGTTTCCATCGCCAAACCTTTCAGGAGAGCATTTCCAACCTTTTTGCACCATTTTTGAGTGAATTGCCAAAAGTCAGATTTTTGCTGAAATTGTGACCCCGGGGCTTAGGGATTTTTTCAAAAAAATATTTCCTGCCGGTTAAGTTTTTGAGGGCTGATTTCTTGTCCTGTGATAAAAAGCCTTCTGTTTCGAGTGCCAAACCTTTCAGGAGAGCATTTTCAACCTTTTTGCACCATTTTTGAGTGAATTGCCAAAAGTCAGATTTTTGCTGAAATTGTGACCCCGGGGCTTAGGGATTTTTTCAAAAAAGTATTTTCTGCCGGTTAAGTTTTTGAGGGCTGATTTCTTGTCCTGTGATAAAAAGCCTTCTGTTTCGAGTGCCAAACCTTTCAGGGGATCATTTCCAACCTTTTTGCACCATTTTTGAGTGAATTGCCGAAAGTCAGATTTTTGCTGAATTTCTGACCCAGGGGCTTAGGGATTTTTTCAAAAAAATATTTTCTGCCGGTTAAATTTTTGAGGGCTTATTTCTTGACCTGTGATAAAAAGCTTTCTGTTTCGAGTGCCAAACCTTTCAGGGGATGTTTTTCAACCTTTTTGCACCATTTTGGAGTGAATTGCCAAAAGTCAGATTTTTGCTGAAATTGTGACCCCGGGGCTTAGGGATTTTTTCAAAAAAATATTTTCCGCAGGTTACGTTTTTGAGGTCTGATTTCTTGTCCTGTGATAAAAAGCCTTCTGTTTCCATCGCCAAACCTTTCAGGAGAGCATTTTCAATCTTTTGGCACCATTTTTGAGTGAATTGCCAAAAGTCAGATTTTTGCTGAAATTGTGACCCCGGGGCTTAGGGATTTTTTCAAAAAAGTATTTTCTGCCGGTTAAATTTTTGAGGGCTGATTTCTTGTCCTGTGATAAAAAGCCTTCTGTTTCGAGTGCCAAACCTTTCAGGAGAGCATTTTCAACCTTTTGGCACCATTTTGGAGTGAATTGCCAAAAGTCAGATTTTTGCTGAAATTGTGACCCCGGGGCTTAGGGATTTTTTCAAAAAAATATTTTCTGCCTTGTTTTTGAGGGCTGATTTCTTGTCCTGTGATAAAAAGCCTTCTGTTTCCATCGCCAAACCTTTCAGGAGAGCATTTCCAACCTTTTTGCACCATTTTTGAGTGAATTGCCAAAAGTCAGATTTTTGCTGAAATTGTGACCCCGGGGCTTAGGGATTTTTTCAAAAAAATATTTCCTGCCGGTTAAGTTTTTGAGGGCTGATTTCTTGTCCTGTGATAAAAAGCCTTCTGTTTCGAGTGCCAAACCTTTCAGGAGAGCATTTTCAACCTTTTTGCACCATTTTTGAGTGAATTGCCAAAAGTCAGATTTTTGCTGAAATTGTGACCCCGGGGCTTAGGGATTTTTTCAAAAAAGTATTTTCTGCCGGTTAAATTTTTGAGGGCTGATTTCTTGTCCTGTGATAAAAAGCCTTCTGTTTCGAGTGCCAAACCTTTCAGGGGATCATTTCCAACCTTTTTGCACCATTTTTGAGTGAATTGCCGAAAGTCAGATTTTTGCTGAATTTCTGACCCAGGGGCTTAGGGATTTTTTCAAAAAAATATTTTCTGCCGGTTAAATTTTTGAGGGCTTATTTCTTGACCTGTGATAAAAAGCTTTCTGTTTCGAGTGCCAAACCTTTCAGGGGATGTTTTTCAACCTTTTTGCACCATTTTGGAGTGAATTGCCAAAAGTCAGATTTTTGCTGAAATTGTGACCCCGGGGCTTAGGGATTTTTTCAAAAAAATATTTTCTGCCGGTTAAGTTTTTGAGGGCTGATTTCTTGTCCTGTGATAAAAAGCCTTCTGTTTCGAATGCCAAACCTTTCAGGAGAGCATTTTCAAGCTTTTGGCACCATTTTTGAGTGAATTGCCAAAAGTCAGATTTTTGCTGAAATTGTGACCCCGGGGCTTAGGGATTTTTTCAAAAAAAAAAAAATTTTCTGCCGGTTACGCTTTTGAGGGCTGATTTCTTGTCCTGTGATAAAAAGCCTTCTGTTTCCATCGCCAAACCTTTCAGGAGAGCATTTTCAATCTTTTGGCACCATTTTTGAGTGAATTGCCAAAAGTCAGATTTTTGCTGAAATTGTGACCCCGGGGCTTAGGGATTTTTTCAAAAAAATATTTTCTGCCGGTTAAGTTTTTGAGGTCTGATTTCTTGTCCTGTGATAAAAAGCCTTCTGTTTCGAGTGCCAAACCTTTCAGGAGAGCATTTTCAACCTTTTGGCACCATTTTGGAGTGAATTGCCAAAAGTCAGATTTTTGCTGAAATTGTGACCCCGGGGCTTAGGGATTTTTTCAAAAAAATATTTTCTACCGGTTAAGTTTTAAGGGCTGATTTCTTGTCCAGTGATAAAAAGCCTTCTGTTTCCATCGCCAAACCTTTCAGGAGAGCATTTTCAACCTTTTGGCACCATTTTGGAGTGAATGGCCAAAAGTCAGATTTTTGCTGAAATTGTGACCCCGGGGCTTAGGGATTTTTTCAAAAAAATATTTTCTGCCTTGTTTTTGAGGGCTGATTTCTTGTCCTGTGATAAAAAGCCTTCTGTTTCCATCGCCAAACCTTTCAGGAGAGCATTTCCAACCTTTTTGCACCATTTTTGAGTGAATTGCCAAAAGTCAGATTTTTGCTGAAATTGTGACCCCGGGGCTTAGGGATTTTTTCAAAAAAATATTTCCTGCCGGGTAAGTTTTTGAGGGCTTATTTCTTGACCTGTGATAAAAAGCTTTCTGTTTCGAGTGCCAAACGTTTCAGGAGAGCATTTTCAAGCTTTTTGCACCATTTTTGAGTGAATTGCCAAAAGTCAGTTTTTTGCTGAAATTGTGACCCCGGGGCTTAGGGATTTTTTCAAAAACATATTTTCCGCAGGTTAAGTTTTTGAGGTCTGATTTCTTGTCCTGTGATAAAAAGCCTTCTGTTTCCATCGCCAAACCTTTCAGGAGAGCATTTTCAATCTTTTGGCACCATTTTTGAGTGAATTGCCAAAAGTCAGATTTTTGCTGAAATTGTGACCCCGGGGCTTAGGGATTTTTTCAAAAAAATATTTTCTGCCGGTTAAGTTTTTGAGGGCTGATTTCTTGTCCTGTGATAAAAAGCCTTCTGTTTCGAGTGCCAAACCTTTCAGGGGATGTTTTTCAACCTTTTTGCACCATTTTTGAGTGAATTGCCAAAAGTCAGATTTTTGCTGAAATTGTGACCCCGGGGCTTAGGGATTTTTTCAAAAAAATATTTTCCGCAGGTTAAGTTTTTGAGGTCTGATTTCTTGTCCTGTGATAAAAAGCCTTCTGTTTCCATCGCCAAACCTTTCAGGAGAGCATTTTCAATCTTTTGGCACCATTTTTGAGTGAATTGCCAAAAGTCAGATTTTTGCTGAAATTGTGACCCCGGGGCTTAGGGATTTTTTCAAAAAAATATTTTCTGCCGGTTAAGTTTTTGAGGTCTGATTTCTTGTCCTGTGATAAAAAGCCTTCTGTTTCCATCGCCAAACCTTTCAGGAGAGCATTTTCAATCTTTTGGCACCATTTTGGAGTGAATTGCCAAAAGTCAGATTTTTGCTGAAATTGTGACCCCGGGGCTTAGGGATTTTTTCAAAAAAATATTTTCTGCCTTGTTTTTGAGGGCTGATTTCTTGTCCTGTGATAAAAAGCCTTCTGTTTCCATCGCCAAACCTTTCAGGAGAGCATTTCCAACCTTTTTGCACCATTTTTGAGTGAATTGCCAAAAGTCAGATTTTTGCTGAAATTGTGACCCCGGGGCTTAGGGATTTTTTCAAAAAAATATTTCCTGCCGGTTAAGTTTTTGAGGGCTGATTTCTTGTCCTGTGATAAAAAGCCTTCTGTTTCGAGTGCCAAACCTTTCAGGAGAGCATTTTCAACCTTTTTGCACCATTTTTGAGTGAATTGCCAAAAGTCAGATTTTTGCTGAAATTGTGACCCCGGGGCTTAGGGATTTTTTCAAAAAAGTATTTTCTGCCGGTTAAGTTTTTGAGGGCTGATTTCTTGTCCTGTGATAAAAAGCCTTCTGTTTCGAGTGCCAAACCTTTCAGGGGATCATTTCCAACCTTTTTGCACCATTTTTGAGTGAATTGCCGAAAGTCAGATTTTTGCTGAATTTCTGACCCAGGGGCTTAGGGATTTTTTCAAAAAAATATTTTCTGCCGGTTAAATTTTTGAGGGCTTATTTCTTGACCTGTGATAAAAAGCTTTCTGTTTCGAGTGCCAAACCTTTCAGGGGATGTTTTTCAACCTTTTTGCACCATTTTTGAGTGAATTGCCAAAAGTCAGATTTTTGCTGAAATTGTGACCCCGGGGCTTAGGGATTTTTTCAAAAAAATATTTTCCGCAGGTTACGTTTTTGAGGTCTGATTTCTTGTCCTGTGATAAAAAGCCTTCTGTTTCCATCGCCAAACCTTTCAGGAGAGCATTTTCAATCTTTTGGCACCATTTTTGAGTGAATTGCCAAAAGTCAGATTTTTGCTGAAATTGTGACCCCGGGGCTTAGGGATTTTTTCAAAAAAGTATTTTCTGCCGGTTAAATTTTTGAGGGCTGATTTCTTGTCCTGTGATAAAAAGCCTTCTGTTTCGAGTGCCAAACCTTTCAGGAGAGCATTTTCAACCTTTTGGCACCATTTTGGAGTGAATTGCCAAAAGTCAGATTTTTGCTGAAATTGTGACCCCGGGGCTTAGGGATTTTTTCAAAAAAATATTTTCTGCCTTGTTTTTGAGGGCTGATTTCTTGTCCTGTGATAAAAAGCCTTCTGTTTCCATCGCCAAACCTTTCAGGAGAGCATTTCCAACCTTTTTGCACCATTTTTGAGTGAATTGCCAAAAGTCAGATTTTTGCTGAAATTGTGACCCCGGGGCTTAGGGATTTTTTCAAAAAAATATTTCCTGCCGGTTAAGTTTTTGAGGGCTGATTTCTTGTCCTGTGATAAAAAGCCTTCTGTTTCGAGTGCCAAACCTTTCAGGAGAGCATTTTCAACCTTTTTGCACCATTTTTGAGTGAATTGCCAAAAGTCAGATTTTTGCTGAAATTGTGACCCCGGGGCTTAGGGATTTTTTCAAAAAAGTATTTTCTGCCGGTTAAATTTTTGAGGGCTGATTTCTTGTCCTGTGATAAAAAGCCTTCTGTTTCGAGTGCCAAACCTTTCAGGGGATCATTTCCAACCTTTTTGCACCATTTTTGAGTGAATTGCCGAAAGTCAGATTTTTGCTGAATTTCTGACCCAGGGGCTTAGGGATTTTTTCAAAAAAATATTTTCTGCCGGTTAAATTTTTGAGGGCTTATTTCTTGACCTGTGATAAAAAGCTTTCTGTTTCGAGTGCCAAACCTTTCAGGGGATGTTTTTCAACCTTTTTGCACCATTTTGGAGTGAATTGCCAAAAGTCAGATTTTTGCTGAAATTGTGACCCCGGGGCTTAGGGATTTTTTCAAAAAAATATTTTCTGCCGGTTAAGTTTTTGAGGGCTGATTTCTTGTCCTGTGATAAAAAGCCTTCTGTTTCGAATGCCAAACCTTTCAGGAGAGCATTTTCAAGCTTTTGGCACCATTTTTGAGTGAATTGCCAAAAGTCAGATTTTTGCTGAAATTGTGACCCCGGGGCTTAGGGATTTTTTCAAAAAAAAAAAATTTTCTGCCGGTTACGCTTTTGAGGGCTGATTTCTTGTCCTGTGATAAAAAGCCTTCTGTTTCCATCGCCAAACCTTTCAGGAGAGCATTTTCAATCTTTTGGCACCATTTTTGAGTGAATTGCCAAAAGTCAGATTTTTGCTGAAATTGTGACCCCGGGGCTTAGGGATTTTTTCAAAAAAATATTTTCTGCCGGTTAAGTTTTTGAGGTCTGATTTCTTGTCCTGTGATAAAAAGCCTTCTGTTTCGAGTGCCAAACCTTTCAGGAGAGCATTTTCAACCTTTTGGCACCATTTTTGAGTGTATTGCCAAAAGTCAGATTTTTGCTGAAATTGTGACCCCGGGGCTTAGGGATTTTTTCAAAAAAGTATTTTCTGCCGGTTAAATTTTTGAGGGCTGATTTCTTGTCCTGTGATAAAAAGCCTTCTGTTTCGAGTGCCAAACCTTTCAGGGGATCATTTCCAACCTTTTTGCACCATTTTTGCGTGAATTGCCGAAAGTCAGATTTTTGCTGAATTTCTGACCCAGGGGCTTAGGGATTTTTTCAAAAAAATATTTTCTGCCGGTTAAATTTTTGAGGGCTGATTTCTTGTCCAGTGATAAAAAGCCTTCTGTTTCGATTGCGAAACCTTTCAGGAGAGCATTTTCAACCTTTTTGCACCATTTTTGAGTGAATTGCCAAAAGTCAGATTTTTGCTGAAATTGTGACCCCGGGGCTTAGGGATTTTTTCAAAAAAATATTTTCTGCCGGTTAAGTTTTTGAGGGCTGATTTCTTGTCCTGTGATAAAAAGCCTTCTGTTTCGAATGCCAAACCTTTCAGGAGAGCATTTTCAAGCTTTTGGCACCATTTTTGAGTGAATTGCCAAAAGTCAGATTTTTGCTGAAATTGTGACCCCGGGGCTTAGGGATTTTTTCAAAAAAAAAAAAAATTCTGCCGGTTACGCTTTTGAGGGCTGATTTCTTGTCCTGTGATAAAAAGCCTTTTGTTTCCATCGTCAAACCTTTCAGGAGAGCATTTTCAAGCTTTTGGCAAAATTTTTGAGTGAATTGCCAAAAGTCAGATTTTTGCTGAAATTGTGACCCCGGGGCTTAGGGATTTTTTCAAAAAAATATTTTCTGCCGGTTAAGCTTTTGAGGGCTGATTTCTTGTCCTGTGATAAAAAGCCTTCTGTTTCCATCGCCAAACCTTTCAGGAGAGCATTTTCAAGCTTTTGGCACCATTTTGGAGTGAATTGCCAAAAGTCAGATTTTTGCTGAAATTATGACCCCGGGGCTTAGGGATTTTTTCAAAAAAATATTTTCTGCCGGTTAAGTTTTTGAGGGCTGATTTCTTATCCTGAGATAAAAGGCCTTCTGTTTCAATCGCCAAACCATTCAGGAGAGCATTTTCAAGCTTTTGGCACCATTTTGGAGTGAATTGCCAAAAGTCAGATTTTTGCTGAAATTGTGACCCCGGGGCTTAGGGATTTTTTCAAAAAAATATTTTCTGCCGGTTAAGTTTTTGAGGGCTGATTTCTTGTTCTGTGATAAAAAGCCTTCTGTTTCGAGTGCCAAACCTTTCAGGAGAGCATTTTCAAGCTTTTGGCACCATTTTTGAATGAATTGCCAAAAGTCAGATTTTTGCTGAAATTGTGACCCCGGGGCTTAGGGATTTTTTCAAAAAAATATTTTCTGCCGGTTAAGTTTTTGAGGTCTGATTTCTTGTCCTGTGATAAAAAGCCTTCTGTTTCCATCGCCAAACCTTTCAGGAGAGCATTTTCAACCTTTTGGCACCATTTTGGAGTGAATTGCCAAAAGTCAGATTTTTGCTGAAATAGTGACCCCGGGGCTTAGGGATTTTTTCCAAAAAAATATTTTCTGCCGGTTAAGTTTTTGAGGGCTGATTTCTTGTCCTGTGATAAAAAGCCTTCTGTTTCCATAGCCAAACCTTTCAGGAGAGCATTTTCAAGCTTTTTGCACCATTTTTGAGTGTATTGCCGAAAGTCAGATTTTTGCTGAAATTCTGACCCCGGGGCTTAGGGATTTTTTCAAAAAAATATTTTCTACCGGTTAAGTTTTTGAGGGCTGATTTCTTGTCCAGTGATAAAAAGCCTTCTGTTTCCATCGCCAAACCTTTCAGGAGAGCATTTTCAACCTTTTGGCACCCTTTTGGAGTGAATTGCCAAAAGTCAGATTTTTGCAGAAATTGTGACCCCGGGGCTTAGGGATTTTTTCAAAAAAATATTTTCTGCCGGTTAAGTTTTTGAGGGCTGATTTCTTGTTCTGTGATAAAAAGCCTTCTGTTTCGAGTGCCAAACCTTTCAGGAGAGCATTTTCAAGCTTTTGGCACCATTTTTGAATGAATTGCCAAAAGTCAGATTTTTGCTGAAATTGTGACCCCGGGGCTTAGGGATTTTTTCAAAAAAATATTTGCTGCCGGTTAAGTTTTTGAGGGCTGATTTCTTGTCCTGTGATAAAAAGCCTTCTGTTTCGAGTGCCAAACCTTTCAGGAGAGCATTTTCAACCTTTTTGCACCATTTTTGAGTGAATTGCCAAAAGTCAGATTTTTGCTGAAATTGTGACCCCGGGGCTTAGGGATTTTTTCAAAAAAATATTTTCTGCCGGTTAAGTTTTTGAGGGCTGATTTCTTGTCCAGTGATAAAAAGCCTTCTGTTTCCATCGCCAAACCTTTCAGGAGAGCATTTTCAACCTTTTGGCACCATTTTGGAGTGAATTGCCAAAAGTCAGATTTTTGCTGAAATTGTGACCCCGGGGCTTAGGGATTTTTTTCCAAAAAAATATTTTCTGCCGGTTAAGTTTTTGAGGGCTGATTTCTTGTCCTGTGATAAAAAGCCTTCTGTTTCCATAGCCAAACCTTTCAGGAGAGCATTTTCAAGCTTTTTGCACCATTTTTGAGTGTATTGCCGAAAGTCAGATTTTTGCTGAAATTCTGACCCCGGGGCTTAGGGATTTTTTCAAAAAAATATTTTCTACCGGTTAAGTTTTTGAGGGCTGATTTCTTGTCCAGTGATAAAAAGCCTTCTGTTTCCATCGCCAAACCTTTCAGGAGAGCATATTCAACCTTTTGGCACCCTTTTGGAGTGAATTGCCAAAAGTCAGATTTTTGCAGAAATTGTGACCCCGGGGCTTAGGGATTTTTTCAAAAAAATATTTCCTGCCGGGTAAGTTTTTGAGGGCTTATTTCTTGACCTGTGATAAAAAGCTTTCTGTTTCGAGTGCCAAACATTTCAGGAGAGCATTTTCAATCTTTTTGCACCATTTTTGAGTGAATTGCCAAAAGTCAGATTTTTGCTGAAATTGTAACCCCGGGGCTTAGGGATTTTTTCCAAAAAAATATTTGCTGCCGGTTAAGTTTTTGAGGGCTGATTTCTTGTCCTGTGATAAAAAGCCTTCTGTTTCGAGCGCCAAACCTTTCAGGAGAGCATTTTCAACCTTTTTGCACCATTTTTGAGTGAATTGCCAAAAGTCAGATTTTTGCTGAAATTGTGACCCCGGGGCTTAGGGATTTTTTCAAAAAAATATTTTCTGCCGGTTAAGTTTTTGAGGGCTGATTTCTTGTCCTGTGATAAAAAGCCTTCTGTTTCGCGTGCCAAACCTTTCAGGGGATCATTTCCAACCTTTTTGCACCATTTTTGAGTGAATTGCGAAAAGTCAAATTTTTGCTGAAATTGTGACCCCGGGGCTTAGGGATTTTTTCAAAAAAATATTTTCTACCGGTTAGGTTTTTGAGGGCTGATTTCTTGTCCAGTGTTAAAAAGCCTTCTGTTTCCATCGCCAAACCTTTCAGGAGAGCATTTTCAACCTTTTGGCACCATTTTGGAGTGAATTGCCAAAAGTCAGATTTTTGCTGAAATTGTGACCCCGGGGCTTAGGGATTTTTTCCAAAAAAATATTTTCTGCCGGTTAAGTTTTGGAGGGCTGATTTCTTGTCCTGTGATAAAAAGCCTTCTGTTTCCATCGCCAAACCTTTCAGGAGAGCATTTTCAAGCTTTTGGCACCATTTTTGAGTGAATTGCCAAAAGTCAGATTTTTGCTGAATGTGACCCCGGGGCTTAGGGATTTTCTCAAAAAATTTTTTGCTGCCAGTTAAGTTTTTGAGGGCTGATTTCTTTTCCTGTGATAAAAAGCCTTCTGTTTTGAGTGCCAAACCTTTCAGGAGAGCATTTTCAACCTTTTTGCACCATTTTTGAGTGAATTGCCAAAAGTCAGATTTTTGCTGAAATTGTGACCCCGGGGCTTAGTGATTTTTTCAAAAAAATATTTGCTGCCGGTTAAGTTTTTGAGGGCTGATTTCTTGTCCTGTGATAAAAAGCCTTCTGTTTCGAGTGCCAAACCTTTCAGGGGATCATTTCCAACCTTTTTGCACCATTTTTGAGTGAATTGCCAAAAGTCAGATTTTTGCTGAAATTGTGACCCCGGGGCTTAGGGATTTTTTCAAAAAAATATTTTCTACCGGTTAAGTTTTTGAGGGCTGATTTCTTGTCCTGTGATAAAAAGCCTTCTGTTTCCATAGCCAAACCTTTCAGGAGAGCATTTTCAAGCTTTTGGCACCATTTTGGAGTGAATTGCCGAAAGTCAGATTTTTGCTGAAATTCTGACCCCGGGGCTTAGGGATTTTTTCAAAAAAATATTTTCTGCCGGTTAAGTTTTTGAGGGCTGATTTCTGTTTCGAGTGCCAAACCTTTCAGGGGAGCATTTTCAACCTTTTTGCACCATTTTTGAGTGAATTGCCGAAAGTCAGATTTTTGCTGAAATTCTGACCCCGGGGCTTAGGGATTTTTTCAAAAAAATATTTTCTGCAGGTTAAGTTTTTGAGGGCTGATTTCTTGTCCTGTGATAAAAAGCCTTCTGTTTCCATCGCCAAACCTTTCAGGGGATCATTTCCAACCTTTTTGCACCATTTTTGAGTGAATTGCCAAAAGTCAGATTTTTGCTGAAATTGTGACCCCGGGGCTTAGGGTTTTTTAAAAAAATATATTTTCTGCCGGTTAAATTTTTGAGGGCTGATTTCTTGCCCTGTGATAAAAAGCCTTCTGTTTCGAGTGCCAAACCTTTCAGGGGATCATTTCCAACCTTTTTGCACCATTTTTGAGTGAATTGCCAAAAGTCAGATTTTTGCTGAAATTCTGACCCCGGGGCTTAGGGATTTTTTCAAAACAATATTTTCTACCGGTTAGGTTTTTGAGGGCTGATTTCTTGTCCAGTGATAAAAAGCCTTCTGTTTCCATCGCCAAACCTTTCAGGAGAGCATTTTCAACCTTTTGGCACCATTTTGGAGTGAATTGCCAAGAGTCAGATTTTTGCTGAAATTGTGACCCCGGGGCTTAGGGATTTTTTCAAAAAAATATTTTCTGCTAGTTAAGTTTTTGAGGGCGGGCTAATTTCTTGTCCTGTGATAAAAAGCCTTCTGTTTCGAGTGCCAAACCTTTCAGGGGATCATTTCCAACCCTTTTGCAACATTTTTTGAGTGAATTGCCGAAAGTCAGATTTTTGCTGAAATTGTGACCCCGGGGCTTAGGGATTTTTTCAAAAAAATATTTTCTGCTAGTTAAGTTTTTGAGGGCGGGCTAATTTCTTGTCCTGTGATAAAAAGCCTTCTGTTTCGAATGCCAAACGTTTCAGGAGAGCATTTTCAAGCTTTTGGCACCATTTTGGAGTGAATTGCCAAAAGTCAGATTTTTGCTGAAATTGTGACCCCGGGGCTTAGGGATTTTTTCAAAAAAATATTTTCTGCCGGTTAAGCTTTTGAGGGCTGATTTCTTGTCCTGTGATAAAAATCCTACTGTTTCCATCGCCAAACCTTTCAGGAGAGCATTTTCAAGCTTTTGGCACCATTTTTGAGTGAATTGCCGAAAGTCAGATTTTTGCTGAAATTCTGACCCCGGGGCTTAGGGATTTTTTCAAAAAAATATTTTCTGCCGGTTAAGTTTTTGAGGGCTGATTTCTTGTCCTGTGATAAAAAGCCTTCTGTTTCGAGTGCCAAACCTTTCAGGGGATCATTTCCAACCTTTTTGCACCATTTTTGAGTGAATTGCCGAAAGTCAGATTTTTGCTGAAATTCTGACCCCCGGGGCTTAGGGATTTTTTCAAAAAAATATTTTCTGCCGGTTAAGTTTTTGAGGGCTGATTTCTTGTCCTGTGATAAAAAGCCTTCTGTTTCGAGTGCCAAACCTTTCAGGGGATCATTTCCAACCTTTTTGCACCATTTTTGAGAGAATTGCCAAAAGTCAGATTTTTGCTGAAATTGTGACCCCGGGGCTTAGGGATTTTTTCAAAATAATATTTTCTGCCGGTTAAGTTTTTGAGAGCTGATTTCTTGTCCTGTGATAAAAAGCCTTCTGTTTCCATCGCCAAACCTTTCAGGAGAGCATTTTCAAGCTTTTGGCACCATTTTTGAGTGAATTGCCAAAAGTCAGATTTTTGCTGAAATTGTGACCCCGGGGCTTAGGGATTTTCTCAAAAAAATATTTGCTGCCGGTTAAGTTTTTGAGGGCTGATTTCTTGTCCTGTGATAAAAAGCCTTCTGTTTTGAGTGCCAAACCTTTCAGGAGAGCATTTTCAAGCTTTTGGCACCATTTTGGAGTGAATTGCCAAAAGTCAGATTTTTGCTGAAATTGTGACCCCGGGGCTTAGGGATTTTTTCAAAAAAATATTTTCTGCCGGTTAAGCTTTTGAGGGCTGATTTCTTGTCCTGTGATAAAAAGCCTACTGTTTCCATCGCCAAACCTTTCAGGAGAGCATTTTCAAGCTTTTGGCACCATTTTTGAGTGAATTGCCAAAAGTCAGATTTTTGCTGAAATTGTGACCCCGGGGCTTAGGGATTTTTTCAAAAAAATATTTTCTGCCGGTTAAGTTTTTGAGGGCTGATTTCTTGTCCTGTGATAAAAAGCCTTCTGTTTCAATCGCCAAACCTTTCAGGAGAGCATTTTCAAGCTTTTGGCACCATTTTGGAGTGAATTGCCAAAAGTCAGATTTTTGCTGAAATTGTGACCCCGGGGCTTAGGGATTTTTTCAAAAAAATATTTTCTGTCGGTTAAGTTTTTGAGGGCTGATTTCTTGTCCTGTGATAAAAAGCCTTCTGTTTCGAGTGCCAAACCTTTCAGGAGAGCATTTTCAACCTTTTTGCACCATTTTTGAGTGAATTGCCAAAAGTCAGATTTTTGCTGAAATTTTGACCCCGGGGCTTAGGGATTTTTTTCAAAAAAATATTTTCTGCCGGTTAAGTTTTTGAGGGCTGATTTCTTGACCTGCGATAAAAAGCCTTCTGTTTCCATCGCCAAACATTTCAGGAGAGCATTTTCAAGCTTTTTGCACCATTTTTGAGTGAATTGCCGAAAGTCAGATTTTTGCTGAAATTCTGACCCCGGGGCTTAGGGATTTTTTCAAAAAAATATTTTCTGCCGGTTAAGTTTTTGAGGGCTGATTTCTTGTCCTGTGATAAAAAGCCTTCTGTTTCAAGTGCCAAACCTTTCAGGGGATCATTTCCAACCTTTTTGCACCATTTTTGAGTGAATTGCCGAAAGTCAGATTTTTGCTGAAATTCTGACCCCGGGGCTTAGGGATTTTTTCAAAAAAATATTTTCTGCCGGTTAAGTTTTTGAGGGCTGATTTCTTGTCCTGTGATAAAAAGCCTTCTGTTTCGAGTGCCAAACCTTTCAGGGGATCATTTCCAACCTTTTTGCACCATTTTTGAGTGAATTGCCAAAAGTTAGATTTTTGCTGAAATTGTGACCCCGGGGCTTAGGGATTTTTTCAAAATAATATTTTCTGCCGGTTAAGTTTTTGAGGGCTGATTTCTTGTCCTGTGATAAAAAGCCTTCTGTTTCGAGTGCCAAAACTTTCAGGAGAGCATTTTCAACCTTTTGGCACCACTTTGGAGTGAATTGCCAAAAGTCAGATTTTTGCTGAAATTGTGAGCCCGGGGCTTAGGGATTTTTTCAAAAAAATATTTTCTGTCGGTTAAGTTTTTGAGGGCTGATTTCTTGTCCTGTGATAAAAAGCCTTCTGTTTCGAGTGCCAAAACTTTCAGGAGAGCATTTTCAACCTTTTGGCACCATTTTGGAGTGAATTGCCAAAAGTCAGATTTTTGCTGAAATTGTGACCCCGGGGCTTAGGGATTTTTTCAAAAAAATATTTTCTGCCGGTTAAGTTTTTGAGGGCTGATTTCTTGACCTGTGATAAAAAGCCTTCTGTTTCCATTGCCAAACCTTTCAGGAGAGCATTTTCAAGCTTTTTGCACCATTTTTGAGTGAATTGCCGAAAGTCAGATTTTTGCTGAAATTCTGACCCCGGGGCTTAGGGATTTTTTCAAAAAAATATTTTCTGCCGGTTAAGTTTTTGAGGGCTGATTTCTTGTCCTGTGATAAAAAGCCTTCTGTTTCGAGTGCCAAACCTTTCAGGGGATCATTTCCAACCTTTTTGCACCATTTTTGAGTGAATTGCCGAAAGTCAGATTTTTGCTGAAATTCTGACCCCGGGGCTTAGGGATTTTTTCAAAAAAATATTTTCTGCCGGTTAAGTTTTTGAGGGCTGATTTCTTGTCCTGTGATAAAAAGCCTTCTGTTTCGAATGCCAAACCTTTCAGGAGAGCATTTTCAAGCTTTTGGCACCATTTTGGAGTGAATTGCCAAAAGTCAGATTTTTGCTGAAATTGTGACCCCGGGGCTTAGGGATTTTTTCAAAAAAATATTTTCTGCCGGTTAAGCTTTTGAGGGCTGATTTCTTGTCCTGTGATAAAAAGCCTTCTGTTTCCATCGCCAAACCTTTCAGGAGAGCATTTTCAAGCTTTTGGCACCATTTTGGAGTGAATTGCCAAAAGTCAGATTTTTGCTGAAATTGTGACCCCGGGGCTTAGGGATTTTTTCAAAAAAATATTTTCTGCCGGTTAAGCTTTTGAGGGCTGATTTCTTGTCCTGTGATAAAAAGCCTACTGTTTCCATCGCCAAACCTTTCAGGAGAGCATTTTCAAGCTTTTGGCACCATTTTTGAGTGAATTGCCAAAAGTCAGATTTTTGCTGAAATTGTGACCCCGGGGCTTAGGGATTTTTTCAAAAAAATATTTTCTGCCGGTTAAGTTTTTGAGGGCTGATTTCTTGTCCAGTGATAATAAGCCTTCTGTTTCCATCGCCAAACCTTTCAGGAGAGCATTTTCAAGCTTCTTGCACCATTTTTGAGTGAATTGCCAGAAGTCAGATTTTTGCTGAAATTGTGACCCCGGGGCTTAGGAATTTTTTCAAAAAAAATATTTTCTGCCGGTTAAATTTTTGAGGGCTGATTTCTTGTCCTGTGATAAAAAGCCTTCTGTTTCGAGTGCCAAAACTTTCAGGAGAGCATTTTCAACCTTTTTGCACCATTTTTGAGTGAATTGCCAAAAGTCAGATTTTTGCTGAAATTGTGACCCCGGGGCTTAGGGATTTTTGCAAAAAAATATTTTCTGCCGGTTAAGTTTTTGAGGGCTGATTTCTTGTCCTGTGATAAAAAGCCTTCTGTTTCGAGTGCCAAACCTTTCAGGGGATCATTTCCAACCTTTTTGCACCATTTTTGAGTGAATTGCCAAAAGTCAGATTTTTGCTGAAATTGTGACCCCGGGGCTTAGGGATTTTTTCAAAATAATATTTTCTACCGGTTAAGTTTTTGAGGGCTGATTTCTTGTCCAGTGATAAAAAGCCTTCTGTTTCCATCGCCAAACCTTTCAGGAGAGCATTTTCAACCTTTTGGCACCATTTTGGAGTGAATTGCCAAAAGTCAGATTTTTGCTGAAATTGTGACCCCGGGGCTTAGGGATTTTTTCAAAAAAATATTTTCTGCCGGTTAAGTTTTTGAGGGCTGATTTCTTGTCCTGTGATAAAAAGCCTTCTGTTTCGAGTGCCAAACCTTTCAGGAGAGCATTTTCAACCTTTTTGCACCATTTTTGAGTGAATTGCCAAAAGTCAGATTTTTGCTGAAATTTTGACCCCGGGGCTTAGGGATTTTTTCAAAAAAATATTTTCTGCCGCTTAAGTTTTTGAGGGCTGATTTCTTGACCTGTGATAAAAAGCCTTCTGTTTCCATCGCCAAACCTTTCAGGAGAGCATTTTCAACCTTTTTGCACCATTTTTGAGTGAATTGCTGAAAGTCAGATTTTTGCTGAAATTCTGACCCCGGGGCTTAGGGATTTTTTCAAAAAAATATTTTCTGCCGGTTAAGTTTTTGAAGGCTGATTTCTTGTCCTGTGATAAAAAGCCTTCTGTTTCGAGTGCCAAACCTTTCAGGGGATCATTTCCAACCTTTTTGCACCATTTTTGAGTGAATTGCCGAAAGTCAGATTTTTGCTGAAATTCTGACCCCGGGGCTTAGGGATTTTTTCAAAAAAATATTTTCTGCCGGTTAAGTTTTTGAGGGCTGATTTCTTGTCCTGTGATAAAAAGCCTTCTGTTTCGAATGCCAAACCTTTCAGGAGAGCATTTTCAAGCTTTTGGCACCATTTTTGAGTGAATTGCCAAAAGTCAGATTTTTGCTGAAATTGTGACCCCGGGGCTTAGGGATTTTTTCAAAAAAATATTTTCTGTCGGTTAAGCTTTTGAGGGCTGATTTCTTGTCCTGTGATAAAAAGCCTTCTGTTTCCATCGCCAAACCTTTCAGGAGAGCATTTTCAACCTTTTGGCACCATTTTGGAGTGAATTGCCAAAAGTCAGATTTTTGCTGAAATTGTGACCCCGGGGCTTAGGGATTTTTTCCAAAAAAATATTTTCTGCCGGTTAAGTTTTTGAGGGCTGATTTCTTGTCCTGTGATAAAAAGCCTTCTGTTTCCATCGCCAAACCTTTCAGGAGAGCATTTTCAAGCTTTTGTCACCATTTTGGAGTGAATTGCCAAAAGTCAGATTTTTGCTGAAATTGTGACCCCGGGGCTTAGGGATTTTTCCAAAAAAATATTTTCTGCCGGTTAAGTTTTTGAGGGCTGATTTCTTGTCCTGTGATAAAAAGCCTTCTGTTTCGAGTGCCAAACCTTTCAGGGGATCATTTCCAACCTTTTTGCACCATTTTTGAGTGAATTGCCGAAAGTCAGATTTTTGCTGAAATTCTGACCCCGGGGCTTAGGGATTTTTTCAAAAAAATATTTTCTGCCGGTTAAGTTTTTGAGGGCTGATTTCTTGTCCTGTGATAAAAAGCCTTCTGTTTCGAATGCCAAACCTTTCAGGAGAGCATTTTCAAGCTTTTGGCACCATTTTTGAGTGAATTGCCAAAAGTCAGATTTTTGCTGAAATTGTGACCCCGGGGCTTAGGGATTTTTTCAAAAAAATATTTTCTGTCGGTTAAGCTTTTGAGGGCTGATTTCTTGTCCTGTGATAAAAAGCCTTCTGTTTCCATCGCCAAACCTTTCAGGAGAGCATTTTCAACCTTTTGGCACCATTTTGGAGTGAATTGCCAAAAGTCAGATTTTTGCTGAAATTGTGACCCCGGGGCTTAGGGATTTTTTCCAAAAAAATATTTTCTGCCGGTTAAGTTTTTGAGGGCTGATTTCTTGTCCTGTGATAAAAAGCCTTCTGTTTCCATCGCCAAACCTTTCAGGAGAGCATTTTCAAGCTTTTGTCACCATTTTGGAGTGAATTGCCAAAAGTCAGATTTTTGCTGAAATTGTGACCCCGGGGCTTAGGGATTTTTCCAAAAAAATATTTTCTGCCGGTTAAGTTTTTGAGGGCTGATTTCTTGTCCGGTGATAAAAAGCCTTCTGTTTCGAGTGCCAAACCTTTCAGGGGATCATTTCCAACCTTTTTGCACCATTTTTGAGTGAATTGCCAAAAGTCAGATTTTTGCTGAAATTGTGACCCCGGGGCTTAGGGATTTTTTCAAAATAATATTTTCTACCGGTTAAGTTTTTGAGGGCTGATTTCTTGTCCAGTGATAAAAAGCCTTCTGTTTCCATCGCCAAACCTTTCAGGAGAGCATTTTCAACCTTTTGGCACCATTTTTGAGTGAATTGCCAAAAGTCAGATTTTTGCTGAAATTGTGACCCCGGGGCTTAGGGATTTTTTCCAAAAAAATATTTTCTGCCGGTTAAGTTTTTGAGGGCTGATTTCTTGTCCTGTGATAAAAAGCCTTCTGTTTCCATCGCCAAACCTTTCAGGAGAGCATTTTCAAGCTTTTGGCACCATTTTTGAGTGAATTGCCAAAAGTCAGATTTTTGCTGAAATTGTGACCCCGGGGCTTAGGGATTTTTTCAAAAAAATATTTGCTGCCGGTTAAGTTTTTGAGGGCTGATTTCTTGTCCTCTGATAAAAAACCTTCTGTTTCGAGTGCCAAACCTTTCAGGAGAGCATTTTCAACCTTTTTGCACCATTCTTGAGTGAATTGCCAAAAGTCAGATTTTTGCTGAAATTCTGACCCCGGGGCTTAGGGATTTTTTCAAAAAAATATTTTCTGCCGGTTAAGTTTTTGAGGGCTGATTTCTTGTCCTGTGATAAAAAGCCTTCTGTTTCGAGTGCCAAACCTTTCAGGGGATCATTTCCAACCTTTTTGCACCATTTTTGAGTGAATTGCCGAAAGTCAGATTTTTGCTGAAATTGTGACCCCGGGGCTTAGGGATTTTTTCAAAAAAATATTTTCTGCCGGTTAAGTTTTTGAGGGCTGATTTCTTGTCCTGTGATAAAAAGCCTTCTGTTTCGAGTGCCAAACCTTTCAGGAGAGCATTTTCAAGCTTTTGGCACCATTTTTGAGTGAATTGCCAAAAGTCAGATTTTTGCTGAAATTGTGACCCCGGGGCTTAGGGATTTTTTCCAAAAAAATATTTTCTGCCGGTTAAGTTTTTGAGGGCTGATTTCTTGTCCTGTGATAAAAAGCCTTCTGTTTCCATCGCCAAACCTTTCAGGAGAGCATTTTCAAGCTTTTGTCACCATTTTGGAGTGAATTGCCAAAAGTCAGATTTTTGCTGAAATTGTGACCCCGGGGCTTAGGGATTTTTTCAAAAAAATATTTTCTGCCGGTTAAGTTTTTGAGGGCTGATTTCTTGTCCTGTGATAAAAAGCCTTCTGTTTCGAGTGCCAAACCTTTCAGGGGATCATTTCCAACCTTTTTGCACCATTTTTGAGTGAATTGCCAAAAGTCAGATTTTTGCTGAAATTGTGACCCCGGGGCTTAGGGATTTTTTCAAAATAATATTTTCTACCGGTTAAGTTTTTGAGGGCTGATTTCTTGTCCAGTGATAAAAAGCCTTCTGTTTCCATCGCCAAACCTTTCAGGAGAGCATTTTCAACCTTTTGGCACCATTTTTGAGTGAATTGCCAAAAGTCAGATTTTTGCTGAAATTGTGACCCCGGGGCTTAGGGATTTTTTCCAAAAAAATATTTTCTGCCGGTTAAGTTTTTGAGGGCTGATTTCTTGTCCTGTGATAAAAAGCCTTCTGTTTCCATCGCCAAACCTTTCAGGAGAGCATTTTCAAGCTTTTGGCACCATTTTTGAGTGAATTGCCAAAAGTCAGATTTTTGCTGAAATTGTGACCCCGGGGCTTAGGGATTTTTTCAAAAAAATATTTGCTGCCGGTTAAGTTTTTGAGGGCTGATTTCTTGTCCTGTGATAAAAAACCTTCTGTTTCGAGTGCCAAACCTTTCAGGAGAGCATTTTCAACGTTTTTGCACCATTCTTGAGTGAATTGCCAAAAGTCAGATTTTTGCTGAAATTGTGACCCCGGGGCTTAGGGATTTTTTCAAAATAATATTTTCTACCGGTTAAGTTTTTGAGGGCTGATTTCTTGTCCAGTGATAAAAAGCCTTCTGTTTCCATCGCCAAACCTTTCAGGAGAGCATTTTCAACCTTTTGGCATCATTTTTGAGTGAATTGCCAAAAGTCAGATTTTTGCTGAAATTGTGACCCCGGGGCTTAGGGATTTTTTCCAAAAAAATATTTTCTGCCGGTTAAGTTTTTGAGGGCTGATTTCTTGTCCTGTGATAAAAAGCCTTCTGTTTCCATCGCCAAACCTTTCAGGAGAGCATTTTCAAGCTTTTGGCACCATTTTGGAGTGAATTGCCAAAAGTCAGATTTTTGCTGAAATTGTGACCCCGGGGCTTAGGGATTTTTTCAAAAAAATATTTTCTGCCGGTTAAGTTTTTGAGGGCTGATTTCTTGTCCTGTGATAAAAAACCTTCTGTTTCGAGTGCCAAACCTTTCAGGAGAGCATTTTCAACCTTTTTGCACCATTTTGGAGTGAATTGCCAAAAGTCAGATTTTTGCTGAAATTCTGACCCCGGGGCTTAGGAATTTTTTCAAAAAAATATTTTCTGCCGGTTAAGTTTTTGAGGGCTGATTTCTTGTCCTGTGATAAAAAGCCTTCTGTTTCGAGTGCCAAACCTTTCAGGGGATCATTTCCAACCTTTTTGCACCATTTTGGAGTGAATTGCCAAAAGTCAGATTTTTGCTGAAATTGTGACCCCGGGGCTTAGGGATTTTTTCAAAAAAATATTTTCTGCCGGTTAAGTTTTTGAGGGCTGATTTCTTGTCCTGTGATAAAAAGCCTTCTGTTTCGAATGCCAAACCTTTCAGGAGAGCATTTTCAACCTTTTGGCACCATTTTTGAGTGAATTGCCGAAAGTCAGATTTTTGCTGAAATTCTGACCCCGGGGCTTAGGGATTTTTTCAAAAAAATATTTTCTGCCGGTTAAGCTTTTGAGGGCTGATTTCTTGTCCTGTGATAAAAAGCCTACTGTTTCCATCGCCAAACCTTTCAGGAGAGCATTTTCAAGCTTTTGGCACCATTTTTGAGTGAATTGCCAAAAGTCAGATTTTTGCTGAAATTGTGACCCCGGGGCTTAGGGATTTTTTCAAAAAAATATTTTCTGCCGGTTAAGTTTTTGAGGGCTGATTTCTTGTCCTGTGATAAAAAGCCTTCTGTTTCAATCGCCAAACCTTTCAGGAGAGCATTTTCAAGCTTTTGGCACCATTTTGGAGTGAATTGCCAAAAGTCAGATTTTTGCTGAAATTGTGACCCCGGGGCTTAGGGATTTTTTCAAAAAAATATTTTCTGTCAGTTAAGTTTTTGAGGGCTGATTTCTTGTCCTGTGATAAAAAGCCTTCTGTTTCGAGTGCCAAACCTTTCAGGAGAGCATTTTCAACCTTTTTGCACCATTTTTGAGTGAATTGCCAAAAGTCAGATTTTTGCTGAAATTCTGACCCCGGGGCTTAGGGATTTTTTCAAAAAAATATTTTCTGCCGGTTAAGTTTTTGAGGGCTGATTTCTTGTCCAGTGATAAAAAGCCTTCTGTTTCCATCGCCAAACCTTTCAGGAGAGCATTTTCAACCTTTTGGCACCATTTTTGAGTGAATTGCCAAAAGTCAGATTTTTGCTGAAATTGTGACCCCGGGGCTTAGGGATTTTTTCCAAAAAAATATTTTCTGCCGGTTAAGTTTTTGAGGGCTGATTTCTTGTCCTGTGATAAAAAGCCTTCTGTTTCCATCGCCAAACCTTTCAGGAGAGCATTTTCAAGCTTTTGGCACCATTTTTGAGTGAATTGCCAAAAGTCAGATTTTTGCTGAAATTGTGACCCCGGGGCTTAGGGATTTTTTCAAAAAAATATTTGCTGCCGGTTAAGTTTTTGAGGGCTGATTTCTTGTCCTGTGATAAAAAACCTTCTGTTTCGAGTGCCAAACCTTTCAGGAGAGCATTTTCAACCTTTTTGCACCATTCTTGAGTGAATTGCCAAAAGTCAGATTTTTGCTGAAATTGTGACCCCGGGGCTTAGGGATTTTTTCAAAATAATATTTTCTACCGGTTAAGTTTTTGTGGGCTGATTTCTTGTCCAGTGATAAAAAGCCTTCTGTTTCCATCGCCAAACCTTTCAGGAGAGCATTTTCAACCTTTTGGCACCATTTTTGAGTGAATTGCCAAAAGTCAGATTTTTGCTGAAATTGTGACCCCGGGGCTTAGGGATTTTTTCCAAAAAAATATTTTCTGCCGGTTAAGTTTTTGAGGGCTGATTTCTTGTCCTGTGATAAAAAGCCTTCTGTTTCCATCGCCAAACCTTTCAGGAGAGCATTTTCAAGCTTTTGGCACCATTTTGGAGTGAATTGCCAAAAGTCAGATTTTTGCTGAAATTGTGACCCCGGGGCTTAGGGATTTTTTCAAAAAAATATTTTCTGCCGGTTAAGTTTTTGAGGGCTGATTTCTTGTCCTGTGATAAAAAACCTTCTGTTTCGAGTGCCAAACCTTTCAGGAGAGCATTTTCAACCTTTTTGCACCATTTTGGAGTGAATTGCCAAAAGTCAGATTTTTGCTGAAATTCTGACCCCGGGGCTTAGGAATTTTTTCAAAAAAATATTTTCTGCCGGTTAAGTTTTTGAGGGCTGATTTCTTGTCCTGTGATAAAAAGCCTTCTGTTTCGAGTGCCAAACCTTTCAGGGGATCATTTCCAAACTTTTGGCACCATTTTGGAGTGAATTGCCAAAAGTCAGATTTTTGCTGAAATTGTGACCCCGGGGCTTAGGGATTTTTTCAAAAAAATATTTTCTGCCGGTTAAGTTTTTGAGGGCTGATTTCTTGTCCTGTGATAAAAAGCCTTCTGTTTCGAATGCCAAACCTTTCAGGAGAGCATTTTCAACCTTTTGGCACCATTTTTGAGTGAATTGCCGAAAGTCAGATTTTTGCTGAAATTCTGACCCCGGGGCTTAGGGATTTTTTCAAAAAAATATTTTCTGCCGGTTAAGCTTTTGAGGGCTGATTTCTTGTCCTGTGATAAAAAGCCTACTGTTTCCATCGCCAAACCTTTCAGGAGAGCATTTTCAAGCTTTTGGCACCATTTTTGAGTGAATTGCCAAAAGTCAGATTTTTGCTGAAATTGTGACCCCGGGGCTTAGGGATTTTTTCAAAAAAATATTTTCTGCCGGTTAAGTTTTTGAGGGCTGATTTCTTGTCCTGTGATAAAAAGCCTTCTGTTTCAATCGCCAAACCTTTCAGGAGAGCATTTTCAAGCTTTTGGCACCATTTTGGAGTGAATTGCCAAAAGTCAGATTTTTGCTGAAATTGTGACCCCGGGGCTTAGGGATTTTTTCAAAAAAATATTTTCTGTCGGTTAAGTTTTTGAGGGCTGATTTCTTGTCCTGTGATAAAAAGCCTTCTGTTTCGAGTGCCAAACCTTTCAGGAGAGCATTTTCAACCTTTTTGCACCATTTTTGAGTGAATTGCCAAAAGTCAGATTTTTGCTGAAATTTTGACCCCGGGGCTTAGGGATTTTTTCAAAAAAATATTTTCTGCCGGTTAAGTTTTTGAGGGCTGATTTCTTGACCTGAGATAAAAAGCCTTCTGTTTCCATCGCCAAACATTTCAGGAGAGCATTTTCAAGCTTTTTGCACCATTTTTGAGTGAATTGCCGAAAGTCAGATTTTTGCTGAAATTCTGACCCCGGGGCTTAGGGATTTTTTCAAAAAAATATTTTCTGCCGGTTAAGTTTTTGAGGGCTGATTTCTTGTCCTGTGATAAAAAGCCTTCTGTTTCGAGTGCCAAACCTTTCAGGGGATCATTTCCAACCTTTTTGCACCATTTTTGAGTGAATTGCCGAAAGTCAGATTTTTGCTGAAATTCTGACCCCGGGGCTTAGGGATTTTTTCAAAAAAATATTTTCTGCCGGTTAAGTTTTTGAGGGCTGATTTCTTGTCCTGTGATAAAAAGCCTTCTGTTTCGAATGCCAAACCTTTCAGGAGAGCATTTTCAAGCTTTTGGCACCATTTTTGAGTGAATTGCCAAAAGTCAGATTTTTGCTGAAATTCTGACCCCGGGGCTTAGGGATTTTTTCAAAAAAATATTTTCTGCCGGTTAAGTTTTTGAGGGCTGATTTCTTGTCCTGTGACAAAAAGCCTTCTGTTTCGAGTGCCAAACCTTTCAGGGGATCATTTCCCACCTTTTTGCACCATTTTTGAGTGAATTGCCGAAAGTCAGATTTTTGCTGAAATTCTGACCCCGGGGCTTAGGGATTTTTTCAAAAAAATATTTTCTGCCGGTTAAGTTTTTGAGGGCTGATTTCTTGTCCTGTGATAAAAAGCCTTCTGTTTCGAGTGCCAAACCTTTCAGGGGATCATTTCCAACCTTTTTGCACCATTTTTGAGTGAATTGCCAAAAGTCAGATTTTTGCTGAAATTGTGACCCCGGGGCTTAGGGATTTTTTCAAAATAATATTTTCTGCCGGTTAAGTTTTTGAGGGCTGATTTCTTGTCCTGTGATAAAAAGCCTTCTGTTTCGAGTGCCAAACCTTTCAGGAGAGCATTTTCAACCTTTTTGCACCATTTTTGAGTGAATTGCCAAAAGTCAGATTTTTGTTGAAATTGTGACCCCGGGGCTTAGGGATTTTTTCAAAAAAAAATTTTCTGCCGGTTAAGTTTTTGAGGGCTGATTTCTTGACCTGTGATAAAAAGCCTTCTGTTTCCATCGCCAAACCTTTCAGGAGAGCATTTTCAAGCTTTTGGCACCATTTTGGAGTGAATTGCCGAAAGTCAGATTTTTGCTGAAATTCTGACCCCGGGGCTTAGGGATTTTTTCAAAAAAATATTTTCTGCCGGTTAAGCTTTTGAGGGCTGATTTCTTGTCCTGTGATAAAAAGCCTTCTGTTTCCATCGCCAATCCTTTCAGGAGAGCATTTTCAAGCTTTTGGCACCATTTTTGAGTGAATTGCCAAAAGTCAGATTTTTGCTGAAATTGTGACCCCGGGGCTTAGGGATTTTTTCAAAAAAATATTTTCTGCCGGTTAAGTTTTTGAGGGCTGATTTCTTGTCCTGTGATAAAAAGCCTTCTGTTTCCATCGCCAAACCTTTCAGGAGAGCATTTTCAAGCTTTTGGCACCATTTTGGAGTGAATTGCCAAAAGTCAGATTTTTGCTGAAATTGTGACCCCGGGGCTTAGGGATTTTTTCAAAAAAATATTTTCTGCCGGTTAAGTTTTTGAGGGCTGATTTCTTGTCCTGTGATAAAAAGCCTTCTGTTTCGAGTGCCAAACCTTTCAGGAGAGCATTTTCAACCTTTTTGCACCATTTTTGAGTGAATTGCCAAAAGTCAGATTTTTGCTGAAATTTTGACCCCGGGGCTTAGGGATTTTTTCAAAAAAATATTTTCTGCCGCTTAAGTTTTTGAGGGCTGATTTCTTGACCTGTGATAAAAAGCCTTCTGTTTCCATCGCCAAACCTTTCAGGAGAGCATTTTCAAGCTTTTTGCACCATTTTTGAGTGAATTGCCGAAAGTCAGATTTTTGCTGAAATTCTGACGCCGGGGCTTAGGGATTTTTTCAAAAAAATATTTTCTGCCGGTTAAGCTTTTGAAGGCTGATTTCTTGTCCTGTGATAAAAAGCCTTCTGTTTCGAGTGCCAAACCTTTCAGGGGATCATTTCCAACCTTTTTGCACCATTTTTGAGTGAATTGCCGAAAGTCAGATTTTTGCTGAAATTCTGACCCCGGGGCTTAGGGATTTTTTCAAAAAAATATTTTCTGCCGGTTAAGTTTTTGAGGGCTGATTTCTTGTCCTGTGAAAAAAGCCTTCTGTTTCGAGTGCCAAACCTTTCAGGGGATCATTTCCAACCTTTTTGCACCATTTTTGAGTGAATTGCCGAAAGTCAGATTTTTGCTGAAATTGTGACCCCGGGGCTTAGGGATTTTTTCCAAAAAAATATTTTCTGCCGGTTAAGTTTTTGAGGGCTGATTTCTTGTCCTGTGATAAAAAGCCTTCTGTTTCCATCGCCAAACCTTTCAGGAGAGCATTTTCAAGCTTTTGGCACCATTTTGGAGTGAATTGCCAAAAGTCAGATTTTTGCTGAAATTGTGACCCCGGGGCTTAGGGATTTTTTCAAAAAAATATTTTCTGCCGGTTAAGTTTTTGAGGGCTGATTTCTTGTCCTGTGATAAAAAGCCTTCTGTTTCGAGTGCCAAACCTTTCAGGGGATCATTTCCAACCTTTTTGCACCATTTTTGAGTGAATTGCCAAAAGTCAGATTTTTGCTGAAATTGTGACCCCGGGGCTTAGGGATTTTTTCAAAATAATATTTTCTACCGGTTAAGTTTTTGAGGGCTGATTTCTTGTCCAGTGATAAAAAGCCTTCTGTTTCCATCGCCAAACCTTTCAGGAGAGCATTTTCAAGCTTTTGGCACCATTTTTGAGTGAATTGCCAAAAGTCAGATTTTTGCTGAAATTGTGACCCCGGGGCTTAGGGATTTTTTCAAAATAATATTTTCTACCGGTTAAGTTTTTGAGGGCTGATTTCTTGTCCTGTGATAAAAAGCCTTCTGTTTCGAGTGCCAAACCTTTCAGGGGATCATTTCCAACCTTTTTGCACCATTTTTGAGTGAATTGCCAAAAGTCAGATTTTTGCTGAAATTGTGACCCCGGGGCTTAGGGATTTTTTCAAAATAATATTTTCTGCCGGTTAAGTTTTTGAGAGCTGATTTCTTGTCCTGTGATAAAAAGCCTTCTGTTTCGAATGCCAAACCTTTCAGGAGAGCATTTTCAAGCTTTTGGCACCATTTTTGAGTGAATTGCCAAAAGTCAGATTTTTGCTGAAATTGTGACCCCGGGGCTTAGGGATTTTTTCAAAAAAATATTTTCTGCCGGTTAAGTTTTTGAGGGCTGATTTCTTGACCTGAGATAAAAAGCCTTCTGTTTCCATCGCCAAACATTTCAGGAGAGCATTTTCAAGCTTTTTGCACCATTTTTGAGTGAATTGCCGAAAGTCAGATTTTTGCTGAAATTCTGACCCCGGGGCTTAGGGATTTTTTCAAAAAAATATTTTCTGCCGGTTAAGTTTTTGAGGGCTGATTTCTTGTCCTGTGAAAAAAGCCTTCTGTTTCGAGTGCCAAACCTTTCAGGGGATCATTTCCAACCTTTTTGCACCATTTTTGAGTGAATTGCCGAAAGTCAGATTTTTGCTGAAATTCTGACCCCGGGGCTTAGGGATTTTTTCAAAAAAATATTTTCTGCCGGTTAAGTTTTTGAGGGCTGATTTCTTGTCCTGTGATAAAAAGCCTTCTGTTTCGAGTGCCAAACCTTTCAGGGGATCATTTCCAACCTTTTTGCACCATTTTTGAGTGAATTGCCAAAAGTCAGATTTCTGCTGAAATTGTGACCCCGGGGCTTAGGGATTTTTTCAAAATAATATTTTCTGCCGGTTAAGTTTTTGAGAGCTGATTTCTTGTCCTGTGATAAAAAGCCTTCTGTTTCGAATGCAAAACCTTTCAGAAGAGCATTTCCAAGCTTTTGGCACCATTTTTGAGTGAATTGCCAAAAGTCAGATTTTTGCTGAAATTGTGACCCCGGGGCTTAGGGATTTTCACAAAAAAATATTTGCTGCCGGTTAAGTTTTTGAGGGCTGATTTCTTGTCCTGTGATAAAAAGCCTTCTGTTTCGAGTGCCAAACCTTTCAGGAGAGCATTTTCAAGCTTTTGGCACCATTTTGGAGTGAATTGCCGAAAGTCAGATTTTTGCTGAAATTCTGACACCGGGGCTTAGGGATTTTTTCCAAAAAAATATTTTCTGCCGGTGAAGTTTTTGAGGGCTGATTTCTTGTCCTGTGATAAAAAGCCTTCTGTTTCGAATGCCAAACCTTTCAGGAGAGCATTTTCAATCTTTTGGCACCATTTTGGAGTGAATTGCCAAAAGTCAGATTTTTGCTGAAATTGTGACCCCGGGGCTTAGGGATTTTTTCAAAAAAATATTTTCTGCCGGTTAAGCTTTTGAGGGCTGATTTCTTGTCCTGTGATAAAAAGCCTTCTGTTTCCATCGCCAAACCTTTCAGGAGAGCATTTTCAAGCTTTTGGCACCATTTTTGAGTGAATTGCCAAAAGTCAGATTTTTGCTGAAATTGTGACCCCGGGGCTTAGGGATTTTTTCAAAAAAATATTTTCTGCCGGTTAAGTTTTTGAGGGCTGATTTCTTGTCCTGTGATAAAAAGCCTTCTGTTTCAATCGCCAAACCTTTCAGGAGAGCATTTTCAAGCTTTTGGCACCATTTTGGAGTGAATTGCCAAAAGTCAGATTTTTGCTGAAATTGTGACCCCGGGGCTTAGGGATTTTTTCAAAAAAATATTTTCTGCCGGTTAAGTTTTTGAGGGCTGATTTCTTGTCCTGTGATAAAAAGCCTTCTGTTTCGAGTGCCAAACCTTTCAGGAGAGCATTTTCAACCTTTTTGCACCATTTTGGAGTGAATTGCCAAAAGTCAGATTTTTTCTGAAATTTTGACCCCGGGGCTTAGGGATTTTTTCAAAAAAATATTTTCTGCCGCTTAAGTTTTTGAGGGCTGATTTCTTGACCTGTGATAAAAAGCCTTCTGTTTCCATCGCCAAACCTTTCAGGAGAGCATTTTCAAGCTTTTTGCACCATTTTTGAGTGAATTGCCTAAAGTCAGATTTTTGCTGAAATTCTGACGCCGGGGCTTAGGGATTTTTTCAAAAAAATATTTTCTGCCGGTTAAGCTTTTGAAGGCTGATTTCTTGTCCTGTGATAAAAAGCCTTCTGTTTCGAGTGCCAAACCTTTCAGGGGATCATTTCCAACCTTTTTGCACCATTTTTGAGTGAATTGCCGAAAGTCAGATTTTTGCTGAAATTCTGACCCCGGGGCTTAGGGATTTTTTCAAAAAAATATTTTCTGCCGGTTAAGTTTTTGAGGGCTGATTTCTTGTCCTGTGATAAAAAGCCTTCTGTTTCGAATGCCAAACCTTTCAGGAGAGCATTTTCAAGCTTTTGGCACCATTTTTGAGTGAATTGCCAAAAGTCAGATTTTTGCTGAAATTGTGACCCCGGGGCTTAGGGATTTTTTCAAAAAAATATTTTCTGTCGGTTAAGCTTTTGAGGGCTGATTTCTTGTCCTGTGATAAAAAGCCTTCTGTTTCCATCGCCAAACCTTTCAGGAGAGCATTTTCAACCTTTTGGCACCATTTTTGAGTGAATTGCCAAAAGTCAGATTTTTGCTGAAATTGTGACCCCGGGGCTTAGGGATTTTTTCAAAAAAATATTTTCTGCCGGTTAAGTTTTTGAGGGCTGATTTCTTGTCCTGTGATAAAAAGCCTTCTGTTTCGAGTGCCAAACCTTTCAGGGGATCATTTCCAACCTTTTTGCACCATTTTTGAGTGAATTGCCAAAAGTCAGATTTTTGCTGAAATTGTGACCCCGGGGCTTAGGGATTTTTTCAAAATAATATTTTCTACCGGTTAAGTTTTTGAGGGCTGATTTCTTGTCCAGTGATAAAAAGCCTTCTGTTTCCATCGCCAAACCTTTCAGGAGAGCATTTTCAACCTTTTGGCACCATTTTTGAGTGAATTGCCAAAAGTCAGATTTTTGCTGAAATTGTGACCACGGGGCTTAGGGATTTTTTCAAAAAAAAATTTTCTGCCGGTTAAGTTTTTGAGGGCTGATTTCTTGTCCTGTGATAAAAAGCCTTCTGTTTACATCGCCAAACCTTTCAGGAGAGCATTTTCAAGCTTTTGGCACCATTTTGGAGTGAATTGCCAAAAGTCAGATTTTTGCTGAAATTGTGACCCCGGGGCTTAGGGATTTTTTCAAAAAAATATTTTCTGCCGGTTAAGTTTTTGAGGGCTGATTTCTTGTCCTGTGATAAAAAGCCTTCTGTTTCGAGTGCCAAACCTTTCAGGGGATCATTTCCAACCTTTTTGCACCATTTTTGAGTGAATTGCCAAAAGTCAGATTTTTGCTGAAATTGTGACCCCGGGGCTTAGGGATTTTTTCAAAATAATATTTTCTACCGGTTAAGTTTTTGAGGGCTGATTTCTTGTCCAGTGATAAAAAGCCTTCTGTTTCCATCGCCAAACCTTTCAGGAGAGCATTTTCAACCTTTTGGCACCATTTTGGAGTGAATTGCCAAAAGTCAGATTTTTGCTGAAATTGTGACCCCGGGGCTTAGGGATTTTTTCCAAAAAAACATTTCCTGCCGGGTAAGTTTCTGAGGTCTGATTTCTTGTCCTGTGATAAAAAGCCTTCTGTTTCGAGTGCCAAACATTTCAGGAGAGCATTTCCAACGTTTTTGCACCATTTTTGAGTGAATTGCCGAAAGTCAGATTTTTGCTGAAATTGTGAAACCGGGGCTTAGGGATTTTTTCAAAAAAATATTTTCTGCCGGTTAAGTTTTTGAGGGCTGATTTCTTGTCCTGTGATAAAAAGCCTTCTGTTTCCATCGCCAAACCATTCAGGAGAGCATTTTCAACCTTTTGGCACCATTTTGGAGTGAATTGCCAAAAGTCAGATTTTTGCTGAAATTGTGACCCCGGGGCTTAGGGATTTTTTCCAAAAAAATATTTTCTGCCGGTGAAGTTTTTGAGGGCTGATTTCTTGTCCTGTGATAAAAAGCCTTCTGTTTCGAATGCCAAACCTTTCAGGAGAGCATTTTCAATCTTTTGGCACCATTTTGGAGTGAATTGCCAAAAGTCAGATTTTTGCTGAAATTGTGACCCCGGGGCTTAGGGATTTTTTCAAAAAAATATTTTCTGCCGGTTAAGCTTTTGAGGGCTGATTTCTTGTCCTGTGATAAAAAGCCTTCTGTTTCCATCGCCAAACCTTTCAGGAGAGCATTTTCAAGCTTTTGGCACCATTTTTGAGTGAATTGCCAAAAGTCAGATTTTTGCTGAAATTGTGACCCCGGGGCTTAGGGATTTTTTCAAAAAAATATTTTCTGCCGGTTAAGTTTTTGAGGGCTGATTTCTTGTCCTGTGATAAAAAGCCTTCTGTTTCAATCGCCAAACCTTTCAGGAGAGCATTTTCAAGCTTTTGGCACCATTTTGGAGTGAATTGCCAAAAGTCAGATTTTTGCTGAAATTGTGACCCCGGGGCTTAGGGATTTTTTCAAAAAAATATTTTCTGCCGGTTAAGTTTTTGAGGGCTGATTTCTTGTCCTGTGATAAAAAGCCTTCTGTTTCGAGTGCCAAACCTTTCAGGAGAGCATTTTCAACCTTTTTGCACCATTTTGGAGTGAATTGCCAAAAGTCAGATTTTTTCTGAAATTTTGACCCCGGGGCTTAGGGATTTTTTCAAAAAAATATTTTCTGCCGCTTAAGTTTTTGAGGGCTGATTTCTTGACCTGTGATAAAAAGCCTTCTGTTTCCATCGCCAAACCTTTCAGGAGAGCATTTTCAAGCTTTTTGCACCATTTTTGAGTGAATTGCCTAAAGTCAGATTTTTGCTGAAATTCTGACGCCGGGGCTTAGGGATTTTTTCAAAAAAATATTTTCTGCCGGTTAAGCTTTTGAAGGCTGATTTCTTGTCCTGTGATAAAAAGCCTTCTGTTTCGAGTGCCAAACCTTTCAGGGGATCATTTCCAACCTTTTTGCACCATTTTTGAGTGAATTGCCGAAAGTCAGATTTTTGCTGAAATTCTGACCCCGGGGCTTAGGGATTTTTTCAAAAAAATATTTTCTGCCGGTTAAGTTTTTGAGGGCTGATTTCTTGTCCTGTGATAAAAAGCCTTCTGTTTCGAATGCCAAACCTTTCAGGAGAGCATTTTCAAGCTTTTGGCACCATTTTTGAGTGAATTGCCAAAAGTCAGATTTTTGCTGAAATTGTGACCCCGGGGCTTAGGGATTTTTTCAAAAAAATATTTTCTGTCGGTTAAGCTTTTGAGGGCTGATTTCTTGTCCTGTGATAAAAAGCCTTCTGTTTCCATCGCCAAACCTTTCAGGAGAGCATTTTCAACCTTTTGGCACCATTTTTGAGTGAATTGCCAAAAGTCAGATTTTTGCTGAAATTGTGACCCCGGGGCTTAGGGATTTTTTCAAAAAAATATTTTCTGCCGGTTAAGTTTTTGAGGGCTGATTTCTTGTCCTGTGATAAAAAGCCTTCTGTTTCGAGTGCCAAACCTTTCAGGGGATCATTTCCAACCTTTTTGCACCATTTTTGAGTGAATTGCCAAAAGTCAGATTTTTGCTGAAATTGTGACCCCGGGGCTTAGGGATTTTTTCAAAATAATATTTTCTACCGGTTAAGTTTTTGAGGGCTGATTTCTTGTCCAGTGATAAAAAGCCTTCTGTTTCCATCGCCAAACCTTTCAGGAGAGCATTTTCAACCTTTTGGCACCATTTTTGAGTGAATTGCCAAAAGTCAGATTTTTGCTGAAATTGTGACCACGGGGCTTAGGGATTTTTTCAAAAAAAAATTTTCTGCCGGTTAAGTTTTTGAGGGCTGATTTCTTGTCCTGTGATAAAAAGCCTTCTGTTTACATCGCCAAACCTTTCAGGAGAGCATTTTCAAGCTTTTGGCACCATTTTGGAGTGAATTGCCAAAAGTCAGATTTTTGCTGAAATTTTGACCCCGGGGCTTAGGGATTTTTTCAAAAAAATATTTTCTGCCGGTTAAGTTTTTGAGGGCTGATTTCTTGTCCTGTGATAAAAAGCCTTCTGTTTCGAGTGCCAAACCTTTCAGGGGATCATTTCCAACCTTTTTGCACCATTTTTGAGTGAATTGCCAAAAGTCAGATTTTTGCTGAAATTGTGACCCCGGGGCTTAGGGATTTTTTCAAAATAATATTTTCTACCGGTTAAGTTTTTGAGGGCTGATTTCTTGTCCAGTGATAAAAAGCCTTCTGTTTCCATCGCCAAACCTTTCAGGAGAGCATTTTCAACCTTTTGGCACCATTTTGGAGTGAATTGCCAAAAGTCAGATTTTTGCTGAAATTGTGACCCCGGGGCTTAGGGATTTTTTCCAAAAAAACATTTCCTGCCGGGTAAGTTTCTGAGGTCTGATTTCTTGTCCTGTGATAAAAAGCCTTCTGTTTCGAGTGCCAAACATTTCAGGAGAGCATTTCCAACGTTTTTGCACCATTTTTGAGTGAATTGCCGAAAGTCAGATTTTTGCTGAAATTGTGAAACCGGGGCTTAGGGATTTTTTCAAAAAAATATTTTCTGCCGGTTAAGTTTTTGAGGGCTGATTTCTTGTCCTGTGATAAAAAGCCTTCTGTTTCCATCGCCAAACCATTCAGGAGAGCATTTTCAACCTTTTGGCACCATTTTGGAGTGAATTGCCAAAAGTCAGATTTTTGCTGAAATTGTGACCCCGGGGCTTAGGGATTTTTTCCAAAAAAATATTTTCTGCCGGTGAAGTTTTTGAGGGCTGATTTCTTGTCCTGTGATAAAAAGCCTTCTGTTTCCATCGCCAAACCTTTCAGGAGAGCATTTTCAAGCTTTTTGCACCATTTTGGAGTGAATTGCCGAAAGTCAGATTTTTGCTGAAATTGTGACCCCGGGGCTTAGGAATTTTTTCAAAAAAATATTTCCTGCCGGGTAAGTTTTTGAGGGCTTATTTCTTGACCTGTGTTAAAAATCTTTCTGTTTCGAGTGCCAAACATTTCAGGAGAGCATTTTCAACCTTTTTGCACCATTTTTGAGTGAATTGCCAAAAGTCAGATTTTTGCTGAAATTGTGACCCCGGGGCTTAGGGATTTTTTCAAAAAAATATTTTCTGCCGGTTAAATTTTTGAGGGCTGATTTCTTGTCCTGCGATAAAAAGCCTTCTGTTTCGAGTGCCAAACCTTTCAGGAGAGCATTTTCAACCTTTTTGCACCATTTTTGAGTGAATTGCCAAAAGTCAGATTTTTGCTGAAATTCTGACCCCGGGGCTTAGGGATTTTTTCAAAAAAATATTTTCTGCCGGTTAAGTTTTTGAGGGCTGATTTCTTGTCCTGTGATAAAAAGCCTTCTGTTTCGAGTGCCAAACCTTTCAGGGGATTATTTCCAACCTTTTTGCACCATTTTGGAGTGAATTGCCGAAAGTCAGATTTTTGCTGAAATTCTGACCCCGGGGCTTAGGGATTTTTTCAAAAACATATTTCCTGCCGGTTAAGTTTTTGAGGGCTGATTTCTTGTCCTGTCATAAAAAGCCTTCTGTTTCCATCGCCAAACCTTTCAGGAGAGCATTTTCAAGCTTCTTGCACCATTTTTGAGTGAATTGCCAAAAGTCAGATTTTTGCTGAAATTGTGACCACGGGGCTTAGGGATTTTTTCAAAAAAATATTTTCTGCTGGTTAAGTTTTTGAGGGCTGATTTCTTGTCCTGTGATAAAAAGCCTTCTGTTTCTATCACCAAAGCTTTGAGGGGATCATTTACAAGCTTCTTGCACCATTTCTGAGTGAATTGCCAAAAGTCAGATTTTTGCTGAAATTGTGACCCCTGGGCTTAGGGATTTTTTCAAAAAAATATTTCCTGCCGGGTAAGTTTTTGAGGGCTTATTTCTTGACCTGTGATAAAAAGCTTTCTGTTTCGAGTGCCAAACCTTTCAGGAGAGCATTTCCAAGCTTTTGGCACCATTTCTGAGTGAATTGCCAAAAGTCAGATTTTTGCAGAAATTGTGACCCCGGGGCTTAGGGATTTTTTCAAAAAAAAAATTCTGCCGGTTAAGTTTTTGAGGGCTGATTTCTTGTCCTGTGATAAAAAGCCTTCTGTTTCTATCACCAAAGCTTTGAGGGGATCATTTTCAAGCTTCTTGCACCATTTTTGAGTGAATTGCCAAAAGTCAGATTTTTGCTGAAATTGTGACCCCGGGGCTTAGGGATTTTTTCAAAAAAATATTTCCTACCGGGTAAGTTTTTGAGGGCTTATTTCTTGACCTGTGATAAAAAGCCTTCTGTTTCCATCGCCAAACCTTTCAGGAGAGCATTTTCAAGCTTTTGGCACCATTTTTTAGTGAATTGCCAAAAGTCAGATTTTTGCAGAAATTGTGACCCCGGGGCTTAGGGATTTTTTCAAAAAAATATTTTCTGCCGGTTAAGTTTTTGAGGGCTGATTTCTTGTCCAGTGATAAAAAGCCTTCTGTTTCCATCGCCAAACCTTTCAGGAGAGCATTTTCAACCTTTTGGCACCATTTTTGAGTGAATTGCCAAAAGTCAGATTTTTGCTGAAATTGTGACCACGGGGCTTAGGGATTTTTTCAAAAAAAAATTTTCTGCCGGTTAAGTTTTTGAGGGCTGATTTCTTGTCCTGTGATAAAAAGCCTTCTGTTTACATCGCCAAACCTTTCAGGAGAGCATTTTCAAGCTTTTGGCACCATTTTGGAGTGAATTGCCAAAAGTCAGATTTTTGCTGAAATTTTGACCCCGGGGCTTAGGGATTTTTTCAAAAAAATATTTTCTGCCGGTTAAGTTTTTGAGGGCTGATTTCTTGTCCTGTGATAAAAAGCCTTCTGTTTCGAGTGCCAAACCTTTCAGGGGATCATTTCCAACCTTTTTGCACCATTTTTGAGTGAATTGCCAAAAGTCAGATTTTTGCTGAAATTGTGACCCCGGGGCTTAGGGATTTTTTCAAAATAATATTTTCTACCGGTTAAGTTTTTGAGGGCTGATTTCTTGTCCAGTGATAAAAAGCCTTCTGTTTCCATCGCCAAACCTTTCAGGAGAGCATTTTCAACCTTTTGGCACCATTTTGGAGTGAATTGCCAAAAGTCAGATTTTTGCTGAAATTGTGACCCCGGGGCTTAGGGATTTTTTCCAAAAAAACATTTCCTGCCGGGTAAGTTTCTGAGGTCTGATTTCTTGTCCTGTGATAAAAAGCCTTCTGTTTCGAGTGCCAAACATTTCAGGAGAGCATTTTCAACCTTTTGGCACCATTTTGGAGTGAATTGCCGAAAGTCAGATTTTTGCTGAAATTGTGACCCCGGGGCTTAGGGATTTTTTCCAAAAAAATATTTTCTGCCGGTGAAGTTTTTGAGGGCTGATTTCTTGTCCTGTGATAAAAAGCCTTCTGTTTCCATCGCCAAACCTTTCAGGAGAGCATTTTCAAGCTTTTTGCACCATTTTGGAGTGAATTGCCGAAAGTCAGATTTTTGCTGAAATTGTGACCCCGGGGCTTAGGAATTTTTTCAAAAAAATATTTCCTGCCGGGTAAGTTTTTGAGGGCTTATTTCTTGACCTGTGTTAAAAATCTTTCTGTTTCGAGTGCCAAACATTTCAGGAGAGCATTTTCAACCTTTTTGCACCATTTTTGAGTGAATTGCCAAAAGTCAGATTTTTGCTGAAATTGTGACCCCGGGGCTTAGGGATTTTTTCAAAAAAATATTTTCTGCCGGTTAAATTTTTGAGGGCTGATTTCTTGTCCTGCGATAAAAAGCCTTCTGTTTCGAGTGCCAAACCTTTCAGGAGAGCATTTTCAACCTTTTTGCACCATTTTTGAGTGAATTGCCAAAAGTCAGATTTTTGCTGAAATTCTGACCCCGGGGCTTAGGGATTTTTTCAAAAAAATATTTTCTGCCGGTTAAGTTTTTGAGGGCTGATTTCTTGTCCTGTGATAAAAAGCCTTCTGTTTCGAGTGCCAAACCTTTCAGGGGATTATTTCCAACCTTTTTGCACCATTTTGGAGTGAATTGCCGAAAGTCAGATTTTTGCTGAAATTCTGACCCCGGGGCTTAGGGATTTTTTCAAAAACATATTTCCTGCCGGTTAAGTTTTTGAGGGCTGATTTCTTGTCCTGTCATAAAAAGCCTTCTGTTTCCATCGCCAAACCTTTCAGGAGAGCATTTTCAAGCTTCTTGCACCATTTTTGAGTGAATTGCCAAAAGTCAGATTTTTGCTGAAATTGTGACCACGGGGCTTAGGGATTTTTTCAAAAAAATATTTTCTGCTGGTTAAGTTTTTGAGGGCTGATTTCTTGTCCTGTGATAAAAAGCCTTCTGTTTCTATCACCAAAGCTTTGAGGGGATCATTTACAAGCTTCTTGCACCATTTCTGAGTGAATTGCCAAAAGTCAGATTTTTGCTGAAATTGTGACCCCTGGGCTTAGGGATTTTTTCAAAAAAATATTTCCTGCCGGGTAAGTTTTTGAGGGCTTATTTCTTGACCTGTGATAAAAAGCTTTCTGTTTCGAGTGCCAAACCTTTCAGGAGAGCATTTCCAAGCTTTTGGCACCATTTCTGAGTGAATTGCCAAAAGTCAGATTTTTGCAGAAATTGTGACCCCGGGGCTTAGGGATTTTTTCAAAAAAAAAATTCTGCCGGTTAAGTTTTTGAGGGCTGATTTCTTGTCCTGTGATAAAAAGCCTTCTGTTTCTATCACCAAAGCTTTGAGGGGATCATTTTCAAGCTTCTTGCACCATTTTTGAGTGAATTGCCAAAAGTCAGATTTTTGCTGAAATTGTGACCCCGGGGCTTAGGGATTTTTTCAAAAAAATATTTCCTACCGGGTAAGTTTTTGAGGGCTTATTTCTTGACCTGTGATAAAAAGCCTTCTGTTTCCATCGCCAAACCTTTCAGGAGAGCATTTTCAAGCTTTTGGCACCATTTTTTAGTGAATTGCCAAAAGTCAGATTTTTGCAGAAATTGTGACCCCGGGGCTTAGGGATTTTTTCAAAAAAATATTTTCTGCCGGTTAAGTTTTTGAGGGCTGATTTCTTGTCCTGTGATAAAAAGCCTTCTGTTTCAAGTGCCAAACCTTTCAGGGGATCATTTTCAACCTTTTTGCACCATTTTTGAGTGAATTGCCAAAAGTCAGATTTTTGCTGAAATTGTGACCCCGGGGCTTAGGGATTTTTTCAAAAAAATATTTTCTGCCGGTTAAGTTTTTGAGGGCTGATTTCTTGTCCTGTGATAAAAATCCTTCTGTTTCCATCGCCAAACCTTTCAGGAGAGCATTTTCAAGCTTTTGGCACCATTTTGGAGTGAATTGCCAAAAGTCAGATTTTTGCTGAAATTGTGACCCCGGGGCTTAGGGATTTTTTCAAAAAAATATTTTCTGCTGGTTAAGTTTTTGAGGGCTGATTTCTTGTCCTGTGATAAAAAGCCTTCTGTTTCGAGTGCCAAACCTTTCAGGGGATGTTTTTCAACCTTTTTGCACCATTTTTGAGTGAATTGCCAAAAGTAAGATTTTTGCTGAAATTGTGACCCCGGGGCTTAGGGATTTTTTCAAAAAAATATTTTCTGCCGGTTAAGTTTTTGAGGGCTGATTTCTTGTCCTGTGATAAAAAGCCTTCTGTTTCCATCGCCAAACCTTTCAGGAGAGCATTTTCAAGCTTTTGGCACCATTTTGGAGTGAATTGCCAAAAGTCAGATTTTTGCTGAAATTGTGACCCCGGGGCTTAGGGATTTTTTCAAAAAAATATTTTCTGCCGGTTAAGTTTTTGAGGGCTGATTTCTTGTCCTGTGATAAAAAGCCTTCTGTTTCGAGTGCCAAACCTTTCAGGGGATGTTTTTCAACCTTTTTGCACCATTTTTGAGTGAATTGCCAAAAGTCAGATTTTTGCTGAAATTGTGACCCCGGGGCTTAGGGATTTTTTCAAAAAAATATTTTCTGCCGGTTAAGTTTTTGAGGGCTGATTTCTTGTCCTGTGATAAAAAGCCTTCTGTTTCGAGTGCCAAACCTTTCAGGGGATCATTTCCAACCTTTTTGCACAATTTTGGAGTGAATTGCCAAAAGTCAGATTTTTGCTGAAATTGTGACCCCGGGGCTTAGGGATTTTTTCAAAAAAATATTTTCTGCCGGTTAAGTTTTTGAGGGCTGATTTCTTGTCCTGTGATAAAAAGCCTTCTGTTTCCATCGCCAAACCTTTCAGGAGAGCATTTTCAAGCTTTTGGCACCATTTTGGAGTGAATTGCCAAAAGTCAGATTTTTGCTGAAATTGTGACCCCGGGGCTTAGGGATTTTTTCAAAAAAATATTTTCTGCCGGTTAAGTTTTTGAGGGCTTATTTTTTGTCCTGTGATAAAAAGCCTTCTGTTTTGAGTGCCAAACCTTTCAGGGGATGTTTTTCAACCTTTTTGCACCATTTTTGAGTGAATTGCCAAAAGTCAGATTTTTGCTGAAATTGTGACCCCGGGCTTAGGGATTTTTTCAAAAAAATATTTTCTGCCGGTTAATTTTTGAGGGCTGATTTCTTGTCCTGCGATAAAAAGCCTTCTGTTTCGAGTGCCAAACCTTTCAGGAGAGCATTTTCAAGCTTTTGGCACCATTTTGGAGTGAATTGCCAAAAGTCAGATTTTTGCTGAAATTGTGACCCCGGGGCTTAGGGATTTTTTCAAAAAAATATTTTCTGCCGGTTAAGTTTTTGAGGGCTGATTTCTTGTCCTGTGATAAAAAGCCTTCTGTTTCCATCGCCAAACCTTTCAGGAGGGCATTTTCAAGCTTTTGGCACCATTTTGGAGTGAATTGCCAAAAGTCAGATTTTTGCTGAAATTCTGACCCCGGGGCTTAGGGATTTTTTCAAAAAAATATTTTCTGCCGGTTAAGTTTTTGAGGGCTGATTTCTTGTCCTGTGATAAAAAGCCTTCTGTTTCGAGTGCCAAACCTTTCAGGGGATCATTTCCAACCTTTTTGCACCATTTTTGAGTGAATTGCCGAAAGTCAGATTTTTGCTGAAATTCTGACCCCGGGGCTTAGGGATTTTTTCAAAAAAATATTTTCTGCCGGTTAAATTTTTGAGGGCTGATTTCTTGTCCTGTGATAAAAAGCCTTCTGTTTCGAGTGCCAAACCTTTCAGGGGATGTTTTTCAACCTTTTTGCACCATTTTTGAGTGAATTGCCAAAAGTCAGATTTTTGCTGAAATTGTGACCCCGGGGCTTAGGGATTTTTTTAAAAAAATATTTTCTGCCGGTTAAGTTTTTGAGGGCTGATTTCTTGTCCTGTGATAAAAAGCCTTCTGTTTCTATCACCAAAGCTTTGAGGGGATCATTTCCAACCTTTTTGCACCATTTTTGAGTGAATTGCCAAAAGTCAGATTTTTGCTGAAATTGTGACCCCGGGGCTTAGGGATTTTTTCAAAAAAATATTTTCTGCCGGTTAGGTTTTTGAGGGCTGATTTCTTGTCCTGCGATAAAAAGCCTTCTGTTTCTATCACCAAAGCTTTCAGGGGATCATTTTCAACCTTTTTACACCATTTTTGAGTGAATTGCCAAAAGTCATATTTTTGCTGAAATTGTGACCCCGGGGCTTAGGGATTTTTTCAAAAAAATATTTTCTGCCGGTTAAGTTTTTGAGGGCTGATTTCTTGTCCTGTGATAAAAAACCTTCTGTTTCGAGTGCCAAACCTTTCAGGAGAGCATTTTCAACCTTTTTGCACCATTTTTGAGTGAATTGCCAAAAGTAAGATTTTTGCTGAAATTGTGACCCCGGGGCTTAGGGATTTTTTCAAAAAAATATTTTCTACCGGTTAAGTTTTTGAGGGCTGATTTCTTGTCCTGTGATAAAAAGCCTTCTGTTTCCATCGCCAAACCATTCAGGAGAGCATTTTCAAGCTTTTGGCACCATTTTGGAGTGAATTGCCAAAAGTCAGATTTTTGCTGAAATTGTGACCCCGGGGCTTAGGGATTTTTTCAAAAAAATATTTTCTGCCGGTTAAGTTTTTGAGGGCTGATTTCTTGTCCTGTGATAAAAAGCCTTCTGTTTCGAGTGCCAAACCTTTCAGGGGATGTTTTTCAACCTTTTTGCACCATTTTTGAGTGAATTGCCAAAAGTCAGATTTTTGCTGAAATTGTGACCCCGGGGCTTAGGGATTTTTTCAAAAAAATATTTTCTGCCGGTTAAGTTTTTGAGGTCTGATTTCTTGTCCTGTGATAAAAAGCCTTCTGTTTCCATCGCCAAACCTTTCAGGAGAGCATTTCCAACCTTTTTGCACCATTTTTGAGTGAATTGCCGAAAGTCAGATTTTTGCTGAAATTCTGACCCCGGGGCTTAGGGATTTTTTCAAAAAAATATTTTCTGCCGGTTAAATTTTTGAGGGCTGATTTCTTGTCCTGTGATAAAAAGCCTTCTGTTTCGAGTGCCAAACCTTTCAGGGGATGTTTTTCAACCTTTTTGCACCATTTTTGAGTGAATTGCCAAAAGTCAGATTTTTTTCCTGAAATTGTGACCCCGGGGCTTAGGGATTTTTTAAAAAAAATATTTTCTGCCGGTTAAGTTTTTGAGGTCTGATTTCTTGTCCTGTGATAAAAAGCCTTCTGTTTCAAGTGCCAAACCTTTCAGGGGATCATTTCCAACCTTTTTGCACCATTTTTGAGTGAATTGCCAAAAGTCAGATTTTTGCTGAAATTGTGACCCCGGGGCTTAGGGATTTTTTCAAAAAAATATTTTCTGCCGGTTAGGTTTTTGAGGGCTGATTTCTTGTCCTGCGATAAAAAGCCTTCTGTTTCTATCACCAAAGCTTTCAGGGGATCATTTTCAACCTTTTTACACCATTTTTGAGTGAATTGCCAAAAGTCATATTTTTGCTGAAATTGTGACCCCGGGGCTTAGGGATTTTTTCAAAAAAATATTTTCTGCCGGTTAAGTTTTTGAGGGCTGATTTCTTGTCCTGTGATAAAAAACCTTCTGTTTCGAGTGCCAAACCTTTCAGGAGAGCATTTTCAACCTTTTTGCACCATTTTTGAGTGAATTGCCAAAAGTAAGATTTTTGCTGAAATTGTGACCCCGGGGCTTAGGGATTTTTTCAAAAAAATATTTTCTGCCGGTTAAGTTTTTGAGGGCTGATTTCTTGTCCTGTGATAAAAAGCCTTCTGTTTCCATCGCCAAACCTTTCAGGAGAGCATTTTCAAGCTTTTGGCACCATTTTGGAGTGAATTGCCAAAAGTCAGATTTTTGCTGAAATTGTGACCCCGGGGCTTAGGGATTTTTTCAAAAAAATATTTTCTGCCGGTTAAGTTTTTGAGGGCTGATTTCTTGTCCTGTGATAAAAAGCCTTCTGTTTCGAGTGCCAAACCTTTCAGGGGATGTTTTTCAACCTTTTTCCACCATTTTTGAGTGAATTGCCAAAAGTCAGATTTTTGCTGAAATTGTGACCCCGGGGCTTAGGGATTTTTTCAAAAAAATATTTTCTGCCGGTTAAGTTTTTGAGGGCTGATTTCTTGTCCTGTGATAAAAAGCCTTCTGTTTCGAGTGCCAAACCTTTCAGGGGATCATTTCCAACCTTTTTGCACCATTTTGGAGTGAATTGCCAAAAGTCAGATTTTTGCTGAAATTGTGACCCCGGGGCTTAGGGATTTTTTCAAAAAAATATTTTCTGCCGGGTAAGTTTTTGAGGGCTTATTTCTTGACCTGTGATAAAAAGCCTTCTGTTTCCATCGCCAAACCTTTCAGGAGAGCATTTTCAAGCTTTTGGCACCATTTTGGAGTGAATTGCCAAAAGTCAGATTTTTGCTGAAATTGTGACCCCGGGGCTTAGGGATTTTTTCAAAAAAATATTTTCTGCCGGTTAAGTTTTTGAGGGCTGATTTCTTGTCCTGTGATAAAAAGCCTTCTGTTTCGAGTGCCAAACCTTTCAGGGGATGTTTTTCAACCTTTTTGCACCATTTTTGAGTGAATTGCCAAAAGTCAGATTTTTGCAGAAATTGTGACCCCGGGGCTTAGGGATTTTTTCAAAAAAATATTTTCTGCCGGTTAAATTTTTGAGGGCTGATTTCTTGTCCTGCGATAAAAAGCCTTCTGTTTCGAGTGCCAAACCTTTCAGGAGAGCATTTTCAAGCTTTTGGCACCATTTTGGAGTGAATTGCCAAAAGTCAGATTTTTGCTGAAATTCTGACCCCGGGGCTTAGGGATTTTTTCAAAAAAATATTTTCTGCCGGTTAGGTTTTTGAGGGCTGATTTCTTGTCCTGCGATAAAAAGCCTTCTGTTTCTATCACCAAAGCTTTCAGGGGATCATTTTCAACCTTTTTACACCATTTTTGAGTGAATTGCCAAAAGTCATATTTTTGCTGAAATTGTGACCCCGGGGCTTAGGGATTTTTTCAAAAAAATATTTTCTGCCGGTTAAGTTTTTGACGGCTGATTTCTTGTCCTGTGATAAAAAGCCTTCTGTTTCGAGTGCCAAACCTTTCAGGGGATCATTTCCAACCTTTTTGCACCATTTTGGAGTGAATTGCCAAAAGTCAGATTTTTGCTGAAATTGTGACCCCGGGGCTTAGGGATTTTTTCAAAAAAATATTTTCTGCCGGGTAAGTTTTTGAGGGCTTATTTCTTGACCTGTGATAAAAAGCCTTCTGTTTCCATCGCCAAACCTTTCAGGAGAGCATTTTCAAGCTTTTGGCACCATTTTGGAGTGAATTGCCAAAAGTCAGATTTTTGCTGAAATTGTGACCCCGGGGCTTAGGGATTTTTTCAAAAAAATATTTTCTGCCGGTTAAGTTTTTGAGGGCTGATTTCTTGTCCTGTGATAAAAAGCCTTCTGTTTCGAGTGCCAAACCTTTCAGGGGATGTTTTTCAACCTTTTTGCACCATTTTTGAGTGAATTGCCAAAAGTCAGATTTTTGCAGAAATTGTGACCCCGGGGCTTAGGGATTTTTTCAAAAAAATATTTTCTGCCGGTTAAATTTTTGAGGGCTGATTTCTTGTCCTGCGATAAAAAGCCTTCTGTTTCGAGTGCCAAACCTTTCAGGAGAGCATTTTCAAGCTTTTGGCACCATTTTGGAGTGAATTGCCAAAAGTCAGATTTTTGCTGAAATTCTGACCCCGGGGCTTAGGGATTTTTTCAAAAAAATATTTTCTGCCGGTTAGGTTTTTGAGGGCTGATTTCTTGTCCTGCGATAAAAAGCCTTCTGTTTCTATCACCAAAGCTTTCAGGGGATCATTTTCAACCTTTTTACACCATTTTTGAGTGAATTGCCAAAAGTCATATTTTTGCTGAAATTGTGACCCCGGGGCTTAGGGATTTTTTCAAAAAAATATTTTCTGCCGGTTAAGTTTTTGACGGCTGATTTCTTGTCCTGTGATAAAAAACCTTCTGTTTCGAGTGCCAAACCTTTCAGGAGAGCATTTTCAACCTTTTTGCACCATTTTTGAGTGAATTGCCAAAAGTCAGATTTTTGCTGAAATTGTGACCCCGGGGCTTAGGGATTTTTTCAAAAAAATATTTTCTGCCGGTTAAGTTTTTGAGGGCTGATTTCTTGTCCTGTGATAAAAAGCCTTCTGTTTCGAGTGCCAAACCTTTCAGGGGATCATTTCCAACCTTTTTGCACCATTTTTGAGTGAATTGCCAAAAGTAAGATTTTTGCTGAAATTGTGACCCCGGGGCTTAGGGATTTTTTCAAAAAAATATTTTCTGCCGGTTAAGTTTTTGAGGGCTGATTTCTTGTCCTGTAATAAAAAGCCTTCTGTTTCCATCGCCAAACCTTTCAGGAGAGCATTTCCAACCTTTTTGCACCATTTTGGAGTGAATTGCCAAAAGTCAGATTTTTGCTGAAATTGTGACCCCGGGGCTTAGGGATTTTTTCAAAAAAATATTTTCTGCCGGTTAAGTTTTTGAGGGCTGATTTCTTGTCCTGTGATAAAAAGCCTTCTGTTTCGAGTGCCAAACCTTTCAGGGGATGTTTTTCAACCTTTTTGCACCATTTTTGAGTGAATTGCCAAAAGTCAGATTTTTGCTGAAATTGTGACCCCGGGGCTTAGGGATTTTTTCAAAAAAATATTTCCTACCGGGTAAGTTTTTGAGGGATTATTTCTTGACCTGTGATAAAAAGCCTTCTGTTTCCATCGCCAAACCTTTCAGGAGAGCATTTTCAAGCTTTTGGCACCATTTTTTTAGTGAATTGCCAAAAGTCAGATTTTTGCTGAAATTGTGACCCCGGGGCTTAGGGATTTTTTCAAAAAAATATTTTCTGCCGGTTAAATTTTTGAGGGCTGATTTCTTGTCCTGAGATAAAAAGCCTTCTGTTTCGAGTGCCAAACCTTTCAGGAGAGCATTTTCAAGCTTTTGGCACCATTTTGGAGTGAATTGCCAAAAGTCAGATTTTTGCTGAAATTGTGACCCCGGGGCTTAGGGATTTTTTCAAAAAAATATTTTCTGCCGGTTAAGTTTTTGAGGGCTGATTTCTTGTCCTGTGATAAAAAACCTTCTGTTTCGAGTGCCAAACCTTTCAGGAGAGCATTTTCAAGCTTTTGGCACCATTTCTGAGTGAATTGCCAAAAGTAAGATTTTTGCTGAAATTGTGACCCCGGGGCTTAGAGATTTTTTCAAAAAAATATTTTCTGCCGGTTAAGTTTTTGAGGGCTGATTTCTTGTCCTGTGATAAAAAGCCTTCTGTTTCCATCGCCAAACCTTTCAGGAGAGCATTTTCAAGCTTTTGGCACCATTTTGGAGTGAATTGCCAAAAGTCAGATTTTTGCTGAAATTGTGACCACGGGGCTTAGGGATTTTTTCAAAAAAAAAATTCTGCCGGTTCAGTTTTTGAGGGCTGATTTCTTGTCCTGTGATAAAAAGCCTTCTGTTTCTATCACCAAAGCTTTGAGGGGTTCATTTTCAAGCTTCTTGCACCATTTTTGAGTGAATTGCCAAAAGTCAGATTTTTGCTGAAATTGTGACCCCTGGGCTTAGGGATTTTTTCAAAAAAATATTTTCTGCCGGGTAAGTTTTTGAGGGCTGATTTCTTATCCTGTGATAAAAAGCCTTCTGTTTCGAGTGCCAAACCTTTCAGGGGATCATTTCCAACCTTTTTGCACCATTTTTGAGTGAATTGCCGAAAGTCAGATTTTTGCTGAAATTCTGACCCCGGGGCTTAGGGATTTTTTCAAAAAAATATTTTCTGCCGGTTAAGTTTTTGAGGGCTGATTTCTTGTCCTGTGATAAAAAGCCTTCTGTTTCGAGTGCCAAACCTTTCAGGGGATCATTTCCAACCTTTTTGCACCATTTTTGAGTGAATTGCCGAAAGTCAGATTTTTGCTGAAATTCTGACCCCGGGGCTTAGGGATTTTTTCAAAAAAATATTTTCTGCCGGTTAAGTTTTTGAGGGCTGATTTCTTGTCCTGTGATAAAAAGCCTTCTGTTTCCATCGCCAAACCTTTCAGGAGAGCATTTTCAAGCTTTTGGCACCATTTTGGAGTGAATTGCCAAAAGTCAGATTTTTGCTGAAATTGTGATCACGGGGCTTAGGGATTTTTTCAAAAAAAAAATTCTGCCGGTTCAGTTTTTGAGGGCTGATTTCTTGTCCTGTGATAAAAAGCCTTCTGTTTCTATCACCAAAGCTTTGAGGGGTTCATTTTCAAGCTTCTTGCACCATTTTTGAGTGAATTGCCAAAAGTCAGATTTTTGCTGAAATTGTGACCCCTGGGCTTAGGGATTTTTTCAAAAAAATATTTTCTGCCGGGTAAGTTTTTGAGGGCTGATTTCTTATCCTGTGATAAAAAGCCTTCTGTTTCGAGTGCCAAACCTTTCAGGGGATCATTTCCCACCTTTTTGCACCATTTTTGAGTGAATTGCCAAAAGTAAGATTTTTGCTGAAATTGTGACCCCGGGGCTTAGGGATTTTTTCAAAAAAATATTTTCTGCCGGTTAAGTTTTTGAGGGCTGATTTCTTGTCCTGTAATAAAAAGCCTTCTGTTTCCATCGCCAAACCATTCAGGAGAGCATTTTCAAGCTTTTGGCACCATTTTGGAGTGAATTGCCAAAAGTCAGATTTTTGCTGAAATTGTGACCCCGGGGCTTAGGGATTTTTTCAAAAAAATATTTTCTGCCGGTTAAGTTTTTGAGGGCTGATTTCTTGACCTGTGATAAAAAGCCTTCTGTTTCCATCGCCAAACCTTTCAGGAGAGCATTTTCAAGCTTTTGGCACCATTTTGGAGTGAATTGCCAAAAGTCAGATTTTTGCTGAAATTGTGACCCCGGGGCTTAGGGATTTTTTCAAAAAAATATTTTCTGCCGGTTAAGTTTTTGAGGGCTGATTTCTTGTCCTGTGATAAAAAGCCTTCTGTTTCGAGTGCCAAACCTTTCAGGGGATGTTTTTCAACCTTTTTGCACCATTTTTGAGTGAATTGCCAAAAGTCAGATTTTTGCAGAAATTGTGACCCCGGGGCTTAGGGATTTTTTCAAAAAAATATTTTCTGCCGGTTAAATTTTTGAGGGCTGATTTCTTGTCCTGCGATAAAAAGCCTTCTGTTTCGAGTGCCAAACCTTTCAGGAGAGCATTTTCAAGCTTTTGGCACCATTTTGGAGTGAATTGCCAAAAGTCAGATTTTTGCTGAAATTCTGACCCCGGGGCTTAGGGATTTTTTCAAAAAAATATTTTCTGCCGGTTTGGTTTTTGAGGGCTGATTTCTTGTCCTGCGATAAAAAGCCTTCTGTTTCTATCACCAAAGCTTTCAGGGGATCATTTTCAACCTTTTTACACCATTTTTGAGTGAATTGCCAAAAGTCATATTTTTGCTGAAATTGTGACCCCGGGGCTTAGGGATTTTTTCAAAAAAATATTTTCTGCCGGTTAAGTTTTTGACGGCTGATTTCTTGTCCTGTGATAAAAAACCTTCTGTTTCGAGTGCCAAACCTTTCAGGAGAGCATTTTCAACCTTTTTGCACCATTTTTGAGTGAATTGCCAAAAGTCAGATTTTTGCTGAAATTGTGACCCCGGGGCTTAGGGATTTTTTCAAAAAAATATTTTCTGCCGGTTAAGTTTTTGAGGGCTGATTTCTTGTCCTGTGATAAAAAGCCTTCTGTTTCGAGTGCCAAACCTTTCAGGGGATCATTTCCAACCTTTTTGCACCATTTTTGAGTGAATTGCCAAAAGTAAGATTTTTGCTGAAATTGTGACCCCGGGGCTTAGGGATTTTTTCAAAAAAATATTTTCTGCCGGTTAAGTTTTTGAGGGCTGATTTCTTGTCCTGTAATAAAAAGCCTTCTGTTTCCATCGCCAAACCTTTCAGGAGAGCATTTCCAACCTTTTTGCACCATTTTGGAGTGAATTGCCAAAAGTCAGATTTTTGCTGAAATTGTGACCCCGGGGCTTAGGGATTTTTTCAAAAAAATATTTTCTGCCGGTTAAGTTTTTGAGGGCTGATTTCTTGTCCTGTGATAAAAAGCCTTCTGTTTCGAGTGCCAAACCTTTCAGGGGATGTTTTTCAACCTTTTTGCACCATTTTTGAGTGAATTGCCAAAAGTCAGATTTTTGCTGAAATTGTGACCCCGGGGCTTAGGGATTTTTTCAAAAAAATATTTCCTACCGGGTAAGTTTTTGAGGGCTTATTTCTTGACCTGTGATAAAAAGCCTTCTGTTTCCATCGCCAAACCTTTCAGGAGAGCATTTTCAAGCTTTTGGCACCATTTTTTTAGTGAATTGCCAAAAGTCAGATTTTTGCTGAAATTGTGACCCCGGGGCTTAGGGATTTTTTCAAAAAAATATTTTCTGCCGGTTAAATTTTTGAGGGCTGATTTCTTGTCCTGAGATAAAAAGCCTTCTGTTTCGAGTGCCAAACCTTTCAGGAGAGCATTTTCAAGCTTTTGGCACCATTTTGGAGTGAATTGCCAAAAGTCAGATTTTTGCTGAAATTGTGACCCCGGGGCTTAGGGATTTTTTCAAAAAAATATTTTCTGCCGGTTAAGTTTTTGAGGGCTGATTTCTTGTCCTGTGATAAAAAACCTTCTGTTTCGAGTGCCAAACCTTTCAGGAGAGCATTTTCAAGCTTTTGGCACCATTTCTGAGTGAATTGCCAAAAGTAAGATTTTTGCTGAAATTGTGACCCCGGGGCTTAGAGATTTTTTCAAAAAAATATTTTCTGCCGGTTAAGTTTTTGAGGGCTGATTTCTTGTCCTGTGATAAAAAGCCTTCTGTTTCCATCGCCAAACCTTTCAGGAGAGCATTTTCAAGCTTTTGGCACCATTTTGGAGTGAATTGCCAAAAGTCAGATTTTTGCTGAAATTGTGACCACGGGGCTTAGGGATTTTTTCAAAAAAAAAATTCTGCCGGTTCAGTTTTTGAGGGCTGATTTCTTGTCCTGTGATAAAAAGCCTTCTGTTTCTATCACCAAAGCTTTGAGGGGTTCATTTTCAAGCTTCTTGCACCATTTTTGAGTGAATTGCCAAAAGTCAGATTTTTGCTGAAATTGTGACCCCTGGGCTTAGGGATTTTTTCAAAAAAATATTTTCTGCCGGGTAAGTTTTTGAGGGCTGATTTCTTATCCTGTGATAAAAAGCCTTCTGTTTCGAGTGCCAAACCTTTCAGGGGATCATTTCCAACCTTTTTGCACCATTTTTGAGTGAATTGCCGAAAGTCAGATTTTTGCTGAAATTCTGACCCCGGGGCTTAGGGATTTTTTCAAAAAAATATTTTCTGCCGGTTAAGTTTTTGAGGGCTGATTTCTTGTCCTGTGATAAAAAGCCTTCTGTTTCGAGTGCCAAACCTTTCAGGGGATCATTTCCAACCTTTTTGCACCATTTTTGAGTGAATTGCCGAAAGTCAGATTTTTGCTGAAATTCTGACCCCGGGGCTTAGGGATTTTTTCAAAAAAATATTTTCTGCCGGTTAAGTTTTTGAGGGCTGATTTCTTGTCCTGTGATAAAAAGCCTTCTGTTTCCATCGCCAAACCTTTCAGGAGAGCATTTTCAAGCTTTTGGCACCATTTCTGAGTGAATTGCCAAAAGTAAGATTTTTGCTGAAATTGTGACCCCGGGGCTTAGAGATTTTTTCAAAAAAATATTTTCTGCCGGTTAAGTTTTTGAGGGCTGATTTCTTGTCCTGTGATAAAAAGCCTTCTGTTTCCATCGCCAAACCTTTCAGGAGAGCATTTTCAAGCTTTTGGCACCATTTTGGAGTGAATTGCCAAAAGTCAGATTTTTGCTGAAATTGTGACCACGGGGCTTAGGGATTTTTTCAAAAAAAAAATTCTGCCGGTTCAGTTTTTGAGGGCTGATTTCTTGTCCTGTGATAAAAAGCCTTCTGTTTCTATCACCAAAGCTTTGAGGGGTTCATTTTCAAGCTTCTTGCACCATTTTTGAGTGAATTGCCAAAAGTCAGATTTTTGCTGAAATTGTGACCCCTGGGCTTAGGGATTTTTTCAAAAAAATATTTTCTGCCGGGTAAGTTTTTGAGGGCTGATTTCTTATCCTGTGATAAAAAGCCTTCTGTTTCGAGTGCCAAACCTTTCAGGGGATCATTTCCAACCTTTTTGCACCATTTTTGAGTGAATTGCCGAAAGTCAGATTTTTGCTGAAATTCTGACCCCGGGGCTTAGGGATTTTTTCAAAAAAATATTTTCTGCCGGTTAAGTTTTTGAGGGCTGATTTCTTGTCCTGTGATAAAAAGCCTTCTGTTTCGAGTGCCAAACCTTTCAGGGGATCATTTCCAACCTTTTTGCACCATTTTTGAGTGAATTGCCGAAAGTCAGATTTTTGCTGAAATTCTGACCCCGGGGCTTAGGGATTTTTTCAAAAAAATATTTTCTGCCGGTTAAGTTTTTGAGGGCTGATTTCTTGTCCTGTGATAAAAAGCCTTCTGTTTCCATCGCCAAACCTTTCAGGAGAGCATTTTCAAGCTTTTGGCACCATTTTGGAGTGAATTGCCAAAAGTCAGATTTTTGCTGAAATTGTGACCACGGGGCTTAGGGATTTTTTCAAAAAAAAAATTCTGCCGGTTCAGTTTTTGAGGGCTGATTTCTTGTCCTGTGATAAAAAGCCTTCTGTTTCTATCACCAAAGCTTTGAGGGGTTCATTTTCAAGCTTCTTGCACCATTTTTGAGTGAATTGCCAAAAGTCAGATTTTTGCTGAAATTGTGACCCCTGGGCTTAGGGATTTTTTCAAAAAAATATTTTCTGCCGGGTAAGTTTTTGAGGGCTGATTTCTTATCCTGTGATAAAAAGCCTTCTGTTTCGAGTGCCAAACCTTTCAGGGGATCATTTCCCACCTTTTTGCACCATTTTTGAGTGAATTGCCAAAAGTAAGATTTTTGCTGAAATTGTGACCCCGGGGCTTAGGGATTTTTTCAAAAAAATATTTTCTGCCGGTTAAGTTTTTGAGGGCTGATTTCTTGTCCTGTAATAAAAAGCCTTCTGTTTCCATCGCCAAACCATTCAGGAGAGCATTTTCAAGCTTTTGGCACCATTTTGGAGTGAATTGCCAAAAGTCAGATTTTTGCTGAAATTGTGACCCCGGGGCTTAGGGATTTTTTCAAAAAAATATTTTCTGCCGGTTAAGTTTTTGAGGGCTGATTTCTTGTCCTGTGATAAAAAGCCTTCTGTTTCGAGTGCCAAACCTTTCAGGGGATGTTTTTCAACCTTTTTGCACCATTTTTGAGTGAATTGCCAAAAGTCAGATTTTTGCTGAAATTGTGACCCCGGGGCTTAGGGATTTTTTCAAAAAAATATTTCCTACCGGGTAAGTTTTTGAGGGCTTATTTCTTGACCTGTTATAAAAAGCCTTCTGTTTCCATCGCCAAACCTTTCAGGAGAGCATTTTCAAGCTTTTGGCACCATTTTGGAGTGAATTGCCAAAAGTCAGATTTTTGCTGAAATTGTGACCCCGGGGCTTAGGGATTTTTTCAAAAAAATATTTTCTGCCGGTTAAATTTTTGAGGGCTGATTTCTTGTCCTGCGATAAAAAGCCTTCTGTTTCGAGTGCCAAACCTTTCAGGAGAGCATTTTCAAGCTTTTGGCACCATTTTGGAGTGAATTGCCAAAAGTCAGATTTTTGCTGAAATTGTGACCCCGGGGCTTAGGGATTTTTTCAAAAAAATATTTTCTGCCGGTTAAGTTTTTGAGGGCTGATTTCTTGTCCTGTGATAAAAAGCCTTCTGTTTCCATCGCCAAACCTTTCAGGAGAGCATTTTCAACCTTTTTGCACCATTTTTGAGTGAATTGCCAAAAGTCAGATTTTTGCTGAAATTCTGACCCCGGGGCTTAGGGATTTTTTCAAAAAAATATTTTCTGCCGGTTAAGTTTTTGAGGGCTGATTTCTTGTCCTGTGATAAAAAGCCTTCTGTTTCGAGTGCCAAACCTTTCAGGGGATCATTTCCAACCTTTTTGCACCATTTTTGAGTGAATTGCCAAAAGTAAGATTTTTGCTGAAATTGTGACCCCGGGGCTTAGGGATTTTTTCAAAAAAATATTTTCTGCCGGTTAAGTTTTTGAGGGCTGATTTCTTGTCCTGTAATAAAAAGCCTTCTGTTTCCATCGCCAAACCTTTCAGGAGAGCATTTTCAAGCTTTTGGCACCATTTTGGAGTGAATTGCCAAAAGTCAGATTTTTGCTGAAATTGTGACCCCGGGGCTTAGGGATTTTTTCAAAAAAATATTTTCTGCCGGTTAAGTTTTTGAGGGCTGATTTCTTGTCCTGTGATAAAAAGCCTTCTGTTTCCATCGCCAAACCTTTCAGGAGAGCATTTTCAAGCTTTTGGCACCATTTTGGAGTGAATTGCCAAAAGTCAGATTTTTGCTGAAATTGTGACCACGGGGCTTAGGGATTTTTTCAAAAAAAAAATTCTGCCGGTTAAGTTTTTGAGGGCTGATTTCTTGTCCTGTGATAAAAAGCCTTCTGTTTCTATCACCAAAGCTTTGAGGGGTTCATTTTCAAGCTTCTTGCACCATTTTTGAGTGAATTGCCAAAAGTCAGATTTTTGCTGAAATTGTGACCCCTGGGCTTAGGGATTTTTTCAAAAAAATATTTTCTGCCGGGTAAGTTTTTGAGGGCTGATTTCTTGTCCTGCGATAAAAAGCCTTCTGTTTCGAGTGCCAAACCTTTCAGGGGATCATTTCCAACCTTTTTGCACCATTTTTGAGTGAATTGCCAAAAGTAAGATTTTTGCTGAAATTGTGACCCCGGGGCTTAGGGATTTTTTCAAAAAAATATTTCCTACTTGGTAAGTTTTTGAGGGCTTATTTTTTGACCTGTGATAAAAAGCCTTCTGTTTCCATCGCCAAACCTTTCAGGAGAGCATTTTCAAGCTTTTGGCACCATTTTTTTAGTGAATTGCCAAAAGTCAGATTTTTGCTGAAATTGTGACCCCTGGGCTTAGGGATTTTTTCAAAAAAATATTTTCTGCCGGTTAAATTTTTGAGGGCTGATTTCTTGTCCTGCGATAAAAAGCCTTCTGTTTCGAGTGCCAAACCTTTCAGGAGAGCATTTTCAAGCTTTTGGCACCATTTTTGAGTGAATTGCCAAAAGTCAGATTTTTGCTGAAATTGTGACCCCGGGGCTTAGGGATTTTTTCAAAAAAATATTTTCTGCCGGTTAAGTTTTTGAGGGCTGATTTCTTGTCCTGTGATAAAAAACCTTCTGTTTCGAGTGCCAAACCTTTCAGGAGAGCATTTTCAAGCTTTTGGCACCATTTCTGAGTGAATTGCCACAAGTCAGATTTTTGCTGAAATTCTGACCCCGGGGCTTAGGGATTTTTTCAAAAAAATATTTTCTGCCGGTTAAGTTTTTGAGGGCTGATTTCTTGTCCTGTGATAAAAAGCCTTCTGTTTCGAGTGCCAAACCTTTCAGGGGATCATTTCCAACCTTTTTGCACCATTTTTGAGTGAATTGCCGAAAGTCAGATTTTTGCTGAAATTCTGACCCCGGGGCTTAGGGATTTTTTCAAAAAAATATTTTCTGCCGGTTAAGTTTTTGAGGGCTGATTTCTTGTCCTGTGATAAAAAGCCTTCTGTTTCGAGTGCCAAACCTTTCAGGGGATCATTTCCAACCTTTTTGCACCATTTTTGAGTGAATTGCCGAAAGTCAGATTTTTGCTGAAATTCTGACCCCGGGGCTTAGGGATTTTTTCAAAAAAATATTTTCTGCCGGTTAAGTTTTTGAGGGCTGATTTCTTGTCCTGTGATAAAAAGCCTTCTGTTTCCATCGCCAAACCTTTCAGGAGAGCATTTTCAAGCTTTTGGCACCATTTTGGAGTGAATTGCCAAAAGTCAGATTTTTGCTGAAATTGTGACCACGGGGCTTAGGGATTTTTTCAAAAAAAAAATTCTGCCGGTTAAGTTTTTGAGGGCTGATTTCTTGTCCTGTGATAAAAAGCCTTCTGTTTCTATCACCAAAGCTTTGAGGGGATCATTTTCAAGCTTCTTGCACCATTTTTGAGTGAATTGCCAAAAGTCAGATTTTTGCTGAAATTGTGACCCCTGGGCTTAGGGATTTTTTCAAAAAAATATAACCTGCCGGGTAAGTTTTTGAGGGCTTATTTCTTGACCTGTGATAAAAAGCTTTCTGTTTCGAGTGCCAAACCTTTCAGGAGAGCATTTCCAAGCTTTTGGCACCATTTCTGAGTGAATTGCCAAAAGTCAGATTTTTGCAGAAATTGTGACCCCAGGGCTTAGGGATTTTTTCAAAAAAATATTTTCTGCTGGTTAATTTTTTGAGGGCTGATTTCTTGTCCTGTGATAAAAAGCCTTCTGTTTCGAGTGCCAAACCTTTCAGGAGAGCATTTTCAACCTTTTTGCACCATTTTTGAGTGAATTGCCAAAAGTCATATTTTTGCTGAAATTGTGACCCCGGGGCTTAGGGATTTTTTCAAAAAAATATTTTCTGCGGGTTAAGTTTTTGAGGGCTGATTTCTTGTCCTGTGATAAAAAGCCTTCTGTTTCGAGTGCCAAACCTTTCAGGGGATCATTTCCAACCTTTTTGCACCATTTTTGAGTGAATTGCCAAAAGTCAGATTTTTGCTGAAATTGTGACCCCGGGGCTTAGGGATTTTTTCAAAAAAATATTTTCTGCCGGTTAAGTTTTTGAGGGCTGATTTCTTGTCCTGTGATAAAAAGCCTTCTGTTTCGAGTGCCAAACCTTTCAGGGGATGTTTTTCAACCTTTTTGCACCATTTTTGAGTGAATTGCCAAAAGTCAGATTTTTGCTGAAATTCTGACCCCGGGGCTTAGGGATTTTTTCAAAAAAATATTTTCTGCCGGTTAAGTTTTTGAGGGCTGATTTCTTGTCCTGTGATAAAAAGCCTTCTGTTTCCATCGCCAAACCTTTCAGGGGATCATTTCCAACCTTTTTGCACCATTTTTGAGTGAATTGCCGAAAGTCACATTTTTGCTGAAATTGTGACCCCGGGGCTTAGGGATTTTTTCAAAAAAATATTTTCTGCCGGTTAAGTTTTTGAGGGCTGATTTCTTGTCCTGTGATAAAAAACCTTCTGTTTCGAGTGCCAAACCTTTCAGGAGAGCATTTTCAAGCTTTTGGCACCATTTCTGAGTGAATTGCCAAAAGTCAGATTTTTGCTGAAATTCTGACCCCGGGGCTTAGGGATTTTTGAAAAAAAATATTTTCTGCCGGTTAAGTTTTTGAGGGCTGATTTCTTGTCCTGTGATAAAAAGCCTTCTGTTTCGAGTGCCAAACCTTTCAGGAGAGCATTTTCAAGCTTTTGGCACCATTTTTGAGTGAATTGCCAAAAGTCAGATTTTTGCTGAAATTGTGACCCCGGGGCTTAGGGGTTTTTTCAAAAAAAAAATTCTGCCGGTTAAGTTTTTGAGGGCTGATTTCTTGTCCTGTGATAAAAAGCCTTCTGTTTCTATCACCAAAGCTTTGAGGGGAGCATTTTCAAGCTTCTTGCACCATTTTTGAGTGAATTGCCAAAAGTCAGATTTTTGCGGAAATTGTGACCCCGGGGCTTAGGGATTTTTTCAAAAAAAAATTTCCTACCGGGTAAGTTTTTGAGGGCTTATTTCTTGACCTGTGATAAAAAGCCTTCTGTTTCCATCGCCAAACCTTTCAGGAGAGCATTTTCAAGCTTTTGGCACCATTTTTTAGTGAATTGCCAAAAGTCAGATTTTTGCAGAAATTGTGACCCCGGGGCTTCGGGATTTTTTCAAAAAAATATTTTCTGCCGGTTAAGTTTTTGAGGGCTGATTTCTTGTCCTGTGATAAAAAGTCTTCTGTTTCGAGTGCCAAACCTTTCAGGAGAGCATTTTCAAGCTTTTGGCACCATTTTTGAGTGAATTGCCAAAAGTCAGATTTTTGCTGAAATTGTGACCCCGGGGCTTAGGGATTTTTTCAAAAAAATATTTTCTGCCGGTTAAGTTTTTGAGGGCTGGTTTCTTGTCCTGTGATAAAAAGCCTTCTGTTTCTATCACCAAAGCTTTGAGGGGATCATTTTCAACCTTTTTGCACCATTTTTGAGTGAATTGCCAAAAGTCAGATTTTTGCTGAAATTGTGACCCTGGGGCTTAGGGATTTTTTCAAAAAAATATTTCCTACCGGGTAAGTTTTTGAGGGCTTATTTCTTGACCTGTGATAAAAAGCCTTCTGTTTCCATCGCCAAACCTTTCAGGAGAGCATTTTCAAGCTTTTGGCACCATTTTGGAGTGAATTGCCAAAAGTCAGATTTTTGCTGAAATTGTGACCACGGGGCTTAGGGATTTTTTCAAAAAAAAAATTCTGCCGGTTAAGTTTTTGAGGGCTGATTTCTTGTCCTGTGATAAAAAGCCTTCTGTTTCTATCACCAAAGCTTTGAGGGGATCATTTTCAAGCTTCTTGCACCATTTTTGAGTGAATTGCCAAAAGTCAGATTTTTGCTGAAATTGTGACCCCTGGGCTTAGGGATTTTTTCAAAAAAATATTTCCTGCCGGGTAAGTTTTTGAGGGCTTATTTCTTGACCTGTGATAAAAAGCTTTCTGTTTCGAGTGCCAAACCTTTCAGGAGAGCATTTCCAAGCTTTTGGCACCATTTCTGAGTGAATTGCCAAAAGTCAGATTTTTGCAGAAATTGTGACCCCGGGGCTTAGGGATTTTTGAAAAAAAATATTTTCTGCCGGTTAAGTTTTTGAGGGCTGATTTCTTGTCCTGTGATAAAAAGCCTTCTGTTTCGAGTGCCAAACCTTTCAGGAGAGCATTTTCAAGCTTTTGGCACCATTTTTGAGTGAATTGCCAAAAGTCAGATTTTTGCTGAAATTGTGACCCCGGGGCTTAGGGATTTTTTCAAAAAAAAAATTCTGCCGGTTAAGTTTTTGAGGGCTGATTTCTTGTCCTGTGATAAAAAGCCTTCTGTTTCTATCACCAAAGCTTTGAGGGGATCATTTTCAAGCTTCTTGCACCATTTTTGAGTGAATTGCCAAAAGTCAGATTTTTGCGGAAATTGTGACCCCGGGGCTTAGGGATTTTTTCAAAAAAAAATTTCCTACCGGGTAAGTTTAAGAGGGCTTATTTCTTGACCTGTGATAAAAAGCCTTCTGTTTCCATCGCCAAACCTTTCAGGAGAGCATTTTCAAGCTTTTGGCACCATTTTTTAGTGAATTGCCAAAAGTCAGATTTTTGCAGAAATTGTGACCCCGGGGCTTCGGGATTTTTTCAAAAAAATATTTTCTGCCGGTTAAGTTTTTGAGGGCTGATTTCTTGTCCTGTGATAAAAAGCCTTCTGTTTCGAGTGCCAAACCTTTCAGGAGAGCATTTTCAAGCTTTTGGCACCATTTTTGAGTGAATTGCCAAAAGTCAGATTTTTGCTGAAATTGTGACCCCGGGGCTTAGGGATTTTTTCAAAAAAATATTTTCTGCCGGTTAAGTTTTTGAGGGCTGGTTTCTTGTCCTGTGATAAAAAGCCTTCTGTTTCTATCACCAAAGCTTTGAGGGGATCATTTTCAACCTTTTTGCACCATTTTTGAGTGAATTGCCAAAAGTCAGATTTTTGCTGAAATTGTGACCCCGGGGCTTAGGGATTTTTTCAAAAAAATATTTCCTACCGGGTAAGTTTTTGAGGGCTTATTTCTTGACCTGTGATAAAAAGCCTTCTGTTTCCATCGCCAAACCTTTCAGGAGAGCATTTTCAAGCTTTTGGCACCATTTTGGAGTGAATTGCCAAAAGTCAGATTTTTGCTGAAATTGTGACCACGGGGCTTAGGGATTTTTTCAAAAAAAAAATTCTGCCGGTTAAGTTTTTGAGGGCTGATTTCTTGTCCTGTGATAAAAAGCCTTCTGTTTCTATCACCAAAGCTTTGAGGGGATCATTTTCAAGCTTCTTGCACCATTTTTGAGTGAATTGCCAAAAGTCAGATTTTTGCTGAAATTGTGACCCCTGGGCTTAGGGATTTTTTCAAAAAAATATTTCCTGCCGGGTAAGTTTTTGAGGGCTTATTTCTTGACCTGTGATAAAAAGCTTTCTGTTTCGAGTGCCAAACCTTTCAGGAGAGCATTTCCAAGCTTTTGGCACCATTTCTGAGTGAATTGCCAAAAGTCAGATTTTTGCAGAAATTGTGACCCCGGGGCTTAGGGATTTTTGAAAAAAAATATTTTCTGCCGGTTAAGTTTTTGAGGGCTGATTTCTTGTCCTGTGATAAAAAGCCTTCTGTTTCGAGTGCCAAACCTTTCAGGAGAGCATTTTCAAGCTTTTGGCACCATTTTTGAGTGAATTGCCAAAAGTCAGATTTTTGCTGAAATTGTGACCCCGGGGCTTAGGGATTTTTTCAAAAAAAAAATTCTGCCGGTTAAGTTTTTGAGGGCTGATTTCTTGTCCTGTGATAAAAAGCCTTCTGTTTCTATCACCAAAGCTTTGAGGGGATAATTTTCAAGCTTCTTGCACCATTTTTGAGTGAATTGCCAAAAGTCAGATTTTTGCGGAAATTGTGACCCCGGGGCTTAGGGATTTTTTCAAAAAAAAATTTCCTACCGGGTAAGTTTAAGAGGGCTTATTTCTTGACCTGTGATAAAAAGCCTTCTGTTTCCATCGCCAAACCTTTCAGGAGAGCATTTTCAAGCTTTTGGCACCATTTTTTAGTGAATTGCCAAAAGTCAGATTTTTGCAGAAATTGTGACCCCGGGGCTTCGGGATTTTTTCAAAAAAATATTTTCTGCCGGTTAAGTTTTTGAGGGCTGATTTCTTGTCCTGTGATAAAAAGCCTTCTGTTTCGAGTGCCAAACCTTTCAGGAGAGCATTTTCAAGCTTTTGGCACCATTTTTGAGTGAATTGCCAAAAGTCAGATTTTTGCTGAAATTGTGACCCCGGGGCTTAGGGATTTTTTCAAAAAAATATTTTCTGCCGGTTAAGTTTTTGAGGGCTGGTTTCTTGTCCTGTGATAAAAAGCCTTCTGTTTCTATCACCAAAGCTTTGAGGGGATCATTTTCAACCTTTTTGCACCATTTTTGAGTGAATTGCCAAAAGTCAGATTTTTCCTGAAATTGTGACCCCGGGGCTTAGGGATTTTTTCAAAAAAATATTTTCTGCCGGTTAGGTTTTTGAGGGCTGATTTCTTGTCCTGCGATAAAAAGCCTTCTGTTTCTATCACCAAAGCTTTCAGGGGATCATTTTCAACCTTTTTACACCATTTTTGAGTGAATTGCCAAAAGTCATATTTTTGCTGAAATTGTGACCCCGGGGCTTAGGGATTTTTTCAAAAAAATATTTTCTGCCGGTTAAGTTTTTGAGGGCTGATTTCTTGTCCTGTGATAAAAAACCTTCTGTTTCGAGTGCCAAACCTTTCAGGAGAGCATTTTCAACCTTTTTGCACCATTTTTGAGTGAATTGCCAAAAGTAAGATTTTTGCTGAAATTGTGACCCCGGGGCTTAGGGATTTTTTCAAAAAAATATTTTCTGCCGGTTAAGTTTTTGAGGGCTGATTTCTTGTCCTGTGATAAAAAGCCTTCTGTTTCCATCGCCAAACCTTTCAGGAGAGCATTTTCAAGCTTTTGGCACCATTTTGGAGTGAATTGCCAAAAGTCAGATTTTTGCTGAAATTGTGACCCCGGGGCTTAGGGATTTTTTCAAAAAAATATTTTCTGCCGGTTAAGTTTTTGAGGGCTGATTTCTTGTCCTGTGATAAAAAGCCTTCTGTTTCGAGTGCCAAACCTTTCAGGGGATGTTTTTCAACCTTTTTGCACCATTTTTGAGTGAATTGCCAAAAGTCAGATTTTTGCTGAAATTGTGACCCCGGGGCTTAGGGATTTTTTCAAAAAAATATTTTCTGCCGGTTAAGTTTTTGAGGGCTGATTTCTTGTCCTGTGATAAAAAGCCTTCTGTTTCGAGTGCCAAACCTTTCAGGGGATCATTTCCAACCTTTTTGCACCATTTTGGAGTGAATTGCCAAAAGTCAGATTTTTGCTGAAATTGTGACCCCGGGGCTTAGGGATTTTTTCAAAAAAATATTTCCTACCGGGTAAGTTTTTGAGGGCTTATTTCTTGACCTGTGATAAAAAGCCTTCTGTTTCCATCGCCAAACCTTTCAGGAGAGCATTTTCAAGCTTTTGGCACCATTTTGGAGTGAATTGCCAAAAGTCAGATTTTTGCAGAAATTGTGACCCCGGGGCTTAGGGATTTTTTCAAAAAAATATTTTCTGCCGGTTAAATTTTTGAGGGCTTATTTCTTGACCTGTTATAAAAAGCCTTCTGTTTCCATCGCCAAACCTTTCAGGAGAGCATTTTCAAGCTTTTGGCACCATTTTGGAGTGAATTGCCAAAAGTCAGATTTTTGCAGAAATTGTGACCCCGGGGCTTAGGGATTTTTTCAAAAAAATATTTTCTGCCGGTTAAATTTTTGAGGGCTGATTTCTTGTCCTGCGATAAAAAGCCTTCTGTTTCGAGTGCCAAACCTTTCAGGAGAGCATTTTCAAGCTTTTGGCACCATTTTGGAGTGAATTGCCAAAAGTCAGATTTTTGCTGAAATTCTGACCCCGGGGCTTAGGGATTTTTTCAAAAAAATATTTTCTGCCGGTTAGGTTTTTGAGGGCTGATTTCTTGTCCTGTGATAAAAAGCCTTCTGTTTCCATCGCCAAACCTTTCAGGAGAGCATTTTCAAGCTTTTGGCACCATTTTGGAGTGAATTGCCAAAAGTCAGATTTTTGCTGAAATTGTGACCCCAGGGCTTAGGGATTTTTTCAAAAAAATATTTTCTGCCGGTTAAGTTTTTGAGGGCTTATTTCTTGTCCTGTGATAAAAAGCCTTCTGTTTCCATCGCCAAACCTTTCAGGAGAGCATTTTCAAGCTTTTGGCACCATTTTGGAGTGAATTGCCAAAAGTCAGATTTTTGCTGAAATTGTGACCACGGGGCTTAGGGATTTTTTCAAAAAAAAAATTCTGCCGGTTAAGTTTTTGAGGGCTGATTTCTTGTCCTGTGATAAAAAGCCTTCTGTTTCTATCACCAAAGCTTTGAGGGGATCATTTTCAAGCTTTTTACACCATTTTTGAGTGAATTGCCAAAAGTCATATTTTTGCTGAAATTGTGACCCCGGGGCTTAGGGATTTTTTCAAAAAAAAATTTCCTACCAGGTAAGTTTTTGAGGGCTTATTTCTTGACCTGTGATAAAAAGCCTTCTGTTTCCATCGCCAAACCTTTCAGGAGAGCATTTTCAAGCTTTTGGCACCATTTTTTAGTGAATTGCCAAAAGTCAGATTTTTGCAGAAATTGTGACCCCGGGTCTTCGGGATTTTTTCAAAAAAATATTTTCTGCCGGTTAAGTTTTTGAGGGCTGATTTCTTGTCCTGTGATAAAAAGCCTTCTGTTTCGAGTGCCAAACCTTTCAGGAGAGCATTTTCAAGCTTTTGGCACCATTTTTGAGTGAATTGCCAAAAGTCAGATTTTTGCTGAAATTGTGACCCCGGGGCTTAGGGATTTTTTCAAAAAAATATTTTCTGCCGGTTAAGTTTTTGAGGGCTGGTTTCTTGTCCTGTGATAAAAAGCCTTCTGTTTCTATCACCAAAGCTTTGAGGGGATCATTTTCAACCTTTTTGCACCATTTTTGAGTGAATTGCCAAAAGTCAGATTTTTCCTGAAATTGTGACCCCGGGGCTTAGGGATTTTTTCAAAAAAATATTTTCTGCCGGTTAGGTTTTTGAGGGCTGATTTCTTGTCCTGCGATAAAAAGCCTTCTGTTTCTATCACCAAAGCTTTCAGGGGATCATTTTCAACCTTTTTACACCATTTTTGAGTGAATTGCCAAAAGTCATATTTTTGCTGAAATTGTGACCCCGGGGCTTAGGGATTTTTTCAAAAAAATATTTTCTGCCGGTTAAGTTTTTGAGGGCTGATTTCTTGTCCTGTGATAAAAAACCTTCTGTTTCGAGTGCCAAACCTTTCAGGAGAGCATTTTCAACCTTTTTGCACCATTTTTGAGTGAATTGCCAAAAGTCAGATTTTTGCTGAAATTGTGACCCCGGGGCTTAGGGATTTTTTCAAAAAAATATTTTCTGCCGGTTAAGTTTTTGAGGGCTGATTTCTTGTCCTGTGATAAAAAGCCTTCTGTTTCCATCGCCAAACCTTTCAGGAGAGCATTTTCAAGCTTTTGGCACCATTTTGGAGTGAATTGCCAAAAGTCAGATTTTTGCTGAAATTGTGACCCCGGGGCTTAGGGATTTTTTCAAAAAAATATTTTCTGCCGGTTAAGTTTTTGAGGGCTGATTTCTTGTCCTGTGATAAAAAGCCTTCTGTTTCGAGTGCCAAACCTTTCAGGGGATGTTTTTCAACCTTTTTGCACCATTTTTGAGTGAATTGCCAAAAGTCAGATTTTTGCTGAAATTGTGACCCCGGGGCTTAGGGATTTTTTCAAAAAAATATTTTCTGCCGGTTAAGTTTTTGAGGGCTGATTTCTTGTCCTGTGATAAAAAGCCTTCTGTTTCGAGTGCCAAACCTTTCAGGGGATCATTTCCAACCTTTTTGCACCATTTTGGAGTGAATTGCCAAAAGTCAGATTTTTGCTGAAATTGTGACCCCGGGGCTTAGGGATTTTTTCAAAAAAATATTTCGTACCGGGTAAGTTTTTGAGGGCTTATTTCTTGACCTGTGATAAAAAGCCTTCTGTTTCCATCGCCAAACCTTTCAGGAGAGCATTTTCAAGCTTTTGGCACCATTTTGGAGTGAATTGCCAAAAGTCAGATTTTTGCAGAAATTGTGACCCCGGGGCTTAGGGATTTTTTCAAAAAAATATTTTCTGCCGGTTAAGTTTTTGAGGGCTGGTTTCTTGTCCTGTGATAAAAAGCCTTCTGTTTCTATCACCAAAGCTTTGAGGGGATCATTTTCAACCTTTTTGCACCATTTTTGAGTGAATTGCCAAAAGTCAGATTTTTCCTGAAATTGTGACCCCGGGGCTTAGGGATTTTTTCAAAAAAATATTTTCTGCCGGTTAAATTTTTGAGGGCTTATTTCTTGACCTGTTATAAAAAGCCTTCTGTTTCCATCGCCAAACCTTTCAGGAGAGCATTTTCAAGCTTTTGGCACCATTTTGGAGTGAATTGCCAAAAGTCAGATTTTTGCAGAAATTGTGACCCCGGGGCTTAGGGATTTTTTCAAAAAAATATTTTCTGCCGGTTAAATTTTTGAGGGCTGATTTCTTGTCCTGCGATAAAAAGCCTTCTGTTTCGAGTGCCAAACCTTTCAGGAGAGCATTTTCAAGCTTTTGGCACCATTTTGGAGTGAATTGCCAAAAGTCAGATTTTTGCTGAAATTGTGACCCCGGGGCTTAGGGATTTTTTCAAAAAAATATTTTCTGCCGGTTAAGTTTTTGAGGGCTTATTTCTTGTCCTGTGATAAAAAGCCTTCTGTTTCCATCGCCAAACCTTTCAGGAGAGCATTTTCAAGCTTTTGGCACCATTTTGGAGTGAATTGCCAAAAGTCAGATTTTTGCTGAAATTGTGACCACGGGGCTTAGGGATTTTTTCAAAAAAAAAATTCTGCCGGTTAAGTTTTTGAGGGCTGATTTCTTGTCCTGTGATAAAAAGCCTTCTGTTTCTATCACCAAAGCTTTGAGGGGATCATTTTCAAGCTTCTTGCACCATTTTTGAGTGAATTGCCAAAAGTCAGATTTTTGCTGAAATTGTGACCCCTGGGCTTAGGGATTTTTTCAAAAAAATATTTCCTGCCGGGTATGTTTTTGAGGGCTTATTTCTTGACCTGTGATAAAAAGCTTTCTGTTTCGAGTGCCAAACCTTTCAGCAGAGCATTTTCAAGCTTTTGGCACCATTTTTGAGTGAATTGCCAAAAGTCAGATTTTTGCTGAAATTGTGACCCCGGGGCTTAGGGATTTTTTCAAAAAAATATTTTCTGCCGGTTAAGTTTTTGAGGGCTGGTTTCTTGTCCTGTGATAAAAAGCCTTCTGTTTCTATCACCAAAGCTTTGAGGGGATCATTTTCAACCTTTTTGCACCATTTTTGAGTGAATTGCCAAAAGTCAGATTTTTGCTGAAATTGTGACCCCGGGGCTTAGGGATTTTTTCAAAAATATATTTCCTACCGGGTAAGTTTCTGAGGGCTTATTTCTTGACCTGTGATAAAAAGCCTTCTGTTTCCATCGCCAAACCTTTCAGGAGAGCATTTTCAACCTTTTTGCACCATTTTTGAGTGAATTGCCAAAAGTCAGATTTTTGCAGAAATTGTGACCCCGGGGCTTAGGGATTTTTTCAAAAAAATATTTCCTGCCGGTTAAGTTTTTGAGGGCTGATTTCTTGTCCTGTGATAAAAAGCCTTCTGTTTCGAGTGCCAAACCTTTCAGGGGATGTTTTTCAACCTTTTTGCACCATTTTTGAGTGAATTGCCAAAAGTCAGATTTTTGCTGAAATTGTGACCCCGGGGCTTAGGGATTTTTTTAAAAAAATATTTTCTGCCGGTTAAGTTTTTGAGGGCTGATTTCTTGTCCTGTGATAAAAAGCCTTCTGTTTCTATCACCAAAGCTTTGAGGGGATCATTTTCAACCTTTTTGCACCATTTTTGAGTGAATTGCCAAAAGTCAGATTTTTGCTGAAATTGTGACCCCGGGGCTTAGGGATTTTTTCAAAAAAATATTTTCTGCCGGTTAGGTTTTTGAGGGCTGATTTCTTGTCCTGCGATAAAAAGCCTTCTGTTTCTATCACCAAAGCTTTCAGGGGATCATTTTCAACCTTTTTACACCATTTTTGAGTGAATTGCCAAAAGTCATATTTTTGCTGAAATTGTGACCCCGGGGCTTAGGGATTTTTTCAAAAAAATATTTTCTGCCGGTTAAGTTTTTGAGGGCTGATTTCTTGCCCTGTGATAAAAAGCCTTCTGTTTCGAGTGCCAAACCTTTCAGGAGAGCATTTTCAACCTTTTTGCACCATTTTTGAGTGAATTGCCAAAAGTCAGATTTTTGCTGAAATTGTGACCCCGGGGCTTAGGGATTTTTTCAAAAAAATATTTTCTGCCGGTTAAGTTTTTGAGGGCTGATTTCTTGTCCTGTGATAAAAAGCCTTCTGTTTCGAGTGCCAAACCTTTCAGGGGATCATTTCCAACCTTTTTTCACCATTTTTGAGTGAATTGCCAAAAGTAAGATTTTTGCTGAAATTGTGACCCCGGGGCTTAGGGATTTTTTCAAAAAAATATTTTCTGCCGGTTAAGTTTTTGAGGGCTGATTTCTTGTCCTGTGATAAAAAGCCTTCTGTTTCCATCGCCAAACCTTTCAGGAGAGCATTTTCAAGCTTTTGGCACCATTTTGGAGTGAATTGCCAAAAGTCATATTTTTGCTGAAATTGTGACCCCGGGGCTTAGGGATTTTTTCAAAAAAATATTTTCTGCCGGTTAAGTTTTTGAGGGCTGATTTCTTGTCCTGTGATAAAAAGCCTTCTGTTTCGAGTGCCAAACCTTTCAGGAGAGCATTTTCAACCTTTTTGCACCATTTTTGAGTGAATTGCCAAAAGTCAGATTTTTGCTGAAATTGTGACCCCGGGGCTTAGGAATTTTTTCAAAAAAATATTTTCTGCCGGTTAAGTTTTTGAGGGCTGATTTCTTGTCCTGTGATAAAAAGCCTTCTGTTTCGAGTGCCAAACCTTTCAGGGGATCATTTCCAACCTTTTTGCACCATTTTTGAGTGAATTGCCAAAAGTAAGATTTTTGCTGAAATTGTGACCCCGGGGCTTAGGGATTTTTTCAAAAAAATATTTTCTGCCGGTTAAGTTTTTGAGGGCTGATTTCTTGTCCTGTAATAAAAAGCCTTCTGTTTCCATCGCCAAACCTTTCAGGAGAGCATTTTCAAGCTTTTGGCACCATTTTGGAGTGAATTGCCAAAAGTCAGATTTTTGCTGAAATTGTGACCCCGGGGCTTAGGGATTTTTTCAAAAAAATATTTTCTGCCGGGTAAGTTTTTGAGGGCTGATTTCTTGTCCTGTGATAAAAAGCCTTCTGTTTCGAGTGCCAAACCTTTCAGGGGATGTTTTTCAACCTTTTTGCACCATTTTTGAGTGAATTGCCAAAAGTCAGATTTTTGCTGAAATTGTGACCCCGGGGCTTAGGGATTTTTTCAAAAAAATATTTCGTACCGGGTAAGTTTTTGAGGGCTTATTTCTTGACCTGTGATAAAAAGCCTTCTGTTTCCATCGCCAAACCTTTCAGGAGAGCATTTTCAAGCTTTTGGCACCATTTTGGAGTGAATTGCCAAAAGTCAGATTTTTGCTGAAATTGTGACCACGGGGCTTAGGGATTTTTTCAAAAAAAATATTCTGCCGGTTAAGTTTTTGAGGGCTGATTTCTTGTCCTGTGATAAAAAGCCTTCTGTTTCTATCACCAAAGCTTTGAGGGGATCATTTTCAAGCTTCTTGCACCATTTTTGAGTGAATTGCCAAAAGTCAGATTTTTGCTGAAATTGTGACCCCGGGGCTTAGGGATTTTTTCAAAAAAATATTTTCTGCCGGTTAAGTTTTTGAGGGCTGATTTCTTGTCCTGTGATAAAAAGCCTTCTGTTTCGAGTGCCAAACCTTTCAGGGGATCATTTCCAACCTTTTTTCACCATTTTTGAGTGAATTGCCAAAAGTAAGATTTTTGCTGAAATTGTGACCCCGGGGCTTAGGGATTTTTTCAAAAAAATATTTTCTGCCGGTTAAGTTTTTGAGGGCTGATTTCTTGTCCTGTGATAAAAAGCCTTCTGTTTCCATCGCCAAACCTTTCAGGAGAGCATTTTCAAGCTTTTGGCACCATTTTGGAGTGAATTGCCAAAAGTCATATTTTTGCTGAAATTGTGACCCCGGGGCTTAGGGATTTTTTCAAAAAAATATTTTCTGCCGGTTAAGTTTTTGAGGGCTGATTTCTTGTCCTGTGATAAAAAGCCTTCTGTTTCGAGTGCCAAACCTTTCAGGAGAGCATTTTCAACCTTTTTGCACCATTTTTGAGTGAATTGCCAAAAGTCAGATTTTTGCTGAAATTGTGACCCCGGGGCTTAGGAATTTTTTCAAAAAAATATTTTCTGCCGGTTAAGTTTTTGAGGGCTGATTTCTTGTCCTGTAATAAAAAGCCTTCTGTTTCCATCGCCAAACCTTTCAGGAGAGCATTTTCAAGCTTTTGGCACCATTTTGGAGTGAATTGCCAAAAGTCAGATTTTTGCTGAAATTGTGACCCCGGGGCTTAGGGATTTTTTCAAAAAAATATTTTCTGCCGGGTAAGTTTTTGAGGGCTGATTTCTTGTCCTGTGATAAAAAGCCTTCTGTTTCGAGTGCCAAACCTTTCAGGGGATGTTTTTCAACCTTTTTGCACCATTTTTGAGTGAATTGCCAAAAGTCAGATTTTTGCTGAAATTGTGACCCCGGGGCTTAGGGATTTTTTCAAAAAAATATTTTCTGCCGGTTAAGTTTTTGAGGGCTGATTTCTTGTCCTGTGATAAAAAGCCTTCTGTTTCGAGTGCCAAACCTTTCAGGGGATCATTTCCAACCTTTTTTCACCATTTTTGAGTGAATTGCCAAAAGTAAGATTTTTGCTGAAATTGTGACCCCGGGGCTTAGGGATTTTTTCAAAAAAATATTTTCTGCCGGTTAAGTTTTTGAGGGCTGATTTCTTGTCCTGTGATAAAAAGCCTTCTGTTTCCATCGCCAAACCTTTCAGGAGAGCATTTTCAAGCTTTTGGCACCATTTTGGAGTGAATTGCCAAAAGTCAGATTTTTGCTGAAATTGTGACCCCGGGGCTTAGGGATTTTTTCAAAAAAATATTTTCTGCCGGTTAAGTTTTTGAGGGCTGATTTCTTGTCCTGTGATAAAAAGCCTTCTGTTTCGAGTGCCAAACCTTTCAGGAGAGCATTTTCAACCTTTTTGCACCATTTTTGAGTGAATTGCCAAAAGTCAGATTTTTGCTGAAATTGTGACCCCGGGGCTTAGGAATTTTTTCAAAAAAATATTTTCTGCCGGTTAAGTTTTTGAGGGCTGATTTCTTGTCCTGTGATAAAAAGCCTTCTGTTTCGAGTGCCAAACCTTTCAGGGGATCATTTCCAACCTTTTTGCACCATTTTTGAGTGAATTGCCAAAAGTCAGATTTTTGCTGAAATTGTGACCCCGGGGCTTAGGGATTTTTTCAAAAAAATATTTTCTGCCGGTTAAGTTTTTGAGGGCTGATTTCTTGTCCTGTAATAAAAAGCCTTCTGTTTCCATCGCCAAACCTTTCAGGAGAGCATTTTCAAGCTTTTGGCACCATTTTGGAGTGAATTGCCAAAAGTCAGATTTTTGCTGAAATTGTGACCCCGGGGCTTAGGGATTTTTTCAAAAAAATATTTTCTGCCGGGTAAGTTTTTGAGGGCTGATTTCTTGTCCTGTGATAAAAAGCCTTCTGTTTCGAGTGCCAAACCTTTCAGGGGATGTTTTTCAACCTTTTTGCACCATTTTTGAGTGAATTGCCAAAAGTCAGATTTTTGCTGAAATTGTGACCCCGGGGCTTAGGGATTTTTTCAAAAAAATATTTCGTACCGGGTAAGTTTTTGAGGGCTTATTTCTTGACCTGTGATAAAAAGCCTTCTGTTTCCATCGCCAAACCTTTCAGGAGAGCATTTTCAAGCTTTTGGCACCATTTTGGAGTGAATTGCCAAAAGTCAGATTTTTGCTGAAATTGTGACCACGGGGCTTAGGGATTTTTTCAAAAAAAATATTCTGCCGGTTAAGTTTTTGAGGGCTGATTTCTTGTCCTGTGATAAAAAGCCTTCTGTTTCTATCACCAAAGCTTTGAGGGGATCATTTTCAAGCTTCTTGCACCATTTTTGAGTGAATTGCCAAAAGTCAGATTTTTGCTTAAATTGTGACCCCTGGGCTTAGGGATTTTTTCAAAAAAATATTTCCTGCCGGGTAAATTTTTGAGGGCTTATTTCTTGACCTGTGATAAAAAGCTTTCTGTTTCGAGTGCCAAACCTTTCAGGAGAGCATTTCCAAGCTTTTGGCACCATTTCTGAGTGAATTGCCAAAAGTCAGATTTTTGCAGAAATTGTGACCCCGGGGCTTAGGGATTTTTTCAAAAAAATATTTTCTGCCGGTTAAGTTTTTGAGGGCTGATTTCTTGTCCTGTGATAAAAAGCCTTCTGTTTCGAGTGCCAAACCTTTCAGGGGATCATTTCCAACCTTTTTGCACCATTTTTGAGTGAATTGCCAAAAGTCAGATTTTTGCTGAAATTGTGACCCCGGGGCTTAGGGATTTTTTCAAAAAAATATTTTCTGCCGGTTAAGTTTTTGAGGGCTGATTTCTTGTCCTGTAATAAAAAGCCTTCTGTTTCCATCGCCAAACCTTTCAGGAGAGCATTTTCAAGCTTTTGGCACCATTTTGGAGTGAATTGCCAAAAGTCAGATTTTTGCTGAAATTGTGACCCCGGGGCTTAGGGATTTTTTCAAAAAAATATTTTCTGCCGGGTAAGTTTTTGAGGGCTGATTTCTTGTCCTGTGATAAAAAGCCTTCTGTTTCGAGTGCCAAACCTTTCAGGGGATGTTTTTCAACCTTTTTGCACCATTTTTGAGTGAATTGCCAAAAGTCAGATTTTTGCTGAAATTGTGACCCCGGGGCTTAGGGATTTTTTCAAAAAAATATTTCATACCGGGTAAGTTTTTGAGGGCTTATTTCTTGACCTGTGATAAAAAGCCTTCTGTTTCCATCGCCAAACCTTTCAGGAGAGCATTTTCAAGCTTTTGGCACCATTTTGGAGTGAATTGCCAAAAGTCAGATTTTTGCTGAAATTGTGACCACGGGGCTTAGGGATTTTTTCAAAAAAAATATTCTGCCGGTTAAGTTTTTGAGGGCTGATTTCTTGTCCTGTGATAAAAAGCCTTCTGTTTCTATCACCAAAGCTTTGAGGGGATCATTTTCAAGCTTCTTGCACCATTTTTGAGTGAATTGCCAAAAGTCAGATTTTTGCTGAAATTGTGACCCCTGGGCTTAGGGATTTTTTCAAAAAAATATTTCCTGCCGGGTAAATTTTTGAGGGCTTATTTCTTGACCTGTGATAAAAAGCTTTCTGTTTCGAGTGCCAAACCTTTCAGGAGAGCATTTCCAAGCTTTTGGCACCATTTCTGAGTGAATTGCCAAAAGTCAGATTTTTGCAGAAATTGTGACCCCGGGGCTTAGGGATTTTTTCAAAAAAATATTTTCTGCCGGTTAAGTTTTTGAGGGCTGATTTCTTGTCCTGTGATAAAAAGCCTTCTGTTTCGAGTGCCAAACCTTTCAGGGGATCATTTCCAACCTTTTTGCACCATTTTTGAGTGAATTGCCAAAAGTCAGATTTTTGCTGAAATTGTGACCCCGGGGCTTAGGGATTTTTTCAAAAAAATATTTTCTGCCGGTTAAGTTTTTGAGGGCTGATTTCTTGTCCTGTAATAAAAAGCCTTCTGTTTCCATCGCCAAACCTTTCAGGAGAGCATTTTCAAGCTTTTGGCACCATTTTGGAGTGAATTGCCAAAAGTCAGATTTTTGCTGAAATTGTGACCCCGGGGCTTAGGGATTTTTTCAAAAAAATATTTTCTGCCGGGTAAGTTTTTGAGGGCTGATTTCTTGTCCTGTGATAAAAAGCCTTCTGTTTCGAGTGCCAAACCTTTCAGGGGATGTTTTTCAACCTTTTTGCACCATTTTTGAGTGAATTGCCAAAAGTCAGATTTTTGCTGAAATTGTGACCCCGGGGCTTAGGGATTTTTTCAAAAAAATATTTCGTACCGGGTAAGTTTTTGAGGGCTTATTTCTTGACCTGTGATAAAAAGCCTTCTGTTTCCATCGCCAAACCTTTCAGGAGAGCATTTTCAAGCTTTTGGCACCATTTTGGAGTGAATTGCCAAAAGTCAGATTTTTGCTGAAATTGTGACCCCTGGGCTTAGGGATTTTTTCAAAAAAATATTTCCTGCCGGGTAAATTTTTGAGGGCTTATTTCTTGACCTGTGATAAAAAGCTTTCTGTTTCGAGTGCCAAACCTTTCAGGAGAGCATTTCCAAGCTTTTGGCACCATTTCTGAGTGAATTGCCAAAAGTCAGATTTTTGCAGAAATTGTGACCCCGGGGCTTAGGGATTTTTTCAAAAAAATATTTTCTGCCGGTTAAGTTTTTGAGGGCTGATTTCTTGTCCTGTGATAAAAAGCCTTCTGTTTCGAGTGCCAAACCTTTCAGGAGAGCATTTTCAACCTTTTTGCACCATTTTTGAGTGAATTGCCAAAAGTCAGATTTTTGCTGAAATTGTGACCCCGGGGCTTAGGGATTTTTTCAAAAAAATATTTCGTACCGGGTAAGTTTTTGAGGGCTTATTTCTTGACCTGTGATAAAAAGCCTTCTGTTTCCATCGCCAAACCTTTCAGGAGAGCATTTTCAAGCTTTTGGCACCATTTTGGAGTGAATTGCCAAAAGTCAGATTTTTGCTGAAATTGTGACCACGGGGCTTAGGGATTTTTTCAAAAAAAATATTCTGCCGGTTAAGTTTTTGAGGGCTGATTTCTTGTCCTGTGATAAAAAGCCTTCTGTTTCTATCACCAAAGCTTTGAGGGGATCATTTTCAAGCTTCTTGCACCATTTTTGAGTGAATTGCCAAAAGTCAGATTTTTGCTGAAATTGTGACCCCTGGGCTTAGGGATTTTTTCAAAAAAATATTTCCTGCCGGGTAAATTTTTGAGGGCTTATTTCTTGACCTGTGATAAAAAGCTTTCTGTTTCGAGTGCCAAACCTTTCAGGAGAGCATTTCCAAGCTTTTGGCACCATTTCTGAGTGAATTGCCAAAAGTCAGATTTTTGCAGAAATTGTGACCCCGGGGCTTAGGGATTTTTTCAAAAAAATATTTTCTGCCGGTTAAGTTTTTGAGGGCTGATTTCTTGTCCTGTGATAAAAAGCCTTCTGTTTCGAGTGCCAAACCTTTCAGGGGATCATTTCCAACCTTTTTGCACCATTTTTGAGTGAATTGCCAAAAGTCAGATTTTTGCTGAAATTGTGACCCCGGGGCTTAGGGATTTTTTCAAAAAAATATTTTCTGCCGGTTAAGTTTTTGAGGGCTGATTTCTTGTCCTGTAATAAAAAGCCTTCTGTTTCCATCGCCAAACCTTTCAGGAGAGCATTTTCAAGCTTTTGGCACCATTTTGGAGTGAATTGCCAAAAGTCAGATTTTTGCTGAAATTGTGACCCCGGGGCTTAGGGATTTTTTCAAAAAAATATTTTCTGCCGGGTAAGTTTTTGAGGGCTGATTTCTTGTCCTGTGATAAAAAGCCTTCTGTTTCGAGTGCCAAACCTTTCAGGGGATGTTTTTCAACCTTTTTGCACCATTTTTGAGTGAATTGCCAAAAGTCAGATTTTTGCTGAAATTGTGACCCCGGGGCTTAGGGATTTTTTCAAAAAAATATTTCGTACCGGGTAAGTTTTTGAGGGCTTATTTCTTGACCTGTGATAAAAAGCCTTCTGTTTCCATCGCCAAACCTTTCAGGAGAGCATTTTCAAGCTTTTGGCACCATTTTGGAGTGAATTGCCAAAAGTCAGATTTTTGCTGAAATTGTGACCACGGGGCTTAGGGATTTTTTCAAAAAAAATATTCTGCCGGTTAAGTTTTTGAGGGCTGATTTCTTGTCCTGTGATAAAAAGCCTTCTGTTTCTATCACCAAAGCTTTGAGGGGATCATTTTCAAGCTTCTTGCACCATTTTTGAGTGAATTGCCAAAAGTCAGATTTTTGCTGAAATTGTGACCCCTGGGCTTAGGGATTTTTTCAAAAAAATATTTCCTGCCGGGTAAATTTTTGAGGGCTTATTTCTTGACCTGTGATAAAAAGCTTTCTGTTTCGAGTGCCAAACCTTTCAGGAGAGCATTTCCAAGCTTTTGGCACCATTTCTGAGTGAATTGCCAAAAGTCAGATTTTTGCAGAAATTGTGACCCCGGGGCTTAGGGATTTTTTCAAAAAAATATTTTCTGCCGGTTAAGTTTTTGAGGGCTGATTTCTTGTCCTGTGATAAAAAGCCTTCTGTTTCGAGTGCCAAACCTTTCAGGGGATCATTTCCAACCTTTTTGCACCATTTTTGAGTGAATTGCCAAAAGTCAGATTTTTGCTGAAATTGTGACCCCGGGGCTTAGGGATTTTTTCAAAAAAATATTTTCTGCCGGTTAAGTTTTTGAGGGCTGATTTCTTGTCCTGTAATAAAAAGCCTTCTGTTTCCATCGCCAAACCTTTCAGGAGAGCATTTTCAAGCTTTTGGCACCATTTTGGAGTGAATTGCCAAAAGTCAGATTTTTGCTGAAATTGTGACCCCGGGGCTTAGGGATTTTTTCAAAAAAATATTTTCTGCCGGGTAAGTTTTTGAGGGCTGATTTCTTGTCCTGTGATAAAAAGCCTTCTGTTTCGAGTGCCAAACCTTTCAGGGGATGTTTTTCAACCTTTTTGCACCATTTTTGAGTGAATTGCCAAAAGTCAGATTTTTGCTGAAATTGTGACCCCGGGGCTTAGGGATTTTTTCAAAAAAATATTTCGTACCGGGTAAGTTTTTGAGGGCTTATTTCTTGACCTGTGATAAAAAGCCTTCTGTTTCCATCGCCAAACCTTTCAGGAGAGCATTTTCAAGCTTTTGGCACCATTTTGGAGTGAATTGCCAAAAGTCAGATTTTTGCTGAAATTGTGACCCCTGGGCTTAGGGATTTTTTCAAAAAAATATTTCCTGCCGGGTAAATTTTTGAGGGCTTATTTCTTGACCTGTGATAAAAAGCTTTCTGTTTCGAGTGCCAAACCTTTCAGGAGAGCATTTCCAAGCTTTTGGCACCATTTCTGAGTGAATTGCCAAAAGTCAGATTTTTGCAGAAATTGTGACCCCGGGGCTTAGGGATTTTTTCAAAAAAATATTTTCTGCCGGTTAAGTTTTTGAGGGCTGATTTCTTGTCCTGTGATAAAAAGCCTTCTGTTTCGAGTGCCAAACCTTTCAGGAGAGCATTTTCAACCTTTTTGCACCATTTTTGAGTGAATTGCCAAAAGTCAGATTTTTGCTGAAATTGTGACCCCGGGGCTTAGGGATTTTTTCAAAAAAATATTTTCTGCCGGTTAAGTTTTTGAGGGCTGATTTCTTGTCCTGTGATAAAAAGCCTTCTGTTTCGAGTGCCAAACCTTTCAGGGGATCATTTCCAACCTTTTTGCACCATTTTTGAGTGAATTGCCAAAAGTAAGATTTTTGCTGAAATTGTGACCCCGGGGCTTAGGGATTTTTTCAAAAAAATATTTTCTGCCGGTTAAGTTTTTTAGGGCTGATTTCTTGTCCTGTGATAAAAAGCCTTCTGTTTCCATCGCCAAACCTTTCAGGAGAGCATTTTCAAGCTTTTGGCACCATTTTGGAGTGAATTGCCAAAAGTCAGATTTTTGCTGAAATTGTGACCCCGGGGCTTAGGGATTTTTTCAAAAAAATATTTTCTGCCGGTTAAGTTTTTGAGGGCTGATTTCTTGTCCTGCGATAAAAAGCCTTCTGTTTCTATCACCAAAGCTTTCAGGGGATCATTTTCAACCTTTTTACACCATTTTTTTAGTGAATTGCCAAAAGTCATATTTTTGCTGAAATTGTGACCCCGGGGCTTAGGGATTTTTTCAAAAAAATATTTTCTGCCGGTTAAGTTTTTGAGGGCTGATTTCTTGTCCTGTGATAAAAAGCCTTCTGTTTCGAGTGCCAAACCTTTCAGGAGAGCATTTTCAAACTTTTTGCACCATTTTTGAGTGAATTGCCAAAAGTCAGATTTTTGCTGAAATTGTGACCCCGGGGCTTAGGGATTTTTTCAAAAAAATATTTTCTGCCGGTTAAGTTTTTGAGGGCTGATTTCTTGTCCTGTGATAAAAAGCCTTCTGTTTCGAGTGCCAAACCTTTCAGGGGATCATTTCCAACCTTTTTGCACCATTTTTGAGTGAATTGCCAAAAGTCAGATTTTTGCAGAAATTGTGACCCCGGGGCTTAGGGATTTTTTCAAAAAAATATTTCCTACCGGGTAAGTTTTTGACGGCTTATTTCTTGACCTGTGATAAAAAGCCTTCTGTTTCCATGGCCAAACCTTTCAGGAGAGCATTTTCAAGCTTTTGGCACCATTTTTTTAGTGAATTGCCAAAAGTCAGATTTTTGCAGAAATTGTGACCCCGGGGCTTAGGGATTTTTTCAAAAAAATATTTTCTGCCGGTTAAATTTTTGAGGGCTGATTTCTTGTCCTGCGATAAAAAGCCTTCTGTTTCGAGTGCCAAACCTTTCAGGAGAGCATTTTCAAGCTTTTGGCACCATTTTTGAGTGAATTGCCAAAAGTCAGATTTTTGCTGAAATTGTGACCCCGGGGCTTAGGGATTTTTTCAAAAAAATATTTTCTGCCGGTTAAGTTTTTGAGGGCTGATTTCTTGTCCTGTGATAAAAAACCTTCTGTTTCGAGTGCCAAACCTTTCAGGAGAGCATTTTCAAGCTTTTGGCACCATTTCTGAGTGAATTGCCAAAAGTCAGATTTTTGCTGAAATTCTGACCCCGGGGCTTAGGGATTTTTTCAAAAAAATATTTTCTGCCGGTTAAGTTTTTGAGGGCTGATTTCTTGTCCTGCGATAAAAAGCCTTCTGTTTCTATCACCAAAGCTTTCAGGGGATCATTTTCAACCTTTTTACACCATTTTTGAGTGAATTGCCAAAAGTCATATTTTTGCTGAAATTGTGACCCCGGGGCTTAGGGATTTTTTCAAAAAAATATTTTCTGCCGGTTAAGTTTTTGAGGGCTGATTTCTTGTCCTGTGATAAAAAGCCTTCTGTTTCCATGGCCAAACCTTTCAGGAGAGCATTTTCAAGCTTTTGGCACCATTTTTTTAGTGAATTGCCAAAAGTCAGATTTTTGCAGAAATTGTGACCCCGGGGCTTAGGGATTTTTTCAAAAAAATATTTTCTGCCGGTTAAATTTTTGAGGGCTGATTTCTTGTCCTGCGATAAAAAGCCTTCTGTTTCGAGTGCCAAACCTTTCAGGAGAGCATTTTCAAGCTTTTGGCACCATTTTTGAGTGAATTGCCAAAAGTCAGATTTTTGCTGAAATTGTGACCCCGGGGCTTAGGGATTTTTTCAAAAAAATATTTTCTGCCGGTTAAGTTTTTGAGGGCTGATTTCTTGTCCTGTGATAAAAAACCTTCTGTTTCGAGTGCCAAACCTTTCAGGAGAGCATTTTCAAGCTTTTGGCACCATTTCTGAGTGAATTGCCAAAAGTCAGATTTTTGCTGAAATTCTGACCCCGGGGCTTAGGGATTTTTTCAAAAAAATATTTTCTGCCGGTTAAGTTTTTGAGGGCTGATTTCTTGTCCTGCGATAAAAAGCCTTCTGTTTCTATCACCAAAGCTTTCAGGGGATCATTTTCAACCTTTTTGCACCATTTTTGAGTGAATTGCCAAAAGTCAGATTTTTGCTGAAATTGTGACCCCGGGGCTTAGGGATTTTTTCAAAAAAATATTTTCTGCCGGTTAAGTTTTTGAGGGCTGATTTCTTGTCCTGTGATAAAAAACCTTCTGTTTCGAGTGCCAAACCTTTCAGGAGAGCATTTTCAAGCTTTTGGCACCATTTCTGAGTGAATTGCCAAAAGTCAGATTTTTGCTGAAATTCTGACCCCGGGGCTTAGGGATTTTTTCAAAAAAATATTTTCTGCCGGTTAAGTTTTTGAGGGCTGATTTCTTGTCCTGCGATAAAAAGCCTTCTGTTTCTATCACCAAAGCTTTCAGGGGATCATTTTCAACCTTTTTACACCATTTTTGAGTGAATTGCCAAAAGTCATATTTTTGCTGAAATTGTGACCCCGGGGCTTAGGGATTTTTTCAAAAAAATATTTTCTGCCGGTTAAGTTTTTGAGGGCTGATTTCTTGTCCTGTGATAAAAAGCCTTCTGTTTCCATGGCCAAACCTTTCAGGAGAGCATTTTCAAGCTTTTGGCACCATTTTTTTAGTGAATTGCCAAAAGTCAGATTTTTGCAGAAATTGTGACCCCGGGGCTTAGGGATTTTTTCAAAAAAATATTTTCTGCCGGTTAAATTTTTGAGGGCTGATTTCTTGTCCTGCGATAAAAAGCCTTCTGTTTCGAGTGCCAAACCTTTCAGGAGAGCATTTTCAAGCTTTTGGCACCATTTTTGAGTGAATTGCCAAAAGTCAGATTTTTGCTGAAATTGTGACCCCGGGGCTTAGGGATTTTTTCAAAAAAATATTTTCTGCCGGTTAAGTTTTTGAGGGCTGATTTCTTGTCCTGTGATAAAAAACCTTCTGTTTCGAGTGCCAAACCTTTCAGGAGAGCATTTTCAAGCTTTTGGCACCATTTCTGAGTGAATTGCCAAAAGTCAGATTTTTGCTGAAATTCTGACCCCGGGGCTTAGGGATTTTTTCAAAAAAATATTTTCTGCCGGTTAAGTTTTTGAGGGCTGATTTCTTGTCCTGCGATAAAAAGCCTTCTGTTTCTATCACCAAAGCTTTCAGGGGATCATTTTCAACCTTTTTGCACCATTTTTGAGTGAATTGCCAAAAGTCAGATTTTTGCTGAAATTGTGACCCCGGGGCTTAGGGATTTTTTCAAAAAAATATTTTCTGCCGGTTAAGTTTTTGAGGGCTGATTTCTTGTCCTGTGATAAAAAACCTTCTGTTTCGAGTGCCAAACCTTTCAGGAGAGCATTTTCAAGCTTTTGGCACCATTTCTGAGTGAATTGCCAAAAGTCAGATTTTTGCTGAAATTCTGACCCCGGGGCTTAGGGATTTTTTCAAAAAAATATTTTCTGCCGGTTAAGTTTTTGAGGGCTGATTTCTTGTCCTGCGATAAAAAGCCTTCTGTTTCTATCACCAAAGCTTTCAGGGGATCATTTTCAACCTTTTTACACCATTTTTGAGTGAATTGCCAAAAGTCATATTTTTGCTGAAATTGTGACCCCGGGGCTTAGGGATTTTTTCAAAAAAATATTTTCTGCCGGTTAAGTTTTTGAGGGCTGATTTCTTGTCCTGTGATAAAAAGCCTTCTGTTTCCATGGCCAAACCTTTCAGGAGAGCATTTTCAAGCTTTTGGCACCATTTTTTTAGTGAATTGCCAAAAGTCAGATTTTTGCAGAAATTGTGACCCCGGGGCTTAGGAATTTTTTCAAAAAAATATTTTCTGCCGGTTAAATTTTTGAGGGCTGATTTCTTGTCCTGCGATAAAAAGCCTTCTGTTTCGAGTGCCAAACCTTTCAGGAGAGCATTTTCAAGCTTTTGGCACCATTTTTGAGTGAATTGCCAAAAGTCAGATTTTTGCTGAAATTGTGACCCCGGGGCTTAGGGATTTTTTCAAAAAAATATTTTCTGCCGGTTAAGTTTTTGAGGGCTGATTTCTTGTCCTGTGATAAAAAACCTTCTGTTTCGAGTGCCAAACCTTTCAGGAGAGCATTTTCAAGCTTTTGGCACCATTTCTGAGTGAATTGCCAAAAGTCAGATTTTTGCTGAAATTCTGACCCCGGGGCTTAGGGATTTTTTCAAAAAAATATTTTCTGCCGGTTAAGTTTTTGAGGGCTGATTTCTTGTCCTGCGATAAAAAGCCTTCTGTTTCTATCACCAAAGCTTTCAGGGGATCATTTTCAACCTTTTTGCACCATTTTTGAGTGAATTGCCAAAAGTCAGATTTTTGCTGAAATTGTGACCCCGGGGCTTAGGGATTTTTTCAAAAAAATATTTTCTGCCGGTTAAGTTTTTGAGGGCTGATTTCTTGTCCTGTGATAAAAAGCCTTCTGTTTCGAGTGCCAAACCTTTCAGGGGATCATTTCCAACCTTTTTGCACCATTTTTGAGTGAATTGCCAAAAGTCAGATTTTTGCTGAAATTGTGACCCCGGGGCTTAGGGATTTTTTCAAAAAAATATTTTCTGCCGGTTAAGTTTTTGAGGGCTGATTTCTTGTCCTGTAATAAAAAGCCTTCTGTTTCCATCGCCAAACCTTTCTGGAGAGCATTTTCAAGCATTTGGCACCATTTTGGAGTGAATTGCCAAAAGTCAGATTTTTGCTGAAATTGTGACCCCGGGGCTTAGGGATTTTTTCAAAAAAATATTTTCTGCCGGTTAAGTTTTTGAGGGCTGATTTCTTGTCCTGTGATAAAAAGCCTTCTGTTTCGAGTGCCAAACCTTTCAGGAGAGCATTTTCAACCTTTTTGCACCATTTTTGAGTGAATTGCCAAAAGTCAGATTTTTGCTGAAATTGTGACCCCGGGGCTTAGGAATTTTTTCAAAAAAATATTTTCTGCCGGTTAAGTTTTTGAGGGCTGATTTCTTGTCCTGTGATAAAAAGCCTTCTGTTTCGAGTGCCAAACCTTTCAGGGGATCATTTCCAACCTTTTTGCACCATTTTTGAGTGAATTGCCAAAAGTCAGATTTTTGCTGAAATTGTGACCCCGGGGCTTAGGGATTTTTTCAAAAAAATATTTTCTGCCGGTTAAGTTTTTGAGGGCTGATTTCTTGTCCTGTAATAAAAAGCCTTCTGTTTCCATCGCCAAACCTTTCAGGAGAGCATTTTCAAGCTTTTGGCACCATTTTGGAGTGAATTGCCAAAAGTCAGATTTTTGCTGAAATTGTGACCCCGGGGCTTAGGGATTTTTTCAAAAAAATATTTTCTGCCGGGTAAGTTTTTGAGGGCTGATTTCTTGTCCTGTGATAAAAAGCCTTCTGTTTCGAGTGCCAAACCTTTCAGGGGATGTTTTTCAACCTTTTTGCACCATTTTTGAGTGAATTGCCAAAAGTCAGATTTTTGCTGAAATTGTGACCCCGGGGCTTAGGGATTTTTTCAAAAAAATATTTCGTACCGGGTAAGTTTTTGAGGGCTGATTTCTTGTCCTGTGATAAAAAGCCTTCTGTTTCGAGTGCCAAACCTTTCAGGGGATGTTTTTCAACCTTTTTGCACCATTTTTGAGTGAATTGCCAAAAGTCAGATTTTTGCTGAAATTGTGACCCCGGGGCTTAGGGATTTTTTCAAAAAAATATTTCGTACCGGGTAAGTTTTTGAGGGCTTATTTCTTGACCTGTGATAAAAAGCCTTCTGTTTCCATCGCCAAACCTTTCAGGAGAGCATTTTCAAGCTTTTGGCACCATTTTGGAGTGAATTGCCAAAAGTCAGATTTTTGCTGAAATTGTGACCACGGGGCTTAGGGATTTTTTCAAAAAAAATATTCTGCCGGTTAAGTTTTTGAGGGCTGATTTCTTGTCCTGTGATAAAAAGCCTTCTGTTTCTATCACCAAAGCTTTGAGGGGATCATTTTCAAGCTTCTTGCACCATTTTTGAGTGAATTGCCAAAAGTCAGATTTTTGCTGAAATTGTGACCCCGGGGCTTAGGGATTTTTTCAAAAAAATATTTCCTGCCGGGTAAATTTTTGAGGGCTTATTTCTTGACCTGTGATAAAAAGCTTTCTGTTTCGAGTGCCAAACCTTTCAGGAGAGCATTTCCAAGCTTTTGGCACCATTTCTGAGTGAATTGCCAAAAGTCAGATTTTTGCAGAAATTGTGACCCCGGGGCTTAGGGATTTTTTCAAAAAAATATTTTCTGCCGGTTAAGTTTTTGAGGGCTGATTTCTTGTCCTGTGATAAAAAGCCTTCTGTTTCGAGTGCCAAACCTTTCAGGAGAGCATTTTCAACCTTTTTGCACCATTTTTGAGTGAATTGCCAAAAGTCAGATTTTTGCTGAAATTGTGACCCCGGGGCTTAGGGATTTTTTCAAAAAAATATTTTCTGCCGGTTAAGTTTTTGAGGGCTGATTTCTTGTCCTGTGATAAAAAGCCTTCTGTTTCGAGTGCCAAACCTTTCAGGGGATCATTTCCAACCTTTTTGCACCATTTTTGAGTGAATTGCCAAAAGTAAGATTTTTGCTGAAATTGTGACCCCGGGGCTTAGGGATTTTTTCAAAAAAATATTTTCTGCCGGTTAAGTTTTTTAGGGCTGATTTCTTGTCCTGTGATAAAAAGCCTTCTGTTTCCATCGCCAAACCTTTCAGGAGAGCATTTTCAAGCTTTTGGCACCATTTTTTTAGTGAATTGCCAAAAGTCAGATTTTTGCAGAAATTGTGACCCCGGGGCTTAGGGATTTTTTCAAAAAAATATTTTCTGCCGGTTAAGTTTTTGAGGGCTGATTTCTTGTCCTGTGATAAAAAACCTTCTGTTTCGAGTGCCAAACCTTTCAGGAGAGCATTTTCAAGCTTTTTACACCATTTTTGAGTGAATTGCCAAAAGTCATATTTTTGCTGAAATTGTGACCCCGGGGCTTAGGGATTTTTTCAAAAAAATATTTTCTGCCGGTTAAGTTTTTGAGGGCTGATTTCTTGTCCTGCGATAAAAAGCCTTCTGTTTCTATCACCAAAGCTTTCAGGGGATCATTTTCAACCTTTTTACACCATTTTTTTAGTGAATTGCCAAAAGTCATATTTTTGCTGAAATTGTAACCCCGGGGCTTAGGGATTTTTTCAAAAAAATATTTTCTGCCGGTTAAGTTTTTGAGGGCTGATTTCTTGTCCTGTGATAAAAAGCCTTCTGTTTCGAGTGCCAAACCTTTCAGGAGAGCATTTTCAAACTTTTTGCACCATTTTTGAGTGAATTGCCAAAAGTCAGATTTTTGCTGAAATTGTGACCCCGGGGCTTAGGGATTTTTTCAAAAAAATATTTTCTGCCGGTTAAGTTTTTGAGGGCTGATTTCTTGTCCTGTGATAAAAAGCCTTCTGTTTCGAGTGCCAAACCTTTCAGGGGATCATTTCCAACCTTTTTGCACCATTTTTGAGTGAATTGCCAAAAGTCAGATTTTTGCTGAAATTGTGACCCCGGGGCTTAGGGATTTTTTCAAAAAAATATTTTCTGCCGGTTAAGTTTTTGAGGGCTGATTTCTTGTCCTGTAATAAAAAGCCTTCTGTTTCCATCGCCAAACCTTTCAGGAGAGCATTTTCAAGCTTTTGGCACCATTTTGGAGTGAATTGCCAAAAGTCAGATTTTTGCTGAAATTGTGACCCCGGGACTTAGGGATTTTTTCAAAAAAATATTTTCTGCCGGTTAAGTTTTTGATGGCTGATTTCTTGTCCTGTGATAAAAAGCCTTCTGTTTCGAGTGCCAAACCTTTCAGGGGATCATTTCCAACCTTTTTGCACCATTTTTGAGTGAATTGCCAAAAGTCAGATTTTTGCTGAAATTGTGACCCCGGGGCTTAGGGATTTTTTCAAAAAAATATTTTCTGCCGGTTAAGTTTTTTAGGGCTGATTTCTTGTCCTGTGATAAAAAGCCTTCTGTTTCCATCGCCAAACCTTTCAGGAGAGCATTTTCAAGCTTTTGGCACCATTTTGGAGTGAATTGCCAAAAGTCAGATTTTTGCTGAAATTGTGACCCCGGGACTTAGGGATTTTTTCAAAAAAATATTTTCTGCCGGTTAAGTTTTTGAGGGCTGATTTCTTGTCCTGTGATAAAAAGCCTTCTGTTTCGAGTGCCAAACCTTTCAGGGGATGTTTTTCAACCTTTTTGCACCATTTTTGAGTGAATTGCCAAAAGTCAGATTTTTGCTGAAATTGTGACCCCGGGGCTTAGGGATTTTTTCAAAAAAATATTTCCTACCGGGTAAGTTTTTGACGGCTTATTTCTTGACCTGTGATAAAAAGCCTTCTGTTTCCATGGCCAAACCTTTCAGGAGAGCATTTTCAAGCTTTTGGCACCATTTTTTTAGTGAATTGCCAAAAGTCAGATTTTTGCAGAAATTGTGACCCCGGGGCTTAGGGATTTTTTCAAAAAAATATTTTCTGCCGGTTAAATTTTTGAGGGCTGATTTCTTGTCCTGCGATAAAAAGCCTTCTGTTTCGAGTGCCAAACCTTTCAGGAGAGCATTTTCAAGCTTTTGGCACCATTTTTGAGTGAATTGCCAAAAGTCAGATTTTTGCTGAAATTGTGACCCCGGGGCTTAGGGATATTTTCAAAAAAATATTTTCTGCCGGTTAAGTTTTTGAGGGCTGATTTCTTGTCCTGTGATAAAAAACCTTCTGTTTCGAGTGCCAAACCTTTCAGGAGAGCATTTTCAAGCTTTTGGCACCATTTCTGAGTGAATTGCCAAAAGTCAGATTTTTGCTGAAATTCTGACCCCGGGGCTTAGGGATTTTTTCAAAAAAATATTTTCTGCCGGTTAAGTTTTTGAGGGCTGATTTCTTGTCCTGCGATAAAAAGCCTTCTGTTTCTATCACCAAAGCTTTCAGGGGATCATTTTCAACCTTTTTACACCATTTTTGAGTGAATTGCCAAAAGTCATATTTTTGCTGAAATTGTGACCCCGGGGCTTAGGGATTTTTTCAAAAAAATATTTTCTGCCGGTTAAGTTTTTGAGGGCTGATTTCTTGTCCTGTGATAAAAAGCCTTCTGTTTCCATGGCCAAACCTTTCAGGAGAGCATTTTCAAGCTTTTGGCACCATTTTTTTAGTGAATTGCCAAAAGTCAGATTTTTGCAGAAATTGTGACCCCGGGGCTTAGGGATTTTTTCAAAAAAATATTTTCTGCCGGTTAAATTTTTGAGGGCTGATTTCTTGTTCTGCGATAAAAAGCCTTCTGTTTCGAGTGCCAAACCTTTCAGGAGAGCATTTTCAAGCTTTTGGCACCATTTTTGAGTGAATTGCCAAAAGTCAGATTTTTGCTGAAATTGTGACCCCGGGGCTTAGGGATTTTTTCAAAAAAATATTTTCTGCCGGTTAAGTTTTTGAGGGCTGATTTCTTGTCCTGTGATAAAAAACCTTCTGTTTCGAGTGCCAAACCTTTCAGGAGAGCATTTTCAAGCTTTTGGCACCATTTCTGAGTGAATTGCCAAAAGTCAGATTTTTGCTGAAATTCTGACCCCGGGGCTTAGGGATTTTTTCAAAAAAATATTTTCTGCCGGTTAAGTTTTTGAGGGCTGATTTCTTGTCCTGCGATAAAAAGCCTTCTGTTTCTATCACCAAAGCTTTCAGGGGATCATTTTCAACCTTTTTGCACCATTTTTGAGTGAATTGCCAAAAGTCAGATTTTTGCTGAAATTGTGACCCCGGGGCTTAGGGATTTTTTCAAAAAAATATTTTCTGCCGGTTAAGTTTTTGAGGGCTGATTTCTTGTCCTGTGATAAAAAACCTTCTGTTTCGAGTGCCAAACCTTTCAGGAGAGCATTTTGAAGCTTTTGGCACCATTTCTGAGTGAATTGCCAAAAGTCAGATTTTTGCTGAAATTCTGACCCCGGGGCTTAGGGATTTTTTCAAAAAAATATTTTCTGCCGGTTAAGTTTTTGAGGGCTGATTTCTTGTCCTGCGATAAAAAGCCTTCTGTTTCTATCACCAAAGCTTTCAGGGGATCATTTTCAACCTTTTTACACCATTTTTGAGTGAATTGCCAAAAGTCATATTTTTGCTGAAATTGTGACCCCGGGGCTTAGGGATTTTTTCAAAAAAATATTTTCTGCCGGTTAAGTTTTTGAGGGCTGATTTCTTGTCCTGTGATAAAAAGCCTTCTGTTTCCATGGCCAAACCTTTCAGGAGAGCATTTTCAAGCTTTTGGCACCATTTTTTTAGTGAATTGCCAAAAGTCAGATTTTTGCAGAAATTGTGACCCCGGGGCTTAGGAATTTTTTCAAAAAAATATTTTCTGCCGGTTAAATTTTTGAGGGCTGATTTCTTGTCCTGCGATAAAAAGCCTTCTGTTTCGAGTGCCAAACCTTTCAGGAGAGCATTTTCAAGCTTTTGGCACCATTTTTGAGTGAATTGCCAAAAGTCAGATTTTTGCTGAAATTGTGACCCCGGGGCTTAAGGATTTTTTCAAAAAAATATTTTCTGCCGGTTAAGTTTTTGAGGGCTGATTTCTTGTCCTGTGATAAAAAACCTTCTGTTTCGAGTGCCAAACCTTTCAGGAGAGCATTTTCAAGCTTTTGGCACCATTTCTGAGTGAATTGCCAAAAGTCAGATTTTTGCTGAAATTCTGACCCCGGGGCTTAGGGATTTTTTCAAAAAAATATTTTCTGCCGGTTAAGTTTTTGAGGGCTGATTTCTTGTCCTGCGATAAAAAGCCTTCTGTTTCTATCACCAAAGCTTTCAGGGGATCATTTTCAACCTTTTTGCACCATTTTTGAGTGAATTGCCAAAAGTCAGATTTTTGCTGAAATTGTGACCCCGGGGCTTAGGGATTTTTTCAAAAAAATATTTTCTGCCGGTTAAGTTTTTGAGGGCTGATTTCTTGTCCTGTGATAAAAAGCCTTCTGTTTCGAGTGCCAAACCTTTCAGGGGATCATTTCCAACCTTTTTGCACCATTTTTGAGTGAATTGCCAAAAGTCAGATTTTTGCTGAAATTGTGACCCCGGGGCTTAGGGATTTTTTCAAAAAAATATTTTCTGCCGATTAAGTTTTTGAGGGCTGATTTCTTGTCCTGTAATAAAAAGCCTTCTGTTTCCATCGCCAAACCTTTCAGGAGAGCATTTTCAAGCTTTTGGCACCATTTTGGAGTGAATTGCCAAAAGTCAGATTTTTGCTGAAATTGTGACCCCGGGGCTTAGGGATTTTTTCAAAAAAATATTTTCTGCCGGTTAAGTTTTTGAGGGCAGATTTCTTGACCTGTGATAAAAAGCCTTCTGTTTCGAGTGCCAAACCTTTCAGGGGATGTTTTTCAACCTTTTTGCACCATTTTTGAGTGAATTGCCAAAAGTCAGATTTTTGCTGAAATTGTGACCCCGGGGCTTAGGGATTTTTTCAAAAAAATATTTCCTACCGGGTAAGTTTTTGAGGGCTTATTTCTTGACCTGTGATAAAAAGCCTTCTGTTTCCATCGCCAAACCTTTCAGGAGAGCATTTTCAAGCTTTTGGCACCATTTTGGAGTGAATTGCCAAAAGTCAGATTTTTGCTGAAATTGTGACCACGGGGCTTAGGGATTTTTTCAAAAAAAAAATTCTGCCGGTTAAGTTTTTGAGGGCTGATTTCTTGTCCTGTGATAAAAAGCCTTCTGTTTCTATCACCAAAGCTTTGAGGGGATCATTTTCAAGCTTCTTGCACCATTTTTGATTGAATTGCCAAAAGTCAGATTTTTGCTGAAATTGTGACCCCTGGGCTTAGGGATTTTTTCAAAAAAATATTTCCTGCCGGGTAAATTTTTGAGGGCTTATTTCTTGACCTGTGATAAAAAGCTTTCTGTTTCGAGTGCCAAACCTTTCAGGAGAGCATTTCCAAGCTTTTGGCACCATTTCTGAGTGAATTGCCAAAAGTCAGATTTTTGCAGAAATTGTGACCCCGGGGCTTAGGGATTTTTTCAAAAAAATATTTTCTGCCGGTTAAGTTTTTGAGGGCTGATTTCTTGTCCTGTGATAAAAAGCCTTCTGTTTCGAGTGCCAAACCTTTCAGGAGAGCATTTTCAACCTATTTGCACCATTTTTGAGTGATTGCCAAAAGTCAGATTTTTGCTGAAATTGTGACCCCGGGGCTTAGGGATTTTTTCAAAAAAATATTTTCTGCCGGTTAAGTTTTTGAGGGCTGATTTCTTGTCCTGTGATAAAAAGCCTTCTGTTTCGAGTGCCAAACCTTTCAGGGGATCATTTCCAACCTTTTTGCACCATTTTTGAGTGAATTGCCAAAAGTAAGATTTTTGCTGAAATTGTGACCCCGGGGCTTAGGGATTTTTTCAAAAAAATATTTTCTGCCGGTTAAGTTTTTGAGGGCTGATTTCTTGTCCTGTGATAAAAAGCCTTCTGTTTCCATCGCCAAACCTTTCAGGAGAGCATTTTCAAGCTTTTGGCACCATTTTGGAGTGAATTGCCAAAAGTCAGATTTTTGCTGAAATTGTGACCCCGGGGCTTAGGGATTTTTTCAAAAAAATATTTTCTGCCGGTTAAGTTTTTGAGGGCTGATTTCTTGTCCTGTGATAAAAAGCCTTCTGTTTCGAGTGCCAAACCTTTCAGGGGATGTTTTTCAACCTTTTTGCACCATTTTTGAGTGAATTGCCAAAAGTCAGATTTTTGCTGAAATTGTGACCCCGGGGCTTAGGGATTTTTTCAAAAAAATATTTTCTGCCGGTTAAGTTTTTGAGGGCTGATTTCTTGTCCTGTGATAAAAAGCCTTCTGTTTCGAGTGCCAAACCTTTCAGGAGAGCATTTTCAAGCTTTTGGCACCATTTTGGAGTGAATTGCCAAAAGTCAGATTTTTGCTGAAATTGTGACCCCGGGGCTTAGGGATTTTTTCAAAAAAATATTTTCTGCCGGTTAAGTTTTTGAGGGCTGGTTTCTTGTCCTGTGATAAAAAGCCTTCTGTTTCTATCACCAAAGCTTTGAGGGGATCATTTTCAAGCTTCTTGCACCATTTTTGAGTGAATTGCCAAAAGTCAGATTTTTGCAGAAATTGTGACCCCGGGGCTTAGGGATTTTTTCAAAAAAAAATTTCCTACCGGGTAAGTTTTTGAGGGCTTATTTCTTGACCTGTGATAAAAAGCCTTCTGTTTCCATTGCCAAACCTTTCAGGAGAGCATTTTCAAGCTTTTGGCACCATTTTTTAGTGAATTGCCAAAAGTCAGATTTTTGCAGAAATTGTGACCCCGGGGCTTAGGGATTTTTTCAAAAAAATATTTTCTGCCGGTTAAGTTTTTGAGGGCTGATTTCTTGTCCTGCGATAAAAAGCCTTCTGTTTCGAGTGCCAAACCTTTCAGGAGAGCATTTTCAAGCTTTGGGCACCATTTTTGAGTGAATTGCCAAAAGTCAGATTTTTGCTGAAATTGTGACCCCGGGGCTTAGGGATTTTTTCAAAAAAATATTTTCTGCCGGTTAAGTTTTTGAGGGCTGATTTCTTGTCCTGTGATAAAAAACCTTCTGTTTCGAGTTCCAAACCTTTCAGGAGAGCATTTTCAACCTTTTTGCACCATTTTTGAGTGAATTGCCAAAAGTCAGATTTTTGCTGAAATTGTGACCCCGGGGCTTAGGGATTTTTTCAAAATAATATTTTCTGCCGGTTAAGTTTTTGAGGGCTGATTTCTTGTCCTGAGATAAAAAGCCTTCTGTTTCGAGTGCCAAACCTTTCAGGGGATCTTTTCCAACCTTTTTGCACCATTTTTGAGTGAATTGCCGAAAGTCAGATTTTTGCAGAAATTCTGACCCCGGGGCTTAGGGATTTTTTCAAAAAAATATTTTCTGCCGGTTAAATTTTTGAGGGCTGATTTCTTGTCCTGAGATAAAAAGCCTTCTGTTTCGAGTGCCAAACCTTTCAGGAGAGCATTTTCAAGCTTTTGGCACCATTTTGGAGTGAATTGCCAAAAGTCAGATTTTTGCTGAAATTGTGACCCCGGGGCTTAGGGATTTTTTCAAAAAAATATTTTCTGCCGGTTAAGTTTTTGAGGGCTGATTTCTTGTCCTGTGATAAAAAGCCTTCTGTTTCGAGTGCCAAACCTTTCAGGAGAGCATTTTCAAGCTTTTGGCACCATTTTTGAGTGAATTGCCAAAAGTCAGATTTTTGCTGAAATTGTGACCCCGGGGCTTAGGGATTTTTTCAAAAAAATATTTTCTGCCGGTTAAGTTTTTGAGGGCTGGTTTCTTGTCCTGTGATAAAAAGCCTTCTGTTTCTATCACCAAAGCTTTGAGGGGATCATTTTCAAGCTTCTTGCACCATTTTTGAGTGAATTGCCAAAAGTCAGATTTTTGCAGAAATTGTGACCCCGGGGCTTAGGGATTTTTTCAAAAAAAAATTTCCTACCGGGTAAGTTTTTGAGGGCTTATTTCTTGACCTGTGATAAAAAGCCTTCTGTTTCCATCGCCAAACCTTTCAGGAGAGCATTTTCAAGCTTTTGGCACCATTTTTTAGTGAATTGCCAAAAGTCAGATTTTTGCAGAAATTGTGACCCCGGGGCTTAGGGATTTTTTCAAAAAAATATTTTCTGCCGGTTAAGTTTTTGAGGGCTGATTTCTTGTCCTGCGATAAAAAGCCTTCTGTTTCGAGTGCCAAACCTTTCAGGAGAGCATTTTCAAGCTTTGGGCACCATTTTTGAGTGAATTGCCAAAAGTCAGATTTTTGCTGAAATTGTGACCCCGGGGCTTAGGGATTTTTTCAAAAAAATATTTTCTGCCGGTTAAGTTTTTGAGGGCTGATTTCTTGTCCTGTGATAAAAAACCTTCTGTTTCGAGTTCCAAACCTTTCAGGAGAGCATTTTCAACCTTTTTGCACCATTTTTGAGTGAATTGCCAAAAGTCAGATTTTTGCTGAAATTGTGACCCCGGGGCTTAGGGATTTTTTCAAAATAATATTTTCTGCCGGTTAAGTTTTTGAGGGCTGATTTCTTGTCCTGAGATAAAAAGCCTTCTGTTTCGAGTGCCAAACCTTTCAGGGGATCTTTTCCAACCTTTTTGCACCATTTTTGAGTGAATTGCCGAAAGTCAGATTTTTGCTGAAATTCTGACCCCGGGGCTTAGGGATTTTTTCAAAAAAATATTTTCTGCCGGTTAAGTTTTTGAGGGCTGATTTCTTGTCCTGTGATAAAAAGCCTTCTTTTTCCATCGCCAAACCTTTCAGGAGAGCATTTTCAAGCTTTTGGCACCATTTTGGAGTGAATTGCCAAAAGTCAGATTTTTGCTGAAATTGTGACCACGGGGCTTAGGGATTTTTTCAAAAAAAAAAATCTGCCGGTTAAGTTTTTGAGGGCTGATTTCTTGTCCTGTGATAAAAAGCCTTCTGTTTCTATCACCAAAGCTTTGAGGGGATCATTTTCAAGCTTCTTGCACCATTTTTGAGTGAATTGCCAAAAGTCAGATTTTTGCTGAAATTTTGACCCCTGGGCTTAGGGATTTTTTCAAAAAAATATTTCCTGCCGGGTAAGTTTTTGAGGGCTTATTTCTTGACCTGTGATAAAAAGCTTTCTGTTTCGAGTGCCAAACCATTCAGGAGAGCATTTCCAAGCTTTTGGCACCATTTCTGAGTGAATTGCCAAAAGTCAGATTTTTGCAGAAATTGTGACCCCGGGGCTTAGGGATTTTTGAAAAAAATTATTTTCTGCCGGTTAAGTTTTTGAGGGCTGATTTCATGTCCTGTGATAAAAAGCCTTCTGTTTCGAGTGCCAAACGTTTCAGGAGAGCATTTTCAACCTTTTGGCACCATTTTTGAGTGAATTGCCAAAAGTCAGATTTTTGCTGAAATTGTGACCCCGGGGCTTAGGGATTTTTTCAAAAAAAAATTTCCTGCCGGGTAAGTTTTTGAGGGCTTATTTCTTGACCTGTGATAAAAAGCCTTCTGTTTCCATCGCCAAACCTTTCAGGAGAGCATTTTCAAGCTTTTGGCACCATTTTTTAGTGAATTGCCAAAAGTCATTTTTTTCCTGAAATTGTGACCCCGGGGCTTAGGGATTTTTTCAAAAAAAAAAATCTGCCGGTTAAGTTTTTGAGGGCTGATTTCTTGTCCTGTGATAAAAAGCCTTCTGTTTCTATCACCAAAGCTTTGAGGGGATCATTTTCAAGCTTCTTGCACCATTTTTGAGTGAATTGGCAAAAGTCAGATTTTTGCTGAAATTGTGACCCCTGGGCTTAGGGATTTTTTCAAAAAAATATTTCCTGCCGGGTAAGTTTTTGAGGGCTTATTTCTTGACCTGTGATAAAAAGCTTTCTGTTTCGAGTGCCAAACCATTCAGGAGAGCATTTCCAAGCTTTTGGCACCATTTCTGAGTGAATTGCCAAAAGTCAGATTTTTGCAGAAATTGTGACCCCGGGGCTTAGGGATTTTTGAAAAAAATTATTTTCTGCCGGTTAAGTTTTTGAGGGCTGATTTCATGTCCTGTGATAAAAAGCCTTCTGTTTCGAGTGCCAAACGTTTCAGGAGAGCATTTTCAACCTTTTGGCACCATTTTTGAGTGAATTGCCAAAAGTCAGATTTTTGCTGAAATTGTGACCCCGGGGCTTAGGGATTTTTTCAAAAAAAAATTTCCTGCCGGGTAAGTTTTTGAGGGCTTATTTCTTGACCTGTGATAAAAAGCCTTCTGTTTCCATCGCCAAACCTTTCAGGAGAGCATTTTCAAGCTTTTGGCACCATTTTTTAGTGAATTGCCAAAAGTCATTTTTTTCCTGAAATTGTGACCCCGGGGCTTAGGGATTTTTTCAAAAAAAAAAATCTGCCGGTTAAGTTTTTGAGGGCTGATTTCTTGTCCTGTGATAAAAAGCCTTCTGTTTCTATCACCAAAGCTTTGAGGGGATCATTTTCAAGCTTCTTGCACCATTTTTGAGTGAATTGGCAAAAGTCAGATTTTTGCTGAAATTGTGACCCCTGGGCTTAGGGATTTTTTCAAAAAAATATTTCCTGCCGGGTAAGTTTTTGAGGGCTTATTTCTTGACCTGTGATAAAAAGCTTTCTGTTTCGAGTGCCAAACCATTCAGGAGAGCATTTCCAAGCTTTTGGCACCATTTCTGAGTGAATTGCCAAAAGTCAGATTTTTGCAGAAATTGTGACCCCGGGGCTTAGGGATTTTTGAAAAAAATTATTTTCTGCCGGTTAAGTTTTTGAGGGCTGATTTCATGTCCTGTGATAAAAAGCCTTCTGTTTCGAGTGCCAAACGTTTCAGGAGAGCATTTTCAACCTTTTGGCACCATTTTTGAGTGAATTGCCAAAAGTCAGATTTTTGCTGAAATTGTGACCCCGGGGCTTAGGGATTTTTTCAAAAAAAAATTTCCTGCCGGGTAAGTTTTTGAGGGCTTATTTCTTGACCTGTGATAAAAAGCCTTCTGTTTCCATCGCCAAACCTTTCAGGAGAGCATTTTCAAGCTTTTGGCACCATTTTTTAGTGAATTGCCAAAAGTCATTTTTTCCCTGAAATTGTGACCCCGGGGCTTAGGGATTTTTTCAAAAAAAAAAATCTGCCGGTTAAGTTTTTGAGGGCTGATTTCTTGTCCTGTGATAAAAAGCCTTCTGTTTCTATCACCAAAGCTTTGAGGGGATCATTTTCAAGCTTCTTGCACCATTTTTGAGTGAATTGCCAAAAGTCAGATTTTTGCTGAAATTGTGACCCCTGGGCTTAGGGATTTTTTCAAAAAAATATTTCCTGCCGGGTAAGTTTTTGAGGGCTTATTTCTTGACCTGTGATAAAAAGCTTTCTGTTTCGAGTTCCAAACCTTTCAGGAGAGCATTTCCAAGCTTTTGGCACCATTTCTGAGTGAATTGCCAAAAGTCAGATTTTTGCAGAAATTGTGACCCCGGGGCTTAGGGATTTTTGAAAAAAAATATTTTCTGCCGGTTAAGTTTTTGAGGGCTGATTTCTTGTCCTGTGATAAAAAGCCTTCTGTTTCGAGTGCCAAACCTTTCAGGAGAGCATTTTCAACCTTTTGGCACCATTTTTGAGTGAATTGCCAAAAGTCAGATTTTTGCTGAAATTGTGACCCCGGGGCTTAGGGATTTTTTCAAAAAAATATTTTCTGCCGGTTAAGTTTTTGAGGGCTGATTTCTTGTCCTGTGATAAAAAGCCTTCTGTTTCCATCGCCAAATATTTCAGGAGAGCATTTTCAAGCTTTTGGCACCATTTCTGAGTGAATTGCCAAAAGTCAGATTTTTGCTGAAATTGTGACCCCGGGGCTTAGGGATTTTTTTAAAAAAATATTTTCTGCCGTTTAGGTTTTTGAGGGCTGATTTCTTGTCCTGCGATAAAAAGCCTTCTGTTTCTATCACCAAAGCTTTCAGGGGATCATTTTCAGCCTTTTTACACCATTTTTGAGTGAATTGCCAAAAGTCAGATTTTTGCTGAAATTGTGACCCCAGGGCTTAGGGATTTTTTTAAAAAAATATTTTCTGCCGGTTAGGTTTTTGAGGGCTGATTTCTTGCCCTGCGATAAAAAGCCTTCTGTTTCTATCACCAAAGCTTTCAGGGGATCATTTTCAGCCTTTTTACACCATTTTTGAGTGAATTGCCAAAAGTAAGATTTTTCCTGAAATTGTGACCCCGGGGCTTAGGGATTTTTTCAAAAAATAATTTTCTGCCGGTTAGGTTTTTGAGGGCTGATTTCTTGTCCTGCGATAAAAAGCCTTCTGTTTCTATCACCAAAGCTATCAGGGGATCATTTTCAACCTTTTTACACCATTTTTTAGTGAATTGCCAAAAGTCAATTTTTTCCTGAAATTGTGACCCCGGGGCTTAGGGATTTTTTCAAAAAAAAAAATCTGCCGGTTAAGTTTTTGAGGGCTGATTTCTTGTCCTGTGATAAAAAGCCTTCTGTTTCGAGTGCCAAACCTTTCAGGGGAGCATTTTCAAGCTTTTGGCACCATTTTTGAGTGAATTGCCAAAAGTCAGATTTTTGCTGAAATTGTGACCCCTGGGCTTAGGGATTTTTTCAAAAAAATATTTCCTGCCGGGTAAGTTTTTGAGGGCTTATTTCTTGACCTGTGATAAAAAGCTTTCTGTTTGGCGTTCCAAACCTTTCAGGAGAGCATTTCCAAGCTTTTGGCACCATTTCTGAGTGAATTGCCAAAAGTCAGATTTTTGCAGAAATTGTGACCCCGGGGCTTAGGGATTTTTGAAAAAAAATATTTTCTGCCGGTTAAGTTTTTGAGGGCTGATTTCTTGTCCTGTGATAAAAAGCCTTCTGTTTCGAGTGCCAAACCTTTCAGGAGAGCATTTTCAACCTTTTGGCACCATTTTTGAGTGAATTGCCAAAAGTCAGATTTTTGCTGAAATTGTGACCCCGGGGCTTAGGGATTTTTTCAAAAAAATATTTTCTGCCGGTTAAGTTTTTGAGGGCTGATTTCTTGTCCTGTGATAAAAAGCCTTCTGTTTCCATCGCCAAACCTTTCAGGAGAGCATTTTCAAGCTTTTGGCACCATTTTGGAGTGAATTGCCAAAAATCAGATTTTTGCTGAAATTGTGACCACGGGGCTTAGGGATTTTTTCAAAAAAAAAATTCTGCCGGTTACGTTTTTGAGGGCTGATTTCTTGTCCTGTGATAAAAAGCCTTCTGTTTCCATGGCCAAACCTTTCAGGAGAGCATTTTCAAGCTTCTTGCACCATTTTTGAGTGAATTGCCAAAAGTCAGATTTTTGCTGAAATTGTAACCCCGGGGCTTAGGGATTTTTTCAAAAAAATATTTTCTGCCGGTTAAGTTTTTGAGGGCTGATTTCTTGTCCTGTGATAAAAAGCCTTCTGTTTCCATCGCCAAATATTTCAGGAGAGCATTTTCAAGCTTTTGGCACCATTTCTGAGTGAATTGCCAAAAGTCAGATTTTTGCTGAAATTGTGACCCCGGGGCTTAGGGATTTTTTTTAAAAAATATTTTCTGCCGTTTAGGTTTTTGAGGGCTGATTTCTTGTCCTGCGATAAAAAGCCTTCTGTTTCTATCACCAAAGCTTTCAGGGGATCATTTTCAGCCTTTTTACACCATTTTTGAGTGAATTGCCAAAAGTCAGATTTTTGCTGAAATTGTGACCCCAGGGCTTAGGGATTTTTTTTAAAAAATATTTTCTGCCGGTTAGGTTTTTGAGGGCTGATTTCTTGCCCTGCGATAAAAAGCCTTCTGTTTCTATCACCAAAGCTTTCAGGGGATCATTTTCAGCCTTTTTACACCATTTTTGAGTGAATTGCCAAAAGTAAGATTTTTCCTGAAATTGTGACCCCGGGGCTTAGGGATTTTTTCAAAAAATAATTTTCTGCCGGTTAGGTTTTTGAGGGCTGATTTCTTGTCCTGCGATAAAAAGCCTTCTGTTTCTATCACCAAAGCTATCAGGGGATCATTTTCAACCTTTTTACACCATTTTTTAGTGAATTGCCAAAAGTCATTTTTTTCCTGAAATTGTGACCCCGGGGCTTAGGGATTTTTTCAAAAAAAAAAATCTGCCGGTTAAGTTTTTGAGGGCTGATTTCTTGTCCTGTGATAAAAAGCCTTCTGTTTCTATCACCAAAGCTTTGAGGGGATCATTTTCAAGCTTCTTGCACCATTTTTGAGTGAATTGCCAAAAGTCAGATTTTTGCTGAAATTGTGACCCCTGGGCTTAGGGATTTTTTCAAAAAAATATTTCCTGCCGGGTAAGTTTTTGAGGGCTTATTTCTTGACCTGTGATAAAAAGCTTTCTGTTTGGCGTTCCAAACCTTTCAGGAGAGCATTTCCAAGCTTTTGGCACCATTTCTGAGTGAATTGCCAAAAGTCAGATTTTTGCAGAAATTGTGACCCCGGGGCTTAGGGATTTTTGAAAAAAAATATTTTCTGCCGGTTAAGTTTTTGAGGGCTGATTTCTTGTCCTGTGATAAAAAGCCTTCTGTTTCGAGTGCCAAACCTTTCAGGAGAGCATTTTCAACCTTTTGGCACCATTTTTGAGTGAATTGCCAAAAGTCAGATTTTTGCTGAAATTGTGACCCCGGGGCTTAGGGATTTTTTCAAAAAAATATTTTCTGCCGGTTAAGTTTTTGAGGGCTGATTTCTTGTCCTGTGATAAAAAGCCTTCTGTTTCCATCGCCAAACCTTTCAGGAGAGCATTTTCAAGCTTTTGGCACCATTTTGGAGTGAATTGCCAAAAGTCAGATTTTTGCTGAAATTGTGACCACGGGGCTTAGGGATTTTTTCAAAAAAAAAATTCTGCCGGTTAAGTTTTTGAGGGCTGATTTCTTGTCCTGTGATAAAAAGCCTTCTGTTTCTATCACCAAAGCTTTGAGGGGATCATTTTCAAGCTTCTTGCACCATTTTTGAGTGAATTGCCAAAAGTCAGATTTTTGCTGAAATTGTGACCCCTGGGCTTAGGGATTTTTTCAAAAAAATATTTCCTGCCGGGTAAGTTTTTGAGGGCTTATTTCTTGACCTGTGATAAAAAGCTTTCTGTTTCGAGTGCCAAACCTTTCAGGAGAGCATTTCCAAGCTTTTGGCACCATTTCTGAGTGAATTGCCAAAAGTCAGATTTTTGCAGAAATTGTGACCCCGGGGCTTAGGGATTTTTGAAAAAAAATATTTTCTGCCGGTTAAGTTTTTGAGGGCTGATTTCTTGTCCTGTGATAAAAAGCCTTCTGTTTCGAGTGCCAAACCTTTCAGGAGAGCATTTTCAAGCTTTTGGCACCATTTTTGAGTGAATTGCCAAAACTCAGATTTTTGCTGAAATTGTGACCCCGGGGCTTAGGGATTTTTTCAAAAAAAAAATTCTGCCGGTTAAGTTTTTGAGGGCTGATTTCTTGTCCTGTGATAAAAAGCCTTCTGTTTCTATCACCAAAGCTTTGAGGGGATCATTTTCAAGCTTCTTGCACCATTTTTGAGTGAATTGCCAAAAGTCGGATTTTTGCGGAAATTGTGACCCCGGGGCTTAGGGATTTTTTCAAAAAAAAATTTCCTACCGGGTAAGTTTTTGAGGGCTTATTTCTTGACCTGTGATAAAAAGCCTTCTGTTTCCATCGCCAAACCTTTCAGGAGAGCATTTTCAAGCTTTTGGCACCATTTTTTAGTGAATTGCCAAAAGTCAGATTTTTGCAGAAATTGTGACCCCGGGGCTTAGGGATTTTTTCAAAAAAATATTTTCTGCCGGTTAAATTTTTGAGGGCTGATTTCTTGTCCTGCGATAAAAAGCCTTCTGTTTCGAGTGCCAAACCTTTCAGGAGAGCATTTTCAAGCTTTGGGCACCATTTTTGAGTGAATTGCCAAAAGTCAGATTTTTGCTGAAATTGTGACCCCGGGGCTTAGGGATTTTTTCAAAAAAATATTTTCTGCCGGTTAAGTTTTTGAGGGCTGATTTCTTGTCCTGTGATAAAAAACCTTCTGTTTCGAGTTCCAAACCTTTCAGGAGAGCATTTTCAACCTTTTTGCACCATTTTTGAGTGAATTGCCAAAAGTCAGATTTTTGCTGAAATTGTGACCCCGGGGCTTAGGGAGTTTTTCAAAATAATATTTTCTGCCGGTTAAGTTTTTGAGGGCTGATTTCTTGTCCTGAGATAAAAAGCCTTCTGTTTCGAGTGCCAAACCTTTCAGGGGATCTTTTCCAACCTTTTTGCACCATTTTTGAGTGAATTGCCGAAAGTCAGATTTTTGCTGAAATTCTGACCCCGGGGCTTAGGGATTTTTTCAAAAAAATATTTTCTGCCGGTTAAGTTTTTGAGGGCTGATTTCTTGTCCTGTGATAAAAAGCCTTCTTTTTCCATCGCCAAACCTTTCAGGAGAGCATTTTCAAGCTTTTGGCACCATTTTGGAGTGAATTGCCAAAAATCAGATTTTTGCTGAAATTGTGACCACGGGGCTTAGGGATTTTTTCAAAAAAAAAATTCTGCCGGTTACGTTTTTGAGGGCTGATTTCTTGTCCTGTGATAAAAAGCCTTCTGTTTCCATGGCCAAACCTTTCAGGAGAGCATTTTCAAGCTTCTTGCACCATTTTTGAGTGAATTGCCAAAAGTCAGATTTTTGCTGAAATTGTGACCCCTGGGCTTAGGGATTTTTTCAAAAAAATATTTCCTGCCGGGTAAGTTTTTGAGGGCTTATTTCTTGACCTGTGATAAAAAGCTTTCTGTTTCGAGTGCCAAACCATTCAGGAGAGCATTTCCAAGCTTTTGGCACCATTTCTGAGTGAATTGCCAAAAGTCAGATTTTTGCAGAAATTGTGACCCCGGGGCTTAGGGATTTTTGAAAAAAAATATTTTCTGCCGGTTAAGTTTTTGAGGGCTGATTTCATGTCCTGTGATAAAAAGCCTTCTGTTTCGAGTGCCAAACGTTTCAGGAGAGCATTTTCAAGCTTTTTGCACCATTTTTGAGTGAATTGCCAAAAGTCAGATTTTTGCTGAAATTGTGACCCCGGGGCTTAGGGATTTTTTCAAAAAAAAATTTCCTGCCGGGTAAGTTTTTGAGGGCTTATTTCTTGACTTGTGATAAAAAGCCTTCTGTTTCCATCGCCAAACCTTTCAGGAGAGCATTTTCAAGCTTTTGGCACCATTTTTTAGTGAATTGCCAAAAGTCGTTTTTTTCCTGAAATTGTGACCCCGGGGCTTAGGGATTTTTTCAAAAAAAAAAAATCTGCCGGTTAAGTTTTTGAGGGCTGATTTCTTGTCCTGTGATAAAAAGCCTTCTGTTTCTATCACCAAAGCTATGAGGGGATCATTTTCAAGCTTCTTGCACCATTTTTGAGTGAATTGCCAAAAGTCAGATTTTGGCGGAAATTGTGACCCCGGGGCTTAGGGATTTTTTCAAAAAAAAATTTCCTACTGGGTAAGTTTTTGAGGGCTTATTTCTTGACCTGTGATAAAAAGCCTTCTGTTTCCATCGCCAAACCTTTCAGGAGAGCATTTTCAAGCTTTTGGCACCATTTTTTAGTGAATTGCCAAAAGTCAGATTTTTGCAGAAATTGTGACCCCGGGGCTTAGGGATTTTTTCAAAAAAATATTTTCTGCCGGTTAAATTTTTGAGGGCTGATTTCTTGTCCTGCGATAAAAAGCCTTCTGTTTCGAGTGCCAAACCTTTCAGGAGAGCATTTTCAAGCTTTGGGCACCATTTTTGAGTGAATTGCCAAAAGTCAGATTTTTGCTGAAATTGTGACCCCGGGGCTTAGGGATTTTTTCAAAAAAATATTTTCTGCCGGTTAAGTTTTTGAGGGCTGATTTCTTGTCCTGTGATAAAAAACCTTCTGTTTCGAGTTCCAAACCTTTCAGGAGAGCATTTTCAACCTTTTTGCACCATTTTTGAGTGAATTGCCAAAAGTCAGATTTTTGCTGAAATTGTGACCCCGGGGCTTAGGGATTTTTTCAAAATAATATTTTCTGCCGGTTGAGTTTTTGAGGGCTGATTTCTTGTCCTGAGATAAAAAGCCTTCTGTTTCGAGTGCCAAACCTTTCAGGGGATCTTTTCCAACCTTTTTGCACCATTTTTGAGTGAATTGCCGAAAGTCAGATTTTTGCTGAAATTCTGACCCCGGGGCTTAGGGATTTTTTCAAAAAAATATTTTCTGCCGGTTAAGTTTTTGAGGGCTGATTTCTTGTCCTGTGATAAAAAGCCTTCTTTTTCCATCGCCAAACCTTTCAGGAGAGCATTTTCAAGCTTTTGGCACCATTTTGGAGTGAATTGCCAAAAGTCAGATTTTTGCTGAAATTGTGACCACGGGGCTTAGGGATTTTTTCAAAAAAAAAATTCTGCCGGTTAAGTTTTTGAGGGCTGATTTCTTGTCCTGTGATAAAAAGCCTTCTGTTTCTATCACCAAAGCTTTGAGGGGATCATTTTCAAGCTTCTTGCACCATTTTTGAGTGAATTGCCAAAAGTCAGATTTTTGCTGAAATTGTGACCCCTGGGCTTAGGGATTTTTTCAAAAAAATATTTCCTGCCGGGTAAGTTTTTGAGGGCTTATTTCTTGACCTGTGATAAAAAGCTTTCTGTTTCGAGTGCCAAACCATTCAGGAGAGCATTTCCAAGCTTTTGGCACCATTTCTGAGTGAATTGCCAAAAGTCAGATTTTTGCAGAAATTGTGACCCCGGGGCTTAGGGATTTTTGAAAAAAAATATTTTCTGCCGGTTAAGTTTTTGAGGGCTGATTTCATGTCCTGTGATAAAAAGCCTTCTGTTTCGAGTGCCAAACATTTCAGGAGAGCATTTTCAAGCTTTTTGCACCATTTTTGAGTGAATTGCCAAAAGTCAGATTTTTGCTGAAATTGTGACCCCGGGGCTTAGGGATTTTTTCAAAATAATATTTCCTGCCGGGTAAGTTTTTGAGGGCTTATTTCTTGACCTGTGATAAAAAGCCTTCTGTTTCGAGTGCCAAACCTTTCAGGAGAGCATTTTCAACCTTTTGGCACCATTTTTGAGTGAATTGCCAAAAGTCAGATTTTTGCTGAAATTGTGACCCCGGGGCTTAGGGATTTTTTCAAAAAAATATTTTCTGCCGGTTAAGTTTTTGAGGGCTGATTTCTTGTCCTGTGATAAAAAACCTTCTGTTTCGAGTTCCAAACCTTTCAGGAGAGCATTTTCAACCTTTTTGCACCATTTTTGAGTGAATTGCCAAAAGTCAGATTTTTGCTGAAATTGTGACCCCGGGGCTTAGGGATTTTTTCAAAAAAATATTTTCTGCCGGTTAAGTTTTTGAGGGCTGATTTCTTGTCCTGAGATAAAAAGCCTTCTGTTTCGAGTGCCAAACCTTTCAGGGGATCTTTTCCAACCTTTTTGCACCATTTTTGAGTGAATTGCCGAAAGTCAGATTTTTGCTGAAATTCTGACCCCGGGGCTTAGGGATTTTTTCAAAAAAATATTTTCTGCCGGTTAAGTTTTTGAGGGCTGATTTCTTGTCCTGTGATAAAAAGCCTTCTTTTTCCATCGCCAAACCTTTCAGGAGAGCATTTTCAAGCTTTTGGCACCATTTTGGAGTGAATTGCCAAAAGTCAGATTTTTGCTGAAATTGTGACCACGGGGCTTAGGGATTTTTTCAAAAAAAAAATTCTGCCGGTTAAGTTTTTGAGGGCTGATTTCTTGTCCTGTGATAAAAAGCCTTCTGTTTCTATCACCAAAGCTTTGAGGGGATCATTTTCAAGCTTCTTGCACCATTTTTGAGTGAATTGCCAAAAGTCAGATTTTTGCTGAAATTGTGACCCCTGGGCTTAGGGATTTTTTCAAAAAAATATTTCCTGCCGGGTAAGTTTTTGAGGGCTTATTTCTTGACCTGTGATAAAAAGCTTTCTGTTTCGAGTGCCAAACCATTCAGGAGAGCATTTCCAAGCTTTTGGCACCATTTCTGAGTGAATTGCCAAAAGTCAGATTTTTGCAGAAATTGTGACCCCGGGGCTTAGGGATTTTTGAAAAAAAATATTTTCTGCCGGTTAAGTTTTTGAGGGCTGATTTCATGTCCTGTGATAAAAAGCCTTCTGTTTCGAGTGCCAAACATTTCAGGAGAGCATTTTCAAGCTTTTTGCACCATTTTTGAGTGAATTGCCAAAAGTCAGATTTTTGCTGAAATTGTGACCCCGGGGCTTAGGGATTTTTTCAAAAAAAAATTTCCTGCCGGGTAAGTTTTTGAGGGCTTATTTCTTGACCTGTGATAAAAAGCCTTCTGTTTCCATCGCCAAACCTTTCAGGAGAGCATTTTCAAGCTTTTGGCACCATTTTTTAGTGAATTGCCAAAAGTCATTTTTTCCCTGAAATTGTGACCCCGGGGCTTAGGGATTTTTTCAAAAAAAAAAATCTGCCGGTTAAGTTTTTGAGGGCTGATTTCTTGTCCTGTGATAAAAAGCCTTCTGTTTCTATCACCAAAGCTTTGAGGGGATCATTTTCAAGCTTCTTGCACCATTTTTGAGTGAATTGCCAAAAGTCAGATTTTTGCTGAAATTGTGACCCCTGGGCTTAGGGATTTTTTCAAAAAAATATTTCCTGCCGGGTAAGTTTTTGAGGGCTTATTTCTTGACCTGTGATAAAAAGCCTTCTGTTTCGAGTGCCAAACCTTTCAGGAGAGCATTTTCAACCTTTTGGCACCATTTTTGAGTGAATTGCCAAAAGTCAGATTTTTGCTGAAATTGTGACCCCGGGGCTTAGGGATTTTTTCAAAAAAATATTTTCTGCCGGTTAAGTTTTTGAGGGCTGATTTCTTGTCCTGTGATAAAAAACCTTCTGTTTCGAGTTCCAAACCTTTCAGGAGAGCATTTTCAACCTTTTTGCACCATTTTTGAGTGAATTGCCAAAAGTCAGATTTTTGCTGAAATTGTGACCCCGGGGCTTAGGGATTTTTTCAAAAAAATATTTTCTGCCGGTTAAGTTTTTGAGGGCTGATTTCTTGTCCTGAGATAAAAAGCCTTCTGTTTCGAGTGCCAAACCTTTCAGGGGATCTTTTCCAACCTTTTTGCACCATTTTTGAGTGAATTGCCGAAAGTCAGATTTTTGCTGAAATTCTGACCCCGGGGCTTAGGGATTTTTTCAAAAAAATATTTTCTGCCGGTTAAGTTTTTGAGGGCTGATTTCTTGTCCTGTGATAAAAAGCCTTCTTTTTCCATCGCCAAACCTTTCAGGAGAGCATTTTCAAGCTTTTGGCACCATTTTGGAGTGAATTGCCAAAAGTCAGATTTTTGCTGAAATTGTGACCACGGGGCTTAGGGATTTTTTCAAAAAAAAAAATTCTGCCGGTTAAGTTTTTGAGGGCTGATTTCTTGTCCTGTGATAAAAAGCCTTCTGTTTCTATCACCAAAGCTTTGAGGGGATCATTTTCAAGCTTCTTGCACCATTTTTGAGTGAATTGCCAAAAGTCAGATTTTTGCTGAAATTGTGACCCCTGGGCTTAGGGATTTTTTCAAAAAAATATTTCCTGCCGGGTAAGTTTTTGAGGGCTTATTTCTTGACCTGTGATAAAAAGCTTTCTGTTTCGAGTGCCAAACCATTCAGGAGAGCATTTCCAAGCTTTTGGCACCATTTCTGAGTGAATTGCCAAAAGTCAGATTTTTGCAGAAATTGTGACCCCGGGGCTTAGGGATTTTTGAAAAAAAATATTTTCTGCCGGTTAAGTTTTTGAGGGCTGATTTCATGTCCTGTGATAAAAAGCCTTCTGTTTCGAGTGCCAAACGTTTCAGGAGAGCATTTTCAAGCTTTTTGCACCATTTTTGAGTGAATTGCCAAAAGTAAGATTTTTGCTGAAATTGTGACCCCGGGGCTTAGGGATTTTTTCAAAAAAAAATTTCCTGCCGGGTAAGTTTTTGAGGGCTTATTTCTTGACCTGTGATAAAAAGCCTTCTGTTTCCATCGCCAAACCTTTCAGGAGAGCATTTTCAAGCTTTTGGCACCATTTTTTAGTGAATTGCCAAAAGTCATTTTTTCCCTGAAATTGTGACCCCGGGGCTTAGGGATTTTTTCAAAAAAAAAATCTGCCGGTTAAGTTTTTGAGGGCTGATTTCTTGTCCTGTTATAAAAAGCCTTCTGTTTCTATCACCAAAGCTTTGAGGGGATCATTTTCAAGCTTCTTGCACCATTTTTGAGTGAATTGCCAAAAGTCAGATTTTTGCTGAAATTGTGACCCCTGGGCTTAGGGATTTTTTCAAAAAAATATTTCCTGCCGGGTAAGTTTTTGAGGGCTTATTTCTTGACCTGTGATAAAAAGCCTTCTGTTTCGAGTGCCAAACCTTTCAGGAGAGCATTTTCAACCTTTTGGCACCATTTTTGAGTGAATTGCCAAAAGTCAGATTTTTGCTGAAATTGTGACCCCGGGGCTTAGGGATTTTTTCAAAAAAATATTTTCTGCCGGTTAAGTTTTTGAGGGCTGATTTCTTGTCCTGTGATAAAAAGCCTTCTGTTTCCATCGCCAAATATTTCAGGAGAGCATTTTCAAGCTTTTGGCACCATTTCTGAGTGAATTGCCAAAAGTCAGATTTTTGCTGAAATTGTGACCCCGGGGCTTAGGGATTTTTTTAAAAAAATATTTTCTGCCGTTTAGGTTTTTGAGGGCTGATTGCTTGTCCTGCGATAAAAAGCCTTCTGTTTCTATCACCAAAGCTTTCAGGGGATCATTTTCAGCCTTTTTACACCATTTTTGAGTGAATTGCCAAAAGTCAGATTTTTGCTGAAATTGTGACCCCGGGGCTTAGGGATTTTTTTTAAAAAATATTTTCTACCGGTTAGGTTTTTGAGGGCTGATTTCTTGCCCTGCGATAAAAAGCCTTCTGTTTCTATCACCAAAGCTTTCAGGGGATCATTTTCAGCCTTTTTACACCATTTTTGAGTGAATTGCCAAAAGTAAGATTTTTCCTGAAATTGTGACCCCGGGGCTTAGGGATTTTTTCAAAAAATAATTTTCTGCCGGTTAGGTTTTTGAGGGCTGATTTCTTGTCCTGCGATAAAAAGCCTTCTGTTTCTATCACCAAAGCTATCAGGGGATCATTTTCAACCTTTTTACACCATTTTTTAGTGAATTGCCAAAAGTCATTTTTTTCCTGAAATTGTGACCCCGGGGTTTAGGGATTTTTTCAAAAAAAAAAATCTGCCGGTTAAGTTTTTGAGGGCTGATTTCTTGTCCTGTGATAAAAAGCCTTCTGTTTCTATCACCAAAGCTTTGAGGGGATCATTTTCAAGCTTCTTGCACCATTTTTGAGTGAATTGCCAAAAGTCAGATTTTTGCTGAAATTGTGACCCCTGGGCTTAGGGATTTTTTCAAAAAAATATTTCCTGCCGGGTAAGTTTTTGAGGGCTTATTTCTTGACCTGTGATAAAAAGCCTTCTGTTTCGAGTGCCAAACCTTTCAGGAGAGCATTTTCAACCTTTTGGCACCATTTTTGAGTGAATTGCCAAAAGTCAGATTTTTGCTGAAATTGTGACCCCGGGGCTTAGGGATTTTTTCAAAAAAATATTTTCTGCCGGTTAAGTTTTTGAGGGCTGATTTCTTGTCCTGTGATAAAAAGCCTTCTGTTTCCATCGCCAAATATTTCAGGAGAGCATTTTCAAGCTTTTGGCACCATTTCTGAGTGAATTGCCAAAAGTCAGATTTTTGCTGAAATTGTGACCCCGGGGCTTAGGGATTTTTTTTAAAAAATATTTTCTGCCGTTTAGGTTTTTGAGGGCTGATTGCTTGTCCTGCGATAAAAAGCCTTCTGTTTCTATCACCAAAGCTTTCAGGGGATCATTTTCAGCCTTTTTACACCATTTTTGAGTGAATTGCCAAAAGTCAGATTTTTGCTGAAATTGTGACCCCGGGGCTTAGGGATTTTTTTTAAAAAATATTTTCTGCCGGTTAGGTTTTTGAGGGCTGATTTCTTGCCCTGCGATAAAAAGCCTTCTGTTTCTATCACCAAAGCTTTCAGGGGATCATTTTCAGCCTTTTTACACCATTTTTGAGTGAATTGCCAAAAGTAAGATTTTTCCTGAAATTGTGACCCCGGGGTTTAGGGATTTTTTCAAAAAAAAAAATCTGCCGGTTAAGTTTTTGAGGGCTGATTTCTTGTCCTGTGATAAAAAGCCTTCTGTTTCTATCACCAAAGCTTTGAGGGGATCATTTTCAAGCTTCTTGCACCATTTTTGAGTGAATTGCCAAAAGTCAGATTTTTGCTGAAATTGTGACCCCTGGGCTTAGGGATTTTTTCAAAAAAATATTTCCTGCCGGGTAAGTTTTTGAGGGCTTATTTCTTGACCTGTGATAAAAAGCTTTCTGTTTCGAGTTCCAAACCTTTCAGGAGAGCATTTCCAAGCTTTTGGCACCATTTCTGAGTGAATTGCCAAAAGTCAGATTTTTGCAGAAATTGTGACCCCGGGGCTTAGGGATTTTTTCAAAAAAATATTTTCTGCCGGTTAAGTTTTTGAGGGCTGATTTCTTGTCCTGTGATAAAAAGCCTTCTGTTTCGAGTGCCAAACCTTTCAGGGGATCATTTCCAACCTTTTTGCACCATTTTTGAGTGAATTGCCAAAAGTCAGATTTTTGCTGAAATTGTGACCCCGGGGCTTAGGGATTTTTTTAAAAAAATATTTTCTGCCGGTTAGGTTTTTGAGGGCTGATTTCTTGCCCTGCGATAAAAAGCCTTCTGTTTCTATCACCAAAGCTTTCAGGGGATCATTTTCAGCCTTTTTACACCATTTTTGAGTGAATTGCCAAAAGTCAGATTTTTGCTGAAATTGTGACCCCGGGGCTTAGGGATTTTTTTAAAAAAATATTTTCTGCCGGTTAGGTTTTTGAGGGCTGATTTCTTGCCCTGCGATAAAAAGCCTTCTGTTTCTATCACCAAAGCTTTCAGGGGATCATTTTCAGCCTTTTTACACCATTTTTGAGTGAATTGCCAAAAGTCAGATTTTTGCTGAAATTGTGACCCCTGGGCTTAGGGATTTTTTCAAAAAAATATTTCCTGCCGGGTAAGTTTTTGAGGGCTTATTTCTTGACCTGTGATAAAAAGCTTTCTGTTTCGAGTTCCAAACCTTTCAGGAGAGCATTTCCAAGCTTTTGGCACCATTTCTGAGTGAATTGCCAAAAGTCAGATTTTTGCAGAAATTGTGACCCCGGGGCTTAGGGATTTTTTCAAAAAAATATTTTCTGCCGGTTAAGTTTTTGAGGGCTGATTTCTTGTCCTGTGATAAAAAGCCTTCTGTTTCGAGTGCCAAACCTTTCAGGGGATCATTTCCAACCTTTTTGCACCATTTTTGAGTGAATTGCCAAAAGTCAGATTTTTGCTGAAATTGTGACCCCGGGGCTTAGGGATTTTTTTTAAAAAATATTTTCTGCCGGTTAGGTTTTTGAGGGCTGATTTCTTGCCCTGCGATAAAAAGCCTTCTGTTTCTATCACCAAAGCTTTCAGGGGATCATTTTCAGCCTTTTTACACCATTTTTGAGTGAATTGCCAAAAGTCAGATTTTTGCTGAAATTGTGACCCCGGGGCTTAGGGATTTTTTTAAAAAAATATTTTCTGCCGGTTAGGTTTTTGAGGGCTGATTTCTTGCCCTGCGATAAAAAGCCTTCTGTTTCTATCACCAAAGCTTTCAGGGGATCATTTTCAGCCTTTTTACACCATTTTTGAGTGAATTGCCAAAAGTAAGATTTTTCCTGAAATTGTGACCCCGGGGCTTAGGGATTTTTTCAAAAAATAATTTTCTGCCGGTTAGGTTTTTGAGGGCTGATTTCTTGACCTGCGATAAAAAGCCTTCTGTTTCTATCACCAAAGCTATCAGGGGATCATTTTCAACCTTTTTACACCATTTTTGAGTGAATTGCCAAAAGTCAGATTTTTCCTGAAATTGTGACCCCGGGGCTTAGGCTTTTTTCCAAAAATATATTTCCTGCCGGTTAAATTTTTGAGGGCTTATTTCTTGACCTGTGATAAAAAGCTTTCTGTTTCGAGTGCCAAAAGTTTCAGGAGAGCATTTTCAAGCTTTTTGCACCATTTTTGAGTGAATTGCCAAAAGTCAGTTTTTTTGCTGAAATTGTGACCCCGGGGCTTAGGGATTTTTTCAAAAAAATATTTTCTGCCGGTTAAATTTTTGAGGGCTGATTTCTTGTCCTGTGATAAAAAGCCTTCTGTTTCGAGTGCCAAACCTTTCAGGGGATGTTTTGCAACCTTTTTGCACCATTTTTGAGTGAATTGCCAAAAGTCAGATTTTTCCTGAAATTGTGACCCCGGGGCTTAGGGATTTTTTCAAAAAATAATTTTCTGCCGGTTAGGTTTTTGAGGGCTGATTTCTTGACCTGCGATAAAAAGCCTTCTGTTTCTATCACCAAAGCTATCAGGGGATCATTTTCAACCTTTTTACACCATTTTTGAGTGAATTGCCAAAAGTCAGATTTTTCCTGAAATTGTGACCCCGGGGCTTAGGCTTTTTTCCAAAAATATATTTCCTGCCGGTTAAATTTTTGAGGGCTTATTTCTTGACCTGTGATAAAAAGCTTTCTGTTTCGAGTGCCAAAAGTTTCAGGAGAGCATTTTCAAGCTTTTTGCACCATTTTTGAGTGAATTGCCAAAAGTCAGTTTTTTTGCTGAAATTGTGACCCCGGGGCTTAGGGATTTTTTTCAAAAAAATATTTTCTGCCGGTTAAATTTTTGAGGGCTGATTTCTTGTCCTGTGATAAAAAGCCTTCTGTTTCGAGTGCCAAACCTTTCAGGAGAGCATTTTCAAGCTTTTGGCACCATTTTTGAGTGAATCGCCAAAAGTCAGATTTTTGCTGAAATTGTGACCCCGGGGCTTAGGGATTTTTTCAAAAATATATTTTCTGCCGGTTAAGTTTTTGAGGGCTGATTTCTTGTCCTGTGATAAAAAGCCTTCTGTTTCAATCACCAAACCTTTCAGGAGAGCATTTTCAAGCTTTTGGCAACATTTTGGAGTGAATTGCCAAAAGTCAGATTTTTGCTGAAATTGTGACCCCGGGGCTTAGGGATTTTTTCAAAAAAATATTTTCTGCCGGTTAAGTTTTTGAGGGCTGATTTCTTGTCCTGTGATAAAAAGCCTTCTGTTTCGAGTGCCAAACCTTTCAGGAGAGCATTTTCAACCTTTTTGCACCATTTTTGAGTGAATTGCCAAAAGTCAGATTTTTGCTTAAATTGTGACCCCGGGGCTTAGGGATTTTTTCAAAAAAATATTTCCTGCCGGTTAAGTTTTTGAGGGCTGATTTCTTGTCCTGTGATAAAAAGCCTTCTGTTTCCATCGCCAAACCTTTCAGGAGAGCATTTTCAAGCTTCTTGTACCATTTTTGAGTGAATTGCCAAAAAGTCAGATTTTTGCTGAAATTGTGACCCCGGGGCTTAGGGATTTTTTCAAAAAAATATTTTCTGCCGGTTAAGTTTTTGAGGGCTGATTTCTTGTCCTGTGATAAAAAGCCTTCTGTTTCTATCACCAAAGCTTTCAGGGGATCATTTTCAAGCTTCTTGCACCATTTTTGAGTGAATTGCCAAAAGTCAGATTTTTGCTGAAATTGTGACCCCGGGGCTTAGGGATTTTTCCAAAAAAATATTTCCTGCCGGTTAAGTTTTTGAGGGCTGATTGCTTGTCCTGTGATAAAAAGCCTTCTGTTTCCATCGCCAAACCTTTCAGGAGAGCATTTTCAAGCTTTTGGCACCATTTTTGAGTGAATTGCCAAAAGTCAGATTTTTGCTGAAATTGTGACCCCGGGGGCTTAGGGATTTTTTCAAAAAAATATTTTCTGCCGGTTAGGTTTTTGAGGGCTGATTTCTTGTCCTGTGATAAAAAGCCTTCTGTTTCGAGTGCGAAACCTTTCAGGGGATCATTTCCAACCTTTTTGCACCATTTTTGAGTGAATTGCCAAAAGTCAGATTTTTGCTGAAATTGTGACCCCGGGGCTTAGGGTTTTTTCCAAAAACATATTTCCTGCCGGGTAAGTTTTTGAGGGCTTATTTCTTGACCTGTGATAAAAAGCTTTATGTTTCGAGTGCCAAACGTTTCAGGAGAGCATTTTCAAGCTTTTAGCACCATTTTTGAGTGAATTGCCAAAAGTCAGTTTTTTGCTGAAATTGTGACCCCGGGGCTTAGGGATTTTTTCAAAAAAATATTTTCTGCCGGTTAAATTTTTGAGGGCTGATTTCTTGTCCTGTGATAAAAAGCCTTCTGTTTCGAGTGCCAAACCTTTCAGGGGATGTTTTTCAACCTTTTTGCACCATTTTTGAGTGAATTGCCAAAAGTCAGATTTTTGCTGAAATTTTGACCCCGGGGCTTAGGGATTTTTTCAAAAAAATATTTTCCGCAGGTTAAGTTTTTGAGGTCTGATTTCTTGTCCTGTGATAAAAAGGCTTCTGTTTCCATCGCCAATCCTTTCAGGAGAGCATTTTCAACCTTTTGGCACCATTTTGGAGTGAATTGCCAAAAGTCAGATTTTTGCTGAAATTGTGACCCCGGGGCTTAGGGATTTTTTCAAAAAAATATTTTCTGCCAGTTAAATTTTTGAGGGCTGATTTCTTGTCCTGTGATAAAAAGCCTTCTGTTTCGAGTGCCAAACCTTTCAGGGGATGTTTTTCAACCTTTTTGCACCATTTTTGAGTGAATTGCCAAAAGTCAGATTTTTGCTGAAATTGTGACCCCGGGGCTTAGGGATTTTTTTAAAAAAATATTTTCTGCCGGTTAAGTTTTTGAGGGCTGATTTCTTGTCCTGTGATAAAAAGCCTTCTGTTTCAAGTGCCAAACCTTTCAGGGGATCATTTCCAACCTTTTTGCACCATTTTTGAGTGAATTGCCAAAAGTCAGATTTTTCCTGAAATTGTGACCCCGGGGCTTAGGGATTTTTTCAAAAAAATATTTTCTGCCGGTTAGGTTTTTGAGGGCTGATTTCTTGTCCTGCGATAAAAAGCCTTCTTTTTCTATCACCAAAGCTTTCAGGGGATCATTTTCAACCTTTTTACACCATTTTTGAGTGAATTGCCAAAAGTCATATTTTTGCTGAAATTGTGACCCCGGGGCTTAGGGATTTTTTCAAAAAAATATTTTCTGCCGGTTAAGTTTTTGAGGGCTGATTTCTTGTCCTGTGATAAAAAGCCTTCTGTTTCGAGTGCCAAACCTTTCAGGAGAGCATTTTCAACCTTTTGGCACCATTTTGGAGTGAATTGCCAAAAGTCAGATTTTTGCTGAAATTGTGACCCCGGGGCTTAGGGATTTTTTCAAAAAAATATTTTCTGCCGGTTAAGTTTTTGAGGGCTGATTTCTTGTCCTGTGATAAAAAGCCTTCTGTTTCGAGTGCCAAACCTTTCAGGGGATCATTTCCAACCTTTTTGCACCATTTTTGAGTGAATTGCCAAAAGTCAGATTTTTGCTGAAATTGTGACCCCGGGGCTTAGGGATTTTTTCAAAAAAATATTTTCTGCCGGTTAAGTTTTTGAGTGCTGATTTCTTGTCCTGTGATAAAAAGCCTTCTGTTTCCATCGCCAAACCTTTCAGGAGAGCATTTTCAAGCTTTTGGCACCATTTTGGAGTGAATTGCCAAAAGTCAGATTTTTGCTGAAATTGTGACCCCGGGGCTTAGGGATTTTTTCAAAAAAATATTTTCTGCCGGTTAAGTTTTTGAGGGCTGATTTCTTGTCCTGTGATAAAAAGCCTTCTGTTTCGAGTGCCAAAGCTTTCAGGGGATGTTTTTCAACCTTTTTGCACCATTTTTGAGTGAATTGCCAAAAGTCAGATTTTTGCTGAAATTGTGACCCCGGGGCTTAGGGATTTTTTCAAAAAAATATTTTCTGCCGGTTAAATTTTTGAGGGCTGATTTCTTGTCCTGCGATAAAAAGCCTTCTGTTTCGAGTGCCAAACCTTTCAGGAGAGCATTTTCAACCTTTTGGCACCATTTTTGAGTGAATTGCCAAAAGTCATTTTTTTCCTGAAATTGTGACCCCGGGGCTTAGGGATTTTTTCAAAAAAAAAATTCCTGCCGGTTAAGTTTTTGAGGGCTGATTTCTTGTCCTGTGATAAAAAGCCTTCTGTTTCTATCACCAAAGCTTTGAGGGGATCATTTTCAAGTGTCTTGCACCATTTTTGAGTGAAGTGCCAAAAGTCAGATTTTTGCTGAAATTGTGACCCCTGGGCTTAGGGATTTTTTCAAAAAAATATTTCCTGCCGGGTAAGTTTTTGAGGGCTTATTTCTTGACCTGTGATAAAAAGCTTTCTGTTTCGAGTTCCAAACCTTTCAGGAGAGCATTTCCAAGCTTTTGGCACCATTTCTGAGTGAATTGCCAAAAGTCAGATTTTTGCAGAAATTGTGACCCCGGGGCTTAGGGATTTTTGAAAAAAAATATTTTCTGCCGGTTAAGTTTTTGAGGGCTGATTTCTTGTCCTGTGATAAAAAGCCTTCTGTTTCGAGTGCCAAACCTTTCAGGAGAGCATTTTCAACCTTTTGGCACCATTTTTGAGTGAATTGCCAAAAGTCAGATTTTTGCTGAAATTGTGACCCCGGGGCTTAGGGATTTTTTCAAAAAAATATTTTCTGCCGGTTAAGTTTTTGAGGGCTGATTTCTTGTCCTGTGATAAAAAGCCTTCTGTTTCCATCGCCAAATATTTCAGGAGAGCATTTTCAAGCTTTTGGCACCATTTCTGAGTGAATTGCCAAAAGTCAGATTTTTGCTGAAATTGTGACCCCGGGGCTTAGGGATTTTTTCAAAAAAATATTTTCTGCCGGTTAGGTTTTTGAGGGCTGATTTCTTGTCCTGCGATAAAAAGCCTTCTGTTTCTATCACCAAAGCTTTCAGGGGATCATTTTCAGCCTTTTTACACCATTTTTGAGTGAATTGCCAAAAGTCAGATTTTTGCTGAAATTGTGACCCCGGGGCTTAGGGATTTTTTTAAAAAAATATTTTCTGCCGGTTAAGTTTTTGAGGGCTGATTTCTTGTCCTGTGATAAAAAGCCTTCTGTTTCGAGTGCCAAAGCTTTCAGGGGATGTTTTTCAACCTTTTTGCACCATTTTTGAGTGAATTGCCAAAAGTCAGATTTTTGCTGAAATTGTGACCCCGGGGCTTAGGGATTTTTTCAAAAAAATATTTTCTGCCGGTTAAATTTTTGAGGGCTGATTTCTTGTCCTGCGATAAAAAGCCTTCTGTTTCGAGTGCCAAACCTTTCAGGAGAGCATTTTCAACCTTTTGGCACCATTTTTGAGTGAATTGCCAAAAGTCAGATTTTTGCTGAAATTGTGACCCCGGGGCTTAGGGATTTTTTCAAAAAAAAATTTCCTGCCGGTTAAGTTTTTGAGGGCTTATTTCTTGACCTGTGATAAAAAGCCTTCTGTTTCCATCGCCAAACCTTTCAGGAGAGCATTTTCAAGCTTTTGGCACCATTTTTTAGTGAATTGCCAAAAGTCATTTTTTTCCTGAAATTGTGACCCCGGGGCTTAGGGATTTTTTCAAAAAAAAAAATCTGCCGGTTAAGTTTTTGAGGGCTGATTTCTTGTCCTGTGATAAAAAGCCTTCTGTTTCTATCACCAAAGCTTTGAGGGGATCATTTTCAAGTGTCTTGCACCATTTTTGAGTGAAGTGCCAAAAGTCAGATTTTTGCTGAAATTGTGACCCCTGGGCTTAGGGATTTTTTCAAAAAAATATTTCCTGCCGGGTAAGTTTTTGAGGGCTTATTTCTTGACCTGTGATAAAAAGCTTTCTGTTTCGAGTTCCAAACCTTTCAGGAGAGCATTTCCAAGCTTTTGGCACCATTTCTGAGTGAATTGCCAAAAGTCAGATTTTTGCAGAAATTGTGACCCCGGGGCTTAGGGATTTTTGAAAAAAAATATTTTCTGCCGGTTAAGTTTTTGAGGGCTGATTTCTTGTCCTGTGATAAAAAGCCTTCTGTTTCGAGTGCCAAACCTTTCAGGAGAGCATTTTCAACCTTTTGGCACCATTTTTGAGTGAATTGCCAAAAGTCAGATTTTTGCTGAAATTGTGACCCCGGGGCTTAGGGATTTTTTCAAAAAAATATTTTCTGCCGGTTAAGTTTTTGAGGGCTGATTTCTTGTCCTGTGATAAAAAGCCTTCTGTTTCCATCGCCAAATATTTCAGGAGAGCATTTTCAAGCTTTTGGCACCATTTCTGAGTGAATTGCCAAAAGTCAGATTTTTGCTGAAATTGTGACCCCGGGGCTTAGGGATTTTTTCAAAAAAAAATTTTCTGCCGGTTAGGTTTTTGAGGGCTGATTTCTTGTCCTGCGATAAAAAGCCTTCTGTTTCTATCACCAAAGCTTTCAGGGGATCATTTTCAGCCTTTTTACACCATTTTTGAGTGAATTGCCAAAAGTCAGATTTTTGCTGAAATTGTGACCCCGGGGCTTAGGGATTTTTTTAAAAAAATATTTTCTGCCGGTTAGGTTTTTGAGGGCTGATTTCTTGCCCTGCGATAAAAAGCCTTCTGTTTCTATCACCAAAGCTTTCAGGGGATCATTTTCAGCCTTTTTACACCATTTTTGAGTGAATTGCCAAAAGTAAGATTTTTCCTGAAATTGTGACCCCGGGGCTTAGGGATTTTTTCAAAAAATAATTTTCTGCCGGTTAGGTTTTTGAAGGCTGATTTCTTGTCCTGCGATAAAAAGCCTTCTGTTTCTATCACCAAAGCTATCAGGGGATCATTTTCAAGCTTTTTGCACCATTTTTGAGTGAATTGCCAAAAGTCAGTTTTTTTGCTGAAATTGTGACCCCGGGGCTTAGGGATTTTTTCAAAAAAATATTTTCTGCCGGTTAAATTTTTGAGGGCTGATTTCTTGTCCTGTGATAAAAAGCCTTCTGTTTCGAGTGCCAAACCTTTCAGGAGAGCATTTTCAAGCTTTTGGCACCATTTTTGAGTGAATTGCCAAAAGTCAGATTTTTGCAGAAATTGTGACCCCGGGGCTTAGGGATTTTTGAAAAAAAATATTTTCTGCCGGTTAAGTTTTTGAGGGCTGATTTCTTGTCCTGTGATAAAAAGCCTTCTGTTTCGAGTGCCAAACCTTTCAGGAGAGCATTTTCAACCTTTTGGCACCATTTTTGAGTGAATTGCCAAAAGTCAGATTTTTGCTGAAATTGTGACCCCGGGGCTTAGGGATTTTTTCAAAAAAATATTTTCTGCCGGTTAAGTTTTTGAGGGCTGATTTCTTGTCCTGTGATAAAAAGCCTTCTGTTTCCATCGCCAAATATTTCAGGAGAGCATTTTCAAGCTTTTGGCACCATTTCTGAGTGAATTGCCAAAAGTCAGATTTTTGCTGAAATTGTGACCCCGGGGCTTAGGGATTTTTTTAAAAAAATATTTTCTGCCGTTTAGGTTTTTGAGGGCTGATTGCTTGTCCTGCGATAAAAAGCCTTCTGTTTCTATCACCAAAGCTTTCAGGGGATCATTTTCAGCCTTTTTACACCATTTTTGAGTGAATTGCCAAAAGTCAGATTTTTGCTGAAATTGTGACCCCGGGGCTTAGGGATTTTTTTAAAAAAATATTTTCTGCCGGTTAGGTTTTTGAGGGCTGATTTCTTGCCCTGCGATAAAAAGCCTTCTGTTTCTATCACCAAAGCTTTCAGGGGATCATTTTCAGCCTTTTTACACCATTTTTGAGTGAATTGCCAAAAGTAAGATTTTTCCTGAAATTGTGACCCCGGGGCTTAGGGATTTTTTCAAAAAAAAAAATCTGCCGGTTAAGTTTTTGAGGGCTGATTTCTTGTCCTGTGATAAAAAGCCTTCTGTTTCTATCACCAAAGCTTTGAGGGGATCATTTTCAAGCTTCTTGCACCATTTTTGAGTGAATTGCCAAAAGTCAGATTTTTGCTGAAATTGTGACCCCTGGGCTTAGGGATTTTTTCAAAAAAATATTTCCTGCCGGGTAAGTTTTTGAGGGCTTATTTCTTGACCTGTGATAAAAAGCTTTCTGTTTCGAGTTCCAAACCTTTCAGGAGAGCATTTCCAAGCTTTTGGCACCATTTCTGAGTGAATTGCCAAAAGTCAGATTTTTGCAGAAATTGTGACCCCGGGGCTTAGGGATTTTTTCAAAAAAATATTTTCTGCCGGTTAAGTTTTTGAGGGCTGATTTCTTGTCCTGTGATAAAAAGCCTTCTGTTTCCATCGCCAAATATTTCAGGAGAGCATTTTCAAGCTTTTGGCACCATTTCTGAGTGAATTGCCAAAAGTCAGATTTTTGCTGAAATTGTGACCCCGGGGCTTAGGGATTTTTTAAAAAAAATATTTTCTGCCGGTTAGGTTTTTGAGGGCTGATTTCTTGTCCTGCGATAAAAAGCCTTCTGTTTCTATCACCAAAGCTTTCAGGGGATCATTTTCAGCCTTTTTACACCATTTTTGAGTGAATTGCCAAAAGTCAGATTTTTGCTGAAATTGTGACCCCGGGGCTTAGGGATTTTTTTAAAAAAATATTTTCTGCCGGTTAGGTTTTTGAGGGCTGATTTCTTGCCCTGCGATAAAAAGCCTTCTGTTTCTATCACCAAAGCTTTCAGGGGATCATTTTCAGCCTTTTTACACCATTTTTGAGTGAATTGCCAAAAGTAAGATTTTTCCTGAAATTGTGACCCCGGGGCTTAGGGATTTTTTCAAAAAATAATTTTCTGCCGGTTAGGTTTTTGAGGGCTGATTTCTTGACCTGCGATAAAAAGCCTTCTGTTTCTATCACCAAAGCTATCAGGGGATCATTTTCAACCTTTTTACACCATTTTTGAGTGAATTGCCAAAAGTCAGATTTTTCCTGAAATTGTGACCCCGGGGCTTAGGCTTTTTTCCAAAAATATATTTCCTGCCAGTTAAATTTTTGAGGGCTTATTTCTTGACCTGTGATAAAAAGCTTTCTGTTTCGAGTGCCAAAAGTTTCAGGAGAGCATTTTCAAGCTTTTTGCACCATTTTTGAGTGAATTGCCAAAAGTCAGTTTTTTTGCTGAAATTGTGACCCCGGGGCTTAGGGATTTTTTTCAAAAAAATATTTTCTGCCGGTTAAATTTTTGAGGGCTGATTTCTTGTCCTGTGATAAAAAGCCTTCTGTTTCGAGTGCCAAACCTTTCAGGAGAGCATTTTCAAGCTTTTGGCACCATTTTTGAGTGAATCGCCAAAAGTCAGATTTTTGCTGAAATTGTGACCCCGGGGCTTAGGGATTTTTTCAAAAATATATTTTCTGCCGGTTAAGTTTTTGAGGGCTGATTTCTTGTCCTGTGATAAAAAGCCTTCTGTTTCAATCACCAAACCTTTCAGGAGAGCATTTTCAAGCTTTTGGCAACATTTTGGAGTGAATTGCCAAAAGTCAGATTTTTGCTGAAATTGTGACCCCGGGGCTTAGGGATTTTTTCAAAAAAATATTTTCTGCCGGTTAAGTTTTTGAGGGCTGATTTCTTGTCCTGTGATAAAAAGCCTTCTGTTTCGAGTGCCAAACCTTTCAGGAGAGCATTTTCAACCTTTTTGCACCATTTTTGAGGGAATTGCCAAAAGTCAGATTTTTGCTGAAATTGTGACCCCGGGGCTTAGGGATTTTTTCAAAAAAATATTTCCTGCCGGTTAAGTTTTTGAGGGCTGATTTCTTGTCCTGTGATAAAAAGCCTTCTGTTTCCATCGCCAAACCTTTCAGGAGAGCATTTTCAAGCTTCTTGTACCATTTTTGAGTGAATTGCCAAAAAGTCAGATTTTTGCTGAAATTGTGACCCCGGGGCTTAGGGATTTTTTCAAAAAAATATTTTCTGCCGGTTAAGTTTTTGAGGGCTGATTTCTTGTCCTGTGATAAAAAGCCTTCTGTTTCTATCACCAAAGCTTTCAGGGGATCATTTTCAAGCTTCTTGCACCATTTTTGAGTGAATTGCCAAAAGTCAGATTTTTGCTGAAATTGTGACCCCGGGGCTTAGGGATTTTTCCAAAAAAATATTTCCTGCCGGTTAAGTTTTTGAGGGCTGATTGCTTGTCCTGTGATAAAAAGCCTTCTGTTTCCATCGCCAAACCTTTCAGGAGAGCATTTTCAAGCTTTTGGCACCATTTTTGAGTGAATTGCCAAAAGTCAGATTTTTGCTGAAATTGTGACCCCGGGGGCTTAGGGATTTTTTCAAAAAAATATTTTCTGCCGGTTAGGTTTTTGAGGGCTGATTTCTTGTCCTGCGATAAAAAGCCTTCTGTTTCTATCACCAAAGCTTTCAGGGGATCATTTTCAACCTTTTTACACCATTTTTGAGTGAATTGCCAAAAGTCATATTTTTGCTGAAATTGTGACCCCGGGGCTTAAGGATTTTTTCAAAAAAATATTTTCTGCCGGTTAAGTTTTTGAGGGCTGATTTCTTGTCCTGTGATAAAAAGCCTTCTGTTTCGAGTGCCAAACCTTTCAGGGGATCATTTCCAACCTTTTTGCACCATTTATGAGTGAATTGCCAAAAGTCAGATTTTTGCTGAAATTGTGACCCCGGGGCTTAGGGTTTTTTCCAAAAACATATTTCCTGCCGGGTAAGTTTTTGAGGGCTTATTTCTTGACCTGTGATAAAAAGCTTTCTGTTTCAAGTGCCAAACGTTTCAGGAGAGCATTTTCAAGCTTTTAGCACCATTTTTGAGTGAATTGCCAAAAGTCAGTTTTTTGCTGAAATTGTGACCCCGGGGCTTAGGGATTTTTTCAAAAAAATATTTTCTGCCGGTTAAATTTTTGAGGGCTGATTTCTTGTCCTGTGATAAAAAGCCTTCTGTTTCGAGTGCCAAACCTTTCAGGAGAGCATTTTCAACCTTTTTGCACCATTTTTGAGGGAATTGCCAAAAGTCACATTTTTGCTGAAATTGTGACCCCGGGGCTTAGGGATTTTTTCAAAAAAATATTTCCTGCCGGTTAAGTTTTTGAGGGCTGATTTCTTGTCCTGTGATAAAAAGCCTTCTGTTTCCATCGCCAAACCTTTCAGGAGAGCATTTTCAAGCTTCTTGTACCATTTTTGAGTGAATTGCCAAAAAGTCAGATTTTTGCTGAAATTGTGACCCCGGGGCTTAGGGATTTTTTCAAAAAAATATTTTCTGCCGGTTAAGTTTTTGAGGGCTGATTTCTTGTCCTGTGATAAAAAGCCTTCTGTTTCTATCACCAAAGCTTTCAGGGGATCATTTTCAAGCTTCTTGCACCATTTTTGAGTGAATTGCCAAAAGTCAGATTTTTGCTGAAATTGTGACCCCGGGGCTTAGGGATTTTTCCAAAAAAATATTTCCTGCCGGTTAAGTTTTTGAGGGCTGATTGCTTGTCCTGTGATAAAAAGACTTCTGTTTCCATCGCCAAACCTTTCAGGAGAGCATTTTCAAGCTTTTGGCACCATTTTTGAGTGAATTGCCAAAAGTCAGATTTTTGCTGAAATTGTGACCCCGGGGGCTTAGGGATTTTTTCAAAAAAATATTTTCTGCCGGTTAGGTTTTTGAGGGCTGATTTCTTGTCCTGCGATAAAAAGCCTTCTGTTTCTATCACCAAAGCTTTGAGGGGATCATTTTCAAGCTTCTTGCACCATTTTTGAGTGAATTGCCAAAAGTCAGATTTTTGCTGAAATTGTGACCCCTGGGCTTAGGGATTTTTTCAAAAAAATATTTCCTGCCGGGTAAGTTTTTGAGGGCTTATTTCTTGACCTGTGATAAAAAGCTTTCTGTTTCGAGTGCCAAACCATTCAGGAGAGCATTTCCAAGCTTTTGGCACCATTTCTGAGTGAATTGCCAAAAGTCAGATTTTTGCAGAAATTGTGACCCCGGGGCTTAGGGATTTTTGAAAAAAAATATTTTCTGCCGGTTAAGTTTTTGAGGGCTGATTTCATGTCCTGTGATAAAAAGCCTTCTGTTTCGAGTGCCAAACGTTTCAGGAGAGCATTTTCAACCTTTTTGCACCATTTTTGAGTGAATTGCCAAAAGTCAGATTTTTGCTGAAATTGTGACCCCGGGGCTTAGGGATTTTTTCAAAAAAAAATTTCCTGCCGGGTAAGTTTTTGAGGGCTTATTTCTTGACCTGTGATAAAAAGCCTTCTGTTTCCATCGCCAAACCTTTCAGGAGAGCATTTTCAAGCTTTTGGCACCATTTTTTAGTGAATTGCCAAAAGTCATTTTTTTCCTGAAATTGTGACCCCGGGGCTTAGGGATTTTTTCAAAAAAAAAAATCTGCCGGTTAAGTTTTTGAGGGCTGATTTCTTGTCCTGTGATAAAAAGCCTTCTGTTTCTATCACCAAAGCTTTGAGGGGATCATTTTCAAGCTTCTTGCACCATTTTTGAGTGAATTGCCAAAAGTCAGATTTTGGCGGAAATTGTGACCCCGGGGCTTAGGGATTTTTTTAAAAAAATATTTTCTGCCGGTTAAGTTTTTGAGGGCTGATTTCTTGTCCTGTGATAAAAAACCTTCTGTTTCGAGTTCCAAACCTTTCAGGAGAGCATTTTCAACCTTTTTGCACCATTTTTTAGTGAATTGCCAAAAGTCAGATTTTTGCAGAAATTGTGACCCCGGGGCTTAGGGATTTTTTCAAAAAAATATTTTCTGCCGGTTAAATTTTTGAGGGCTGATTTCTTGTCCTGCGATAAAAAGCCTTCTGTTTCGAGTGCCAAACCTTTCAGGAGAGCATTTTCAAGCTTTTGGCACCATTTTTTAGTGAATTGCCAAAAGTCAGATTTTTGCAGAAATTGTGACCCCGGGGCTTAGGGATTTTTTCAAAAAAATATTTTCTGCCGGTTAAATTTTTGAGGGCTGATTTCTTGTCCTGCGATAAAAAGCCTTCTGTTTCGAGTGCCAAACCTTTCAGGAGAGCATTTTCAAGCTTTGGGCACCATTTTTGAGTGAATTGCCAAAAGTCAGATTTTTGCTGAAATTGTGACCCCGGGGCTTAGGGATTTTTTCAAAAAAATATTTTCTGCCGGTTAAGTTTTTGAGGGCTGATTTCTTGTCCTGTGATAAAAAACCTTCTGTTTCGAGTTCCAAACCTTTCAGGAGAGCATTTTCAACCTTTTTGCACCATTTTTGAGTGAATTGCCAAAAGTCAGATTTTTGCTGAAATTGTGACCCCGGGGCTTAGGGATTTTTTCAAAATAATATTTTCTGCCGGTTAAGTTTTTGAGGGCTGATTTCTTGTCCTGAGATAAAAAGCCTTCTGTTTCGAGTGCCAAACCTTTCAGGGGATCTTTTCCAACCTTTTTGCACCATTTTTGAGTGAATTGCCGAAAGTCAGATTTTTGCTGAAATTCTGACCCCGGGGCTTAGGGATTTTTTCAAAAAAATATTTTCTGCCGGTTAAGTTTTTGAGGGCTGATTTCTTGTCCTGTGATAAAAAGCCTTCTTTTTCCATCGCCAAACCTTTCAGGAGAGCATTTTCAAGCTTTTGGCACCATTTTGGAGTGAATTGCCAAAAGTCAGATTTTTGCTGAAATTGTGACCACGGGGCTTAGGGATTTTTTCAAAAAAAAAATTCTGCCGGTTAAGTTTTTGAGGGCTGATTTCTTGTCCTGTGATAAAAAGCCTCCTGTTTCTATCACCAAAGCTTTGAGGGGATCATTTTCAAGCTTCTTGCACCATTTTTGAGTGAATTGCCAAAAGTCAGATTTTTGCTGAAATTGTGACCCCTGGGCTTAGGGATTTTTTCAAAAAAATATTTCCTGCCGGGTAAGTTTTTGAGGGCTTATTTCTTGACCTGTGATAAAAAGCTTTCTGTTTCGAGTGCCAAACCATTCAGGAGAGCATTTCCAAGCTTTTGGCACCATTTCTGAGTGAATTGCCAAAAGTCAGATTTTTGCTGAAATTGTGACCCCGGGGCTTAGGGATTTTTTTTAAAAAATATTTTCTGCCGGTTAAGTTTTTGAGGGCTGATTTCATGTCCTGTGATAAAAAGCCTTCTGTTTCGAGTGCCAAACATTTCAGGAGAGCATTTTCAAGCTTTTTGCACCATTTTTGAGTGAATTGCCAAAAGTCAGATTTTTGCTGAAATTGTGACCCCGGGGCTTAGGGATTTTTTCAAAAAAAAATTTCCTGCCGGGTAAGTTTTTGAGGGCTTATTTCTTGACCTGTGATAAAAAGCCTTCTGTTTCCATCGCCAAACCTTTCAGGAGAGCATTTTCAAGCTTTTGGCACCATTTTTTAGTGAATTGCCAAAAGTCATTTTTTCCCTGAAATTGTGACCCCGGGGCTTAGGGATTTTTTCAAAAAAAAAAATCTGCCGGTTAAGTTTTTGAGGGCTGATTTCTTGTCCTGTGATAAAAAGCCTTCTGTTTCTATCACCAAAGCTTTGAGGGGATCATTTTCAAGCTTCTTGCACCATTTTTGAGTGAATTGCCAAAAGTCAGATTTTTGCTGAAATTGTGACCCCTGGGCTTAGGGATTTTTTCAAAAAAATATTTCCTGCCGGGTAAGTTTTTGAGGGCTTATTTCTTGACCTGTGATAAAAAGCCTTCTGTTTCGAGTGCCAAACCTTTCAGGAGAGCATTTTCAACCTTTTGGCACCATTTTTGAGTGAATTGCCAAAAGTCAGATTTTTGCTGAAATTGTGACCCCGGGGCTTAGGGATTTTTTCAAAAAAATATTTTCTGCCGGTTAAGTTTTTGAGGGCTGATTTCTTGTCCTGTGATAAAAAACCTTCTGTTTCGAGTTCCAAACCTTTCAGGAGAGCATTTTCAACCTTTTTGCACCATTTTTGAGTGAATTGCCAAAAGTCAGATTTTTGCTGAAATTGTGACCCCGGGGCTTAGGGATTTTTTCAAAAAAATATTTTCTGCCGGTTAAGTTTTTGAGGGCTGATTTCTTGTCCTGAGATAAAAAGCCTTCTGTTTCGAGTGCCAAACCTTTCAGGGGATCTTTTCCAACCTTTTTGCACCATTTTTGAGTGAATTGCCAAAAGTCAGATTTTTGCTGAAATTCTGACCCCGGGGCTTAGGGATTTTTTCAAAAAAATATTTTCTGCCGGTTAAGTTTTTGAGGGCTGATTTCTTGTCCTGTGATAAAAAGCCTTCTTTTTCCATCGCCAAACCTTTCAGGAGAGCATTTTCAAGCTTTTGGCACCATTTTGGAGTGAATTGCCAAAAGTCAGATTTTTGCTGAAATTGTGACCACGGGGCTTAGGGATTTTTTCAAAAAAAAAATTCTGCCGGTTAAGTTTTTGAGGGCTGATTTCTTGTCCTGTGATAAAAAGCCTTCTGTTTCTATCACCAAAGCTTTGAGGGGATCATTTTCAAGCTTCTTGCACCATTTTTGAGTGAATTGCCAAAAGTCAGATTTTTGCTGAAATTGTGACCCCTGGGCTTAGGGATTTTTTCAAAAAAATATTTCCTGCCGGGTAAGTTTTTGAGGGCTTATTTCTTGACCTGTGATAAAAAGCTTTCTGTTTCGAGTGCCAAACCATTCAGGAGAGCATTTCCAAGCTTTTGGCACCATTTCTGAGTGAATTGCCAAAAGTCAGATTTTTGCAGAAATTGTGACCCCGGGGCTTAGGGATTTTTGAAAAAAAATATTTTCTGCCGGTTAAGTTTTTGAGGGCTGATTTCATGTCCTGTGATAAAAAGCCTTCTGTTTCGAGTGCCAAACGTTTCAGGAGAGCATTTTCAAGCTTTTTGCACCATTTTTGAGTGAATTGCCAAAAGTCAGATTTTTGCTGAAATTGTGACCCCGGGGCTTAGGGATTTTTTCAAAAAAAAATTTCCTGCCGGGTAAGTTTTTGAGGGCTTATTTCTTGACCTGTGATAAAAAGCCTTCTGTTTCCATCGCCAAACCTTTCAGGAGAGCATTTTCAAGCTTTTGGCACCATTTTTTAGTGAATTGCCAAAAGTCATTTTTTCCCTGAAATTGTGACCCCGGGGCTTAGGGATTTTTTCAAAAAAAAAATCTGCCGGTTAAGTTTTTGAGGGCTGATTTCTTGTCCTGTTATAAAAAGCCTTCTGTTTCTATCACCAAAGTTTTGAGGGGATCATTTTCAAGCTTCTTGCACCATTTTTGAGTGAATTGCCAAAAGTCAGATTTTTGCTGAAATTGTGACCCCTGGGCTTAGGGATTTTTTCAAAAAAATATTTCCTGCCGGGTAAGTTTTTGAGGGCTTATTTCTTGACCTGTGATAAAAAGCCTTCTGTTTCGAGTGCCAAACCTTTCAGGAGAGCATTTTCAACCTTTTGGCACCATTTTTGAGTGAATTGCCAAAAGTCAGATTTTTGCTGAAATTGTGACCCCGGGGCTTAGGGATTTTTTCAAAAAAATATTTTCTGCCGGTTAAGTTTTTGAGGGCTGATTTCTTGTCCTGTGATAAAAAGCCTTCTGTTTCCATCGCCAAATATTTCAGGAGAGCATTTTCAAGCTTTTGGCACCATTTCTGAGTGAATTGCCAAAAGTCAGATTTTTGCTGAAATTGTGACCCCGGGGCTTAGGGATTTTTTTAAAAAAATATTTTCTGCCGTTTAGGTTTTTGAGGGCTGATTGCTTGTCCTGCGATAAAAAGCCTTCTGTTTCTATCACCAAAGCTTTCAGGGGATCATTTTCAGCCTTTTTACACCATTTTTGAGTGAATTGCCAAAAGTCAGATTTTTGCTGAAATTGTGACCCCGGGGCTTAGGGATTTTTTTTAAAAAATATTTTCTGCCGGTTAGGTTTTTGAGGGCTGATTTCTTGCCCTGCGATAAAAAGCCTTCTGTTTCTATCACCAAAGCTTTCAGGGGATCATTTTCAGCCTTTTTACACCATTTTTGAGTGAATTGCCAAAAGTAAGATTTTTCCTGAAATTGTGACCCCGGGGATTGGGGATTTTTTCAAAAAATAATTTTCTGCCGGTTAGGTTTTTGAGGGCTGATTTCTTGTCCTGCGATACAAAGCCTTCTGTTTCTATCACCAAAGCTATCAGGGGATCATTTTCAACCTTTTTACACCATTTTTTAGTGAATTGCCAAAAGTCATTTTTTTCCTGAAATTGTGACCCCGGGGTTTAGGGATTTTTTCAAAAAAAAAAATCTGCCGGTTAAGTTTTTGAGGGCTGATTTCTTGTCCTGTGATAAAAAGCCTTCTGTTTCTATCACCAAAGCTTTGAGGGGATCATTTTCAAGCTTCTTGCACCATTTTTGAGTGAATTGCCAAAAGTCAGATTTTTGCTGAAATTGTGACCCCTGGGCTTAGGGATTTTTTCAAAAAAATATTTCCTGCCGGGTAAGTTTTTGAGGGCTTATTTCTTGACCTGTGATAAAAAGCCTTCTGTTTCGAGTGCCAAACCTTTCAGGAGAGCATTTTCAACCTTTTGGCACCATTTTTGAGTGAATTGCCAAAAGTCAGATTTTTGCTGAAATTGTGACCCCGGGGCTTAGGGATTTTTTCAAAAAAATATTTTCTGCCGGTTAAGTTTTTGAGGGCTGATTTCTTGTCCTGTGATAAAAAGCCTTCTGTTTCCATCGCCAAATATTTCAGGAGAGCATTTTCAAGCTTTTGGCACCATTTCTGAGTGAATTGCCAAAAGTCAGATTTTTGCTGAAATTGTGACCCCGGGGCTTAGGGATTTTTTTAAAAAAATATTTTCTGCCGGTTAGGTTTTTGAGGGCTGATTTCTTGCCCTGCGATAAAAAGCCTTCTGTTTCTATCACCAAAGCTTTCAGGGGATCATTTTCAGCCTTTTTACACCATTTTTGAGTGAATTGCCAAAAGTAAGATTTTTCCTGAAATTGTGACCCCGGGGTTTAGGGATTTTTTCAAAAAAAAAAATCTGCCGGTTAAGTTTTTGAGGGCTGATTTCTTGTCCTGTGATAAAAAGCCTTCTGTTTCTATCACCAAAGCTTTGAGGGGATCATTTTCAAGCTTCTTGCACCATTTTTGAGTGAATTGCCAAAAGTCAGATTTTTGCTGAAATTGTGACCCCTGGGCTTAGGGATTTTTTCAAAAAAATATTTCCTGCCGGGTAAGTTTTTGAGGGCTTATTTCTTGACCTGTGATAAAAAGCTTTCTGTTTCGAGTTCCAAACCTTTCAGGAGAGCATTTCCAAGCTTTTGGCACCATTTCTGAGTGAATTGCCAAAAGTCAGATTTTTGCAGAAATTGTGACCCCGGGGCTTAGGGATTTTTTCAAAAAAATATTTTCTGCCGGTTAAGTTTTTGAGGGCTGATTTCTTGTCCTGTGATAAAAAGCCTTCTGTTTCGAGTGCCAAACCTTTCAGGGGATCATTTCCAACCTTTTTGCACCATTTTTGAGTGAATTGCCAAAAGTCAGATTTTTGCTGAAATTGTGACCCCGGGGCTTAGGGATTTTTTTAAAAAAATATTTTCTGCCGGTTAGGTTTTTGAGGGCTGATTTCTTGTCCTGCGATAAAAAGCCTTCTGTTTCTATCACCAAAGCTTTCAGGGGATCATTTTCAGCCTTTTTACACCATTTTTGAGTGAATTGCCAAAAGTCAGATTTTTGCTGAAATTGTGACCCCGGGGCTTAGGGATTTTTTTAAAAAAATATTTTCTGCCGGTTAGGTTTTTGAGGGCTGATTTCTTGCCCTGCGATAAAAAGCCTTCTGTTTCTATCACCAAAGCTTTCAGGGGATCATTTTCAGCCTTTTTACACCATTTTTGAGTGAATTGCCAAAAGTAAGATTTTTCCTGAAATTGTGACCCCGGGGCTTAGGGATTTTTTCAAAAAATAATTTTCTGCCGGTTAGGTTTTTGAGGGCTGATTTCTTGACCTGCGATAAAAAGCCTTCTGTTTCTATCACCAAAGCTATCAGGGGATCATTTTCAACCTTTTTACACCATTTTTGAGTGAATTGCCAAAAGTCAGATTTTTCCTGAAATTGTGACCCCGGGGCTTAGGCTTTTTTCCAAAAATATATTTCCTGCCGGTTAAATTTTTGAGGGCTTATTTCTTGACCTGTGATAAAAAGCTTTCTGTTTCGAGTGCCAAAAGTTTCAGGAGAGCATTTTCAAGCTTTTTGCACCATTTTTGAGTGAATTGCCAAAAGTCAGTTTTTTTGCTGAAATTGTGACCCCGGGGCTTAGGGATTTTTTCAAAAAAATATTTTCTGCCGGTTAAATTTTTGAGGGCTGATTTCTTGTCCTGTGATAAAAAGCCTTCTGTTTCGAGTGCCAAACCTTTCAGGAGAGCATTTTCAAGCTTTTGGCACCATTTTTGAGTGAATCGCCAAAAGTCAGATTTTTGCTGAAATTGTGACCCCGGGGCTTAGGGATTTTTTCAAAAATATATTTTCTGCCGGTTAAGTTTTTGAGGGCTGATTTCTTGTCCTGTGATAAAAAGCCTTCTGTTTCAATCACCAAACCTTTCAGGAGAGCATTTTCAAGCTTTTGGCAACATTTTGGAGTGAATTGCCAAAAGTCAGATTTTTGCTGAAATTGTGACCCCGGGGCTTAGGGATTTTTTCAAAAAAATATTTTCTGCCGGTTAAGTTTTTGAGGGCTGATTTCTTGTCCTGTGATAAAAAGCCTTCTGTTTCGAGTGCCAAACCTTTCAGGAGAGCATTTTCAACCTTTTTGCACCATTTTTGAGTGAATTGCCAAAAGTCAGATTTTTGCTTAAATTGTGACCCCGGGGCTTAGGGATTTTTTCAAAAAAATATTTCCTGCCGGTTAAGTTTTTGAGGGCTGATTTCTTGTCCTGTGATAAAAAGCCTTCTGTTTCCATCGCCAAACCTTTCAGGAGAGCATTTTCAAGCTTCTTGTACCATTTTTGAGTGAATTGCCAAAAAGTCAGATTTTTGCTGAAATTGTGACCCCGGGGCTTAGGGATTTTTTCAAAAAAATATTTTCTGCCGGTTAAGTTTTTGAGGGCTGATTTCTTGTCCTGTGATAAAAAGCCTTCTGTTTCTATCACCAAAGCTTTCAGGGGATCATTTTCAAGCTTCTTGCACCATTTTTGAGTGAATTGCCAAAAGTCAGATTTTTGCTGAAATTGTGACCCCGGGGCTTAGGGATTTTTCCAAAAAAATATTTCCTGCCGGTTAAGTTTTTGAGGGCTGATTGCTTGTCCTGTGATAAAAAGCCTTCTGTTTCCATCGCCAAACCTTTCAGGAGAGCATTTTCAAGCTTTTGGCACCATTTTTGAGTGAATTGCCAAAAGTCAGATTTTTGCTGAAATTGTGACCCCGGGGGCTTAGGGATTTTTTCAAAAAAATATTTTCTGCCGGTTAGGTTTTTGAGGGCTGATTTCTTGTCCTGCGATAAAAAGCCTTCTGTTTCTATCACCAAAGCTTTCAGGGGATCATTTTCAACCTTTTTACACCATTTTTGAGTGAATTGCCAAAAGTCATATTTTTGCTGAAATTGTGACCCCGGGGCTTAAGGATTTTTTCAAAAAAATATTTTCTGCCGGTTAAGTTTTTGAGGGCTGATTTCTTGTCCTGTGATAAAAAGCCTTCTGTTTCGAGTGCCAAACCTTTCAGGGGATCATTTCCAACCTTTTTGCACCATTTTTGAGTGAATTGCCAAAAGTCAGATTTTTGCTGAAATTGTGACCCCGGGGCTTAGGGTTTTTTCCAAAAACATATTTCCTGCCGGGTAAGTTTTTGAGGGCTTATTTCTTGACCTGTGATAAAAAGCTTTATGTTTCGAGTGCCAAACGTTTCAGGAGAGCATTTTCAAGCTTTTAGCACCATTTTTGAGTGAATTGCCAAAAGTCAGTTTTTTGCTGAAATTGTGACCCCGGGGCTTAGGGATTTTTTCAAAAAAATATTTTCTGCCGGTTAAATTTTTGAGGGCTGATTTCTTGTCCTGTGATAAAAAGCCTTCTGTTTCGAGTGCCAAACCTTTCAGGGGATGTTTTTCAACCTTTTTGCACCATTTTTGAGTGAATTGCCAAAAGTCAGATTTTTGCTGAAATTTTGACCCCGGGGCTTAGGGATTTTTTCAAAAAAATATTTTCCGCAGGTTAAGTTTTTGAGGTCTGATTTCTTGTCCTGTGATAAAAAGGCTTCTGTTTCCATCGCCAAACCTTTCAGGAGAGCAATTTCAACCTTTTGGCACCATTTTGGAGTGAATTGCCAAAAGTCAGATTTTTGCTGAAATTGTGACCCCGGGGCTTAGGGATTTTTTCAAAAAAATATTTTCTGCCGGTTAAATTTTTGAGGGCTGATTTCTTGTCCTGTGATAAAAAGCCTTCTGTTTCGAGTGCCAAACCTTTCAGGGGATGTTTTTCAACCTTTTTGCACCATTTTTGAGTGAATTGCCAAAAGTCAGATTTTTGCTGAAATTGTGACCCCGGGGCTTAGGGATTTTTTTAAAAAAATATTTTCTGCCGGTTAAGTTTTTGAGGGCTGATTTCTTGTCCTGTGATAAAAAGCCTTCTGTTTCAAGTGCCAAACCTTTCAGGGGATCATTTCCAACCTTTTTGCACCATTTTTGAGTGAATTGCCAAAAGTCAGATTTTTCCTGAAATTGTGACCCCGGGGCTTAGGGATTTTTTCAAAAAAATATTTTCTGCCGGTTAGGTTTTTGAGGGCTGATTTCTTGTCCTGCGATAAAAAGCCTTCTGTTTCTATCACCAAAGCTTTCAGGGGATCATTTTCAACCTTTTTACACCATTTTTGAGTGAATTGCCAAAAGTCATATTTTTGCTGAAATTGTGACCCCGGGGCTTAGGGATTTTTTCAAAAAAATATTTTCTGCCGGTTAAGTTTTTGAGGGCTGATTTCTTGTCCTGTGATAAAAAGCCTTCTGTTTCGAGTGCCAAACCTTTCAGGAGAGCATTTTCAACCTTTTTGCACCATTTTTGAGTGAATTGCCAAAAGTCAGATTTTTGCTGAAATTGTGACCCCGGGGCTTAGGGATTTTTTCAAAAAAATATTTTCTGCCGGTTAAGTTTTTGAGGGCTGATTTCTTGTCCTGTGATAAAAAGCCTTCTGTTTCGAGTGCCAAACCTTTCAGGGGATCATTTCCAACCTTTTTGCACCATTTTTGAGTGAATTGCCAAAAGTAAGATTTTTGCTGAAATTGTGACCCCGGGGCTTAGGGATTTTTTCAAAAAAATATTTTCTGCCGGTTAAGTTTTTGAGTGCTGATTTCTTGTCCTGTGATAAAAAGCCTTCTGTTTCCATCGCCAAACCTTTCAGGAGAGCATTTTCAAGCTTTTGGCACCATTTTGGAGTGAATTGCCAAAAGTCAGATTTTTGCTGAAATTGTGACCCCGGGGCTTAGGGATTTTTTCAAAAAAATATTTTCTGCCGGTTAAGTTTTTGAGGGCTGATTTCTTGTCCTGTGATAAAAAGCCTTCTGTTTCGAGTGCCAAAGCTTTCAGGGGATGTTTTTCAACCTTTTTGCACCATTTTTGAGTGAATTGCCAAAAGTCAGATTTTTGCTGAAATTGTGACCCCGGGGCTTAGGGATTTTTTCAAAAAAATATTTTCTGCCGGTTAAATTTTTGAGGGCTGATTTCTTGTCCTGCGATAAAAAGCCTTCTGTTTCGAGTGCCAAACCTTTCAGGAGAGCATTTTCAACCTTTTGGCACCATTTTTGAGTGAATTGCCAAAAGTCATTTTTTTCCTGAAATTGTGACCCCGGGGCTTAGGGATTTTTTCAAAAAAAAAATTCCTGCCGGTTAAGTTTTTGAGGGCTGATTTCTTGTCCTGTGATAAAAAGCCTTCTGTTTCTATCACCAAAGCTTTGAGGGGATCATTTTCAAGTGTCTTGCACCATTTTTGAGTGAAGTGCCAAAAGTCAGATTTTTGCTGAAATTGTGACCCCTGGGCTTAGGGATTTTTTCAAAAAAATATTTCCTGCCGGGTAAGTTTTTGAGGGCTTATTTCTTGACCTGTGATAAAAAGCTTTCTGTTTCGAGTTCCAAACCTTTCAGGAGAGCATTTCCAAGCTTTTGGCACCATTTCTGAGTGAATTGCCAAAAGTCAGATTTTTGCAGAAATTGTGACCCCGGGGCTTAGGGATTTTTGAAAAAAAATATTTTCTGCCGGTTAAGTTTTTGAGGGCTGATTTCTTGTCCTGTGATAAAAAGCCTTCTGTTTCGAGTGCCAAACCTTTCAGGAGAGCATTTTCAACCTTTTGGCACCATTTTTGAGTGAATTGCCAAAAGTCAGATTTTTGCTGAAATTGTGACCCCGGGGCTTAGGGATTTTTTCAAAAAAATATTTTCTGCCGGTTAAGTTTTTGAGGGCAGATTTCTTGTCCTGTGATAAAAAGCCTTCTGTTTCCATCGCCAAATATTTCAGGAGAGCATTTTCAAGCTTTTGGCACCATTTCTGAGTGAATTGCCAAAAGTCAGATTTTTGCTGAAATTGTGACCCCGGGGCTTAGGGATTTTTTCAAAAAAATATTTTCTGCCGGTTAGGTTTTTGAGGGCTGATTTCTTGTCCTGCGATAAAAAGCCTTCTGTTTCTATCACCAAAGCTTTCAGGGGATCATTTTCAGCCTTTTTACACCATTTTTGAGTGAATTGCCAAAAGTCAGATTTTTGCTGAAATTGTGACCCCGGGGCTTAGGGATTTTTAAAAAAAAATATTTTCTGCCGGTTAAGTTTTTGAGGGCTGATTTCTTGTCCTGTGATAAAAAGCCTTCTGTTTCGAGTGCCAAAGCTTTCAGGGGATGTTTTTCAACCTTTTTGCACCATTTTTGAGTGAATTGCCAAAAGTCAGATTTTTGCTGAAATTGTGACCCCGGGGCTTAGGGATTTTTTCAAAAAAATATTTTCTGCCGGTTAAATTTTTGAGGGCTGATTTCTTGTCCTGCGATAAAAAGCCTTCTGTTTCGAGTGCCAAACCTTTCAGGAGAGCATTTTCAACCTTTTGGCACCATTTTTGAGTGAATTGCCAAAAGTCAGATTTTTGCTGAAATTGTGACCCCGGGGCTTAGGGATTTTTTCAAAAAAAAATTTCCTACCGGTTAAGTTTTTGAGGGCTTATTTCTTGACCTGTGATAAAAAGCCTTCTGTTTCCATCGCCAAACCTTTCAGGAGAGCATTTTCAAGCTTTTGGCACCATTTTTTAGTGAATTGCCAAAAGTCATTTTTTTCCTGAAATTGTGACCCCGGGGCTTAGGGATTTTTTCAAAAAAAAAAATCTGCCGGTTAAGTTTTTGAGGGCTGATTTCTTGTCCTGTGATAAAAAGCCTTCTGTTTCTATCACCAAAGCTTTGAGGGGATCATTTTCAAGCTTCTTGCACCATTTTTGAGTGAATTGCCAAAAGTCAGATTTTTGCTGAAATTGTGACCCCTGGGCTTAGGGATTTTTTCAAAAAAATATTTCCTGCCGGGTAAGTTTTTGAGGGCTTATTTCTTGACCTGTGATAAAAAGCTTTCTGTTTCGAGTTCCAAACCTTTCAGGAGAGCATTTCCAAGCTTTTGGCACCATTTCTGAGTGAATTGCCAAAAGTCAGATTTTTGCAGAAATTGTGACCCCGGGGCTTAGGGATTTTTGAAAAAAAATATTTTCTGCCGGTTAAGTTTTTGAGGGCTGATTTCTTGTCCTGTGATAAAAAGCCTTCTGTTTCGAGTGCCAAACCTTTCAGGAGAGCATTTTCAACCTTTTGGCACCATTTTTGAGTGAATTGCCAAAAGTCAGATTTTTGCTGAAATTGTGACCCCGGGGCTTAGGGATTTTTTCAAAAAAATATTTTCTGCCGGTTAAGTTTTTGAGGGCTGATTTCTTGTCCTGTGATAAAAAGCCTTCTGTTTCCATCGCCAAATATTTCAGGAGAGCATTTTCAAGCTTTTGGCACCATTTCTGAGTGAATTGCCAAAAGTCAGATTTTTGCTGAAATTGTGACCCCGGGGCTTAGGGATTTTTTCAAAAAAAAATTTTCTGCCGGTTAGGTTTTTGAGGGCTGATTTCTTGTCCTGCGATAAAAAGCCTTCTGTTTCTATCACCAAAGCTTTCAGGGGATCATTTTCAGCCTTTTTACACCATTTTTGAGTGAATTGCCAAAAGTCAGATTTTTGCTGAAATTGTGACCCCGGGGCTTAGGGATTTTTTTAAAAAAATATTTTCTGCCGGTTAGGTTTTTGAGGGCTGATTTCTTGCCCTGCGATAAAAAGCCTTCTGTTTCTATCACCAAAGCTTTCAGGGGATCATTTTCAGCCTTTTTACACCATTTTTGAGTGAATTGCCAAAAGTAAGATTTTTCCTGAAATTGTGACCCCGGGGCTTAGGGATTTTTTCAAAAAATAATTTTCTGCCGGTTAGGTTTTTGAAGGCTGATTTCTTGTCCTGCGATAAAAAGCCTTCTGTTTCTATCACCAAAGCTATCAGGGGATCATTTTCAAGCTTTTTGCACCATTTTTGAGTGAATTGCCAAAAGTCAGTTTTTTTGCTGAAATTGTGACCCCGGGGCTTAGGGATTTTTTCAAAAAAATATTTTCTGCCGGTTAAATTTTTGAGGGCTGATTTCTTGTCCTGTGATAAAAAGCCTTCTGTTTCGAGTGCCAAACCTTTCAGGAGAGCATTTTCAAGCTTTTGGCACCATTTTTGAGTGAATTGCCAAAAGTCAGATTTTTGCAGAAATTGTGACCCCGGGGCTTAGGGATTTTTGAAAAAAAATATTTTCTGCCGGTTAAGTTTTTGAGGGCTGATTTCTTGTCCTGTGATAAAAAGCCTTCTGTTTCGAGTGCCAAACCTTTCAGGAGAGCATTTTCAACCTTTTGGCACCATTTTTGAGTGAATTGCCAAAAGTCAGATTTTTGCTGAAATTGTGACCCCGGGGCTTAGGGATTTTTTCAAAAAAATATTTTCTGCCGGTTAAGTTTTTGAGGGCTGATTTCTTGTCCTGTGATAAAAAGCCTTCTGTTTCCATCGCCAAATATTTCAGGAGAGCATTTTCAAGCTTTTGGCACCATTTCTGAGTGAATTGCCAAAAGTCAGATTTTTGCTGAAATTGTGACCCCGGGGCTTAGGGATTTTTTTTAAAAAATATTTTCTGCCGTTTAGGTTTTTGAGGGCTGATTGCTTGTCCTGCGATAAAAAGCCTTCTGTTTCTATCACCAAAGCTTTCAGGGGATCATTTTCAGCCTTTTTACACCATTTTTGAGTGAATTGCCAAAAGTCAGATTTTTGCTGAAATTGTGACCCCGGGGCTTAGGGATTTTTTTAAAAAAATATTTTCTGCCGGTTAGGTTTTTGAGGGCTGATTTCTTGCCCTGCGATAAAAAGCCTTCTGTTTCTATCACCAAAGCTTTCAGGGGATCATTTTCAGCCTTTTTACACCATTTTTGAGTGAATTGCCAAAAGTAAGATTTTTCCGGAAATTGTGACCCCGGGGCTTAGGGATTTTTTCAAAAAAAAAAATCTGCCGGTTAAGTTTTTGAGGGCTGATTTCTTGTCCTGTGATAAAAAGCCTTCTGTTTCTATCACCAAAGCTTTGAGGGGATCATTTTCAAGCTTCTTGCACCATTTTTGAGTGAATTGCCAAAAGTCAGATTTTTGCTGAAATTGTGACCCCTGGGCTTAGGGATTTTTTCAAAAAAATATTTCCTGCCGGGTAAGTTTTTGAGGGCTTATTTCTTGACCTGTGATAAAAAGCTTTCTGTTTCGAGTTCCAAACCTTTCAGGAGAGCATTTCCAAGCTTTTGGCACCATTTCTGAGTGAATTGCCAAAAGTCAGATTTTTGCAGAAATTGTGACCCCGGGGCTTAGGGATTTTTTCAAAAAAATATTTTCTGCCGGTTAAGTTTTTGAGGGCTGATTTCTTGTCCTGTGATAAAAAGCCTTCTGTTTCCATCGCCAAATATTTCAGGAGAGCATTTTCAAGCTTTTGGCACCATTTCTGAGTGAATTGCCAAAAGTCAGATTTTTGCTGAAATTGTGACCCCGGGGCTTAGGGATTTTTTTAAAAAAATATTTTCTGCCGGTTAGGTTTTTGAGGGCTGATTTCTTGTCCTGCGATAAAAAGCCTTCTGTTTCTATCACCAAAGCTTTCAGGGGATCATTTTCAGCCTTTTTACACCATTTTTGAGTGAATTGCCAAAAGTCAGATTTTTGCTGAAATTGTGACCCCGGGGCTTAGGGATTTTTTTAAAAAAATATTTTCTGCCGGTTAGGTTTTTGAGGGCTGATTTCTTGCCCTGCGATAAAAAGCCTTCTGTTTCTATCACCAAAGCTTTCAGGGGATCATTTTCAGCCTTTTTACACCATTTTTGAGTGAATTGCCAAAAGTAAGATTTTTCCTGAAATTGTGACCCCGGGGCTTAGGGATTTTTTCAAAAAATAATTTTCTGCCGGTTAGGTTTTTGAGGGCTGATTTCTTGACCTGCGATAAAAAGCCTTCTGTTTCTATCACCAAAGCTATCAGGGGATCATTTTCAACCTTTTTACACCATTTTTGAGTGAATTGCCAAAAGTCAGATTTTTCCTGAAATTGTGACCCCGGGGCTTAGGCTTTTTTCCAAAAATATATTTCCTGCCAGTTAAATTTTTGAGGGCTTATTTCTTGACCTGTGATAAAAAGCTTTCTGTTTCGAGTGCCAAAAGTTTCAGGAGAGCATTTTCAAGCTTTTTGCACCATTTTTGAGTGAATTGCCAAAAGTCAGTTTTTTTGCTGAAATTGTGACCCCGGGGCTTAGGGATTTTTTTCAAAAAAATATTTTCTGCCGGTTAAATTTTTGAGGGCTGATTTCTTGTCCTGTGATAAAAAGCCTTCTGTTTCGAGTGCCAAACCTTTCAGGAGAGCATTTTCAAGCTTTTGGCACCATTTTTGAGTGAATCGCCAAAAGTCAGATTTTTGCTGAAATTGTGACCCCGGGGCTTAGGGATTTTTTCAAAAATATATTTTCTGCCGGTTAAGTTTTTGAGGGCTGATTTCTTGTCCTGTGATAAAAAGCCTTCTGTTTCAATCACCAAACCTTTCAGGAGAGCATTTTCAAGCTTTTGGCAACATTTTGGAGTGAATTGCCAAAAGTCAGATTTTTGCTGAAATTGTGACCCCGGGGCTTAGGGATTTTTTCAAAAAAATATTTTCGGCCGGTTAAGTTTTTGAGGGCTGATTTCTTGTCCTGTGATAAAAAGCCTTCTGTTTCGAGTGCCAAACCTTTCAGGAGAGCATTTTCAACCTTTTTGCACCATTTTTGAGGGAATTGCCAAAAGTCAGATTTTTGCTGAAATTGTGACCCCGGGGCTTAGGGATTTTTTCAAAAAAATATTTCCTGCCGGTTAAGTTTTTGAGGGCTGATTTCTTGTCCTGTGATAAAAAGCCTTCTGTTTCTATCACCAAAGCTTTCAGGGGATCATTTTCAAGCTTCTTGCACCATTTTTGAGTGAATTGCCAAAAGTCAGATTTTTGCTGAAATTGTGACCCCGGGGCTTAGGGATTTTTCCAAAAAAATATTTCCTGCCGGTTAAGTTTTTGAGGGCTGATTGCTTGTCCTGTGATAAAAAGCCTTCTGTTTCCATCGCCAAACCTTTCAGGAGAGCATTTTCAAGCTTTTGGCACCATTTTTGAGTGAATTGCCAAAAGTCAGATTTTTGCTGAAATTGTGACCCCGGGGGCTTAGGGATTTTTTCAAAAAAATATTTTCTGCCGGTTAGGTTTTTGAGGGCTGATTTCTTGTCCTGCGATAAAAAGCCTTCTGTTTCTATCACCAAAGCTTTCAGGGGATCATTTTCAACCTTTTTACACCATTTTTGAGTGAATGGCCAAAAGTCATATTTTTGCTGAAATTGTGACCCCGGGGCTTAAGGATTTTTTCAAAAAAATATTTTCTGCCGGTTAAGTTTTTGAGGGCTGATTTCTTGTCCTGTGATAAAAAGCCTTCTGTTTCGAGTGCCAAACGTTTCAGGAGAGCATTTTCAAGCTTTTAGCACCATTTTTGAGTGAATTGCCAAAAGTCAGTTTTTTGCTGAAATTGTGACCCCGGGGCTTAGGGATTTTTTCAAAAAAATATTTTCTGCCGGTTAAATTTTTGAGGGCTGATTTCTTGTCCTGTGATAAAAAGCCTTCTGTTTCGAGTGCCAAACCTTTCAGGAGAGCATTTTCAACCTTTTTGCACCATTTTTGAGGGAATTGCCAAAAGTCAGATTTTTGCTGAAATTGTGACCCCGGGGCTTAGGGATTTTTTCAAAAAAATATTTCCTGCCGGTTAAGTTTTTGAGGGCTGATTTCTTGTCCTGTGATAAAAAGCCTTCTGTTTCCATCGCCAAACCTTTCAGGAGAGCATTTTCAAGCTTCTTGTACCATTTTTGAGTGAATTGCCAAAAAGTCAGATTTTTGCTGAAATTGTGACCCCGGGGCTTAGGGATTTTTTCAAAAAAATATTTTCTGCCGGTTAAGTTTTTGAGGGCTGATTACTTGTCCTGTGATAAAAAGCCTTCTGTTTCTATCACCAAAGCTTTCAGGGGATCATTTTCAAGCTTCTTGCACCATTTTTGAGTGAATTGCCAAAAGTCAGATTTTTGCTGAAATTGTGACCCCGGGGCTTAGGGATTTTTCCAAAAAAATATTTCCTGCCGGTTAAGTTTTTGAGGGCTGATTGCTTGTCCTGTGATAAAAAGCCTTCTGTTTCCATCGCCAAACCTTTCAGGAGAGCATTTTCAAGCTTTTGGCACCATTTTTGAGTGAATTGCCAAAAGTCAGATTTTTGCTGAAATTGTGACCCCGGGGGCTTAGGGATTTTTTCAAAAAAATATTTTCTGCCGGTTAGGTTTTTGAGGGCTGATTTCTTGTCCTGCGATAAAAAGCCTTCTGTTTCTATCACCAAAGCTTTCAGGGGATCATTTTCAACCTTTTTACACCATTTTTGAGTGAATTGCCAAAAGTCATATTTTTGCTGAAATTGTGACCCCGGGGCTTAGGGATTTTTTCAAAAAAATATTTTCTGCCGGTTAAGTTTTTGAGGGCTGATTTCTTGTCCTGTGATAAAAAGCCTTCTGTTTCGAGTGCCAAACCTTTCAGGGGATGTTTTTCAACCTTTTTGCACCATTTTTGAGTGAATTGCCAAAAGTCAGATTTTTGCTGAAATTGTGACCCCGGGGCTTAGGGATTTTTTCAAAAAAATATTTTCTGCCGGTTAAGTTTTTGAGGGCTGATTTCTTGTCCTGTGATAAAAAGCCTTCTGTTTCGAGTGCCAAACCTTTCAGGGGATGTTTTTCAACCTTTTTGCACCATTTTTGAGTGAATTGCCAAAAGTAAGATTTTTGCTGAAATTGTGACCCCGGGGCTTAGGGATTTTTTCAAAAAAATATTTTCTGCCGGTTAAGTTTTTGAGGGCTGATTTCTTGTCCTGTGATAAAAAGCCTTCTGTTTCCATCGCCAAACCTTTCAGGAGAGCATTTTCAAGCTTTTGGCACCATTTTGGAGTGAATTGCCAAAAGTCAGATTTTTGCTGAAATTGTGACCCCGGGGCTTAGGGATTTTTTCAAAAAAATATTTTCTGCCGGTTAGGTTTTTGAGGGCTGATTTCTTGTCCTGCGATAAAAAGCCTTCTGTTTCTATCACCAAAGCTTTCAGGGGATCATTTTCAGCCTTTTTACACCATTTTTGAGTGAATTGCCAAAAGTCAGATTTTTCCTGAAATTGTGACCCCGGGGCTTAGGGATTTTTTCAAAAAATAATTTTCTGCCGGTTAGGTTTTTGAGGGCTGATTTCTTGTCCTGCGATAAAAAGCCTTCTGTTTCTATCACCAAAGCTATCAGGGGATCATTTTCAACCTTTTAACACCATTTTTGAGTGAATTGCCAAAAGTCAGATTTTTCCTGAAATTGTGACCCCGGGGCTTAGGCTTTTTTCCAAAAATATATTTCCTGCCGGTTAAATTTTTGAGGGCTTATTTCTTGACCTGTGATAAAAAGCTTTCTGTTTCGAGTGCCAAACGTTTCAGGAGAGCATTTTCAAGCTTTTTGCACCATTTTTGAGTGAATTGCCAAAAGTCAGTTTTTTTGCTGAAATTGTGACCCCGGGGCTTAGGGATTTTTTCAAAAAAATATTTTCTGCCGGTTAAGTTTTTGAGGGCTGATTTCTTGTCCTGTGATAAAAAGCCTTCTGTTTCGAGTGCCAAACCTTTCAGGATAGCATTTTCAACCTTTTTGCACCATTTTTGAGTGAATTGCCAAAAGTCAGATTTTTGCTGAAATTGTGACCCCGGGGCTTAGGGATTTTTTCAAAAAAATATTTTCTGCCGGTTAAGTTTTTGAGGGCTGATTTCTTGTCCTGTGATAAAAAGCCTTCTGTTTCGAGTGCCAAACCTTTCAGGGGATCATTTCCAACCTTTTTGCACCATTTTTGAGTGAATTGCCAAAAGTAAGATTTTTGCTGAAATTGTGACCCCGGGGCTTAGGGATTTTTTCAAAAAAATATTTTCTGCCGGTTAAGTTTTTGAGGGCTGATTTCTTGTCCTGTGATAAAAAGCCTTCTGTTTCCATCGCCAAACCTTTCAGGAGAGCATTTTCAAGCTTTTGGCACCATTTTGGAGTGAATTGCCAAAAGTCAGATTTTTGCTGAAATTGTGACCCCGGGGCTTAGGGATTTTTTCAAAAAAATATTTTCTGCCGGTTAAGTTTTTGAGGGCTGATTTCTTGTCCTGTGATAAAAAGCCTTCTGTTTCGAGTGCCAAAGCTTTCAGGGGATGTTTTTCAACCTTTTTGCACCATTTTTGAGTGAATTGCCAAAAGTCAGATTTTTGCTGAAATTGTGACCCCGGGGCTTAGGGATTTTTTCAAAAAAATATTTTCTGCCGGTTAAATTTTTGAGGGCTGATTTCTTGTCCTGCGATAAAAAGCCTTCTGTTTCGAGTGCCAAACCTTTCAGGAGAGCATTTTCAACCTTTTGGCACCATTTTTGAGTGAATTGCCAAAAGTCAGATTTTTGCTGAAATTGTGACTCCGGGGCTTAGGGATTTTTTCAAAAAAAAATTTCCTGCCGGTTAAGTTTTTGAGGGCTTATTTCTTGACCTGTGATAAAAAGCCTTCTGTTTCCATCGCCAAACCTTTCAGGAGAGCATTTTCAAGCTTTTGGCACCATTTTTTAGTGAATTGCCAAAAGTCATTTTTTTCCTGAAATTGTGACCCCGGGGCTTAGGGATTTTTTCAAAAAAAAAAATCTGCCGGTTAAGTTTTTGAGGGCTGATTTCTTGTCCTGTGATAAAAAGCCTTCTGTTTCTATCACCAAAGCTTTGAGGGGATCATTTTCAAGTGTCTTGCACCATTTTTGAGTGAATTGCCAAAAGTCAGATTTTTGCTGAAATTGTGACCCCTGGGCTTAGGGATTTTTTCAAAAAAATATTTCCTGCCGGGTAAGTTTTTGAGGGCTTATTTCTTGACCTGTGATAAAAAGCTTTCTGTTTCGAGTTCCAAACCTTTCAGGAGAGCATTTCCAAGCTTTTGGCACCATTTCTGAGTGAATTGCCAAAAGTCAGATTTTTGCAGAAATTGTGACCCCGGGGCTGAGGGATTTTTGAAAAAAAATCTTTTCTGCCGGTTAAGTTTTTGAGGGCTGATTTCTTGTCCTGTGATAAAAAGCCTTCTGTTTCGAGTGCCAAACCTTTCAGGAGAGCATTTTCAACCTTTTGGCACCATTTTTGAGTGAATTGCCAAAAGTCAGATTTTTGCTGAAATCGTGACCCCGGGGCTTAGGGATTTTTTCAAAAAAATATTTTCTGCCGGTTAAGTTTTTGAGGGCTGATTTCTTGTCCTGTGATAAAAAGCCTTCTGTTTCCATCGCCAAATATTTCAGGAGAGCATTTTCAAGCTTTTGGCACCATTTCTGAGTGAATTGCCAAAAGTCAGATTTTTGCTGAAATTGTGACCCCGGGGCTTAGGGATTTTTTCAAAAAAATATTTTCTGCCGGTTAGGTTTTTGAGGGCTGATTTCTTGTCCTGCGATAAAAAGCCTTCTGTTTCTATCACCAAAGCTTTCAGGGGATCATTTTCAGCCTTTTTACACCATTTTTGAGTGAATTGCCAAAAGTCAGATTTTTGCTGAAATTGTGACCCCGGGGCTTAGGGATTTTTTTTAAAAAATATTTTCTGCCGGTTAGGTTTTTGAGGGCTGATTTCTTGCCCTGCGATAAAAAGCCTTCTGTTTCTATCACCAAAGCTTTCAGGGGATCATTTTCAGCCTTTTTACACCATTTTTGAGTGAATTGCCAAAAGTAAGATTTTTCCTGAAATTGTGACCCCGGGGCTTAGGGATTTTTTCAAAAAATAATTTTCTGCCGGTTAGGTTTTTGAGGGCTGATTTCTTGTCCTGCGATAAAAAGCCTTCTGTTTCTATCACCAAAGCTATCAGGGGATCATTTTCAACCTTTTTACACCATTTTTGAGTGAATTGCCAAAAGTCAGATTTTTCCTGAAATTGTGACCCCGGGGCTTAGGCTTTTTTCCAAAAATATATTTCCTGCCGGTTAAATTTTTGAGGGCTTATTTCTTGACCTGTGATAAAAAGCTTTCTGTTTCGAGTGCCAAACGTTTCAGGAGAGCATTTTCAAGCTTTTTGCACCATTTTTGAGTGAATTGCCAAAAGTCAGTTTTTTTGCTGAAATTGTGACCCCGGGGCTTAGGGATATTTTCAAAAAAATATTTTCTGCCGGTTAAATTTTTGAGGGCTGATTTCTTGTCCTGTGATAAAAAGCCTTCTGTTTCGAGTTTCAAACCTTTCAGGAGAGCATTTTCAAGCTTTTGGCACCATTTTTGAGTGAATTGCCAAAAGTCAGATTTTTGCAGAAATTGTGACCCCGGGGCTTAGGGATTTTTGAAAAAAAATATTTTCTGCCGGTTAAGTTTTTGAGGGCTGATTTCTTGTCCTGTGATAAAAAGCCTTCTGTTTCGAGTGCCAAACCTTTCAGGAGAGCATTTTCAACCTTTTGGCACCATTTTTGAGTGAATTGCCAAAAGTCAGATTTTTGCTGAAATTGTGACCCCGGGGCTTAGGGATTTTTTCAAAAAAATATTTTCTGCCGGTTAAGTTTTTGAGGGCTGATTTCTTGTCCTGTGATAAAAAGCCTTCTGTTTCCATCGCCAAATATTTCAGGAGAGCATTTTCAAGCTTTTGGCACCATTTCTGAGTGAATTGCCAAAAGTCAGATTTTTGCTGAAATTGTGACCCCGGGGCTTAGGGATTTTTTTAAAAAAATATTTTCTGCCGTTTAGGTTTTTGAGGGCTGATTGCTTGTCCTGCGATAAAAAGCCTTCTGTTTCTATCACCAAAGCTTTCAGGGGATCATTTTCAGCCTTTTTACACCATTTTTGAGTGAATTGCCAAAAGTCAGATTTTTGCTGAAATTGTGACCCCGGGGCTTAGGGATTTTTTTAAAAAAATATTTTCTGCCGGTTAGGTTTTTGAGGGCTGATTTCTTGCCCTTCGATAAAAAGCCTTCTGTTTCTATCACCAAAGCTTTCAGGGGATCATTTTCAGCCTTTTTACACCATTTTTGAGTGAATTGCCAAAAGTAAGATTTTTCCTGAAATTGTGACCCCGGGGGCTTAGGGATTTTTTCAAAAAATAATTTTCTGCCGGTTAGGTTTTTGAGGGCTGATTTCTTGTCCTGCGATAAAAAGCCTTCTGTTTCTATCACCAAAGCTATCAGGGGATCATTTTCAACCTTTTTACACCATTTTTTAGTGAATTGCCAAAAGTCATTTTTTTCCTGAAATTGTGACCCCGGGGCTTAGGGATTTTTTCAAAAAAAAAAATCTGCCGGTTAAGTTTTTGAGGGCTGATTTCTTGTCCTGTGATAAAAAGCCTTCTGTTTCTATCACCAAAGCTTTGAGGGGATCATTTTCAAGTGTCTTGCACCATTTTTGAGTGAATTGCCAAAAGTCAGATTTTTGCTGAAATTGTGACCCCTGGGCTTAGGGATTTTTTCAAAAAAATATTTCCTGCCGGGTAAGTTTTTGAGGGCTTATTTCTTGACCTGTGATAAAAAGCTTTCTGTTTCGAGTTCCAAACCTTTCAGGAGAGCATTTCCAAGCTTTTGGCACCATTTCTGAGTGAATTGCCAAAAGTCAGATTTTTGCAGAAATTGTGACCCCGGGGCTGAGGGATTTTTGAAAAAAAATCTTTTCTGCCGGTTAAGTTTTTGAGGGCTGATTTCTTGTCCTGTGATAAAAAGCCTTCTGTTTCGAGTGCCAAACCTTTCAGGAGAGCATTTTCAACCTTTTGGCACCATTTTTGAGTGAATTGCCAAAAGTCAGATTTTTGCTGAAATCGTGACCCCGGGGCTTAGGGATTTTTTCAAAAAAATATTTTCTGCCGGTTAAGTTTTTGAGGGCTGATTTCTTGTCCTGTGATAAAAAGCCTTCTGTTTCCATCGCCAAATATTTCAGGAGAGCATTTTCAAGCTTTTGGCACCATTTCTGAGTGAATTGCCAAAAGTCAGATTTTTGCTGAAATTGTGACCCCGGGGCTTAGGGATTTTTTCAAAAAAATATTTTCTGCCGGTTAGGTTTTTGAGGGCTGATTTCTTGTCCTGCGATAAAAAGCCTTCTGTTTCTATCACCAAAGCTTTCAGGGGATCATTTTCAGCCTTTTTACACCATTTTTGAGTGAATTGCCAAAAGTCAGATTTTTGCTGAAATTGTGACCCCGGGGCTTAGGGATTTTTTTTTAAAAATATTTTCTGCCGGTTAGGTTTTTGAGGGCTGATTTCTTGCCCTGCGATAAAAAGCCTTCTGTTTCTATCACCAAAGCTTTCAGGGGATCATTTTCAGCCTTTTTACACCATTTTTGAGTGAATTGCCAAAAGTAAGATTTTTCCTGAAATTGTGACCCCGGGGCTTAGGGATTTTTTCAAAAAATAATTTTCTGCCGGTTAGGTTTTTGAGGGCTGATTTCTTGTCCTGCGATAAAAAGCCTTCTGTTTCTATCACCAAAGCTATCAGGGGATCATTTTCAACCTTTTTACACCATTTTTGAGTGAATTGCCAAAAGTCAGATTTTTCCTGAAATTGTGACCCCGGGGCTTAGGCTTTTTTCCAAAAATATATTTCCTGCCGGTTAAATTTTTGAGGGCCTATTTCTTGACCTGTGATAAAAAGCTTTCTGTTTCGAGTGCCAAACGTTTCAGGAGAGCATTTTCAAGCTTTTTGCACCATTTTTGAGTGAATTGCCAAAAGTCAGTTTTTTTGCTGAAATTGTGACCCCGGGGCTTAGGGATATTTTCAAAAAAATATTTTCTGCCGGTTAAATTTTTGAGGGCTGATTTCTTGTCCTGTGATAAAAAGCCTTCTGTTTCGAGTGCCAAACCTTTCAGGAGAGCATTTTCAAGCTTTTGGCACCATTTTTGAGTGAATTGCCAAAAGTCAGATTTTTGCAGAAATTGTGACCCCGGGGCTTAGGGATTTTTGAAAAAAAATATTTTCTGCCGGTTAAGTTTTTGAGGGCTGATTTCTTGTCCTGTGATAAAAAGCCTTCTGTTTCGAGTGCCAAACCTTTCAGGAGAGCATTTTCAACCTTTTGGCACCATTTTTGAGTGAATTGCCAAAAGTCAGATTTTTGCTGAAATTGTGACCCCGGGGCTTAGGGATTTTTTCAAAAAAATATTTTCTGCCGGTTAAGTTTTTGAGGGCTGATTTCTTGTCCTGTGATAAAAAGCCTTCTGTTTCCATCGCCAAATATTTCAGGAGAGCATTTTCAAGCTTTTGGCACCATTTCTGAGTGAATTGCCAAAAGTCAGATTTTTGCTGAAATTGTGACCCCGGGGCTTAGGGATTTTTTTAAAAAAATATTTTCTGCCGTTTAGGTTTTTGAGGGCTGATTGCTTGTCCTGCGATAAAAAGCCTTCTGTTTCTATCACCAAAGCTTTCAGGGGATCATTTTCAGCCTTTTTACACCATTTTTGAGTGAATTGCCAAAAGTCAGATTTTTGCTGAAATTGTGACCCCGGGGCTTAGGGATTTTTTTAAAAAAATATTTTCTGCCGGTTAGGTTTTTGAGGGCTGATTTCTTGCCCTGCGATAAAAAGCCTTCTGTTTCTATCACCAAAGCTTTCAGGGGATCATTTTCAGCCTTTTTACACCATTTTTGAGTGAATTGCCAAAAGTAAGATTTTTCCTGAAATTGTGACCCCGGGGGCTTAGGGATTTTTTCAAAAAATAATTTTCTGCCGGTTAGGTTTTTGAGGGCTGATTTCTTGTCCTGCGATAAAAAGCCTTCTGTTTCTATCACCAAAGCTATCAGGGGATCATTTTCAACCTTTTTACACCATTTTTTAGTGAATTGCCAAAAGTCATTTTTTTCCTGAAATTGTGACCCCGGGGCTTAGGGATTTTTTCAAAAAAAAAAATCTGCCGGTTAAGTTTTTGAGGGCTGATTTCTTGTCCTGTGATAAAAAGCCTTCTGTTTCTATCACCAAAGCTTTGAGGGGATCATTTTCAAGCTTCTTGCACCATTTTTGAGTGAACTGCCAAAAGTCAGATTTTTGCTGAAATTGTGACCCCTGGGCTTAGGGATTTTTTCAAAAAAATATTTCCTGCCGGGTAAGTTTTTGAGGGCTTATTTCTTGACCTGTGATAAAAAGCTTTCTGTTTCGAGTTCCAAACCTTTCAGGAGAGCATTTCCAAGCTTTTGGCACCATTTCTGAGTGAATTGCCAAAAGTCAGATTTTTGCAGAAATTGTGACCCCGGGGCTTAGGGATTTTTTCAAAAAAATATTTTCTGCCGGTTAAGTTTTTGAGGGCTGATTTCTTGTCCTGTGATAAAAAGCCTTCTGTTTCCATCGCCAAATATTTCAGGAGAGCATTTTCAAGCTTTTGGCACCATTTCTGAGTGAATTGCCAAAAGTCAGATTTTTGCTGAAATTGTGACCCCGGGGCTTAGGGATTTTTTTAAAAAAATATTTTCTGCCGGTTAGGTTTTTGAGGGCTGATTTCTTGTCCTGCGATAAAAAGCCTTCTGTTTCTATCACCAAAGCTTTCAGGGGATCATTTTCAGCCTTTTTACACCATTTTTGAGTGAATTGCCAAAAGTCAGATTTTTGCTGAAATTGTGACCCCGGGGCTTAGGGATTTTTTAAAAAAAATATTTTCTGCCGGTTAGGTTTTTGAGGGCTGATTTCTTGCCCTGCGATAAAAAGCCTTCTGTTTCTATCACCAAAGCTTTCAGGGGATCATTTTCAGCCTTTTTACACCATTTTTGAGTGAATTGCCAAAAGTAAGATTTTTCCTGAAATTGTGACCCCGGGGCTTAGGGATTTTTTCAAAAAATAATTTTCTGCCGGTTAGGTTTTTGAGGGCTGATTTCTTGACCTGCGATAAAAAGCCTTCTGTTTCTATCACCAAAGCTATCAGGGGATCATTTTCAACCTTTTTACACCATTTTTGAGTGAATTGCCAAAAGTCAGATTTTTCCTGAAATTGTGACCCCGGGGCTTAGGCTTTTTTCCAAAAATATATTTCCTGCCGGTTAAATTTTTGAGGGCTTATTTCTTGACCTGTGATAAAAAGCTTTCTGTTTCGAGTGCCAAAAGTTTCAGGAGAGCATTTTCAAGCTTTTTGCACCATTTTTGAGTGAATTGCCAAAAGTCAGTTTTTTTGCTGAAATTGTGACCCCGGGGCTTAGGGATTTTTTCAAAAAAATATTTTCTGCCGGTTAAATTTTTGAGGGCTGATTTCTTGTCCTGTGATAAAAAGCCTTCTGTTTCGAGTGCCAAACCTTTCAGGAGAGCATTTTCAAGCTTTTGGCACCATTTTTGAGTGAATCGCCAAAAGTCAGATTTTTGCTGAAATTGTGACCCCGGGGCTTAGGGATTTTTTCAAAAATATATTTTCTGCCGGTTAAGTTTTTGAGGGCTGATTTCTTGTCCTGTGATAAAAAGCCTTCTGTTTCAATCACCAAACCTTTCAGGAGAGCATTTTCAAGCTTTTGGCAACATTTTGGAGTGAATTGCCAAAAGTCAGATTTTTGCTGAAATTGTGACCCCGGGGCTTAGGGATTTTTTCAAAAAAATATTTTCTGCCGGTTAAGTTTTTGAGGGCTGATTTCTTGTCCTGTGATAAAAAGCCTTCTGTTTCGAGTGCCAAACCTTTCAGGAGAGCATTTTCAACCTTTTTGCTCCATTTTTGAGTGAATTGCCAAAAGTCAGATATTTACTGAAATTGTGACCCCGGGGCTTAGGGATTTTTTCAAAAAAATATTTCCTGCCGGTTAAGTTTTTGAGGGCTGATTTCTTGTCCTGTGATAAAAAGCCTTCTGTTTCCATCGCCAAACCTTTCAGGAGAGCATTTTCAAGCTTCTTGTACCATTTTTGAGTGAATTGCCAAAAAGTCAGATTTTTGCTGAAATTGTGACCCCGGGGCTTAGGGATTTTTTCAAAAAAATATTTTCTGCCGGTTAAGTTTTTGAGGGCTGATTTCTTGTCCTGTGATAAAAAGCCTTCTGTTTCTATCACCAAAGCTTTCAGGGGATCATTTTCAAGCTTCTTGCACCATTTTTGAGTGAATTGCCAAAAGTCAGATTTTTGCTGAAATTGTGACCCCGGGGCTTAGGGATTTTTCCAAAAAAATATTTCCTGCTGGTTAAGTTTTTGAGGGCTGATTGCTTGTCCTGTGATAAAAAGCCTTCTGTTTCCATCGCCAAACCTTTCAGGAGAGCATTTTCAAGCTTTTGGCACCATTTTTGAGTGAATTGCCAAAAGTCAGATTTTTGCTGAAATTGTGACCCCGGGGGCTTAGGGATTTTTTCAAAAAAATATTTTCTGCCGGTTAGGTTTTTGAGGGCTGATTTCTTGTCCTGCGATAAAAAGCCTTCTGTTTCTATCACCAAAGCTTTCAGGGGATCATTTTCAACCTTTTTACACCATTTTTGAGTGAATTGCCAAAAGTCATATTTTTGCTGAAATTGTGACCCCGGGGCTTAAGGATTTTTTCAAAAAAATATTTTCTCCCGGTTAAGTTTTTGAGGGCTGATTTCTTGTCCTGTGATAAAAAGCCTTCTGTTTCGAGTGCCAAACCTTTCAGGGGATCATTTCCAACCTTTTTGCACCATTTATGAGTGAATTGCCAAAAGTCAGATTTTTGCTGAAATTGTGACCGCGGGGCTTAGGGTTTTTTCCAAAAACATATTTCCTGCCGGGTAAGTTTTTGAGGGCTTATTTCTTGACCTGTGATAAAAAGCTTTCTGTTTCGAGTGCCAAACATTTCAGGAGAGCATTTTCAAGCTTTTAGCACCATTTTTGAGTGAATTGCCAAAAGTCAGTTTTTTGCTGAAATTGTGACCCCGGGGCTTAGGGATTTTTTCAAAAAAATATTTTCTGCCGGTTAAATTTTTGAGGGCTGATTTCTTGTCGTGTGATAAAAAGCCTTCTGTTTCGAGTGCCAAACCTTTCAGGGGATGTTTTTCAACCTTTTTGCACCATTTTTGAGTGAATTGCCAAAAGTCAGATTTTTACTGAAATTTTGACCCCGGGGCTTAGGGATTTTTTCAAAAAAATATTTTCCGCAGGTTAAGTTTTTGAGGTCTGATTTCTTGTCCTGTGATAAAAAGCCTTCTGTTTCCATCGCCAAACCTTTCAGGAGAGCATTTTCAACCTTTTGGCACCATTTTTGAGTGAATTGCCAAAAGTCAGATTTTTGCTGAAATTGTGACCCCGGGGCTTAGGGATTTTTTCAAAAAAATATTTTCTGCCGGTTAGGTTTTTGAGGGCTGATTTCTTGTCCTGCGATAAAAAGCCTTCTGTTTCTATCACCAAAGCTTTCAGGGGATCATTTTCAACCTTTTTACACCATTTTTGAGTGAATTGCCAAAAGTCATATTTTTGCTGAAATTGTGACCCCGGGGCTTAGGGATTTTTTCAAAAAAATATTTTCTGCCGGTTAAGTTTTTGAGGGCTGATTTCTTGTCCTGTGATAAAAAGCCTTCTGTTTCGAGTGCCAAACCTTTCAGGAGAGCATTTTCAACCTTTTTGCACCATTTTTGAGTGAATTGCCAAAAGTCAGATTTTTGCTGAAATTGTGACCCCGGGGCTTAGGGATTTTTTCAAAAAAATATTTTCTGCCGGTTAAGTTTTTGAGGGCTGATTTCTTGTCCTGTGATAAAAAGCCTTCTGTTTCGAGTGCCAAACCTTTCAGGGGATCATTTCCAACCTTTTTGCACCATTTTTGAGTGAATTGCCAAAAGTAAGATTTTTGCTGAAATTGTGACCCCGGGGCTTAGGGATTTTTTCAAAAAAATATTTTCTGCCGGTTAAGTTTTTGAGGGCTGATTTCTTGTCCTGTGATAAAAAGCCTTCTGTTTCCATCGCCAAACCTTTCAGGAGAGCATTTTCAAGCTTTTGGCACCATTTTGGAGTGAATTGCCAAAAGTCAGATTTTTGCTGAAATTGTGACCCCGGGGCTTAGGGATTTTTTCAAAAAAATATTTTCTGCCGGTTAAGTTTTTGAGGGCTGATTTCTTGTCCTGTGATAAAAAGCCTTCTGTTTCGAGTGCCAAAGCTTTCAGGGGATGTTTTTCAACCTTTTTGCACCATTTTTGAGTGAATTGCCAAAAGTCAGATTTTTGCTGAAATTGTGACCCCGGGGCTTAGGGATTTTTTCAAAAAAATATTTTCTGCCGGTTAAATTTTTGAGGGCTGATTTCTTGTCCTGCGATAAAAAGCCTTCTGTTTCGAGTGCCAAACCTTTCAGGAGAGCATTTTCAACCTTTTGGCACCATTTTTGAGTGAATTGCCAAAAGTCAGATTTTTGCTGAAATTGTGACCCCGGGGCTTAGGGATTTTTTCAAAAAAAAAATTCCTGCCGGGTAAGTTTTTAAGGGCTTATTTCTTGACCTGTAATAAAAAGCTTTCTGTTTCGAGTTCCAAACCTTTCAGGAGAGCATTTCCAAGCTTTTGGCACCATTTCTGAGTGAATTGCCAAAAGTCAGATTTTTGCAGAAATTGTGACCCCGGGGCTTAGGGATTTTTGAAAAAAAATATTTTCTGCCGGTTAAGTTTTTGAGGGCTGATTTCTTGTCCTGTGATAAAAAGCCTTCTGTTTCGAGTGCCAAACCTTTCAGGAGAGCATTTTCAACCTTTTGGCACCATTTTTGAGTGAATTGCCAAAAGTCAGATTTTTGCAGAAATTGTGACCCCGGGGCTTAGGGATTTTTTCAAAAAAATATTTTCTGCCGGTTAAGTTTTTGAGGGCTGATTTCTTGTCCTGTGATAAAAAGCCTTCTGTTTCCATCGCCAAATATTTCAGGAGAGCATTTTCAAGCTTTTGGCACCATTTCTGAGTGAATTGCCAAAAGTCAGATTTTTGCTGAAATTGTGACCCCGGGGCTTAGGGATTTTTTCAAAAAAATATTTTCTGCCGGTTAGGTTTTTGAGGGCTGATTTCTTGTCCTGCGATAAAAAGCCTTCTGTTTCTATCACCAAAGCTTTCAGGGGATCATTTTCAGCCTTTTTACACCATTTTTGAGTGAATTGCCAAAAGTCAGATTTTTGCTGAAATTGTGACCCCGGGGCTTAGGGATTTTTTTAAAAAAATATTTTCTGCCGGTTAGGTTTTTGAGGGCTGATTTCTTGCCCTGCGATAAAAAGCCTTCTGTTTCTTTCACCAAAGCTTTCAGGGGATCATTTTCAGCCTTTTTACACCATTTTTGAGTGAATTGCCAAAAGTAAGATTTTTCCTGAAATTGTGACCCCGGGGCTTAGGGATTTTTTCAAAAAATAATTTTCTGCCGGTTAGGTTTTTGAGGGCTGATTTCTTGTCCTGCGATAAAAAGCCTTCTGTTTCTATCACCAAAGCTATCAGGGGATCATTTTCAAACTTTTTACACCATTTTTGAGTGAATTGCCAAAAGTCAGATTTTTCCTGAAATTGTGACCCCGGGGCTTAGGCTTTTTTCCAAAAATATATTTTCTGCCGGTTAAATTTTTGAGGGCTTATTTCTTGACCTGTGATAAAAAGCTTTCTGTTTCGAGTGCCAAACGTTTCAGGAGAGCATTTTCAAGCTTTTTGCACCATTTTTGAGTGAATTGCCAAATGTCAGTTTTTTTGCTGAAATTGTGACCCCGGGGCTTAGGGATTTTTTCAAAAAAATATTTTCTGCCGGTTAAATTTTTGAGGGCTGATTTCTTGTCCTTTGATAAAAAGCCTTCTGTTTCGAGTGCCAAACCTTTCAGGAGAGCATTTTCAAGCTTTTGGCACCATTTTTGAGTGAATCGCCAAAAGTCAGATTTTTGCTGAAATTGTGACCCCGGGGCTTAGGGATTTTTTCAAAAATATATTTTCTGCCGGTTAAGTTTTTGAGGGCTGATTTCTTGTCCTGTGATAAAAAGCCTTCTGTTTCAATCACCAAACCTTTCAGGAGAGCATTTTCAAGCTTTTGGCAACATTTTGGAGTGAATTGCCAAAAGTCAGATTTTTGCTGAAATTGTGACCCCGGGGCTTAGGGATTTTTTCAAAAAAATATTTTCTGCCGGTTAAGTTTTTGAGGGCTGATTTCTTGTCCTGTGATAAAAAGCCTTCTGTTTCGAGTGCCAAACCTTTCAGGAGAGCATTTTCAACCTTTTTGCACCATTTTTGAGTGAATTGCCAAAAGTCAGATTTTTGCTGAAATTGTGACCCCGGGGCTTAGGGATTTTTTCAAAAAAATATTTCCTGCCGGTTAAGTTTTTGAGGGCTGATTTCTTGTCCTGTGATAAAAAGCCTTCTGTTTCCATCGCCAAACCTTTCAGGAGAGCATTTTCAAGCTTCTTGTACCATTTTTGAGTGAATTGCCAAAAAGTCAGATTTTTGCTGAAATTGTGACCCCGGGGCTTAGGGATTTTTTCAAAAAAATATTTTCTGCCGGTTAAGTTTTTGAGGGCTGATTTCTTGTCCTGTGATAAAAAGCCTTCTGTTTCTATCACCAAAGCTTTCAGGGGATCATTTTCAAGCTTCTTGCACCATTTTTGAGTGAATTGCCAAAAGTCAGATTTTTGCTGAAATTGTGACCCCGGGGCTTAGGGATTTTTCCAAAAAAATATTTCCTGCCGGTTAAGTTTTTGAGGGCTGATTGCTTGTCCTGTGATAAAAAGCCTTCTGTTTCCATCGCCAAACCTTTCAGGAGAGCATTTTCAAGCTTTTGGCACCATTTTTGAGTGAATTGCCAAAAGTCAGATTTTTGCTGAAATTGTGACCCCGGGGGCTTAGGGATTTTTTCAAAAAAATATTTTCTGCCGGTTAGGTTTTTGAGGGCTGATTTCTTGTCCTGCGATAAAAAGCCTTCTGTTTCTATCACCAAAGCTTTCAGGGGATCATTTTCAACCTTTTTACACCATTTTTGAGTGAATTGCCAAAAGTCATATTTTTGCTGAAATTGTGACCCCGGGGCTTAAGGATTTTTTCAAAAAAATATTTTCTGCCGGTTAAGTTTTTGAGGGCTGATTTCTTGTCCTGTGATAAAAAGCCTTCTGTTTCGAGTGCCAAACCTTTCAGGGGATGTTTTTCAACCTTTTTGCACCATTTTTGAGTGAATTGCCAAAAGTCAGATTTTTGCTGAAATTTTGACCCCGGGGCTTAGGGATTTTTTCAAAAAAATATTTTCCGCAGGTTAAGTTTTTGAGGTCTGATTTCTTGTCCTGTGATAAAAAGGCTTCTGTTTCCATCGCCAAACCTTTCAGGAGAGCATTTTCAACCTTTTTGCACCATTTTTGAGTGAATTGCCAAAAGTCAGATTTTTGCTGAAATTGTGACCCCGGGGCTTAGGGATTTTTTCAAAAAAATATTTTCTGCCGGTTAAGTTTTTGAGTGCTGATTTCTTGTCCTGTGATAAAAAGCCTTCTGTTTCGAGTGCCAAACCTTTCAGGGGATGTTTTTCAAATTTTTGCACCATTTTTGAGTGAATTGCCAAAAGTCAGATTTTTGCTGAAATTGTGACCCCGGGGCTTAGGGATTTTTTTAAAAAAATATTTTCTGCCGGTTAAGTTTTTTAGGGCTGATTTCTTGTCCTGTGATAAAAAGCCTTCTGTTTCAAGTGCCAAACCTTTCAGGGGATCATTTCCAACCTTTTTGCACCATTTTTGAGTGAATTGCCAAAAGTCAGATTTTTCCTGAAATTGTGACCCCGGGGCTTAGGGATTTTTTCAAAAAAATATTTTCTGCCGGTTAGGTTTTTGAGGGCTGATTTCTTGTCCTGCGATAAAAAGCCTTCTGTTTCTATCACCAAAGCTTTCAGGGGATCATTTTCAACCTTTTTACACCATTTTTGAGTGAATTGCCAAAAGTCATATTTTTGCTGAAATTGTGACCCCGGGGCTTAGGGATTTTTCCAAAAAAATATTTCCTGCCGGTTAAGTTTTTGAGGGCTGATTGCTTGTCCTGTGATAAAAAGCCTTCTGTTTCCATCGCCAAACCTTTCAGGAGAGCATTTTCAAGCTTTTGGCACCATTTTGGAGTGAATTGCCAAAAGTCAGATTTTTGCTGAAATTGTGACCCCGGGGGCTTAGGGATTTTTTCAAAAAAATATTTTCTGCCGGTTAGGTTTTTGAGGGCTGATTTCTTGTCCTGCGATAAAAAGCCTTCTGTTTCTATCACCAAAGCTTTCAGGGGATCATTTTCAACCTTTTTACACCATTTTTGAGTGAATTGCCAAAAGTCAGATTTTTGCTTAAATTGTGACCCCAGGGCTTAGGGTTTTTTCCAAAAACATATTTCCTGCCGGGTAAGTTTTTGAGGGCTTATTTCTTGACCTGTGATAAAAAGCTTTCTGTTTCGAGTGCCAAACCTTTCAGGAGAGCATTTTCAAGCTTTTAGCACCATTTTTGAGTGAATTGCCAAAAGTCAGTTTTTTGCTGAAATTGTGACCCCGGGGCTTAGGGATTTTTTCAAAAAAATATTTTCTGCCGGTTAAATTTTTCAGGGCTGATTTCTTGTCCTGTGATAAAAAGCCTTCTGTTTCGAGTGCCAAAGCTTTCAGGGGATGTTTTTCAACCTTTTTGCACCATTTTTGAGTGAATTGCCAAAAGTCAGATTTTTGCTGAAATTGTGACCCCGGGGCTTAGGGATTTTTTCAAAAAAATATTTTCTGCCGGTTAAATTTTTGAGGGCTGATTTCTTGTCCTGCGATAAAAAGCCTTCTGTTTCGAGTGCCAAACCTTTCAGGAGAGCATTTTCAAGCTTTTGGCACCATTTTTGAGTGAATTGCCAAAAGTCAGATTTTTGCTGAAATTGTGACCCCGGGGCTTAGGGATTTTTTCAAAAAAATATTTTCTGCCGGTTAAGTTTTTGAGGGCTGATTTCTTGTCCTGTGATAAAAAACCTTCTGTTTCGAGTGCCAAACCTTTCAGGAGAGCATTTTCAAGCTTTTGGCACCATTTCTGAGTGAATTGCCAAAAGTCAGATTTTTGCTGAAATTCTAACCCTGGGGCTTAGGGATTTTTTTGAAAAAAATATTTTCTGCCGATTAAGTTTTTGAGGGCTGATTTCTTGTCCTGTGATAAAAAGCCTTCTGTTTCGAGTGCCAAACCTTTCAGGGGATCATTTCCAACCTTTTTGCACCATTTTTGAGTGAATTGCCGAAAGTCAGATTTTTGCTGAAATTCTGACCCCGGGGCTTAGGGATTTTTTTCAAAAAAATATTTTCTGCCGGTTAAGTTTTTGAGGGCTGATTTCTTGTCCTGTGATAAAAAGCCTTCTGTTTCCATCGCCAAACCTTTCAGGAGAGCATTTTCAAGCTTTTGGCACCATTTTGGAGTGAATTGCCAAAAGTCAGATTTTTGCTGAAATTGTGACCACGGGGCTTAGGGATTTTTTCAAAAAAAAAATTCTGCCGGTTAAGTTTTTGAGGGCTGATTTCTTGTCCTGTGATAAAAAGCCTTCTGTTTCTATCACCAAAGCTTTGAGGGGATCTTTTTCAAGCTTCTTGCACCATTTTTGAGTGAATTGCCAAAAGTCAGATTTTTGCTGAAATTGTGACCCCTGGGCTTAGGGATTTTTTCAAAAAAATATTTCCTGCCGGTTAAGTTTTTGAGGGCTGATTTCTTGTCCTGTGATAAAAAGCCTTCTGTTTCGAGTGCCAAACCTTTCAGGGGATCATTTCCAACCTTTTTGCACCATTTTTGAGTGAATTGCCAAAAGTAAGATTTTTCCTGAAATTGTGACCCCGGGGCTTAGGGATTTTTTCAAAAAAATATTTTCTGCCGGTTAAGTTTTTGAGGGCTGATTTCTTGTCCTGTGATAAAAAGCCTTCTGTTTCCATCGCCAAACCTTTCAGGAGAGCATTTTCAAGCTTTTGGCACCATTTTGGAGTGAATTGCCAAAAGTCAGATTTTTGCTGAAATTGTGACCCCGGGGCTTAGGGATTTTTTCAAAAAAATATATTCTGCCGGTTAAGTTTTTGAGGGCTGATTTCTTGTCCTGTGATAAAAAGCCTTCTGTTTCGAGTGCCAAACCTTTCAGGGGATGTTTTTCAACCTTTTTGCACCATTTTTGAGTGAATTGCCAAAAGTCAGATTTTTGCTGAAATTGTGACCCCGGGGCTTAGGGATTTTTCCAAAAACATATTTCCTGCCGGGTAAGTTTTTGAGGGCTTATTTCTTGACCTGTGATAAAAAGCTTTCTGTTTCGAGTGCCAAACCTTTCAGGGGAGCATTTTCAAGCTTTTGGCACCATTTTTGAGTGAATTGCCAAAAGTCAGATTTTTGCTGAAATTGTGACCCCGGGGCTTAGGGATTTTTTCAAAAAAATATTTCGTACCGGGTAAGTTTTTGAGGGCTTATTTCTTGACCTGTGATAAAAAGCCTTCTGTTTTCATCGCCAAACCTTTCAGGGGAGCATTTGCAACGTGCTGGCACCATTTTTCAGTGAATTGCCAAAAGTCAGATTTTTGCTGAAATTGTGACCCCGGGGCTTAGGGATTTTTTCAAAAAAATATTTTCTGCCGGTTAAATTTTTGAGGGCTGATTTCCTGTCCTGTGATAAAAAACCTTCTGTTTCGAGTGCCAAACCTTTCAGGAGAGCATTTTCAAGCTTTTGGCACCATTTTTGAGTGAATTGCCAAAAGTCAGATTTTTGCTGAAATTGTGACCTCGGGGCTTAGGGATTTTTTCAAAAAAATATTTTCTGCCGGTTAAGTTTTTGAGGGCTGATTTCTTGTCCTGTGATAAAAAACCTTCTGTTTCGAGTGCCAAACCTTTCAGGAGAGCATTCTCAAGCTTTTGGCACCATTTCTGAGTGAATTGCCAAAATTCAGATTTTTGCTGAAATTCTGACCCCGGGGCTTAGGGATTTTTTCAAAAAAATATTTTCTGCCGGTTAAGTTTTTGAGGGCTGATTTCTTGTCCTGTGATAAAAAGCCTTCTGTTTCGAGTGCCAAAGCTTTCAGGGGATGTTTTTCAACCTTTTTGCACCATTTTTGAGTGAATTGCCAAAAGTCAGATTTTTGCTGAAATTGTGACCCCGGGGCTTAGGGATTTTTTCAAAAAAATATTTTCTGCCGGTTAAATTTTTGAGGGCTGATTTCTTGTCCTGCGATAAAAAGCCTTCTGTTTCGAGTGCCAAACCTTTCAGGAGAGCATTTTCAAGCTTTTGGCACCATTTTGGAGTGAATTGCCAAAAGTCAGATTTTTGCTGAAATTGTGACCACGGGGCTTAGGGATTTTTTCAAAAAAAAAATTCTGCCGGTTAAGTTTTTGAGGGCTGATTTCTTGTCCTGTGATAAAAAGCCTTCTGTTTCTATCACCAAAGCTTTGAGGGGATCATTTTCAAGCTTCTTGCACCATTTTTGAGTGAATTGCCAAAAGTCAGATTTTTGCTGAAATTGTGACCCCTGGGCTTAGGGATTTTTTCAAAAAAATATTTCCTGCCGGGTAAGTTTTTGAGGGCTTATTTCTTGACCTGTGATAAAAAGCTTTCTGTTTCGAGTGCCAAACCTTTCAGGAGAGCATTTCCAAGCTTTTGGCACCATTTCTGAGTGAATAGCCAAAAGTCAGATTTTTGCAGAAATTGTGACCCCGGGGCTTAGGGATTTTTGAAAAAAAATATTTTCTGCCGGTTAAGTTTTTGAGGGCTGATTTCTTGTCCTGTGATAAAAAGCCTTCTGTTTCGAGTGCCAAACCTTTCAGGAGAGCATTTTCAAGCTTTTGGCACCATTTTTGAGTGAATTGCCAAAAGTCAGATTTTTGCTGAAATTGTGACCCCGGGGCTTAGGGATTTTTTCAAAAAAAAAAAAACTGCCGGTTAAGTTTTTGAGGGCTGATTTCTTGTCCTGTGATAAAAAGCCTTCTGTTTCTATCACCAAAGCTTTGAGGGGATCATTTTCAAGCTTCTTGCACCATTTTTGAGTGAATTGCCAAAAGTCAGATTTTTGCGGAAATTGTGACCCCGGGGCTTAGGGATTTTTTCAAAAAAAAATTTCCTACCGGGTAAGTTTTTGAGGGCTTATTTCTTGACCTGTGATAAAAAGCCTTCTGTTTCCATCGCCAAACCTTTCAGGAGAGCATTTTCAAGCTTTTGGCACCATTTTTGAGTGAATTGCCAAAAGTCAGATTTTTGCAGAAATTGTGACCCCGGGGCTTAGGGATTTTTTCAAAAAAATATTTTCTGCCGGTTAAGTTTTTGAGGGCTGATTTCTTGTCCTGTGATAAAAAGCCTTCTGTTTCGAGTGCCAAACCTTTCAGGAGAGCATTTTCAAGCTTTTCGCACCATTTTTGAGTGAATTGCCAAAAGTCAGATTTTTGCTGAAATTGTGACCCCGGGGCTTAGGGATTCTTTCAAAAAAATATTTTCTGCCGGTTAAGTTTTTGAGGGCTGGTTTCTTGTCCTGTGATAAAAAGCCTTCTGTTTCTATCACCAAAGCTTTGAGGGGATCATTTTCAAGCTTCTTGCACCATTTTTGAGTGAATTGCCAAAAGTCAGATTTTTGCAGAAATTGTGACCCCGGGGCTTAGGGATTTTTTCAAAAAAAAATTTCCTACCGGGTAAGTTTTTGAGGGCTTATTTCTTGACCTGTGATAAAAAGCCTTCTGTTTCCATCGCCAAACCTTTCAGGAGAGCATTTTCAAGCTTTTGGCACCATTTTTTAGTGAATTGCCAAAAGTCAGATTTTTGCTGAAATTGTGACCCCGGGGCTTAGGGATTTTTTCAAAAAAATATTTTCTGCCGGTTAAATTTTTGAGGGCTGATTTCTTGTCCTGCGATAAAAAGCCTTCTGTTTCGAGTGCCAAACCTTTCAGGAGAGCATTTTCAAGCTTTGGGCACCATTTTTGAGTGAATTGCCAAAAGTCAGATTTTTGCTGAAATTGTGACCCCGGGGCTTAGGGATTTTTTCAAAAAAATATTTTTTGCCGGTTAAGTTTTTGAGGGCTGATTTCTTGTCCTGTGATAAAAAACCTTCTGTTTCGAGTTCCAAACCTTTCAGGAGAGCATTTTCAACCTTTTTGCACCATTTTTGAGTGAATTGCCAAAAGTCAGATTTTTGCTGAAATTGTGACCCCGGGGCTTAGGGATTTTTTCAAAAAAATATTTTCTGCCGGTTAAGTTTTTGAGGGCTGATTTCTTGTCCTGTGATAAAAAGCCTTCTGTTTCGAGTGCCAAACCTTTCAGGGGATCTTTTCCAACCTTTTTGCACCATTTTTGAGTGAATTGACGAAAGTCAGATTTTTGCTGAAATTCTGACCCCGGGGCTTAGGGATTTTTTCAAAAAAATATTTTCTGCCGGTTAAGTTTTTGAGGGCTGATTTCTTGTCCTGTGATAAAAAGCCTTCTTTTTCCATCGCCAAACCTTTCAGGAGAGCATTTTCAAGCTTTTGGCACCATTTTGGAGTGAATTGCCAAAAGTCAGATTTTTGCTGAAATTGTGACCACGGGGCTTAGGGATTTTTTCAAAAAAAAAATTCTGCCGGTTAAGTTTTTGAGGGCTGATTTCTTGTCCTGTGATAAAAAGCCTTCTGTTTCTATCACCAAAGCTTTGAGGGGATCATTTTCAAGCTTCTTGCACCATTTTTGAGTGAATTGCCAAAAGTCAGATTTTTGCTGAAATTGTGACCCCTGGGCTTTGGGATTTTTGAAAAAAAATATTTTCTGCCGGTTAAGTTTTTGAGGGCTGATTTCTTGTCCTGTGATAAAAAGCCTTCTGTTTCGAGTGCCAAACGTTTCAGGAGAGCATTTTCAACCTTTTGGCACCATTTCTGAATGAATTGCCAAAAGTCAGATTTTTGCTGAAATTGTGACCCCGGGGCTTAGGGATTTTTTCAAAAAAATATTTTCTGCCGGTTAAGTTTTTGAGGGCTGATTTCTTGTCCTGTGATAAAAAGTCTTCTGTTTCCATCGCCAAACCTTTCAGGAGAGCATTTTCAAGCTTTTGGCACCATTTCTGAGTGAATTGCCAAAAGTCAGATTTTTGCTGAAATTCTGACCCCGGGGCTTAGGGATTTTTTCAAAAAAATATTTTCTGCCGGTTAAGTTTTTGAGGGCTGATTTCTTGTCCTGTGATAAAAAGCCTTCTGTTTCGAGTGCCAAACCTTTCAGGGGATCATTTCCAACCTTTTTGCACCATTTTTGAGTGAATTGCCGAAAGTCAGATTTTTGCTGAAATTCTGACCCCGGGGCTTAGGGATTTTTTTCAAAAAAATATTTTCTGCCGGTTAAGTTTTTGAGGGCTGATTTCTTGTCCTGTGATAAAAAGCCTTCTGTTTCCATCGCCAAACCTTTCAGGAGAGCATTTTCAAGCTTTTGGCACCATTTTGGAGTGAATTGCCAAAAGTCAGATTTTTGCTGAAATTGTGACCACGGGGCTTAGGGATTTTTTCAAAAAAAAAATTCTGCCGGTTAAGTTTTTGAGGGCTGATTTCTTGTCCTGTGATAAAAAGCCTTCTGTTTCTATCACCAAAGCTTTGAGGGGATCTTTTTCAAGCTTCTTGCACCATTTTTGAGTGAATTGCCAAAAGTCAGATTTTTGCTGAAATTGTGACCCCTGGGCTTAGGGATTTTTTCAAAAAAATATTTCCTGCCGGTTAAGTTTTTGAGGGCTGATTTCTTGTCCTGTGATAAAAAGCCTTCTGTTTCGAGTGCCAAACCTTTCAGGGGATCATTTCCAACCTTTTTGCACCATTTTTGAGTGAATTGCCAAAAGTAAGATTTTTCCTGAAATTGTGACCCCGGGGCTTAGGGATTTTTTCAAAAAAATATTTTCTGCCGGTTAAGTTTTTGAGGGCTGATTTCTTGTCCTGTGATAAAAAGCCTTCTGTTTCCATCGCCAAACCTTTCAGGAGAGCATTTTCAAGCTTTTGGCACCATTTTGGAGTGAATTGCCAAAAGTCAGATTTTTGCTGAAATTGTGACCCCGGGGCTTAGGGATTTTTTCAAAAAAATATATTCTGCCGGTTAAGTTTTTGAGGGCTGATTTCTTGTCCTGTGATAAAAAGCCTTCTGTTTCGAGTGCCAAACCTTTCAGGGGATGTTTTTCAACCTTTTTGCACCATTTTTGAGTGAATTGCCAAAAGTCAGATTTTTGCTGAAATTGTGACCCCGGGGCTTAGGGATTTTTCCAAAAACATATTTCCTGCCGGGTAAGTTTTTGAGGGCTTATTTCTTGACCTGTGATAAAAAGCTTTCTGTTTCGAGTGCCAAACCTTTCAGGGGAGCATTTTCAAGCTTTTGGCACCATTTTTGAGTGAATTGCCAAAAGTCAGATTTTTGCTGAAATTGTGACCCCGGGGCTTAGGGATTTTTTCAAAAAAATATTTCGTACCGGGTAAGTTTTTGAGGGCTTATTTCTTGACCTGTGATAAAAAGCCTTCTGTTTTCATCGCCAAACCTTTCAGGGGAGCATTTGCAACGTGCTGGCACCATTTTTCAGTGAATTGCCAAAAGTCAGATTTTTGCTGAAATTGTGACCCCGGGGCTTAGGGATTTTTTCAAAAAAATATTTTCTGCCGGTTAAATTTTTGAGGGCTGATTTCCTGTCCTGTGATAAAAAACCTTCTGTTTCGAGTGCCAAACCTTTCAGGAGAGCATTTTCAAGCTTTTGGCACCATTTTTGAGTGAATTGCCAAAAGTCAGATTTTTGCTGAAATTGTGACCTCGGGGCTTAGGGATTTTTTCAAAAAAATATTTTCTGCCGGTTAAGTTTTTGAGGGCTGATTTCTTGTCCTGTGATAAAAAACCTTCTGTTTCGAGTGCCAAACCTTTCAGGAGAGCATTCTCAAGCTTTTGGCACCATTTCTGAGTGAATTGCCAAAATTCAGATTTTTGCTGAAATTCTGACCCCGGGGCTTAGGGATTTTTTCAAAAAAATATTTTCTGCCGGTTAAGTTTTTGAGGGCTGATTTCTTGTCCTGTGATAAAAAGCCTTCTGTTTCGAGTGCCAAAGCTTTCAGGGGATGTTTTTCAACCTTTTTGCACCATTTTTGAGTGAATTGCCAAAAGTCAGATTTTTGCTGAAATTGTGACCCCGGGGCTTAGGGATTTTTTCAAAAAAATATTTTCTGCCGGTTAAATTTTTGAGGGCTGATTTCTTGTCCTGCGATAAAAAGCCTTCTGTTTCGAGTGCCAAACCTTTCAGGAGAGCATTTTCAAGCTTTTGGCACCATTTTGGAGTGAATTGCCAAAAGTCAGATTTTTGCTGAAATTGTGACCACGGGGCTTAGGGATTTTTTCAAAAAAAAAATTCTGCCGGTTAAGTTTTTGAGGGCTGATTTCTTGTCCTGTGATAAAAAGCCTTCTGTTTCTATCACCAAAGCTTTGAGGGGATCATTTTCAAGCTTCTTGCACCATTTTTGAGTGAATTGCCAAAAGTCAGATTTTTGCTGAAATTGTGACCCCTGGGCTTAGGGATTTTTTCAAAAAAATATTTCCTGCCGGGTAAGTTTTTGAGGGCTTATTTCTTGACCTGTGATAAAAAGCTTTCTGTTTCGAGTGCCAAACCTTTCAGGAGAGCATTTCCAAGCTTTTGGCACCATTTCTGAGTGAATAGCCAAAAGTCAGATTTTTGCAGAAATTGTGACCCCGGGGCTTAGGGATTTTTGAAAAAAAATATTTTCTGCCGGTTAAGTTTTTGAGGGCTGATTTCTTGTCCTGTGATAAAAAGCCTTCTGTTTCGAGTGCCAAACCTTTCAGGAGAGCATTTTCAAGCTTTTGGCACCATTTTTGAGTGAATTGCCAAAAGTCAGATTTTTGCTGAAATTGTGACCCCGGGGCTTAGGGATTTTTTCAAAAAAAAAAAAACTGCCGGTTAAGTTTTTGAGGGCTGATTTCTTGTCCTGTGATAAAAAGCCTTCTGTTTCTATCACCAAAGCTTTGAGGGGATCATTTTCAAGCTTCTTGCACCATTTTTGAGTGAATTGCCAAAAGTCAGATTTTTGCGGAAATTGTGACCCCGGGGCTTAGGGATTTTTTCAAAAAAAAATTTCCTACCGGGTAAGTTTTTGAGGGCTTATTTCTTGACCTGTGATAAAAAGCCTTCTGTTTCCATCGCCAAACCTTTCAGGAGAGCATTTTCAAGCTTTTGGCACCATTTTTGAGTGAATTGCCAAAAGTCAGATTTTTGCAGAAATTGTGACCCCGGGGCTTAGGGATTTTTTCAAAAAAATATTTTCTGCCGGTTAAGTTTTTGAGGGCTGATTTCTTGTCCTGTGATAAAAAGCCTTCTGTTTCGAGTGCCAAACCTTTCAGGAGAGCATTTTCAAGCTTTTCGCACCATTTTTGAGTGAATTGCCAAAAGTCAGATTTTTGCTGAAATTGTGACCCCGGGGCTTAGGGATTCTTTCAAAAAAATATTTTCTGCCGGTTAAGTTTTTGAGGGCTGGTTTCTTGTCCTGTGATAAAAAGCCTTCTGTTTCTATCACCAAAGCTTTGAGGGGATCATTTTCAAGCTTCTTGCACCATTTTTGAGTGAATTGCCAAAAGTCAGATTTTTGCAGAAATTGTGACCCCGGGGCTTAGGGATTTTTTCAAAAAAAAATTTCCTACCGGGTAAGTTTTTGAGGGCTTATTTCTTGACCTGTGATAAAAAGCCTTCTGTTTCCATCGCCAAACCTTTCAGGAGAGCATTTTCAAGCTTTTGGCACCATTTTTTAGTGAATTGCCAAAAGTCAGATTTTTGCTGAAATTGTGACCCCGGGGCTTAGGGATTTTTTCAAAAAAATATTTTCTGCCGGTTAAATTTTTGAGGGCTGATTTCTTGTCCTGCGATAAAAAGCCTTCTGTTTCGAGTGCCAAACCTTTCAGGAGAGCATTTTCAAGCTTTGGGCACCATTTTTGAGTGAATTGCCAAAAGTCAGATTTTTGCTGAAATTGTGACCCCGGGGCTTAGGGATTTTTTCAAAAAAATATTTTTTGCCGGTTAAGTTTTTGAGGGCTGATTTCTTGTCCTGTGATAAAAAACCTTCTGTTTCGAGTTCCAAACCTTTCAGGAGAGCATTTTCAACCTTTTTGCACCATTTTTGAGTGAATTGCCAAAAGTCAGATTTTTGCTGAAATTGTGACCCCGGGGCTTAGGGATTTTTTCAAAAAAATATTTTCTGCCGGTTAAGTTTTTGAGGGCTGATTTCTTGTCCTGTGATAAAAAGCCTTCTGTTTCGAGTGCCAAACCTTTCAGGGGATCTTTTCCAACCTTTTTGCACCATTTTTGAGTGAATTGACGAAAGTCAGATTTTTGCTGAAATTCTGACCCCGGGGCTTAGGGATTTTTTCAAAAAAATATTTTCTGCCGGTTAAGTTTTTGAGGGCTGATTTCTTGTCCTGTGATAAAAAGCCTTCTTTTTCCATCGCCAAACCTTTCAGGAGAGCATTTTCAAGCTTTTGGCACCATTTTGGAGTGAATTGCCAAAAGTCAGATTTTTGCTGAAATTGTGACCACGGGGCTTAGGGATTTTTTCAAAAAAAAAATTCTGCCGGTTAAGTTTTTGAGGGCTGATTTCTTGTCCTGTGATAAAAAGCCTTCTGTTTCTATCACCAAAGCTTTGAGGGGATCATTTTCAAGCTTCTTGCACCATTTTTGAGTGAATTGCCAAAAGTCAGATTTTTGCTGAAATTGTGACCCCTGGGCTTTGGGATTTTTGAAAAAAAATATTTTCTGCCGGTTAAGTTTTTGAGGGCTGATTTCTTGTCCTGTGATAAAAAGCCTTCTGTTTCGAGTGCCAAACGTTTCAGGAGAGCATTTTCAACCTTTTGGCACCATTTCTGAATGAATTGCCAAAAGTCAGATTTTTGCTGAAATTGTGACCCCGGGGCTTAGGGATTTTTTCAAAAAAATATTTTCTGCCGGTTAAGTTTTTGAGGGCTGATTTCTTGTCCTGTGATAAAAAGTCTTCTGTTTCCATCGCCAAACCTTTCAGGAGAGCATTTTCAAGCTTTTGGCACCATTTCTGAGTGAATTGCCAAAAGTCAGATTTTTGCTGAAATTCTGACCCCGGGGCTTAGGGATTTTTTCAAAAAAATATTTTCTGCCGGTTAAGTTTTTGAGGGCTGATTTCTTGTCCTGTGATAAAAAGCCTTCTGTTTCGAGTGCCAAACCTTTCAGGGGATCATTTCCAACCTTTTTGCACCATTTTTGAGTGAATTGCCGAAAGTCAGATTTTTGCTGAAATTCTGACCCCGGGGCTTAGGGATATTTTCAAAAAAAAATTTCCTACCGGGTAAGTTTTTGAGGGCTTATTTCTTGACCTGTGATAAAAAGCCTTCTGTTTCCATCGCCAAACCTTTCAGGAGAGCATTTTCAAGCTTTTGGCACCATTTTTGAGTGAATTGCCAAAAGTCAGATTTTTGCAGAAATTGTGACCCCGGGGCTTAGGGATTTTTTCAAAAAAATATTTTCTGCCGGTTAAGTTTTTGAGGGCTGATTTCTTGTCCTGTGATAAAAAACCTTCTGTTTCGAGTGCCAAACCTTTCAGGAGAGCATTTCCAACCTTTTTGCACCATTTTTGAGTGAATTGCCGAAAGTCAGATTTTTGCTGAAATTCTGACCCCGGGGCTTAGGGATTTTTTCAAAAAAATATATTCTGCCGGTTAAGTTTTTGAGGGCTGATTTCTTGTCCTGTGATAAAAAGCCTTCTGTTTCCATCGCCAAACCTTTCAGGAGAGCATTTCCAAGCTTTTGGCACCATTTTTGAGTGAATTGCCAAAAGTCAGATTTTTGCTGAAATTGTGACCACGGGGCTTAGGGATTTTTTCAAAAAAGTATTTTCTGCCGGTTAAGTTTTTGAGGGCTGATTTCTTGTCCTGTGATAAGAAGCCTTCTGTTTCGAGTGCCAAACCTATCAGGAGAGGATTTTCAAGCTTTTGGCACCATTTTTGAGTGAATTGCCAAAAGCCAGATTTTTGCTGAAATTGTGACCCCAGGGCTTAGGGATTTTTTCAAAAAAATATTTCCTGCCGGGTAAGTTTTTGAGGGCTTATTTCTTGACCTGTGATAAAAAGCTTTCTGTTTCGAGTGCCAAACCTTTCAGGAGAGCATTTCCAAGCTTTTGGCACCATTTCTGAGTGAATTGCCAAAAGTCAGATTTTTGCAGAAATTGTGACCCCGGGGCTTAGGGATTTTTGAAAAAAAATATTTTCTGCCGGTTAAGTTTTTCAGGGCTGATTTCTTGTCCTGTGATAAAAAGCCTTCTGTTTCGAGTGCCAAACCTTTCAGGAGAGCATTTTCAAGCTTTTGGCACCATTTTTGAGTGAATTGCCAAAAGTCAGATTTTTGCTGAAATTGTGACCCCGGGGCTTAGGGATTTTTTCAAAAAAAAATTTCCTACCGGGTAAGTTTTTGAGGGCTTATTTCTTGACCTGTGATAAAAAGCCTTCTGTTTCCATCGCCAAACGTTTCAGGAGAGCATTTTCAAGCTTTTGGCACCATTTTTAAGTGAATTGCCAAAAGTCAGATTTTTCCTGAAATTGTGACCCCGGGGCTTAGGGATTTTTTCAAAAAAAAAATTCTGTCGGTTAAGTTTTTGAGGGCTGATTTCTTGTCCTGTGATAAAAAGCCTTCTGTTCCTATCACCAAAGCTTTGAGGGGATCATTTTCAAGCTTCTTGCACCATTTTTGAGTGAATTGCCAAAAGTCAGATTTTTGCTGAAATTGTGACCCCGGGGCTTAGGGATTTTTTCAAAAAAATATTTCCTACCGGGTAAGTTTTTGAGGGCTTATTTCTTGACCTGTGATAAAAAGCCTTCTGTTTCCATCGCCAAACCTTTCAGGAGAGCATTTTCAAGCTTTTGGCACCATTTTTGAGTGAATTGCCAAAAGTCAGATTTTTGCTGAAATTGTGACCCCGGGGCTTAGGGATTTTTGAAAAAAAATATTTTCTGCCAGTTAAGTTTTTGAGGGCTGATTTCTTGTCCTGTGATAAAAAGCCTTCTGTTTCGAGTGCCAAACCTTTCAGGGGATCATTTCCAACCTTTTTGCACCATTTTTGAGTGAATTGCCGAAAGTCAGATTTTTGCTGAAATTCTGACCCCGGGGCTTAGGGATTTTTTCAAAAAAATATATTCTGCCGGTTAAGTTTTTGAGGGCTGATTTCTTGTCCTGTGATAAAAAGCCTTCTGTTTCCATCGCCAAACCTTTCAGGAGAGCATTTCCAAGCTTTTGGCACCATTTTTGAGTGAATTGCCAAAAGTCAGATTTTTGCTGAAATTGTGACCACGGGGCTTAGGGATTTTTTCAAAAAAGTATTTTCTGCCGGTTAAGTTTTTGAGGGCTGATTTCTTGTCCTGTGATAAGAAGCCTTCTGTTTCGAGTGCCAAACCTATCAGGAGAGGATTTTCAAGCTTTTGGCACCATTTTTGAGTGAATTGCCAAAAGCCAGATTTTTGCTGAAATTGTGACCCCAGGGCTTAGGGATTTTTTCAAAAAAATATTTCCTGCCGGGTAAGTTTTTGAGGGCTTATTTCTTGACCTGTGATAAAAAGCTTTCTGTTTCGAGTGCCAAACCTTTCAGGAGAACATTTCCAAGCTTTTGGCACCATTTCTGAGTGAATTGCCAAAAGTCAGATTTTTGCAGAAATTGTGACCCCGGGGCTTAGGGATTTTTGAAAAAAAATATTTTCTGCCGGTTAAGTTTTTCAGGGCTGATTTCTTGTCCTGTGATAAAAAGCCTTCTGTTTCGAGTGCCAAACCTTTCAGGAGAGCATTTTCAAGCTTTTGGCACCATTTTTGAGTGAATTGCCAAAAGTCAGATTTTTGCTGAAATTGTGACCCCGGGGCTTAGGGATTTTTTCAAAAAAAAATTTCCTACCGGGTAAGTTTTTGAGGGCTTATTTCTTGACCTGTGATAAAAAGCCTTCTGTTTCCATCGCCAAACGTTTCAGGAGAGCATTTTCAAGCTTTTGGCACCATTTTTAAGTGAATTGCCAAAAGTCAGATTTTTCCTGAAATTGTGACCCCGGGGCTTAGGGATTTTTTCAAAAAAAAAATTCTGTCGGTTAAGTTTTTGAGGGCTGATTTCTTGTCCTGTGATAAAAAGCCTTCTGTTCCTATCACCAAAGCTTTGAGGGGATCATTTTCAAGCTTCTTGCACCATTTTTGAGTGAATTGCCAAAAGTCAGATTTTTGCTGAAATTGTGACCCCGGGGCTTAGGGATTTTTTCAAAAAAATATTTCCTACCGGGTAAGTTTTTGAGGGCTTATTTCTTGACCTGTGATAAAAAGCCTTCTGTTTCCATCGCCAAACCTTTCAGGAGAGCATTTTCAAGCTTTTGGCACCATTTTTTAGTGAATTGCCAAAAGTCAGATTTTTCCTGAAATTGTGACCCCGGGGCTTAGGGATTTTTTCAAAAAAATATTTTCTGCCGGTTAAATTTTTGAGGGCTGATTTCTTGTCCTGCGATAAAAAGCCTTCTGTTTCGAGTGCCAAACCTTTCAGGAGAGCATTTTCAAGCTTTTGGCACCATTTTTGAGTGAATTGCCAAAAGTCAGATTTTTGCTGAAATTGTGACCCCGGGGCTTAGGGATTTTTGAAAAAAAATATTTTCTGCCAGTTAAGTTTTTGAGGGCTGATTTCTTGTCCTGTGATAAAAAGCCTTCTGTTTCGAGTGCCAAACCTTTCAGGAGAGCATCTTCAAGCTTTTGGCACCATTTTTGAGTGAATTGCCAAAAGTCAGATTTTTGCTGAAATTCTGACCCCGGGGCTTAGGGATTTTTTCAAAAAAATATTTTCTGCCGGTTAAGTTTTTGAGGGCTGATTTCTTGTCCTGTGATAAAAAGCCTTCTGTTTCCATCGCCAAACCTTTCAGGAGAGCATTTTCAAGCTTTTGGCACCATTTTGGAGTGAATTGCCAAAAGTCAGATTTTTGCTGAAATTGTGACCCCGGGGCTTAGGGATTTTTTCAAAAAAAAAATTCTGCCAGTTAAGTTTTTGAGGGCTGATTTCTTGTCCTGTGATTAAAAGCCTTCTGTTTCTATCACCAAAGCTTTGAGGGGATCATTTTCAAGCTTCTTGCACCATTTTTGAGTGAATAGCCAAAAGTCAGATTTTTGCTGAAATTGTGACCCCGGGGCTTAGGGATTTTTTCAAAAAAATATTTCCTGCCGGGTAAGTTTTTGAGGGCTTATTTCTTGACCTGTGATAAAAAGCTTTCTGTTTCGAGTGCCAAACCTTTCAGGAGAGCATTTTCAACCTTTTGGCACCATTTTTGAGTGAATTGCCAAAAGTCAGATTTTTGCTGAAATTGTGACCCCTGGGCTTAGGGATTTTTGAAAAAAAATATTTTCTGCCTGTTAAGTTTTTGAGGGCTGATTTCTTGTCCTGTGATAAAAAGCCTTCTGTTTCGAGTGCCAAACCTTTCAGGAGAGCATTCTCAACCTTTTGGCACCATTTTTGATAGAATTGCCAAAAGTCAGATTTTTGCTGAAATTGTGACCCCGGGGCTTAGGGATTTTTTCAAAAAAATATTTTCTGCCGGTTAAGTTTTTGAGGGCTGATTTCTTGTCCTGTGATAAAAAGCCTTCTGTTTCTATCACCAAAGCTTTCAGGGGATCATTTTCAAGCTTTTGGCACCATTTTTGAGTGAATTGCCAAAAGTCAGATTTTTGCTGAAATTGTGACCCCGGGGCTTAGGGATTTTTTTTAAAAAAAAATTCTGCCGGTTAAGTTTTTGAGGGCTGATTTCTTGTCCTTTGATACAAAGCCTTCTGTTTCCATCGCCAAACCTTTCAGGAGAGCATTTTCAAGCTTTTGACACCATTTTTGAGTGAATTGCCAAAAGTCACATTTTTGCTGAAATTGTGACCCCAGGGCTTAGGGATTTTTTCAAAAAAATATTTTCTGCCGGTTACGTTTTTGAGGGCTGATTTCTTGTCCTGTGATAAAAAGCCTTCTGTTTCTATCACCAAAGCTTTCAGGGGATCATTTTCAACCTTTTGGCACCATTTTTGAGTGAATTGCCAAAAGTCAGATTTTTCCTGAAATTGTGACCCCGGGGCTTAGGGATTTTTTCAAAAAAATATTTTCTGCCGGTTAAGTTTTTGAGGGCTGATTTCTTGTCCTGTGATAAAAAGCCTTCTGTTTCCATCGCCAAACCTTTCAGGAGAGCATTTTCAAGCTTTTGGCACCATTTCTGAGTGAATTGCCAAAAGCCAGATTTTTCCTGAAATTGTGACCCCGGGGCTTAGGGATTTTTGAAAAAAAATATTTTCTGCCTGTTAAGTTTTTGAGGGCTGATTTCTTGTCCTGTGATAAAAAGCCTTCTGTTTTGAGTGCCAAACCTTTCAGGAGAGCATTCTCAACCTTTTGGCACCATTTTTGATAGAATTGCCAAAAGTCAGATTTTTGCAGAAATTGTGACCCCGGGGCTTAGGGATTTTTTCAAAAAAATATTTTCTGCCGGTTAAGTTTTTGAGGGCTGATTTCTTGTCCTGTGATAAAAAGCCTTCTGTTTCTATCACCAAAGCTTTCAGGGGATCATTTTCAAGCTTTTGGCACCATTTTTGAGTGAATTGCCAAAAGTCAGATTTTTGCTGAAATTGTGACCCCGGGGCTTAGGGATTTTTTTTATAAAAAAATTCTGCCGGTTAAGTTTTTGAGGGCTGATTTCTTGTCCTTTGATAAAAAGCCTTTTGTTTCCATCGCAAAACCTTTCAGGAGAGCATTTTCAAGCTTTTGACACCATTTTTGAGTGAATTGCCAAAAGTCACATTTTTGCTGAAATTGTGACCCCGGGGCTTAGGGATTTTTTCAAAAAAATATTTTCTGCCGGTTAAGTTTTTGAGGGCTGATTTCTTGTCCTGCGATAAAAAGCCTTCTGTTTCTATCACCAAAGCTTTCAGGGGATCATTTTCAACCTTTTGGCACCATTTTTGAGTGAATTGCCAAAAGTCAGATTTTTCCTGAAATTGTGACCCCGGGGCTTAGGGATTTTTTGAAAAAAATATTTTCTGCCGGTTAAGTTTTTGAGGGCTGATTTCTTGTCCTGTGATAAAAAGCCTTCTGTTTCCATCGCCAAACCTTTCAGGAGAGCATTTTCAAGCTTTTGGCACCATTTTTTAGTGAATTGCCAAAAGTCAGATTTTTCCTGAAATTGTGACCCCGGGGCTTAGGGATTTTTTCAAAAAAAAAATTCCTACCGGGTAAGTTTTTGAGGGCTTATTTCTTGACCTGTGATAAAAAGCCTTCTGTTTCTATCACCAAAGCTTTGAGGGGATCATTTTCAAGCTTCTTGCACCATTTTTGAGTGAATTGCCAAAAGTCAGATTTTTGCTGAAATTGTGACCCCGGAGCTTAGGGATTTTTTCAAAAAAATATTTCCTGCCGGGTAAGTTTTTGAGGGCTTATTTCTTGACCTGTGATAAAAAGCTTTCTGTTTCGAGTGCCAAACCTTTCAGGAGAGCATTTCCAAGCTTTTGGCACCATTTCTGAGTGAATTGCCAAAAGTCAGATTTTTGCAGAAATTGTGACCCGGGGCTTAGGGATTTTTGAAAAAAAATATTTTCTGCCGGTTAAGTTTTTGAGGGCTGATTTCTTGTCCTGTGATAAAAAGCCTTCTGTTTCGAGTGCCAAACCTTTCAGGAGAGCATTTTCAACCTTTTGGCACCATTTTTGAGTGAATTGCCAAAAGTCCGATTTTTGCTGAAATTGTGACCCCGGGGCTTAGGGATTTTTTCAAAAAAATATTTTCTGCCGGTTAAGTTTTTGAGGGCTGATTTCTTGTCCTGTGATAAAAAGCCTTCTGTTTCCATCACCAAACCTTTCAGGAGAGCATTTTCAAGCTTTTGGCACCATTTTTGAGTGAATTGCCAAAAGTCAGATTTTTGCTGAAATTGTGACCCCGGAGCTTAGGGATTTTTTCAAAAAAATATTTCCTGTCGGGTAAGTTTTTGAGGGCTTATTTCTTGACCTGTGATAAAAAGCTTTCTGTTTCGAGTGCCAAACCTTTCAGGAGAGCATTTCCAAGCTTTTGGCACCATTTCTGAGTGAATTGCCAAAAGTCAGATTTTTGCAGAAATTGTGACCCGGGGCTTAGGGATTTTTGAAAAAAAATATTTTCTGCCGGTTAAGTTTTTGAGGGCTGATTTCTTGTCCTGTGATAAAAAGCCTTCTGTTTCGAGTGCCAAACCCTTCAGGAGAGCATTTTCAACCTTTTGGCACCATTTTTGAGTGAATTGCCAAAAGTCCGATTTTTGCTGAAATTGTGACCCCGGGGCTTAGGGATTTTTTCAAAAAAATATTTTCTGCCGGTTAAGTTTTTGAGGGCTGATTTCTTGTCCTGTGATAAAAAGCATTCTGTTTCCATCACCAAACCTTTCAGGAGAGCATTTTCAAGCTTTTGGCACCATTTTTTAGTGAATTGCCAAAAGTCAGATTTTTCCTGAAATTGTGACCCCGGGGCTTAGGGATTTTTTCAAAAAAATATTTCCTGCCGGGTAAGTTTTTGAGGGCTTATTTCTTGACCTGTGATAAAAAGCTTTCTGTTTCGAGTGCCAAACCTTTCAGGAGAGCATTTTCAAGCTTTTGGCACCATTTCTGACTGAATTGCCAAAAGTCAGATTTTTGCTGAAATTGTGACCCCGGAGCTTAGGGATTTTTTCAAAAAAATATTTCCTGTCGGGTAAGTTTTTGAGGGCTTATTTCTTGACCTGTGATAAAAAGCTTTCTGTTTCGAGTGCCAAACCTTTCAGGAGAGCATTTCCAAGCTTTTGGCACCATTTCTGAGTGAATTGCCAAAAGTCAGATTTTTGCAGAAATTGTGACCCGGGGCTTAGGGATTTTTGAAAAAAAATATTTTCTGCCGGTTAAGTTTTTGAGGGCTGATTTCTTGTCCTGTGATAAAAAGCCTTCTGTTTCGAGTGCCAAACCTTTCAGGAGAGCATTTTCAACCTTTTGGCACCATTTTTGAGTGAATTGCCAAAAGTCCGATTTTTGCTGAAATTGTGACCCCGGGGCTTAGGGATTTTTTCAAAAAAATATTTTCTGCCGGTTAAGTTTTTGAGGGCTGATTTCTTGTCCTGTGATAAAAAGCCTTCTGTTTCCATCACCAAACCTTTCAGGAGAGCATTTTCAAGCTTTTGGCACCATTTTTTAGTGAATTGCCAAAAGTCAGATTTTTCCTGAAATTGTGACCCCGGGGCTTAGGGATTTTTTCAAAAAAAAAATTCTGCCGGTTAAGTTTTTGAGGGCTGATTTCTTGTCCTGTGATAAAAAGCCTTCTGTTTCTATCACCAAAGCTTTGAGGGGATCATTTTCAAGCTTCTTGCACCATTTTTGAGTGAATTGCCAAAAGTCATATTTTTGCTGAAATTGTGACCCCTGGGCTTAGGGATTTTTTCAAAAAAATATTTCCTGCCGGGTAAGTTTTTGAGGGCTTATTTCTTGACCTGTGATAAAAAGCTTTCTGTTTCGAGTGCCAAACCTTTCAGGAGAGCATTTTCAAGCTCTTGGCACCATTTCTGAGTGAATTGCCAAAAGTCAGATTTTTCCTGAAATTGTGACCCCGGGGCTTAGGGATTTTTTCAAAAAAATATTTTCTGCCGGTTAAGTTTTTGAGGGCTGATTTCTTGTCCTGTGATAAAAAGCCTTCTGTTTCCATCGCCAAACCTTTCAGTAGAGCATTTCCAAGCTTTTGGCACCATTTTTGAGTGAATTGCCAAAAGTCAGATTTTTGCTGAAATTGTGACCCCGGGGCTTAGGGATTTTTTCAAAAAAACATTTTTCTGCCGGTTAAGTTTTTGAGGGCTGATTTCTTGTCCTGTGATAAAAAGCCTTCTGTTTTGAGTGCCAAACCTTTCAGGAGAGCATTCTCAACCTTTTGGCACCATTTTTGATAGAATTGCCAAAAGTCAGATTTTTGCAGAAATTGTGACCCCGGGGCTTAGGGATTTTTTCAAAAAAATATTTTCTGCCGGTTAAGTTTTTGAGGGCTGATTTCTTGTCCTGTGATAAAAAGCCTTCTGTTTCTATCACCAAAGCTTTCAGGGGATCATTTTCAAGCTTTTGGCACCATTTTTGAGTGAATTGCCAAAAGTCAGATTTTTGCTGAAATTGTGACCCCGGGGCTTAGGGATTTTTTTTATAAAAAAATTCTGCCGGTTAAGTTTTTGAGGGCTGATTTCTTGTCCTTTGATAAAAAGCCTTTTGTTTCCATCGCCAAACCTTTCAGGAGAGCATTTTCAAGCTTTTGACACCATTTTTGAGTGAATTGCCAAAAGTCACATTTTTGCTGAAATTGTGACCCCGGGGCTTAGGGATTTTTTCAAAAAAATATTTTCTGCCGGTTAAGTTTTTGAGGGCTGATTTCTTGTCCTGCGATAAAAAGCCTTCTGTTTCTATCACCAAAGCTTTCAGGGGATCATTTTCAACCTTTTGGCACCATTTTTGAGTGAATTGCCAAAAGTCAGATTTTTCCAGAAATTGTGACCCCGGGGCTTAGGGATTTTTTGAAAAAAATATTTTCTGCCGGTTAAGTTTTTGAGGGCTGATTTCTTGTCCTGTGATAAAAAGCCTTCTGTTTCCATCGCCAAACCTTTCAGGAGAGCATTTTCAAGCTTTTGGCACCATTTTTTAGTGAATTGCCAAAAGTCAGATTTTTCCTGAAATTGTGACCCCGGGGCTTAGGGATTTTTTCAAAAAAAAAATTCCTACCGGGTAAGTTTTTGAGGGCTTATTTCTTGACCTGTGATAAAAAGCCTTCTGTTTCTATCACCAAAGCTTTGAGGGGATCATTTTCAAGCTTCTTGCACCATTTTTGAGTGAATTGCCAAAAGTCAGATTTTTGCTGAAATTGTGACCCCGGAGCTTAGGGATTTTTTCAAAAAAATATTTCCTGCCGGGTAAGTTTTTGAGGGCTTATTTCTTGACCTGTGATAAAAAGCTTTCTGTTTCGAGTGCCAAACCTTTCAGGAGAGCATTTCCAAGCTTTTGGCACCATTTCTAAGTGAATTGCCAAAAGTCAGATTTTTGCAGAAATTGTGACCCGGGGCTTAGGGATTTTTGAAAAAAAATATTTTCTGCCGGTTAAGTTTTTGAGGGCTGATTTCTTGTCCTGTGATAAAAAGCCTTCTGTTTCGAGTGCCAAACCTTTCAGGAGAGCATTTTCAACCTTTTGGCACCATTTTTGAGTGAATTGCCAAAAGTCCGATTTTTGCTGAAATTGTGACCCCGGGGCTTAGGGATTTTTTCAAAAAAATATTTTCTGCCGGTTAAGTTTTTGAGGGCTGATTTCTTGTCCTGTGATAAAAAGCCTTCTGTTTCCATCACCAAACCTTTCAGGAGAGCATTTTCAAGCTTTTGGCACCATTTTTGAGTGAATTGCCAAAAGTCAGATTTTTGCTGAAATTGTGACCCCGGAGCTTAGGGATTTTTTCAAAAAAATATTTCCTGTCGGGTAAGTTTTTGAGGGCTTATTTCTTGACCTGTGATAAAAAGCTTTCTGTTTCGAGTGCCAAACCTTTCAGGAGAGCATTTCCAAGCTTTTGGCACCATTTCTGAGTGAATTGCCAAAAGTCAGATTTTTGCAGAAATTGTGACCCGGGGCTTAGGGATTTTTGAAAAAAAATATTTTCTGCCGGTTAAGTTTTTGAGGGCTGATTTCTTGTCCTGTGATAAAAAGCCTTCTGTTTCGAGTGCCAAACCTTTCAGGAGAGCATTTTCAACCTTTTGGCACCATTTTTGAGTGAATTGCCAAAAGTCCGATTTTTGCTGAAATTGTGACCCCGGGGCTTAGGGATTTTTTCAAAAAAATATTTTCTGCCGGTTAAGTTTTTGAGGGCTGATTTCTTGTCCTGTGATAAAAAGCATTCTGTTTCCGTCACCAAACCTTTCAGGAGAGCATTTTCAAGCTTTTGGCACCATTTTTTAGTGAATTGCCAAAAGTCAGATTTTTCCTGAAATTGTGACCCCGGGGCTTAGGGATTTTTTCAAAAAAAAAATTCTGCCGGTTAAGTTTTTGAGGGCTGATTTCTTGTCCTGTGATAAAAAGCCTTCTGTTTCTATCACCAAAGCTTTGAGGGGATCATTTTCAAGCTTCTTGCACCATTTTTGAGTGAATTGCCAAAAGTCATATTTTTGCTGAAATTGTGACCCCTGGGCTTAGGGATTTTTTCAAAAAAATATTTCCTGCCGGGTAAGTTTTTGAGGGCTTATTTCTTGACCTGTGATAAAAAGCTTTCTGTTTCGAGTGCCAAACCTTTCAGGAGAGCATTTTCAAGCTTTTGGCACCATTTCTGACTGAATTGCCAAAAGTCAGATTTTTGCTGAAATTGTGACCCCGGAGCTTAGGGATTTTTTCAAAAAAATATTTCCTGTCGGGTAAGTTTTTGAGGGCTTATTTCTTGACCTGTGATAAAAAGCTTTCTGTTTCGAGTGCCAAACCTTTCAGGAGAGCATTTCCAAGCTTTTGGCACCATTTCTGAGTGAATTGCCAAAAGTCAGATTTTTGCAGAAATTGTGACCCGGGGCTTAGGGATTTTTGAAAAAAAATATTTTCTGCCGGTTAAGTTTTTGAGGGCTGATTTCTTGTCCTGTGATAAAAAGCCTTCTGTTTCGAGTGCCAAACCTTTCAGGAGAGCATTTTCAACCTTTTGGCACCATTTTTGAGTGAATTGCCAAAAGTCCGATTTTTGCTGAAATTGTGACCCCGGGGCTTAGGGATTTTTTCAAAAAAATATTTTCTGCCGGTTAAGTTTTTGAGGGCTGATTTCTTGTCCTGTGATAAAAAGCCTTCTGTTTCCATCACCAAACCTTTCAGGAGAGCATTTTCAAGCTTTTGGCACCATTTTTTAGTGAATTGCCAAAAGTCAGATTTTTCCTGAAATTGTGACCCCGGGGCTTAGGGATTTTTTCAAAAAAAAAATTCTGCCGGTTAAGTTTTTGAGGGCTGATTTCTTGTCCTGTGATAAAAAGCCTTCTGTTTCTATCACCAAAGCTTTGAGGGGATCATTTTCAAGCTTCTTGCACCATTTTTGAGTGAATTGCCAAAAGTCAGATTTTTGCTGAAATTGTGACCCCTGGGCTTAGGGATTTTTTCAAAAAAATATTTCCTGCCGGGTAAGTTTTTGAGGGCTTATTTCTTGACCTGTGATAAAAAGCTTTCTGTTTCGAGTGCCAAACCTTTCAGGAGAGCATTTTCAAGCTTTTGGCACCATTTCTGAGTGAATTGCCAAAAGTCAGATTTTTCCTGAAATTGTGACCCCGGGGCTTAGGGATTTTTTCAAAAAAATATTTTCTGCCGGTTAAGTTTTTGAGGGCTGATTTCTTGTCCTGTGATAAAAAGCCTTCTGTTTCCATCGCCAAACCTTTCAGTAGAGCATTTCCAAGCTTTTGGCACCATTTTTGAGTGAATTGCCAAAAGTCAGATTTTTGCTGAAATTGTGACCCCGGGGCTTAGGGATTTTTTCAAAAAAACATTTTTCTGCCGGTTAAGTTTTTGAGGGCTGATTTCTTGTCCTGTGATAAAAAGCCTTCTGTTTTGAGTGCCAAACCTTTCAGGAGAGCATTCTCAACCTTTTGGCACCATTTTTGATAGAATTGCCAAAAGTCAGATTTTTGCTGAAATTGTGACCCCGGGGCTTAGGGATTTTTTCAAAAAAATATTTTCTGCCGGTTAAGTTTTTGAGGGCTGATTTCTTGTCCCGTGATAAAAAGCCTTCTGTTTCTATCACCAAAGCTTTCAGGGGATCATTTTCAAGCTTTTGGCACCATTTTTGAGTGAATTGCCAAAAGTCAGATTTTTGCTGAAATTGTGACCCCGGGGCTTAGGGATTTTTTTTATAAAAAAATTCTGCCGGTTAAGTTTTTGAGGGCTGATTTCTTGTCCTTTGATAAAAAGCCTTTTGTTTCCATTGCCAAACCTTTCAGGAGAGCATTTTCAAGCTTTTGACACCATTTTTGAGTGAATTGCCAAAAGTCACATTTTTGCTGAAATTGTGACCCCGGGGCTTAGGGATTTTTTCAAAAAAATATTTTCTGCCGGTTAAGTTTTTGAGGGCTGATTTCTTGTCCTGTGATAAAAAGCCTTCTGTTTCCATCGCCAAACCTTTCAGGAGAGCATTTTCAAGCTTTTGGCACCATTTTTGAGTGAATTGCCAAAAGTCCGATTTTTCCTGAAATTGTGACCCCGGGGCTTAGGGATTTTTTCAAAAAAAAAATTCCTACCGGGTAAGTTTTTGAGGGCTTATTTCTTGACCTGTGATAAAAAGCCTTCTGTTTCTATCACCAAAGCTTTGAGGGGATCATTTTCAAGCTTCTTGCACCATTTTTGAGTGAATTGCCAAAAGTCAGATTTTTGCTGAAATTGTGACCCCGGAGCTTAGGGATTTTTTCAAAAAAATATTTCCTGCCGGGTAAGTTTTTGAGGGCTTATTTCTTGACCTGTGATAAAAAGCTTTCTGTTTCGAGTGCCAAACCTTTCAGGAGAGCATTTCCAAGCTTTTGGCACCATTTCTGAGTGAATTGCCAAAAGTCAGATTTTTGCAGAAATTGTGACCCCGGAGCTTAGGGATTTTTGAAAAAAAATATTTTCTACCGGTTAAGTTTTTGAGGGCTGATTTCTTGTCCTGTGATAAAAAGCCTTCTGTTTCGAGTGCCAAACCTTTCAGGAGAGCATTTTCAACCTTTTGGCACCATTTTTGAGTGAATTGCCAAAAGTCCGATTTTTGCTGAAATTGTGACCCCGGGGCTTAGGGATTTTTTCAAAAAAAAAATTCCTACCGGGTAAGTTTTTGAGGGCTTATTTCTTGACCTGTGATAAAAAGCCTTCTGTTTCTATCACCAAAGCTTTGAGGGGATCATTTTCAAGCTTCTTGCACCATTTTTGAGTGAATTGCCAAAAGTCAGATTTTTGCTGAAATTGTGACCCCGGGGCTTAGGGATTTTTTCAAACAAATATTTCCTGCCGGGTAAGTTTTTGAGGGCTTATTTCTTGACCTGTGATAAAAAGCTTTCTGTTTCGAGTGCCAAACCTTTCAGGAGAGCATTTCCAAGCTTTTGGCACCATTTCTGAGTGAATTGCCAAAAGTCAGATTTTTGCAGAAATTGTGACCCGGGGCTTAGGGATTTTTGAAAAAAAATATTTTCTGCCGGTTAAGTTTTTGAGGGCTGATTTCTTGTCCTGTGATAAAAAGCCTTCTGTTTCGAGTGCCAAACCTTTCAGGAGAGCATTTTCAACCTTTTGGCACCATTTTTGAGTGAATTGCCAAAAGTCCGATTTTTGCTGAAATTGTGACCCCGGGGCTTAGGGATTTTTTCAAAAAAATATTTTCTGCCGGTTAAGTTTTTGAGGGCTGATTTCTTGTCCTGTGATAAAAAGCCTTCTGTTTCCATCACCAAACCTTTCAGGAGAGCATTTTCAAGCTTTTGGCACCATTTTTTAGTGAATTGCCAAAAGTCAGATTTTTCCTGAAATTGTGACCCCGGGGCTTAGGGATTTTTTCAAAAAAAAAATTCTGCCGGTTAAGTTTTTGAGGGCTGATTTCTTGTCCTGTGATAAAAAGCCTTCTGTTTCTATCACCAAAGCTTTGAGGGGATCATTTTCAAGCTTCTTGCACCATTTTTGAGTGAATTGCCAAAAGTCATATTTTTGCTGAAATTGTGACCCCTGGGCTTAGGGATTTTTTCAAAAAAATATTTCCTGCCGGGTAAGTTTTTGAGGGCTTATTTCTTGACCTGTGATAAAAAGCTTTCTGTTTCGAGTGCCAAACCTTTCAGGAGAGCATTTTCAAGCTTTTGGCACCATTTCTGAGTGAATTGCCAAAAGTCAGATTTTTCCTGAAATTGTGACCCCGGGGCTTAGGGATTTTTTCAAAAAAATATTTTCTGCCGGTTAAGTTTTTGAGGGCTGATTTCTTGTCCTGTGATAAAAAGCCTTCTGTTTCCATGGCCAAACCTTTCAGGAGAGCATTTCCAAGCTTTTGGCACCATTTTTGAGTGAATTGCCAAAAGTCAGATTTTTGCTGAAATTGTGACCCCGGGGCTTAGGGATTTTTTCAAAAAAATATTTTTCTGCCGGTTAAGTTTTTGAGGGCTGATTTCTTGTCCTGTGATAAAAAGCCTTCTGTTTTGAGTGCCAAACCTTTCAGGAGAGCATTCTCAACCTTTTGGCACCATTTTTGATAGAATTGCCAAAAGTCAGATTTTTGCTGAAATTGTGACCCCGGGGCTTAGGCATTTTTTCAAAAAAATATTTTCTGCCGGTTAAGTTTTTGAGGGCTGATTTCTTGTCCCGTGATAAAAAGCCTTCTGTTTCTATCACCAAAGCTTTCAGGGGATCATTTTCAAGCTTTTGGCACCATTTTTGAGTGAATTGCCAAAAGTCAGATTTTTGCTGAAATTGTGACCCCGGGGCTTAGGGATTTTTTTTATAAAAAAATTCTGCCGGTTAAGTTTTTGAGGGCTGATTTCTTGTCCTTTGATAAAAAGCCTTTTGTTTCCATTGCCAAACCTTTCAGGAGAGCATTTTCAAGCTTTTGACACCATTTTTGAGTGAATTGCCAAAAGTCACATTTTTGCTGAAATTGTGACCCCGGGGCTTAGGGATTTTTTCAAAAAAATATTTTCTGCCGGTTAAGTTTTTGAGGGCTGATTTCTTGTCCTGCGATAAAAAGCCTTCTGTTTCTATCACCAAAGCTTTCAGGGGATCATTTTCAACCTTTTGGCACCATTTTTGAGTGAATTGCCAAAAGTCAGATTTTTCCTGAAATTGTGACCCCGGGGCTTAGGGATTTTTTGAAAAAAATATTTTCTGCCGGTTAAGTTTTTGAGGGCTGATTTCTTGTCCTGTGATAAAAAGCCTTCTGTTTCCATCGCCAAACCTTTCAGGAGAGCATTTTCAAGCTTTTGGCATCATTTTTGAGTGAATTGCCAAAAGTCCGATTTTTCCTGAAATTGTGACCCCGGGGCTTAGGGATTTTTTCAAAAAAAAAATTCCTACCGGGTAAGTTTTTGAGGGCTTATTTCTTGACCTGTGATAAAAAGCCTTCTGTTTCTATCACCAAAGCTTTGAGGGGATCATTTTCAAGCTTCTTGCACCATTTTTGAGTGAATTGCCAAAAGTCAGATTTTTGCTGAAATTGTGACCCCGGAGCTTAGGGATTTTTTCAAAAAAATATTTCCTGCCGGGTAAGTTTTTGAGGGCTTATTTCTTGACCTGTGATAAAAAGCTTTCTGTTTCGAGTGCCAAACCTTTCAGGAGAGCATTTCCAAGCTTTTGGCACCATTTCTGAGTGAATTGCCAAAAGTCAGATTTTTGCAGAAATTGTGACCCGGGGCTTAGGGATTTTTGAAAAAAAATATTTTCTGCCGGTTAAGTTTTTGAGGGCTGATTTCTTGTCCTGTGATAAAAAGCCTTCTGTTTCCATGGCCAAACCTTTCAGGAGAGCATTTCCAAGCTTTTGGCACCATTTTTGAGTGAATTGCCAAAAGTCAGATTTTTGCTGAAATTGTGACCCCGGGGCTTAGGGATTTTTTCAAAAAAATATTTTTCTGCCGGTTAAGTTTTTGAGGGCTGATTTCTTGTCCTGTGATAAAAAGCCTTCTGTTTTGAGTGCCAAACCTTTCAGGAGAGCATTCTCAACCTTTTGGCACCATTTTTGATAGAATTGCCAAAAGTCAGATTTTTGCTGAAATTGTGACCCCGGGGCTTAGGCATTTTTTCAAAAAAATATTTTCTGCCGGTTAAGTTTTTGAGGGCTGATTTCTTGTCCCGTGATAAAAAGCCTTCTGTTTCTATCACCAAAGCTTTCAGGGGATCATTTTCAAGCTTTTGGCACCATTTTTGAGTGAATTGCCAAAAGTCAGATTTTTGCTGAAATTGTGACCCCGGGGCTTAGGGATTTTTTTTATAAAAAAATTCTGCCGGTTAAGTTTTTGAGGGCTGATTTCTTGTCCTTTGATAAAAAGCCTTTTGTTTCCATTGCCAAACCTTTCAGGAGAGCATTTTCAAGCTTTTGACACCATTTTTGAGTGAATTGCCAAAAGTCACATTTTTGCTGAAATTGTGACCCCGGGGCTTAGGGATTTTTTCAAAAAAATATTTTCTGCCGGTTAAGTTTTTGAGGGCTGATTTCTTGTCCTGCGATAAAAAGCCTTCTGTTTCTATCACCAAAGCTTTCAGGGGATCATTTTCAACCTTTTGGCACCATTTTTGAGTGAATTGCCAAAAGTCAGATTTTTCCTGAAATTGTGACCCCGGGGCTTAGGGATTTTTTGAAAAAAATATTTTCTGCCGGTTAAGTTTTTGAGGGCTGATTTCTTGTCCTGTGATAAAAAGCCTTCTGTTTCCATCGCCAAACCTTTCAGGAGAGCATTTTCAAGCTTTTGGCATCATTTTTGAGTGAATTGCCAAAAGTCCGATTTTTCCTGAAATTGTGACCCCGGGGCTTAGGGATTTTTTCAAAAAAAAAATTCCTACCGGGTAAGTTTTTGAGGGCTTATTTCTTGACCTGTGATAAAAAGCCTTCTGTTTCTATCACCAAAGCTTTGAGGGGATCATTTTCAAGCTTCTTGCACCATTTTTGAGTGAATTGCCAAAAGTCAGATTTTTGCTGAAATTGTGACCCCGGAGCTTAGGGATTTTTTCAAAAAAATATTTCCTGCCGGGTAAGTTTTTGAGGGCTTATTTCTTGACCTGTGATAAAAAGCTTTCTGTTTCGAGTGCCAAACCTTTCAGGAGAGCATTTCCAAGCTTTTGGCACCATTTCTGAGTGAATTGCCAAAAGTCAGATTTTTGCAGAAATTGTGACCCGGGGCTTAGGGATTTTTGAAAAAAAATATTTTCTGCCGGTTAAGTTTTTGAGGGCTGATTTCTTGTCCTGTGATAAAAAGCCTTCTGTTTCGAGTGCCAAACCTTTCAGGAGAGCATTTTCAACCTTTTGGCACCATTTTTGAGTGAATTGCCAAAAGTCCGATTTTTGCTGAAATTGTGACCCCGGGGCTTAGGGATTTTTTCAAAAAAATATTTTCTGCCGGTTAAGTTTTTGAGGGCTGATTTCTTGTCCTGTGATAAAAAGCCTTCTGTTTCTATCACCAAAGCTTTGAGGGGATCATTTTCAAGCTTCTTGCACCATTTTTGAGTGAATTGCCAAAAGTCATATTTTTGCTGAAATTGTGACCCCTGGGCTTAGGGATTTTTTCAAAAAAATATTTCCTGCCGGGTAAGTTTTTGAGGGCTTATTTCTTGACCTGTGATAAAAAGCTTTCTGTTTCGAGTGCCAAACCTTTCAGGAGAGCATTTTCAAGCTTTTGGCACCATTTCTGAGTGAATTGCCAAAAGTCAGATTTTTCCTGAAATTGTGACCCCGGGGCTTAGGGATTTTTTCAAAAAAATATTTTTCTGCCGGTTAAGTTTTTGAGGGCTGATTTCTTGTCCTGTGATAAAAAGCCTTCTGTTTTGAGTGCCAAACCTTTCAGGAGAGCATTCTCAACCTTTTGGCACCATTTTTGATAGAATTGCCAAAAGTCAGATTTTTGCTGAAATTGTGACCCCGGGGCTTAGGGATTTTTTCAAAAAAATATTTTCTGCCGGTTAAGTTTTTGAGGGCTGATTTCTTGTCCCGTGATAAAAAGCCTTCTGTTTCTATCACCAAAGCTTTCAGGGGATCATTTTCAAGCTTTTGGCACCATTTTTGAGTGAATTGCCAAAAGTCAGATTTTTGCTGAAATTGTGACCCCGGGGCTTAGGGATTTTTTTTATAAAAAAATTCTGCCGGTTAAGTTTTTGAGGGCTGATTTCTTGTCCTTTGATAAAAAGCCTTTTGTTTCCATCGCCAAACCTTTCAGGAGAGCATTTTCAAGCTTTTGACACCATTTTTGAGTGAATTGCCAAAAGTCACATTTTTGCTGAAATTGTGACCCCGGGGCTTAGGGATTTTTTCAAAAAAATATTTTCTGCCGGTTAAGTTTTTGAGGGCTGATTTCTTGTCCCGTGATAAAAAGCCTTCTGTTTCTATCACCAAAGCTTTCAGGGGATCATTTTCAAGCTTTTGGCACCATTTTTGAGTGAATTGCCAAAAGTCAGATTTTTGCTGAAATTGTGACCCCGGGGCTTAGGGATTTTTTTTATAAAAAAATTCTGCCGGTTAAGTTTTTGAGGGCTGATTTCTTGTCCTTTGATAAAAAGCCTTTTGTTTCCATCGCCAAACCTTTCAGGAGAGCATTTTCAAGCTTTTGACACCATTTTTGAGTGAATTGCCAAAAGTCACATTTTTGCTGAAATTGTGACCCCGGGGCTTAGGGATTTTTTCAAAAAAATATTTTCTGCCGGTTAAGTTTTTGAGGGCTGATTTCTTGTCCTGCGATAAAAAGCCTTCTGTTTCTATCACCAAAGCTTTCAGGGCATCATTTTCAAAGTTTTGGCACCATTTTTGAGTGAATTGCCAAAAGTCAGATTTTTCCTGAAATTGTGACCCCGGGGCTTAGGGATTTTTTGAAAAAAATATTTTCTGCCGGTTAAGTTTTTGAGGGCTGATTTCTTGTCCTGTGATAAAAAGCCTTCTGTTTCCATCGCCAAACCTTTCAGGAGAGCATTTTCAAGCTTTTGGCACCATTTTTGAGTGAATTGCCAAAAGTCCGATTTTTCCTGAAATTGTGACCCCGGGGCTTAGGGATTTTTTCAAAAAAAAAATTCCTACCGGGTAAGTTTTTGAGGGCTTATTTCTTGACCTGTGATAAAAAGCCTTCTGTTTCTATCACCAAAGCTTTGAGGGGATCATTTTCAAGCTTCTTGCACCATTTTTGAGTGAATTGCCAAAAGTCAGATTTTTGCTGAAATTGTGACCCCGGAGCTTAGGGATTTTTTCAAAAAAATATTTCCTGCCGGGTAAGTTTTTGAGGGCTTATTTCTTGACCTGTGATAAAAAGCTTTCTGTTTCGAGTGCCAAACCTTTCAGGAGAGCATTTCCAAGCTTTTGGCACCATTTCTGAGTGAATTGCCAAAAGTCAGATTTTTGCAGAAATTGTGACCCGGGGCTTAGGGATTTTTGAAAAAAAATATTTTCTGCCGGTTAAGTTTTTGAGGGCTGATTTCTTGTCCTGTGATAAAAAGCCTTCTGTTTCGAGTGCCAAACCTTTCAGGAGAGCATTTTCAACCTTTTGGCACCATTTTTGAGTGAATTGCCAAAAGTCCGATTTTTCCTGAAATTGTGACCCCGGGGCTTAGGGATTTTTTCAAAAAAAAAATTCTGCCGGTTAAGTTTTTGAGGGCTGATTTCTTGTCCTGTGATAAAAAGCCTTCTGTTTCTATCACCAAAGCTTTGAGGGGATCATTTTCAAGCTTCTTGCACCATTTTTGAGTGAATTACCAAAAGTCATATTTTTGCTGAAATTGTGACCCCTGGGCTTAGGGATTTTTTCAAAAAAATATTTCCTGCCGGGTAAGTTTTTGAGGGCTTATTTCTTGACCTGTGATAAAAAGCTTTCTGTTTCGAGTGCCAAACCTTTCAGGAGAGCATTTTCAAGCTTTTGGCACCATTTCTGAGTGAATTGCCAAAAGTCAGATTTTTCCTGAAATTGTGACCCCGGGGCTTAGGGATTTTTTCAAAAAAATATTTTCTGCCGGTTAAGTTTTTGAGGGCTGATTTCTTGTCCTGTGATAAAAAGCCTTCTGTTTCCATCGCCAAACCTTTCAGGAGAGCATTTCCAAGCTTTTGGCACCATTTTTGAGTGAATTGCCAAAAGTCAGATTTTTGCTGAAATTGTGACCCCGGGGCTTAGGGATTTTTTCAAAAAAATATTTTCTGCCGGTTAAGTTTTTGAGGGCTGATTTCTTGTCCTGTGATAAAAAGCCTTCTGTTTCGAGTGCCAAACCTTTCAGGGGAGCATTTTCAAGCTTTTGGCACCATTTTTGAGTGAATTGCCAAAAGTCATATTTTTGCTGAAATTGTGACCCCGGGGCTTAGGGATTTTTTTAAAAAAATATTTTCTGCCGGTTAAGTTTTTGAGGGCTGATTTCTTGTCCTGTGATAAAAAGCCTTCTGTTTCTATCACCAAAGCTTTGAGGGGATCATTTTCAAGCTTCTTGCACCATTTTTGAGTGAATTGCCAAAAGTCAGATTTTTGCTGAAATTGTGACCCCGGGGCTTAGGGATTTTTTCAAAAAAAAAATTTCTGCCGGTTAAGTTTTTGAGGGCTGATTTCTTGTCCTTTGATAAAAAGCCTTCTGTTTCCATCGCCAAACCTTTCAGGGGAGCATTTTCAAGCTTTTGGCACCATTTTTGAGTGAATTGCCAAAAGTCAGATTTTTGCTGAAATTGTGACCCCGGGGCTTAGGGATTTTTTCAAAAAAATATTTCCTGCCGGGTAAGTTTTTGAGGGCTTATTACTTGACCTGTGATAAAAAGCTTTCTGTTTCGAGTGCCAAACCTTTCAGGAGAGCATTTTCAAGCTTTTGGCACCATTTCTGAATGAATTGCCAAAAGTCAGATTTTTGCAGAAATTGTGACCCCGGGGCTTAGGGATTTTTTCAAAAAAATATTTTCTGCCGGTTAAGTTTTTGAGGGCTGCTTTCTTTTCCTGTGATAAAAAGCCTTCTGTTTCGAGTGCCAAACCTTTCAGGAGAGCATTTTCAACCTTTTTGCACCATTTTTGAGTGAATTGCCAAAAGTCAGATTTTTGCTGAAATTGTGACCCCGGGGCTTAGGGATTTTTTCAAAAAAATATTTCCTGCCGGGTAAGTTTTTGAGGGCTTATTTCTAGACCTGTGATAAAAAGCTTTCTGTTTCGAGTGCCAAACCTTTCAGGAGAGCATTTCCAAGCTTTTTGCACCATTTTTGAGTGAATTGCCAAAAGTCAGATTTTTGCTGAAATTGTGACCCCGGGGCTTAGGGATTTTTTCAAAAAAATATTTTCTGCCGGTTAAGTTTTTGAGGGCTGATTTCTTGTCCTTTGATAAAAAGCCTTCTGTTTCCATTGCCAAACCTTTCAGGAGAGCATTTTCAAGCTTTTGGCACCATTTTTGAGTGAATTGCCAAAAGTCAGATTTTTTCTGAAATTGTGACCCCGGGGCTTAGGGATTTTTTGAAAAAAATATTTTCTGCCGGTTAAGTTTTTGAGGGCTGATTTCTTGTCCTGTGATAAAAAGCCTTCTGTTTCCATCGCCAAACCTTTCAGGAGAGCATTTTCAAGCTTTTGACACCATTTTTGAGTGAATTGCCAAAAGTCATATTTTTGCTGAAATTGTGACCCCGGGGCTTAGGGATTTTTTCAAAAAAATATTTTCTGCCGGTTAAGTTTTTGAGGGCTGATTTCTTGTCCTGTGATAAAAAGCTTTCTGTTTCGAGTGCCAAACCTTTCAGGAGAGCATTTTCAAGCTTTTGGCACCATTTCTGAGTGAATTGCCAAAAGTCAGATTTTTGCAGAAATTGTGACCCCGGGGCTTAGGGATTTTTTCAAAAAAATATTTTCTGCCGGTTAAGTTTTTGAGGGCTGATTTCTTGTCCTGTGATAAAAAGCCTTCTGTTTCCATCGCCAAACCTTTCAGGAGAGCATTTTCAAGCTTTTGGCACCATTTTTGAGTGAATTGCCAAAAGTCAGATTTTTGCTGAAATTGTGACCCCGGGGCTTAGGGATTTTTTCAAAAAAATATTTTCTGCCGGTTAAGTTTTTGAGGGCTGATTTCTTGTCCTGTGATAAAAAGCTTTCTGTTTCGAGTGCCAAACCTTTCAGGAGAGCATTTTCAAGCTTTTGGCACCATTTCTGAGTGAATTGCCAAAAGTCAGATTTTTGCAGAAATTGTGACCCCGGGGCTTAGGGATTTTTTCAAAAAAATATTTTCTGCCGGTTAAGTTTTTGAGGGCTGATTTCTTGTCCTGTGATAAAAAGCCTTCTGTTTCTATCACCAAAGCTTTCAGGGGATCATTTCCAAGCTTTTGGCACCATTTTTGAGTGAATTGCCAAAAGTCATATTTTTGCTGAAATTGTGACCCCGGGGCTTAGGGATTTTTTTAAAAAAATATTTTCTGCCGGTTAAGTTTTTGAGGGCTGATTTCTTGTCCTGTGATAAAAAGCCTTCTGTTTCCATCGCCAAACCTTTCAGGAGAGCATTTTCAAGCTTTTGGCACCATTTTTGAGTGAATTGCCAAAAGTCAGATTTTTCCTCAAATTGTGACCCCAGGGCTTACGGATTTTTTCAAAAAAAAATTTCTGCCGGTTAAGGTTTTGAGGGCTGATTTCTTGTCCTGTGATAAAAAGCCTTCTGTTTCGAGTGCCAAAGCTTTCAGGGGATCATTTTCAACCTTTTGGCACCATTTTTGAGTGAATTGCCAAAAGTCAGATTTTTTCTGAAATTGTGACCCCGGGGCTTAGGGATTTTTTGAAAAAAATATTTTCTGCCGGTTAAGTTTTTGAGGGCTGATTTCTTGTCCTGTGATAAAAAGCCTTCTGTTTCTATCACCAAAGCTTTCAGGGGATCATTTCCAAGCTTTTGGCACCATTTTTGAGTGAATTGCCAAAAGTCATATTTTTGCTGAAATTGTGACCCCGGGGCTTAGGGATTTTTTTAAAAAAATATTTTCTGCCGGTTAAGTTTTTGAGGGCTGATTTCTTGTCCTGTGATAAAAAGCCTTCTGTTTCTATCACCAAAGCTTTGAGGGGATCATTTTCAAGCTTCTTGCACCATTTTTGAGTGAATTGCCAAAAGTCAGATTTTTGCTGAAATTGTGACCCCGGGGCTTAGGGATTTTTTCAAAAAAAAAATTTCTGCCGGTTAAGTTTTTGAGGGCTGATTTCTTGTCCTTTGATAAAAAGCCTTCTGTTTCCATCGCCAAACCTTTCAGGGGAGCATTTTCAAGCTTTTGGCACCATTTTTGAGTGAATTGCCAAAAGTCAGATTTTTGCTGAAATTGTGACCCCGGGGCTTAGGGATTTTTTCAAAAAAATATTTCCTGCCGGGTAAGTTTTTGAGGGCTTATTACTTGACCTGTGATAAAAAGCTTTCTGTTTCGAGTGCCAAACCTTTCAGGAGAGCATTTTCAAGCTTTTGGCACCATTTCTGAATGAATTGCCAAAAGTCAGATTTTTGCAGAAATTGTGACCCCGGGGCTTAGGGATTTTTTCAAAAAAATATTTTCTGCCGGTTAAGTTTTTGAGGGCTGCTTTCTTTTCCTGTGATAAAAAGCCTTCTGTTTCGAGTGCCAAACCTTTCAGGAGAGCATTTTCAACCTTTTTGCACCATTTTTGAGTGAATTGCCAAAAGTCAGATTTTTGCTGAAATTGTGACCCCGGGGCTTAGGGATTTTTTCAAAAAAATATTTCCTGCCGGGTAAGTTTTTGAGGGCTTATTTCTAGACCTGTGATAAAAAGCTTTCTGTTTCGAGTGCCAAACCTTTCAGGAGAGCATTTCCAAGCTTTTTGCACCATTTTTGAGTGAATTGCCAAAAGTCAGATTTTTGCTGAAATTGTGACCCCGGGGCTTAGGGATTTTTTCAAAAAAATATTTTCTGCCGGTTAAGTTTTTGAGGGCTGATTTCTTGTCCTTTGATAAAAAGCCTTCTGTTTCCATTGCCAAACCTTTCAGGAGAGCATTTTCAAGCTTTTGGCACCATTTTTGAGTGAATTGCCAAAAGTCAGATTTTTTCTGAAATTGTGACCCCGGGGCTTAGGGATTTTTTGAAAAAAATATTTTCTGCCGGTTAAGTTTTTGAGGGCTGATTTCTTGTCCTGTGATAAAAAGCCTTCTGTTTCCATCGCCAAACCTTTCAGGAGAGCATTTTCAAGCTTTTGACACCATTTTTGAGTGAATTGCCAAAAGTCATATTTTTGCTGAAATTGTGACCCCGGGGCTTAGGGATTTTTTCAAAAAAATATTTTCTGCCGGTTAAGTTTTTGAGGGCTGATTTCTTGTCCTGTGATAAAAAGCTTTCTGTTTCGAGTGCCAAACCTTTCAGGAGAGCATTTTCAAGCTTTTGGCACCATTTCTGAGTGAATTGCCAAAAGTCAGATTTTTGCAGAAATTGTGACCCCGGGGCTTAGGGATTTTTTCAAAAAAATATTTTCTGCCGGTTAAGTTTTTGAGGGCTGATTTCTTGTCCTGTGATAAAAAGCCTTCTGTTTCCATCGCCAAACCTTTCAGGAGAGCATTTTCAAGCTTTTGGCACCATTTTTGAGTGAATTGCCAAAAGTCAGATTTTTGCTGAAATTGTGACCCCGGGGCTTAGGGATTTTTTCAAAAAAATATTTTCTGCCGGTTAAGTTTTTGAGGGCTGATTTCTTGTCCTGTGATAAAAAGCTTTCTGTTTCGAGTGCCAAACCTTTCAGGAGAGCATTTTCAAGCTTTTGGCACCATTTCTGAGTGAATTGCCAAAAGTCAGATTTTTGCAGAAATTGTGACCCCGGGGCTTAGGGATTTTTTCAAAAAAATATTTTCTGCCGGTTAAGTTTTTGAGGGCTGATTTCTTGTCCTGTGATAAAAAGCCTTCTGTTTCTATCACCAAAGCTTTCAGGGGATCATTTCCAAGCTTTTGGCACCATTTTTGAGTGAATTGCCAAAAGTCATATTTTTGCTGAAATTGTGACCCCGGGGCTTAGGGATTTTTTTAAAAAAATATTTTCTGCCGGTTAAGTTTTTGAGGGCTGATTTCTTGTCCTGTGATAAAAAGCCTTCTGTTTCCATCGCCAAACCTTTCAGGAGAGCATTTTCAAGCTTTTGGCACCATTTTTGAGTGAATTGCCAAAAGTCAGATTTTTCCTCAAATTGTGACCCCAGGGCTTACGGATTTTTTCAAAAAAAAATTTCTGCCGGTTAAGGTTTTGAGGGCTGATTTCTTGTCCTGTGATAAAAAGCCTTCTGTTTCGAGTGCCAAAGCTTTCAGGGGATCATTTTCAACCTTTTGGCACCATTTTTGAGTGAATTGCCAAAAGTCAGATTTTTTCTGAAATTGTGACCCCGGGGCTTAGGGATTTTTTGAAAAAAATATTTTCTGCCGGTTAAGTTTTTGAGGGCTGATTTCTTGTCCTGTGATAAAAAGCCTTCTGTTTCTATCACCAAAGCTTTCAGGGGATCATTTCCAAGCTTTTGGCACCATTTTTGAGTGAATTGCCAAAAGTCATATTTTTGCTGAAATTGTGACCCCGGGGCTTAGGGATTTTTTTTAAAAAATATTTTCTGCCGGTTAAGTTTTTGAGGGCTGATTTCTTGTCCTGTGATAAAAAGCCTTCTGTTTCCATCGCCAAACCTTTCAGGAGAGCATTTTCAAGCTTTTGGCACCATTTTTGAGTGAATTGCCAAAAGTCAGATTTTTCCTCAAATTGTGACCCCGGGGCTTACGGATTTTTTCAAAAAAAAATTTCTGCCGGTTAAGTTTTTGAGGGCTGATTTCTTGTCCTGTGATAAAAAGCCTTCTGTTTCTATCACCAAAGCTTTGAGGGGATCATTTTCAAGCTTCTTGCACCATTTTTGAGTGAATTGCAAAAAGTCAGATTTTTGCTGAAATTGTGACCCCGGGGCTTAGGGATTTTTTCAAAAAAAAATTTCTGCCGGTTAAGTTTTTGAGGGCTGATTTCTTGTCCTTTGATAAAAAGCCTTCTGTTTCCATCGCCAAACCTTTCAGGAGAGCATTTTCAACCTTTTGGCACCATTTTTGAGTGAATTGCCAAAAGTCCGATTTTTGCTGAAATTGTGACCCCGGGGCTTAGGGATTTTTTCAAAAAAATATTTCCTGCCGGGTAAGTTTTTGAGGGCTTATTACTTGACCTGTGATAAAAAGCTTTCTGTTTCGAGTGCCAAACCTTTCAGGAGAGCATTTTCAAGCTTTTGGCACCATTTCTGAATGAATTGCCAAAAGTCAGATTTTTGCAGAAATTGTGACCCCGGGGCTTAGGGATTTTTTCAAAAAAATATTTTCTGCCGGTTAAGTTTTTGAGGGCTGCTTTCTTGTCCTGTGATAAAAAGCCTTCTGTTTCGAGTGCCAAACCTTTCAGGAGAGCATTTTCAACCTTTTTGCACCATTTTTGAGTGAATTGCCAAAAGTCAGATTTTTGCTGAAATTGTGACCCCGGGGCTTAGGGATTTTTTCAAAAAAATATTTCCTGCCGGGTAAGTTTTTGAGGGCTTATTTCTAGACCTGTGATAAAAAGCTTTCTGTTTCGAGTGCCAAACCTTTCAGGAGAGCATTTCCAAGCTTTTTGCACCATTTTTGAGTGAATTGCCAAAAGTCAGATTTTTGCTGAAATTGTGACCCCGGGGCTTAGGGATTTTTTAAAAAAAATATTTTCTGCCGGTTAAGTTTTTGAGGGCTGATTTCTTGTCCTGTGATAAAAAGCCTTCTGTTTCCATCGCCAAACCTTTCAGGAGAGCATTTTCAAGCTTTTGGCACCATTTTTGAGTGAATTGCCAAAAGTCAGATTTTTGCTGAAATTGTGACCCCGGGGCTTAGGGATTTTTTTTATAAAAAAATTCTGCCGGTTAAGTTTTTGAGGGCTGATTTCTTGTCCTTTGATAAAAAGCCTTTTGTTTCCATCGCCAAACCTTTCAGGAGAGCATTTTCAAGCTTTTGACACCATTTTTGAGTGAATTGCCAAAAGTCACATTTTTGCTGAAATTGTGACCCCGGGGCTTAGGGATTTTTTCAAAAAAATATTTTCTGCCGGTTAAGTTTTTGAGGGCTGATTTCTTGTCCCGTGATAAAAAGCCTTCTGTTTCTATCACCAAAGCTTTCAGGGGATCATTTTCAAGCTTTTGGCACCATTTTTGAGTGAATTGCCAAAAGTCAGATTTTTGCTGAAATTGTGACCCCGGGGCTTAGGGATTTTTTTTATAAAAAAATTCTGCCGGTTAAGTTTTTGAGGGCTGATTTCTTGTCCTTTGATAAAAAGCCTTTTGTTTCCATCGCCAAACCTTTCAGGAGAGCATTTTCAAGCTTTTGACACCATTTTTGAGTGAATTGCCAAAAGTCACATTTTTGCTGAAATTGTGACCCCGGGGCTTAGGGATTTTTTCAAAAAAATATTTTCTGCCGGTTAAGTTTTTGAGGGCTGATTTCTTGTCCTGCGATAAAAAGCCTTCTGTTTCTATCACCAAAGCTTTCAGGGCATCATTTTCAAAGTTTTGGCACCATTTTTGAGTGAATTGCCAAAAGTCAGATTTTTCCTGAAATTGTGACCCCGGGGCTTAGGGATTTTTTGAAAAAAATATTTTCTGCCGGTTAAGTTTTTGAGGGCTGATTTCTTGTCCTGTGATAAAAAGCCTTCTGTTTCCATCGCCAAACCTTTCAGGAGAGCATTTTCAAGCTTTTGGCACCATTTTTGAGTGAATTGCCAAAAGTCCGATTTTTCCTGAAATTGTGACCCCGGGGCTTAGGGATTTTTTCAAAAAAAAAATTCCTACCGGGTAAGTTTTTGAGGGCTTATTTCTTGACCTGTGATAAAAAGCCTTCTGTTTCTATCACCAAAGCTTTGAGGGGATCATTTTCAAGCTTCTTGCACCATTTTTGAGTGAATTGCCAAAAGTCAGATTTTTGCTGAAATTGTGACCCCGGAGCTTAGGGATTTTTTCAAAAAAATATTTCCTGCCGGGTAAGTTTTTGAGGGCTTATTTCTTGACCTGTGATAAAAAGCTTTCTGTTTCGAGTGCCAAACCTTTCAGGAGAGCATTTCCAAGCTTTTGGCACCATTTCTGAGTGAATTGCCAAAAGTCAGATTTTTGCAGAAATTGTGACCCGGGGCTTAGGGATTTTTGAAAAAAAATATTTTCTGCCGGTTAAGTTTTTGAGGGCTGATTTCTTGTCCTGTGATAAAAAGCCTTCTGTTTCGAGTGCCAAACCTTTCAGGAGAGCATTTTCAACCTTTTGGCACCATTTTTGAGTGAATTGCCAAAAGTCCGATTTTTCCTGAAATTGTGACCCCGGGGCTTAGGGATTTTTTCAAAAAAAAAATTCTGCCGGTTAAGTTTTTGAGGGCTGATTTCTTGTCCTGTGATAAAAAGCCTTCTGTTTCTATCACCAAAGCTTTGAGGGGATCATTTTCAAGCTTCTTGCACCATTTTTGAGTGAATTACCAAAAGTCATATTTTTGCTGAAATTGTGACCCCTGGGCTTAGGGATTTTTTCAAAAAAATATTTCCTGCCGGGTAAGTTTTTGAGGGCTTATTTCTTGACCTGTGATAAAAAGCTTTCTGTTTCGAGTGCCAAACCTTTCAGGAGAGCATTTTCAAGCTTTTGGCACCATTTCTGAGTGAATTGCCAAAAGTCAGATTTTTCCTGAAATTGTGACCCCGGGGCTTAGGGATTTTTTCAAAAAAATATTTTCTGCCGGTTAAGTTTTTGAGGGCTGATTTCTTGTCCTGTGATAAAAAGCCTTCTGTTTCCATCGCCAAACCTTTCAGGAGAGCATTTCCAAGCTTTTGGCACCATTTTTGAGTGAATTGCCAAAAGTCAGATTTTTTCTGAAATTGTGACCCCGGGGCTTAGGGATTTTTTCAAAAAAATATTTTCTGCCGGTTAAGTTTTTGAGGGCTGATTTCTTGTCCTGTGATAAAAAGCCTTCTGTTTCGAGTGCCAAACCTTTCAGGGGAGCATTTTCAAGCTTTTGGCACCATTTTTGAGTGAATTGCCAAAAGTCATATTTTTGCTGAAATTGTGACCCCGGGGCTTAGGGATTTTTTTAAAAAAATATTTTCTGCCGGTTAAGTTTTTGAGGGCTGATTTCTTGTCCTGTGATAAAAAGCCTTCTGTTTCTATCACCAAAGCTTTGAGGGGATCATTTTCAAGCTTCTTGCACCATTTTTGAGTGAATTGCCAAAAGTCAGATTTTTGCTGAAATTGTGACCCCGGGGCTTAGGGATTTTTTCAAAAAAAAAATTTCTGCCGGTTAAGTTTTTGAGGGCTGATTTCTTGTCCTTTGATAAAAAGCCTTCTGTTTCCATCGCCAAACCTTTCAGGGGAGCATTTTCAAGCTTTTGGCACCATTTTTGAGTGAATTGCCAAAAGTCAGATTTTTGCTGAAATTGTGACCCCGGGGCTTAGGGATTTTTTCAAAAAAATATTTCCTGCCGGGTAAGTTTTTGAGGGCTTATTACTTGACCTGTGATAAAAAGCTTTCTGTTTCGAGTGCCAAACCTTTCAGGAGAGCATTTTCAAGCTTTTGGCACCATTTCTGAATGAATTGCCAAAAGTCAGATTTTTGCAGAAATTGTGACCCCGGGGCTTAGGGATTTTTTCAAAAAAATATTTTCTGCCGGTTAAGTTTTTGAGGGCTGCTTTCTTTTCCTGTGATAAAAAGCCTTCTGTTTCGAGTGCCAAACCTTTCAGGAGAGCATTTTCAACCTTTTTGCACCATTTTTGAGTGAATTGCCAAAAGTCAGATTTTTGCTGAAATTGTGACCCCGGGGCTTAGGGATTTTTTCAAAAAAATATTTCCTGCCGGGTAAGTTTTTGAGGGCTTATTTCTAGACCTGTGATAAAAAGCTTTCTGTTTCGAGTGCCAAACCTTTCAGGAGAGCATTTCCAAGCTTTTTGCACCATTTTTGAGTGAATTGCCAAAAGTCAGATTTTTGCTGAAATTGTGACCCCGGGGCTTAGGGATTTTTTCAAAAAAATATTTTCTGCCGGTTAAGTTTTTGAGGGCTGATTTCTTGTCCTTTGATAAAAAGCCTTCTGTTTCCATTGCCAAACCTTTCAGGAGAGCATTTTCAAGCTTTTGGCACCATTTTTGAGTGAATTGCCAAAAGTCAGATTTTTTCTGAAATTGTGACCCCGGGGCTTAGGGATTTTTTGAAAAAAATATTTTCTGCCGGTTAAGTTTTTGAGGGCTGATTTCTTGTCCTGTGATAAAAAGCCTTCTGTTTCCATCGCCAAACCTTTCAGGAGAGCATTTTCAAGCTTTTGACACCATTTTTGAGTGAATTGCCAAAAGTCATATTTTTGCTGAAATTGTGACCCCGGGGCTTAGGGATTTTTTCAAAAAAATATTTTCTGCCGGTTAAGTTTTTGAGGGCTGATTTCTTGTCCTGTGATAAAAAGCTTTCTGTTTCGAGTGCCAAACCTTTCAGGAGAGCATTTTCAAGCTTTTGGCACCATTTTTGAGTGAATTGCCAAAAGTCATATTTTTGCTGAAATTGTGACCCCGGGGCTTAGGGATTTTTTCAAAAAAATATTTTCTGCCGGTTAAGTTTTTGAGGGCTGATTTCTTGTCCTGTGATAAAAAGCCTTCTGTTTCCATCGCCAAACCTTTCAGGAGAGCATTTTCAAGCTTTTGGCACCATTTTTGAGTGAATTGCCAAAAGTCATATTTTTGCTGAAATTGTGACCCCGGGGCTTAGGGATTTTTTCAAAAAAATATTTTCTGCCGGTTAAGTTTTTGAGGGCTGATTTCTTGTCCTGTGATAAAAAGCTTTCTGTTTCGAGTGCCAAACCTTTCAGGAGAGCATTTTCAAGCTTTTGGCACCATTTCTGAGTGAATTGCCAAAAGTCAGATTTTTGCAGAAATTGTGACCCCGGGGCTTAGGGATTTTTTCAAAAAAATATTTTCTGCCGGTTAAGTTTTTGAGGGCTGATTTCTTGTCCTGTGATAAAAAGCCTTCTGTTTCTATCACCAAAGCTTTCAGGGGATCATTTCCAAGCTTTTGGCACCATTTTTGAGTGAATTGCCAAAAGTCATATTTTTGCTGAAATTGTGACCCCGGGGCTTAGGGATTTTTTTAAAAAAATATTTTCTGCCGGTTAAGTTTTTGAGGGCTGATTTCTTGTCCTGTGATAAAAAGCCTTCTGTTTCCATCGCCAAACCTTTCAGGAGAGCATTTTCAAGCTTTTGGCACCATTTTTGAGTGAATTGCCAAAAGTCAGATTTTTCCTCAAATTGTGACCCCAGGGCTTACGGATTTTTTCAAAAAAAAATTTCTGCCGGTTAAGGTTTTGAGGGCTGATTTCTTGTCCTGTGATAAAAAGCCTTCTGTTTCGAGTGCCAAAGCTTTCAGGGGATCATTTTCAACCTTTTGGCACCATTTTTGTGTGAATTGCCAAAAGTCAGATTTTTTCTGAAATTGTGACCCCGGGGCTTAGGGATTTTTTGAAAAAAATATTTTCTGCCGGTTAAGTTTTTGAGGGCTGATTTCTTGTCCTGTGATAAAAAGCCTTCTGTTTCTATCACCAAAGCTTTCAGGGGATCATTTCCAAGCTTTTGGCACCATTTTTGAGTGAATTGCCAAAAGTCATATTTTTGCTGAAATTGTGACCCCGGGGCTTAGGGATTTTTTTTAAAAAATATTTTCTGCCGGTTAAGTTTTTGAGGGCTGATTTCTTGTCCTGTGATAAAAAGCCTTCTGTTTCCATCGCCAAACCTTTCAGGAGAGCATTTTCAAGCTTTTGGCACCATTTTTGAGTGAATTGCCAAAAGTCAGATTTTTCCTCAAATTGTGACCCCGGGGCTTACGGATTTTTTCAAAAAAAAATTTCTGCCGGTTAAGTTTTTGAGGGCTGATTTCTTGTCCTGTGATAAAAAGCCTTCTGTTTCTATCACCAAAGCTTTGAGGGGATCATTTTCAAGCTTCTTGCACCATTTTTGAGTGAATTGCAAAAAGTCAGATTTTTGCTGAAATTGTGACCCCGGGGCTTAGGGATTTTTTCAAAAAAAAATTTCTGCCGGTTAAGTTTTTGAGGGCTGATTTCTTGTCCTGTGATAAAAAGCCTTCTGTTTCTATCACCAAAGCTTTGAGGGGATCATTTTCAAGCTTCTTGCACCATTTTTGAGTGAATTGCCAAAAGTCATATTTTTGCTGAAATTGTGACCCCGGGGCTTAGGGATTTTTTTTAAAAAATATTTTCTGCCGGTTAAGTTTTTGAGGGCTGATTTCTTGTCCTGTGATAAAAAGCCTTCTGTTTCCATCGCCAAACCTTTCAGGAGAGCATTTTCAAGCTTTTGGCACCATTTTTGAGTGAATTGCCAAAAGTCAGATTTTTCCTCAAATTGTGACCCCGGGGCTTACGGATTTTTTCAAAAAAAAATTTCTGCCGGTTAAGTTTTTGAGGGCTGATTTCTTGTCCTGTGATAAAAAGCCTTCTGTTTCTATCACCAAAGCTTTGAGGGGATCATTTTCAAGCTTCTTGCACCATTTTTGAGTGAATTGCAAAAAGTCAGATTTTTGCTGAAATTGTGACCCCGGGGCTTAGGGATTTTTTCAAAAAAAAAATTCTGCCGGTTAAGTTTTTGAGGGCTGATTTCTTGTCCTTTGATAAAAAGCCTTCTGTTTCCATCGCCAAACCTTTCAGGAGAGCATTTTCAACCTTTTGGCACCATTTTTGAGTGAATTGCCAAAAGTCCGATTTTTGCTGAAATTGTGACCCCGGGGCTTAGGGATTTTTTCAAAAAAATATTTCCTGCCGGGTAAGTTTTTGAGGGCTTATTACTTGACCTGTGATAAAAAGCTTTCTGTTTCGAGTGCCAAACCTTTCAGGAGAGCATTTTCAAGCTTTTGGCACCATTTCTGAATGAATTGCCAAAAGTCAGATTTTTGCAGAAATTGTGACCCCGGGGCTTAGGGATTTTTTCAAAAAAATATTTTCTGCCGGTTAAGTTTTTGAGGGCTGCTTTCTTGTCCTGTGATAAAAAGCCTTCTGTTTCGAGTGCCAAACCTTTCAGGAGAGCATTTTCAACCTTTTTGCACCATTTTTGAGTGAATTGCCAAAAGTCAGATTTTTGCTGAAATTGTGACCCCGGGGCTTAGGGATTTTTTCAAAAAAATATTTCCTGCCGGGTAAGTTTTTGAGGGCTTATTTCTAGACCTGTGATAAAAAGCTTTCTGTTTCGAGTGCCAAACCTTTCAGGAGAGCATTTCCAAGCTTTTTGCACCATTTTTGAGTGAATTGCCAAAAGTCAGATTTTTGCTGAAATTGTGACCCCGGGGCTTAGGGATTTTTTTAAAAAAATATTTTCTGCCGGTTAAGTTTTTGAGGGCTGATTTCTTGTCCTGTGATAAAAGGCCTTCTGTTTCCATCGCCAAACCTTTCAGGAGAGCATTTTCAAGCTTTTGGCACCATTTTTGAGTGAATTGCCAAAAGTCAGATTTTTCCTCAAATTGTGACCCCAGGGCTTACGGATTTTTTCAAAAAAAAATTTCTGCCGGTTAAGTTTTTGAGGGCTGATTTCTTGTCCTGTGATAAAAAGCCTTCTGTTTCGAGTGCCAAAGCTTTCAGGGGATCATTTTCAACCTTTTGGCACCATTTTTGAGTGAATTGCCAAAAGTCAGATTTTTTCTGAAATTGTGACCCCGGGGCTTAGGGATTTTTTGAAAAAAATATTTTCTGCCGGTTAAGTTTTTGAGGGCTGATTTCTTGTCCTGTGATAAAAAGCCTTCTGTTTCCATCGCCAAACCTTTCAGGAGAGCATTTTCAAGCTTTTGACACCATTTTTGAGTGAATTGCCAAAAGTCATATTTTTGCTGAAATTGTGACCCCGGGGCTTAGGGATTTTTTCAAAAAAATATTTTCTGCCGGTTAAGTTTTTGAGGGCTGATTTCTTGTCCTGTGATAAAAAGCTTTCTGTTTCGAGTGCCAAACCTTTCAGGAGAGCATTTTCAAGCTTTTGGCACCATTTCTGAGTGAATTGCCAAAAGTCAGATTTTTGCAGAAATTGTGACCCCGGGGCTTAGGGATTTTTTCAAAAAAATATTTTCTGCCGGTTAAGTTTTTGAGGGCTGATTTCTTGTCCTGTGATAAAAAGCCTTCTGTTTCTATCACCAAAGCTTTCAGGGGATCATTTCCAAGCTTTTGGCACCATTTTTGAGTGAATTGCCAAAAGTCATATTTTTGCTGAAATTGTGACCCCGGGGCTTAGGGATTTTTTTAAAAAAATATTTTCTGCCGGTTAAGTTTTTGAGGGCTGATTTCTTGTCCTGTGATAAAAAGCCTTCTGTTTCCATCGCCAAACCTTTCAGGAGAGCATTTTCAAGCTTTTGGCACCATTTTTGAGTGAATTGCCAAAAGTCAGATTTTTCCTCAAATTGTGACCCCGGGGCTTACGGATTTTTTCAAAAATATTTCTGCCGGTTAAGTTTTTGAGGGCTGATTTCTTGTCCTGTGATAAAAAGCTTTCTGTTTCGAGTGCCAAACCTTTCAGGAGAGCATTTTCAAGCTTTTGGCACCATTTCTGAGTGAATTGCCAAAAGTCAGATTTTTGCAGAAATTGTGACCCCGGGGCTTAGGGATTTTTTCAAAAAAATATTTTCTGCCGGTTAAGTTTTTGAGGGCTGATTTCTTGTCCTGTGATAAAAAGCCTTCTGTTTCTATCACCAAAGCTTTCAGGGGATCATTTCCAAGCTTTTGGCACCATTTTTGAGTGAATTGCCAAAAGTCATATTTTTGCTGAAATTGTGACCCCGGGGCTTAGGGATTTTTTTAAAAAAATATTTTCTGCCGGTTAAGTTTTTGAGGGCTGATTTCTTGTCCTGTGATAAAAAGCCTTCTGTTTCCATCGCCAAACCTTTCAGGAGAGCATTTTCAAGCTTTTGGCACCATTTTTGAGTGAATTGCCAAAAGTCAGATTTTTCCTCAAATTGTGACCCCGGGGCTTACGGATTTTTTCAAAAAAAAATTTCTGCCGGTTAAGTTTTTGAGGGCTGATTTCTTGTCCTGTGATAAAAAGCCTTCTGTTTCTATCACCAAAGCTTTGAGGGGATCATTTTCAAGCTTAGGGATTTTTTCAAAAAAATATTTCCTGCCGGGTAAGTTTTTGAGGGCTTATTACTTGACCTGTGATAAAAAGCTTTCTGTTTCGAGTGCCAAACCTTTCAGGAGAGCATTTTCAAGCTTTTGGCACCATTTCTGAATGAATTGCCAAAAGTCAGATTTTTGCAGAAATTGTGACCCCGGGGCTTAGGGATTTTTTCAAAAAAATATTTTCTGCCGGTTAAGTTTTTGAGGGCTGCTTTCTTGTCCTGTGATAAAAAGCCTTCTGTTTCGAGTGCCAAACCTTTCAGGAGAGCATTTTCAACCTTTTTGCACCATTTTTGAGTGAATTGCCAAAAGTCAGATTTTTGCTGAAATTGTGACCCCGGGGCTTAGGGATTTTTTCAAAAAAATATTTCCTGCCGGGTAAGTTTTTGAGGGCTTATTTCTAGACCTGTGATAAAAAGCTTTCTGTTTCGAGTGCCAAACCTTTCAGGAGAGCATTTCCAAGCTTTTTGCACCATTTTTGAGTGAATTGCCAAAAGTCATATTTTTGCTGAAATTGTGACCCCGGGGCTTAGGGATTTTTTCAAAAAAATATTTTCTGCCGGTTAAGTTTTTGAGGGCTGATTTCTTGTCCTTTGATAAAAAGCCTTCTGTTTCCATTGCCAAACCTTTCAGGAGAGCATTTTCAAGCTTTTAACACCATTTTTGAGTGAATTGCCAAAAGTCATATTTTTGCTGAAATTGTGACCCCGGGGCTTAGGGATTTTTGCAAAAAAATATTTTCTGCCGGTTAAGTTTTTGAGGGCTGATTTCTTGTCCTGTGATAAAAAGCCTTCTGTTTCGAGTGCCAAAGCTTTCAGGGGATCATTTTCAACCTTTTGGCACCATTTTTGAGTGAATTGCCAAAAGTCAGATTTTTTCTGAAATTGTGACCCCGGGGCTTAGGGATTTTTTGAAAAAAATATTTTCTGCCGGTTAAGTTTTTGAGGGCTGATTTCTTGTCCTGTGATAAAAAGCCTTCTGTTTCCATCGCCAAACCTTTCAGGAGAGCATTTTCAAGCTTTTGGCACCATTTTTGAGTGAATTGCCAAAAGTCAGATTTTTGCTGAAATTGTGACCCCGGGGCTTAGGGATTTTTTCAAAAAAATATTTCCTGCCGGGTAAGTTTTTGAGGGCTTATTACTTGACCTGTGATAAAAAGCTTTCTGTTTCGAGTGCCAAACCTTTCAGGAGAGCATTTTCAAGCTTTTGGCACCATTTCTGAATGAATTGCCAAAAGTCAGATTTTTGCAGAAATTGTGACCCCGGGGCTTAGGGATTTTTTCAAAAAAATATTTTCTGCCGGTTAAGTTTTTGAGGGCTGCTTTCTTGTCCTGTGATAAAAAGCCTTCTGTTTCGAGTGCCAAACCTTTCAGGAGAGCATTTTCAACCTTTTTGCACCATTTCTGAATGAATTGCCAAAAGTCAGATTTTTGCAGAAATTGTGACCCCGGGGCTTAGGGATTTTTTCAAAAAAATATTTTCTGCCGGTTAAGTTTTTGAGGGCTGCTTTCTTGTCCTGTGATAAAAAGCCTTCTGTTTCGAGTGCCAAACCTTTCAGGAGAGCATTTTCAACCTTTTTGCACCATTTTTGAGTGAATTGCCAAAAGTCAGATTTTTGCTGAAATTGTGACCCCGGGGCTTAGGGATTTTTTCAAAAAAATATTTCCTGCCGGGTAAGTTTTTGAGGGCTTATTTCTAGACCTGTGATAAAAAGCTTTCTGTTTCGAGTGCCAAACCTTTCAGGAGAGCATTTCCAAGCTTTTTGCACCATTTTTGAGTGAATTGCCAAAAGTCAGATTTTTGCTGAAATTGTGACCCCGGGGCTTAGGGATTTTTGCAAAAAAATATTTTCTGCCGGTTAAGTTTTTGAGGGCTGATTTCTTGTCCTGTGATAAAAAGCCTTCTGTTTCGAGTGCCAAAGCTTTCAGGGGATCATTTTCAACCTTTTGGCACCATTTTTGAGTGAATTGCCAAAAGTCAGATTTTTTCTGAAATTGTGACCCCGGGGCTTAGGGATTTTTTGAAAAAAATATTTTCTGCCGGTTAAGTTTTTGAGGGCTGATTTCTTGTCCTGTGATAAAAAGCCTTCTGTTTCCATCGCCAAACCTTTCAGGAGAGCATTTTCAAGCTTTTGGCACCATTTTTGAGTGAATTGCCAAAAGTCAGATTTTTGCTGAAATTGTGACCCCGGGGCTTAGGGATTTTTTCAAAAAAATATTTCCTGCCGGGTAAGTTTTTGAGGGCTTATTACTTGACCTGTGATAAAAAGCTTTCTGTTTCGAGTGCCAAACCTTTCAGGAGAGCATTTTCAAGCTTTTGGCACCATTTCTGAATGAATTGCCAAAAGTCAGATTTTTGCAGAAATTGTGACCCCGGGGCTTAGGGATTTTTTCAAAAAAATATTTTCTGCCGGTTAAGTTTTTGAGGGCTGCTTTCTTGTCCTGTGATAAAAAGCCTTCTGTTTCGAGTGCCAAACCTTTCAGGAGAGCATTTTCAACCTTTTTGCACCATTTCTGAATGAATTGCCAAAAGTCAGATTTTTGCAGAAATTGTGACCCCGGGGCTTAGGGATTTTTTCAAAAAAATATTTTCTGCCGGTTAAGTTTTTGAGGGCTGCTTTCTTGTCCTGTGATAAAAAGCCTTCTGTTTCGAGTGCCAAACCTTTCAGGAGAGCATTTTCAACCTTTTTGCACCATTTTTGAGTGAATTGCCAAAAGTCAGATTTTTGCTGAAATTGTGACCCCGGGGCTTAGGGATTTTTTCAAAAAAATATTTCCTGCCGGGTAAGTTTTTGAGGGCTTATTTCTAGACCTGTGATAAAAAGCTTTCTGTTTCGAGTGCCAAACCTTTCAGGAGAGCATTTCCAAGCTTTTTGCACCATTTTTGAGTGAATTGCCAAAAGTCAGATTTTTGCTGAAATTGTGACCCCGGGGCTTAGGGATTTTTGCAAAAAAATATTTTCTGCCGGTTAAGTTTTTGAGGGCTGATTTCTTGTCCTGTGATAAAAAGCCTTCTGTTTCGAGTGCCAAAGCTTTCAGGGGATCATTTTCAACCTTTTGGCACCATTTTTGAGTGAATTGCCAAAAGTCAGATTTTTTCTGAAATTGTGACCCCGGGGCTTAGGGATTTTTTGAAAAAAATATTTTCTGCCGGTTAAGTTTTTGAGGGCTGATTTCTTGTCCTGTGATAAAAAGCCTTCTGTTTCCATCGCCAAACCTTTCAGGAGAGCATTTTCAAGCTTTTGGCACCATTTTTGAGTGAATTGCCAAAAGTCAGATTTTTGCTGAAATTGTGACCCCGGGGCTTAGGGATTTTTTCAAAAAAATATTTCCTGCCGGGTAAGTTTTTGAGGGCTTATTACTTGACCTGTGATAAAAAGCTTTCTGTTTCGAGTGCCAAACCTTTCAGGAGAGCATTTTCAAGCTTTTGGCACCATTTCTGAGTGAATTGCCAAAAGTCAGATTTTTGCAGAAATTGTGACCCCGGGGCTTAGGGATTTTTTCAAAAAAATATTTTCTGCCGGTTAAGTTTTTGAGGGCTGATTTCTTGTCCTGTGATAAAAAGCCTTCTGTTTCGAGTGCCAAACCTTTCAGGGGAGCATTTTCAAGCTTTTGGCACCATTTTTGAGTGAATTGCCAAAGGTCATATTTTTGCTGAAATTGTGACCCCGGGGCTTAGGGATTTTTTTAAAAAAATATTTTCTGCCGGTTAAGTTTTTGAGGGCTGATTTCTTGTCCTGTGATAAAAAGCCTTCTGTTTCCATCGCCAAACCTTTCAGGAGAGCATTTTCAAGCTTTTGGCACCATTTTTGAGTGAATTGCCAAAAGTCAGATTTTTCCTCAAATTGTGACCCCGGGGCTTACGGATTTTTTCAAAAAAAAAATTCTGCCGGTTAAGTTTTTGAGGGCTGATTTCTTGTCCTGTGATAAAAAGCCTTCTGTTTCTATCACCAAAGCTTTGAGGGGATCATTTTCAAGCTTCTTGCACCATTTTTGAGTGAATTGCCAAAAGTCAGATTTTTGCTGAAATTGTGACCCCGGGGCTTAGGGATTTTTTAAAAAAAAAATTTCTGCCGGTTAAGTTTTTGAGGGCTGATTTCTTGTCCTTTGATAAAAAGCCTTCTGTTTCCATCGCCAAACCTTTCAGGAGAGCATTTTCAAGCTTTTGGCACCATTTTTGAGTGAATTGCCAAAAGTCAGATTTTTGCTGAAATTGTGACCCCGGGGCTTAGGGATTTTTTCAAAAAAATATTTCCTGCCGGGTAAGTTTTTGAGGGCTTATTACTTGACCTGTGATAAAAAGCTTTCTGTTTCGAGTGCCAAACCTTTCAGGAGAGCATTTTCAAGCTTTTGGCACCATTTCTGAATGAATTGCCAAAAGTCAGATTTTTGCAGAAATTGTGACCCCGGGGCTTAGGGATTTTTTCAAAAAAATATTTTCTGCCGGTTAAGTTTTTGACGGCTGCTTTCTTGTCCTGTGATAAAAAGCCTTCTGTTTCGAGTGCCAAACCTTTCAGGAGAGCATTTTCAACCTTTTTGCACCATTTTTGAGTGAATTGCCAAAAGTCAGATTTTTGCTGAAATTGTGACCCCGGGGCTTAGGGATTTTTTCAAAAAAATATTTCCTGCCGGGTAAGTTTTTGAGGGCTTATTTCTAGACCTGTGATAAAAAGCTTTCTGTTTCGAGTGCCAAACCTTTCAGGAGAGCATTTCCAAGCTTTTTGCACCATTTTTGAGTGAATTGCCAAAAGTCAGATTTTTGCTGAAATTGTGACCCCGGGGCTTAGGGATTTTTTGAAAAAAATATTTTCTGCCGGTTAAGTTTTTGAGGGCTGATTTCTTGTCCTGTGATAAAAAGCCTTCTGTTTCCATCGCCAAACCTTTCAGGAGAGCATTTTCAAGCCTTTGACACCATTTTTGAGTGAATTGCCAAAAGTCATATTTTTGCTGAAATTGTGACCCCGGGGCTTAGGGATTTTTTCAAAAAAATATTTTCTGCCGGTTGGGTTTTTGAGGGCTGATTTCTTGTCCTATGATAAAAAGCCTTCTGTTTCTATCACCAAAGCTTCCAGGGGATCATTTTCAAGCTTCTTGCACCATTTTTGAGTGAATTGCCAAAAGTCAGATTTTTGCTGAAATTGTGACCCCGGGGCTTAGGGATTTTTTCAGAAAAATATTGTCTGCCGGTTAAGTTTTTGAGGGCTGATTTCTTGTCCTGTGATAAAAAGCCTTCTGTTTCGAGTGCCAAACCTTTCAGGAGAGCATTTTCAAGCTTTTGGCACCATTTTTGAGTGAATTGCCAAAAGCCAGATTTTTGCTGAAATTGTGACCCCCCCCCCCCGCTTAGGGATTTTTTCAAAAAAATATTTTCTGCCGGGTAAGTTTTGAGGGCTTATTTCTTGACCTGTGATAAAAAGCTTTCTGTTTCGAGTGCCAAACCTTTCAGGAGAGCATTTTCAAGCTTCTTGCACCATTTTTGAGTGAATTGCCAAAAGTCAGATTTTTGCTGAAATTGTGACCCCGGGGCTTAGGGATTTTTTCAAAAAAATATTTTCTGCCGGTTAAGTTTTTGAGGGCTGATTTCTTGTCCTGTGATAAAAAGCCTTCTGTTTCTATCACCAAAGCTTTGAGGGGATCATTTTCAAGCTTCTTGCACCATTTTTGAGTGAATTACCAAAAGTCATATTTTTGCTGAAATTGTGACCCCTGGGCTTAGGGATTTTTTCAAAAAAATATTTCCTGCCGGGTAAGTTTTTGAGGGCTTATTTCTTGACCTGTGATAAAAAGCTTTCTGTTTCGAGTGCCAAACCTTTCAGGAGAGCATTTTCAAGCTTTTGGCACCATTTCTGAGTGAATTGCCAAAAGTCAGATTTTTCCTGAAATTGTGACCCCGGGGCTTAGGGATTTTTTCAAAAAAATATTTTCTGCCGGTTAAGTTTTTGAGGGCTGACTTCTTGTCCTGTGATAAAAAGCCTTCTGTTTCCATCGCCAAACCTTTCAGGAGAGTATTTCCAAGCTTTTGGCACCATTTTTGAGTGAATTGCCAAAAGTCAGATTTTTGCTGAAATTGTGACCCCGGGGCTTAGGGATTTTTTCAAAAAAATATTTTCTGCCGGTTAAGTTTTTGAGGGCTGATTTCTTGTCCTGTGATAAAAAGCCTTCTGTTTCGAGTGCCAAACCTTTCAGGGGAGCATTTTCAAGCTTTTGGCACCATTTTTGAGTGAATTGCCAAAAGTCATATTTTTGCTGAAATTGTGACCCCGGGGCTTAGGGATTTTTTCAAAAAAATATTTTCTGCCGGTTAAGTTTTTGAGGGCTGATTTCTTGTCCTGTGATAAAAAGCCTTCTGTTTCTATCACCAAAGCTTTGAGGGGATCATTTTCAAGCTTCTTGCACCATTTTTGAGTGAATTGCCAAAAGTCAGATTTTTGCTGAAATTGTGACCCCGGGGCTTAGGGATTTTTTCAAAAAAATATTTTCTGCCGGTTAAGTTTTTGAGGGCTGATTTCTTGTCCTTTGATAAAAAGCTTTCTGTTTCTATCACCAAACCTTTCAGGAGAGCATTTTCAAGCTTTTGGCACCATTTCTGAATGAATTGCCAAAAGTCAGATTTTTGCAGAAATTGTGACCCCGGGGCTTAGGGATTTTTTCAAAAAAATATTTTCTGCCGGTTAAGTTTTTGAGGGCTGCTTTCTTGTCCTGTGATAAAAAGCCTTCTGTTTCGAGTGCCAAACCTTTCAGGAGAGCATTTTCAACCTTTTTGCACCATTTTTGAGTGAATTGCCAAAAGTCAGATTTTTGCTGAAATTGTGACCCCGGGGCTTAGGGATTTTTTCAAAAAAATATTTCCTGCCGGGTAAGTTTTTGAGGGCTTATTTCTAGACCTGTGATAAAAAGCTTTCTGTTTCGAGTGCCAAACCTTTCAGGAGAGCATTTCCAAGCTTTTTGCACCATTTTTGAGTGAATTGCCAAAAGTCAGATTTTTGCTGAAATTGTGACCCCGGGGCTTAGGGATTTTTTCAAAAAAATATTTTCTGCCGGTTAAGTTTTTGAGGGCTGATTTCTTGTCCTTTGATAAAAAGCCTTCTGTTTCCATTGCCAAACCTTTCAGGAGAGCATTTTCAAGCTTTTGACACCATTTTTGAGTGAATTGCCAAAAGTCAGATTTTTGCTGAAATTGTGACCCCGGGGCTTAGGGATTTTTGCAAAAAAATATTTTATGCCGGTTAAGTTTTTGAGGGCTGATTTCTTGTCCTGTGATAAAAAGCCTTCTGTTTCGAGTGCCAAAGCTTTCAGGGGATCATTTTCAACCTTTTGGCACCATTTTTGAGTGAATTGCCAAAAGTCAGATTTTTTCTGAAATTGTGACCCCGGGGCTTAGGGATTTTTTGAAAAAAATATTTTCTGCCGGTTAAGTTTTTGAGGGCTGATTTCTTGTCCTGTGATAAAAAGCCTTCTGTTTCCATCGCCAAACCTTTCAGGAGAGCATTTTCAAGCTTTTGACACCATTTTTGAGTGAATTGCCAAAAGTCATATTTTTGCTGAAATTGTGACCCCGGGGCTTAGGGATTTTTTCAAAAAAATATTTTCTGCCGGTTAAGTTTTTGAGGGCTGATTTCTTGTCCTGTGATAAAAAGCTTTCTGTTTCGAGTGCCAAACCTTTCAGGAGAGCATTTTCAAGCTTTTGGCACCATTTCTGAGTGAATTGCCAAAAGTCAGATTTTTGCAGAAATTGTGACCCCGGGGCTTAGGGATTTTTTCAAAAAAATATTTTCTGCCGGTTAAGTTTTTGAGGGCTGATTTCTTGTCCTGTGATAAAAAGCCTTCTGTTTCCATCGCCAAACCTTTCAGGAGAGCATTTTCAAGCTTTTGGCACCATTTTTGAGTGAATTGCCAAAAGTCAGATTTTTGCTGAAATTGTGACCCCGGGGCTTAGGGATTTTTTCAAAAAAATATTTTCTGCCGGTTAAGTTTTTGAGGGCTGATTTCTTGTCCTTTGATAAAAAGCTTTCTGTTTCTATCACCAAACCTTTCAGGAGAGCATTTTCAAGCTTTTGGCACCATTTCTGAATGAATTGCCAAAAGTCAGATTTTTGCAGAAATTGTGACCCCGGGGCTTAGGGATTTTTTCAAAAAAATATTTTCTGCCGGTTAAGTTTTTGAGGGCTGCTTTCTTGTCCTGTGATAAAAAGCCTTCTGTTTCGAGTGCCAAACCTTTCAGGAGAGCATTTTCAACCTTTTTGCACCATTTTTGAGTGAATTGCCAAAAGTCAGATTTTTGCTGAAATTGTGACCCCGGGGCTTAGGGATTTTTTCAAAAAAATATTTCCTGCCGGGTAAGTTTTTGAGGGCTTATTTCTAGACCTGTGATAAAAAGCTTTCTGTTTCGAGTGCCAAACCTTTCAGGAGAGCATTTCCAAGCTTTTTGCACCATTTTTGAGTGAATTGCCAAAAGTCAGATTTTTGCTGAAATTGTGACCCCGGGGCTTAGGGATTTTTTCAAAAAAATATTTTCTGCCGGTTAAGTTTTTGAGGGCTGATTTCTTGTCCTTTGATAAAAAGCCTTCTGTTTCCATTGCCAAACCTTTCAGGAGAGCATTTTCAAGCTTTTGACACCATTTTTGAGTGAATTGCCAAAAGTCAGATTTTTGCTGAAATTGTGACCCCGGGGCTTAGGGATTTTTGCAAAAAAATATTTTATGCCGGTTAAGTTTTTGAGGGCTGATTTCTTGTCCTGTGATAAAAAGCCTTCTGTTTCGAGTGCCAAAGCTTTCAGGGGATCATTTTCAACCTTTTGGCACCATTTTTGAGTGAATTGCCAAAAGTCAGATTTTTTCTGAAATTGTGACCCCGGGGCTTAGGGATTTTTTGAAAAAAATATTTTCTGCCGGTTAAGTTTTTGAGGGCTGATTTCTTGTCCTGTGATAAAAAGCCTTCTGTTTCCATCGCCAAACCTTTCAGGAGAGCATTTTCAAGCTTTTGACACCATTTTTGAGTGAATTGCCAAAAGTCATATTTTTGCTGAAATTGTGACCCCGGGGCTTAGGGATTTTTTCAAAAAAATATTTTCTGCCGGTTAAGTTTTTGAGGGCTGATTTCTTGTCCTGTGATAAAAAGCCTTCTGTTTCCATCGCCAAACCTTTCAGGAGAGCATTTTCAAGCTTTTGACACCATTTTTGAGTGAATTGCCAAAAGTCATATTTTTGCTGAAATTGTGACCCCGGGGCTTAGGGATTTTTTCAAAAAAATATTTTCTGCCGGTTAAGTTTTTGAGGGCTGATTTCTTGTCCTGTGATAAAAAGCTTTCTGTTTCGAGTGCCAAACCTTTCAGGAGAGCATTTTCAAGCTTTTGGCACCATTTCTGAGTGAATTGCCAAAAGTCAGATTTTTGCAGAAATTGTGACCCCGGGGCTTAGGGATTTTTTCAAAAAAATATTTTCTGCCGGTTAAGTTTTTGAGGGCTGATTTCTTGTCCTGTGATAAAAAGCCTTCTGTTTCCATCGCCAAACCTTTCAGGAGAGCATTTTCAAGCTTTTGGCACCATTTTTGAGTGAATTGCCAAAAGTCATATTTTTGCTGAAATTGTGACCCCGGGGCTTAGGGATTTTTTCAAAAAAATATTTTCTGCCGGTTAAGTTTTTGAGGGCTGATTTCTTGTCCTGTGATAAAAAGCTTTCTGTTTCGAGTGCCAAACCTTTCAGGAGAGCATTTTCAAGCTTTTGGCACCATTTCTGAGTGAATTGCCAAAAGTCAGATTTTTGCAGAAATTGTGACCCCGGGGCTTAGGGATTTTTTCAAAAAAATATTTTCTGCCGGTTAAGTTTTTGAGGGCTGATTTCTTGTCCTGTGATAAAAAGCCTTCTGTTTCTATCACCAAAGCTTTCAGGGGATCATTTCCAAGCTTTTGGCACCATTTTTGAGTGAATTGCCAAAAGTCATATTTTTGCTGAAATTGTGACCCCGGGGCTTAGGGATTTTTTAAAAAAAATATTTTCTGCCGGTTAAGTTTTTGAGGGCTGATTTCTTGTCCTGTGATAAAAAGCCTTCTGTTTCCATCGCCAAACCTTTCAGGAGAGCATTTTCAAGCTTTTGGCACCATTTTTGAGTGAATTGCCAAAAGTCAGATTTTTCCTCAAATTGTGACCCCAGGGCTTACGGATTTTTTCAAAAAAAAATTTCTGCCGGTTAAGTTTTTGAGGGCTGATTTCTTGTCCTGTGATAAAAAGCTTTCTGTTTCGAGTGCCAAACCTTTCAGGAGAGCATTTTCAAGCTTTTGGCACCATTTCTGAGTGAATTGCCAAAAGTCAGATTTTTGCAGAAATTGTGACCCCGGGGCTTAGGGATTTTTTCAAAAAAATATTTTCTGCCGGTTAAGTTTTTGAGGGCTGATTTCTTGTCCTGTGATAAAAAGCCTTCTGTTTCAAGTGCCAAAGCTTTCAGGGGATCATTTTCAACCTTTTGGCACCATTTTTGAGTGAATTGCCAAAAGTCAGATTTTTTCTGAAATTGTGACCCCGGGGCTTAGGGATTTTTTGAAAAAAATATTTTCTGCCGGTTAAGTTTTTGAGGGCTGATTTCTTGTCCTGTGATAAAAAGCCTTCTGTTTCCATCGCCAAACCTTTCAGGAGAGCATTTTCAAGCTTTTGGCACCATTTTTGAGTGAATTGCCAAAAGTCAGATTTTTGCTGAAATTGTGACCCCGGGGCTTAGGGATTTTTTCAAAAAAATATTTCCTGCCGGGTAAGTTTTTGAGGGCTTATTACTTGACCTGTGATAAAAAGCTTTCTGTTTCGAGTGCCAAACCTTTCAGGAGAGCATTTTCAAGCTTTTGGCACCATTTCTGAATGAATTGCCAAAAGTCAGATTTTTGCAGAAATTGTGACCCCGGGGCTTAGGGATTTTTTCAAAAAAATATTTTCTGCCGGTTAAGTTTTTGAGGGCTGCTTTCTTGTCCTGTGATAAAAAGCCTTCTGTTTCGAGTGCCAAACCTTTCAGGAGAGCATTTTCAACCTTTTTGCACCATTTTTGAGTGAATTGCCAAAAGTCAGATTTTTGCTGAAATTGTGACCCTGGGGCTTAGGGATTTTTTCAAAAAAATATTTCCTGCCGGGTAACTTTTTGAGGGCTTATTTCTAGACCTGTGATAAAAAGCTTTCTGTTTCGAGTGCCAAACCTTTCAGGAGAGCATTTCCAAGCTTTTTGCACCATTTTTGAGTGAATTGCCAAAAGTCAGATTTTTGCTGAAATTGTGACCCCGGGGCTTAGGGATTTTTTCAAAAAAATATTTTCTGCCGGTTAAGTTTTTGAGGGCTGATTTCTTGTCCTTTGATAAAAAGCTTTCTGTTTCTATCACCAAACCTTTCAGGAGAGCATTTTCAAGCTTTTGGCACCATTTCTGAATGAATTGCCAAAAGTCAGATTTTTGCAGAAATTGTGACCCCGGGGCTTAGGGATTTTTTCAAAAAAATATTTTCTGCCGGTTAAGTTTTTGAGGGCTGCTTTCTTGTCCTGTGATAAAAAGCCTTCTGTTTCGAGTGCCAAACCTTTCAGGAGAGCATTTTCAACCTTTTTGCACCATTTTTGAGTGAATTGCCAAAAGTCAGATTTTTGCTGAAATTGTGACCCCGGGGCTTAGGGATTTTTTCAAAAAAATATTTCCTGCCGGGTAAGTTTTTGAGGGCTTATTTCTAGACCTGTGATAAAAAGCTTTCTGTTTCGAGTGCCAAACCTTTCAGGAGAGCATTTCCAAGCTTTTTGCACCATTTTTGAGTGAATTGCCAAAAGTCAGATTTTTGCTGAAATTGTGACCCCGGGGCTTAGGGATTTTTTCAAAAAAATATTTTCTGCCGGTTAAGTTTTTGAGGGCTGATTTCTTGTCCTTTGATAAAAAGCCTTCTGTTTCCATTGCCAAACCTTTCAGGAGAGCATTTTCAAGCTTTTGACACCATTTTTGAGTGAATTGCCAAAAGTCAGATTTTTGCTGAAATTGTGACCCCGGGGCTTAGGGATTTTTGCAAAAAAATATTTTATGCCGGTTAAGTTTTTGAGGGCTGATTTCTTGTCCTGTGATAAAAAGCCTTCTGTTTCGAGTGCCAAAGCTTTCAGGGGATCATTTTCAACCTTTTGGCACCATTTTTGAGTGAATTGCCAAAAGTCAGATTTTTGCTGAAATTGTGACCCCGGGGCTTAGGGATTTTTTGAAAAAAATATTTTCTGCCGGTTAAGTTTTTGAGGGCTGATTTCTTGTCCTGTGATAAAAAGCCTTCTGTTTCCATCGCCAAACCTTTCAGGAGAGCATTTTCAAGCTTTTGACACCATTTTTGAGTGAATTGCCAAAAGTCATATTTTTGCTGAAATTGTGACCCCGGGGCTTAGGGATTTTTTCAAAAAAATATTTTCTGCCGGTTAAGTTTTTGAGGGCTGATTTCTTGTCCTGTGATAAAAAGCTTTCTGTTTCGAGTGCCAAACCTTTCAGGAGAGCATTTTCAAGCTTTTGGCACCATTTCTGAGTGAATTGCCAAAAGTCAGATTTTTGCAGAAATTGTGACCCCGGGGCTTAGGGATTTTTTCAAAAAAATATTTTCTGCCGGTTAAGTTTTTGAGGGCTGATTTCTTGTCCTGTGATAAAAAGCCTTCTGTTTCCATCGCCAAACCTTTCAGGAGAGCATTTTCAAGCTTTTGGCACCATTTTTGAGTGAATTGCCAAAAGTCAGATTTTTGCTGAAATTGTGACCCCGGGGCTTAGGGATTTTTTCAAAAAAATATTTTCTGCCGGTTAAGTTTTTGAGGGCTGATTTCTTGTCCTTTGATAAAAAGCTTTCTGTTTCTATCACCAAACCTTTCAGGAGAGCATTTTCAAGCTTTTGGCACCATTTCTGAATGAATTGCCAAAAGTCAGATTTTTGCAGAAATTGTGACCCCGGGGCTTAGGGATTTTTTCAAAAAAATATTTTCTGCCGGTTAAGTTTTTGAGGGCTGCTTTCTTGTCCTGTGATAAAAAGCCTTCTGTTTCGAGTGCCAAACCTTTCAGGAGAGCATTTTCAACCTTTTTGCACCATTTTTGAGTGAATTGCCAAAAGTCAGATTTTTGCTGAAATTGTGACCCCGGGGCTTAGGGATTTTTTCAAAAAAATATTTCCTGCCGGGTAAGTTTTTGAGGGCTTATTTCTAGACCTGTGATAAAAAGCTTTCTGTTTCGAGTGCCAAACCTTTCAGGAGAGCATTTCCAAGCTTTTTGCACCATTTTTGAGTGAATTGCCAAAAGTCAGATTTTTGCTGAAATTGTGACCCCGGGGCTTAGGGATTTTTTCAAAAAAATATTTTCTGCCGGTTAAGTTTTTGAGGGCTGATTTCTTGTCCTTTGATAAAAAGCCTTCTGTTTCCATTGCCAAACCTTTCAGGAGAGCATTTTCAAGCTTTTGACACCATTTTTGAGTGAATTGCCAAAAGTCAGATTTTTGCTGAAATTGTGACCCCGGGGCTTAGGGATTTTTGCAAAAAAATATTTTATGCCGGTTAAGTTTTTGAGGGCTGATTTCTTGTCCTGTGATAAAAAGCCTTCTGTTTCGAGTGCCAAAGCTTTCAGGGGATCATTTTCAACCTTTTGGCACCATTTTTGAGTGAATTGCCAAAAGTCAGATTTTTTCTGAAATTGTGACCCCGGGGCTTAGGGATTTTTTGAAAAAAATATTTTCTGCCGGTTAAGTTTTTGAGGGCTGATTTCTTGTCCTGTGATAAAAAGCCTTCTGTTTCCATCGCCAAACCTTTCAGGAGAGCATTTTCAAGCTTTTGACACCATTTTTGAGTGAATTGCCAAAAGTCATATTTTTGCTGAAATTGTGACCCCGGGGCTTAGGGATTTTTTCAAAAAAATATTTTCTGCCGGTTAAGTTTTTGAGGGCTGATTTCTTGTCCTGTGATAAAAAGCTTTCTGTTTCGAGTGCCAAACCTTTCAGGAGAGCATTTTCAAGCTTTTGGCACCATTTCTGAGTGAATTGCCAAAAGTCAGATTTTTGCAGAAATTGTGACCCCGGGGCTTAGGGATTTTTTCAAAAAAATATTTTCTGCCGGTTAAGTTTTTGAGGGCTGATTTCTTGTCCTGTGATAAAAAGCCTTCTGTTTCCATCGCCAAACCTTTCAGGAGAGCATTTTCAAGCTTTTGGCACCATTTTTGAGTGAATTGCCAAAAGTCATATTTTTGCTGAAATTGTGACCCCGGGGCTTAGGGATTTTTTCAAAAAAATATTTTCTGCCGGTTAAGTTTTTGAGGGCTGATTTCTTGTCCTGTGATAAAAAGCTTTCTGTTTCGAGTGCCAAACCTTTCAGGAGAGCATTTTCAAGCTTTTGGCACCATTTCTGAGTGAATTGCCAAAAGTCAGATTTTTGCAGAAATTGTGACCCCGGGGCTTAGGGATTTTTTCAAAAAAATATTTTCTGCCGGTTAAGTTTTTGAGGGCTGATTTCTTGTCCTGTGATAAAAAGCCTTCTGTTTCTATCACCAAAGCTTTCAGGGGATCATTTCCAAGCTTTTGGCACCATTTTTGAGTGAATTGCCAAAAGTCATATTTTTGCTGAAATTGTGACCCCGGGGCTTAGGGATTTTTTAAAAAAAATATTTTCTGCCGGTTAAGTTTTTGAGGGCTGATTTCTTGTCCTGTGATAAAAAGCCTTCTGTTTCCATCGCCAAACCTTTCAGGAGAGCATTTTCAAGCTTTTGGCACCATTTTTGAGTGAATTGCCAAAAGTCAGATTTTTCCTCAAATTGTGACCCCAGGGCTTACGGATTTTTTCAAAAAAAAATTTCTGCCGGTTAAGTTTTTGAGGGCTGATTTCTTGTCCTGTGATAAAAAGCTTTCTGTTTCGAGTGCCAAACCTTTCAGGAGAGCATTTTCAAGCTTTTGGCACCATTTCTGAGTGAATTGCCAAAAGTCAGATTTTTGCAGAAATTGTGACCCCGGGGCTTAGGGATTTTTTCAAAAAAATATTTTCTGCCGGTTAAGTTTTTGAGGGCTGATTTCTTGTCCTGTGATAAAAAGCCTTCTGTTTCAAGTGCCAAAGTTTTTTGGGGATCATTTTCAACCTTTTGGCACCATTTTTGAGTGAATTGCCAAAAGTCAGATTTTTTCTGAAATTGTGACCCCGGGGCTTAGGGATTTTTTGAAAAAAATATTTTCTGCCGGTTAAGTTTTTGAGGGCTGATTTCTTGTCCTGTGATAAAAAGCCTTCTTTTTCCATCGCCAAACCTTTCAGGAGAGCATTTTCAAGCTTTTGGCACCATTTTTGAGTGAATTGCCAAAAGTCAGATTTTTGCTGAAATTGTGACCCCGGGGCTTAGGGATTTTTTCAAAAAAATATTTCCTGCCGGGTAAGTTTTTGAGGGCTTATTACTTGACCTGTGATAAAAAGCTTTCTGTTTCGAGTGCCAAACCTTTCAGGAGAGCATTTTCAAGCTTTTGGCACCATTTCTGAATGAATTGCCAAAAGTCAGATTTTTGCAGAAATTGTGACCCCGGGGCTTAGGGATTTTTTCAAAAAAATATTTTCTGCCGGTTAAGTTTTTGAGGGCTGCTTTCTTGTCCTGTGATAAAAAGCCTTCTGTTTCGAGTGCCAAACCTTTCAGGAGAGCATTTTCAACCTTTTTGCACCATTTTTGAGTGAATTGCCAAAAGTCAGATTTTTGCTGAAATTGTGACCCCGGGGCTTAGGGATTTTTTCAAAAAAATATTTCCTGCCGGGTAACTTTTTGAGGGCTTATTTCTAGACCTGTGATAAAAAGCTTTCTGTTTCGAGTGCCAAACCTTTCAGGAGAGCATTTCCAAGCTTTTTGCACCATTTTTGAGTGAATTGCCAAAAGTCAGATTTTTGCTGAAATTGTGACCCCGGGGCTTAGGGATTTTTTCAAAAAAATATTTTCTGCCGGTTAAGTTTTTGAGGGCTGATTTCTTGTCCTTTGATAAAAAGCCTTCTGTTTCCATTGCCAAACCTTTCAGGAGAGCATTTTCAAGCTTTTGACACCATTTTTGAGTGAATTGCCAAAAGTCAGATTTTTGCTGAAATTGTGACCCCGGGGCTTAGGGATTTTTGCAAAAAAATATTTTCTGCCGGTTAAGTTTTTGAGGGCTGATTTCTTGTCCTGTGATAAAAAGCCTTCTGTTTCGAGTGCCAAAGCTTTCAGGGGATCATTTTCAACCTTTTGGCACCATTTTTGAGTGAATTGCCAAAAGTCAGATTTTTTCTGAAATTGTGACCCCGGGGCTTAGGGATTTTTTGAAAAAAATATTTTCTGCCGGTTAAGTTTTTGAGGGCTGATTTCTTGTCCTGTGATAAAAAGCCTTCTGTTTCCATCGCCAAACCTTTCAGGAGAGCATTTTCAAGCTTTTGACACCATTTTTGAGTGAATTGCCAAAAGTCATATTTTTGCTGAAATTGTGACCCCGGGGCTTAGGGATTTTTTCAAAAAAATATTTTCTGCCGGTTAAGTTTTTGAGGGCTGATTTCTTGTCCTGTGATAAAAAGCTTTCTGTTTCGAGTGCCAAACCTTTCAGGAGAGCATTTTCAAGCTTTTGGCACCATTTCTGAGTGAATTGCCAAAAGTCAGATTTTTGCAGAAATTGTGACCCCGGGGCTTAGGGATTTTTTCAAAAAAATATTTTCTGCCGGTTAAGTTTTTGAGGGCTGATTTCTTGTCCTGTGATAAAAAGCCTTCTGTTTCGAGTGCCAAACCTTTCAGGGGAGCATTTTCAAGCTTTTGGCACCATTTTTGAGTGAATTGCCAAAGGTCATATTTTTGCTGAAATTGTGACCCCGGGGCTTAGGGATTTTTTTAAAAAAATATTTTCTGCCGGTTAAGTTTTTGAGGGCTGATTTCTTGTCCTGTGATAAAAAGCCTTCTGTTTCCATCGCCAAACCTTTCAGGAGAGCATTTTCAAGCTTTTGGCACCATTTTTGAGTGAATTGCCAAAAGTCAGATTTTTCCTCAAATTGTGACCCCGGGGCTTACGGATTTTTTCAAAAAAAAAATTCTGCCAGTTAAGTTTTTGAGGGCTGATTTCTTGTCCTGTGATAAAAAGCCTTCTGTTTCTATCACCAAAGCTTTGAGGGGATCATTTTCAAGCTTCTTGCACCATTTTTGAGTGAATTGCCAAAAGTCAGATTTTTGCTGAAATTGTGACCCCGGGGCTTAGGGATTTTTTCAAAAAAAAATTTCTGCCGGTTAAGTTTTTGAGGGCTGATTTCTTGTCCTTTGATAAAAAGCCTTCTGTTTCCATCGCCAAACCTTTCAGGAGAGCATTTTCAAGCTTTTGGCACCATTTTTGAGTGAATTGCCAAAAGTCAGATTTTTGCTGAAATTGTGACCCCGGGGCTTAGGGATTTTTTCAAAAAAATATTTCCTGCCGGGTAAGTTTTTGAGGGCTTATTACTTGACCTGTGATAAAAAGCTTTCTGTTTCGAGTGCCAAACCTTTCAGGAGAGCATTTTCAAGCTTTTGGCACCATTTCTGAATGAATTGCCAAAAGTCAGATTTTTGCAGAAATTGTGACCCCGGGGCTTAGGGATTTTTTCAAAAAAATATTTTCTGCCGGTTAAGTTTTTGAGGGCTGCTTTCTTGTCCTGTGATAAAAAGCCTTCTGTTTCGAGTGCCAAACCTTTCAGGAGAGCATTTTCAACCTTTTTGCACCATTTTTGAGTGAATTGCCAAAAGTCAGATTTTTGCTGAAATTGTGACCCCGGGGCTTAGGGATTTTTTCAAAAAAATATTTCCTGCCGGGTAAGTTTTTGAGGGCTTATTTCTAGACCTGTGATAAAAAGCTTTCTGTTTCGAGTGCCAAACCTTTCAGGAGAGCATTTCCAAGCTTTTTGCACCATTTTTGAGTGAATTGCCAAAAGTCAGATTTTTGCTGAAATTGTGACCCCGGGGCTTAGGGATTTTTTCAAAAAAATATTTTCTGCCGGTTAAGTTTTTGAGGGCTGATTTCTTGTCCTTTGATAAAAAGCCTTCTGTTTCCATTGCCAAACCTTTCAGGAGAGCATTTTCAAGCTTTTGACACCATTTTTGAGTGAATTGCCAAAAGTCAGATTTTTGCTGAAATTGTGACCCCGGGGCTTAGGGATTTTTGCAAAAAAATATTTTCTGCCGGTTAAGTTTTTGAGGGCTGATTTCTTGTCCTGTGATAAAAAGCCTTCTGTTTCGAGTGCCAAAGCTTTCAGGGGATCATTTTCAACCTTTTGGCACCATTTTTGAGTGAATTGCCAAAAGTCAGATTTTTTCTGAAATTGTGACCCCGGGGCTTAGGGATTTTTTCAAAAAAATATTTTCTGCCGGTTAAGTTTTTGAGGGCTGATTTCTTGTCCTGTGATAAAAAGCCTTCTGTTTCCATCGCCAAACCTTTCAGGAGAGCATTTTCAAGCCTTTGACACCATTTTTGAGTGAATTGCCAAAAGTCATATTTTTGCTGAAATTGTGACCCCGGGGCTTAGGGATTTTTTCAAAAAAATATTTTCTGCCGGTTGGGTTTTTGAGGGCTGATTTCTTGTCCTATGATAAAAAGCCTTCTGTTTCTATCACCAAAGCTTCCAGGGGATCATTTTCAAGCTTCTTGCACCATTTTTGAGTGAATTGCCAAAAGTCAGATTTTTGCTGAAATTGTGACCCCGGGGCTTAGGGATTTTTTCAGAAAAATATTGTCTGCCGGTTAAGTTTTTGAGGGCTGATTTCTTGTCCTGTGATAAAAAGCCTTCTGTTTCGAGTGCCAAACCTTTCAGGAGAGCATTTTCAAGCTTTTGGCACCATTTTTGAGTGAATTGCCAAAAGCCAGATTTTTGCTGAAATTGTGACCCCCCCCCCCCCCGCTTAGGGATTTTTTCAAAAAAATATTTTCTGCCGGGTAAGTTTTGAGGGCTTATTTCTTGACCTGTGATAAAAAGCTTTCTGTTTCGAGTGCCAAACCTTTCAGGAGAGCATTTTCAAGCTTTTGGCACCATTTTTGAGTGAATTGCCAAAAGTCAGATTTTTCGTGAAATTGTGACCCCGGGGCTTAGGGATTTTTTGAAAAAAATATTTTCTGCCGGTTAAGTTTTTGAGGGCTGATTTCTTGTCCTGTGATAAAAAGCCTTCTGTTTCCATCGCCAAACCTTTCAGGAGAGCATTTTCAAGCTTTTGGCACCATTTTTGAGTGAATTGCCAAAAGTCCGATTTTTCCTGAAATTGTGACCCCGGGGCTTAGGGATTTTTTCAAAAAAAAAATTCCTACCGGGTAAGTTTTTGAGGGCTTATTTCTTGACCTGTGATAAAAAGCCTTCTGTTTCTATCACCAAAGCTTTGAGGGGATCATTTTCAAGCTTCTTGCACCATTTTTGAGTGAATTGCCAAAAGTCAGATTTTTGCTGAAATTGTGACCCCGGGGCTTAGGGATTTTTTCAAAAAAATATTTTCTGCCGGTTAAGTTTTTGAGGGCTGATTTCTTGTCCTGTGATAAAAAGCCTTCTGTTTCCATCACCAAACCTTTCAGGAGAGCATTTTCAAGCTTTTGGCACCATTTTTTAGTGAATTGCCAAAAGTCAGATTTTTCCTGAAATTGTGACCCCGGGGCTTAGGGATTTTTTCAAAAAAAAAATTCTGCCGGTTAAGTTTTTGAGGGCTGATTTCTTGTCCTGTGATAAAAAGCCTTCTGTTTCTATCACCAAAGCTTTGAGGGGATCATTTTCAAGCTTCTTGCACCATTTTTGAGTGAATTACCAAAAGTCATATTTTTGCTGAAATTGTGACCCCTGGGCTTAGGGATTTTTTCAAAAAAATATTTCCTGCCGGGTAAGTTTTTGAGGGCTTATTTCTTGACCTGTGATAAAAAGCTTTCTGTTTCGAGTGCCAAACCTTTCAGGAGAGCATTTTCAAGCTTTTGGCACCATTTCTGAGTGAATTGCCAAAAGTCAGATTTTTCCTGAAATTGTGACCCCGGGGCTTAGGGATTTTTTCAAAAAAATATTTTCTGCCGGTTAAGTTTTTGAGGGCTGATTTCTTGTCCTGTGATAAAAAGCCTTCTGTTTCTATCACCAAAGCTTTGAGGGGATCATTTTCAAGCTTCTTGCACCATTTTTGAGTGAATTGCCAAAAGTCAGATTTTTGCTGAAATTGTGACCCCGGGGCTTAGGGATTTTTTCAAAAAAATATTTTCTGCCGGTTAAGTTTTTGAGGGCTGATTTCTTGTCCTTTGATAAAAAGCTTTCTGTTTCTATCACCAAACCTTTCAGGAGAGCATTTTCAAGCTTTTGGCACCATTTCTGAATGAATTGCCAAAAGTCAGATTTTTGCAGAAATTGTGACCCCGGGGCTTAGGGATTTTTTCAAAAAAATATTTTCTGCCGGTTAAGTTTTTGAGGGCTGCTTTCTTGTCCTGTGATAAAAAGCCTTCTGTTTCGAGTGCCAAACCTTTCAGGAGAGCATTTTCAACCTTTTTGCACCATTTTTGAGTGAATTGCCAAAAGTCAGATTTTTGCTGAAATTGTGACCCCGGGGCTTAGGGATTTTTTCAAAAAAATATTTCCTGCCGGGTAAGTTTTTGAGGGCTTATTTCTAGACCTGTGATAAAAAGCTTTCTGTTTCGAGTGCCAAACCTTTCAGGAGAGCATTTTCAACCTTTTGGCACCATTTTTGAGTGAATTGCCAAAAGTCAGATTTTTTCTGAAATTGTGACCCCGGGGCTTAGGGATTTTTTCAAAAAAATATTTTCTGCCGGTTAAGTTTTTGAGGGCTGATTTCTTGTCCTGTGATAAAAAGCTTTCTGTTTCGAGTGCCAAACCTTTCAGGAGAGCATTTTCAAGCTTTTGGCACCATTTCTGAGTGAATTGCCAAAAGTCAGATTTTTGCTGAAATTGTGACCCCGGGGCTTAGGGATTTTTTCAAAAAAATATTTTCTGCCGGTTAAGTTTTTGAGGGCTGATTTCTTGTCCTGTGATAAAAAGCCTTCTGTTTCCATCGCCAAACCTTTCAGGAGAGCATTTTCAAGCTTTTGACACCATTTTTGAGTGAATTGCCAAAAGTCAGATTTTTGCAGAAATTGTGACCCCGGGGCTTAGGGATTTTTTCAAAAAAATATTTTCTGCCGGTTAAGTTTTTGAGGGCTGATTTCTTGTCCTGTGATAAAAAGCCTTCTGTTTCTATCACCAAAGCTTTCAGGGGATCATTTCCAAGCTTTTGGCACCATTTTTGAGTGAATTGCCAAAAGCCAGATTTTTGCTGAAATTGTGACCCCGGGGCTTAGGGATTTTTTTAAAAAAATATTTTCTGCCGGTTAAGTTTTTGAGGGCTGATTTCTTGTCCTGTGATAAAAAGCCTTCTGTTTCCATCGCCAAACCTTTCAGGAGAGCATTTTCAAGCTTTTGGCACCATTTTTGAGTGAATTGCCAAAAGTCAGATTTTTCCTCAAATTGTGACCCCGGGGCTTACGGATTTTTTCAAAAAAAAAATTCTGCCGGTTAAGTTTTTGAGGGCTGATTTCTTGTCATGTGATAAAAAGCCTTCTGTTTCTATCTCCAAAGCTTTGAGGGGATCATTTTCAAGCTTCTTGCACCATTTTTGAGTGAATTGCCAAAAGTCAGATTTTTGCTGAAATTGTGACCCCGGGGCTTAGGGATTTTTTCAAAAAAAAATTTCTGCCGGTTAAGTTTTTGAGGGCTGATTTCTTGTCCTTTGATAAAAAGCCTTCTGTTTCCATCGCCAAACCTTTCAGGAGAGCATTTTCAAGCTTTTGGCACCATTTTTGAGTGAATTGCCAAAAGTCAGATTTTTGCTGAAATTGTGACCCCGGGGCCTTGGGAATTTTTTAAAAAAATATTTCCTGCCGGGTAAGTTTTTGAGGGCTTATTACTTGACCTGTGATAAAAAGCTTTCTGTTTCGAGTGCCAAACCTTTCAGGAGAGCATTTTCAAGCTTTTGGCACCATTTCTGAATGAATTGCCAAAAGTCAGATTTTTGCAGAAATTGTGACCCCGGGGCTTAGGGATTTTTTCAAAAAAATATTTTCTGCCGGTTAAGTTTTTGAGGGCTGCTTTCTTGTCCTGTGATAAAAAGCCTTCTGTTTCGAGTGCCAAACCTTTCAGGAGAGCATTTCCAAGCTTTTTGCACCATTTTTGAGTGAATTGCCAAAAGTCAGATTTTTGCTGAAATTGTGACCCCGGGGCTTAGGGATTTTTTCAAAAAAATATTTCCTGCCGGGTAAGTTTTTGAGGGCTTATTTCTAGACCTGTGATAAAAAGCTTTCTGTTTCGAGTGCCAAACCTTTCAGGAGAGCATTTCCAAGCTTTTTGCACCATTTTTGAGTGAATTGCCAAAAGTCAGATTTTTGCTGAAATTGTGACCCCGGGGCTTAGGGATTTTTTCAAAAAAATATTTTCTGCCGGTTAAGTTTTTGAGGGCTGATTTCTTGTCCTGTGATAAAAAGCCTTCTGTTTCCATCGCCAAACCTTTCAGGAGAGCATTTTCAAGCTTTTGGCACCATTTTTGAGTGAATTGCCAAAAGTCAGGTTTTTCCTCAAATTGTGACCCCGGGGCTTACGGATTTTTTCAAAAAAAAATTTCTGCCGGTTAAGTTTTTGAGGGCTGATTTCTTGTCCTGTGATAAAAAGCCTTCTGTTTCTATCACCAAAGCTTTGAGGGGATCATGTTCAAGCTTCTTGCACCATTTTTGAGTGAATTGCCAAAAGTCAGATTTTTGCTGAAATTGTGACCCCGGGGCTTAGGGATTTTTTCAAAAAAAAATTTCTGCCGGTTAAGTTTTTGAGGGCTGATTTCTTGTCCTTTGATAAAAAGCCTTCTGTTTCCATCGCCAAACCTTTCAGGAGAGCATTTTCAAGCTTTTGGCACCATTTTTGAGTGAATTGCCTAAAGTCAGATTTTTGCTGAAATTGTGACCCCGGGGCCTTGGGAATTTTTTAAAAAAATATTTCCTGCCGGGTAAGTTTTTGAGGGCTTATTACTTGACCTGTGATAAAAAGCTTTCTGTTTCGAGTGCCAAACCTTTCAGGAGAGCATTTTCAAGCTTTTGGCACCATTTCTGAATGAATTGCCAAAAGTCAGATTTTTGCAGAAATTGTGACCCCGGGGCTTAGGGATTTTTTCAAAAAAATATTTTCTGCCGGTTAAGTTTTTGAGGGCTGCTTTCTTGTCCTGTGATAAAAAGCCTTCTGTTTCGAGTGCCAAACCTTTCAGGAGACCATTTTCAACCTTTTTGCACCATTTTTGAGTGAATTGCCAAAAGTCAGATTTTTGCTGAAATTGTGACCCCGGGGCTTAGGGATTTTTTCAAAAAAATATTTCCTGCCGGGTAAGTTTTTGAGGGCTTATTTCTAGACCTGTGATAAAAAGCTTTCTGTTTCGAGTGCCAAACCTTTCAGGAGAGCATTTCCAAGCTTTTTGCACCATTTTTGAGTGAATTGCCAAAAGTCAGATTTTTGCTGAAATTGTGACCCCGGGGCTTAGGGATTTTTTGAAAAAAATATTTTCTGCCGGTTAAGTTTTTGAGGGCTGATTTCTTGTCCTGTGATAAAAAGCCTTCTGTTTCCATCGCCAAACCTTTCAGGAGAGCATTTTCAAGCTTTTGGCACCATTTTTGAGTGAATTGCCAAAAGTCAGATTTTTGCTGAAATTGTGACCCCGGGGCTTAGGGATTTTTTCAAAAAAATATTTCCTGCCGGGTAAGTTTTTGAGGGCTTATTACTTGACCTGTGATAAAAAGCTTTCTGTTTCGAGTGCCAAACCTTTCAGGAGAGCATTTTCAAGCTTTTGGCACCATTTCTGAATGAATTGCCAAAAGTCAGATTTTTGCTGAAATTGTGACCCCGGGGCTTAGGGATTTTTTCAAAAAAATATTTCCTGCCGGGTAAGTTTTTGAGGGCTTATTTCTAGACCTGTGATAAAAAGCTTTCTGTTTCGAGTGCCAAACCTTTCAGGAGAGCATTTCCAAGCTTTTTGCACCATTTTTGAGTGAATTGCCAAAAGTCAGATTTTTGCTGAAATTGTGACCCCGGGGCTTAGGGATTTTTTCAAAAAAATATTTTCTGCCGGTTAAGTTTTTGAGGGCTGATTTCTTGTCCTGTGATAAAAAGCCTTCTGTTTCCATCGCCAAACCTTTCAGGAGAGCATTTTCAAGCTTTTGGCACCATTTTTGAGTGAATTGCCAAAAGTCAGGTTTTTCCTCAAATTGTGACCCCGGGGCTTACGGATTTTTTCAAAAAAAAATTTCTGCCGGTTAAGTTTTTGAGGGCTGATTTCTTGTCCTGTGATAAAAAGCCTTCTGTTTCTATCACCAAAGCTTTGAGGGGATCATGTTCAAGCTTCTTGCACCATTTTTGAGTGAATTGCCAAAAGTCAGATTTTTGCTGAAATTGTGACCCCGGGGCTTAGGGATTTTTTCAAAAAAAAATTTCTGCCGGTTAAGTTTTTGAGGGCTGATTTCTTGTCCTTTGATAAAAAGCCTTCTGTTTCCATCGCCAAACCTTTCAGGAGAGCATTTTCAAGCTTTTGGCACCATTTTTGAGTGAATTGCCTAAAGTCAGATTTTTGCTGAAATTGTGACCCCGGGGCCTTGGGAATTTTTTAAAAAAATATTTCCTGCCGGGTAAGTTTTTGAGGGCTTATTACTTGACCTGTGATAAAAAGCTTTCTGTTTCGAGTGCCAAACCTTTCAGGAGAGCATTTTCAAGCTTTTGGCACCATTTCTGAATGAATTGCCAAAAGTCAGATTTTTGCAGAAATTGTGACCCCGGGGCTTAGGGATTTTTTCAAAAAAATATTTTCTGCCGGTTAAGTTTTTGAGGGCTGCTTTCTTGTCCTGTGATAAAAAGCCTTCTGTTTCGAGTGCCAAACCTTTCAGGAGACCATTTTCAACCTTTTTGCACCATTTTTGAGTGAATTGCCAAAAGTCAGATTTTTGCTGAAATTGTGACCCCGGGGCTTAGGGATTTTTTCAAAAAAATATTTCCTGCCGGGTAAGTTTTTGAGGGCTTATTTCTAGACCTGTGATAAAAAGCTTTCTGTTTCGAGTGCCAAACCTTTCAGGAGAGCATTTCCAAGCTTTTTGCACCATTTTTGAGTGAATTGCCAAAAGTCAGATTTTTGCTGAAATTGTGACCCCGGGGCTTAGGGATTTTTTGAAAAAAATATTTTCTGCCGGTTAAGTTTTTGAGGGCTGATTTCTTGTCCTGTGATAAAAAGCCTTCTGTTTCCATCGCCAAACCTTTCAGGAGAGCATTTTCAAGCTTTTGGCACCATTTTTGAGTGAATTGCCAAAAGTCAGATTTTTGCTGAAATTGTGACCCCGGGGCTTAGGGATTTTTTCAAAAAAATATTTCCTGCCGGGTAAGTTTTTGAGGGCTTATTACTTGACCTGTGATAAAAAGCTTTCTGTTTCGAGTGCCAAACCTTTCAGGAGAGCATTTTCAAGCTTTTGGCACCATTTCTGAATGAATTGCCAAAAGTCAGATTTTTGCAGAAATTGTGACCCCGGGGCTTAGGGATTTTTTCAAAAAAATATTTTCTGCCGGTTAAGTTTTTGAGGGCTGCTTTCTTGTCCTGTGATAAAAAGCCTTCTGTTTCGAGTGCCAAACCTTTCAGGAGAGCATTTTCAACCTTTTTGCACCATTTTTGAGTGAATTGCCAAAAGTCAGATTTTTGCTGAAATTGTGACCCCGGGGCTTAGGGATTTTTTCAAAAAAATATTTCCTGCCGGGTAAGTTTTTGAGGGCTTATTTCTAGACCTGCGATAAAAAGCTTTCTGTTTCGAGTGCCAAACCTTTCAGGAGAGCATTTCCAAGCTTTTTGCACCATTTTTGAGTGAATTGCCAAAAGTCAGATTTTTGCTGAAATTGTGACCCCGGGGCTTAGGGATTTTTTCAAAAAAATATTTTCTGCCGGTTAAGTTTTTGAGGGCTGATTTCTTGTCCTTTGATAAAAAGCCTTCTGTTTCCATTGCCAAACCTTTCAGGAGAGCATTTTCAAGCTTTTGACACAATTTTTGAGTGAATTGCCAAAAGTCAGATTTTTGCTGAAATTGTGACCCCGGGGCTTAGGGATTTTTGCAAAAAAATATTTTCTGCCGGTTAAGTTTTTGAGGGCTGATTTCTTGTCCTGTGATAAAAAGCCTTCTGTTTCGAGTGCCAAAGCTTTCAGGGGATCATTTTCAACCTTTTGGCACCATTTTTGAGTGAATTGCCAAAAGTCAGATTTTTTCTGAAATTGTGACCCCGGGGCTTAGGGATTTTTTGAAAAAAATATTTTCTGCCGGTTAAGTTTTTGAGGGCTGATTTCTTGTCCTGTGATAAAAAGCCTTCTGTTTCCATCGCCAAACCTTTCAGGAGAGCATTTTCAAGCTTTTGACACCATTTTTGAGTGAATTGCCAAAAGTCATATTTTTGCTGAAATTGTGACCCCGGGGCTTAGGGATTTTTTCAAAAAAATATTTTCTGCCGGTTAAGTTTTTGAGGGCTGATTTCTTGTCCTGTGATAAAAAGCTTTCTGTTTCGAGTGCCAAACCTTTCAGGAGAGCATTTTCAAGCTTTTGGCACCATTTCTGAGTGAATTGCCAAAAGTCAGATTTTTGCAGAAATTGTGACCCCGGGGCTTAGGGATTTTTTCAAAAAAATATTTTCTGCCGGTTAAGTTTTTGAGGGCTGATTTCTTGTCCTGTGATAAAAAGCCTTCTGTTTCGAGTGCCAAACCTTTCAGGGGAGCATTTTCAAGCTTTTGGCACCATTTTTGAGTGAATTGCCAAAGGTCATATTTTTGCTAAAATTGTGACCCCGGGGCTTAGGGATTTTTTAAAAAAAATATTTTCTGCCGGTTAAGTTTTTGAGGGCTGATTTCTTGTCCTGTGATAAAAAGCCTTCTGTTTCCATCGCCAAACCTTTCAGGAGAGCATTTTCAAGCTTTTGGCACCATTTTTGAGTGAATTGCCAAAAGTCAGATTTTTCCTCAAATTGTGACCCCGGGGCTTACGGATTTTTTCAAAAAAAAAATTCTGCCGGTTAAGTTTTTGAGGGCTGATTTCTTGTCCTGTGATAAAAAGCCTTCTGTTTCTATCACCAAAGCTTTGAGGGGATCATTTTCAAGCTTCTTGCACCATTTTTGAGTGAATTGCCAAAAGTCAGATTTTTGCTGAAATTGTGACCCCGGGGCTTAGGGATTTTTTCAAAAAAAAAATTCTGCCGGTTAAGTTTTTGAGGGCTGATTTCTTGTCCTTTGATAAAAAGCCTTCTGTTTCCATCGCCAAACCTTTCAGGAGAGCATTTTCAAGCTTTTGGCACCATTTTTGAGTGAATTGCCAAAAGTCAGATTTTTGCTGAAATTGTGACCCCGGGGCTTAGGGATTTTTTCAAAAAAATATTTCCTGCCGGGTAAGTTTTTGAGGGCTTATTACTTGACCTGTGATAAAAAGCTTTCTGTTTCGAGTGCCAAACCTTTCAGGAGAGCATTTTCAAGCTTTTGGCACCATTTCTGAATGAATTGCCAAAAGTCAGATTTTTGCAGAAATTGTGACCCCGGGGCTTAGGGATTTTTTCAAAAAAATATTTTCTGCCGGTTAAGTTTTTGAGGGCTGCTTTCTTGTCCTGTGATAAAAAGCCTTCTGTTTCGAGTGCCAAACCTTTCAGGAGAGCATTTTCAACCTTTTTGCACCATTTTTGAGTGAATTGCCAAAAGTCAGATTTTTGCTGAAATTGTGACCCCGGGGCTTAGGGATTTTTTCAAAAAAATATTTCCTGCCGGGTAAGTTTTTGAGGGCTTATTTCTAGACCTGTGATAAAAAGCTTTCTGTTTCGAGTGCCAAACCTTTCAGGAGAGCATTTCCAAGCTTTTTGCACCATTTTTGAGTGAATTGCCAAAAGTCAGATTTTTGCTGAAATTGTGACCCCGGGGCTTAGGGATTTTTTCAAAAAAATATTTTCTGCCGGTTAAGTTTTTGAGGGCTGATTTCTTGTCCTTTGATAAAAAGCCTTCTGTTTCCATTGCCAAACCTTTCAGGAGAGCATTTTCAAGCTTTTGACACCATTTTTGAGTGAATTGCCAAAAGTCAGATTTTTGCTGAAATTGTGACCCCGGGGCTTAGGGATTTTTGCAAAAAAATATTTTCTGCCGGTTAAGTTTTTGAGGGCTGATTTCTTGTCCTGTGATAAAAAGCCTTCTGTTTCGAGTGCCAAAGCTTTCAGGGGATCATTTTCAACCTTTTGGCACCATTTTTGAGTGAATTGCCAAAAGTCAGATTTTTTCTGAAATTGTGACCCCGGGGCTTAGGCATTTTTTGAAAAAAATATTTTCTGCCGGTTAAGTTTTTGAGGGCTGATTTCTTGTCCTGTGATAAAAAGCCTTCTGTTTCCATCGCCAAACCTTTCAGGAGAGCATTTTCAAGCTTTTGACACCATTTTTGAGTGAATTGCCAAAAGTCATATTTTTGCTGAAATTGTGACCCCGGGGCTTAGGGATTTTTTCAAAAAAATATTTTCTGCCGGTTGGGTTTTTGAGGGCTGATTTCTTGTCCTATGATAAAAAGCCTTCTGTTTCTATCACCAAAGCTTCCAGGGGATCATTTTCAAGCTTCTTGCACCATTTTTGAGTGAATTGCCAAAAGTCAGATTTTTGCTGAAATTGTGACCCCGGGGCTTAGGGATTTTTTCAGAAAAATATTGTCTGCCGGTTAAGTTTTTGAGGGCTGATTTCTTGTCCTGTGATAAAAAGCCTTCTGTTTCGAGTGCCAAACCTTTCAGGAGAGCATTTTCAAGCTTTTGGCACCATTTTTGAGTGACTTGCCAAAAGCCAGATTTTTGCTGAAATTGTGACCCCCCCCCCCGCTTAGGGATTTTTTCAAAAAAATATTTTCTGCCGGGTAAGTTTTGAGGGCTTATTTCTTGACCTGTGATAAAAAGCTTTCTGTTTCGAGTGCCAAACCTTTCAGGAGAGCATTTTCAAGCTTTTGGCACCATTTTTGAGTGAATTGCCAAAAGTCAGATTTTTGCAGAAATTGTGACCCCGGGGCTTAGGGATTTTTTCAAAAAAATATTTTCTGCCGGTTAAGTTTTTGAGGGCTGATTTCTTGTCCTGTGGTAAAAAGCCTTCTGTTTCGAGTGCCAAACCATTCAGGAGAGCATTTTCAAGCTTTTGGCACCATTTTTGAGTGAATTGCCAAAAGTCAGATTTTTGCAGAAATTGTGACCCCGGGGCTTAGGGTTTTTTTCAAAAAAATATTTTCTGCCGGTTAAGTTTTTGAGGGCTGATTTCTTGTCCTGTGATAAAATGCCTTCTGTTTCTATCGCCAAACCTTTCAGGAGAGCATTTTCAAGCTTTTGGCACCATTTTTGAGTCAATTGCCAAAAGCCAGATTTTTGCTGAAATTGTGACCCCGGGGCTTAGGGATTTTTGCAAAAAAATATTTTCTGCCGGTTAAGTTTTTGAGGGCTGATTTCTTGTCCTGTGATAAAAAGCCTTCTGTTTCGAGTGCCAAACCTTTCAGGAGAGCATTTTCAAGCTTTTGGCACCATTTTTGAGTGAATTGCCAAAAGCCAGATTTTTGCTGAAATTGTGACCCCGGGGCTTAGGGATTTTTTCAAAAAAATATTTTCTGCCGGTTAAGTTTTTGAGGGCTGATTTCTTGTCCTGTGATAAAAAGCCTTCTGTTTCGAGTGCCAAAGCCTTCAGGGGATCATTTTCAACCTTTTTACACCATTTTTGAATGAAATGCCAAAAGTCATATTTTTGCTGAAATTGTGACCCCGGGGCTTAGGGATTTTTCAGAAAAATATTTCCTGCCGGGTAAGTTTTTGAGGGCTTATTTCTTGACCTGTGATAAAAAGCTTTCTTTTTCGAGTGCCAAACCTTTCAGGAGAGCATTTTCAAGCTTTGGGCACCATTTCTGAGTGAATTGCCAAAAGTCAGATTTTTGCAGAAATTGTGACCCCGGGGCTTAGGGCTTTTTTCAAAAAAATATTTTCTGCCGGTTAAGTTTTTGAGGGCTGATTTCTTGTCCTGTGATAAAAAGCCTTCTGTTTCCATCGCCAAACCTTTCAGGAGAGCACTTTCAAGCTTTTGGCACCATTTTTGAGTGAATTGCCAAAAGTCAGATTTTTCCTCAAATTGTGACCCCGGGGCTTACGGATTTTTTCAAAAAAAAAATTCTGCCGGTTAAGTTTTTGAGGGCTGATTTCTTGTCCTGTGATAAAAAGCCTTCTGTTTCTATCACCAAAGCTTTGAGGGGATCATTTTCAAGCTTCTTGCACCATTTTTGAGTGAATTGCCAAAAGTCAGATTTTTGCTGAAATTGTGACCCCGGGGCTTAGGGATTTTTTCAAAAAAAAATTTCTGCCGGTTAAGTTTTTGAGGGCTGATTTCTTGTCCTTTGATAAAAAGCCTTCTGTTTCCATCGCCAAACCTTTCAGGAGAGCATTTTCAAGCTTTTGGCACCATTTTTGAGTGAATTGCCAAAAGTCAGATTTTTGCTGAAATTGTGACCCCGGGGCTTAGGGATTTTTTCAAAAAAATATTTCCTGCCGGGTAAGTTTTTGAGGGCTTATTACTTGACCTGTGATAAAAAGCTTTCTGTTTCGAGTGCCAAACCTTTCAGGAGAGCATTTTCAAGCTTTTGGCACCATTTCTGAATGAATTGCCAAAAGTCAGATTTTTGCAGAAATTGTGACCCCGGGGCTTAGGGATTTTTTCAAAAAAATATTTTCTGCCGGTTAAGTTTTTGAGGGCTGCTTTCTTGTCCTGTGATAAAAAGCCTTCTGTTTCGAGTGCCAAACCTTTCAGGAGAGCATTTTCAACCTTTTTGCACCATTTTTGAGTGAATTGCCAAAAGTCAGATTTTTGCTGAAATTGTGACCCCGGGGCTTAGGGATTTTTTCAAAAAAATATTTCCTGCCGGGTTAGTTTTTGAGGGCTTATTTCTAGACCTGTGATAAAAAGCTTTCTGTTTCGAGTGCCAAACCTTTCAGGAGAGCATTTCCAACCTTTTTGCACCATTTTTGAGTGAATTGCCAAAAGTCAGATTTTTGCTGAAATTGTGACCCCGGGGCTTAGGGATTTTTTCAAAAAAATATTTTCTGCCGGTTAAGTTTTTGAGGGCTGATTTCTTGTCCTTTGATAAAAAGCCTTCTGTTTCCATTGCCAAACCTTTCAGGAGAGCATTTTCAAGCTTTTGACACCATTTTTGAGTGAATTGCCAAAAGTCAGATTTTTGCTGAAATTGTGACCCCGGGGCTTAGGGATTTTTGCAAAAAAATATTTTCTGCCGGTTAAGTTTTTGAGGGCTGATTTCTTGTCCTGTGATAAAAAGCCTTCTGTGTTGAGTGCCAAAGCTTTCAGGGGATCATTTTCAACCTTTTGGCACCATTTTTGAGTGAATTGCCAAAAGTCAGATTTTTTCTGAAATTGTGACCCCGGGGCTTAGGCATTTTTTGAAAAAAACATTTTCTGCCGGTTAAGTTTTTGAGGGCTGATTTCTTGTCCTGTGATAAAAAGCCTTCTGTTTCCATCGCCAAACCTTTCAGGAGAGCATTTTCAAGCTTTTGACACCATTTTTGAGTGAATTGCCAAAAGTCATATTTTTGCTGAAATTGTGACCCCGGGGCTTAGGGATTTTTTCAAAAAAATATTTTCTGCCGGTTGGGTTTTTGAGGGCTGATTTCTTGTCCTATGATAAAAAGCCTTCTGTTTCTATCACCAAAGCTTCCAGGGGATCATTTTCAAGCTTCTTGCACCATTTTTGAGTGAATTGCCAAAAGTCAGATTTTTGCTGAAATTGTGACCCCGGGGCTTAGGGATTTTTTCAGAAAAATATTGTCTGCCGGTTAAGTTTTTGAGGGCTGATTTCTTGTCCTGTGATAAAAAGCCTTCTGTTTCGAGTGCCAAACCTTTCAGGAGAGCATTTTCAAGCTTTTGGCACCATTTTTGAGTGAATTGCCAAAAGCCAGATTTTTGCTGAAATTGTGACCCCCCCCCCCCGCTTAGGGATTTTTTCAAAAAAATATTTTCTGCCGGGTAAGTTTTGAGGGCTTATTTCTTGACCTGTGATAAAAAGCTTTCTGTTTCGAGTGCCAAACCTTTCAGGAGAGCATTTTCAAGCTTTTGGCACCATTTTTGAGTGAATTGCCAAAAGTCAGATTTTTGCAGAAATTGTGACCCCGGGGCTTAGGGATTTTTTCAAAAAAATATTTTCTGCCGGTTAAGTTTTTGAGGGCTGATTTCTTGTCCTGTGGTAAAAAGCCTTCTGTTTCGAGTGCCAAACCATTCAGGAGAGCATTTTCAAGCTTTTGGCACCATTTTTGAGTCAATTGCCAAAAGCCAGATTTTTGCTGAAATTGTGACCCCGGGGCTTAGGAATTTTTGCAAAAAAATATTTTCTGCCGGTTAAGTTTTTGAGGGCTGATTTCTTGTCCTGTGATAAAAAGCCTTCTGTTTCGAGTGCCAAACCTTTCAGGAGAGCATTTTCAAGCTTTTGGCACCATTTTTGAGTGAATTGCCAAAAGCCAGATTTTTGCTGAAATTGTGACCCCGGGGCTTAGGGATTTTTTCAAAAAAATATTTTCTGCCGGTTAAGTTTTTGAGGGCTGATTTCTTGTCCTGTGATAAAAAGCCTTCTGTTTCGAGTGCCAAAGCCTTCAGGGGATCATTTTCAACCTTTTTACACCATTTTTGAATGAAATGCCAAAAGTCATATTTTTGCTGAAATTGTGACCCCGGGGCTTAGGGATTTTTCAGAAAAATATTTCCTGCCGGGTAAGTTTTTGAGGGCTTATTTCTTGACCTGTGATAAAAAGCTTTCTGTTTCGAGTGCCAAACCTTTCAGGAGAGCATTTTCAAGCTTTGGGCACCATTTCTGAGTGAATTGCCAAAAGTCAGATTTTTGCAGAAATTGTGACCCCGGGGCTTAGGGCTTTTTTCAAAAAAATATTTTCTGCCGGTTAAGTTTTTGAGGGCTGATTTCTTGTCGTGTGATAAAAAGCCTTCTGTTTCCATCGCCAAACCTTTCAGGAGAGCATTTTCAAGCTTTTGGCACCATTTTTGAGTGAATTGCCAAAAGTCAGATTTTTCCTGAAATTGTGACCTTAGGGATTTTTTCAGAAAAATATTGTCTGCCGGTTAAGTTTTTGAGGGCTGATTTCTTGTCCTGTGATAAAAAGCCTTCTGTTTCTATCGCCAAAGCTTTCACGGGATCATTTTCAAGCTTTTGGCACCATTTTTGAGTGAATTGCCAAAAGCCAGATTTTTGCTGAAATTGTGACCCCGGAGCTTAGGGATTTTTTCAAAAAAATATTTTCTGCCGGGTAAGTTTTTGAGGGCTTATTTCTTGACCTGTGATAAAAAGCTTTCTGTTTCGAGTGCCAAACCTTTCAGGAGAGCATTTTCAAGCTTTTGGCACCATTTCTGAGTGAATTGCCAAAAGTCAGATTTTTGCAGAAATTGTGACCCCGGGGCTTAGGGATTTTTTCAAAAAAATATTTCCTGCCGGTTAAGTTTTTGAGGGCTGATTTCTTGTCCTGTGATAAAAAGCTTTCTGTTTCCATCGCCAAACCTTTCAGGAGAGCATTTTCAAGCTTTTGACACCATTTTTGAGTGAATTGCCAAAAGTCAGATTTTTGCAGAAATTGTGACCCAGGGGCTTAGGGATTTTTTCAAAAAAATATTTTCTGCCGGTTAAGTTTTTGAGGGCTGATTTCTTGTCCTGTGATAAAAAGCCTTCTGTTTCTATCACCAAAGCTTTCAGGGGATCATTTCCAAGCTTTTGGCACCATTTTTGAGTGAATAGCCAAAAGCCAGATTTTTGCTGAAATTGTGACCCCGGGGCTTAGGGATTTTTTTAAAAAAATATTTTCTGCCGGTTAAGTTTTTGAGGGCTGATTTCTTGTCCTGTGATAAAAAGCCTTCTGTTTCCATCGCCAAACCTTTCAGGAGAGCATTTTCAAGCTTTTGGCACCATTTTTGAGTGAATTGCCAAAAGTCAGATTTTTCCTCAAATTGTGACCCCGGGGCTTACGGATTTTTTCAAAAAAAAATTTCTGCCGGTTAAGTTTTTGAGGGCTGATTTCTTGTCCTGTGATAAAAAGCCTTCTGTTTCTATCACCAAAGCTTTGAGGGGATCATTTTCAAGCTTCTTGCACCATTTTTGAGTGAATTGCCAAAAGTCAGATTTTTGCTGAAATTGTGACCCCGGGGCTTAGGGATTTTTTCAAAAAAATATTTTCTGCCGGTTAAGTTTTTGAGGGCTGATTTCTTGTCCTTTGATAAAAAGCCTTCTGTTTCCATTGCCAAACCTTTCAGGAGAGCATTTTCAAGCTTTTGACACCATTTTTGAGTGAATTGCCAAAAGTCAGATTTTTGCTGAAATTGTGACCCCGGGGCTTAGGGATTTTTGCAAAAAAATATTTTCTGCCGGTTAAGTTTTTGAGGGCTGATTTCTTGACCTGTGATAAAAAGCTTTCTGTTTCGAGTGCCAAACCTTTCAGGAGAGCATTTTCAAGCTTTTGGCACCATTTCTGAATGAATTGCCAAAAGTCAGATTTTTGCAGAAATTGTGACCCCGGGGCTTAGGGATTTTTTCAAAAAAATATTTTCTGCCGGTTAAGTTTTTGAGGGCTGCTTTCTTGTCCTGTGATAAAAAGCCTTCTGTTTCGAGTGCCAAACCTTTCAGGAGAGCATTTTCAACCTTTTTGCACCATTTTTGAGTGAATTGCCAAAAGTTAGATTTTTGCTGAAATTGTGACCCCGGGGCTTAGGGATTTTTTCAAAAAAATATTTCCTGCCGGGTAAGTTTTTGAGGGCTTATTTCTAGACCTGTGATAAAAAGCTTTCTGTTTCGAGTGCCAAACCTTTCAGGAGAGCATTTCCAAGCTTTTTGCACCATTTTTGAGTGAATTGCCAAAAGTCAGATTTTTCCTGAAATTGTGACCCCGGGGCTTAGGGATTTTTTCAGAAAAATATTGTCTGCCGGTTAAGTTTTTGAGGGCTGATTTCTTGTCCTGTGATAAAAAGCCTTCTGTTTCGAGTGCCAAACCTTTCAGGAGAGCATTTTCAAGCTTTTGGCACCATTTTTGAGTGAATTGCCAAAAGCCAGATTTTTGCTGAAATTGTGACCCCGGAGCTTAGGGATTTTTTCAAAAAAATATTTTCTGCCGGGTAAGTTTTTGAGGGCTTATTTCTTGACCTGTGATAAAAAGCTTTCTGTTTCGAGTGCCAAACCTTTCAGGAGAGCATTTTCAAGCTTTTGGCACCATTTCTGAGTGAATTGCCAAAAGTCAGATTTTTGCAGAAATTGTGACCCCGGGGCTTAGGGATTTTTTCAAAAAAATATTTCCTGCCGGTTAAGTTTTTGAGGGCTGATTTCTTGTCCTGTGATAAAAAGCTTTCTGTTTCCATCGCCAAACCTTTCAGGAGAGCATTTTCAAGCTTTTGACACCATTTTTGAGTGAATTGCCAAAAGTCAGATTTTTGCAGAAATTGTGACCCAGGGGCTTAGGGATTTTTTCAAAAAAATATTTTCTGCCGGTTAAGTTTTTGAGGGCTGATTTCTTGTCCTGTGATAAAAAGCCTTCTGTTTCTATCACCAAAGCTTTCAGGGGATCATTTCCAAGCTTTTGGCACCATTTTTGAGTGAATAGCCAAAAGCCAGATTTTTGCTGAAATTGTGACCCCGGGGCTTAGGGATTTTTTTAAAAAAATATTTTCTGCCGGTTAAGTTTTTGAGGGCTGATTTCTTGTCCTGTGATAAAAAGCCTTCTGTTTCCATCGCCAAACCTTTCAGGAGAGCATTTTCAAGCTTTTGGCACCATTTTTGAGTGAATTGCCAAAAGTCAGATTTTTCCTCAAATTGTGACCCCGGGGCTTACGGATTTTTTCAAAAAAAAATTTCTGCCGGTTAAGTTTTTGAGGGCTGATTTCTTGTCCTGTGATAAAAAGCCTTCTGTTTCTATCACCAAAGCTTTGAGGGGATCATTTTCAAGCTTCTTGCACCATTTTTGAGTGAATTGCCAAAAGTCAGATTTTTGCTGAAATTGTGACCCCGGGGCTTAGGGATTTTTTCAAAAAAAATATTTTCTGCCGGTTAAGTTTTTGAGGGCTGATTTCTTGTCCTTTGATAAAAAGCCTTCTGTTTCCATTGCCAAACCTTTCAGGAGAGCATTTTCAAGCTTTTGACACCATTTTTGAGTGAATTGCCAAAAGTCAGATTTTTGCTGAAATTGTGACCCCGGGGCTTAGGGATTTTTGCAAAAAAATATTTTCTGCCGGTTAAGTTTTTGAGGGCTGATTTCTTGACCTGTGATAAAAAGCTTTCTGTTTCGAGTGCCAAACCTTTCAGGAGAGCATTTTCAAGCTTTTGGCACCATTTCTGAATGAATTGCCAAAAGTCAGATTTTTGCAGAAATTGTGACCCCGGGGCTTAGGGATTTTTTCAAAAAAATATTTTCTGCCGGTTAAGTTTTTGAGGGCTGCTTTCTTGTCCTGTGATAAAAAGCCTTCTGTTTCGAGTGCCAAACCTTTCAGGAGAGCATTTTCAACCTTTTTGCACCATTTTTGAGTGAATTGCCAAAAGTTAGATTTTTGCTGAAATTGTGACCCCGGGGCTTAGGGATTTTTTCAAAAAAATATTTCCTGCCGGGTAAGTTTTTGAGGGCTTATTTCTAGACCTGTGATAAAAAGCTTTCTGTTTCGAGTGCCAAACCTTTCAGGAGAGCATTTCCAAGCTTTTTGCACCATTTTTGAGTGAATTGCCAAAAGTCAGATTTTTGCTGAAATTGTGACCCCGGGGCTTAGGGATTTTTTCAAAAAAATATTTTCTGCCGGTTAAGTTTTTGAGGGCTGATTTCTTGTCCTTTGATAAAAAGCCTTCTGTTTCCATTGCCAAACCTTTCAGGAGAGCATTTTCAAGCTTTTGACACCATTTTTGAGTGAATTGCCAAAAGTCAGATTTTTGCTGAAATTGTGACCCCGGGGCTTAGGGATTTTTGCAAAAAAATATTTTCTGCCGGTTAAGTTTTTGAGGGCTGATTTCTTGTCCTGTGATAAAAAGCCTTCTGTTTCGAGTGCCAAAGCTTTCAGGGGATCATTTTCAACCTTTTGGCACCATTTTTGAGTGAATTGCCAAAAGTCAGATTTTTTCTGAAATTGTGACCCCGGGGCTTAGGGATTTTTTGAAAAAAATATTTTCTGCCGGTTAAGTTTTTGAGGGCTGATTTCTTGTCCTGTGATAAAAAGCCTTCAGTTTCCATCGCCAAACCTTTCAGGAGAGCATTTTCAAGCTTTTGGCACCATTTTTGAGTGAATTGCCAAAGGTCATATTTTTGCTAAAATTGTGACCCCGGGGCTTAGGGATTTTTTAAAAAAAATATTTTCTGCCGGTTAAGTTTTTGAGGGCTGATTTCTTGTCCTGTGATAAAAAGCCTTCTGTTTCCATCGCCAAACCTTTCAGGAGAGCATTTTCAAGCTTTTGCACCATTTTTGAGTGAATTGCCAAAAGTCAGATTTTTCCTCAAATTGTGACCCCGGGGCTTACGGATTTTTTCAAAAAAAAAATTCTGCCGGTTAAGTTTTTGAGGGCTGATTTCTTGTCCTGTGATAAAAAGCCTTCTGTTTCTATCACCAAAGCTTTGAGGGGATCATTTTCAAGCTTCTTGCACCATTTTTGAGTGAATTGCCAAAAGTCAGATTTTTGCTGAAATTGTGACCCCGGGGCTTAGGGATTTTTTCAAAAAAAAAATTCTGCCGGTTAAGTTTTTGAGGGCTGATTTCTTGTCCTTTGATAAAAAGCCTTCTGTTTCCATCGCCAAACCTTTCAGGAGAGCATTTTCAAGCTTTTGGCACCATTTTTGAGTGAATTGCCAAAAGTCAGATTTTTGCAGAAATTGTGACCCCGGGGCTTAGGGATTTTTTCAAAAAAATATTTCCTGCCGGGTAAGTTTTTGAGGGCTTATTACTTGACCTGTGATAAAAAGCTTTCTGTTTCGAGTGCCAAACCTTTCAGGAGAGCATTTTCAAGCTTTTGGCACCATTTCTGAATGAATTGCCAAAAGTCAGATTTTTGCAGAAATTGTGACCCCGGGGCTTAGGGATTTTTTCAAAAAAATATTTTCTGCCGGTTAAGTTTTTGAGGGCTGCTTTCTTGTCCTGTGATAAAAAGCCTTCTGTTTCGAGTGCCAAACCTTTCAGGAGAGCATTTTCAACCTTTTTGCACCATTTTTGAGTGAATTGCCAAAAGTCAGATTTTTGCTGAAATTGTGACCCCGGGGCTTAGGGATTTTTTCAAAAAAATATTTCCTGCCGGGTAAGTTTTTGAGGGCTTATTTCTAGACCTGTGATAAAAAGCTTTCTGTTTCGAGTGCCAAACCTTTCAGGAGAGCATTTCCAAGCTTTTTGCACCATTTTTGAGTGAATTGCCAAAAGTCAGATTTTTGCTGAAATTGTGACCCCGGGGCTTAGGGATTTTTTCAAAAAAATATTTTCTGCCGGTTAAGTTTTTGAGGGCTGATTTCTTGTCCTTTGATAAAAAGCCTTCTGTTTCCATTGCCAAACCTTTCAGGAGAGCATTTTCAAGCTTTTGACACCATTTTTGAGTGAATTGCCAAAAGTCATATTTTTGCTGAAATTGTGACCCCGGGGCTTAGGGATTTTTGCAAAAAAATATTTTCTGCCGGTTAAGTTTTTGAGGGCTGATTTCTTGTCCTGTGATAAAAAGCCTTCTGTTTCGAGTTCCAAAGCTTTCAGGGGATCATTTTCAACCTTTTGGCACCATTTTTGAGTGAATTGCCAAAAGTCAGATTTTTTCTGAAATTGTGACCCCGGGGCTTAGGCATTTTTTGAAAAAAATATTTTCTGCCGGTTAAGTTTTTGAGGGCTGATTTCTTGTCCTGTGATAAAAAGCCTTCTGTTTCCATCGCCAAACCTTTCAGGAGAGCATTTTCAAGCTTTTGACACCATTTTTGAGTGAATTGCCAAAAGTCATATTTTTGCTGAAATTGTGACCCCGGGGCTTAGGGATTTTTTCAAAAAAATATTTTCTGCCGGTTGGGTTTTTGAGGGCTGATTTCTTGTCCTATGATAAAAAGCCTTCTGTTTCTATCACCAAAGCTTCCAGGGGATCATTTTCAAGCTTCTGGCACCATTTTTGAGTGAATTGCCAAAAGTCAGATTTTTGCTGAAATTGTGACCCCGGGGCTTAGGGATTTTTTCAGAAAAATATTGTCTGCCGGTTAAGTTTTTGAGGGCTGATTTCTTGTCCTGTGATAAAAAGCCTTCTGTTTCGAGTGCCAAACCTTTCAGGAGAGCATTTTCAAGCTTTTGGCACCATTTTTGAGTGAATTGCCAAAAGCCAGATTTTTGCTGAAATTGTGACCCCCCCCCCCCCGCTTAGGGATTTTTTCAAAAAAATATTTTCTGCCGGGTAAGTTTTGAGGGCTTATTTCTTGACCTGTGATAAAAAGCTTTCTGTTTCGAGTGCCAAACCTTTCAGGAGAGCATTTTCAAGCTTTTGGCACCATTTTTGAGTGAATTGCCAAAAGTCAGATTTTTGCAGAAATTGTGACCCCGGGGCTTAGGGATTTTTTCAAAAAAATATTTTCTGCCGGTTAAGTTTTTGAGGGCTGATTTCTTGTCCTGTGGTAAAAAGCCTTCTGTTTCGAGTGCCAAACCATTCAGGAGAGCATTTTCAAGCTTTTGGCACCATTTTTGAGTCAATTGCCAAAAGCCAGATTTTTGCTGAAATTGTGACCCCGGGGCTTAGGAATTTTTGCAAAAAAATATTTTCTGCCGGTTAAGTTTTTGAGGGCTGATTTCTTGTCCTGTGATAAAAAGCCTTCTGTTTCGAGTGCCAAACCTTTCAGGAGAGCATTTTCAAGCTTTTGGCACCATTTTTGAGTGAATTGCCAAAAGCCAGATTTTTGCTGAAATTGTGACCCCGGGGCTTAGGGATTTTTTCAAAAAAATATTTTCTGCCGGTTAAGTTTTTGAGGGCTGATTTCTTGTCCTGTGATAAAAAGCCTTCTGTTTCGAGTGCCAAAGCCTTCAGGGGATCATTTTCAACCTTTTTACACCATTTTTGAATGAAATGCCAAAAGTCATATTTTTGCTGAAATTGTGACCCCGGGGCTTAGGGATTTTTCAGAAAAATATTTCCTGCCGGGTAAGTTTTTGAGGGCTTATTTCTTGACCTGTGATAAAAAGCTTTCTGTTTCGAGTGCCAAACCTTTCAGGAGAGCATTTTCAAGCTTTGGGCACCATTTCTGAGTGAATTGCCAAAAGTCAGATTTTTGCAGAAATTGTGACCCCGGGGCTTAGGGCTTTTTTCAAAAAAATATTTTCTGCCGGTTAAGTTTTTGAGGGCTGATTTCTTGTCGTGTGATAAAAAGCCTTCTGTTTCCATCGCCAAACCTTTCAGGAGAGCATTTTCAAGCTTTTGGCACCATTTTTGAGTGAATTGCCAAAAGTCAGATTTTTCCTGAAATTGTGACCTTAGGGATTTTTTCAGAAAAATATTGTCTGCCGGTTAAGTTTTTGAGGGCTGATTTCTTGTCCTGTGATAAAAAGCCTTCTGTTTCGAGTGCCAAACCTTTCAGGAGAGCATTTTCAAGCTTTTGGCACCATTTTTGAGTGAATTGCCAAAAGCCAGATTTTTGCTGAAATTGTGACCCCGGAGCTTAGGGATTTTTTCAAAAAAATATTTTCTGCCGGGTAAGTTTTTGAGGGCTTATTTCTTGACCTGTGATAAAAAGCTTTCTGTTTCGAGTGCCAAACCTTTCAGGAGAGCATTTTCAAGCTTTTGGCACCATTTCTGAGTGAATTGCCAAAAGTCAGATTTTTGCAGAAATTGTGACCCCGGGGCTTAGGGATTTTTTCAAAAAAATATTTCCTGCCGGTTAAGTTTTTGAGGGCTGATTTCTTGTCCTGTGATAAAAAGCTTTCTGTTTCGAGTGCCAAAACTTTCAGGAGAGCATTTAGCATTTTCAAGCTTTTGGCACCATTTTTGAGTGAATTGCCAAAAGCCAGATGTTTGCTGAAATTGTGACCCCGGGGCTTAGGGATTTTTTTCAAAAAAATATTTCCTGCCGGGTAAGTTTTTGAGGGCTTATTTCTTGACCTGTGATAAAAAGCTTTCTGTTTCGAGTGCCAAACCTTTCAGGAGAGCATTTTCAAGCTTTTGGCACCATTTCTGAGTGAATTGCCAAAAGTCAGATTTTTGCAGAAATTGTGACCCCGGGGCTTAGGGATTTTTTCAAAAAAATATTTTCTACCGGTTAAGTTTTTGAGGGCTGATTTCTTGTCCTGTGATAAAAAGCCTTCTGTTTCGAGTGCCAAAAATTTCAGGAGAGCATTTTCAAGCTTTTGGCACCATTTTTGAGTGAATTGCCAAAAGCCAGATTTTTGCTGAAATTGTGACCCCGGGGCTTAGGGATTTTTTCAAAAAAATATTTTCTGCCGGGTAAGTTTTTGAGGGCTTATTTCTTGACCTGCGATAAAAAGCCTTCTGTTTCTATCACCAAAGCTTTCAGGGGATCATTTTCAACCTTTTTACACCATTTTTGAGTGAATTGCCAAAAGTCATATTTTTGCTGAAATTGTGACAACCGGGGCTTTGGGATTATTTCAAAAAAATATTTGCTGCCGGTTAAGTTTTTGAGGGCTGATTTCTTGTCCTATGATAAAAAGCCTTCTGTTTCTATCACCAAAGCTTTCAGGGGATCATTTTCAAGCTTCTTGCACCATTTTTGAGTGAATTGCCAAAAGCCATATTTTTGCTGAAATTGTGACCCCGGGGCTTAGGGATTTTTGCAAAAAAATATTTTCTGCCGGTTAAGTTTTTGAGGGCTGATTTCTTGTCCTGTGATAAAAAGCCTTCTGTTTCGAGTGCCAAACCTTCAGGAGAGCATTTTCAAGCTTTTGGCACCATTTTTGAGTGAATTGCCAAAAGTCAGATTTTTGCTGAAATTGTGACCCCGAGGCTTAGGGATTTTTTCAAAAAAATATTTTCTGCCGGTTAAGTTTTTGAGGGCTGATTTCTTGTCCTGTGATAAAAAGCCTTCTGTTTCTATCGCCAAAGCTTTCACGGGATCATTTTCAACCTTTTGGCACCATTTTGGAGTGAATTGCCAAAAGTCATATTTTTGCTGAAATTGTGACCCCGGGGCTTAGGGATTTTTTCAAAAAAATATTTTCTACCGGTTAAGTTTTTGAGGGCTGATTTCTTGTCCTGTGATAAAAAGCCTTCTGTTTCGAGTGCCAAACCTTTCAGGAGAGCATTTTCAAGCTTTTGGCACCATTTTTGAGTGAATTGCCAAAAGCCAGATTTTTGCTGAAATTGTGACCCCAGGGCTTAGGGATTTTTTCAAAAAAATATATTCTGCCGGTTAAGTTTTTGAGGGCTGATTTCTTGTCCTGTGATAAAAAGCCTTCTGTTTCGAGTGCCAAACCTTTCAGGAGAGCATTTTCAAGCTTTTGGCACCATTTTTGAGTGAATTGCCAAAAGTCAGATTTTTGCTGAAATTGTGACCCCGGGGCTTAGGGATTTTTTCAAAAAAATATTTCCTGCCGGGTAAGTTTTTGAGGGCTTATTTCTTGACCTGTGATAAAAAGCTTTCTGTTTCGAGTGCCAAACCTTTCAGGAGAGCATTTTCAAGCTTTGGGCACCATTTCTGAGTGAATTTCCAAAAGTCAGATTTTTGCAGAAATTGCGACCCCGGGGCTTAGGGATTTTTTCAAAAAAATATTTTCTGCCGGTTAAGTTTTTGAGGGCTGATTTCTTGTCGTGTGATAAAAAGCCTTCTGTTTCCATCGCCAAACCTTTCAGGAGAGCATTTTCAAGCTTTTGGCACCATTTTTGAGTGAATTGCCAAAAGTCAGATTTTTCCTGAAATTGTGACCCCGGGGCTTAGGGATTTTTTCAGAAAAATATTGTCTGCCGGTTAAGTTTTTGAGGGCTGATTTCTTGTCCTGTGATAAAAAGCCTTCTGTTTCGAGTGCCAAACCTTTCAGGAGAGCATTTTCAAGCTTTTGGCACCATTTTTGAGTGAATTGCCAAAAGCCAGATTTTTGCTGAAATTGTGACCCCGGGGCTTAGGGATTTTTTCAAAAAAATATTTTCTGCCGGGTAAGTTTTTGAGGGCTTATTTCTTGACCTGTGATAAAAAGCTTTCTGTTTCGAGTGCCAAACCTTTCAGGAGAGCATTTTCAAGCTTTTGGCACCATTTCTGAGTGAATTGCCAAAAGTCAGATTTTTGCAGAAATTGTGACCCCGGGGCTTAGGGATTTTTTCAAAAAAATATTTCCTGCCGGTTAAGTTTTTGAGGGCTGATTTCTTGTCCTGTGATAAAAAGCTTTCTGTTTCGAGTGCCAAAACTTTCAGGAGAGCATTTAGCATTTTCAAGCTTCTTGCACCATTTTTGAGTGAATTGCCAAAAGTCAGATTTTTGCTGAAATTGTGACCCCGGGGCTTAGGGATTTTTTCAGAAAAATATTTTTTGCCGGGTAAGTTTTGAGGGCTTATTTCTTGACCTGTGATAAAAAGCTTTCTGTTTCGAGTGCCAAACCTTTCAGGAGAGCATTTTCAAGCTTTTGGCACCATTTCTGAGTGAATTGCCAAAAGTCAGATTTTTGCAGAAATTGTGACCCCGGGGCTTAGGGATTTTTTCAAAAAAATATTTTCTGCCGGTTAAGTTTTTGAGGGCTGATTTCTTGTCCTGTGGTAAAAAGCCTTCTGTTTCGAGTGCCAAACCATTCAGGAGAGCATTTTCAAGCTTTTGGCACCATTTCTGAGTGAATTGCCAAAAGTCAAATTTTTGCAGAAATTGTGACCCCGGGGCTTAGGGATTTTTTCAAAAAAATATTTTCTGCCGGTTAAGTTTTTGAGGGCTGATTTCTTGTCCTGTGATAAAAAGCCTTCTGTTTCTATCGCCAAACCTTTCAGGAGAGCATTTTCAAGCTTTTGGCACCATTTTTGAGTGAATTGCCAAAAGCCAGATTTTTGCTGAAATTGTGACCCCGGGGCTTAGGGATTTTTGCAAAAAAATATTTTCTGCCGGTTAAGTTTTTGAGGGCTGATTTCTTGTCCTGTGATAAAAAGCCTTCTGTTTCGAGTGCCAAACCTTTCAGGAGAGCATTTTCAAGCTTTTGGCACCATTTTTGAGTGAATTGCCAAAAGCCATATTTTTGCTGAAATTGTGACCCCGGGGCTTAGGGATTTTTTCAAAAAAATATTTTCTGCCGGTTAAGTTTTTGAGGGCTGATTTCTTGTCCTGTGATAAAAAGCCTTCTGTTTCGAGTGCCAAACCTTTCAGGAGAGCATTTTCAAGCTTTTGGCACCATTTTTGAGTGAATTGCCAAAAGTCAGATTTTTGCTGAAATTGTGACAACCGGGGCTTTGGGATTATTTCAAAAAAATATTTGCTGCCGGTTAAGTTTTTGAGGGCTGATTTCTTGTCCTATGATAAAAAGCCTTCTGTTTCTATCACCAAAGCTTTCAGGGGATCATTTTCAAGCTTCTTGCACCATTTTTGAGTGAATTGCCAAAAGCCATATTTTTGCTGAAATTGTGACCCCGGGGCTTAGGGATTTTTGCAAAAAAATATTTTCTGCCGGTTAAGTTTTTGAGGGCTGATTTCTTGTCCTGTGATAAAAAGCCTTCTGTTTCGAGTGCCAAACCTTCAGGAGAGCATTTTCAAGCTTTTGGCACCATTTTTGAGTGAATTGCCAAAAGTCAGATTTTTGCTGAAATTGTGACCCCGAGGCTTAGGGATTTTTTCAAAAAAATATTTTCTGCCGGTTAAGTTTTTGAGGGCTGATTTCTTGTCCTGTGATAAAAAGCCTTCTGTTTCTATCGCCAAAGCTTTCACAGGATCATTTTCAACCTTTTGGCACCATTTTGGAGTGAATTGCCAAAAGTCATATTTTTGCTGAAATTGTGACCCCGGGGCTTAGGGATTTTTTCAAAAAAATATTTTCTACCGGTTAAGTTTTTGAGGGCTGATTTCTTGTCCTGTGATAAAAAGCCTTCTGTTTCGAGTGCCAAACCTTTCAGGAGAGCATTTTCAAGCTTTTGGCACCATTTTTGAGTGAATTGCCAAAAGCCAGATTTTTGCTGAAATTGTGACCCCAGGGCTTAGGGATTTTTTCAAAAAAATATATTCTGCCGGTTAAGTTTTTGAGGGCTGATTTCTTGTCCTGTGATAAAAAGCCTTCTGTTTCGAGTGCCAAACCTTTCAGGAGAGCATTTTCAAGCTTTTGGCACCATTTTTGAGTGAATTGCCAAAAGTCAGATTTTTGCTGAAATTGTGACCCCGGGGCTTAGGGATTTTTTCAAAAAAATATTTCCTGCCGGGTAAGTTTTTGAGGGCTTATTTCTTGACCTGTGATAAAAAGCTTTCTGTTTCGAGTGCCAAACCTTTCAGGAGAGCATTTTCAAGCTTTGGGCACCATTTCTGAGTGAATTTCCAAAAGTCAGATTTTTGCAGAAATTGCGACCCCGGGGCTTAGGGATTTTTTCAAAAAAATATTTTCTGCCGGTTAAGTTATTGAGGGCTGATTTCTTGTCGTGTGATAAAAAGACTTCTGTTTCCATCGCCAAACCTTTCAGGAGAGCATTTTCAAGCTTTTGGCACCATTTTTGAGTGAATTGCCAAAAGCCATATTTTTGCTGAAATTGTGACCCCGGGGTTAGGGATTTTTGCAAAAAAATATTTTCTGCCGGTTAAGTTTTTGAGGGCTGATTTCTTGTCCTGTGATAAAAAGCCTTCTGTTTCGAGTGCCAAACCTTTCAGGAGAGCATTTTCAAGCTTTTGGCACCATTTTTGAGTGAATTGACAAAAGTCAGATTTTTGCTGAAATTGTGACAACCGGGGCTTTGGGATTATTTCAAAAAAATATTTGCTGCCGGTTAAGTTTTTGAGGGCTGATTTCTTGTCCTATGATAAAAAGCCTTCTGTTTCTATCACCAAAGCTTTCAGGGGATCATTTTCAAGCTTCTTGCACCATTTTTGAGTGAATTGCCAAAAGCCATATTTTTGCTGAAATTGTGACCCCGGGGCTTAGGGATTTTTGCAAAAAAATATTTTCTGCCGGTTAAGTTTTTGAGGGCTGATTTCTTGTCCTGTGATAAAAAGCCTTCTGTTTCGAGTGCCAAACCTTCAGGAGAGCATTTTCAAGCTTTTGGCACCATTTTTGAGTGAATTGCCAAAAGTCAGATTTTTGCTGAAATTGTGACCCCGAGGCTTAGGGATTTTTTCAAAAAAATATTTTCTGCCGGTTAAGTTTTTGAGGGCTGATTTCTTGTCCTGTGATAAAAAGCCTTCTGTTTCTATCGCCAAAGCTTTCACGGGATCATTTTCAACCTTTTGGCACCATTTTGGAGTGAATTGCCAAAAGTCATATTTTTGCTGAAATTGTGACCCCGGGGCTTAGGGATTTTTTCAAAAAAATATTTTCTACCGGTTAAGTTTTTGAGGGCTGATTTCTTGTCCTGTGATAAAAAGCCTTCTGTTTCGAGTGCCAAACCTTTCAGGAGAGCATTTTCAAGCTTTTGGCACCATTTTTGAGTGAATTGCCAAAAGCCAGATTTTTGCTGAAATTGTGACCCCAGGGCTTAGGGATTTTTTCAAAAAAATATATTCTGCCGGTTAAGTTTTTGAGGGCTGATTTCTTGTCCTGTGATAAAAAGCCTTCTGTTTCGAGTGCCAAACCTTTCAGGAGAGCATTTTCAAGCTTTTGGCACCATTTTTGAGTGAATTGCCAAAAGTCAGATTTTTGCTGAAATTGTGACCCCGGGGCTTAGGGATTTTTTCAAAAAAATATTTCCTGCCGGGTAAGTTTTTGAGGGCTTATTTCTTGACCTGTGATAAAAAGCTTTCTGTTTCGAGTGCCAAACCTTTCAGGAGAGCATTTTCAAGCTTTGGGCACAATTTCTGAGTGAATTTCCAAAAGTCAGATTTTTGCAGAAATTGCGACCCCGGGGCTTAGGGATTTTTTCAAAAAAATATTTTCTGCCGGTTAAGTTATTGAGGGCTGATTTCTTGTTGTGTGATAAAAAGACTTCTGTTTCCATCGCCAAACCTTTCAGGAGAGCATTTTCAAGCTTTTGGCACCATTTTTGAGTGAATTGCCAAAAGTCAGATTTTTGCTGAAATTGTGACCCCCCCCCTCCGCTTAGGGATTTTTTCAAAAAAATATTGTCTGCCGGTTAAGTTTTTGAGGGCTGATTTCTTGTCCTGTGATAAAAAGCCTTCTGTTTCGAGTGCCAAACCTTTCAGGAGAGCATTTTCAAGCTTTTGGCACCATTTTTGAGTGAATTGCCAAAAGCCATATTTTTGCTGAAATTGTGACCCCGGGGCTTAGGGATTTTTGCAAAAAAATATTTTCTGCCGGTTAAGTTTTTGAGGGCTGATTTCTTGTCCTGTGATAAAAAGCCTTCTGTTTCGAGTGCCAAACCTTCAGGAGAGCATTTTCAAGCTTTTGGCACCATTTTTGAGTGAATTGCCAAAAGTCAGATTTTTGCTGAAATTGTGACCCCGAGGCTTAGGGATTTTTTCAAAAAAATATTTTCTGCCGGTTAAGTTTTTGAGGGCTGATTTCTTGTCCTGTGATAAAAAGCCTTCTGTTTCTATCGCCAAAGCTTTCACGGGATCATTTTCAACCTTTTGGCACCATTTTGGAGTGAATTGCCAAAAGTCATATTTTTGCTGAAATTGTGACCCCGGGGCTTAGGGATTTTTTCAAAAAAATATTTTCTACCGGTTAAGTTTTTGAGGGCTGATTTCTTGTCCTGTGATAAAAAGCCTTCTGTTTCGAGTGCCAAACCTTTCAGGAGAGCATTTTCAAGCTTTTGGCACCATTTTTGAGTGAATTGCCAAAAGCCAGATTTTTGCTGAAATTGTGACCCCAGGGCTTAGGGATTTTTTCAAAAAAATATATTCTGCCGGTTAAGTTTTTGAGGGCTGATTTCTTGTCCTGTGATAAAAAGCCTTCTGTTTCGAGTGCCAAACCTTTCAGGAGAGCATTTTCAAGCTTTTGGCACCATTTTTGAGTGAATTGCCAAAAGTCAGATTTTTGCTGAAATTGTGACCCCGGGGCTTAGGGATTTTTTCAAAAAAATATTTCCTGCCGGGTAAGTTTTTGAGGGCTTATTTCTTGACCTGTGATAAAAAGCTTTCTGTTTCGAGTGCCAAACCTTTCAGGAGAGCATTTTCAAGCTTTGGGCACAATTTCTGAGTGAATTTCCAAAAGTCAGATTTTTGCAGAAATTGCGACCCCGGGGCTTAGGGATTTTTTCAAAAAAATATTTTCTGCCGGTTAAGTTATTGAGGGCTGATTTCTTGTCGTGTGATAAAAAGACTTCTGTTTCCATCGCCAAACCTTTCAGGAGAGCATTTTCAAGCTTTTGGCACCATTTTTGAGTGAATTGCCAAAAGTCAGATTTTTGCTGAAATTGTGACCCCCCCCCCTCCGCTTAGGGATTTTTTCAAAAAAATATTGTCTGCCGGTTAAGTTTTTGAGGGCTGATTTCTTGTCCTGTGATAAAAAGCCTTCTGTTTCGAGTGCCAAACCTTTCAGGAGAGCATTTTCAAGCTTTTGGCACCATTTTTGAGTGAATTGCCAAAAGCCAGATTTTTGCTGAAATTGTGACCCCGGGGCTTAGGGATTTTTTCAAAAAAATATTTTCTGCCGGGTAAGTTTTTGAGGGCTTATTTCTTGACCTGTGATAAAAAGCTTTCTGTTTCGAGTGCCAAACCTTTCAGGAGAGCATTTTCAAGCTTTTGGCACCATTTCTGAGTGAATTGCCAAAAGTCAGATTTTTGCAGAAATTGTGACCCCGGGGCTTAGGGATTTTTTCAAAAAAATATTTCCTGCCGGTTAAGTTTTTGAGGGCTGATTTCTTGTCCTGTGATAAAAAGCTTTCTGTTTCGAGTGCCAAAACTTTCAGGAGACCATTTAGCATTTTCAAGCTTCTTGCACCATTTTTGAGTGAATTGCCAAAAGTCAGATTTTTGCTGAAATTGTGACCCCGGGGCTTAGGGATTTTTTCAAAAAAATATTTTCTGCCGGGTAAGTTTTGAGGGCTTATTTCTTGACCTGTGGTAAAAAGCTTTCTGTTTCGAGTGCCAAACCTTTCAGGAGAGCATTTTCAAGCTTTTGGCACCATTTCTGAGTGAATTGCCAAAAGTCAGATTTTTGCAGAAATTGTGACCCCGGGGCTTAGGGATTTTTTCAAAAAAATATTTTCTGCCGGTTAAGTTTTTGAGGGCTGATTTCTTGTCCTGTGATAAAAAGCCTTCTGTTTCTATCGCCAAACCTTTCAGGAGAGCATTTTCAAGCTTTTGGCACCATTTTTGAGTGAATTGCCAAAAGCCATATTTTTGCTGAAATTGTGACCCCGGGGCTTAGGGATTTTTTCAAAAAAATATTTTCTGCCGGATGGGTTTTTGAGGGCTGATTTCTTGTCCTGCGATAAAAAGCCTTCTGTTTCTATCACCAAAGCTTTCAGGGGATCATTTTCAACCTTTTTACACCATTTTTGAGTGAATTGCCAAAAGTCATATTTTTGCTGAAATTGTGACAACCGGGGCTTAGGGATTATTTCAAAAAAATATTTGCGGCCGGTTAAGTTTTTGAGGGCTGATTTCTTGTCCTATGATAAAAAGCCTTCTGTTTCTATCACCAAAGCTTTCAGGGGATCATTTTCAAGCTTCTTGCACCATTTTTGAGTGAATTGCCAAAAGCCATATTTTTGCTGAAATTGGGACCCCGGGGCTTAGGGATTTTTTCAAAAAAATATTTTCTACCGGTTAAGTTTTTGAGGGCTGATTTCTTGTCCTGTGATAAAAAGCCTTCTGTTTCGAGTGCCAAACCTTTCAGGAGAGCATTTTCAAGCTTTTGGTACCATTTTTGAGTGAATTGCCAAAAGCCAGATTTTTGCTGAAATTGTGACCCCAGGGCTTAGGGATTTTTTCAAAAAAATATATTCTGCCGGTTAAGTTTTTGAGGGCTGATTTCTTGTCCTGTGATAAAAAGCCTTCTGTTTCGAGTGCCAAACCTTTCAGGAGAGCATTTTCAAGCTTTTGGCACCATTTTTGAGTGAATTGCCAAAAGTCAGATTTTTGCTGAAATTGTGACCCCGGGGCTTAGGGATTTTTTCAAAAAAATATTTCCTGCCGGGTAAGTTTTTGAGGGCTTATTTCTTGACCTGTGATAAAAAGCTTTCTGTTTCGAGTGCCAAACCTTTCAGGAGAGCATTTTCAAGCTTTGGGCACCATTTCTGAGTGAATTTCCAAAAGTCAGATTTTTGCAGAAATTGCGACCCCGGGGCTTAGGGATTTTTTCAAAAAAATATTTTCTGCCGGTTAAGTTATTGAGGGCTGATTTCTTGTCGTGTGATAAAAAGCCTTCTGTTTCCATCGCCAAACCTTTCAGGAGAGCATTTTCAAGCTTTTGGCACCATTTTTGAGTGAATTGCCAAAAGTCAGATTTTTCCTGAAATTGTGACCCCGGGGCTTAGGGATTTTTTCAGAAAAATATTGTCTGCCGGTTAAGTTTTTGGGGGCTGATTTCTTGTCCTGTGATAAAAAGCCTTCTGTTTCGAGTGCCAAACCTTTCAGGGGAGCATTTTCAAGCTTTTGGCACCATTTTTGAGTGAATTGCCAAAAGCCAGATTTTTGCTGAAATTGTGACCCCGGGGCTTAGGGATTTTTTCAAAAAAATATTTTCTGCCGGGTAAGTTTTTGAGGGCTTATTTCTTGACCTGTGATAAAAAGCTTTCTGTTTCGAGTGCCAAACCTTTCAGGAGAGCATTTTCAAGCTTTTGGCACCATTTCTGAGTGAATTGCCAAAAGTCAGATTTTTGCAGAAATTGTGACCCCGGGGCTTAGGGATTTTTTCAAAAAAATATTTCCTGCCGGTTAAGTTTTGAGGGCTGATTTCTTGTCCTGTGATAAAAAGCTTTCTGTTTCGAGTGCCAAAACTTTCAGGAGAGCATTTAGCATTTTCAAGCTTCTTGCACCATTTTTGAGTGAATTGCCAAAAGTCAGATTTTTGCTGAAATTGTGACCCCGGGGCTTAGGGATTTTTTCAGAAAAATATTTTCTGCCGGGTAAGTTTTGAGGGCTTATTTCTTGACCTGTGATAAAAAGCTTTCTGTTTCGAGTGCCAAACCTTTCAGGAGAGCATTTTTAAGCTTTTGGCACCATTTCTGAGTGAATTGCCAAAAGTCAGATTTTTGCAGAAATTGTGACCCTGGGGCTTAGGGATTTTTTCAAAAAAATATTTTCTGCCGGTTAAGTTTTTGAGGGCTGATTTCTTGTCCTGTGGTAAAAAGCCTTCTGTTTCGAGTGCCAAACCATTCAGGAGAGCATTTTCAAGCTTTTGGCACCATTTCTGAGTGAATTGCCAAAAGTCAAATTTTTGCAGAAATTGTGACCCCGGGGCTTAGGGATTTTTTCAAAAAAATATTTTCTGCCGGTTAAGTTTTTGAGGGCTGATTTCTTGTCCTGTGATAAAAAGCCTTCTGTTTCGAGTGCCAAACCTTTCAGGAGAGCATTTTCAAGCTTTTGGCACCATTTTTGAGTGAATTGCCAAAAGCCATATTTTTGCTGAAATTGTGACCCCGGGGCTTAGGGATTTTTTCAAAAAAATATTTTCTGCCGGATGGGTTTTTGAGGGCTGATTTCTTGTCCTGCGATAAAAAGCCTTCTGTTTCTATCACCAAAGCTTTCAGGGGATCATTTTCAACCTTTTTACACCATTTTTGAGTGAATTGCCAAAAGTCATATTTTTGCTGAAATTGTGACAACCGGGGCTTAGGGATTATTTCAAAAAAATATTTGCGGCCGGTTAAGTTTTTGAGGGCTGATTTCTTGTCCTATGATAAAAAGCCTTCTGTTTCTATCACCAAAGCTTTCAGGGGATCATTTTCAAGCTTCTTGCACCATTTTTGAGTGAATTGCCAAAAGCCATATTTTTGCTGAAATTGTGACCCCGGGGCTTAGGGATTTTTGCAAAAAAATATTTTCTGCCGGTTAAGTTTTTGAGGGCTGATTTCTTGTCCTGTGATAAAAAGCCTTCTGTTTCGAGTGCCAAACCTTTCAGGAGAGCATTTTCAAGCTTTTGGCACCATTTTTGAGTGAATTGCCAAAAGTCAGATTTTTGCTGAAATTGTGACCCCGAGGCTTAGGGATTTTTTCAAAAAAATATTTTCTGCCGGTTGGGTTTTTGAGGGCTGATTTCTTGTCCTGTGATAAAAAGCCTTCTGTTTCTATCGCCAAAGCTTTCACGGGATCATTTTCAACCTTTTGGCACCATTTTGGAGTGAATTGCCAAAAGTCATATTTTTGCTGAAATTGTGACCCCGGGGCTTAGGGATTTTTTCAAAAAAATATTTTCTACCGGTTAAGTTTTTGAGGGCTGATTTCTTGTCCTGTGATAAAAAGCCTTCTGTTTCGAGTGCCAAACCTTTCAGGAGAGCATTTTCAAGCTTTTAGCACCATTTTTGAGTGAATTGCCAAAAGCCAGATTTTTGCTGAAATTGTGACCCCAGGGCTTAGGGATTTTTTCAAAAAAATATATTCTGCCGGTTAAGTTTTTGAGGGCTGATTTCTTGTCCTGTGATAAAAAGCCTTCTGTTTCGAGTGCCAAACCTTTCAGGAGAGCATTTTCAAGCGTTTGGCACCATTTTTGAGTGAATTGCCAAAAGCCAGATTTTTGCTGAAACTGTGACCCCGGGGCTTAGGGATATTTTCAAAAAAATATTTCCTACCGGGTAAGTTTTTGAGGGCTTATTTCTTGACCTGTGATAAAAAGCTTTCTGTTTCGAGTGCCAAACCTTTCAGGAGAGCATTTTCAAGCTTTGGGCACCATTTCTGAGTGAATTGCCAAAAGTCAGATTTTTGCAGAAATTGTGACCCCGGGGCTTAGGGATTTTTTCAAAAAAATATTTTCTGCCGGTTAAGTTATTGAGGGCTGATTTCTTGTCGTGTGATAAAAAGCCTTCTGTTTCCATCGCCAAACCTTTGAGGAGAGCATTTTCAAGCTTTTGGCACCATTTTTGAGTGAATTGCCCAAAGTCAGATTTTTCCTGAAATTGTGACCCCGGGGCTTAGGGATTTTTTCAGAAAAATATTGTCTGCAGGTTAAGTTTTTGAGGGCTGATTTCTTGTCCTGTGATAAAAAGCCTTCTGTTTCGAGTGCCAAACCTTTCAGGAGAGCATTTTCAAGCTTTTGGCACCATTTTTGAGTGAATTGCCAAAAGCCAGATTTTTGCTGAAATTGTGACCCCGGGGCTTAGGGATCTTTTCAAAAAAATATTTTCTGCCGGGTAAGTTTTTGAGGGCTTATTTCTTGACCTGTGATAAAAAGCTTTCTGTTTCGAGTGCCAAACCTTTCAGGAGAGCATTTTCAAGCTTTTGGCACCATTTCTGAGTGAATTGCCAAAAGTCAGATTTTTGCAGAAATTGTGACCCCGGGGCTTAGGGATTTTTTCAAAAAAATATTTCCTGCCGGTTAAGTTTTTGAGGGCTGATTTCTTGTCCTGTGATAAAAAGCCTTCTGTTTCGAGTGCCAAAACTTTCAGGAGAGCATTTAGCATTTTCAAGCTTTTGGCACCATTTTTGAGTGAATTGCCAAAAGCCAGATGTTTGCTGAAATTGTGACCCCGGGGCTTAGGGATTTTTTCAAAAAAATATTTCCTGCCGGGTAAGTTTTAGAGGGCTTATTTCTTGACCTGTGATAAAAAGCTTTCTGTTTCGAGTGCCAAACCTTTCAGGAGAGCATTTTCAAGCTTTTGGCACCATTTTTGAGTGAATTGCCAAAAGCCAGATTTTTGCTGATATTGTGACCCCGGGGCTTAGGGATTTTTTCAAAAAAATATATTCTGCCGGTTAAGTTTTTGAGGGCTGATTTCTTGTCCTGTGATAAAAAGCCTTCTGTTTCGAGTGCCAAACCTTTCAGGAGAGCATTTTCAAGCTTTTGGCACCATTTTTGAGTGAATTGCCAAAAGCCAGATTTTTGCTGAAATTGTGACAATCGGGGCTTAGGGGTTATTTCAAAAAAATATTTGCTGCCGGTTAAGTTTTTGAGGGCTGATTTCTTGTCCTATGATAAAAAGCCTTCTGTTTCTATCACCAAAGCTTTCAGGGGATCATTTTCAAGCTTCTTGCACCATTTTTGAGTGAATTGCCAAAAGTCAGATTTATGCTGAAATTGTGACCCCGGGGCTTAGGGATTTTTTCAGAAAAATATTGTCTGCCGGTTAAGTTTTTGAGGGCTGATTTCTTGTCCTGTGATAAAAAGCCTTCTGTTTCGAGTGCCAAACCTTTCAGGAGAGCATTTTCAAGCTTTTGGCACCATTTTTGAGTGAATTGCCAAAAGCCAGATTTTTGCTGAAATTGTGACCCCCCCCCCCCCGCTTAGGGATTTTTTCAAAAAAATATTTTCTGCCGGGTAAGTTTTGAGGGCTTATTTCTTGACCTGTGATAAAAAGCTTTCTGTTTCGAGTGCCAAACCTTTCAGGAGAGCATTTTCAATCTTTTGGCACCATTTCTGAGTGAATTGCCAAAAGTCAGATTTTTGCAGAAATTGTGACCCCGGGGCTTAGGGATTTTTTCAAAAAAATATTTTCTGCCGGTTAAGTTTTTGAGGGCTGATTTCTTGTCCTGTGATAAAAAGCCTTCTGTTTCTATCGCCAAAGCTTTCACGGGATCATTTTCAACCTTTTGGCACCATTTTGGAGTAAATTGCCAAAAGTCATATTTTTGCTGAAATTGTGACCCCTGGGCTTAGGGATTTTTTCAAAAAAATATTTTCTGCCGGTTAAGTTTTTGAGGCCTGATTTCTTGTCCTGTGATAAAAAGCCTTCTGTTTCGAGTTCCAAACCTTTCGGGGGAGCATTTTAAAGCTTTTGGCACCATTTTTGAGTGAATTGCTAAAAGTCATATATTTGCTGAAATTGTGACCGCGGGGCTTAGGGATTTTTTCAAAAAATATTTTCTGTCGGTTAAGTTTTTGAGGGCTGATTTCTTGTCCTGTGATAAAAAGCCTTCTGTTTCGAGTGCCAAACCTTTCAGGAGAGCATTTTCAAGCTTTTGGCACCATTTTTGAGTGAATTGCCAAAAGCCAGATTTTTGCTGAAATTGTGACCCCGGGGCTTAGGGATTTTTTCAAAAAAAAATATTCTGCCGGTTAAGTTTTTGAGGGCTGATTTCTTGTCCTGTGATAAAAAGCCTTCTGTTTCGAGTGCCAAACCTTTCAGGAGAGCATTTTCAAGCTTTTGGCACCATTTCTGAGTGAATTGCCAAAAGCCAGATTTTTGCTGAAATTGTGACCCCCCCCCCTCCGCTTAGGGATTTTTTCAAAAAAATATTTTCTGCCGGGTAAGTTTTGAGGGCTTATTTCTTGACCTGTGATAAAAAGCTTTCTGTTTCGAGTGCCAAACCTTTCAGGAGAGCATTTTCAAGCTTTTGGCACCATTTCTGAGTGAATTGCCAAAAGTCAGATTTTTGCAGAAATTGTGACCCCGGGGCTTAGGGATTTTTTCAAAAAAATATTTTCTGCCGGTTAAGTTTTTGAGGGCTGATTTCTTATCCTGTGATAAAAAGCCTTCTGTTTCTATCGCCAAACCTTTCAGGAGAGCATTTTCAAGCTTTTGGCACCATTTTTGAGTGAATTGCCAAAAGCCAGATTTTTGCTGAAATTGTGACCCCGGGGCTTAGGGATTTTTTCAAAAAAATATTTTCTGCCGGTTGGGTTTTTGAGGGCTGATTTCTTGTCCTATGATAAAAAGCCTTCTGTTTCTATCACCAAAGCTTTCAGGGGATCATTTTCAAGCTTCTTGCACCATTTCTGAGTGAATTGCCAAAAGTCAGATTTTTGCAGAAATTGTGACCTCGGGCCTTAGGGATTTTTTCAAAAAAATATTTTCTGCCGGTTAAGTTTTTGAGGGCTGATTTCTTGTCCTGTGATAAAAAGCCTTCTGTTTCTATCGCCAAACCTTTCAGGAGAGCATTTTCAAGCTATTGGCACCATTTTTGAGTGAATTGCCAAAAGCCAGATTTTTGCTGAAATTGTGACCCCGGGCTTAGGGATTTTTGCAAAAAAATATTTTCTGCCGGTTAAGTTTTTGAGGGCTGATTTCTTGTCCTGTGATAAAAAGCCTTCCGTTTCTATCGCCAAACCTTTCAGGAGAGCATTTTCAAGCTTTTGGCACCATTTTTGAGTGAATTGCCAAAAGCCAGATTTTTGCAGAAATTGTGACCCCGGGGCTTAGGGATTTTTTCAAAAAAATATTTTCTGCCGGTTAAGTTTTTGAGGGCTGATTTCTTGTCCTGTGATAAAAAGCCTTCTGTTTCGAGTGCCAAACCTTTCAGGAGAGCATTTTCAAGCTTTTGGCACCATTTCTGAGTGAATTGCCAAAAGTCAGATTTTTGCAGAAATTGTGACCCCGGGGCTTAGGGATTTTTTCAAAAAAATATTTTCTGCCGGTTAAGTTTTTGAGGGCTGATTTCTTGTCCTGTGATAAAAAGCCTTCTGTTTCTATCGCCAAAGCTTTCAGGGGATCATTTTCAACCTTTTTACACCATTTTTGAGTGAATTGCCAAAAGTCATATTTTTGCTGAAATTGTGACCCCGGGGCTTAGGGATTTTTTCAAAAAAATATTTCCTGCCGGTTAAGTTTTTGAGGGCTGATTTCTTGTCCTGTGATAAAAAGCCTTCTGTTTCGAGAGCCAAACCTTTCAGGAGAGCATTTTCAAGCTTTTGGCACCATTTTTGAGTGAATTGCCAAAAGCCAGATTTTTGCTGTAATTCTGACCCCGGGGCTTAGGGATTTTTTCAAAAAAATATTTCCTGCCGGGTAAGTTTTTGAGGGCTTATTTCTTGACCTGTGATAAAAAGCTTTCTGTTTCGAGTGCCAAACCTTTCACGAGAGCATCTTCAACCTTTTGGCACCATTTTTGAGTGAATTGCCAAAAGTCATATTTTTGCTGAAATTGTGACCCCGGGGCTTAGGGATTTTTTCAAAAAAATATTTCCTGCCGGTTAAGTTTTTGAGGGCTGATTTCTTCTCCTGTGATAAAAAGCCTTCTGTTTCGAGTGCCAAACCTTTCAGGGGATGTTTTTCAACCTTTCTGCACGATTTTTGAGTGAATTGCCAAAAGTCAGATTTTTGCTGAAATTGTGCCCCCGGGGCTTAGGGATTTTTTCAAAAAAATATTTTCTGCCGGTTAAGTTTTTGAGGGCTGATTTCTTGTCCTGTGATAAAAAGCCTTCTGTTTCCATCGCCAAACCTTTCAGGAGAGCATTTTTCACCTTTTGGCACCATTTTTGAGTGAATTGCCAAAAGTCAGATTTTTGCTGAAATTGTGACCCCGGGGCTTAGGGATTTTTTCAAAAAAATATTTTCTGCCGGTTAAGTTTTTGAGGGCTGATTTCTTGTCCTGTGATAAAAAGCCTTCTGTTTCCATTGCCAAAGCTTTCAGGGGAGCATTTTCAACCTTTTTGCACGATTTTGGAGTGAATAGCCAAAAGTCAGATTTTTGCTGAAATTGTGACCCCGGGGCTTAGGGATTTTTTCAAAAAAATATTTTCTGCCCATTAAGTTTTTGAGGGCTGATATCTTGTCCTGTGATAAAAAGCCTTCTGTTTCGAGTGCCAAACCTTTCAGGGGATGTTTTTCAACCTTTTTGCACCATTTTTGAGTGAATTGCCAAAAGTCAGATTTTTGCTGAAATTGTGTCCCCAGGGCTTAGGGATTTTTTCAAAAAAATATTTTCTGCCGGTTAAGTTTTTGAGGGCTGATTTCTTGTCCTGTGATAAAAAGCCTTCTGTTTCGAGTGCCAAAGCTTTCAGGGGAGCATTTGCAAGCTTTTTACACCATTTTTGAGTGAATTGCCAAAAGTCAGATTTTTGCTGAAATTGTGACCCCGGGGCTTAGGGATTTTTTCAAAAAAATATTTTCTGCCGGTAAAGTTTTTGAGGGTTGATTTCTTGTCCTGTGATAAAAAGCCTTCTGTTTCTATCGCCAAAGCTTTCACGGGATCATTTTCAAGCTTTTGGCACCATTTTTGAGTGAATTGCCAAAAGCCAGATTTTTGCTGAAATTGTGACCCCCCCCCCCCGCTTAGGGATTTTTTCAAAAAAATATTTTCTGCCGGGTAAGTTTTGAGGGCTTATTTCTTGACCTGTGGTAAAAAGCTTTCTGTTTCGAGTGCCAAACCTTTCAGGAGAGCATTTTCAAGCTTTTGGCACCATTTCTGAGTGAATTGCCAAAAGTCAGATTTTTGCAGAAATTGTGACCCCGGGGCTTAGGGATTTTTTCAAAAAAATATTTTCTGCCGGTTAAGTTTTTGAGGGCTGATTTCTTGTCCTGTGATAAAAAGCCTTCCGTTTCTATCGCCAAACCTTTCAGGAGAGCATTTTCAAGCTTTTGGCACCATTTTTGAGTGAATTGCCAAAAGCCAGATTTTTGCTGAAATTGTGACCCCGGGGCTTAGGGATTTTTTCAAAAAAATATTTTCTGCCGGTTAAGTTTTTGAGGGCTGATTTCTTGTCCTGTGATAAAAAGCCTTCTGTTTCGAGTGCCAAACCTTTCAGGAGAGCATTTTCAAGCTTTTGGCACCATTTCTGAGTGAATTGCCAAAAGTCAGATTTTTGCAGAAATTGTGACCCCGGGGCTTAGGGATTTTTTCAAAAAAATATTTTCTGCCGGTTAAGTTTTTGAGGGCTGATTTCTTGTCCTGTGATAAAAAGCCTTCTGTTTCTATCGCCAAACCTTTCAGGAGAGCATTTTCAAGCTTTTGGCACCATTTTTGAGTGAATTGCCAAAAGCCAGATTTTTGCTGAAATTGTGACCGCGGGGCTTAGGGATTTTTTCAAAAAAATATTTTCTGTCGGTTAAGTTTTTGAGGGCTGATTTCTTGTCCTGTGATAAAAAGCCTTCTGTTTCGAGTGCCAAACCTTTCAGGAGAGCATTTTCAAGCTTTTGGCACCATTTTTGATTGAATTGCCACAAGTCAGATTTTTGCTGAAATTGTGACCCCGGGGCTTAGGGATTTTTTCAAAAAAATATTTTCTGCCGGTTAAGTTTTTGAGGGCTGATTTCTTGTCCTGTGATAAAAAGCCTTCTGTTTCTATCGCCAAAGCTTTCACGGGATCATTTTCAACCTTTTGGCACCATTTTGGAGTAAATTGCCAAAAGTCATATTTTTGCTGAAATTGTGACCCCTGGGCTTAGGGATTTTTTCAAAAAAATATTTTCTGCCGGTTAAGTTTTTGAGGCCTGATTTCTTGTCCTGTGATAAAAAGCCTTCTGTTTCGAGTTCCAAACCTTTCGGGGGAGCATTTTAAAGCTTTTGGCACCATTTTTGAGTGAATTGCCAAAAGTCATATTTTTGCTGAAACTGTGACCCCGGGGCTTAGGGATTTTTTCAAAAAAATATTTCCTGCCGGGTAAGTTTTTGAGGGCTGATTTCTTGTCCTGTGATAAAAAGCCTTCTGTTTCGAGTGCCAAACCTTTCAGGAGAGCATTTTCAAGCTTTTGGCACGATTTCTGAGTCAATTGCCAAAAGTCAGATTTTTGCAGAAATTGTGACCCCGGGGCTTAGGGATTTTTTCAAAAAAATATTTTCTGCCGGTTAAGTTTTTGAGGGCTGATTTCTTGTGCTGTGATAAAAAGCCTTCTGTTTCCATCGCCAAACCTTTCAGGAGAGCATTTTCAAGCTTTTGGCACCATTTTTGAGTGAATTGCCAAAAGTCAGATTTTTGCTGAAATTGTGACCCCGGGGCTTCGGGATTTTTTCAAAAAAATATTTTCTGCCGGTTGGGTTTTTGAGGGCTGATTTCTTGTCCTGCGATAAAAAGCCTTCTGTTTCTATCACCAAAGCTTTCAGGGGATCATTTTCAACCTTTTTACACCATTTTTGAGTGAATTGCCAAAAGTCATATTTTTGCTGAAATTGTGACCCCGGGGCTTAGGGATTTTTTCAGAAAAATATTTCCTGCCGGTTAAGTTTTTGAGGGCTGATTTCTTGTCCTGTGATAAAAAGCCTTCTGTTTCGAGAGCCAAACCTTTCAGGAGAGCATTTTCAAGCTTTTGGCACCATTTTTGAGTGAATTGCCAAAAGCCAGATTTTTGCTGTAATTCTGACCCCGGGGCTTAGGGATTTTTTCAAAAAAATATTTCCTGCCGGGTAAGTTTTTGAGGGCTTATTTCTTGACCTGTGATAAAAAGCTTTCTGTTTCGAGTGCCAAACCTTTCACGAGAGCATCTTCAACCTTTTGGCACCATTTTTGAGTGAATTGCCAAAAGTCATATTTTTGCTGAAATTGTGACCCCGGGGCTTAGGGATTTTTTCAAAAAAATATTTCCTGCCGGTTAAGTTTTTGAGGGCTGATTTCTTCTCCTGTGATAAAAAGCCTTCTGTTTCGAGTGCCAAACCTTTCAGGGGATGTTTTTCAACCTTTCTGCACGATTTTTGAGTGAATTGCCAAAAGTCAGATTTTGGCTGAAATTGTGCCCCCGGGGCTTAGGGATTTTTTCAAAAAAATATTTTCTGCCGGTTAAGTTTTTGAGGGCTGATTTCTTGTCCTGTGATAAAAAGCCTTCTGTTTCCATCGCCAAACCTTTCAGGAGAGCATTTTTCACCTTTTGGCACCATTTTTGAGTGAATTGCCAAAAGTCAGATTTTTGCTGAAATTGTGACCCCGGGGCTTAGGGATTTTTTCAAAAAAATATTTTCTGCCGGTTAAGTTTTTGAGGGCTGATTTCTTGTCCTGTGATAAAAAGCCTTCTGTTTCCATTGCCAAAGCTTTCAGGGGAGCATTTTCAACCTGTTTGCACGATTTTGGAGTGAATAGACAAAAGTCAGATTTTTGCTGAAATTGTGACCCCGGGGCTTAGGGATTTTTTCAAAAAAATATTTTCTGCCCATTAAGTTTTTGAGGGCTGATATCTTGTCCTGTGATAAAAAGCCTTCTGTTTCGAGTGCCAAACCTTTCAGGGGATGTTTTTCAACCTTTTTGCACCATTTTTGAGTGAATTGCCAAAAGTCAGATTTTTGCTGAAATTGTGTCCCCAGGGCTTAGGGATTTTTTCAAAAAAATATTTTCTGCCGGTTAAGTTTTTGAGGGCTGATTTCTTGTCCTGTGATAAAAAGCCTTCTGTTTCGAGTGCCAAAGCTTTCAGGGGAGCATTTGCAAGCTTTTTACCCCATTTTTGAGTGAATTGCCAAAAGTCAGATTTTTGCTGAAATTGTGACCCCGGGGCTTAGGGATTTTTTCAAAAAAATATTTTCTGCCGGTAAAGTTTTTGAGGGTTGATTTCTTGTCCTGTGATAAAAAGCCTTCTGTTTCTATCGCCAAAGCTTTCACGGGATCATTTTCAAGCTTTTGGCACCATTTTTGAGTGAATTGCCAAAAGCCAGATTTTTGCTGAAATTGTGACCCCCCCCCCCCCCGCTTAGGGATTTTTTCAAAAAAATATTTTCTGCCGGGTAAGTTTTGAGGGCTTATTTCTTGACCTGTGGTAAAAAGCTTTCTGTTTCGAGTGCCAAACCTTTCAGGAGAGCATTTTCAAGCTTTTGGCACCATTTTTGAGTGAATTGCCAAAAGCCAGATTTTTGCTGAAATTGTGACCCCGGGGCTTAGGGATTTTTTCAAAAAAATATTTTCTGCCGGTTGGGTTTTTGAGGGCTGATTTCTTGTCCTGCGATAAAAAGCCTTCTGTTTCTATCACCAAAGCTTTCAGAGGATCATTTTCAACCTTTTTACACCATTTTTGAGTGAATTGCCAAAAGTCAGATTTTTGCAGAAATTGTGACCCCGGGGCTTAGGGATTTTTTCAAAAAAATATTTTCTGCCGGTTAAGTTTTTGAGGGCTGATTTCTTGTCCTGTGATAAAAAGCCTTCTGTTTCTATCGCCAAACCTTTCAGGAGAGCATTTTCAAGCTTTTGGCACCATTTTTGAGTGAATTGCCAAAAGTCAGATTTTTGCTGAAATTGTGACCCCGGGGCTTAGGGATTTTTTCAAAAAAATATTTTCTGCCGGTTAAGTTTTTGAGGGCTGATTTCTTGTCCTGTGATAAAAAGCCTTCTGTTTCGAGTGCCAAACCTTTCAGGAGAGCATTTTCAAGCTTTTGGCACCATTTTTGAGTGAATTGCCAAAAGCCATATTTTTGCTGAAATTGTGACCCCGGGGCTTAGGGATTTTTTCAAAAAAATATTTTCTGCCGGTTAAGTTTTTGAGGGCTGATTTCTTGTCCTGTGATAAAAAGCCTTCTGTTTCGAGTGCCAAAGCCTTCAGGGGATCATTTTCAACCTTTTTACACCATTTTTGAGTGAAATGCCAAAAGTCATATTTTTGCTGAAATTGTGACCCCGGGGCTTAGGGATTTTTCAGAAAAATATTTCCTGCCGGGTAAGTTTTTGAGGGCTTATTTCTTGACCTGTGATAAAAAGCTTTCTGTTTCGAGTGCCAAACCTTTCAGGAGAGCATTTTCAAGCTTTGGGCACCATTTCTGAGTGAATTGCCAAAAGTCAGATTTTTGCAGAAATTGTGACCCCGGGGCTTAGGGATTTTTTCAAAAAAATATTTTCTGCCGGTTAAGTTTTTGAGGGCTGATTTCTTGTCGTGTGATAAAAAGCCTTCTGTTTCCATCGCCAAACCTTTCAGGAGAGCATTTTCAAGCTTTTGGCACCATTTTTGAGTGAATTGCCAAAAGTCAGATTTTTCCTGAAATTGTGACCCCGGGGCTTAGGGATTTTTTCAAAAAAATATTTCCTGCCGGTTAAGTTTTTGAGGGCTTATTTCTTGACCTGTGATAAAAAGCTTTCTGTTTCGAGTGCCAAACCTTTCAGGAGAGCATTTTCAAGCTTTTGGCACCATTTCTGAGTGAATTGCCAAAAGTCAGATTTTTGCAGAAATTGTGACCCCGGGGCTTAGGGATTTTTTCAGAAAAATATTTCCTGCCGGGTAAGTTTTTGAGGGCTGATTTCTTGTCCTGTGATAAAAAGCCTTCTGTTTCGAGTGCCAAACCTTTCAGGAGAGCATTTTCAAGCTTTTGGCACCATTTTTGAGTGAATTGCCAAAAGCCAGATGTTTGCTGAAATTGTGACCCCGGGGCTTAGGGATTTTTTCAAAAAAATATTTTCTGCCGGGTAAGTTTTTGAGAGCTTATTTCTTGACCTGTGATAAAAAGCTTTCTGTTTCGAGTGCCAAACCTTTCAGGAGAGCATTTTCAAGCTTTTGGCACCATTTTTGATTGAATTGCCACAAGTCAGATTTTTGCTGAAATTGTGACCCCGGGGCTTAGGGATTTTTTCAAAAAAATATTTCCTGCCGGGTAAGTTTTTGAGGGCTTATTTCTTGTCCTGTGATAAAAAGCCTTCTGTTTCGAGTGCCAAAACTTTCAGGAGAGCATTTAGCATTTTCAAGCTTTTGGCACCATTTTTGAGTGAATTGCCAAAAGCCAGATGTTTGCTGAAAGTGTGACCCCGGGGCTTAGGGATTATTTCAAAAAAATATTTGCTGCCGGTTAAGTTTTTGAGGGCTGATTTCTTGTCCTGTGATAAAAAGCCTTCTGTTTCTATCGCCAAAGCTTTCACGGGATCATTTTCAACCTTTTGGCACCATTTTGGAGTGAATTGCCAAAAGTCATATTTTTGCTGAAATTGTGACCCCGGGGCTTAGGGATTTTTTCAAAAAAATATTTTCTACCGGTTAAGTTTTTGAGGGCTGATTTCTTGTCCTGTGATAAAAAGCCTTCTGTTTCGAGTGCCAAACCTTTCAGGAGAGCATTTTCAAGCTTTTGGCACCATTTTTGAGTGAATTGCCAAAAGCCAGATTTTTGCTGAAATTGTGACCCCGGGGCTTAGGGATTTTTTCAAAAAAAAATATTCTGCCGGTTAAGTTTTTGAGGGCTGATTTCTTGTCCTGTGATAAAAAGCCTTCTGTTTCGAGTGCCAAACCTTTCAGGAGAGCATTTTCAAGCTTTTGGCACCATTTCTGAGTGAATTGCCAAAAGCCAGATTTTTGCTGAAATTGTGACCCCCCCCCTCCGCTTAGGGATTTTTTCAAAAAAATATTTTCTGCCGGGTAAGTTTTGAGGGCTTATTTCTTGACCTGTGATAAAAAGCTTTCTGTTTCGAGTGCCAAACCTTTCAGGAGAGCATTTTCAAGCTTTTGGCACCATTTCTGAGTGAATTGCCAAAAGTCAGATTTTTGCAGAAATTGTGACCCCGGGGCTTAGGGATTTTTTCAAAAAAATATTTTCTGCCGGTTAAGTTTTTGAGGGCTGATTTCTTGTCCTGTGATAAAAAGCCTTCTGTTTCTATCGCCAAACCTTTCAGGAGAGCATTTTCAAGCTTTTGGCACCATTTTTGAGTGAATTGCCAAAAGCCAGATTTTTGCTGAAATTGTGACCCCGGGGCTTAGGGATTTTTTCAAAAAAATATTTTCTGCCGGTTGGGTTTTTGAGGGCTGATTTCTTGTCCTATGATAAAAAGCCTTCTGTTTCTATCACCAAAGCTTTCAGGGGATCATTTTCAAGCTTCTTGCACCATTTTTGAGTGAATTGCCAAAAGCCATATTTTTGCTGAAATTGTTACCCCGGGGCTTAGGGATTTTTCAGAAAAATATTTCCTGCCGGGTAAGTTTTTGTGGGCTTATTTCTTGACCTGTGATAAAAAGCCTTCTGTTTCGAGTGCCAAACCTTTCAGGAGAGCATTTTCAAGCTTTTGGCACCATTTTTGAGTGAATTGCCAAAAGCCAGATTTTTGCTGAAATTGTGACCCCGGGGCTTAGGGATTTTTTCAAAAAAAAATATTCTGCCGGTTAAGTTTTTGAGGGCTGATTTCTTGTCCTGTGATAAAAAGCCTTCTGTTTCGAGTGCCAAACCATTCAGGAGAGCATTTTCAAGCTTTTGGCACCATTTCTGAGTGAATTGCCAAAAGTCAGATTTTTGCAGAAATTGTGACCTCGGGGCTTAGGGATTTTTGCAAAAAAATATTTTCTGCCGGTTAAGTTTTTGAGGGCTGATTTCTTGTCCTGTGATAAAAAGCCTTCTGTTTCGAGTGCCAAACCTTTCAGGAGAGCATTTTCAAGCTTTTGGCACCATTTTTGAGTGAATTGCCAAAAGTCAGATTTTTGCTGAAATTGTGACCCCGGGGCTTAGGGATTTTTTCAAAAAAATATTTTATGCCGGTTAAGTTTTTGAGGGCTGATTTCTTGTCCTGTGATAAAAAGCCTTCTGTTTCTATCGCCAAAGCTTTCACGGGATCATTTTCAAGCTTTTGGCACCATTTTTGAGTGAATTGCCAAAAGCCAGATTTTTGCTGAAATTGTGACCCCCCCCCCCCCCGCTTAGGGATTTTTTCAAAAAAATATTTTCTGCCGGGTAAGTTTTGAGGGCTTATTTCTTGACCTGTGGTAAAAAGCTTTCTGTTTCGAGTGCCAAACCTTTCAGGAGAGCATTTTCAAGCTTTTGGCACCATTTCTCAGTGAATTGCCAAAAGTCAGATTTTTGCAGAAATTGTGACCCCGGGGCTTAGGGATTTTTTCAAAAAAATATTTCCTGCCGGTTAAGTTTTTGAGGGCTTATTTCTTGACCTGTGATAAAAAGCTTTCTGTTTCGAGTGCCAAACCTTTCAGGAGAGCATTTTCAAGCTTTTGGCACCATTTCTGAGTGAATTGCCAAAAGTCAGATTTTTGCAGAAATTGTGACCCCGGGGCTTAGGGATTTTTTCAGAAAAATATTTCCTGCCGGGTAAGTTTTTGAGGGCTGATTTCTTGTCCTGTGATAAAAAGCCTTCTGTTTCGAGTGCCAAACCTTTCAGGAGAGCATTTTCAAGCTTTTGGCACCATTTTTGAGTGAATTGCCAAAAGCCAGATGTTTGCTGAAATTGTGACCCCGGGGCTTAGGGATTTTTTCAAAAAAATATTTTCTGCCGGGTAAGTTTTTGAGAGCTTATTTCTTGACCTGTGATAAAAAGCTTTCTGTTTCGAGTGCCAAACCTTTCAGGAGAGCATTTTCAAGCTTTTGGCACCATTTCTGAGTGAATTGCCAAAAGTCAGATTTTTGCAGAAATTGTGACCCCGGGGCTTAGGGATTTTTTCAAAAAAATATTTCCTGCCGGGTAAGTTTTTGAGGGCTTATTTCTTGTCCTGTGATAAAAAGCCTTCTGTTTCGAGTGCCAAAACTTTCAGGAGAGCATTTAGCATTTTCAAGCTTTTGGCACCATTTTTGAGTGAATTGCCAAAAGCCAGATGTTTGCTGAAAGTGTGACCCCGGGGCTTAGGGATTATTTCAAAAAAATATTTGCTGCCGGTTAAGTTTTTGAGGGCTGATTTCTTGTCCTGTGATAAAAAGCCTTCTGTTTCTATCGCCAAAGCTTTCACGGGATCATTTTCAACCTTTTGGCACCATTTTGGAGTGAATTGCCAAAAGTCATATTTTTGCTGAAATTGTGACCCCGGGGCTTAGGGATTTTTTCAAAAAAATATTTTCTACCGGTTAAGTTTTTGAGGGCTGATTTCTTGTCCTGTGATAAAAAGCCTTCTGTTTCGAGTGCCAAACCTTTCAGGAGAGCATTTTCAAGCTTTTGGCACCATTTTTGAGTGAATTGCCAAAAGCCAGATTTTTGCTGAAATTGTGACCCCGGGGCTTAGGGATTTTTTCAAAAAAAAATATTCTGCCGGTTAAGTTTTTGAGGGCTGATTTCTTGTCCTGTGATAAAAAGCCTTCTGTTTCGAGTGCCAAACCTTTCAGGAGAGCATTTTCAAGCTTTTGGCACCATTTCTGAGTGAATTGCCAAAAGCCAGATTTTTGCTGAAATTGTGACCCCCCCCTCCGCTTAGGGATTTTTTCAAAAAAATATTTTCTGCCGGGTAAGTTTTGAGGGCTTATTTCTTGACCTGTGATAAAAAGCTTTCTGTTTCGAGTGCCAAACCTTTCAGGAGAGCATATTCAAGCTTTTGGCACCATTTCTGAGTGAATTGCCAAAAGTCAGATTTTTGCAGAAATTGTGACCCCGGGGCTTAGGGATTTTTTCAAAAAAATATTTTCTGCCGGTTAAGTTTTTGAGGGCTGATTTCTTGTCCTGTGATAAAAAGCCTTCTGTTTCTATCGCCAAACCTTTCAGGAGAGCATTTTCAAGCTTTTGGCACCATTTTTGAGTGAATTGCCAAAAGCCAGATTTTTGCTGAAATTGTGACCCCGGGGCTTAGGGATTTTTTCAAAAAAATATTTTCTGCCGGTTGGGTTTTTGAGGGCTGATTTCTTGTCCTATGATAAAAAGCCTTCTGTTTCTATCACCAAAGCTTTCAGGGGATCATTTTCAAGCTTCTTGCACCATTTTTGAGTGAATTGCCAAAAGCCATATTTTTGCTGAAATTGTGACCCCGGGGCTTAGGGATTTTTCAGAAAAATATTTCCTGCCGGGTAAGTTTTTGTGGGCTTATTTCTTGACCTGTGATAAAAAGCTTTCTGTTTCGAGTGCCAAACCATTCAGGAGAGCATTTTCAAGCTTTTGGCACCATTTCTGAGTGAATTGCCAAAAGTCAGATTTTTGCAGAAATTGTGACCTCGGGGCTTAGGGATTTTTGCAAAAAAATATTTTCTGCCGGTTAAGTTTTTGAGGGCTGATTTCTTGTCCTGTGATAAAAAGCCTTCTGTTTCGAGTGCCAAACCTTTCAGGAGAGCATTTTCAAGCTTTTGGCACCATTTTTGAGTGAATTGCCAAAAGTCAGATTTTTGCTGAAATTGTGACCCCGGGGCTTAGGGATTTTTTCAAAAAAATATTTTATGCCGGTTAAGTTTTTGAGGGCTGATTTCTTGTCCTGTGATAAAAAGCCTTCTGTTTCTATCGCCAAAGCTTTCACGGGATCATTTTCAAGCTTTTGGCACCATTTTTGAGTGAATTGCCAAAAGCCAGATTTTTGCTGAAATTGTGACCCCCCCCCCCCGCTTAGGGATTTTTTCAAAAAAATATTTTCTGCCGGGTAAGTTTTGAGGGCTTATTTCTTGACCTGTGGTAAAAAGCTTTCTGTTTCGAGTGCCAAACCTTTCAGGAGAGCATTTTCAAGCTTTTGGCACCATTTCTCAGTGAATTGCCAAAAGTCAGATTTTTGCAGAAATTGTGACCCCGGGGCTTAGGGATTTTTTCAAAAAAATATTTTCTGCCGGTTAAGTTTTTGAGGGCTGATTTCTTGTCCTGTGATAAAAAGCCTTCTGTTTCTATCGCCAAAGCTTTCAGGAGAGCATTTTCAAGCTTTTGGCACCATTTCTGAGTGAATTGCCAAAAGTCAGATTTTTGCAGAAATTGTGACCCCGGGGCTTAGGGATTTTTTCAAAAAAATATTTTCTGCCGGTTAAGTTTTTGAGGGCTGATTTCTTGTCCTGTGATAAAAAGCCTTCTGTTTCTATCGCCAAACCTTTCAGGAGAGCATTTTCAAGCTTTTGGCACCATTTTTGAGTGAATTGCCAAAAGCCAGATTTTTGCTGAAATTGTGACCCCGGGGCTTAGGGATTTTTTTCAAAAAAAAAATTTCTGCCCGTTAAGTTTTTGAGGGCTGATTTCTTGTCCTGTGATAAAAAGCCTTCTGTTTCGAGTGCCAAACCTTTCAGGAGAGCATTTTCAAGCTTTTGGCACCATTTTTGAGTGAATTGCCAAAAGCCAGATTTTTGCTGAAATTGTGACCCCGGGGCTTAGGGATTTTTTCAAAAAAATATTTTCTGCCGGCTAAGTTTTTGAGAGCTTATTTCTTGACCTGTGATAAAAAGCTTTCTGTTTCGAGTGCCAAACCTTTCAGGAGAGCATTTTCAAGCTTTTGGCACCATTTTTGAGTGAATTGCCAAAAGCCAGATTTTTGCTGAAATTGTGACACCCCCCCCCCCCCGCTTAGGGATTTTTTCAAAAAAATATTTTCTGCCGGGTAAGTTTTGAGGGCTTATTTCTTGACCTGTGGTAAAAAGCTTTCTGTTTCGAGTGCCAAACCTTTCAGGAGAGCATTTTCAAGCTTTTGGCACCATTTCTGAGTGAATTGCCAAAAGTCAGATTTTTGCAGAAATTGTGACCCCGGGGCTTAGGGATTTTTTCAAAAAAATATTTTCTGCCGGTTAAGTTTTTGAGGGCTGATTTCTTGTCCTGTGATAAAAAGCCTTCCGTTTCTATCGCCAAACCTTTCAGGAGAGCATTTTCAAGCTTTTGGCACCATTTTTGAGTGAATTGCCAAAAGCCAGATTTTTGCTGAAATTGTGACCCCGGGGCTTAGGGATTTTTTCAAAAAAATATTTTCTGCCGGTTAAGTTTTTGAGGGCTGATTTCTTGTCCTGTGATAAAAAGCCTTATGTTTCGAGTGCCAAACCATTCAGGAGAGCATTTTCAAGCTTTTGGCACCATTTCTGAGTGAATTGCCAAAAGTCAGATTTTTGCAGAAATTGTGACCCCGGGGCTTAGGGATTTTTTCAAAAAAATATTTTCTGCCGGTTAAGTTTTTGAGGGCTGATTTCTTGTCCTGTGATAAAAAGCCTTCTGTTTCTATCGCCAAACCTTTCAGGAGAGCATTTTCAAGCTTTTGGCACCATTTTTGAGTGAATTGCCAAAAGCCAGATTTTTGCTGAAGTTGTGACCGCGGGGCTTAGGGATTTTTTCAAAAAAATATTTTCTGTCGGTTAAGTTTTTGAGGGCTGATTTCTTGTCCTGTGATAAAAAGCCTTCTGTTTCGAGTGCCAAACCTTTCAGGAGAGCATTTTCAAGCTTTTGGCACCATTTTTGATTGAATTGCCACAAGTCAGATTTTTGCTGAAATTGTGACCCCGGGGCTTAGGGATTTTTTCAAAAAAATATTTTCTGCCGGTTAAGTTTTTGAGGGCTGATTTCTTGTCCTGTGATAAAAAGCCTTCTGTTTCTATCGCCAAAGCTTTCACGGGATCATTTTCAAGCTTTTGGCACCATTTTTGAGTGAATTGCCAAAAGCCAGATTTTTGCTGAAATTGTGACCCCCCCCCCCCGCTTAGGGATTTTTTCAAAAAAATATTTTCTGCCGGGTAAGTTTTGAGGGCTTATTTCTTGACCTGTGGTAAAAAGCTTTCTGTTTCGAGTGCCAAACCTTTCAGGAGAGCATTTTCAAGCTTTTGGCACCATTTCTGAGTGAATTGCCAAAAGTCAGATTTTTGCAGAAATTGTGACCCCGGGGCTTAGGGATTTTTTCAAAAAAATATTTTCTGCCGGTTAAGTTTTTGAGGGCTGATTTCTTGTCCTGTGATAAAAAGCCTTCCGTTTCTATCGCCAAACCTTTCAGGAGAGCATTTTCAAGCTTTTGGCACCATTTTTGAGTGAATTGCCAAAAGCCAGATTTTTGCTGAAATTGTGACCCCGGGGCTTAGGGATTTTTTCAAAAAAATATTTTCTGCCGGTTAAGTTTTTGAGGGCTGATTTCTTGTCCTGTGATAAAAAGCCTTCTGTTTCGAGTGCCAAACCATTCAGGAGAGCATTTTCAAGCTTTTGGCACCATTTCTGAGTGAATTGCCAAAAGTCAGATTTTTGCAGAAATTGTGACCCCGGGGCTTAGGGATTTTTTCAAAAAAATATTTTCTGCCGGTTAAGTTTTTGAGGGCTGATTTCTTGTCCTGTGATAAAAAGCCTTCTGTTTCTATCGCCAAAGCTTTCACGGGATCATTTTCAACCTTTTGGCACCATTTTGGAGTAAATTGCCAAAAGTCATATTTTTGCTGAAATTGTGACCCCTGGGCTTAGGGATTTTTTCAAAAAAATATTTTCTGCCGGTTAAGTTTTTGAGGCCTGATTTCTTGTCCTGTGATAAAAAGCCTTCTGTTTCGAGTTCCAAACCTTTCGGGGGAGCATTTTAAAGCTTTTGGCACCATTTTTGAGTGAATTGCCAAAAGTCATATTTTTGCTGAAATTGTGACCGCGGGGCTTAGGGATTTTTTCAAAAAAATATTTTCTGTCGGTTAAGTTTTTGAGGGCTGATTTCTTGTCCTGTGATAAAAAGCCTTCTGTTTCGAGTGCCAAACCTTTCAGGAGAGCATTTTCAAGCTTTTGGCACCATTTTTGAGTGAATTGCCAAAAGCCAGATTTTTGATGAAATTGTGAAACCGGGGCTTAGGGATTTTTTCAAAAAAAAATATTCTGCCGGTTAAGTTTTTGAGGGCTGATTTCTTGTCCTGTGATAAAAAGCCTTCTGTTGCGAGTGCCAAACCTTTCAGGAGAGCATTTTCAAGCTTTTGGCACCATTTCTGAGTGAATTGCCAAAAGCCAGATTTTTGCTGAAATTGTGACCCCCCCCACTCCGCTTAGGGATTTTTTCAAAAAAATATTTTCTGTCGGTTAAGTTTTTGAGGGCTGATTTCTTGTCCTGTGATAAAAAGCCTTCTGTTTCGAGTGCCAAACCTTTCAGGAGAGCATTTTCAAGCTTTTGGCACCATTTTTGATTGAATTGCCACAAGTCAGATTTTTGCTGAAATTGTGACCCCGGGGCTTAGGGATTTTTTCAAAAAAATATTTTCTGCCGGTTAAGTTTTTGAGGGCTGATTTCTTGTCCTGTGATAAAAAGCCTTCTGTTTCTATCGCCAAAGCTTTCACGGGATCATTTTCAACCTTTTGGCACCATTTTGGAGTAAATTGCCAAAAGTCATATTTTTGCTGAAATTGTGACCCCTGGGCTTAGGGATTTTTTCAAAAAAATATTTTCTGCCGGTTAAGTTTTTGAGGCCTGATTTCTTGTCCTGTGATAAAAAGCCTTCTGTTTCGAGTTCCAAACCTTTCGGGGGAGCATTTTAAAGCTTTTGGCACCATTTTTGAGTGAATTGCCAAAAGTCATATTTTTGCTGAAATTGTGACCGCGGGGCTTAGGGATTTTTTCAAAAAAATATTTTCTGTCGGTTAAGTTTTTGAGGGCTGATTTCTTGTCCTGTGATAAAAAGCCTTCTGTTTCGAGTGCCAAACCTTTCAGGAGAGCATTTTCAAGCTTTTGGCACCATTTTTGAGTGAATTGCCAAAAGCCAGATTTTTGCTGAAATTGTGACCCCGGGGCTTAGGGATTTTTTCAAAAAAAAATATTCTGCCGGTTAAGTTTTTGAGGGCTGATTTCTTGTCCTGTGATAAAAAGCCTTCTGTTTCGAGTGCCAAACCTTTCAGGAGAGCATTTTCAAGCTTTTGGCACCATTTCTGAGTGAATTGCCAAAAGCCAGATTTTTGCTGAAATTGTGACCCCCCCCCTCCGCTTAGGGATTTTTTCAAAAAAATATTTTCTGCCGGGTAAGTTTTGAGGGCTTATTTCTTGACCTGTGATAAAAAGCTTTCTGTTTCGAGTGCCAAACCTTTCAGGAGAGCATTTTCAAGCTTTTGGCACCATTTCTGAGTGAATTGCCAAAAGTCAGATTTTTGCAGAAATTGTGACCCCGGGGCTTAGGGATTTTTTCAAAAAAATATTTTCTGCCGGTTAAGTTTTTGAGGGCTGATTTCTTATCCTGTGATAAAAAGCCTTCTGTTTCTATCGCCAAACCTTTCAGGAGAGCATTTTCAAGCTTTTGGCACCATTTTTGAGTGAATTGCCAAAAGCCAGATTTTTGCTGAAATTGTGACGCCGGGGCTTAGGGATTTTTTCAAAAAAATATTTTCTGCCGGTTGGGATTTTGAGGGCTGATTTCTTGTCCTATGATAAAAAGCCTTCTGTTTCTATCACCAAAGCTTTCAGGGGATCATTTTCAAGCTTCTTGCACCATTTCTGAGTGAATTGCCAAAAGTCAGATTTTTGCAGAAATTGTGACCTCGGGCCTTAGGGATTTTTTCAAAAAAATATTTTCTGCCGGTTAAGTTTTTGAGGGCTGATTTCTTGTCCTGTGATAAAAAGCCTTCTGTTTCTATCGCCAAACCTTTCAGGAGAGCATTTTCAAGCTATTGGCACCATTTTTGAGTGAATTGCCAAAAGCCAGATTTTTGCTGAAATTGTGACCCCGGGCTTAGGGATTTTTGCAAAAAAATATTTTCTGCCGGTTAAGTTTTTGAGGGCTGATTTCTTGTCCTGTGATAAAAAGCCTTCTGTTTCGAGTGCCAAAGCTTTCAGGGGAGCATTTGCAAGCTTTTGGCACCATTTTGGAGTGAATTGCCAAAAGTCAGATTTTTGCTGAAATTGTGTCCCCAGGGCTTAGGGATTTTTTCAAAAAAATATTTTCTGCCGGTTAAGTTTTTGAGGGCTGATTTCTTGTCCTGTGATAAAAAGCCTTCTGTTTCGAGTGCCAAAGCTTTCAGGGGACCATTTGCAAGCTTTTTACACCATTTTTGAGTGAATTGCCAAAAGTCAGATTTTTGCTGAAATTGTGACCCCGGGGCTTAGGGATTTTTTCAAAAAAATATTTTCTGCCGGTAAAGTTTTTGAGGGTTGATTTCTTGTCCTGTGATAAAAAGCCTTCTGTTTCTATCGCCAAAGCTTTCACGGGATCATTTTCAAGCTTTTCGCACCATTTTTGAGTGAATTGCCAAAAGCCAGATTTTTGCTGAAATTGTGACCCCCCCCCCCCCCGCTTAGGGATTTTTTCAAAAAAATATTTTCTGCCGGGTAAGTTTTGAGGGCTTATTTCTTGACCTGTGGTAAAAAGCTTTCTGTTTCGAGTGCCAAACCTTTCAGGAGAGCATTTTCAAGCTTTTGGCACCATTTCTGAGTGAATTGCCAAAAGTCAGATTTTTGCAGAAATTGTGACCCCGGGGCTTAGGGATTTTTTCAAAAAAATATTTTCTGCCGGTTAAGTTTTTGAGGGCTGATTTCTTGTCCTGTGATAAAAAGCCTTCCGTTTCTATCGCCAAACCTTTCAGGAGAGCATTTTCAAGCTTTTGGCACCATTTTTGAGTGAATTGCCAAAAGCCAGATTTTTGCTGAAATTGTGACCCCGGGGCTTAGGGATTTTTTCAAAAAAATATTTTCTGCCGGTTAAGTTTTTGAGGGCTGATTTCTTGTCCTGTGATAAAAAGCCTTCTGTTTCGAGTGCCAAACCTTTCAGGAGAGCATTTTCAAGCTTTTGGCACCATTTCTGAGTGAATTGCCAAAAGTCAGATTTTTGCAGAAATTGTGACCCCGGGGCTTAGGGATTTTTTCAAAAAAATATTTTCTGCCGGTTAAGTTTTTGAGGGCTGATTTCTTGTCCTGTGATAAAAAGCCTTCTGTTTCTATCGCCAAACCTTTCAGGAGAGCATTTTCAAGCTTTTGGCACCATTTTTGAGTGAATTGCCAAAAGCCAGATTTTTGCTGAAATTGTGACCGCGGGGCTTAGGGATTTTTTCAAAAAAATATTTTCTGTCGGTTAAGTTTTTGAGGGCTGATTTCTTGTCCTGTGATAAAAAGCCTTCTGTTTCGAGTGCCAAACCTTTCAGGAGAGCATTTTCAAGCTTTTGGCACCATTTTTGAGTGAATTGCCAAAAGCCAGATTTTTGCTGAAATTGTGACCCCGGGGCTTAGGGATTTTTTCAAAAAAATATTTTCTGCCGGTTAAGTTTTTGAGGGCTGATTTCTTGTCCTGTGATAAAAAGCCTTCTGTTTCTATCGCCAAAGCTTTCACGGGATCATTTTCAACCTTTTGGCACCATTTTGGAGTAAATTGCCAAAAGTCATATTTTTGCTGAAATTGTGACCCCTGGGCTTAGGGATTTTTTCAAAAAAATATTTTCTGCCGGTTAAGTTTTTGAGGCCTGATTTCTTGTCCTGTGATAAAAAGCCTTCTGTTTCGAGTTCCAAACCTTTCGGGGGAGCATTTTAAAGCTTTTGGCACCATTTTTGAGTGAATTGCCAAAAGTCATATTTTTGCTGAAACTGTGACCCCGGGGCTTAGGGATTTTTTCAAAAAAATATTTCCTGCCGGGTAAGTTTTTGAGGGCTGATTTCTTGTCCTGTGATAAAAAGCCTTCTGTTTCGAGTGCCAAACCTTTCAGGAGAGCATTTTCAAGCTTTTGGCACGATTTCTGAGTGAATTGCCAAAAGTCAGATTTTTGCAGAAATTGTGACCCCGGGGCTTAGGGATTTTTTCAAAAAAATATTTTCTGCCGGTTAAGTTTTTGAGGGCTGATTTCTTGTCCTGTGATAAAAAGCCTTCTGTTTCCATCGCCAAACCTTTCAGGAGAGCATTTTCAAGCTTTTGGCACCATTTTTGAGTGAATTGCCAAAAGTCAGATTTTTGCTGAAATTGTGACCCCGGGGCTTCGGGATTTTTTCAAAAAAATATTTTCTGCCGGTTGGGTTTTTGAGGGCTGATTTCTTGTCCTGCGATAAAAAGCCTTCTGTTTCTATCACCAAAGCTTTCAGGGGATCATTTTCAACCTTTTTACACCATTTTTGAGTGAATTGCCAAAAGTCATATTTTTGCTGAAATTGTGACCCCGGGGCTTAGGGATTTTTTCAGAAAAATATTTCCTGCCGGTTAAGTTTTTGAGGGCTGATTTCTTGTCCTGTGATAAAAAGCCTTCTGTTTCGAGAGCCAAACCTTTCAGGAGAGCATTTTCAAGCTTTTGGCACCATTTTTGAGTGAATTGCCAAAAGCCAGATTTTTGCTGTAATTCTGACCCCGGGGCTTAGGGATTTTTTCAAAAAAATATTTCCTGCCGGGTAAGTTTTTGAGGGCTTATTTCTTGACCTGTGATAAAAAGCTTTCTGTTTCGAGTGCCAAACCTTTCACGAGAGCATCTTCAACCTTTTGGCACCATTTTTGAGTGAATTGCTAAAAGTCATATTTTTGCTGAAATTGTGACCCCGGGGCTTAGGGATTTTTTCAAAAAAATATTTTCTGCCGGTTAAGTTTTTGAGGGCTGATTTCTTGTCCTGTGATAAAAAGCCTTCTGTTTCCATTGCCAAAGCTTTCAGGGGAGCATTTTCAACCTTTTTGCACGATTTTGGAGTGAATAGCCAAAAGTCAGATTTTTGCTGAAATTGTGACCCCGGGGCTTAGGGATTTTTTCAAAAAAATATTTTCTGCCGGTTAAGTTTTTGAGGGCTGATTTCTTGTCCTGTGATAAAAAGCCTTCTGTTTCTATCGCCAAACCTTTCAGGAGAGCATTTTCAAGCTTTTGGCACCATTTTTGAGTGAATTGCCAAAAGCCAGATTTTTGCTGAAATTGTGACCGCGGGGCTTAGGGATTTTTTCAAAAAAATATTTTCTGTCGGTTAAGTTTTTGAGGGCTGATTTCTTGTCCTGTGATAAAAAGCCTTCTGTTTCGAGTGCCAAACCTTTCAGGAGAGCATTTTCAAGCTTTTGGCACCATTTTTGATTGAATTGCCACAAGTCAGATTTTTGCTGAAATTGTAACCCCGGGGCTTAGGGATTTTTTCAAAAAAATATTTTCTGCCGGTTAAGTTTTTGAGGGCTGATTTCTTGTCCTGTGATAAAAAGCCTTCTGTTTCTATCGCCAAAGCTTTCACGGGATCATTTTCAACCTTTTGGCACCATTTTGGAGTAAATTGCCAAAAGTCATATTTTTGCTGAAATTGTGACCCCTGGGCTTAGGGATTTTTTCAAAAAAATATTTTCTGCCGGTTAAGTTTTTGAGGCCTGATTTCTTGTCCTGTGATAAAAAGCCTTCTGTTTCGAGTTCCAAACCTTTCGGGGGAGCATTTTAAAGCTTTTGGCACCATTTTTGAGTGAATTGCCAAAAGTCATATTTTTGCTGAAACTGTGACCCCGGGGCTTAGGGATTTTTTCAAAAAAATATTTCCTGCCGGGTAAGTTTTTGAGGGCTGATTTCTTGTCCTGTGATAAAAAGCCTTCTGTTTCGAGTGCCAAACCTTTCAGGAGAGCATTTTCAAGCTTTTGGCACGATTTCTGAGTGAATTGCCAAAAGTCAGATTTTTGCAGAAATTGTGACCCCGGGGCTTAGGGATTTTTTCAAAAAAATATTTTCTGCCGGTTAAGTTTTTGAGGGCTGATTTCTTGTCCTGTGATAAAAAGCCTTCTGTTTCCATCGCCAAACCTTTCAGGAGAGCATTTTCAAGCTTTTGGCACCATTTTTGAGTGAACTACCAAAAGTCAGATTTTTGCTGAAATTGTGCCCCCGGGGCTTAGGGATTTTTTCAAAAAAATATTTTCTGCCGGGTAAGTTTTGAGGGCTTATTTCTTGACCTGTGGTAAAAAGCTTTCTGTTTCGAGTGCCAAACCTTTCAGGAGAGCATTTTCAAGCTTTTGGCACCATTTCTGAGTGAATTGCCAAAAGTCAGATTTTTGCAGAAATTGTGACCCCGGGGCTTAGGGATTTTTTCAAAAAAATATTTTCTGCCGGTTAAGTTTTTGAGGGCTGATTTCTTGTCCTGTGATAAAAAGCCTTCTGTTTCTATCGCCAAACCTTTCAGGAGAGCATTTTCAAGCTTTTGGCACCATTTTTGAGTGAATTGCCAAAAGCCAGATTTTTGCTGAAATTGTGACCCTGGGGCTTAGGGATTTTTTCAAAAAAATATTTTCTGCCGGTTAAGTTTTTGAGGGCTGATTTCTTGTCCTGTGATAAAAAGCCTTCTGTTTCGAGTGCCAAACCTTTCAGGAGAGCATTTTCAAGCTTTTGGCACCATTTCTGAGTGAATTGCCAAAAGTCAGATTTTTGCAGAAATTGTGACCCCGGGGCTTAGGGATTTTTTCAAAAAAATATTTTCTGCCGGTTAAGTTTTTGAGGGCTGATTTCTTGTCCTGTGATAAAAAGCCTTCTGTTTCTATCGCCAAACCTTTCAGGAGAGCATTTTCAAGCTTTTGGCACCATTTTTGAGTGAATTGCCAAAAGCCAGATTTTTGCTGAAATTGTGACCGCGGGGCTTAGGGATTTTTTCAAAAAAATATTTTCTGCCGGTTAAGTTTTTGAGGGCTGATTTCTTGTCCTGTGATAAAAAGCCTTCTGTTTCTATCGCCAAAGCTTTCACGGGATCATTTTCAACCTTTTGGCACCATTTTTGATTGAATTGCCACAAGTCAGATTTTTGCTGAAATTGTGACCCCTGGGCTTAGGGATTTTTTCAAAAAAATATTTTCTGCCGGTTAAGTTTTTGAGGCCTGATTTCTTGTCCTGTGATAAAAAGCCTTCTGTTTCGAGTTCCAAACCTTTCGGGGGAGCATTTTAAAGCTTTTGGCACCATTTTTGAGTGAATTGCCAAAAGTCATATTTTTGCTGAAACTGTGACCCCGGGGCTTAGGGATTTTTTCAAAAAAATATTTCCTGCCGGGTAAGTTTTTGAGGGCTGATTTCTTGTCCTGTGATAAAAAGCCTTCTGTTTCGAGTGCCAAACCTTTCAGGAGAGCATTTTCAAGCTTTTGGCACGATTTCTGAGTGAATTGCCAAAAGTCAGATTTTTGCAGAAATTGTGACCCCGGGGCTTAGGGATTTTTTCAAAAAAATATTTTCTGCCGGTTAAGTTTTTGAGGGCTGATTTCTTGTCCTGTGATAAAAAGCCTTCTGTTTCCATCGCCAAACCTTTCAGGAGAGCATTTTCAAGCTTTTGGCACCATTTTTGAGTGAATTGCCAAAAGTCAGATTTTTGCTGAAATTGTGACCCCGGGGCTTCGGGATTTTTTCAAAAAAATATTTTCTGCCGGTTGGGTTTTTGAGGGCTGATTTCTTGTCCTGCGATAAAAAGCCTTCTGTTTCTATCACCAAAGCTTTCAGGGGATCATTTTCAACCTTTTTACACCATTTTTGAGTGAATTGCCAAAAGTCATATTTTTGCTGAAATTGTGACCCCGGGGCTTAGGGATTTTTTCAGAAAAATATTTCCTGCCGGTTAAGTTTTTGAGGGCTGATTTCTTGTCCTGTGATAAAAAGCCTTCTGTTTCGAGAGCCAAACCTTTCAGGAGAGCATTTTCAAGCTTTTGGCACCATTTTTGAGTGAATTGCCAAAAGCCAGATTTTTGCTGCAATTCTGACCCCGGGGCTTAGGGATTTTTTCAAAAAAATATTTCCTGCCGGGTAAGTTTTTGAGGGCTTATTTCTTGACCTGTGATAAAAAGCTTTCTGTTTCGAGTGCCAAACCTTTCACGAGAGCATCTTCAACCTTTTGGCACCATTTTTGAGTGAATTGCTAAAAGTCATATTTTTGCTGAAATTGTGACCCCGGGGCTTAGGGATTTTTTCAAAAAAATATTTCCTGCCGGTTAAGTTTTTGAGGGCTGATTTCTTCTCCTGTGATAAAAAGCCTTCTGTTTCGAGTGCCAAACCTTTCAGGGGATGTTTTTCAACCTTTCTGCACGATTTTTGAGTGAATTGCCAAAAGTCAGATTTTTGCTGAAATTGTGCCCCCGGGGCTTAGGGATTTTTTCAAAAAAATATTTTCTGCCGGTTAAGTTTTTGAGGGCTGATTTCTTGTCCTGTGATAAAAAGCCTTCTGTTTCCATCGCCAAACCTTTCAGGAGAGCATTTTTCACCTTTTGGCACCATTTTTGAGTGAATTGCCAAAAGTCAGATTTTTGCTGAAATTGTGACCCCGGGGCTTAGGGATTTTTTCAAAAAAATATTTTCTGCCGGTTAAGTTTTTGAGGGCTGATTTCTTGTCCTGTGATAAAAAGCCTTCTGTTTCCATTGCCAAAGCTTTCAGGGGAGCATTTTCAACCTTTTTGCACGATTTTGGAGTGAATAGCCAAAAGTCAGATTTTTGCTGAAATTGTGACCCCGGGGCTTAGGGATTTTTTCAAAAAAATATTTTCTGCCCATTAAGTTTTTGAGGGCTGATATCTTGTCCTGTGATAAAAAGCCTTCTCTTTCGAGTGCCAAACCTTTCAGGGGATGTTTTTCAACCTTTTTGCACCATTTTTGAGTGAATTGCCAAAAGTCAGATTTTTGCTGAAATTGTGTCCCCAGGGCTTAGGGATTTTTTTAAAAATATATTTTCTGCCGGTTAAGTTTTTGAGGGCTGATTTCTTGTCCTGTGATAAAAAGCCTTCTGTTTCGAGTGCCAAAGCTTTCAGGGGAGCATTTGCAAGCTTTTTACACCATTTTTGAGTGAATTGCCAAAAGTCAGATTTTTGCTGAAATTGTGACCCCGGGGCTTAGGGATTTTTTCAAAAAAATATTTTCTGCCGGTAAAGTTTTTGAGGGTTGATTTCTTGTCCTGTGATAAAAAGCCTTCTGTTTCTATCGCCAAAGCTTTCACGGGATCATTTTCAAGCTTTTGGCACCATTTTTGAGTGAATTGCCAAAAGCCAGATTTTTGCTGAAATTGTGACCCCCCCCCCCCCGCTTAGGGATTTTTTCAAAAAAATATTTTCTGCCGGGTAAGTTTTGAGGGCTTATTTCTTGACCTGTGGTAAAAAGCTTTCTGTTTCGAGTGCCAAACCTTTCAGGAGAGCATTTTCAAGCTTTTGGCACCATTTCTGAGTGAATTGCCAAAAGTCAGATTTTTGCAGAAATTGTGACCCCGGGGCTTAGGGATTTTTTCAAAAAAATATTTTCTGCCGGTTAAGTTTTTGAGGGCTGATTTCTTGTCCTGTGATAAAAAGCCTTCCGTTTCTATCGCCAAACCTTTCAGGAGAGCATTTTCAAGCTTTTGGCACCATTTTTGAGTGAATTGCCAAAAGCCAGATTTTTGCTGAAATTGTGACCCCGGGGCTTAGGGATTTTTTCAAAAAAATATTTTCTGCCGGTTAAGTTTTTGAGGGCTGATTTCTTGTCCTGTGATAAAAAGCCTTCTGTTTCGAGTGCCAAACCTTTCAGGAGAGCATTTTCAAGCTTTTGGCACCATTTCTGAGTGAATTGCCAAAAGTCAGATTTTTGCAGAAATTGTGACCCCGGGGCTTAGGGATTTTTTCAAAAAAATATTTTCTGCCGGTTAAGTTTTTGAGGGCTGATTTCTTGTCCTGTGATAAAAAGCCTTCTGTTTCTATCGCCAAACCTTTCAGGAGAGCATTTTCAAGCTTTTGGCACCATTTTTGAGTGAATTGCCAAAAGCCAGATTTTTGCTGAAATTGTGACCGCGGGGCTTAGGGATTTTTTCAAAAAAATATTTCCTGCCGGTTAAGTTTTTGAGGGCTGATTTCTTGTCCTGTGATAAAAAGCCTTCTGTTTCGAGTGCCAAACCTTTCAGGAGAGCATTTTCAAGCTTTTGGCACCATTTTTGATTGAATTGCCACAAGTCAGATTTTTGCTGAAATTGTGACCCCGGGGCTTAGGGATTTTTTCAAAAAAATATTTTCTGCCGGTTAAGTTTTTGAGGGCTGATTTCTTGTCCTGTGATAAAAAGCCTTCTGTTTCTATCGCCAAAGCTTTCACGGGATCATTTTCAACCTTTTGGCACCATTTTGGAGTAAATTGCCAAAAGTCATATTTTTGCTGAAATTGTGACCCCTGGGCTTAGGGATTTTTTCAAAAAAATATTTTCTGCCGGTTAAGTTTTTGAGGCCTGATTTCTTGTCCTGTGATAAAAAGCCTTCTGTTTCGAGTTCCAAACCTTTCAGGAGAGCATTTTCAAGCTTTTGGCACGATTTCTGAGTGAATTGCCAAAAGTCAGATTTTTGCAGAAATTGTGACCCCGGGGCTTCGGGATTTTTTCAAAAAAATATTTTCTGCCGGTTGGGTTTTTGAGGGCTGATTTCTTGTCCTGCGATAAAAAGCCTTCTGTTTCTATCACCAAAGCTTTCAGGGGATCATTTTCAACCTTTTTACACCATTTTTGAGTGAATTGCCAAAAGTCATATTTTTGCTGAAATTGTGACCCCGGGGCTTAGGGATTTTTTCAGAAAAATATTTCCTGCCGGTTAAGTTTTTGAGGGCTGATTTCTTGTCCTGTGATAAAAAGCCTTCTGTTTCGAGAGCCAAACCTTTCAGGAGAGCATTTTCAAGCTTTTGGCACCATTTTTGAGTGAATTGCCAAAAGCCAGATTTTTGCTGTAATTCTGACCCCGGGGCTTAGGGATTTTTTCAAAAAAATATTTCCTGCCGGGTAAGTTTTTGAGGGCTTATTTCTTGACCTGTGATAAAAAGCTTTCTGTTTCGAGTGCCAAACCTTTCACGAGAGCATCTTCAACCTTTTGGCACCATTTTTGAGTGAATTGCCAAAAGTCATATTTTTGCTGAAATTGTGACCCCGGGGCTTAGGGATTTTTTCAAAAAAATATTTCCTGCCGGTTAAGTTTTTGAGGGCTGATTTCTTCTCCTGTGATAAAAAGCCTTCTGTTTCGAGTGCCAAACCTTTCAGGGGATGTTTTTCAACCTTTCTGCACGATTTTTGAGTGAATTGCCAAAAGTCAGATTTTTGCTGAAATTGTGCCCCCGGGGCTTAGGGATTTTTTCAAAAAAATATTTTCTGCCGGTTAAGTTTTTGAGGGCTGATTTCTTGTCCTGTGATAAAAAGCCTTCTGTTTCCATCGCCAAACCTTTCAGGAGAGCATTTTTCACCTTTTGGCACCATTTTTGAGTGAATTGCCAAAAGTCAGATTTTTGCTGAAATTGTGACCCCGGGGCTTAGGGATTTTTTCAAAAAAATATTTTCTGCCGGTTAAGTTTTTGAGGGCTGATTTCTTGTCCTGTGATAAAAAGCCTTCTGCTTCTATCACCAAAGCTTTCAGGGGATCATTTTCAACCTTTTTACACCATTTTTGAGTGAATTGCCAAAAGTCATATTTTTGCTGAAATTGTGACCCCGGGGCTTAGGGATTTTTTCAAAAAAATATTTTCTGCCGGTTAAGTTTTTGAGGGCTGATTTCTTGTCCTGTGATGAAAAGCCTTCTGTTTCCATCACCAAACCTTTCAGGAGAGCATTTTCAACCTTTTTGCACCATTTTTGAGTGAATTGCCAAAAGTCAGATTTTTGCTGAAATTGTGACCCCGGGGCTTAGGGATTTTTTCAAAAAAATATTTCCTGCCGGGTAAGTTTTTGAGGGCTTATTTCTTGACCTGTGATAAAAAGCTTTCTGTTTCGAGTGCCAAACCTTTCACGAGAGCATCTTCAACCTTTTGGCACCATTTTTGAGTGAATTGCCAAAAGTCATATTTTTGCTGAAATTGTGACCCCGGGGCTTAGGGATTTTTTCAAAAAAATATTTCCTGCCGGTTAAGTTTTTGAGGGCTGATTTCTTCTCCTGTGATAAAAAGCCTTCTGTTTCGAGTGCCAAACCTTTCAGGGGATGTTTTTCAACCTTTCTGCACGATTTTTGAGTGAATTGCCAAAAGTCAGATTTTTGCTGAAATTGTGCCCCCGGGGCTTAGGGATTTTTTCAAAAAAATATTTTCTGCCGGTTAAGTTTTTGAGGGCTGATTTCTTGTCCTGTGATAAAAAGCCTTCTGTTTCCATCGCCAAACCTTTCAGGAGAGCATTTTTCACCTTTTGGCACCATTTTTGAGTGAATTGCCAAAAGTCAGATTTTTGCTGAAATTGTGACCCCGGGGCTTAGGGATTTTTTCAAAAAAATATTTTCTGCCGGTTAAGTTTTTGAGGGCTGATTTCTTGTCCTGTGATAAAAAGCCTTCTGCTTCTATCACCAAAGCTTTCAGGGGATCATTTTCAACCTTTTTACACCATTTTTGAGTGAATTGCCAAAAGTCATATTTTTGCTGAAATTGTGACCCCGGGGCTTAGGGATTTTTTCAAAAAAATATTTTCTGCCGGTTAAGTTTTTGAGGGCTGATTTCTTGTCCTGTGATGAAAAGCCTTCTGTTTCCATCACCAAACCTTTCAGGAGAGCATTTTCAACCTTTTTGCACCATTTTTGAGTGAATTGCCAAAAGTCAGATTTTTGCTGAAATTGTGACCCCGGGGCTTAGGGATTTTTTCAAAAAAATATTTTCTGCCGGTTAAGTTTTTGAGGGCTGATTTCTTGTCCTGTGATAAAAAGCCTTCTGTTTCGAGTGCCAAACCTTTCAGGAGAGCATTTTCAAGCTTTTGGCACCATTTCTGAGTGAATTGCCAAAAGTCAGATTTTTGCAGAAATTGTGACCCCGGGGCTTAGGGATTTTTTCAAAAAAATATTTTCTGCCGGTTAAGTTTTTGAGGGCTGATTTCTTGTCCTGTGATAAAAAGCCTTCTGTTTCTATCGCCAAACCTTTCAGGAGAGCATTTTCAAGCTTTTGGCACCATTTTTGAGTGAATTGCCAAAAGCCAGATTTTTGCTGAAATTGTGACCGCGGGGCTTAGGGATTTTTTCAAAAAAATATTTCCTGCCGGTTAAGTTTTTGAGGGCTGATTTCTTGTCCTGTGATAAAAAGCCTTCTGTTTCGAGTGCCAAACCTTTCAGGAGAGCATTTTCAAGCTTTTGGCACCATTTTTGATTGAATTGCCACAAGTCAGATTTTTGCTGAAATTGTGACCCCGGGGCTTAGGGATTTTTTCAAAAAAATATTTTCTGCCGGTTAAGTTTTTGAGGGCTGATTTCTTGTCCTGTGATAAAAAGCCTTCTGTTTCTATCGCCAAAGCTTTCACGGGATCATTTTCAACCTTTTGGCACCATTTTGGAGTAAATTGCCAAAAGTCATATTTTTGCTGAAATTGTGACCCCTGGGCTTAGGGATTTTTTCAAAAAAATATTTTCTGCCGGTTAAGTTTTTGAGGCCTGATTTCTTGTCCTGTGATAAAAAGCCTTCTGTTTCGAGTTCCAAACCTTTCGGGGGAGCATTTTAAAGCTTTTGGCACCATTTTTGAGTGAATTGCCAAAAGTCATATTTTTGCTGAAACTGTGACCCCGGGGCTTAGGGATTTTTTCAAAAAAATATTTCCTGCCGGGTAAGTTTTTGAGGGCTGATTTCTTGTCCTGTGATAAAAAGCCTTCTGTTTCGAGTGCCAAACCTTTCAGGAGAGCATTTTCAAGCTTTTGGCACGATTTCTGAGTGAATTGCCAAAAGTCAGATTTTTGCAGAAATTGTGACCCCGGGGCTTCGGGATTTTTTCAAAAAAATATTTTCTGCCGGTTGGGTTTTTGAGGGCTGATTTCTTGTCCTGCGATAAAAAGCCTTCTGTTTCTATCACCAAAGCTTTCAGGGGATCATTTTCAACCTTTTTACACCATTTTTGAGTGAATTGCCAAAAGTCATATTTTTGCTGAAATTGTGACCCCGGGGCTTAGGGATTTTTTCAGAAAAATATTTCCTGCCGGTTAAGTTTTTGAGGGCTGATTTCTTGTCCTGTGATAAAAAGCCTTCTGTTTCGAGAGCCAAACCTTTCAGGAGAGCATTTTCAAGCTTTTGGCACCATTTTTGAGTGAATTGCCAAAAGCCAGATTTTTGCTGTAATTCTGACCCCGGGGCTTAGGGATTTTTTCAAAAAAATATTTCCTGCCGGGTAAGTTTTTGAGGGCTTATTTCTTGACCTGTGATAAAAAGCTTTCTGTTTCGAGTGCCAAACCTTTCACGAGAGCATCTTCAACCTTTTGGCACCATTTTTGAGTGAATTGCCAAAAGTCATATTTTTGCTGAAATTGTGACCCCGGGGCTTAGGGATTTTTTCAAAAAAATATTTCCTGCCGGTTAAGTTTTTGAGGGCTGATTTCTTCTCCTGTGATAAAAAGCCTTCTGTTTCGAGTGCCAAACCTTTCAGGGGATGTTTTTCAACCTTTCTGCACGATTTTTGAGTGAATTGCCAAAAGTCAGATTTTTGCTGAAATTGTGCCCCCGGGGCTTAGGGATTTTTTCAAAAAAATATTTTCTGCCGGTTAAGTTTTTGAGGGCTGATTTCTTGTCCTGTGATAAAAAGCCTTCTGTTTCCATCGCCAAACCTTTCAGGAGAGCATTTTTCACCTTTTGGCACCATTTTTGAGTGAATTGCCAAAAGTCAGATTTTTGCTGAAATTGTGACCCCGGGGCTTAGGGATTTTTTCAAAAAAATATTTTCTGCCGGTTAAGTTTTTGAGGGCTGATTTCTTGTCCTGTGATAAAAAGCCTTCTGCTTCTATCACCAAAGCTTTCAGGGGATCATTTTCAACCTTTTTACACCATTTTTGAGTGAATTGCCAAAAGTCATATTTTTGCTGAAATTGTGACCCCGGGGCTTAGGGATTTTTTCAAAAAAATATTTTCTGCCGGTTAAGTTTTTGAGGGCTGATTTCTTGTCCTGTGATGAAAAGCCTTCTGTTTCCATCACCAAACCTTTCAGGAGAGCATTTTCAACCTTTTTGCACCATTTTTGAGTGAATTGCCAAAAGTCAGATTTTTGCTGAAATTGTGACCCCGGGGCTTAGGGATTTTTTCAAAAAAATATTTTCTGCCGGTTAAGTTTTTGAGGGCTGATTTCTTGTCCTGTGATAAAAATCTTTCTGTTTCGAGTGCCAAACCTTTCAGGGGATGTTTTTCAACCTTTCTGCACCATTTTTGAGTGAATTGCCAAAAGTCAGATTTTTGCTGAAATTGTGCCCCCGGGGCTTAGGGATTTTTTCAAAAAAATATTTTCTGCCGGTTAAGTTTTTGAGGGCTGATTTCTTGTCCTGTGATAAAAAGCCGTCTGTTTCCATCGCCAAACCTTTCAGGAGAGCATTTTTCACCTTTTGGCACCATTTTTGAGTGAATTGCCAAAAGTCAGATTTTTGCTGAAATTGTGACCCCGGGGCTTAGGGATTTTTTCAAAAAAATATTTTCTGCCGGTTAAGTTTTTGAGGGCTGATTTATTGTCCTGTGATAAAAAGCCTTCTGTTTCCATCGCCAAACCTTTCAGGAGAGCATTTTCAACCTTTTTGCACCATTTTTGAGTGAATTGCCAAAAGTCAGATTTTTGCTGAAATTGTGACCCCAGGGCTTAGGGATTTTTTCAAAAAAATATTTTCTGCCGGTTAAGTTTTTGAGGGCTGATTTCTTGGCCTTGTGATAAAGAGCCTTCTGTTTCGAATGCCAAACCTTTCAGGAGAGCATTTTCAACCTTTTTACACCATTGTGGAGTGAATTGCCAAAAGTCAGATTTTTGCTGAAATTGTGACCCCGGGGCTTACGGATTTTTTCAAAAAAATATTTCCTGCCGGGTAAGTTTTTGAGGGCTTATTTCTTGACCTGTGATAAAAAGCTTTCTGTTTCTATCACCAAAGCTTTCAGGGGATCATTTTCAACCTTTTTACACCATTTTTGAGTGAATTGCCAAAAGTCATATTTTTGCTGAAATTGTGACCCCGGGGCTTAGGGATTTTTTAAAAAAAATATTTTCTGCCGGTTAAGTTTTTGAGGGCTGATTTCTTGTCCTGTGATAAAAAGCCTTCTGTTTCCATCGCCAAACCTTTCAGGAGAGCATTTTCAACCTTTTTGCACCATTTTTGAGTGAATTGCCAAAAGTCAGATTTTTGCTGAAATTGTGACCCCGGGGCTTAGGGATTTTTTCAAAAAAATATTTTCTGCCGGTTAAGTTTTTGAAGGCTGATTTCTTGTCCTGTGATAAAAATCCTTCTGTTTCGAGTGCCAAACCTTTCAGGGGATGTTTTTCAACCTTTTTGCACCATTTTTGAGTGAATTGCCAAAAGTCATATTTTTGCTGAAATTGTGACCCTGGGGCTTAGGGATTTTTTTTTTAAAAAAAATTTCTGCCCGTTAAGTTTTTGAGGGCTGATTTCTTGTCCTGTGATAAAAAGCCTTCTGTTTCGAGTGCCAAACCTTTCAGGAGAGCATCTTCAACCTTTTGACACCATTTTTGAGTGAATTGCCAAAAGTCAGATTTTTGCTGAAATTGTGACCCCGGGGCTTAGGGATTTTTTCAAAAAAATATTTTCTGCCGGTTAAGTTTTTGAGGGCTGATTTCTTGTCCTGTGATAAAAAGCCTTCTGTTTTGAGTGCCAAACCTTTCAGCAGATGTTTTTCAGCCTTTCTGCACCATTTTTTAGTGAATTGCCAAAAGTCAGATTTTTGCTGAAATTGTGCCCCCGGGGCTTAGGGATTTTTTCAAAAAAATATTTTCTGCCGGTTAAGTTTTTGAGGGCTGATTTCTTGTCCTGTGATAAAAATCCTTCTGTTTTGAGTGCCAAACCTTTCAGGGGATGTTTTTCAACCTTTTTGCACCATTTTTGAGTGAATTGCCAAAAGTCATATTTTTGCTGAAATTGTGACCCCGGGGCTTAGGGATTTTGTCAAAAAAATATTTCCTGCCGGTTAAGTTTTTGAGGGCTGATTTCTTCTCCTGTGATAAAAAGCCTTCTGTTTCGAGTGCCAAACCTTTCAGGGGATGTTTTTCAACCTTTCTGCACCATTTTTGAGTGAATTGCCAAAAGTCAGATTTTTGCTGAAATTGTGCCCCCGGGGCTTAGGGATTTTTTCAAAAAAAAATTTCTGCCGGTTAAGTTTTTGAGGGCTGATTTCTTGTCCTGTGATAAAAATCCTTCTGTTTTGAGTGCCAAACCTTTCAGGGGATGTTTTTCAACCTTTTTGCACCATTTTTGAGTGAATTGCCAAAAGTCATATTTTTGCTGAAATTGTGACCCCGGGGCTTAGGGATTTTGTCAAAAAAATATTTCCTGCCTGTTAAGTTTTTGAGGGCTGATTTCTTCTCCTGTGATAAAAAGCCTTCTGTTTCGAGTGCCAAACCTTTCAGGGGATGTTTTTCAACCTTTCTGCACCATTTTTGAGTGAATTGCCAAAAGTCAGATTTTTGCTGAAATTGTGCCCCCGGGGCTTAGGGATTTTTTCAAAAAAAATTTTCTGCCGGTTAAGTTTTTGAGGGCTGATTTCTTGTCCTGTGATAAAAAGCCGTCTGTTTCCATCGCCAAACCTTTCAGGAGAGCATTTTTCACCTTTTGGCACCATTTTTGAGTGAATTGCCAAAAGTCAGATTTTTGCTGAAATTGTGACCCCGGGGCTTAGGGATTTTTTCAAAAAAATATTTTCTGCCGGTTAAGTTTTTGAGGGCTGATTTCTTGTCCTGTGATAAAAAGCCTTCTGTTTCCATCACCAAAGCTTTTAGGGGATCATTTTCAAGCTTCTTGCACCATTTTTGAGTGAATTGCCAAAAGTCAGATTTTTGCTGAAATTGTGACCCCGGGGCTTAGGGATTTTTTCAAAAAAATATTTCCTGCCGGGTAAGTTTTTGAGGGCTTATTTCTTGACCTGTGATAGAAAGCTTTCTGTTTCTAGTGCCAAACCTTTCAGGAGAGCATTTGCAAGCTTTTGGCACCATTTTGGAGTGAATTGCCAAAAGTCAGATTTTTGCTGAAATTGTGACCCCGGGGCTTAGGGATTTTTTCAAAAAAATATTTTCTGCCGGTTAAGTTTTTGAGGGCTGATTTCTTGTCCTGTGATAAAAAGCCTTCTGTTTCGAGTGCCAAACCTTTCAGGGGATGTTTTTCAACCTTTTTGCACCATTTTTGAGTGAATTGCCAAAAGTCATATTTTTGCTGAAATTGTGACCCCGGGGCTTAGGGATTTTTTCAAAAAAAAAATTTCTGCCCGTTAAGTTTTTGAGGGCTGATTTCTTGTCCTGTGATAAAAAGCCTTCTGTTTCGAGTGCCAAACCTTTCAGGAGAGCATCTTCAACCTTTTGGCACCATTTTTGAGTGAATTGCCAAAAGTCATATTTTTGCTGAAATTGTGACCCCGGGGCTTAGGGATTTTTTCAAAAAAATATTTCCTGCCGGTTAAGTTTTTGAGGGCTGATTTCTTCTCCTGTGATAAAAAGCCTTCTGTTTCGAGTGCCAAACCTTTCAGGGGATGTTTTTCAACCTTTCTGCACGATTTTTGAGTGAATTGCCAAAAGTCAGATTTTTGCTGAAATTCTGCCCCCAGGGCTTAGGGATTTTTTCAAAAAAATATTTTCTGCCGGTTAAGTTTTTGAGGGCTGATTTCTTGTCCTGTGATAAAAAGCCTTCTGTTTCCATCGCCAAACCTTTCAGGAGAGCATTTTTCACCTTTTGGCACCATTTTTGAGTGAATTGCCAAAAGTCAGATTTTTGCTGAAATTGTGACCCCGGGGCTTAGGGATTTTTTCAAAAAAATATTTTCTGCCGGTTAAGTTTTTGAGGGCTGATTTCTTGTCCTGTGATAAAAAGCCTTCTGTTTCCATCGCCAAACCTTTCAGGAGAGCATTTTCAACCTTTTTGCACCATTTTTGAGTGAATTGCCAAAAGTCAGATTTTTGCTGAAATTGTGACCCCGGGGCTTAGGGATTTTTTCAAAAAAAATAATTCTGCCCGTTAAGTTTTTGAGGGCTGATTTCTTGTCCTGTGATAAAAATCCTTCTGTTTCGAGTGCCAAACCTTTCAGGGGATGTTTTTCAACCTTTTTGCACCATTTTTGAGTGAATTGCCAAAAGTCATATTTTTGCTGAAATTGTGACCCCGGGGCTTAGGGATTTTTTCAAAAAAAATAATTCTGCCCGTTAAGTTTTTGAGGGCTGATTTCTTGTCCTGTGATAAAAAGCCTTCTGTTTCGAGTGCCAAACCTTTCAGGAGAGCATCTTCAACCTTTCGGCACCATTTTTGAGTGAATTGCCAAAAGTCAGATTTTTGCTGAAATTGTGACCCCGGGGCTTAGGGATTTTTTCAAAAAAATATTTTCTGCCGGTTAAGTTTTTGAGGGCTGATTTCTTGTCCTGTGATAAAAAGCCTTCTGTTTTGAGTGCCAAACCTTTCAGGGGATGTTTTTCAGCCTTTCTGCACCATTTTTTAGTGAATTGCCAAAAGTCAGATTTTTGCTGAAATTGTGACCCCGGGGCTTAGGGATTTTTTCAAAAAAATATTTTCTGCCGGTTAAGTTTTTGAGGGCTGATTTCTTGTCCTGTGATAAAAAGCCTTCTGTTTCGAGTGCCAAAGCTTTCAGGGGATCATTTTCAACCTTTTGGCACCATTTTTGAGTGAATTGCCAAAAGTCAGATTTTTGCTGAAATTGTGCCCCCGGGGCTTAGGGATTTTTTCAAAAAAATATTTTCTGCCGGTTAAGTTTTTGAGGGCTGATTTCTTGTCCTGTGATAAAAAGCCTTCTGTTTCCATCGCCAAACCTTTCAGAAGAGCATTTTCAACCTTTTTGCACCATTTTTGAGTGAATTGCCAAAAGTCAGATTTTTGCTGAAATTGTGACCCCGGGGCTTAGGGATTTTTTCAAAAAAATATTTTCTGCCGGTTAAGTTTTTGAGGGCTGATTTCTTGGCCTTGTGATAAAAAGCCTTCTGTTTCGAATGCCAAACCTTTCAGGAGAGCATTTTCAACTTTTTTACACCATTGTGGAGTGAATTGCTAAAAGTCAGATTTTTGCTGAAATTGTGACCCCGGGGCTTACGGATTTCTTTTAAAAAAATATTTCCTGCCGGGTAAGTTTTTGAGGGCTTATTTGTTGACCTGTGATAAAAAGCTTTCTGTTTCTATCACCAAAGCTTTCAGGGGATCATTTTCAACCTTTTTACACCATTTTTGAGTGAATTGCCAAAAGTCAGATTTTTGCTGAAATTGTGACCCCGGGGCTTAGGGATTTTTTCAAAAAAATATTTTCTGCCGGTTAAGTTTTTGAGGGCTGATTTCTTGTCCTGTGATAAAAAGCCTTCTGTTTCGAGTGCCAAACCTTTCAGGGGATGTTTTTCAACCTTTCTGCACCATTTTTGAGTGAATTGCCAAAAGTCAGATTTTTGCTGAAATTGTGCCCCCGGGGCTAAGGGATTTTTTCAAAAAAATATTTTCTGCCGGTTAAGTTTTTGAGGGCTGATTTCTTGTCCTGTGATAAAAAGCCTTCTGTTTTGAGTGCCAAACCTTTCAGGGGATGTTTTTCAGCCTTTCTGCACCATTTTTTAGTGAATTGCCAAAAGTCAGATTTTTGCTGAAATTGTGACCCCGGGGCTTAGGGATTTTTTCAAAAAAATATTTTCTGCCGGTTAAGTTTTTGAGGGCTGATTTCTTGTCCTGTGATAAAAAGCCTTCTGTTTCGAGTGCCAAACCTTTCAGGAGAGCATCTTCAACCTTTTGGCACCATTTTTGAGTGAATTGCCAAAAGTCATATTTTTGCTGAAATTGTGACCCCGGGGCTTAGGGATTTTTTCAAAAAAATATTTCCTGCCGGTTAAGTTTTTGAGGGCTGATTTCTTCTCCTGTGATAAAAAGCCTTCTGTTTTGAGTGCCAAACCTTTCAGGGGATGTTTTTCAACCTTTCTGCACGATTTTTGAGTGAATTGCCAAAAGTCAGATTTTTGCTGAAATTCTGCCCCCAGGGCTTAGGGATTTTTTCAAAAAAATATTTTCTGCCGGTTAAGTTTTTGAGGGCTGATTTCTTGTCCTGTGATAAAAAGCCTTCTGTTTCCATCGCCAAACCTTTCAGGAGAGCATTTTTCACCTTTTGGCACCATTTTTGAGTGAATTGCCAAAAGTCAGATTTTTGCTGAAATTGTGACCCCGGGGCTTAGGGATTTTTTCAAAAAAATATTTTCTGCCGGTTAAGTTTTTGAGGGCTGATTTCTTGTCCTGTGATAAAAAGCCTTCTGTTTCCATCGCCAAACCTTTCAGGAGAGCATTTTCAACCTTTTTGCACCATTTTTGAGTGAATTGCCAAAAGTCAGATTTTTGCTGAAATTGTGACCCCGGGGCTTAGGGATTTTTTCAAAAAAAATAATTCTGCCCGTTAAGTTTTTGAGGGCTGATTTCTTGTCCTGTGATAAAAATCCTTCTGTTTCGAGTGCCAAACCTTTCAGGGGATGTTTTTCAACCTTTTTGCACCATTTTTGAGTGAATTGCCAAAAGTCATATTTTTGCTGAAATTGTGACCCCGGGGCTTAGGGATTTTTTCAAAAAAAATAATTCTGCCCGTTAAGTTTTTGAGGGCTGATTTCTTGTCCTGTGATAAAAAGCCTTCTGTTTCGAGTGCCAAACCTTTCAGGAGAGCATCTTCAACCTTTCGGCACCATTTTTGAGTGAATTGCCAAAAGTCAGATTTTTGCTGAAATTGTGACCCCGGGGCTTAGGGATTTTTTCAAAAAAATATTTTCTGCCGGTTAAGTTTTTGAGGGCTGATTTCTTGTCCTGTGATAAAAAGCCTTCTGTTTTGAGTGCCAAACCTTTCAGGGGATGTTTTTCAGCCTTTCTGCACCATTTTTTAGTGAATTGCCAAAAGTCAGATTTTTGCTGAAATTGTGACCCCGGGGCTTAGGGATTTTTTCAAAAAAATATTTTCTGCCGGTTAAGTTTTTGAGGGCTGATTTCTTGTCCTGTGATAAAAAGCCTTCTGTTTCGAGTGCCAAAGCTTTCAGGGGATCATTTTCAACCTTTTGGCACCATTTTTGAGTGAATTGCCAAAAGTCAGATTTTTGCTGAAATTGTGCCCCCGGGGCTTAGGGATTTTTTCAAAAAAATATTTTCTGCCGGTTAAGTTTTTGAGGGCTGATTTCTTGTCCTGTGATAAAAAGCCTTCTGTTTCCATCGCCAAACCTTTCAGAAGAGCATTTTCAACCTTTTTGCACCATTTTTGAGTGAATTGCCAAAAGTCAGATTTTTGCTGAAATTGTGACCCCGGGGCTTAGGGATTTTTTCAAAAAAATATTTTCTGCCGGTTAAGTTTTTGAGGGCTGATTTCTTGGCCTTGTGATAAAAAGCCTTCTGTTTCGAATGCCAAACCTTTCAGGAGAGCATTTTCAACTTTTTTACACCATTGTGGAGTGAATTGCTAAAAGTCAGATTTTTGCTGAAATTGTGACCCCGGGGCTTACGGATTTTTTTTAAAAAAATATTTCCTGCCGGGTAAGTTTTTGAGGGCTTATTTGTTGACCTGTGATAAAAAGCTTTCTGTTTCTATCACCAAAGCTTTCAGGGGATCATTTTCAACCTTTTTACACCATTTTTGAGTGAATTGCCAAAAGTCAGATTTTTGCTGAAATTGTGACCCCGGGGCTTAGGGATTTTTTCAAAAAAATATTTTCTGCCGGTTAAGTTTTTGAGGGCTGATTTCTTGTCCTGTGATAAAAAGCCTTCTGTTTCGAGTGCCAAACCTTTCAGGGGATGTTTTTCAACCTTTCTGCACCATTTTTGAGTGAATTGCCAAAAGTCAGATTTTTGCTGAAATTGTGCCCCCGGGGCTAAGGGATTTTTTCAAAAAAATATTTTCTGCCGGTTAAGTTTTTGAGGGCTGATTTCTTGTCCTGTGATAAAAAGCCTTCTGTTTTGAGTGCCAAACCTTTCAGGGGATGTTTTTCAGCCTTTCTGCACCATTTTTTAGTGAATTGCCAAAAGTCAGATTTTTGCTGAAATTGTGACCCCGGGGCTTAGGGATTTTTTCAAAAAAATATTTTCTGCCGGTTAAGTTTTTGAGGGCTGATTTATTGTCCTGTGATAAAAAGCCTTCTGTTTCCATCGCCAAACCTTTCAGGAGAGCATTTTCAACCTTTTTGCACCATTTTTGAGTGAATTGCCAAAAGTCAGATTTTTGCTGAAATTGTGACCCCAGGGCTTAGGGATTTTTTCAAAAAAATATTTTCTGCCGGTTAAGTTTTTGAGGGCTGATTTCTTGGCCTTGTGATAAAAAGCCTTCTGTTTCGAATGCCAAACCTTTCAGGAGAGCATTTTCAACCTTTTTACACCATTGTGGAGTGAATTGCCAAAAGTCAGATTTTTGCTGAAATTGTGACCCCGGGGCTTACGGATTTTTTCAAAAAAATATTTTCTGCCGGGTAAGTTTTTGAGGGCTTATTTCTTGACCTGTGATAAAAAGCCTTCTGTTTCCATCGCCAAACCTTTCAGGAGAGCATTTTTAACCTTTTGGCACCATTTTTGAGTGAATTGCCAAAAGTCAGATTTTTGCTGAAATTGTGACCCCGGGGCTTAGGGATTTTTTCAAAAAAATATTTTCTGCCGGTTAAGTTTTTGAGGGCTGATTTGTTGTCCTGTGATAAAAAGCCTTCTGTTTCTATCACCAAAGCTTTGAGGGGATCATTTTCAAGCTTCGTGCACCATTTTTGAGTGAATTGCCAAAAGTCAGATTTTTGCTGAAATTGTGACCCCGGGGCTTAGGGATTTTTTCAAAAAAATATTTTCTGCCGGTTAAGTTTTTGAGGGCTGATTTCTTGTCCTGTGATAAAAAGCCTTCTGTTTCGAGTGCCAAACCTTTCAGGGGATGTTTTTCAACCTTTCTGCACCATTTTTGAGTGAATTGCCAAAAGTCAGATTTTTGCTGAAATTGTGCCCCCGGGGCTAAGGGATTTTTTCAAAAAAATATTTTCTGCCGGTTAAGTTTTTGAGGGCTGATTTCTTGTCCTGTGATAAAAAGCCTTCTGTTTTGAGTGCCAAACCTTTCAGGGGATGTTTTTCAGCCTTTCTGCACCATTTTTTAGTGAATTGCCAAAAGTCAGATTTTTGCTGAAATTGTGACCCCGGGGCTTAGGGATTTTTTCAAAAAAATATTTTCTGCCGGTTAAGTTTTTGAGGGCTGATTTCTTGTCCTGTGATAAAAAGCCTTCTGTTTCCATCGCCAAACCTTTCAGGAGAGCATTTTCAACCTTTTTGCACCATTTTTGAGTGAATTGCCAAAAGTCAGATTTTTGCTGAAATTGTGACCCCAGGGCTTAGGGATTTTTTCAAAAAAATATTTTCTGCCGGTTAAGTTTTTGAGGGCTGATTTCTTGGCCTTGTGATAAAAAGCCTTCTGTTTCGAATGCCAAACCTTTCAGGAGAGCATTTTCAACCTTTTTACACCATTGTGGAGTGAATTGCCAAAAGTCAGATTTTTGCTGAAATTGTGACCCCGGGGCTTACGGATTTTTTCAAAAAAATATTTTCTGCCGGGTAAGTTTTTGAGGGCTTATTTCTTGACCTGTGATAAAAAGCCTTCTGTTTCCATCGCCAAACCTTTCAGGAGAGCATTTTTAACCTTTTGGCACCATTTTTGAGTGAATTGCCAAAAGTCAGATTTTTGCTGAAATTGTGACCCCGGGGCTTAGGGATTTTTTCAAAAAAATATTTTCTGCCGGTTAAGTTTTTGAGGGCTGATTTGTTGTCCTGTGATAAAAAGCCTTCTGTTTCTATCACCAAAGCTTTGAGGGGATCATTTTCAAGCTTCGTGCACCATTTTTGAGTGAATTGCCAAAAGTCAGATTTTTGCTGAAATTGTGACCCCAGGGCTTAGGGATTTTTTCAAAAAAATATTTTCTGCCGGTTAAGTTTTTGAGGGCTGATTTCTTGTCCTGTGATAAAAAGCCTTCTGTTTCGAGTGCCAAACCTTTCAGGGGATGTTTTTCAACCTTTCTGCACCATTTTTGAGTGAATTGCCAAAAGTCAGATTTTTGCTGAAATTGTGCCCCCGGGGCTAAGGGATTTTTTCAAAAAAATATTTTCTGCCGGTTAAGTTTTTGAGGGCTGATTTCTTGTCCTGTGATAAAAAGCCTTCTGTTTTGAGTGCCAAACCTTTCAGGGGATGTTTTTCAGCCTTTCTGCACCATTTTTTAGTGAATTGCCAAAAGTCAGATTTTTGCTGAAATTGTGACCCCGGGGCTTAGGGATTTTTTCAAAAAAATATTTTCTGCCGGTTAAGTTTTTGAGGGCTGATTTATTGTCCTGTGATAAAAAGCCTTCTGTTTCCATCGCCAAACCTTTCAGGAGAGCATTTTCAACCTTTTTGCACCATTTTTGAGTGAATTGCCAAAAGTCAGATTTTTGCTGAAATTGTGACCCCAGGGCTTAGGGATTTTTTCAAAAAAATATTTTCTGCCGGTTAAGTTTTTGAGGGCTGATTTCTTGGCCTTGTGATAAAAAGCCTTCTGTTTCGAATGCCAAACCTTTCAGGAGAGCATTTTCAACCTTTTTACACCATTGTGGAGTGAATTGCCAAAAGTCAGATTTTTGCTGAAATTGTGACCCCGGGGCTTACGGATTTTTTCAAAAAAATATTTTCTGCCGGGTAAGTTTTTGAGGGCTTATTTCTTGACCTGTGATAAAAAGCCTTCTGTTTCCATCGCCAAACCTTTCAGGAGAGCATTTTTAACCTTTTGGCACCATTTTTGAGTGAATTGCCAAAAGTCAGATTTTTGCTGAAATTGTGACCCCGGGGCTTAGGGATTTTTTCAAAAAAATATTTTCTGCCGGTTAAGTTTTTGAGGGCTGATTTGTTGTCCTGTGATAAAAAGCCTTCTGTTTCTATCACCAAAGCTTTGAGGGGATCATTTTCAAGCTTCGTGCACCATTTTTGAGTGAATTGCCAAAAGTCAGATTTTTGCTGAAATTGTGACCCCGGGGCTTAGGGATTTTTTCAAAAAAATATTTTCTGCCGGTTAAGTTTTTGAGGGCTGATTTCTTGTCCTGTGATAAAAAGCCTTCTGTTTCGAGTGCCAAACCTTTCAGGGGAGCATTTTCAAGCTTTTGGCACCATTTTTAAGTGAATTGCCAAAAGTCAGATTTTTGCTGAAATTGTGACCCCGGGGCTTAAGGATTTTTTCAAAAAAATATTTCCTGCCGGGTAAGTTTTTGAGGGCTTATTTCTTGACCTGTGATAGAAAACTTTCTGTTTCTAGTGCCAAACCTTTCAGGAGAGCATTTTCAACCTTTTGGTACGATTTTTGAGTGAATTGCCAAAAGTCAGATTTTTGCTGAAATTGTGACCCCGGGGATTAGGGATTTTTTCAAAAAAATATTTTCTGCCGGTTAAGTTTTTGAGGGCTGATTTCTTGTCCTGTGATAAAAAGCCTTCTGTTTCCATCGCCAAACCTTTCAGGAGAGCATTTTCAACCTTTTTGCACCATTTTTGAGTGAATTGCCAAAAGTCAGATTTTTGCTGAAATTGTGACCCCGGGGCTTAGGGATTTTTTCAAAAAAAATAATTCTGCCCGTTAAGTTTTTGAGGGCTGATTTCTTGTCCTGTGATAAAAATCCTTCTGTTTCGAGTGCCAAACCTTTCAGGGGATGTTTTTCAACCTTTTTGCACCATTTTTGAGTGAATTGCTAAAAGTCATATTTTTGCTGAAATTGTGACCCCGGGGCTTAGGGATTTTTTCAAAAAAAATAATTCTGCCCGTTAAGTTTTTGAGGGCTGATTTCTTGTCCTGTGATAAAAAGCCTTCTGTTTCGAGTGCCAAACCTTTCAGGAGAGCATCTTCAACCTTTCGGCACCATTTTTGAGTGAATTGCCAAAAGTCAGATTTTTGCTGAAATTGTGACCCCGGGGCTTAGGGATTTTTTCAAAAAAATATTTTCTGCCGGTTAAGTTTTTGAGGGCTGATTTCTTGTCCTGTGATAAAAAGCCTTCTGTTTTGAGTGCCAAACCTTTCAGGGGATGTTTTTCAGCCTTTCTGCACCATTTTTTAGTGAATTGCCAAAAGTCAGATTTTTGCTGAAATTGTGACCCCGGGGCTTAGGGATTTTTTCAAAAAAATATTTTCTGCCGGTTAAGTTTTTGAGGGCTGATTTCTTGTCCTGTGATAAAAAGCCTTCTGTTTCGAGTGCCAAAGCTTTCAGGGGATCATTTTCAACCTTTTGGCACCATTTTTGAGTGAATTGCCAAAAGTCAGATTTTTGCTGAAATTGTGCCCCCGGGGCTTAGGGATTTTTTCAAAAAAATATTTTCTGCCGGTTAAGTTTTTGAGGGCTGATTTCTTGTCCTGTGATAAAAAGCCTTCTGTTTCCATCGCCAAACCTTTCAGAAGAGCATTTTCAACCTTTTTGCACCATTTTTGAGTGAATTGCCAAAAGTCAGATTTTTGCTGAAATTGTGACCCCGGGGCTTAGGGATTTTTTCAAAAAAATATTTTCTGCCGGTTAAGTTTTTGAGGGCTGATTTCTTGGCCTTGTGATAAAAAGCCTTCTGTTTCGAATGCCAAACCTTTCAGGAGAGCATTTTCAACTTTTTTACACCATTGTGGAGTGAATTGCTAAAAGTCAGATTTTTGCTGAAATTGTGACCCCGGGGCTTACGGATTTTTTTTAAAAAAATATTTCCTGCCGGGTAAGTTTTTGAGGGCTTATTTGTTGACCTGTGATAAAAAGCTTTCTGTTTCTATCACCAAAGCTTTCAGGGGATCATTTTCAACCTTTTTACACCATTTTTGAGTGAATTGCCAAAAGTCAGATTTTTGCTGAAATTGTGACCCCGGGGCTTAGGGATTTTTTCAAAAAAATATTTTCTGCCGGTTAAGTTTTTGAGGGCTGATTTCTTGTCCTGTGATAAAAAGCCTTCTGTTTTGAGTGCCAAACCTTTCAGGGGATGTTTTTCAGCCTTTCTGCACCATTTTTTAGTGAATTGCCAAAAGTCAGATTTTTGCTGAAATTGTGACCCCGGGGCTTAGGGATTTTTTCAAAAAAATATTTTCTGCCGGTTAAGTTTTTGAGGGCTGATTTATTGTCCTGTGATAAAAAGCCTTCTGTTTCCATCGCCAAACCTTTCAGGAGAGCATTTTCAACCTTTTTGCACCATTTTTGAGTGAATTGCCAAAAGTCAGATTTTTGCTGAAATTGTGACCCCAGGGCTTAGGGATTTTTTCAAAAAAATATTTTCTGCCGGTTAAGTTTTTGAGGGCTGATTTCTTGGCCTTGTGATAAAAAGCCTTCTGTTTCGAATGCCAAACCTTTCAGGAGAGCATTTTCAACCTTTTTACACCATTGTGGAGTGAATTGCCAAAAGTCAGATTTTTGCTGAAATTGTGACCCCGGGGCTTACGGATTTTTTCAAAAAAATATTTTCTGCCGGGTAAGTTTTTGAGGGCTTATTTCTTGACCTGTGATAAAAAGCCTTCTGTTTCCATCGCCAAACCTTTCAGGAGAGCATTTTTAACCTTTTGGCACCATTTTTGAGTGAATTGCCAAAAGTCAGATTTTTGCTGAAATTGTGACCCCGGGGCTTAGGGATTTTTTCAAAAAAATATTTTCTGCCGGTTAAGTTTTTGAGGGCTGATTTCTTGTCCTGTGATAAAAAGCCTTCTGTTTCCATCACCAAAGCTTTCAGGGGATCATTTTCAAGCTTCTTGCACCATTTTTGAGTGAATTGCCAAAAGTCAGATTTTTGCTGAAATTGTGACCCCGGGGCTTAAGGATTTTTTCAAAAAAATATTTCCTGCCGGGTAAGTTTTTGAGGGCTTATTTCTTGACCTGTGATAGAAAACTTTCTGTTTCTAGTGCCAAACCTTTCAGGAGAGCATTTTCAACCTTTTGGTACGATTTTTGAGTGAATTGCCAAAAGTCAGATTTTTGCTGAAATTGTGACCCCGGGCTTAGGGAATTTATCAAAAAAATATTTCCTGCCGGTTAAGTTTTTGAGGGCTGATTTCTTGCCCTTTGATAAAAAGCCTTCTGTTTCGAGTGCCAAAGCTTTCAGGGGAGCATTTGCAAGCTTTTGGCACCATTTTGGAGTGAATTGCCAAAAGTCAGATTTTTGCTGAAATTGTGACCCCGGGGCTTAGGGATTTTTTCAAAAAAAATATTTTCTGCCGGTTAAGTTTTTGAGGCCTGATTTCTTGTCTTGTGATAAAAAGCCTTCTGTTTCGAGTTCCAAAGCTTTCAGGGGAGCATTTGCAAGCTTTTGGCACCATTTTGGAGTGAATTGCCAAAAGTCAGATTTTTGCTGAAATTGTGACCCCGGGGCTTAGGGATTTTTTTAAAAAAATATTTTCTGCCGGTTAAGTTTTTGAGGCCTGATTTCTTGTCCTGTGATAAAAAGCCTTCTCTTTCGAGTGCCAAACCTTTCAGGGGATGTTTTTCAACCTTTTTGCACCATTTTTGAGTGAATTGCCAAAAGTCATATTTTTGCTGAAATTGTGACCCCGGGGCTTAGGGATTTTTTCAAAAAAAAAATTTCTGCCCGTTAAGTTTTTGAGGGCTGATTTCTTGTCCTGTGATAAAAAGCCTTCTGTTTCGAGTGCCAAACCTTTCAGGAGAGCATCTTCAACCTTTTGGCACCATTTTTGAGTGAATTGCCAAAAGTCATATTTTTGCTGAAATTGTGACCCCGGGGCTTAGGGATTTTTTCAAAAAAATGTTTCCTGCCAGTTAATTTTTTTTGGGCTGATTTCTTGTCCTGTGATAAAAAGCCTTCTGTTTCCATCGCCAAACCTTTCAGGAGAGCATTTTTCACCTTTTGGCACCATTTTTGAGTGAATTGCCAAAAGTCAGATTTTTGCTGAAATTGTGACCGGCTTAGGGATTTTTTCAAAAAAATATTTTCTGCCGGTTAAGTTTTTGAGGGCTGATTTCTTGTCCTGTGATAAAAAGCCTTCTGTTTCCATTGCCAAAGCTTTCAGGGGATCATTTTCAAGCTTCTTGCACCATTTTTGAGTGAATTGCCAAAAGTCAGATTTTTGCTGAAATTGTGACCCCGGGGCTTAGGGATTTTTTCAAAAAAAATATTTTCTGCCGGTTAAGTTTTTGAGGGCTGATTTCTTGGCCTTCTGATAAAAAGCCTTCTGTTTCGAATGCCAAACCTTTCAGGAGAGCATTTTCAACCTTTTTACACCATTGTGGAGTGAATTGCCAAAAGTCAGATTTTTGCTGAAATTGTGACCCCGGGGCTTACGGATTTTTTAAAAAAAATATTTCCTGCCGGGTAAGTTTTTGAGGGCTTATTTCTTGACCTGTGATAAAAAGCTTTCTGTTTCTATCACCAAAGCTTTCAGGGGATCATTTTCAACCTTTTTACACCATTTTTGAGTGAATTGCCAAAAGTCATATTTTTGCTGAAATTGTGACCCCGGGGCTTAGGGATTTTTTCAAAAAAATATTTTCTGCCGGTTAAGTTTTTGAGGGCTGATTTCTTGTCCTGTGATAAAAAGCCTTCTGTTTCGAGTGCCAAACCTTTCAGGGGATGTTTTTCAACCTTTCTGCACCATTTTTGAGTGAATTGCCAAAAGTCAGATTTTTGCTGAAATTGTGCCCCCGGGGCTAAGGGATTTTTTCAAAAAAATATTTTCTGCCGGTTAAGTTTTTGAGGTCTGATTTCTTGTCCTGTGATAAAAAGCCTTCTGTTTCCATCGCCAAACCTTTCAGGAGAGCATTTTCAACCTTTTGGCACCATTTTTGAGTGAATTGCCAAAAGTCAGATTTTTGCTGAAATTGTGACCCCGGGGCTTAGGGAATTTATCAAAAAAATATTTCCTGCCGGTTAAGTTTTTGAGGGCTGATTTCTTGCCCTTTGATAAAAAGCCTTCTGTTTCGAGTGCCAAAGCTTTCAGGGGAGCATTTGCAAGCTTTTGGCACCATTTTGGAGTGAATTGCCAAAAGTCAGATTTTTGCTGAAATTGTGACCCCGGGGCTTAGGGATTTTTTCAAAAAAAATATTTTCTGCCGGTTAAGTTTTTGAGGCCTGATTTCTTGTCTTGTGATAAAAAGCCTTCTGTTTCGAGTTCCAAAGCTTTCAGGGGAGCATTTGCAAGCTTTTGGCACCATTTTGGAGTGAATTGCCAAAAGTCAGATTTTTGCTGAAATTGTGACCCCGGGGCTTAGGGATTTTTTCAAAAAAATGTTTCCTGCCAGTTAAATTTTTGAGGGCTGATTTCTTGTCCTGTGATAAAAAGCCTTCTGTTTCCATCGCCAAACCTTTCAGGAGAGCATTTTTCACCTTTTGGCACCATTTTTGAGTGAATTGCCAAAAGTCAGATTTTTGCTGAAATTGTGACCCCGGGGCTTAGGGATTTTTTCAAAAAAATATTTTCTGCCGGTTAAGTTTTTGAGGGCTGATTTCTTGTCCTGTGATAAAAAGCCTTCTGTTTCGAGTGCCAAACCTTTCAGGATAGCATCTTCAACCTTTTGGCACCATTTTTGAGTGAATTTCCAAAAGTCATATTTTTGCTGAAATTGTGACCCCGGGGCTTAGGGATTTTTTCAAAAAAATGTTTCCTGCCAGTTAAGTTTTTGAGGGCTGATTTCTTGTCCTGTGATAAAAAGCCTTCTGTTTCCATCGCCAAACCTTTCAGGAGAGCATTTTTCACCTTTTTGCACCATTTTTGAGTGAATTGCCAAAAGTCAGATTTTTGCTGAAATTGTGACCCCGGGGCTTAGGGATTTTTTCAAAAAAATATTTTCTGCCGGTTAAGTTTTTGAGGGCTGATTTCTTGTCCTGTGATAAAAAGCCTTCTGTTTCCATCGCCAAACCTTTCAGGAGAGCATTTTCAACCTTTTTGCACCATTTTTGAGTGAATTGCCAAAAGTCAGATTTTTGCTGAAATTGTGACCCCGGGGCTTAGGGATTTTTTCAAAAAAAATATTTTCTGCCGGTTAAGTTTTTGAGGGCTGATTTCTTGGCCTTCTGATAAAAAGCCTTCTGTTTTGAATGCCAAACCTTTCAGGAGAGCATTTTCAACCTTTTTACACCATTGTGGAGTGAATTGCCAAAAGTCAGATTTTTGCTGAAATTGTGACCCCGGGGCTTACGGATTTTTTTAAAAAAATATTTCCTGCCGGGTAAGTTTTTGAGGGCTTATTTCTTGACCTGTGATAAAAAGCTTTCTGTTTCTATCACCAAAGCTTTCAGGGGATCATTTTCAACCTTTTTACACCATTTTTGAGTGAATTGCCAAAAGTCAGATTTTTGCTGAAATTGTGACCCCGGGGCTTAGGGATTTTTTCAAAAAAATATTTTCTGCCGGTTAAGTTTTTGAGGGCTGATTTCTTGTCCTGTGATAAAAAGCCTTCTGTTTCGAGTGCCAAACCTTTCAGGGGATGTTTTTCAACCTTTCTGCACCATTTTTGAGTGAATTGCCAAAAGTCAGATTTTTGCTGAAATTGTGCCCCCGGGGCTAAGGGATTTTTTCAAGAAAATATTTTCTGCCGGTTAAGTTTTTGAGGGCTGATTTCTTGTCCTGTGATAAAAAGCCTTCTGTTTTGAGTGCCAAACCTTTCAGGGGATGTTTTTCAGCCTTTCTGCACCATTTTTTAGTGAATTGCCAAAAGTCAGATTTTTGCTGAAATTGTGACCCCGGGGCTTAGGGATTTTTTCAAAAAAATATTTTCTGCCGGTTAAGTTTTTGAGGGCTGATTTATTGTCCTGTGATAAAAAGCCTTCTGTTTCCATCGCCAAACCTTTCAGGAGAGCATTTTCAACCTTTTTGCACCATTTTTGAGTGAATTGCCAAAAGTCAGATTTTTGCTGAAATTGTGACCCCAGGGCTTAGGGATTTTTTCAAAAAAATATTTTCTGCCGGTTAAGTTTTTGAGGGCTGATTTCTTGGCCTTGTGATAAAAAGCCTTCTGTTTCGAATGCCAAACCTTTCAGGAGAGCATTTTCAACCTTTTTACACCATTGTGGAGTGAATTGCCAAAAGTCAGATTTTTGCTGAAATTGTGACCCCGGGGCTTACGGATTTTTTCAAAAAAATATTTTCTGCCGGGTAAGTTTTTGAGGGCTTATTTCTTGACCTGTGATAAAAAGCCTTCTGTTTCCATCGCCAAACCTTTCAGGAGAGCATTTTTAACCTTTTGGCACCATTTTTGAGTGAATTGCCAAAAGTCAGATTTTTGCTGAAATTGTGACCCCGGGGCTTAGGGATTTTTTCAAAAAAATATTTTCTGCCGGTTAAGTTTTTGAGGGCTGATTTCTTGTCCTGTGATAAAAAGCCTTCTGTTTCTATCACCAAAGCTTTGAGGGGATCATTTTCAAGCTTCGTGCACCATTTTTGAGTGAATTGCCAAAAGTCAGATTTTTGCTGAAATTGTGACCCCGGGGCTTAGGGATTTTTTCAAAAAAATATTTTCTGCCGGTTAAGTTTTTGAGGGCTGATTTCTTGTCCTGTGATAAAAAGCCTTCTGTTTCGAGTGCCAAACCTTTCAGGGGAGCATTTTCAAGCTTTTGGCACCATTTTTAAGTGAATTGCCAAAAGTCAGATTTTTGCTGAAATTGTGACCCCGGGGATTAGGGATTTTTTCAAAAAAATATTTTCTGCCGGTTAAGTTTTTGAGGGCTGATTTCTTGTCCTGTGATAAAAAGCCTTCTGTTTCCATCACCAAAGCTTTCAGGGGATCATTTTCAAGCTTCTTGCACCATTTTTGAGTGAATTGCCAAAAGTCAGATTTTTGCTGAAATTGTGACCCCGGGGCTTAAGGATTTTTTCAAAAAAATATTTCCTGCCGGGTAAGTTTTTGAGGGCTTATTTCTTGACCTGTGATAGAAAACTTTCTGTTTCTAGTGCCAAACCTTTCAGGAGAGCATTTTCAACCTTTTGGTACGATTTTTGAGTGAATTGCCAAAAGTCAGATTTTTGCTGAAATTGTGACCCCGGGGATTAGGGATTTTTTCAAAAAAATATTTTCTGCCGGTTAAGTTTTTGAGGGCTGATTTCTTGTCCTGTGATAAAAAGCCTTCTGTTTCCATCGCCAAACCTTTCAGGAGAGCATTTTCAACCTTTTTGCACCATTTTTGAGTGAATTGCCAAAAGTCAGATTTTTGCTGAAATTGTGACCCCGGGGCTTAGGGATTTTTTCAAAAAAAATAATTCTGCCCGTTAAGTTTTTGAGGGCTGATTTCTTGTCCTGTGATAAAAATCCTTCTGTTTCGAGTGCCAAACCTTTCAGGGGATGTTTTTCAACCTTTTTGCACCATTTTTGAGTGAATTGCCAAAAGTCATATTTTTGCTGAAATTGTGACCCCGGGGCTTAGGGATTTTTTCAAAAAAAATAATTCTGCCCGTTAAGTTTTTGAGGGCTGATTTCTTGTCCTGTGATAAAAAGCCTTCTGTTTCGAGTGCCAAACCTTTCAGGAGAGCATCTTCAACCTTTCGGCACCATTTTTGAGTGAATTGCCAAAAGTCAGATTTTTGCTGAAATTGTGACCCCGGGGCTTAGGGATTTTTTCAAAAAAATATTTTCTGCCGGTTAAGTTTTTGAGGGCTGATTTCTTGTCCTGTGATAAAAAGCCTTCTGTTTTGAGTGCCAAACCTTTCAGGGGATGTTTTTCAGCCTTTCTGCACCATTTTTTAGTGAATTGCCAAAAGTCAGATTTTTGCTGAAATTGTGACCCCGGGGCTTAGGGATTTTTTCAAAAAAATATTTTCTGCCGGTTAAGTTTTTGAGGGCTGATTTCTTGTCCTGTGATAAAAAGCCTTCTGTTTCGAGTGCCAAAGCTTTCAGGGGATCATTTTCAACCTTTTGGCACCATTTTTGAGTGAATTGCCAAAAGTCAGATTTTTGCTGAAATTGTGCCCCCGGGGCTTAGGGATTTTTTCAAAAAAATATTTTCTGCCGGTTAAGTTTTTGAGGGCTGATTTCTTGTCCTGTGATAAAAAGCCTTCTGTTTCCATCGCCAAACCTTTCAGAAGAGCATTTTCAACCTTTTTGCACCATTTTTGAGTGAATTGCCAAAAGTCAGATTTTTGCTGAAATTGTGACCCCGGGGCTTAGGGATTTTTTCAAAAAAATATTTTCTGCCGGTTAAGTTTTTGAGGGCTGATTTCTTGGCCTTGTGATAAAAAGCCTTCTGTTTCGAATGCCAAACCTTTCAGGAGAGCATTTTCAACTTTTTTACACCATTGTGGAGTGAATTGCTAAAAGTCAGATTTTTGCTGAAATTGTGACCCCGGGGCTTACGGATTTTTTTAAAAAAAATATTTCCTGCCGGGTAAGTTTTTGAGGGCTTATTTGTTGACCTGTGATAAAAAGCTTTCTGTTTCTATCACCAAAGCTTTCAGGGGATCATTTTCAACCTTTTTACACCATTTTTGAGTGAATTGCCAAAAGTCAGATTTTTGCTCAAATTGTGACCCCGGGGCTTAGGGATTTTTTCAAAAAAATATTTTCTGCCGGTTAAGTTTTTGAGGGCTGATTTCTTGTCCTGTGATAAAAAGCCTTCTGTTTTGAGTGCCAAACCTTTCAGGGGATGTTTTTCAGCCTTTCTGCACCATTTTTTAGTGAATTGCCAAAAGTCAGATTTTTGCTGAAATTGTGACCCCGGGGCTTAGGGATTTTTTCAAAAAAATATTTTCTGCCGGTTAAGTTTTTGAGGGCTGATTTATTGTCCTGTGATAAAAAGCCTTCTGTTTCCATCGCCAAACCTTTCAGGAGAGCATTTTCAACCTTTTTGCACCATTTTTGAGTGAATTGCCAAAAGTCAGATTTTTGCTGAAATTGTGACCCCAGGGCTTAGGGATTTTTTCAAAAAAATATTTTCTGCCGGTTAAGTTTTTGAGGGCTGATTTCTTGGCCTTGTGATAAAAAGCCTTCTGTTTCGAATGCCAAACCTTTCAGGAGAGCATTTTCAACCTTTTTACACCATTGTGGAGTGAATTGCCAAAAGTCAGATTTTTGCTGAAATTGTGACCCCGGGGCTTACGGATTTTTTCAAAAAAATATTTTCTGCCGGGTAAGTTTTTGAGGGCTTATTTCTTGACCTGTGATAAAAAGCCTTCTGTTTCCATCGCCAAACCTTTCAGGAGAGCATTTTTAACCTTTTGGCACCATTTTTGAGTGAATTGCCAAAAGTCAGATTTTTGCTGAAATTGTGACCCCGGGGCTTAGGGATTTTTTCAAAAAAATATTTTCTGCCGGTTAAGTTTTTGAGGGCTGATTTCTTGTCCTGTGATAAAAAGCCTTCTGTTTCTATCACCAAAGCTTTGAGGGGATCATTTTCAAGCTTCGTGCACCATTTTTGAGTGAATTGCCAAAAGTCAGATTTTTGCTGAAATTGTGACCCCGGGGCTTAGGGATTTTTTCAAAAAAATATTTTCTGCCGGTTAAGTTTTTGAGGGCTGATTTCTTGTCCTGTGATAAAAAGCCTTCTGTTTCGAGTGCCAAACCTTTCAGGGGAGCATTTTCAAGCTTTTGGCACCATTTTTAAGTGAATTGCCAAAAGTCAGATTTTTGCTGAAATTGTGACCCCGGGGATTAGGGATTTTTTCAAAAAAATATTTTCTGCCGGTTAAGTTTTTGAGGGCTGATTTCTTGTCCTGTGATAAAAAGCCTTCTGTTTCCATCACCAAAGCTTTCAGGGGATCATTTTCAAGCTTCTTGCACCATTTTTGAGTGAATTGCCAAAAGTCAGATTTTTGCTGAAATTGTGACCCCGGGGCTTAAGGATTTTTTCAAAAAAATATTTCCTGCCGGGTAAGTTTTTGAGGGCTTATTTCTTGACCTGTGATAGAAAACTTTCTGTTTCTAGTGCCAAACCTTTCAGGAGAGCATTTTCAACCTTTTGGTACGATTTTTGAGTGAATTGCCAAAAGTCAGATTTTTGCTGAAATTGTGACCCCGGGCTTAGGGAATTTATCAAAAAAATATTTCCTGCCGGTTAAGTTTTTGAGGGCTGATTTCTTGCCCTTTGATAAAAAGCCTTCTGTTTCGAGTGCCAAAGCTTTCAGGGGAGCATTTGCAAGCTTTTGGCACCATTTTGGAGTGAATTGCCAAAAGTCAGATTTTTGCTGAAATTGTGACCCCGGGGCTTAGGGATTTTTTCAAAAAAAATATTTTCTGCCGGTTAAGTTTTTGAGGCCTGATTTCTTGTCTTGTGATAAAAAGCCTTCTGTTTCGAGTTCCAAAGCTTTCAGGGGAGCATTTGCAAGCTTTTGGCACCATTTTGGAGTGAATTGCCAAAAGTCAGATTTTTGCTGAAATTGTGACCCCGGGGCTTAGGGATTTTTTTAAAAAAATATTTTCTGCCGGTTAAGTTTTTGAGGCCTGATTTCTTGTCCTGTGATAAAAAGCCTTCTGTTTCGAGTGCCAAACCTTTCAGGGGATGTTTTTCAACCTTTTTGCACCATTTTTGAGTGAATTGCCAAAAGTCATATTTTTGCTGAAATTGTGACCCCGGGGCTTAGGGATTTTTTCAAAAAAAAAAATTTCTGCCCGTTAAGTTTTTGAGGGCTGATTTCTTGTCCTGTGATAAAAAGCCTTCTGTTTCGAGTGCCAAACCTTTCAGGAGAGCATCTTCAACCTTTTGGCACCATTTTTGAGTGAATTGCCAAAAGTCATATTTTTGCTGAAATTGTGACCCCGGGGCTTAGGGATTTTTTCAAAAAAATGTTTCCTGCCAGTTAAGTTTTTGAGGGCTGATTTCTTGTCCTGTGATAAAAAGCCTTCTGTTTCCATCGCCAAACCTTTCAGGAGAGCATTTTTCACCTTTTGGCACCATTTTTGAGTGAATTGCCAAAAGTCAGATTTTTGCTGAAATTGTGACCGGCTTAGGGATTTTTTCAAAAAAATATTTTCTGCCGGTTAAGTTTTTGAGGGCTGATTTCTTGTCCTGTGATAAAAAGCCTTCTGTTTCCATTGCCAAAGCTTTCAGGGGATCATTTTCAAGCTTCTTGCACCATTTTTGAGTGAATTGCCAAAAGTCAGATTTTTGCTGAAATTGTGACCCCGGGGCTTAGGGATTTTTTCAAAAAAAATATTTTCTGCCGGTTAAGTTTTTGAGGGCTGATTTCTTGGCCTTCTGATAAAAAGCCTTCTGTTTCGAATGCCAAACCTTTCAGGAGAGCATTTTCAACCTTTTTACACCATTGTGGAGTGAATTGCCAAAAGTCAGATTTTTGCTGAAATTGTGACCCCGGGGCTTACGGATTTTTTTAAAAAAATATTTCCTGCCGGGTAAGTTTTTGAGGGCTTATTTCTTGACCTGTGATAAAAAGCTTTCTGTTTCTATCACCAAAGCTTTCAGGGGATCATTTTCAACCTTTTTACACCATTTTTGAGTGAATTGCCAAAAGTCATATTTTTGCTGAAATTGTGACCCCGGGGCTTAGGGATTTTTTCAAAAAAATATTTTCTGCCCGTTAAGTTTTTGAGGGCTGATTTCTTGTCCTGTGATAAAAAGCCTTCTGTTTCGAGTGCCAAACCTTTCAGGGGATGCTTTTCAACCTTTCTGCACCATTTTTGAGTGAATTGCCAAAAGTCAGATTTTTGCTGAAATTGTGCCCCCGGGGCTAAGGGATTTTTTCAAAAAAATATTTTCTGCCGGTTAAGTTTTTGAGGTCTGATTTCTTGTCCTGTGATAAAAAGCCTTCTGTTTCCATCGCCAAACCTTTCAGGAGAGCATTTTCAACCTTTTGGCACCATTTTTGAGTGAATTGCCAAAAGTCAGATTTTTGCTGAAATTGTGACCCCGGGGCTTAGGGAATTTATCAAAAAAATATTTCCTGCCGGTTAAGTTTTTGAGGGCTGATTTCTTGCCCTTTGATAAAAAGCCTTCTGTTTCGAGTGCCAAAGCTTTCAGGGGAGCATTTGCAAGCTTTTGGCACCATTTTGGAGTGAATTGCCAAAAGTCAGATTTTTGCTGAAATTGTGACCCCGGGGCTTAGGGATTTTTTCAAAAAAAATATTTTCTGCCGGTTAAGTTTTTGAGGCCTGATTTCTTGTCTTGTGATAAAAAGCCTTCTGTTTCGAGTTCCAAAGCTTTCAGGGGAGCATTTGCAAGCTTTTGGCACCATTTTGGAGTGAATTGCCAAAAGTCAGATTTTTGCTGAAATTGTGCCCCCGGGGCTAAGGGATTTTTTCAAAAAAATATTTTCTGCCGGTTAAGTTTTTGAGGTCTGATTTCTTGTCCTGTGATAAAAAGCCTTCTGTTTCCATCGCCAAACCTTTCAGGAGAGCATTTTCAACCTTTTGGCACCATTTTTGAGTGAATTGCCAAAAGTCAGATTTTTGCTGAAATTGTGACCCCGGGGCTTAGGGATTTTTTCAAAAAAATATTTTCTGCCGGTTAAGTTTTTGAGGGCTGATTTCTTGTCCTGTGATAAAAAGCCTTCTGTTTCGAGTGCCAAACCTTTCAGGAGAGCATCTTCAACCTTTTGGCACCATTTTTGAGTGAATTGCCAAAAGTCATATTTTTGCTGAAATTGTGACCCCGGGGCTTAGGGATTTTTTCAAAAAAATGTTTCCTGCCAGTTAAGTTTTTGAGGGCTGATTTCTTGTCCTGTGATAAAAAGCCTTCTGTTTCCATCGCCAAACCTTTCAGGAGAGCATTTTTCACCTTTTGGCACCATTTTTGAGTGAATTGCCAAAAGTCAGATTTTTGCTGAAATTGTGACCCCGGGGCTTAGGGATTTTTTCAAAAAAATATTTTCTGCCGGTTAAGTTTTTGAGGGCTGATTTCTTGTCCTGTGATAAAAAGCCTTCTGTTTCCATCGCCAAACCTTTCAGGAGAGCATTTTCAACCTTTTTGCACCATTTTTGAGTGAATTGCCAAAAGTCAGATTTTTGCTGAAATTGTGACCCCGGGGCTTAGGGATTTTTTCAAAAAAAATATTTTCTGCCGGTTAAGTTTTTGAGGGCTGATTTCTTGGCCTTCTGATAAAAAGCCTTCTGTTTCGAATGCCAAACCTTTCAGGAGAGCATTTTCAACCTTTTTACACCATTGTGGAGTGAATTGCCAAAAGTCAGATTTTTGCTGAAATTGTGACCCCGGGGCTTACGGATTTTTTTAAAAAAATATTTCCTGCCGGGTAAGTTTTTGAGGGCTTATTTCTTGACCTGTGATAAAAAGCTTTCTGTTTCTATCACCAAAGCTTTCAGGGGATCATTTTCAACCTTTTTACACCATTTTTGAGTGAATTGCCAAAAGTCATATTTTTGCTGAAATTGTGACCCCGGGGCTTAGGGATTTTTTCAAAAAAATATTTTCTGCCGGTTAAGTTTTTGAGGGCTGATTTCTTGTCCTGTGATAAAAAGCCTTCTGTTTCGAGTGCCAAACCTTTCAGGGGATGTTTTTCAACCTTTCTGCACCATTTTTGAGTGAATTGCCAAAAGTCAGATTTTTGCTGAAATTGTGCCCCCGGGGCTAAGGGATTTTTTCAAAAAAATATTTTCTGCCGGTTAAGTTTTTGAGGTCTGATTTCTTGTCCTGTGATAAAAAGCCTTCTGTTTCCATCGCCAAACCTTTCAGGAGAGCATTTTCAACCTTTTGGCACCATTTTTGAGTGAATTGCCAAAAGTCAGATTTTTGCTGAAATTGTGACCCCGGGGCTTAGGGAATTTATCAAAAAAATATTTCCTGCCGGTTAAGTTTTTGAGGGCTGATTTCTTGCCCTTTGATAAAAAGCCTTCTGTTTCGAGTGCCAAAGCTTTCAGGGGAGCATTTGCAAGCTTTTGGCACCATTTTGGAGTGAATTGCCAAAAGTCAGATTTTTGCTGAAATTGTGACCCCGGGGCTTAGGGATTTTTTCAAAAAAAATATTTTCTGCCGGTTAAGTTTTTGAGGCCTGATTTCTTGTCTTGTGATAAAAAGCCTTCTGTTTCGAGTTCCAAAGCTTTCAGGGGAGCATTTGCAAGCTTTTGGCACCATTTTGGAGTGAATTGCCAAAAGTCAGATTTTTGCTGAAATTGTGACCCCGGGGCTTAGGGATTTTTTCAAAAAAATGTTTCCTGCCAGTTAAGTTTTTGAGGGCTGATTTCTTGTCATGTGATAAAAAGCCTTCTGTTTCCATCGCCAAACCTTTCAGGAGAGCATTTTTCACCTTTTGGCACCATTTTTGAGTGAATTGCCAAAAGTCAGATTTTTGCTGAAATTGTGACCCCGGGGCTTAGGGATTTTTTCAAAAAAATATTTTCTGCCGGTTAAGTTTTTGAGGGCTGATTTCTTGTCCTGTGATAAAAAGCCTTCTGTTTCCATCGCCAAACCTTTCAGGAGAGCATTTTCAACCTTTTTGCACCATTTTTGAGTGAATTGCCAAAAGTCAGATTTTTGCTGAAATTGTGACCCCGGGGCTTAGGGATTTTTTCAAAAAAAATATTTTCTGCCGGTTAAGTTTTTGAGGGCTGATTTCTTGGCCTTGTGATAAAAAGCCTTCTGTTTCGAATGCCAAACCTTTCAGGAGAGCATTTTCAACCTTTTTACACCATTGTGGAGTGAATTGCCAAAAGTCAGATTTTTGCTGAAATTGTGACCCCGGGGCTTACGGATTTTTTTAAAAAAATATTTCCTGCCGGGTAAGTTTTTGAGGGCTTATTTCTTGACCTGTGATAAAAAGCTTTCTGTTTCTATCACCAAAGCTTTCAGGGGATCATTTTCAACCTTTTTACACCATTTTTGAGTGAATTGCCAAAAGTCATATTTTTGCTGAAATTGTGACCCCGGGGCTTAGGGATTTTTTCAAAAAAATATTTTCTGCCGGTTAAGTTTTTGAGGGCTGATTTCTTGTCCTGTGATAAAAAGCCTTCTGTTTCGAGTGCCAAACCTTTCAGGGGATGTTTTTCAACCTTTCTGCACCATTTTTGAGTGAATTGCCAAAAGTCAGATTTTTGCTGAAATTGTGCCCCCGGGGCTAAGGGATTTTTTCAAAAAAATATTTTCTGCCGGTTAAGTTTTTGAGGTCTGATTTCTTGTCCTGTGATAAAAAGCCTTCTGTTTCCATCGCCAAACCTTTCAGGAGAGCATTTTCAACCTTTTGGCACCATTTTTGAGTGAATTGCCAAAAGTCAGATTTTTGCTGAAATTGTGACCCCGGGGCTTAGGGAATTTATCAAAAAAATATTTCCTGCCGGTTAAGTTTTTGAGGGCTGATTTCTTGCCCTTTGATAAAAAGCCTTCTGTTTCGAGTGCCAAAGCTTTCAGGGGAGCATTTGCAAGCTTTTGGCACCATTTTGGAGTGAATTGCCACAAGTCAGATTTTTGCTGAAATTGTGACCCCGGGGCTTAGGGATTTTTTTAAAAAAATATTTTCTGCCGGTTAAGTTTTTGAGGCCTGATTTCTTGTCCTGTGATAAAAAGCCTTCTGTTTCGAGTGCCAAACCTTTCAGGGGATGTTTTTCAACCTTTTTGCACCATTTTTGAGTGAATTGCCAAAAGTCATATTTTTGCTGAAATTGTGACCCCGGGGCTTAGGGATTTTTTCAAAAAAAAAATTTCTGCCCGTTAAGTTTTTGAGGGCTGATTTCTTGTCCTGTGATAAAAAGCCTTCTGTTTCGAGTGCCAAACCTTTCAGGAGAGCATCTTCAACCTTTTGGCACCATTTTTGAGTGAATTGCCAAAAGTCATATTTTTGCTGAAATTGTGACCCCGGGGCTTAGGGATTTTTTCAAAAAAATGTTTCCTGCCAGTTAAGTTTTTGAGGGCTGATTTCTTGTCCTGTGATAAAAAGCCTTCTGTTTCCATCGCCAAACCTTTCAGGAGAGCATTTTTCACCTTTTGGCACCATTTTTGAGTGAATTGCCAAAAGTCAGATTTTTGCTGAAATTGTGACCCCGGGGCTTAGGGATTTTTTCAAAAAAATATTTTCTGCCGGTTAAGTTTTTGAGGGCTGATTTCTTGTCCTGTGATAAAAAGCCTTCTGTTTCCATCGCCAAACCTTTCAGGAGAGCATTTTCAACCTTTTTGCACCATTTTTGAGTGAATTGCCAAAAGTCAGATTTTTGCTGAAATTGTGACCCCGGGGCTTAGGGATATTTTCAAAAAAAATATTTTCTGCCGGTTAAGTTTTTGAGGGCTGATTTCTTGGCCTTGTGATAAAAAGCCTTCTGTTTCGAATGCCAAACCTTTCAGGAGAGCATTTTCAACCTTTTTACACCATTGTGGAGTGAATTGCCAAAAGTCAGATTTTTGCTGAAATTGTGACCCCGGGGCTTAGGGATTTTTTCAAAAAAATATTTTCTGCGGGTTAAGTTTTTGAGGGCTGATTTCTTGTCCTGTGATAAAAAGCCTTCTGTTTCCATCGCCAAACCTTTCAGGAGAGCATTTTCAACCTTTTGGCACCATTTTTGAGTGAATTGCCAAAAGTCAGATTTTTGCTGAAATTGTGACCCCGGGGCTTAGGGATTTTTTCAAAAAAATATTTCCTGCCGGTTAAGTTTTTGAGGGCTGATTTCTTCTCCTGTGATAGAAAGCCTTCTGTTTCGAGTGCCAAACCTTTCAGGGGATGTTTTTCAACCTTTCTGCACCATTTTTGAGTGAATTGCCAAAAGTCAGATTTTTGCTGAAATTGTGCCCCCGGGGCTTAGGGATTTTTTCAAAAAAATATTTTCTGCCGGTTAAGTTTTTGAGGGCTCATTTCTTGGCCTTGTGATAAAAAGCCTTCTGTTTCGAATGCCAAACCTTTCAGGAGAGCATTTTCAACCTTTTTACACCATTGTGGAGTGAATTGCCAAAAGTCAGATTTTTGCTGAAATTGTGACCCCGGGGCTTACGGATTTTTTTAAAAAAATATTTTCTGCCGGTTAAGTTTTTGAGGGCTGATTTCTTCTCCTGTCATAAAAAGCCTTCGGTTTCCATCGCCAAACCTTTCAGGAGAGTATTTTTCACCTTTTGGCACCATTTTTGAGTGAATTTCCAAAAGTCAGATTTTTGCTGAAATTGTGCCCCCGGGGCTTAGGGATTTTTTCAAAAAAATATTTTCTGCCGGTTAAGTTTTTGAGGGCTGATTTCTTGTCCTGTGATAAAAAGCCTTCTGTTTCCATCGCCAAACCTTTCAGAAGAGCATTTTCAACCTTTTTGCACCATTTTTGAGTGAATTGCCAAAAGTCAGATTTTTGCTGAAATTGTGACCCCGGGGCTTAGGGATTTTTTCAAAAAAATATTTTCTGCCGGTTAAGTTTTTGAGGGCTGATTTCTTGGCCTTGTGATAAAAAGCCTTCTGTTTCGAATGCCAAACCTTTCAGGAGAGCATTTTCAACTTTTTTACACCATTGTGGAGTGAATTGCTAAAAGTCAGATTTTTGCTGAAATTGTGACCCCGGGGCTTACGGATTTTTTTAAAAAAAATATTTCCTGCCGGGTAAGTTTTTGAGGGCTTATTTGTTGACCTGTGATAAAAAGCTTTCTGTTTCTATCACCAAAGCTTTCAGGGGATCATTTTCAACCTTTTTACACCATTTTTGAGTGAATTGCCAAAAGTCAGATTTTTGCTGAAATTGTGACCCCGGGGCTTAGGGATTTTTTCAAAAAAATATTTTCTGCCGGTTAAGTTTTTGAGGGCTGATTTCTTGTCCTGTGATAAAAAGCCTTCTGTTTCGAGTGCCAAACCTTTCAGGGGATGTTTTTCAACCTTTCTGCACCATTTTTGAGTGAATTGCCAAAAGTCAGATTTTTGCTGAAATTGTGCCCCCGGGGCTAAGGGATTTTTTCAAAAAAATATTTTCTGCCGGTTAAGTTTTTGAGGTCTGATTTCTTGTCCTGTGATAAAAAGCCTTCTGTTTCCATCGCCAAACCTTTCAGGAGAGCATTTTTAACCTTTTGGCACCATTTTTGAGTGAATTGCCAAAAGTCAGATTTTTGCTGAAATTGTGACCTGGGGCTTAGGGATTTTTTCAAAAAAATATTTTCTGCCGGTTAAGTTTTTGAGGGCTGATTTCTTGTCCTGTGATAAAAAGCCTTCTGTTTCCATCGCCAAACCTTTCAGGAGAGCATTTTCAACCTTTTTGCACCATTTTTGAGTGAATTGCCAAAAGTCAGATTTTTGCTGAAATTGTGACCCCGGGGCTTAGGGATTTTTTCAAAAAAATATTTTCTGCCGGTTAAGTTTTTGAGGGCTGATTTCTTGTCCTGTGATAAAAAGCCTTCTGTTTCGAGTGCCAAACCTTTCAGGGGAGCATTTTCAAGCTTTTGGCACCATTTTTGAGTGAATTGCCAAAAGTCAGATTTTTGCTGAAATTGTGACCCCGGGGATCAGGGATTTATTCAAAAAAATATTTTCTGCCGGTTAAGTTTTTGAGGGCTGATTTATTGTCCTGTGATAAAAAGCCTTCTGTTTCCATCACCAAAGCTTTCAGGGGATCATTTTCAAGCTTCTTGCACCTTTTTTGAGAGAATTGCCAAAAGTCAGATTTTTGCTGAAATTGTGACCCCGGGGCTTAGGGAATTTTTCAAAAAAATATTTCCTGCCGGTTAAGTTTTTGAGGGCTGATTTCTTGTCCTGTGATAAAAAGCCTTCTGTTTCCATCGCCAAACCTTTCAGGAGAGCATTTTTAACCTTTTGGCACCATTTTTGTGTGAATTGCCAAAAGTCAGATTTTTGCTGAAATTGTGACCTGGGGCTTAGGGATATTTTCAAAAAAATATTTTCTGCCGGTTAAGTTTTTGAGGGCTGATTTCTTGTCCTGTGATAAAAAGCCTTCAGTTTCCATCGCCAAACCTTTCAGGAGAGCATTTTCAACCTTTTTGCACCATTTTTGAGTGAATTGCCAAAAGTCAGATTTTTGCTGAAATTGTGACCCCGGGGCTTAGGGATTTTTTCAAAAAAAATATTTTCTGCCGGTTAAGTTTTTGAGGGCTGATTTCTTGGCCTGTGATAAAAAGCCTTTTGTTTCGAGTGCCAAACCTTTCAGGGGAGCATTTTCAAGCTTTTGGCACCATTTTTGAGTCAATTGCCAAAAGTCAGATTTTTGCTGAAATTGTGACCCCGGGGATCAGGGATTTTTTCAAAAAAATATTTTCTGCCGGGTAAGTTTTTGAGGGCTTATTTCTTGACCTGTGATAAAAAGCTTTCTGTTTCTATCACCAAAGCTTTCAGGGGATCATTTTCAACCTTTTTACACCATTTTTGAGTGAATTGCCAAAAGTCATATTTTTGCTGAAATTGTGACCCCGGGGCTTAGGGATTTTTTCAAAAAAATATTTTCTGCCGGTTAAGTTTTTGAGGGCTGATTTCTTGTCCTGTGATAAAAAGCCTTCTGTTTCGAGTGCCAAACCTTTCAGGGGAGCATTTTCCAGCTTTTGGCACCATTTTTGAGTGAATTGCCAAAAGTCAGATTTTTGCTGAAATTGTGGGATTTTTCAGGGATTTTTTCAAAAAAATATTTTCTGCCGGTTTAGTTTTTGAGGGCTGATTTCTTGTCCTGTGATAAAAAGCCTTCTGTTTCCATCACCAAAGCTTTCAGGGGATCATTTTCAAGCTTCTTGCACCATTTTTGAGTGAATTGCCAAAAGTCAGATTTTTGCTGAAATTGTGACCCCGGGGCTTAGGGAATTTTTCAAAAAAATATTTCCTGCCGGTTAAGTTTTTGAGGGCTGATTTCTTGTCCTGTGATAAAAAGCATTCTGTTTCGAGTTCCAAACCTTTCAGGAGAGCATTTTCAACTTTTTTGCACCATTTTTGAGTGATTTGCCAAAAGTCAGATTTTTGCTGAAATTGTGCCCCCGGGGCTTAGGGATTTTTTCAAAAAAATATTTTCTGCCGGTTAAGTTTTTGAGGGCTGATTTTTTGTCCTGTGATAAAAAGCCTTCTGTTTCCATCGCCAAACCTTTCAGGAGAGCATTTTTCACCTTTTGGCACCATTTTTGAGTGAATTGCCAAAAGTCAGATTTTTGCTGAAATTGTGACCCCGGGGCTTAGGGATTTTTTCAAAAAAATATTTTCTGCCGGTTAAGTTTTTGAGGGCTGATTTCTTGTCCTGTGATAAAAAGCCTTCTGTTTCCATCGCCAAACCTTTCAGGAGAGCATTTTCAACCTTTTTGCACCATTTTTGAGTGAATTGCCAAAAGTCAGATTTTTTCTGAAATTGTGACCCCGGGGCTTAGGGATTTTTTCAAAAAAATATTTTCTGCCGGTTAAGTTTTTGAGGACTGATTTCTTGTCCTGTGATAAAAAACCTTCTGTTTCCATCGCCAAAGCTTTCAGGGGAGCATTTACATCCGGTTGGCACCATTTTTGAGTGAATTGCCAAAAGTCAGATTTTTGCTGAAATTATGCCCCCGGGGCTTAGGGATTTTTTCAAAAAAATATTTTCTGCCGGTTAAGTTTTTGAGGGCTGATTTCTTGTCCTCTGATAAAAAGCCTTCTGTTTCGAGTGCCAAACTGAACGTTCAGGAGAGCATTTTCAACCTTTTGGCACCATTTCTGAGTGAATTGCCAAAAGTCAGATTTTTGCTGAAATTGTGACCCCGGGGCTTAGGGATTTTTTCAAAAAAATATTTTCTGCCGGTTAAGTTTTTGAGGGCTGATTTCTTGTCCTGTGATAAAAAGCCTTCTGTTTCCATCACCAAAGCTTTCAGGGGATCATTTTCAAGCTTCTTGCACCATTTTTGAGTGAATGCCAAAAGTCAGATTTTTGCTGAAATTGTGACCCCGGGGCTTAGGAATTTTTTCAAAAAAAATATTTTCTGCCGGTTAAATTTTTGAGGGCTCATTTCTTGTCTTGTCATAAAAAGCCTTCTGTTTCGAGTGCCAAAGCTTTCAGGGGAGCATTTGCAAGCTTTTGGCACCATTTTGGAGTGAATTGCCAAAAGTCAGATTTTTGCTGAAATTGTGACCCCGGGGCTTAGGGATTTTTTCAAAAAAATATTTTCTGCCGGTTAAGTTTTTGAGGGCTGATTTCTTGTCCTGTGATAAAAAGCCTTCTGTTTCCATCGCCAAACCTTTCAGGAGAGCATTTTCAACCTTTTTGCACCATTTTTGAGTGAATTGCCAAAAGTCAGATTTTTGCTGAAATTGTGACCCCGGGGCTTACGGATTTTTTTTAAAAAAAATATTTCCTGCCGGGTAAGTTTTTGAGGGCTTATTTGTTGACCTGTGATAAAAAGCTTTCTGTTTCTATCACCAAAGCTTTCAGGGGATCATTTTCAACCTTTTTACACCATTTTTGAGTGAATTGCCAAAAGTCAGATTTTTGCTGAAATTGTGACCCCGGGGCTTAGGGATTTTTTCAAAAAAATATTTTCTGCCGGTTAAGTTTTTGAGGGCTGATTTCTTGTCCTGTGATAAAAAGCCTTCTGTTTCGAGTGCCAAACCTTTCAGGGGATGTTTTTCAACCTTTCTGCACCATTTTTGAGTGAATTGCCAAAAGTCAGATTTTTGCTGAAATTGTGCCCCCGGGGCTAAGGGATTTTTTCAAAAAAATATTTTCTGCCGGTTAAGTTTTTGAGGTCTGATTTCTTGTCCTGTGATAAAAAGCCTTCTGTTTCCATCGCCAAACCTTTCAGGAGAGCATTTTTAACCTTTTGGCACCATTTTTGAGTGAATTGCCAAAAGTCAGATTTTTGCTGAAATTGTGACCTGGGGCTTAGGGATTTTTTCAAAAAAATATTTTCTGCCGGTTAAGTTTTTGAGGGCTGATTTCTTGTCCTGTGATAAAAAGCCTTCTGTTTCCATCGCCAAACCTTTCAGGAGAGCATTTTCAACCTTTTTGCACCATTTTTCAGTGAATTGCCAAAAGTCAGATTTTTGCTGAAATTGTGACCCCGGGGCTTAGGGATTTTTTCAAAAAAATATTTTCTGCCCGTTAAGTTTTTGAGGGCTGATTTCTTGTCCTGTGATAAAAAGCCTTCTGTTTCGAGTGCCAAACCTTTCAGGGGAGCATTTTCAAGCTTTTGGCACCATTTTTGAGTGAATTGCCAAAAGTCAGATTTTTGCTGAAATTGTGACCCCGGGGATCAGGGATTTTTTCAAAAAAATATTTTCTGCCGGTTAAGTTTTTGAGGGCTGATTTCTTGTCCTGTGATAAAAAGCCTTCTGTTTCCATCACCAAAGCTTTCAGGGGATCATTTTCAAGCTTCTTGCACCTTTTTTGAGAGAATTGCCAAAAGTCAGATTTTTGCTGAAATTGTGACCCCGGGGCTTAGGGAATTTTTCAAAAAAATATTTCCTGCCGGTTAAGTTTTTGAGGGCTGATTTCTTGTCCTGTGATAAAAAGCCTTCTGTTTCCATCGCCAAACCTTTCAGGAGAGCATTTTTAACCTTTTGGCACCATTTCTGAATGAATTGCCAAAAGTCAGATTTTTGCTGAAATTGTGACCTGGGGCTTAGGGATTTTTTCAAAAAAATATTTTCTGCCGGTTAAGTTTTTGAGGGCTGATTTCTTGTCCTGTGATAAAAAGCCTTCAGTTTCCATCGCCAAACCTTTCAGGAGAGCATTTTCAACCTTTTTGCACCATTTTTGAGTGAATTGCCAAAAGTCAGATTTTTGCTGAAATTGTGACCCCGGGGCTTAGGGATTTTTTCAAAAAAATATTTTCTGCCGGTTAAGTTTTTGAGGGCTGATTTCTTGTCCTGTGATAAAAAGCCTTCTGTTTCGAGTGCCAAACCTTTCAGGGGAGCATTTTCAAGCTTTTGGCACCATTTTTGAGTCAATTGCCAAAAGTCAGATTTTTGCTGAAATTGTGACCCCGGGGCTTAGGGATTTTTTCAAAAAAAATATTTTCTGCCGGTTAAGTTTTTGAGGGCTGATTTCTTGGCCTTGTGATAAAAAGCCTTCTGTTTCGAATGCCAAACCTTTCAGGAGAGCATTTTCAACCTTTTTACACCATTGTGGAGTGAATTGCCAAAAGTCAGATTTTTGCTGAAATTGTGACCCCGGGGCTTACGGATTTTTTTAAAAAAATATTTCCTGCCGGGTAAGTTTTTGAGGGCTTATTTCTTGACCTGTGATAAAAAGCTTTCTGTTTCTATCACCAAAGCTTTCAGGGGATCATTTTCAACCTTTTTACACCATTTTTGAGTGAATTGCCAAAAGTCATATTTTTGCTGAAATTGTGACCCCGGGGCTTAGGGATTTTTTCAAAAAAATATTTTCTGCCGGTTAAGTTTTTGAGGGCTGATTTCTTGTCCTGTGATAAAAAGCCTTCTGTTTCGAGTGCCAAACCTTTCAGGGGAGCATTTTCCAGCTTTTGGCACCATTTTTGAGTGAATTGCCAAAAGTCAGATTTTTGCTGAAATTGTGGGATTTTTCAGGGATTTTTTCAAAAAAATATTTTCTGCCGGTTTAGTTTTTGAGGGCTGATTTCTTGTCCTGTGATAAAAAGCCTTCTGTTTCCATCACCAAAGCTTTCAGGGGATCATTTTCAAGCTTCTTGCACCATTTTTGAGTGAATTGCCAAAAGTCAGATTTTTGCTGAAATTGTGACCCCGGGGCTTAGGGAATTTTTCAAAAAAATATTTCCTGCCGGTTAAGTTTTTGAGGGCTGATTTCTTGTCCTGTGATAAAAAGCCTTCTGTTTCGAGTGCCAAACCTTTCAGGGGATGTTTTTCAACCTTTCTGCACCATTTTTGAGTGATTTGCCAAAAGTCAGATTTTTGCTGAAATTGTGCCCCCGGGGCTTAGGGATTTTTTCAAAAAAATATTTTCTGCCGGTTAAGTTTTTGAGGGCTGATTTCTTGTCCTGTGATAAAAAGCCTTCTGTTTCCATCGCCAAACCTTTCAGGAGAGCATTTTTCACCTTTTGGCACCATTTTTGAGTGAATTGCCAAAAGTCAGATTTTTGCTGAAATTGTGACCCCGGGGCTTAGGGATTTTTTCAAAAAAATATTTTCTGCCGGTTAAGTTTTTGAGGGCTGATTTCTTGTCCTGTGATAAAAAGCCTTCTGTTTCCATCGCCAAACCTTTCAGGAGAGCATTTTCAACCTTTTTGCACCATTTTTGAGTGAATTGCCAAAAGTCAGATTTTTTTCTGAAATTGTGACCCCGGGGCTTAGGGATTTTTTCAAAAAAAAATATTTTCTGCCGGTTAAGTTTTTGAGGGCTGATTTCTTGGCCTTGTGATAAAAAGCCTTCTGTTTCAAATGCCAAACCTTTCAGGAGAGCATTTTCAACCTTTTTACACCATTGTGGAGTGAATTGCCAAAAGTCAGATTTTTGCTGAAATTGTGACCCCGGGGCTTACGGATTTTTTTAAAAAAATATTTCCTGCCGGGTAAGTTTTTGAGGGCTTATTTCTTGACCTGTGATAAAAAGCTTTCTGTTTCTATCACCAAAGCTTTCAGGGGATCATTTTCAACCTTTTTACACCATTTTTGAGTGAATTGCCAAAAGTCATATTTTTGCTGAAATTGTGACCCCGGGGCTTAGGGATTTTTTCAAAAAAATATTTTCTGCCGGTTAAGTTTTTGAGGGCTGATTTCTTGTCCTGTGATAAAAAGCCTTCTGTTTCTATCACCAAACCTTTCAGGGGATGTTTTTCAACCTTTCTGCACCATTTTTGAGTGAATTGCCAAAAGTCAGATTTTTGCTGAAATTGTGCCCCCGGGGCTAAGGGATTTTTTCAAAAAAATATTTTCTGCCGGTTAAGTTGTTGAGGGCTGATTTCTTGTCCTGTGATAAAAAGCCTTCTGTTTCCATCACCAAAGCTTTCAGGGGATCATTTTCAAGCTTCTTGCACCATTTTTGAGTGAATTGCCAAAAGTCAGATTTTTGCTGAAATTGTGACCCCGGGGCTTAGGGATTTTTTCAAAAAAATATTTTCTGCCGGTTAAGTTTTTGAGAGCTGATTTCTTGTCCTGTGATAAAAAGCCTTCTGTTTCCATCACCAAAGCTTTCAGGGGATCATTTTCAAGCTTCTTGCACCATTTTTGAGTGAATTGCCAAAAGTCAGATTTTTGCTGAAATTGTGACCCCGGGGCTTAGGGATTTTTTCAAAAAAATATTTTCTGCCGGTTAAGTTTTTGAGGGCTCATTTCTTGTCTTGTGATAAAAAGCCTTCTGTTTCGAGTGCCAAAGCTTTCAGGGGAGCATTTGCAAGCTTTTGGCACCATTTTGGAGTGAATTGCCAAAAGTCAGATTTTTGCTGAAATTGTGACCCCGGGGCTTAGGGATTTTTTCAAAAAAATATTTTCTGCCGGTTAAGTTTTTGAGGGCTGATTTCTTGTCCTGTGATAAAAAGCCTTCTGTTTTGAGTGCCAAACCTTTCAGGGGATGTTTTTCAACCTTTTTGCACCATTTTTGAGTGAATTGCCAAAAGTCATATTTTTGCTGAAATTGTGACCCCGGGGCTTAGGGATTTTTTCAAAAAAATATTTTCTGCCTGTTAAGTTTTTGAGGGCTGATTTCTTGTCTTAGGGATTTTTTCAAGGTTAAGAACTTTGCTTCAGGATGAGAAGCGGCAGCAGGAGGCCTCATTAGCTAAAGTGGTGCTTCAGGTTAAGAACAGTTTCAGGTTAAGTACAGACCTCCGGAACGAATTAAATACTTAACCTGAGGTACCACTGTATTTCAGAAGTGGGAGGAGTGGGCAGGAAAGGTTCGCTGATAGCAAGGGGGAAACTGTTGCAAGGCGGGGCCCAAGCCTCTGATAATAATTTGGGCTGGACATGTAATAGGCTATGGATTTCCAAAGTGTCTGTGTAGGGGCTGATGTATTTGTTCATAATCCAAAGCCCTCAAGGGCCGATACCGGCCATCATTGTTAGTTTGAATCTACAGAAAGCACTTATGCTTGCTAACAGACAACCTCCCTGATTTATTAGGTCTGCATGGTGTGTTCTGTCAAGAGTGCCAGAAATTCCCTGCTGATCTATTACTCACCCAGCAGCTCTCAAACACTCCTAATTGATGTAACAGAAACATATTGACAGTGACACAGTAACGTGCTCTATGATAGGGTTACAGAAATGGACTAGACAGTTGTTCCCTGAGCTTCAGTGCCCGTTGACAAATGAAAATGCACCTTCCTTTATCTTGCATCAGATGCTGGCCCCTCACAGATCAGTGTTTTTTCCCCTCCCCAGATCTCACACTGAAATTAAGAAGGCTGGTTTATGCATTATCCATATATCACAGCACCCGTTGTTTGAATGTTCCATGTTGTACCAGTAAGCTATCAAAACTCCAATTATGCGTGTGCCTGGGGTTACTAAGGATGAACAAATCTGTCAGTTTCCGTTTCTCCCAGTTTCTCATATTACCAATCCTTAAATTCAGTTCTTCACACCAGTTTGCACTGTTTAAACCAAAAATTCTCAGGGAAATCTGCCAATTTTTGTGTGTGTTTTTCTCTTAGTAGCCACATTTTTCTACATAATTTTGCCTGATACAGTGGTACCTCGGGTTAAGTATTTAATTCGTTCCGGAGGTCCGCACTTAACCTGAAAATGTTCTTAACCTGAAGCACCACTTTAGTTAATGGGGCATCCTGCTGCCGCCTCACTGCCGGAGCACTATTTCTGTTCTCATCCTGAAGCAAAGTTCTTAACCCGAGGTAATATTTCTGGGTTAGCGGAGTCTGTAACCTGAAGCGTATGTAACCTGAAGCGTATGTAACCCAAGGCACCACTGAATTCACATTCTTTGCAGAGCAGTTTTCCTAATACGGTGTATATTTGTTTGTTATTTACACTGTCATATGTATCTGTGTGCCAAATACAGTGGTGCCTCGCAAGACGAAATTAATTCGTTCCGCGAGTTTTGTCGTCTTGCGATTTTTGTCGTCTTGCGAAGCACGGTGTCGGGAAAGTTTTGGAAAAGCTTCAAAAATCACCAAAGTCTTTAAAAACATCAAAAAAGGCTACCACACCGCGTTCTATGAGTTGCTCCTCAAAGTCAAGTCGCAACTGTATTAACAGTGTTAAGAAAAAGGAAACAAACTTGCAAGACATTTCCATCTTGTGAAGCAAGCCCATAGAAGAAGAAGAAGAGTTTGGATTTGATATCCCGCCTTTCACTCCCCTTCAGGAGTACTTGCCCTTATATAGACATTTTAAATTCCCTGCCCTGGAGAAGAAGAAGAAGAGTTTGGATTTGATATCCCGCTTTATCACTACCCGAAGGAGTCTCAAAGCGCTAACATTCTCCTTTCCCTTCCTCTCCTCCCCCACAACAAACACTCTGTGAGGTGAGTGGGGCTGAGAGACTTCAGAGAAGTGTGACTGGCCCAAGGTCACCCAGCAGCTGCATGTGGAGGAGCGGAGACACGAACTCGGTTTCCCAGATTACGTAACTACCGCTCTTAACCACTACACCACACTGGCTCTCTCAATTTTCTCCATAGGGAAAATCGTCTTGCGAAGCAGCTCAAAAAACAAAAAACCCTTTCATCTGGCGAGTTTTTCATCTTGCGGGGCACCACTGTATAGTTATGCATTTTTTTGCACAAATTAATTGGCTGCAGAACTGCATTACAAAAATTCAGATGATGGTGTATTTTGAAGGATGTCTGTTTTTCGGTTTGAATATTGTCTCAGAAGCTGTAAATTAGGTTAGTTTGCCTTTAAATGCAAACTGAATAACATTTCTCCTCAGTCCTCAATCAGTAAGTGCCCTTCAGACTGGAGTAGGGTTGGCATACGAATCAGGCTGCATGTAGGATGTTTTTATATATTTTTTAAAAAGCTTTAAAAATCCAAGAAAAGCCCCATTTGGGGGGGGGGTTGGGGGGGAATGGAGGTAGCTGACATGGTACAGTTCAGATATTGCTAGACTACAACTCCCATCATCCCCCATTGACCATGCTAGCTGGGGCTATCTATATATCATTTTCATATAGTTTTTTCTTAAACCATAATATGCTGTCAATTTTTTATCCATATTCCACAATCTTCTAACAATGCTTCTAACTCTATATTATGACCAATGTCTATTGCCCAATGTATCAATGAGGATTTTACTTGTTCATCCTTTGTTTCCCATTCCAATAGTATATTGTACATTTTAGACAGCACTTTAACATTACATTCTAATAGGTCTCTCTCCAGTTGTGATACTTGTTCCCCAAACCCTCGTCTCCTCTCTTTCTTAAATACTTCATTTAAGTGATAATATTGTATCCCTGTTGTTAACATTCCCGATACGTTCTCAGATTCTTTTAGTTTAAACTCTCCTCCCTCTTCTCGTAATAGATTTCTATAAGTTGCCCAACTTTCCAACATATTCTTTTTCATTACTGCTTTAAACCACAGAGCCTAGGATTTGCCGATCAGAGGTCGGCGGTTCGAATCCCCGCGACCAGGTGAGCTCCCGTTGCTCAGTCCCTGCTCCTGCCAACCTAGCAGTTCGAAAGCACGTCAAAGTGCAAGTAGATAAATAGGTACCACTCTGGTGGGAAGGTAAACGGCGTTTCCGTGCGCTGCTCTGGTTCGCCAGAAGCGGCTTAGTCATGCTGGCCACATGACCTGGAAGCTGTACGCCGGCTCCCTCGGCCAATAAAGCGAGATGAGCGCCGCAACCCCAGAGTCGTCTGTGATTGGACATAACGGTCAGGGGTCCCTTTACCCTTTACCTTTATGGCTTCCAATGGAGAAAGCCAAAGTGGTGTTTTTGTCTCCAAAGAGTTTTTATATTTATCCCATACTCTACATAATTCCCCCCCCCCCCCGATTATATGTTTTGTAAATCCTTTATGTACTTTCACCTTTTCATGCCACAAGTAGGCGTGCCAATGGCTGGCATCCCCTTTTCAAGCCATCAAAGTTGGTGGCTGCTGCCCCCACATGGCGGTGACTCCCATAGCCCCATTGTTCAACTGTTTGCAGTGTGGCATACTTCCTTTCATCTGTTCCATAGTCAAATTTCACACAATTCAGGTGCATTAGATTCCCACAAGGTTGTAGTATTAAGAGAGAGAGAAAGATGAGAGATGGGAATTATATCGACTGACATTCCTGTTGCTAGGAAAAAAGTTTTCTTATATGCAACCACTGTGGTCAGAATGATTATAGCAAAAAATTGGAAGGGAGAAAAAACTCCCTCAATAAGAGAATGTCAAATAAGATTTTGTGAATATATAGAATCAGCAAGACTTACAGCAGTGGTAAGAAGTCAATCAGACCAAAAACTGATAGAGGAGTGGACTAGCGTGAAGGAATACATCAAAAAGCATTGTTCTGGTATTAATATATCAATATGCAATGAATGAAACTTATAGAGTAAAAAATTAACAAGAAATGGGTGTAAGATGAGATAGTCAAAAATAATATTGATAACGCAGCGAAAAGAAGAAAAGAAACAAAGGAAGCCACATATAGGTGGAGGGAAGTCAAAAATTATGTCTGTATGTTTAGTTTGTATGTTTGTTTTCTTTTTTGTAATCTAAGTTGAGAGGTGTATGTATCTATGGATAATAAGTTTGTTTAGTGTTCTGGTTTGTGTTTGTAAGTATTGCATTTATCAATAAAAGTTTAAAAAAGAGAGAGAAGAGAGAGAGAGAGAGAGAGAGAGAGAGAGAGAGAGAGAGAGAGAGAGAGAAAGATTTCATCTCCACATTTGCTCCACAACATGCATTCTTTTGGATAAAGAAAAACAAACAAACAAATAAACATAAATTCCAAAATCCGTAGCAAGCCAATGCCTTTATTAGGCTAACCAAAAGATCACAGAAGGGATGAAGGCATTCATAAGAATTTAATGCATAAGAACATAAGATGAGAAAGGAAACCCCACGTGGATCCTTTGTTGTTCTTGCTGACATGTGCAGAATAAAAAATGATCTGCCAACAGAATGACAATCTCATATGTGATATGCAGGACCTGCCACAAAATGCTGCAGAGCAATGTGTTGAATTTCAGTACGCCAAACTGAACTGTTAGAACCCAATACTAAGAATTTGTCAAGAATGTATAACTTGTTGCTGAAATGGAATACACAAGATGAAACAGTTAAATCAGCTATGATTAAGTGGGCACAAGACATTGGTCATAACATCATGTTTGCCGACTGGGAACAGTTGTGGACCACCGGTATAAAATTTACGGCATGTAATGCCTTAAAGGAAAATATTATGAAAATGATTTATAGGTGGTACATGACCCCAGTCAAGCTAGTAAAAATCTATCATTTGCCTGACAATAAGTGTTGGAAGTGTAAAGAAACTGAAGGTACTTTCTATCACCTTTGGTGGACGTGCCCGAAGATTAAGGTTTTCTGGGAGATGATATATAATGAAATGAAAAAGGTACTTAAATGTACCGTATTTTGCGCCCCATAAGACGCTCCGGCCCATAAGACGCACCTAGTTTTTTGGGGGGGAAATAAAGAAAAAAAATTTTATTTCCCCCCCAGGTGCAGGGCTGGAAGAACCAGGTCGGGGAACAGTGGGAAGGCACGCTCTGCCTCCCCGCTGTCCCCCGAGCTTGTGGGGCTGGCGATGGGGAGAAGTGCACCAGTCCCGCGATGGCAGGCAGCTCTCTGCCGCCATCCCGAGCGGGGCGGGACTTAGCGCCCCGCTCGGGATGGTGGCGTAGACCTGCCTGCAGTCCCGCGACGGCAGGCAGCTCTGTGCCGCCATCCCGAGCGGGGCGGGACTTAGCGCCCCGCTCGGGATGGCGGCGTAGACCTGCCTGCAGTCCCGCGACGGCAGGCAGATCTCTGCCGCCATCCCGAGCGGGGCGGGACTTAGCGCACCGCTCGGGATGGCGGCGTAGACCTGCCTGCAGTCCCGCGACGGCAGGCAGATCTCTGCCGCCATCCCGAGCGGGGCGGGACTTAGCGCCCCGCTCGGGATGGCGGCGCAGAGCTGCGCTGGTCCCAGGAGCGCAGGCAGCTCTGCAGGGCCACCGGGAGTGGGGCGGAGCTTCTCTCCCGGCTCCCGGTGGCCGGGCAGAGCTGCGCTGGTCCCAGGAGCGCAGGCAGCTCTGCAGGGCCACCGGGAACGGGGCGGAGCTTCTCCCCAGGCTCCCGGTGGCCGGGCAGAGCTGCGCTGGTCCCAGGAGCGCAGGCAGCTCTGCACGGCCACCGGGAGCGGGGCGGAGCTTCTCCCCCGGCTCCCGGTGGCCGGGCAGAGCTGCGCTAGTCCCAGGAGCGCAGGCAGCTCTGCAGGGCCACCGGGAGCGGGGCGGAGCTTCTCCCCCGGCTCCCGGTGGCCGGGCAGAGCTGCGCTGGTCCCAGGAGCGCAGGCAGCTCTGCACGGCCACCGGGAGCGGGGCGGAGCTTCTCCCCCGGTTCCCGGTGGCCGGGCAGAGCTGCGCTGGTCCCAGGAGCGCAGGCAGCTGTGCACGGCCACCGGGAGCAGGGCGGAGCTTCTCCCCCGGCTCCCGGTGGCCGGGCAGAGCTGCGCTGGTCCCAGGAGCGCAGGCAGCTCTGCACGGCCACCGGGAGCGGGGCGGAGCTTCTCCCCAGGCTCCCGGTGGCCGGGCAGAGCTGCGCTGGTCCCAGGAGCGCAGGCAGCTCTGCGCGGCCACCGGGAGCGGGGCGGACCTTCGCCCCGGCTCCCGGTGGCCGGGCAGAGCTGCGCTGGTCCCGGGATTGCAGGCAGCTCTGCGCAACCCTCGGAGCCGGTCTCCCGAGGGTTGCGCAGAGCTTCCTGAAGCCTGGAGAGCGAGAGGGGTCGGTACGCACCGACCCCCCTCGCTCTCCAGGCTTCAGCGAAAGCCTGCATTCGCCCCATAAGACGCAGGCACATTTCCCCTTCATTTTTGGAGGGGAAAAAGTGCGTCTTATGGGGCGAAAAATACGGTACCTTCCCCAAGAAACCAGAGGCCTTTCTCTTGGGCATTGTCGGCCAATTGGTGCCAAAGAAAGACAGAACTTTTTTTATGTACGCTACGACAGCAGCAAGAATACTCATCGCAAAGTATTGGAAGACCCAAGATCTACCCACTCTGGAAGAATGGCAGATGAAGGTGATGGACTATATGACATTGGCCGAAATGACTGGCAGAATCCGTGATCAGGGGAAAGAGACGGCGGAAGAAGATTGGAAGAAATTCAAAATCTATCTTAAGAAATATTACAAAATTGATGAATGCTAAAATGTTGAGGTTTTTAGAAAGAAAAGGAGATTACAGCGACAAAAGGTTAAGTTAAAGAAAAGAATAAAGAAGGAACACATTTGATAAAATTAAGTTTAGGATTTGCTGAAATAATTTTGGAAATTGGGATGTAGAAAGGGGAGGTTTGGGGGAGTCCGAGAAGTGAGGTTTATGAAAAAAAGGATATGAAATTATACATGTTTGTTTGTCTTTTTATTTGTTTGTATTGTTCATAAAAACTCTGTAAAATTAATAAAAAAATTATTATTAAAAAAAAATGAATTTCAGTACGCCAACTCTCCATGCTCGTTTTTGTGATACCCACTTCCTTTCCCCCTCCCACCCAATTTTCATTTTTCACTTCCCAATGGACAGTGAGTATTGTTGGGTAATTTTTAAAAAATTTAAATACCAATAAACTATACATTAAAAAGATGGCAAAATTGATCAGAAAGCTCAGGAACCAAGAATACCAAAACTTCAACAAAGAATGGGGAAAATTTATAATTTATCTTGGAGACCATTGTAAGCAGATGAAAACAGTAGCAGGATTGCAGTAACACTTGTAATGTAGCAAGTACTATGGAGATACAGTGGTACCTCGGGTTAAGTACTTAATTCGTTCCGGAGGTCTGTTCTTAACCTGAAACTGTTCTTAACCTGAAGCACCACTTTAGCTAATGGGGCCTCCTGCTGCCGCCATGCCGCTGGAGCACAATTTCTGTTCTCGTCCTGAAGCAAAGTTCTTAACCCGAGGTAATATTTCTGGGTTAGTGGAATCTGTAACCTGAAGCGTATGTAACCTGAAGCGTATGTAACCCGAGGTACCACTGTAGTGGAGTTATATAAAACACAGACTACAGTGGTACCCCGCAAGACGAATGCCTCGCTAAACGAAAAACCCGCAAGACGAAAGGGTTTTCCGATTTTTAGAGGCTTCGCAAGACGAATTTCCCTATGGGCTTGCTTCGCAAGACGAAAGCCCATAGGGAAATCTCCTGGGACAGCGGGGAAACGCAGCGCACCTTCTCCTCTGTTCCCAGACCTGTCCTGAAGGCTTGTGGTGGGAGGTCCGGGAACAGAGGAGAAGGCGCGCAGCGGCTCTCCAAGCTGCGGATAGCAGCCTGCTGCCCCGCACGAGGGGCGCTCTTAAGCAGAGCGCCCTTCGCGCGGGGCAGACACCTGCAGCTTGGGGAGCCCTGCAGGACTTCCCCGCAGGGCTCTCCAAGCTGCGGATAGCAGCCTGCTGCCCCGCACGAGGGGCGCTCTTTAGCAGAGCGCCTCTCGCGCGGGGCAGACATTCGCAGCTTGGGGAGCCCTGCAGGACTTCCCCGCAGGGCTCTCCAAGCTGCAGATAGCAGCCTGCTGCGCCTATCCGCAGCTTGCAGAGCCCTGCGGGGAAGTCCTGCAGGGCTCCCCAAGCTGTGCATGTCTGCCCCGGGCGAGAGGCGCTCTGCTTAACAGCGCCCCTCGTGCGGGGCAGCAGGCTGCTATCCGCAGCTTGGAGAGCCCTGCGGGGAAGTCCTGCGGGGCTCCCCAAGCTGTGAATGTCTGCCCCGCGCGAGAGGCACTCTGCTAAAGAGCGCCCCTCGTGCGGGGCAGCAGGCTGCTATCCGCAGCTTGGAGAGCCCTGCGGGGAAGTCCTGCAGGGCTCCCCAAGCTGCAGATGTCTGCCCCGCGCGAGGGGCGCTCTGCTTAACAGCGCCCCTCGTGCGGGGCAGCAGGCTGCTATCCGCAGCTTGGAGAGCCCTGCGGGGAACTCCTTCTTCCCCCGCCAGCCTTCAGAAAAGGTCTGGGGACAGACTGTCCCCGGACCTGGTCTGAAGGCGGTTTCCCTAGGAACGCATTAATTGATTTTCAATGCATTCCTATGGGAAACCGTGGTTCGCAAGACGAAAAACTCGCAAGAAGAAAAAACTTGCGGAACGAATTAATTTCGTCTTGTGAGGCACCACTGTATTGAAAAAGTTGCAGTAGAAAAGGTTTAACAATAGGACCCATGGAGGGGAAGGTGGGAAGTCCAGAGATTCGGAGGAATTTTTTAACTGTTGATGTGTGATTGTATTGTTATAATTTTGTATTGGGGGCGCGGGTGGCACTGTGGACTAAACCACTGAGCCTTCAGCTTGCCAATCAAAAGGTTGGCGGTTCAAATCCCCGCAACGGGGTGAGCTCCCGTTGCTCAGTCCCAGCTCCTGCCAACCTAGCAGTTTGAAAGCACACCAGTGCAAGTAGATAAACAGGTAGCACTCCAGCGGGAAGACAAACAGTGTTTCCCTGCGCTTCTCTGGTTGCGCCAGAAGCGGCTTGGTCATGCTGGCCACAAGACCTGGAAAAACTGTCTGCGGACAAACGCTGGCTCCCTTGGCCTGAAAAGTGAGATGAGCGCTGTTTACCTTTACCTTTAATTTTGTATTTGTAAGATCAAATAAAAATTATTTCAAAAAAACAAACTAACAATACATTAATAAGAAGTTCATCAAATAGATATGTGAAGTGGTTGCAACAGCTCAGTGGGTTAGAGCATGGTGCTAATGATGCCAAGGTTGCAGGTTCGATCCCCGTATACGACAGCTGCATATTCCTGCACTGCAGGGGGTTGGACTGGATGATCCTCAGGGTCCCTTCCAACTCTTTGATATGACACGATAAGGCAAGCAGATGGGCAGATGGCAACTGGTGGGACCTTACCCATAATGGCTCAGCCTCCACCAGACTAAGTTCTACTTAGAGGAGATCAACTGAATGTACCTAAATTAATGAGGTCTACTAGTCTTGTAATGAGACTACAGTGGTACCTCGGGTTACATACGCTTCAGGTTACAGACGCTTCAGGTTAAAGACTCTGCTAACCCAGAAATAGTACCTCAGGTTAAGAACTTTGCTTCAGGATGAGAACAGCATTCTTGCTCTGGTGGTGTGGCAGCAGCAGGAGGCCCCATTAGCTATAGTGGTGCTTCAGGTTAAGAACAGTTTCAGGTTAAGTACGGACCTCTGGAATGAATTAAGTAACTTAACCTGAGGTACCACTGTACTACCGTATTTTTCGCCCTATAGGACGCAGTTTTTCCCCTCCAAAAATGAAGGGGAAATCTGGATGCGTCCTATGGGGCGAATGCAGGCTTTTGCTGAAGCTTGGAGAGCGAGAGGGGTCGGTGCGCACTGACCCCTCTCGCTCTCCAGGCTTCAGGAACACATCCACAGCCTAGGCAGCCCTACGGGAGGTCCGGCAGGGATGTCTAGGCTGCGGATAGCAGCCTGCCGCCCGGCGGGCAGGGCGCCCTGATGCAGACATCGGCCAGCCCCACAAGCTCGGGGGACAGCAGGGAGGCGCAGCGCCGCCATCCCGCTGTTCCTCGACCTGGTTCTGTTTCCCCGACCTGCTTTTGGGGGGAAAATAAAGGGAATTTTTTCCCCTTTATTTCCCCCCAAAAAAACTAGGTGCGTCCTATGAGGCGAAAAATACGGTAGTCTTGGATGCAGCTCTGCACATTGAGGTTTCACGGGCAGCAAACATTAGCCTTGTAACAAAAGCAGACCTTGCATGTTTCAAAACATTATTTTTTTGCACCTGTGATAGAAAAGCAAACACACCTTCACCCACCAGCATCCAGGAGCCCTCCCCTTTCAGCAATCCCCCCACCCCCGAAGATAACTCTGTGGGCTCCCCCTCTTGCTACGCCGTTGCCTGCAACTTTATCCTGCAAGCCCGCTTTTGTGTGGGTGCATCTCCTCCCGGCTGTTGACTGTCTAGTATGCTATCCACTTGTCACAAGATTACCTTTCATTTCCTTTTAAGCGCCGGACACTTCAAAGCTTGCAGGGCTGGAACTGATAGCAGGGCTCTCCGCGAGAATATTCAGCAGGAAGATCAAGCGCTTGGCAGAGAAAAGCTGCAGCTTAAAAGCCTTGAGCTGTGAAGGAAGCAGTGGCCGGAGGCATTTTCTCACAGCTGTTCCACAGAGAAGGAACTGGAGTCCCTCTACATGATGCCGGACTTGGAGCTGGCCCTACCATGAGGCAAGGCCGCTGCCTCAGGCGGCTGATATTAGGGGGCAGCAGCAACAACAACAACCCCATGGCTTTTCTTCCTGGTCCACCCTAGTCATCCCCTTCTGATGAAGGGCAGAGCTGTGATGGCCACATGGCAAGTCCTGCACCCCCTAAAGTAATGAAAGATGTTCCCCCCTTTCTAGAATTGAAGAAGGAATCAATCGCTGGCGAAGTTAGCTTCCATACACAGGAATGGAGTGAGGTGGGGAGGCGCCATATTAGGCCAGTCCTGGATGGACTCTAGCTACCACCATCCCTGGTCATTGGCCAAGCTGGCTGGAGGGCTGCAGTTTCCCCACTACCAGGGCCGGATTTAGGTTTGAGGAGGCCCTAAGCCACTGAAGGTAATGGGGCCCTTTATATGTCCAGCTGTCCTTTGTCAACAACAAATGGTCGCTGATTTTTGTACTGAATATATGCTGTAAGGTAATTTATGGACCCAATAGGCATGTAAAGCCATTTGCACATAACAAAATATGTATTTTATCAAAGTTTTATCAAAGCAATTGTTGAAAAGTCAATGCAGAATGCAAAGTCTATGCAGAATGTATGCACCCTATATATAGAAATGAGCAAACCAGTGATATTTTAGGGGGAGGTACTGTATTTTTTGCTCTATAAGACTCACTTTTTCCCTCCTAAAAAGTAAGGGGAAATGTGTGTGCGTCTTATGGAGCGAATGCAGGCTGCGCAGCTATCACAGAAGCCAGAACAGCAAGAGGGATTGCTGCTTTCACTGCGATCCCTCTTGCTGTTCTGGCTTCTGAGATTCAGAATATTTTTTTTCTTGTTTTCCTCCTCGAAAAACTAGGTGCGTCTTGTGGTCTGGTGCGTCTTATAGAGTGGAAAAATACGGTATATTAATAGTGAAATACAATTAAGAAGTATATTAATTGTGAAATAATTACTAAGCTCTAACTTAAAATGATTTTTTTTAATAACAAACTTAATAATGCAAACACATTGGCATTTGGTAATAACAAAAGTTCCTTTAGAAACACAATTTACAAAGACTCATAATTTTGGGGGGCCCCCCAAGAGAGTGGGGCCCTAAGTTATAGCTTGTTTAGCTTATACATAAATCTGGCACTGTCCACTACTCTGAGAACAGCATAACACCCTTTCCCTAATACTATCAATTTGGTATTCAGCTGAACTAGACTCTCTGGCCAAATTCACACCAAGCATTTAGAGCACTAGGCTACTGCTTTAAACAGTCAGAATGGTTAGGAGACTTCCGCTACCTTCCCAGAGCTACAACTTCCAGAGTTCCTTGGGAAGAAAGACTGATTGCTACACCACTCTGGGAACTGTAGCTCTGTGAGGGGAAAGACGTCTCCTATCAACTCTGAGTGCCCCAAACAAACTACAGCTCCCAGAATTCTTTGGGGGAAGCCGCAAGTGGTATCAAAATCCTTTAAATGTTTGGAGTCACTGTGGCCCTAGACCTCTGAGGCAAAGGTGGCAACATGGGAAGGAGAAAACAAGTCAACAAAATCCTGAGGAAATATTTTTTACCAGCCAGAGAGAAACCAAAGATCGTCATTGTTCTGAGCATGCTACCTTCATAAGACTTGTAGTGGTTCCCAAACTGCCAGGTGACCAAAGTTCACAAGGAGCGTCCATGCTTTCCTCATTTCCCTTCATTGATGCTGAAGGGGGAAGCCTTGGGCTGATCAGTGAGGTCTGTTTTCGTTGCCTCCACATGGTGGATGAGGTGCCACCGTCTTGGAGGCTACTTTGCTGCTGTAGGTCCTGGAAGCTGGAGGTGCCATCATCTTTGTGGGGTGCTTCTTGGGGGCTGCTTTGGGGATCGCAGGTGGCAAGATAGTGATATTAGGCTGCCCAGGCTCCACAGGGTCTGAATTCGATCTCGACAAGCTTGAGACAAAGCTGTTCTGAGCTGTGATGGTGTTCACGGCTCGGAGCATCGCCTGGTTCCTGCTGGAGATGGGCAGAGGATGGAGTGTCGGCACTGACCAGGATTTGAATTTCTCTTCTGTCGAAACCTTTGCACTCCCTAGCTTGGAAGCCAGGGCAATCCTGTGGTGGCTCCCGTTGAGCTGGTCAAGGAACCGCTCATCGAGCTCCTCAAGGGGGCTCAGGTCTGAAACCTGGAGGAAGTGATGGTCATTATAGGCCTGGACAGTCTCACGGAGGCTACTCAGCTCTTCCACGACCTCCTTCTTCAGGGACTCGATGCTGGCTGTTACCTCTCCCTTCAGCTCTGCCAGCTCCCTCTGCAACACTTTTTCTATCTCTGCAGGAAGTCCGTTGGTACAGGAGCAGGCGCGGGTGGTTGGGTAACTATGCAGTCCACAGGCTGGGCAGTGCTCATCCAACCCCGCATTGCTGCTGGCTGGTGATGCTCGATCATCTCCTTTCCCGTGGACCATTCTCCCCACCAGCTCTGCCAGCTGACTGCCCAGGTTTTGATCTTCTTGCTGTTCCTGGATGGAAAACTGGGCTTGGAGATGACTCCGCAGCTCGGCCATACGCTTTAGATCTACACTCTTGCTCTTGGACTTGGGAAGTTCAGGGCAAAAACTTTCCTCTTGGCCTTTGTCTCCACCATCTTGCTCTTCTCCTCTTTCTAGAGACGCAGAGGACTTCTTGCCTCCACCATCTTGCTCTTCTCCTCTTTCTAGAGACGCAGAGGACTTCTTGCCTCCACCATCTTGCTCTTCTCCTCTTTCTAGAGACGCAGAGGACTTCTTGCCTCCATCATCTTGCTCTTCTCCTCTTTCTAGAGATGCAGAGGACTTCTTGCCTTCACCATCTTGCTCTTCTCCTCTTTCTAGAGATGCAGAGGTCTTCTTGTCTGCATCATTTTGCTCCTTCCCTGTTTCTGGAGATTCAACGGACACCTTCTCTCCATTGTTTTGCTCTCCTCCTGTTTCTTGAGATCCAGAGGATGCCACCTCCTTCTTTTTCTTCCCCTCTTTCTTCTCCTTCTTGTGGCCTGTGGAAGACTCTCCGTCCTTCCGCAGCTCCCCTGTCGCTGCGTGAACGAGGCGGACATGATTCCAGGCCTTGGGGCCCTCCGAGGTCATCTCGCACCTACAAAATTATGTAGCAGCAGACAACAGCATGTGTGGCTGTTTCTGCCTGCACACTGGAAGCTGAGTGCTTGACTCTTACCTAACAGATCAACAGATGAGTGCTGGAGAATCCCACAGGGAAGGTGCAGAGGGACCTGGAGGGGGGCGTGGCCTAAAGCTACTGCTATAGTTACCGAGACGCCTTGGCCTTCCAAAGTTTGTAGCTGCAGTGAATTCTCCAGAGATGCTGCAGCTTACGATGTCGAGGATAGTCTAGCAACCCGGCAAAAAAGGCTCATTTTTGAGAAGAGGACAAAATGACTTCTCCCACATTCTATGGGATTTTTATCCTCACTGCTCTGCCATGGATCTCTAATTAAAGAGAGGATAGCAGACCTTCCAAGTGTCCCTGTTTTCCAGAGACAGTCCCGAATTTACAGAAGCCGTCCCAGCTTCCCTATACAGTGCTGCCTTCAGATGTCTTCTGAAGGTTGTATCGTTACTGGTCTCCTCGGCTCGGGGGTCACATAACTCCATGCCCTCCAACATTTCTCAGATGAAAATAGGGACGTCCTAAGGAAAAGCAGGATATTCACCAATGTTATGGTTTAAGAGAAAATTATATGAAAATTGACCAGCTAACATGGTCAATGGGGGAATGATGAGAGTTGCAGTCCAGCAATATCTGAACTGCTGCAGATGGTGACAGCAGCCACGAAATTAAAAAACGTTTGCTTCTTGGGAGAAAAGCAATGACAAACCTAGACAGCATCTTAAAAAGCAGAGACATCACCTTGCCAACAAAGGCCCATATAGTTAAAGCTATGGTTTTCCCAGTAGTGATGTATGGAAGTGAGAGCTGGACCGTAAAGAAGGCTGATCGCTGAAGAATTGATGCTTTTGAATTATGGTGCTGGAGGAGACTCTTGAGAGTCCCATGGACTGCAAGAAGATCAAACCTATCCATTCTGAAGGAAATCAGCCCTGAGTGCTCACTGGAAGGACAGATCCTGAAGCTGAGGCTCCAATACTTTGGCCACCTCATGAGAAGAGAAGACTCCCTGGAAAAGACCCTGATGTTGGGAAAGATGGAGGGCACAAGGAGAAGGGGACGACAGAGGACGAGATGGTTGGATAGTGTTCTCGAAGCTACCAGCATGAGTTTGACGAAACTGCGGGAGGCAGTGGAAGACAGGAGTGCCTGGTGTGCTCTGGTCCAGGGGGTCACGAAGAGTCGGACACGACTAAACGACTAAACAACAACAACAACAACAATCTGAACTGTACCATGTCAGCTACCTCCGATTGTGGGTTGCCATATCTGGATGAGTTGTTGGGCCTTTTTGGGAACATCTCCCCCCTCCAAAAAAGGAACAATTTCTTGGATTTTGAAAGCAGCACGATTTGTATGGCAGCCCTGCTCCAGTCTTACGGATTGGGGAGAAATGTTGTTCAGTTTGCATTTAAAGGCAAGCTCACCTAATTTGCAGCTTCTGAAACAACATGCAAACCAAAAAATAGATATCCTTCAAAATACACAATCATCTGAATTTTTGTAATGCAGTTCTGCAGCCAATTAATTTGTGCAAAAAATGCACAACTATCTTTGGCACGCAGATGGAAATAAAAAAAAAATATGCACTGTATTAGCGAAACTGCTCTGGAAAAAATGTGAACATAAGGACACTTGGAGGGTACATTATGAAGGAATAGGGCATCTCTATTTTCATTGTATTGGGAGGCAGGTGGTGCTGTGGGTTAAACCACAGAGCCTAGGACTTGCCGATCAGAAGGTCGGCAGTTCGAATCCCCATGACGGGGTGAGCTCCCGTTGCTCAGTCCCTGCTCCTGCCCACCTAGCAGTTCGAAAGCACGCCTGTGCAAGTAGATAAATAGGTACCGCTCTGGTGGGAAGGTAAACGGCGTTTCCGTGCGCTGCTCTGGTTCGCCAGAAGTGGCTTCGTCATGCTGGCCACATGACCCGGAAGCTGTACGCCGGCTCCCTCGGCCAATAAAGCGAGATGAGCGCCGCAACCCCAGAGTTGGCCACGACTGGACCTAATGGTCAGGGGTCCCTTTACCCTTTACCTTTATTTTCATTGGAGAAATGTTGAAGGCTATGGGATAGGGAGCCTTTTTCAGTTCAAGGGCCATATTCCTTTCTGGGCAACCTCCTGGAGGCCACATAGGTAAGACCAGAGACAAATGTAAGCAGAGCAAGGAATGCAAAATTTACCTTTGCCCAGTAGGCTAGTTTCCACACATACTCAAGTTACCCCTTTTAAGCCTCGATTGCAGCAAGCAAGAAACACAACCAGAGTTCAAGGCAAGACAACAGAGGTTGTGAAGCAAAGCCAGAGATGGGATGTGGCTGGGGAGGGTGCAGAGGGCCAGTTAAAGAAGTCTGGAGGGCCGTGTTCAGTCTCTGGGCTTGAGTTTTCCCAGAAGCAATCAGGAAGCAGGTCATAGGAATTACAAAATATCATTTTAACATATGATCACAGTGGAGAGACTCTTGTGTGGACGAAGGTCAAAAGACTTATTATTGTTTAATATGGAGGAATTTGGTCAGATGGTTGTTGTAGTTGCTGGAGACAAAAGCGATTGCTAACATTTATTAATAATATAATAAGAGAACCCCTTTTGGAGTTTTTGTGTAGAAAGGAAAATAAATTCATCTATTTGGATAGGAAGATTGGGAAAATATTGCCTACAGTAGATCAGTTGGTAGTCATTCTAGAGTGAATATTTTGAACATTTTCTTTTATGAAACTGACAGATGGAAAATCAGAAGTCTTTTTTTACTTCTCTCCTTCTATATTTGGGGTTCCCCCCCTCTGCTTTTGTTTTTATTTAGATTAGTTTCTTTTAACTTATTGTATTATGGAAAAGCTTTAATAAAATTTTATTTTTTAAAAAAGGAAGCAGGTTATAGGAAAGACAGGCAGAGCATCCTAAGAACAACCTAAGCATTTATTTGTTGAAAAGTAATGTAAGGCACAAGGGACATGGGTGGCGCTGTGGGTTAAACCACAGAGCCTAGGACTTGCCAATCAGAAGGTCGGCGGTTCGAATCTCTGCGATAGGGTGAGCTCCTGTTGCTCGTCCCTGCTCCTGCCAACCTAGCAGTTCGAAAGCATGTCAAAGTGCAAGTAGATAAATAGGTACCACTCCGGCGGGAAGGTAAACAGCATTTCCGTGTTCTGCTCTGGTTCGCCAGAAGCGGCTTACTCATGCTGGCCACATGACCCGGAAGCTGTCTGCGGACAAATGCTGGCTCCCTTGGCCTATAGAGCAAGATGAGCATTGCAACCCCAGAGTTGGTCATGACTGGACCTAATGGTCAGGGGTCCCTTTACCTTTACCTAATGTAAGGCATGATACACTTAAAGCAGTATTATACAACTTTAAGCAGGCGTTGTTTATGGTTTATGCCAAAGAATCCTGGGAGTTGTAGCTTTGTTACAGGTGCTAAGAGAGCTACAGTTCCCAGAGTTCTGTGAGAGGAGGGATTGACCTTTAAACCACTCTGAAAATTGTAGCTCTGTGAAGGGAATAGGGGTCTCCTAACAATTCTCAACACCCCTAACAAATTTCATTTCCCAGGATGCTTTGGGGGAAACCACGGCTATTTAAACTGGTATGAAACTGTTTTCAGTGTATAGTGCAGACAGGGGCCTAAGTATAATTGCATAATGGCATTTGATATGGACTTTGCATCCTTTACTGTGAAGAGTGTTCATTTCATGCCTGTTAGGGAGACAAATCGTGGGCCAAATGAAAGGAAGTGGCTACAATCGCTTTGGCGTTCTCTGTGTCCTTTGCTTGTCCGCTTGAATCTGTCCTCTCCCTTTAAGATATAGCCTTTCAAGATAATAACATGAAATATAATTGCTCAGTCAGCCTGTCCATGAGACGCATGCAAAATGCCTTGATAGGCTTTGATCCTAAGCTAAGATAACTTCAAGAAGATCACAGATAGAAAGTTTCCGGTCCTCTCCTCCTCTCTGCGGCAACACCCTCCAAAAAGTCTCTCCAGAAGGTCAAGAAATCCCCTTGAACAATGAGGGATGGGACATGGCGGGGCTGTTGGAGTGGGCAATTGCCCCCAAATCAGGCTTGGATTCCAACTTAAGTGGAAAGGCACAGCAACACCACCGGGACAGGGGAGAGAGGAACATAGGAAGTTGTTTTACGTCAAGTGAGGCCATTGGTCCACCTTGCTAAGTTGTTGTTGTTGTTTAGTTGTTTAGTCGTGTCCGACTCTTCGTGACCCCCTGGACCAGAGCAAACCAGGCACTCCTGTCTTCCACTGCCTCCCGCAGTTTGGTCAAACTCATGTTGGTAGCTTCAAGAACACTGTCCAACCATCTCGTCCTCTATCGTCCCCTTCTCCTTGTGCCCTCCATCTTTCCCAGCATCAGGGTCTTTTCCAGGGAGTTTTCTCTTCTCATGAGGTGGCCAAAGTATTGGAGCCTCAGCTTCAGGATCTGTCCTTCCAGTGAGCACTCAGGGCTGATTTCCTTCAGAATGGATAGGCTTGATCTTCTTGCAGTCCATGGGACTCTCAAGAGTCTCCTCCAGCACCAGAATTCAAAAGCATCTGTAATGGTTTTAGGGGTTGCTCGTGCGTAAGTTGCCGCCACTCCTGGCTAGGTTACCTGGTTAACCCTTTCTGACTGAACAGCCTCCAGCATCGTGACTGTCTCAGTCGCTGGCAGAATCCGTCAGTGGGCGTTTCTTAAACTTTTTCCAGCATAAAAGTTGTTTGACGCCAAGTCTCCTCCTACTCTCCCTGCGCGGAGGTCTTCTGCGCGGGGAGGGTGTGGTCAGCGGAGTACCCGTACTCTCTCCGCGGGTCTCCGGTGAAGAGTCTTGGAGATTCCTCTACGATTCCCCCATCTGCCCCCCTTCTCCACTGGTGTTACGCTGATTTCCTTCCCCAGCAGATGGGCTGCCTCTCTCCCTACTGGGACCCTCTCCTGCATGCCTTTGGAGGCTTCCCTCCGCCTCTAGCTCCGATGGCAGTTCCCTGACAGCATCCATTCTTCGGTTGTTCAGCTCAATTCCATACATCACTACTGGGAAAACCATTGCTTTAACTATACGGACCTTGGTCGGCAAGGTGATGTCTCTGCTTTTTAAGATGCTGTTTAGGTTTGTCATTGCTTTTCTCCCAAGAAGCAGGTGTCTTTTAATTTCGTGACTGTTGTCACCATCTGCAGTGATCATGGAGCCCAAGAAAGTAAAATCTCTCACTGCCTCCATTTCTTCCCCAATAACTGGCAGCAGCTGTCCAGGGTTTTCCCCAGCCTTAACTGAAGATGCCCCGATTATTTTCTATGACATATTGGAGTGTAATGATAATTCAACAACAGACCTGACATGGTAGCACGGGAACAATTGTGGAATACGGATATAAAATTTACAGCATGTTATGGTCTAAGAGAAAATTACATGAAAATGATACATCAATGATATCTAACACTAAGTAAGTTGCAAAAATGGATAAATCTAAATCAAATATGTGTTAGAAATGTAAAGAGAAAGACGGTTCTTTTTATCATATGTGGTGGTCTTGTAGTAAGGTTAAAGCTTACTGGGAAATGATATATAATGAAATGAAAAGTATGTTTACAATAACCTTTGTAAGGGAAAGAACTACCTAAATTGTATAGAAACATATTCATGTATGATACTACAGTGGCAAGAATGTTACTCTCCCCAAAATGGAAAGAAGTCCCAGCAAAGGAATAATGGATACAAAAACTTATGAAATATGCAGAAATGGTGAAACTTACTGGAAGAATAAGGAATCAATATAACAATTCTTTTATAAAAGAATCGAAATGGTTTATTGAATACTTACAGATAAATTATAAACTGATAAAAACATTGGCAGGATTATTGTAACAACCTTCTGTTTTATAAGACCGTATACTTAAAGAAGATTAATAAATGAGTAAATTAAGTTAATTTGGATATGCAGAAGAGATGAAAAACAAATTTAAGGAACCACAGAAAGAGGGAGGAGGAAAGTCCAGTTTTGAGATGTCAAAATGATTGTAAAATTATTATAATTATTATTATAATAATTCAACAACAAGCCTGAGCACTCCTAGTCTCCGTGTTAAAAGGGGTCTTGAGGGGTGTTCCTCTCAGTCGCATGGTTACAGCAGGAGCCTGACCTCTCAGCTCCACAGAAATCCCTATGCTCTTCCATGTATTGTTTGCATCTGCGCCCTGGTAAGTTAATTGGGAGCTGAGGTGCTGTTTTCATTCTTTTGTCCTTGCTGTGTGGGCTCATTACGGATCCCTCAGTGCACCCTCCCTTTCCCCTGGGCCTCCTCATTGGCATGGCCACTCAAAATGCACACAAGAAGGCTGAAACCCGTAGGTGTCTTTTGGCACGGGAGCTGCGGCTGGCAGTGACCTTGGAGGGACGTATCTGGGCCTGAGACGCCTGGAGGAACAACAGCTTTATGCTGTGATAATATAATGGGGAGAGGGGTGCAACAGCTCAGGTTTCTGCCTTGATGTATCTCAGATTCTTGTAACTAGAGGCCCTGGGATTTGCAACAGTGGTGAACTTGGGAGAAAACATGCCAAGTAAAATGAACTGATTCCCCCTCCCCTCTAAATACTGTATTTTTCGCTCTATAGGGCGCACCAGACCATAGGGCGCACCTAGATTTTACGGGGGGGGGGATAATGAAAAAAATATATATTCTCCCCCCCCCCAGCCCTAAAGAGCAAAGAAGCCAAGACAGCAAGCAGGATGGATCCCGTTAGCTGTCTTGGCTTTGTTTTTTAGCCGTGGGGCTGGGGTGGGGGAAGCCCAAGCTTCCCCCGACCCCAGCCCCCAGAACGGGTCCGGGAGCCGCGGGCTCCGAAGGCTTGCGGATAGCTGCCCGAAGTCGGGGCGTGCAGCGCTTTGCTCCACATGCTTCAGGCTGCAGGCTGCGTAGCGACCCCTCTCGCTCTCCAGGCTTCAGCGAAAGCCTGTATTCGCTCCATAGGACGCACACACATTTCCGCTTCATTTTTGGAGGGGAAAAAGTGCGTCCTATAGAGCGAAAAATACAGTACCTTGTGATCACAAGTTCAGTCTCAAGGTGCATGATGCTGTCACCTTACTCAGCGGGTCTGGTGAGCGATTCCATAAGAAGACTCTACTCGATCATTCCAGTAGTCCATCACGCTCCCACATTGGCCAACCATATGCCTATGGCATACCCTCCAACAACTTTGAAACCAAAATCCAGGATGCCATCTTTCCGGATGCCAACTTCCTGGTTTTTATTGTGAGAGCACTGTGGGCACTTTGGTTGCCATGATCTTCCATGAACTCATGACTGTCAGGGCAGCAGAGGAAACAACCTCCAGTGCAGGTTGCCAGGAACGGATAAGACAAGGGAAAGTCCTTACCATCTGCTTTTTATTCAATATTTACAGAGAGAAGAAGAAGAAGAGGAGTTTGGATTTGATATCCCGCCTTTCACTCCCTTTAAGGAGTCTCAAAGTGGCTAACATTCTCCTTTCCCTTCCTCCCCCACAACAAACACTCTGTGAGGTGAGTGGGGCTGAGAGACTTCAGAGACGTGTGACTGGCCCAAGGTCACCCAGCAGCTGCATGTGGAGGAGCGGAGACACAAACCCGGTTCCCCAGATTACGAGACTACCGCTCCTAACCACTACACCACACTGGCTCCCACACTGGCTTGGAATAATGCCATTGTCCCTGGTGATTCTCTACCCTCTTTTTCTCCTACTTCCTCATTCGTCATCATCTTCCCTACAGGTGGTGCTGAGGGCCCTTTGCTTCTGAGTCCTTTGCTCTCCTACTTTCAAGGCTCACCAGGTTCTGGGAGAAGGGGTGGGATCTGGAATGCTTTCTAAAGACACTGAGTCCATCAGCTGCCTCTAACCCTTGTGCTTCCTCCTCCTCCTCCTCTCCCATTATTTCCCAGCTTTCCCCCTCATCTTCCTCTGAGCTGTGACCTCCCTCAAACCCCTGTTGTAATTCTGAACTGCCTTCTTCTTCTTCTCTTAAAGGGTCAGGCTCAGGGCCATCTTTACCCGGGGGTGCAAGGAGTGTGGGGCACCTGGGTGTTGAATTCTGGGGGGCGCCGGCACTGAAGCCACCTAAGTGTATTATATTGAGCTGCTTTGCGACAGCGGGGTCAGTGGGACCTTTGACACGACTGATCTCACGCCGCCTGCCTGCTAATACTGCTGCAGGTAGAGCCCTCTGGAAAGTCTCACTCACCAAAGCCGGGAGGAGGGGGAAAGAGGAAAGAGGGTGATACGGAAGGGGGGGGGCATGTCTTCTTCACTTCCTTCTTCGCTACAATATATCCATTTATTTTCAATGTCAAAAGGGACTAAAATCTATAAAATTCATAGAAAATCAACGTGCCAATTTGCTCAATTTCTCTAAGACTCCATGACACCTCCCCTGTCCTCCATAATCCCTCAAGCAAGGTGTCAAGACCCTAATGCTGTCAAATCACTCTGCCAAGCCTTTCCTCCGGGCAAGGCCAGGTGGCAGACCATGCATACATGGACCATTGTCTTCTCATCAGGTACTCAGGATGTGCTTATCTGCGCAAATCTCCAGCTATGCATAATCCCCCCTCCCTCCTCCATATGTTAATCCTGTGTGACCCAACCTCTTCTTAATGTATTCATGATGTAATCTGTGTGACCCAACCTCTTCTTAATGTATTCATGATGTAATCTGTGTAACCCAACCTCTTCTTAATGTATTCATGATGTAACTGGGATGTATTTTGCACTGTATTCTGGGACATGGAGGGAAATTTCAAAAGTTCATGTCACCCCTTTCTCGCTGTTCAATCTCGTCTTGAACCTGTTGTGCAATAAACTTGGATCTTCTGCAGTTTGCTCCTGTCTCCGGCTGAGCTCATTTTCTTCCGCAGGGACCCACGGACCTAGTCCGACGAGCTGGGTGGCAGAGTAGCCCCGCACCCAGATTTTACCGTAACAAGGGAGAGACAGACAGAAAGAGAATGCACCTATCTACCGATGGGATAGATTGCTGCCACAATTATTCTCTGGTTTGCCTGCAGGGGAAGAGGGCAGCACTGTACACTCTTGCCCCCAGGGCCAGATGATGAGGCCCTAAGCTACGGAAGGTAATGGGGCCCTTTATATGTCCAGCTGTACTTTGTCAACAACAAATTGTTGCTGTTATTTGTGTTGAATATATGCTATATGGTAATTTGTTGACCGGGACGCAGGTGGCGCTGTGGGTTAAACCACAGAGCCTAGGACTTGCCTATCAGAAGATCGGCGGTTCGAACCCCTGCGACGGGGTGAGCTCCCATTGCTCGGTCCCTGCTCCTGCCCACCTAGCAGTTCGAAAGCACGACAAAGTGCAAGTAGATAAATAGGTACCGCTCCAGCGGGAAGGTAAACAGTGTTTCCATGCGCTGCTCTGGTTCGCCAGAAGTGGCTTAGACATGCTGGCCACACGACCCGGAGGCTGTACGCCGGCTCCCTCAACTAATAAAGCAAGATCAGCACCGCAACCCCAGTCGGTCACGACTGGACCTAATGGTCAGGGGTCTCTTTACCTTTAATTTATTGACCAACACAACACAAAACACTGTTGCTGTATGTAGGTTTTATTTTATTTGTTTTTTTAATCTTATATTTTGGAAATGTACATCCAGTTCCCCCCCTTTAAATATTTTTGGAGCCCCCAAAAGAGTGGGGCCCTAAGCTATAGCTTGTATAGTTTATACGTAAATCCTCCACTGCTTGCCCCCATTACAAAATTTGTAGATCTGGCACTGGCTGCAGATCTGATTTCCTGATATTATCTTCAGGCTCTTTCGCCTCAGAAGCCTGGCTTGTTTGCAGTGCACTTATAAGCAAGCAACTTTTCGTACCCTTTGTGTTATGTTCTGAGCCGGAGTTCAAACGGATAGGATGATACAGCAATGAGAGAGCTCCCAAGGGTTCCATTTTAAATATAAATTGGCAAGAAGCGCTTCAGCAGATGAAAGTTTCCTTCTTTTATTTCTTCGGTATGTCTTTTTCCTCGGTTGATCTCCACAGGCCACAGGTGGAAGGGTTAAAAGCCGTTTTTCACATGGACAAACACAACAATTGCAGGACAAACACAACAATCATTTGTAAAAAAATTCATCCTCCGAGGAATTCAGGAATGGGTGTGTCATATCCACCACTGATCTGTGCCCTCTGGAAAGTTGCCTCGAAGGGAATACAGTGGTACCTCGGGTTAAGTACTTACCGTATTTTTCGCTCTATAACATGCACCCAACCATAACACGCATGTAGTTTTTAGAGGAGGAAAACAAGAAAAAAAATATTCTAAACGAAACAGTGGGTGTATGACTTTTGTGGTTCATGCTGTGGCCACAGACATGTGATCTGACGGCGAGTTTGGGGTAGCCCAATGCAAAAATCCTGAGGATCCATGTGGATCCATGCTTTGTAACCACGTTTTTGCACCACTGCGGCCCCAGGCAACAGTGGGTGCATGATTTTTTTGGTGCAAGCTGTAGCCATGGACATGCTACGTGATCTCCTGTGAATTTGGGGTGACCCGTGTAAGCGGCTCCTCTCCTCTCCCGCTTTGCTCCTTTAAAGAAGCAGGCTCTCTGTCCCTCTCTCCTCCCCACTCAGCGGCTCTTCTCCCACTTTGCTGTTTCAAAGCGAGCCACGGAGGAAGGAAGGAAGGGGAACCATGGATCCTCTGCTCACGACTGCAGCAGATCCCCCCCACCACCCGTAGGCAATCACTCCATAACACGCACAGACATTTCCCCTTACTTTCTAGGAGGGAAAAAGTGAGTGTTATGGTGCAAAAAATACGGTAATTCATTCCGGAGGTCTGTTCTTAACCCGAAACTGTTCTTAACCTGAAGCACCACTTTAGCTAATGGGGCCTCCTGCTGCCGCCGTGCCGCTGGAGCACGATTTCTGTTCTTATCCTGAAGCAAAGTTCTTAACCTGAAGCACTATTTCTGGGTTAGCGGAGTCTGTAACTTGAAGCGTATGTAACCTGAAGCGTATGTAACCCGAGGTACCACTGTATTATGGCTCCTGGGTTGAAAAATGTCCCCCACACCCTTTTTATCATATGTGGTGGGCCTGTAAAGTGCCTTTTTTATTAGGAATTATAGGTACCAATATTCCAAAAGGTCAAAGAATACTTTTTATGTACGCGACAACAGCGGCATGGATGTTATTAGCCCAAAGATGGAAGGAACAACTAATCCCGACCAGGGAGGAATGGCAACCCAAGTTGCTAGATTATGTCAAAATTACAAAACTAACTGGGAGACTCAGGAACCAAGAGGACAAGAACTTTAAAAAAAGAATGGGGAAAATTCATAATCTACTTAGGAGACCATTGTAAGCAAATCAAAACTTTCGCTGGACTTTAACCTCACTTGTAAAATAACAAAAACTATGGACGATCTAGAACATGGGTAGGCAAACTAAGGCTCGGGGACAGGATCCGGCCCAATTGCCTTCTAAATCTGGCCCACAGGTGGTCCGGGAATCAGTGTGTTTTTACATGGGTAGAATGTGTCCTATTATTTAAAATGCATCTTTGGGTTATTTGTGGGGCATAGGAATTCATTCTTTTTTGTTGTTGTTGTTTTCAAAATATAGTCCGGCCTCCCACAAGGTCTGAGGGACAATGGACTGGCCCCCTGCTGAAAAAGTTTGCTGATCCCTAATCTAGAAGGATAAAAAAATGTGGATAAAGGACTGATATGCAGTTGTAAACACTGTCATTAGGACCCTGAAGAATTTATTATTTATACCTCGCCCATCTGGCCGGGCCTCCCCAGCCATTCTGGGTGGCTTCCAACAGAATATTAAAAACATAATAAAACATCAAACATAAAAAACTTCCCTAAACAGGGCTGCCTTCAGATGTCTTCTAAAAGTCAGATTGTTGTTTATTTCCTTGACATCTGACGGGAGGGCGTTCCACAGGGCGGGCGCCACTACCAAGAAGGCCCTCTGCCTGGTTCCCTGTAACCTCACTTCTTGTAGGGAGGGAACCGCCAGAAGACCCTCGGAGCTGGATCTCAGTGTCTGGGCTGAATGATGGGATTGGAGACACTCCTTCAGGTATACTGGGCCGAGGCCGTTTAGGGCTTTAAAGGTCAGCACCAACACTTTGAATTGTGCTCAGAAATGTACTGGGAGCCAATATAGGTCTTTCAGGACCGGTGTTATATGGTCTCGGTGGCCGCTCCCACTCACCAGTCTAGGTGCCGCCTTCTAGATTAATTGTAGTTTCCGGGTCACCTTCAAATGTAGCCCCATGTAGAGCGCATGGCAGTAGTCCAAGCGGGAGATAACCAGAACATGCACCACTCTGGTGAGACAGACTGCGGGCAGGTAGGTAGAAATCACTGCAGGCTCTGTGATGCAGATGATGGAGACTCTCATCTTGAGAAGGCACAAGGGTCCCCGCCTTCCCCTAACGACACAGCAAAGAGAGGCCAAACTCCTGTTTCTGTTGAGTCATTCCCTGGTTGGGCTTTCTTTGCAACTTCAATGCCGGTAATACAGTTTCCCTGGTGTGTTAATTAAGGTGGGCTCCCCTCGCCCCACTCCCATCCCAGCTAGCTGTAATTAAAACATTTCTCCCTAATGAAATAAGCTCACCTTAATAAGTAGTAAACAGCACTCTGAGCCTGTAGAAAATAATCAATTCTGGTCTTATCTCAAGGCAGCGGACAAAATATTCCCAGGCATAAAAATCATTTTTGCTGAAGAAAAAAGAATGCACACTTTTAAAAAAATCATAACACCAAGAAGCAGAGAGAGACACAGAGAGGAGGACATTATTTTATCATTTGTGTTCCAGATGATGATAAACACCCACTTTTTGATGAATCTTTCCATCTACATTCCTAAGAATGCTACATTATTATCAAAATGTTTTTTGTTGATTTTTAACATACACGAAAATAAGATATATTTTAGTATAAATGATTGAAATTATTTTAAGATGATGATGATTTTGGTTTATTGCCAGCCTCTCACCCTGAGGCATCTTCGTTTTACTGCTTTTGGCAAATGCCGAACACATTCCCTGTCTTTTGACACCTGAGATGAATATTTTTAGGGCTCACCTTATTTCTGTGATGGTAAGATGTTTTAAATTGTTCTTAACATCAGGCCAGAGGGACGCGGGTGGTGCTGTGGGTTAAATCGCAGAGCCTAGGATTTGCCGATCAGAAGGTCGGCAGTTCGAATCCCCGCGACGGGGTGAGCTCCCGTTGCTCAGTCCCTGCTCCTGCCAACCTAGCAGTTCCAAAGCACGTCAAAGTGCAAGTAGATAAATAGGTACCGCTCTGGCGGGAAGGTAAACGGCGTTTCCGTGCGCTGCTCTGGTTTCGCCAGAAGTGGCTTAGTCATGCTGGCCACATGACCCGGAAGCTGTACGCTGGCTCCCTCGGCCAGTAAATCGAGATGAGCGCAGCAACCCCAGAGTTGGTCATGACTGGACCTAATGGTCAGGGGTCCCTTTACCTTTACCTTTAACATCGGGCCTTAGTTGTCTCAGCCCAGGCTTGTATGCTAGGCTGAAGTGTGGGTTAATCATAAAAATACAGAAGTTTTGGCACAGATATCCAGCTTTGTTTCTAACCAGCACACAACCTGCTAGCTTCCTGCTGAAATCCTGCCACTTTTCATACCCCCAATGTCCTGGTTTATTATTATTTCCCCCCGCCCCTGCTTTCATTGCTATATAGCTCTAGAGTGCCCCTTCAGATGGCAGTAACATTCAGGAAGCATAATCGAACTATGAATTCAGAGGAACGATGTGTGGACCGTTCAGTACAAACCTACCACTAATGTGCTATTATGGCATCAACGAGATGGATCTGGAATAAGACTGAAAAAAAGATCGCCAATCTGGAATGGCCACAAGATGATTGCATGAAATTTCCCCAGTAGGAACCAACAGTTGGGGAAGTTTCCTGAATGGGAAACTTTGCCCACTAGAGGAAGCTTCTGAGGCTGCATTTACACAGCACATTTAAAGCACACGTCTCTCCTCCCCTCAAGACCCCTGGGAACTGTTACAAGTGCTGCGAATTGTAGCTCTGTGAGGGCTTACCCTCCAACATTTCTCTGATGAAAATAGGGACGTCCCATTCCATAATGATAATTTTACTATTTATACCCCACACATCTTTCTGGGTTGCCCCAGCCACTCTGGGCAGCTTCCAGCATATATAATAACCTCACCATCATCAAACCTTTTATTGGCATCACATACAAACATCCAGAACAAATCAATACAGAATTACCACTTCCCCAATGGCACAAAACATTTGCTAAAAGAAAGGAGGCAGAGCAGTCTATCGTCACATCTCTAGGTCTCCAGGGAGATCAGACGTCTGCAGTGTATTTCGACGACAAAAAACCACATACAGTGGTGCCTCGCAAGACGAAATTAATTCGTTCCGCAAGTTTTTTCTTCTTGCGAGTTTTTCGTCTTGCGAAGCACGGTTTCCCATAGGAATGCATTGAAAATCAATCAATGCGTTCCTATGGAGACCGTCCGGGGACAGAGGGGAAGCGCCGCGCCGCGGGCCTTCCCCTCTGTCCCCAGACCTGTTTTAAAGCAAGGGAAGGGGCAGCGGGGAGAATCGCTTCTCCCCGTTGCCACCCCTTGGTTCAAAAGGGATCCGGAGAGAGAGGGGAAGGCACGCGCGCGCCTTCCCCTCTGTCCCCTCTTTTGAAGCAAGGGGCGGAGGGGAGAAGATCGCTTCTCTCCGTTGCCGCCCCTTGGTTCAAAAGGGGTCCGGGGACAGAGGGGAAGGCGCATGCGCGCCTTCCCCTCTGTCCCCGGAGATTGCGGAGCTGGCAACGGGGAGAAGCGATCTTCTCCCCGCCACCCCTTGCTTCAAAAGAGGTCCAGGGTGCGGGGGCAAGCTTCGTTTTGCGAAGCAAGCCCATAGGGAAATTCGTCTTGCGAAGCAACTCGAAAACGAAAAAACCTTTCGTCTTGCGAGTTTTTCGTCTCGCGAGGCGTTCGTCTTGCGGGGCACCACTGTAGAGGTATTTAGCCACTAACTTGGTGAGCTCCTGATCATTCCCCAGTAATAGAAAATGTATGACCTCCAACTCTGGTTTCCATTTGGGGATACAGAGTTGATCTAGAAATTGCTGATGGAGATCAGCATATAGTTTACAATTAAGAACCATGTGTGTAAGGGTTTCCACCAGGTGGTCTTCACATGGGCAAGTTATTTCTCCTTCCAGCCTGCCTGAGAACCATCCCCAAAGGAGGTTGGATGGATTTGAATTAAACCTGGCCAGCAAAAATGCCCTTCTTTCTTGAGGGTTAAGCAGAAATTCAAGGTAATTGTGGTTAGTTTCATGTGCCCAAGAAAGTTGAAAATAAAGAGGGGAACATGTTTTCTCTGCTGCTACTGTTAGTTCTTGGCATTCAATATCCTACAACCTAGTTTTTCCCTATACAGGATTGCCTTCAGATGGCTCGGGGGACAGATAACTCCATACTCTCCAACATTTCTCCAACGACAATAGGGACATCCTAAGGAAAAGTGGGACATTCCAGGATCAAATCAGAAAATGGGGCGGCTTCTTCTTCTTGGAATAACAGGTTTGGAATTGCCAAGAAAAATGTTAAACTATTTTTATATGCCACAACTGCAGCAAGAATTTTGTTAGCGAAGAATTGGAAAACACAAAAAGTAACAACAGTGGAAGATTGGCAGATGAAGACGATGGATTTTTTGGCGCTGGCCAACCTGACTGGAAGAGACCGCGACCAGAAGGAGGAGGAGTACCAGGAAGAATGGAAGAAATTAAAAGACTATTTAGCTAAATATGTCAAGATAACTTAATTGGAAAAGCTTGCAAATACTAGATAGGCTTAGGATTTAAGTATGTAAGGATAGGATTTAAGATGTTTAAAGCTAAATTAGAAAGAATGAAAGATGTGAAGTGCTTAAGTTAATTTTTTGAGAAAATTGATTTTGGAAAACTGTTAAAACGATATATAATGCAATTCAACCAAGGGGATTTGAGGAAGTCACTTAATAATGTCACCAAGATTCAAACAGGATGTATGTATATGTGTTTGTTTGTGTGTTTTGAAATTTTTGGAAAATTAATTTGAAAAATTTGAAAAGAAAGAAAGAAAACTGGGTGGCTTCTCTAAATCAGGGACGTACCTGGAAAATAGGGACACTTGGAGGGGCTGTAAAGGGGTAAACTACATTTACCAGGATTCTTGGGGTGGGTGGGGGGCGAAGTCATGTGCTTTGAATGTATGATGTATATGCAGCCTGAGAAAGGAAGTTGGTGTGTACACTTTGAACTCAAAGCGAATAAGAGAACTGGAGGAATGAGGAGCAGATTGATGGCGAAATGCAGGAACGCTCTCCTTCTCTGGGGGTCCATCTGTCAGAGGAGTGCTTAGTTATCATAGCCTGTTTGTTTCTTATAGGAGTGGCCGGGCATTCAGTATTCTCTCCCTCCCTCTCTCCCTCTGTTATGAAGCAAGCCTCCATCCCTTTGATTTGTGGAGAGATAAGTCAAAAGCCTGAGGGCACTCAATTACTCGGCAAGGCAGTCCTTCCAGCAGAGGCACCAGGGCATTAATAAAGCCATATTGTATGCAATCACGTATCGTGCTACCAGCATCCATATAGCAATTTTGCATTGCATCCTCCTCCGGCTTTTCTCGTCACAAAATTTCTGACAAAGGGTTTGCTTTGCAGCACAATTAGGAGCTGGATGGCAATGGCTTGCACAGCTGCTCAGTGTGACGGTGCGCATTTTGTATGCAAAAGGTTCCAATGCTGGCATATCTGGGTTGACCTAGGAGAGAAACTCTGGAGAATGGCTTCTGGTCAGTGAACATAAGGTTTGTGTGAGGGGTTGTTTTGTTTTGCCTGAGGGCCACATTTCCTTCTGGACAACTTCCACTAGAATCATAGAATCATAGAGTTGGAAGAGACCACAAGGGCCATCGAGTCCAACCCCCTGCCAAGCAGGAAACACCATCAGAGCACTCCTGACATATGGTTGTCAAGCCTCTGCTTAAAGACCTCCAAAGTAGGAGACTCCACCACACTCCTTGGCAGCAAATTCCACTGTCGAACAGCTCTTACTGTCAGGAAGTTCTTCCAAATGTTTAGGTGGAATCTTCTTTCTTGTAGTTTGGATCCATTGCTCCGTGTCCGCTTCTCTGGAGCAGCAGAAAACAACCTTTCTCCCTCCTCTATGTGACATCCTTTTATATATTTGAACATGGCTATCATATCACCCCTTAACCTCCTCTTCTCCAGGCTAAACATGCCCAGCTCCCTTAGCCGTTCACCACTGACTAGCCACATGTCAGTGGTGGGCAGAACACTGAATATTGACCTGAGCTTTGCGAGTGCGGCTTTCTCCCGATTGAAGTGCAGAGTGTTTGAGGACCAGGACGTTTGCAGGGAAACCGAAATGTTTGTTTACAAAGCTATTGTACTACCAACTTTACTGTATGCTTGTGAAACACGGACCACTTATAAAGGCCATCTCCAGCTCCTCGAAAATTTCCATCAACGGTGTCTCCGAAAATTTTTACACATCATTTGTGAATACAGGTGAACTAATGCCAGTGTACTGGAAAAAGCAAAGATCAGCAGTGTTGCAGCAATGATTCTTCAACATCAGCTTTGTTGGACTGGTCATGTTGTGACGATGGGTGATGATCATCTTCCAAAGCAACTACTCTATTCCGAACTTAAAAATGGAAAACGTAATGCTGGTGGTCAACAAAAGAGGTCTAAAGACTCTCTCAAGACAAATCTTAAAAAAATGTAGTATAAACACCGAAAATTGGGAAACTCTGGCCTGCTAGTGAGATGGTGGCTAGGAGACCGAGTGAGAAAAATGAAGGCAACCTGCAATCCGGATTAGTCTCCAGGGAATGTGTGCTAATTATGCTGGTTTTTCTTTCTCCATATTTATGCATTGGCTGACTGTCCAAACATCAAAATATATGTGTCTCATTGAATGATGCATAAATGCATACTAATAATGACAAACACCTCCTTTCCCATCTCTACCCCCTTCCCTATAGTGTACTTTCAATAAGCCCTGTGTTTCAACTTCCCAGCTTGGCTCTCCGCCTCCACAAATATCTGACATCTGAGGCGCAAGCCGCCTAAATCTATTCTCCCCCACTTTCGTAATTGCCAGTAAAGAGCTCATTAATTTGGGGAAGGCTGTTCCCCCTATTCTTTCTTCCGATATTCTGCAGCCATTAAGGGTAGATGCATGGTCCTAAGGGCCAACTTTAGAATTGATCTATTATTGAATGCAGATCTACAACAGCCAATTAATTTGACATTTTATTTTATTTTAAGGATGGGATTTTCTGCTTTGTTCCTGAAGATCAGAGCTGAGCATTCACCCCCGCCCCACAGATAAACCAAGGGCGCTTTGTAATGCAGTAACAAACTTTACTTTCCCCTGTCTGGAAAAGTTGTTTAGGAAAACCACCCGGTTCAAGCTTACTCCATTGCACAACCTCTGCTAAAAGGTGAATGCGAAAGGCTGGGCTGACTGGCTACAGCTAGTTTGGACAGACCCAGTCTAGGAAATTCTTGCTCCCGTCTGCTGGGAAATGGTAGTATGTATTTGAAAGCTTTCTGCTCTCCTCTAAATTAACAGTCCCCCCCTCCCTTTATCCTCCTGACATTTATTCCCAGCAGGCAATAAGTAAGGCGCTTAAACACCTGCAGCGATCTCTTGAGGTTTTTCCTAAGAAGAAAAAGTCACCCTGGTTACCCTAGTCAAAGGCAACTAACAAACACAGGAGCCAATGAACCACACAAAGAGGAGTTTTGCTGCATCAGTCCAAAGGCTGATCCAGCCAACCAGCCTGTTTCTCACGAGAAGCTTCTATGTGTTATCAGCGCTACTTAAATATGGAGTCAAGAGAGAAAAGAAATCCAGATAGGACTTTACTGGGTAAACCGAACAAAAGCAGCACATCATACGAAAAGGAGTAAACAGAGAGGTGTTGCTTTTGTTTTTTTCCTTTTCTTTAAAAAAAATTATTTGGTTTTTCAAATTAACGTTTTACACTCACATATCCAACATATGGTGATGCTGTGGTGTAAACCACACTGAGCTGATCGGAAGGTCGGCGGTTCAAATCCCCGTGACGGGGTGAGCTCCGGTTGTTCGGTCCCAGCTCCTGCCAACCTAGCAGTTTGAAAGCATGTTAAAGTGCAAGTAAAGTGGTACCTCGGGTTACAGATGCTTCAGGTTACAGACTCCGCTAACCCAGAAATAGTACCTCTGGTTAAGAACTTTGCTTCAGGATGAGAACAGAAATCGCGTGGTGGCAGCAGCCTGGAGGCCCCATTAGCTAAAGTGGTACCTTAGGTTAAGAACAGTTTCTGATTAAGAAAGGACCTCCAGAACGAATTAAGTTCTTAACCCGAGGTACCACCCCCATGAGGTAAATGGTATTTCCATGTGCTGCTCTGGTTTTACCAGAAGTGGCTTAGTCATGCTGGCCACATGACCCAGAAAAACTGTCTGCGGACAAACGCTGGCTCCCTCAGACTGTAAAGCGAGATGAGCGCTGCAACCCCAGAGTCATTCGCGACTGGACTTAACTGTCAGGGGTCCTTTACCTTTTTTTAAATCCAACATACAATATAGAAACACAGAATCTCCTGGACTTCTTTCTCTCTCTCCCCTCCTTTCCTCCAAGCCCTGGGCAATGAACTTTCCACCAGGGTCCATGTTAGTAATTACCCAAGCCCAGAATTACCATGAAGGTCAAGCGACTGCTGTTCTTGGAAATGAATGAGGGAAGAAGGACATTTTCATGCCTGACCTTTCCTTAATTATTTCATTAGGGCAAGTAGTGGTCCTTCCTACATTCCATCCAGCCTAATTGTTTGGGTTGGATACGACCTCATTACACAAAGGGCCTTGTGGGGCAAGAACATAATGTAAGAACATAAGGACATAGGCCTGCTGGATCAGGCCAATGGTTCAACTAGTCCAGAATCCTGTTCTCACAGGCGCCAGCCAGATTCCTGTTGGAAGCCCACAAGCAAGGACAGATCTATTTTGAAACTTATGAAGCTTAAGCTTTAGGGCTCCTAATCCTAGAGGGGTACCAGAAGCAACTTTAGTCCATGTTGCTTAAAAACTTTGGGTCTAGTCGATCCAATTTGAGTTGCGTAATTACAGGCCTCAGCCCTGTATACCCGAAGGAGTGTCTCCACCGACATAATTCAGCCCGGACACTGAGGTCCAGCTCCAAGGGTCTTCTGGCGGTTCCCTCACTGCGAGAAGCCAACTTACAGGGAACCAGGCACAGGGCCTTCTCGGTAGTGGCGCCCTCCCATCAGATGTCAAACAGATAAACAATATTTTCCTTTTAGAAGACATCGGAAGGCGGCCCTGTTCAGGGATTTTTTTATTATTATTTTAAATACTTTTTATACGATTTTAAAAAGAAATAAATGTACAACAAATTCTACTGCAAATCCATAAAAAGAGATAGCTCTGAATCTCAGCCCTCATCCTTTCCATGGGTCCTAATATCAGTATTTACAACTGCATATTAATCCGTTATCCATGTTTTTTATCCATCTGAGTTATCCATAGTTTTCTGTTCAGGGAAGTTTTTAATGGCTGTTTTCCTGTGTTCCTAATACAGTGGTACCTCGGGTTACATACGCTTTAGGTTACATGCGCTTCAGGTTACAGACTCCGCTAACCCAGAAATATTACCTCGGGTTAAGTACTTTGCTTCAGGACAAGAACAGAAATTGTGCTTCGGCGGCGCGGCAGCAGCAGGAGGCCCCATTAGCTAAAGTGGTGCTTCAGGTTAAGAACAGTTTCAGGTTAAGAACGGACCTCCGGAATGAATTAAGTTCTTAACCTGAGGTACCACTGTATTTTGTTGAGAGCCGCCAAGACTGGCTGCAGCAGCCCAATCAGATGGGTGGCATATGATGATGATGATGACGACAACACTGCTGGATCAACCCTGCTGGATCTATTCTCAATGTATCCAACCAGATGCTTGCGTGGGAATCCTGCAAGCACAACCTGAGCACAACAGCATTTCTCCCCCTTGGGCTTCCCAGCAGCCTGTGTTTGGAGGCATACCGTTGCTACAGCTCCCACATAATATTTGTTCCACATTTGTAAGAAATTAATCTTTTAGTGTGGGAGCACCTGCACTTTGACATCATACAGGCACCTTCACTGTCCACTTTTAGGTGCCCGCTAAAAACATTTTTCTTTAGGCAAGCCCACCCGGATATGTAGAATGCTGACATGTGTTTTGATCTCTTTGTAAGCTGACTGTGGGTTTTGTGTATCTTTGGAGTGTTTTCGTTAAGTTGTGGGTGAACATATCAGACGACACTGCGATTCTTCAAACAGCTCTTGTTTATTCACAGGCCAGAACAGAACTGAACTGAAGGGTTCAGCCAGCTACAAAGCAACAGTAACCACTTTCTGTAACTATCCAATCCCTGAATGTCACTTTCGATCCCTTATTTGCATATGTGGACCTGAGTATCCCCCTGCTGGCCCAGGGTGAGAACTTCAGTACATAACAGTTTTCAAATGCCTGTCTTGCGTTGATAATTTTATTATTTGAAAACCGCTTTGGGATTTCTTCTTCTTCTTTAAAAAGCTGTCTGCTGTTGTTAACAATTGTGAGTTGGCCCTGCGACAAAACGTTGTGGCTTGGAGTGCTGATGTCCAGGATTCTCGCCGTTCCATTTTCCCACCCCCAAAGTTTGGCAACTGTCATTGGGTAATGACCTTGTCCGTTTTGGGTAGTTAAGAACATCGCAAGAGTCTGCTGGATCAGGGCAGCAGCGATCTAGGGCAGCAGCTTGTTCCCAGAGTGGCCAACCAGAGACCCACAAGAAAGACCTGAATGCAGAAGTATTCTCCCCACTGGAACGTTCTAGCAAGGTAAAGGTAAAGGACCCCTGGACGGTTAAGTCCAGTCAAAGGTGACTATGGGGTTGCAGCGCTCATCTTGCTTTCAGGCTGAGGGAGCTGGTGTTTGTCCACAGACAGTTTTCTAGGTCATGTGACCAGCAGGACTAAACGGCTTCTGGTGCAACGGAACACCGTGACGGAAACCAGAGCTCACAGAAACACCGTTTATCTTCCCGCTGCAGCGGTACCTATTTATCTGCTTGCACTGGTGTGCTTTCAAAATGCTAGGTTGGCAGGAGCTGGGGCAGAGCAACAGGAGCTTGCCCCTGACCTTCCAATTGGCAAGCCCAAGGCTCAGTGGTTTAGACCACAGCGCCACCTGCATACAGCTTCTCCTTTACAATCAAGTGATACATAAAATTTATGAAGTGAAGTGCCATAACAGCATACGTAATAATTACTAGAACATCATAAGCATATAAAACCCAAAAATGGAGAGCAAAGGGCCACCGTGGAATCAATTACGTTCTGTAAAAACACCTGCTGAAATTGAGACTTTTTCAGCAGGAGATGAAATATCAAAATCATAGGTGCCTCTCCAGCATTAGACCATGCTGCTGCCGCCAAAGCTGTTTGCCAGATGTGGCTGGTGACTTTGCAGGAGTCCGGCGCCTGCAGCTGCTCCCAGCCACCTCCTGCCGTGGAGGCGGAAAGCAGGAAAATAGCAAACAGTGCTTCGAAAAATAGAATAAGAGCGGGAGAGGGGGAAAGGGAAGGCTGGGGAGCAAATTAATGAGAAAACGTGGAGGTGAAGGTAAGGCCAAGTAGCCAAGGGGCCAGAGAGTGCCTGGAAGACGTGGAACAATTAAAAACAGAAAATAGCTAAGATGTATTAGCTGAGTTAATTGAGGTGAGGGCTAAAGGAGAGAAGAGGAATGACAAAAGCCCCAAGGGCATTCCCCCCCTTTTCCTTTTGGGGTGGTGGCATGCAGATGGTTCACCTTGGAAGTAATTGCCTGTCAAATGTTCTGACTTAGGCTGTGTTCGGATGTGGTGTTTATATGCTTTTCCTGGTAGTGAATCTCAATTGTTCTTATTCTGGAACCACCCATCAGCTGATGATGCTGTTTGATTGACAAGTGAGATGCCTTGGTGAGAGCCATTGTGGCACATACCCTACAGCATTTCTCTGATGAAAATAGGACATCCTATTCAATAATAATAATAATAATAATAATAATAATAATAATAATAATATTGGCAGTATGCCTCTGGACATCAGGTGGTTAGTAGGAGAATGTCACACTACCCAACATTTCTCCAATGAAAATAGGGGCGTCCTACAGTCGTACCTAAAAGGGACACGGGTGGCGCTGTGGGTTAAACCACAGAGCCTAGGACTTGCCGATCAGAAGGTCGGCGGTTCGAATCCCCATAATGGGGTGAGCTCCCGTTGCTCAGTCCCTGCTCCTGCCAACCTAGCAGTTCGAAAGCACATCAAAGTGCAAGTAGATAAATAGGTACCGCTCCGGCGGGAAGGTAAACGGCATTTCCGTGCGCTGCTCAGGTTCGCCAGAAGCGGCTTAGTCATGCTGGCCACATGACCCGGAAGCTGTACGCCGGCTCCCTCAGCCAATAAAGCAGATGAGCACCGCAACCCCAGAGTCGGCCACGACTGGACCTAATGGTCAGGGGTCCCTTTACCTTTACCTTTACAGTCGTACCTTGGTTTTCGAACAGCTTAGTTCTCAAACCCAGAAGTGACTGTTCCAGTTTGTGAACTATTTTTGGAAGCTGAACATCTGATGGGGCTTCTGCAGCTTCCGATTGGCTGCAGGAGCTTCCTGCAGCTAATTGGAGGCCGTACTTTGGTTTTTGAACGTTTTGGAAGTCGAACGGACTTCTAGAACAGATTCTGTTCGACTTCCAAGGTACGACTGTATTCCATAATAATATTTTTATTTCTACCCTGCCCATCTGATGGGGTTGCCACAGCCACTCTGGGCAGCTTCTAACATATATAAAACCATAACAAACCATTAATTTTTTTAAAAAAACTTCCCTATACAGGGCTAGCTTCAGATGTCTTCTAAAAGTTGTACAGTTACTAGTTACTTATCTCCTTGCTGCGGGGGTTGCCTAACTCCATACCCTCCAACAGTTTTTTGATGAAAATAGGGACGTCCTACCATACCCCCCCCCCAACATTTCTCCAACGAAATGACATTTTCCCCCTAAGGAAAAATGAAATATTCCAGGATCATATCAGAAACCAGGACAGCTTCTGTAAATCCAAGACTGTCCTAGAAAATAAGAACACTTGGAGAGTGGGTGGCGTAGCAATTAGAGTGTCAGACTATGTTCTGGAGACCAATGTTCAAAACCCCACTAGGCCATGAAGCTGACTGGGTGACTTTGGACCACGATTGCTGCCTCTTGGGGTTTTTATGGGGATTAAATGGGAAGGGAGAACCATTGTGTGCCCCCTTGTGGTTTGGGGGAAAAGGTGGGATGGAAATGCAATGGAATGAAATAAAAATGGCCAATGAAAGAAGCTCTGGCCCACAAAACCATAAAGGTTTCTTGTTCCTGACACCTGGAAGGCCACAAATGGCCAACCCCTAATGCAGAGAGAGGGACGCGGGTGGCGCTGTGGGTAAAACCTCAGCGCCTAGGACTCGCCGATCACATGGTCAGCGGTTCGAATCCCCACGGCGGGGTGAGCTCCCGTCGTTCGGTCCCAGCTCCTGCCCACCTAGCAGTTCGAAAGCACGTCAAAGTGCAAGTAGATAAATAGGTACTGCTTTATAGCGGGAAGGTAAACAGCGTTTCCGTGTGCTGCTCTGGTGCCGGTTCGCCAGAGCAGCTTCGTCATGCTGGCCACGTGACCCGGAAGTGTCTGCAGACAGCGCTGGCTCCCGGCCTCTAGAGCGAGATGAGCGCACAACCCTAGAGTCTGTCAAGACTGGCCCGTACAGGCAGGGGTACCTTTACCTTTACCTTAATGCAGAGAGATCCCAGAGAATGTATTTTTTAATCATCTTGGCCAGAGCTTTCCAAACAGTGCAACGTGATACATTAGTGTGTCGGATGCAGTGTGTAGGTGTGTCGTTCGAATGCTCCCTACGTTCCTCCTGGAGCTGAAAAGGGGCTCAGTTACCTTCTGGTTTGCCAGTGATATAGAAAAAATAGGGGTGGTTGGCTTTTGCTGCCCAACTCCCCAAGCATTGGGTTATTGCTTTTATTTTTATTTTATATACAGTGGTACCTTGGGTTACAGACACTTCAGGTTACAGATGCTTCAGGTTACAGACTCTGCTAACCCAGAAATAGTACATCAGGTTAAGAACTTTACCTCAGGATGAGAACAGAAATCGCGCAGCGGCAGCAGGAGGCCCCATTAGCTAAAGTGGTACCTCAGGTTAAGAACAGTTTCAGGTTAAGAACGGAGAGGAATCCCTTCAGGAATGTCCCCTGATTGCTATCTGCCTACCTGTTCTCAGGCAAGGAGGACTAAGGACTACTTAGTTGGACTACTGCAACACACTCTATGTGGGGCTACCTTTGAAGGTGACCCAGAAACTGCAATTAATCCAGAATGCGGCAGCTAGACCGGTGACTGGGAGTGGCCGCCGGGACCACATAACACCGGTTCTGAGACATCTGCATTGGCTCCCAGTATGTTTCTGAGCACAATTCAAAGTGTTGGTGCTGACCTTTAAAGCCCTAAACGGCCTCGGCCCAGTATACCTGAAGGAGTGTCTCCACCCCCATCGTTCAGCCTGGACACTGAGATCCAGTGCAGAGGGCCTTCTGGCGGTTCCCTCATTGCGAGAAGTGAGGTTACAGGGAACCAGACAGAGGGCCTTCTCGGTAGTGGCACCCACCCTGTGGAACACCCTCCCTTCAGATGTGAAGGAAATAAGCAGCTATCCTATTTTTAAGAGACATCTGAAGGCAGCCCTGTTCAGGGAAGTTTTTAATATTTAACGCTGTACTGTTTTTAACACTTGATTGGGAGCCGCCCAGAGTGGCTGGGGAAACTCAGCCAGATGGGCGGGGTATAAATAATAAATTATTACTATTATTATTATTATTATTATTATTATTATTATTATTATTAGGCAGACAAAATATTGAGTGTGTGTAGGAGAGCCAAAATGGCTTCAGGATTGCTCTCCTGTACTATTTTAGACACGTGGTTTATATAAACGTGTGTTTACCTTGTGCAGTTATCAACATGTATTCTATATTTAAGACCTTAGAATTCCCATAGCACTAGTAAAACTGAATTACTGTGTTGCGAAATCATGTCTAAAAAGTGTGAAAAGTTTGGAAAGCTCTGATCTAGGCTGTCTTCTCTTCCTGTCAAACTTTTTGCTCTCCACTCAAAGAGTCAAACCAATTCAGTTTCTCCTGGCCTGCTGAGGTATATCCTATCCCTACCTTTTTACAGGAGACCAGGAAGAGGAAGTCAACCTTTATTGCAGAGTTGAATTGTTCCAGGGAGATGATCTTTGCCCTTTTCACATTTCACTTGGGCCTGAGTTACGAGCTTGTAAAGGACCACAGTGGGCTGCTCCAGTTGGCCTGGAAGATAACTGGAAGCTAATGAAGTCTCCATGGACCTCTGGAGACTCAATTTATAAACCTGACAAGTGAGATACTAAAAATTAATGTTGGCCTGGTGTGCTGTTAATCTGGTGAGAACTTTAGGCGAGAAAGTGTGGTGGTTAGTAAAAGGTAAGGATAAAGGACCCCTGGATGGTTAAATCCCGTCAAAGGCGACTATGGGGTTGCGGCACTCATCTCGCTTTCAGGCCGAGGGAGCCAGTGTTTGTCCACAGACAGCTTTCCAGGTCATGTGGCCAGCATGACTAAACCACTTCTGGCACAACGGGACACCGTGACGGAAATCAGAGTGAATGGAAACACCATTTACCTTCCCACCGCAGCAGTACCTATTTATCTACTTGCACTGGTGGGCTTTCAAACTTCTAGATTGGCAGAAGCTGGGACAAAGCAACAAGAGCTCACTCTGTTACGGGGATCCGAACCACCGACCTTCTGATCAGCAAGCCCAAGTGGCTCAGTGGTTTAGACCACAGCACCAAGAAGCCGTAATACAAAGGCAAATGAGGATATAGCTACCAGCAGCCAGCAATGTAAGACTTGCCGCCATCTTGGGCTAAGTGAGGACCTCAGAGGACCTCAGTGAGAACCTCTGCCTGGTGATGCCTAAAGAAACCAGGTGCCAGACAGTGTAGATTAGTGGTTAGAGTGCTGGATTAAGACCCAGGAGTTCAGGGTTCAAATCCCCACTCAGCTATGAAGATCACTGGGTGACCTTGGGCTGCAGCCACAATCTTTCAGCCTAATCTTCTTCACAGGTTCGTTGGTGGGATACGACGGGGCGGGAAAAAGCCATGTATCCCACTTTGTGTTGCTTGGAAGAGTACTTATAATTATGATAAAAACAATTTATTAATTGGAGAGGGAGGTGTTAGTAGGTTGCTGTCTTTATTTTGATTATATATAGAGTCGTACCTTGGTTGACAAACAGAATCTGTTCCAGAAGTCCTTTTGGCTTCTGAAAATGTTTGAAAACCAAGGCGCGGCTTGCGATTGGCTGCAGAAGCTTCCTGCACTCAGTCGGAAGCTGCGGAAGCCCTGTCAGACGTTTGGGTTCCAAAGAACGTTCGCAAACCAGAACACTCACTTCCGGGTTTGCGGCGTTCGGGAGCCAAAACGTTTGAGTTGCAAGGCGTTCGTCAACCGAGGTACGATTGTATTGTGGTTTTGTATTTTGATTTTGTTTTTGTTCTGTGAACAACCCTGAAATCTCTGGGTATAGTGTGGTATATAAATTCAATAAATAAAATATAAATAAATAAATATCTTCTGCTCTTGACACGACCCTTGCATGTGATTGCTCTGCACAAATCTTTCACGAGTGGCTTTGAGTTACAGTGGTACCTCAGGTTACATACGCTTCAGGTTACAGACTCCGCTAACCCAGAAATAGTGCTTTACGTTAAGAACTTTGCTTCAGGATGAGAACAGAAATTGTGCTCCGGCAGTGCGGCGGCAGCAGGAGGCCCCATTAGCTAAAGTGGTGCTTCAGGTTAAGAACAGTTTCAGCTTAAGAACAGACCTCTGGAACGAATTAAGTACTTAACCCGAGGTACCACTGTATAAGACTTCCAAATAATTCCAAACCATCGTTCAAATATTCAAAAAAATTCTGAATAATTAAAGCATTCTAAACAGATAATTCTAATTAATAATATTAATAGTAACAACTCATGCCTCAATATTATAGATTTTATTGTTGTTATTATTATTACATTTACATTCCGCTTCCTCCCCCCACAATGAGCAGGTGTAATGATAGATTGTTTAGTGAGGAATTACGCTGCCATCTGGCGGCTCACTCAAGTTTGGACTTTTCTCCTTGTCTTCTTAAAATCAATATGACGCTATATCAGATCAAAGTCACAAAGGTATTTAAGACTATTGGTGACGCACCTTGAGCAACCTTAAAAAACGGGGATGGTGGTGCAAGACTAAGGTTGGACCAGATCTGAAATCCTGCCACTCTATACCTTCTCTCTGATCTAGGAATAAAGAGGGGAGACGCAGATCAGAATCGCATTCCTTTTACACGTTTTAACTTATGCAGATAAGTGACAATCACTAATGCAGCATACATCTGTGCATTTTTCCCCGTACTAAAAGTGAAGGAAGCACATACGATGAACAAGCTAAGCTCAAAAGAGCTGAGGTGATCGCCTGTGCATTTTCAAGACCTGAGATGCAACTCAGTTCAGATTAGACCAGGCATGGCCAAACTTGGCCCTCCAGATGTTTTGGAACTACAATTCCCATCACCCCTGACCACTGGTCCTGTTAGCTAGGGGTGATGGGAGTTGTAGTCCCAAAACATCTGGAGGGCCAAGTTTGGCCATGCCTGGAATACAAGCAATTGGTTGGGATTTAATTGAAGTTCCTATTTAGCTCTAAAAAAATTTACCCCATATGTTCACACCTCTGTTTTGCTTTCAGTATTTTTTTGTTTGGTTGTTTCAGATGAATGTTTACAACCTGCTTGATTTGCAGATTTGAGATGGTTGCGGGTGGGCAACGTTTCAGATTGATCATGATGCCGCTACAGCTGGCGTAACTCTACTTAAATGTCACTACATAAATACGCAGCGCTATTATGACAGTTTATTAATGAACAGCGTCTCTGGGGGCAGAATCTAATACGGCAGCTGAAATGTTGCTAATGAACCCCCGAGGGATCATTGGACAGCTCCTCTGTCTTCTGTTGTGCAGCAACAACACGATCTTGAATTTAGCTGTTGCCTCTTTGGAATAAGCGAGGTGTTGCCACTTTCGCTCGGAGAACCCTTTCTCTACCTCCCTCTGTCTCGCTGGGGTGCCAATGTGCCCGTCAGTACCTCAAATGGTGCCCGTGAAAGGTCTCGGTAAATATCTTCTCAAAAATCCACCATGTAACTCTTCCAGACAACTCTTCTTTGATAGACCAAAGTTATGGAGCTTTTTTTAAAAGAAGAAGCTCCCCCCCAAATGATTTCTGCAACTTTTTTCACATTTTCCATTTCCGTTTAAATACCTTTATTGTACATCAGAATCTCTAAACATACAATACAATGCATATATCAAACAATACAATACACACATACATATTTACAAAACATACATTACTAATATACATACCCAATGTGAACACATCCTCAGCGAATTGACTTCCAACCATTCTCATTGTGCTAGTTTATATTTATACACATAGTTTATAATCTATACACATTTCATTTTGGATGCTCTGTTCTTCCAAATATTTTCCAAGCTAATTTCATTATATTCTCTTTATTTTCTAGATTCATTCAATGTCTATCAGGAGATCTACCTTCTCCACATAGTTTTCAAGATATTCTTTAAAGACAGTCCATTCCTTATCAACTTTTTGTAAGGTGTTTCCTCTTACTCTCCCTGTTGATTTAGCAATGTGTAAGTATTCAATCTTTTTTTGCTAACCAGTCTGTTTTTGTGGGGACATTATTACTTTTCCAGTTCTTGGCAATTAAGATCCTCACCGCTGTGGTTGCGTACATGAATAATGGTCTGACTGTTTTCTTAATTTCGTTGGACATGATACCAAATAGGAAGGATTCTGGCTTTTGTTTTGTTTTTTTACAAAAGAGAATCTGAAACTTTTAAAAAGTTCATTATAAAGAAAAAGGTAATGAACTTTTTCACATTTTTCACATATGGGCCCCATTGCCATACGTCGGTCGACATTTTGCTGATTCCGGGAATTTCCTCCTTGCAGCATTTTTAAGGGCAGAATCCTGGATATGTCCAGGGAACCCCTAGCGCTTCCTGCTCAGTCTGAATTTAGACGGGCTCCACGTCTTCTGCACTGAACATGCCTGTATTTTGTTGGATTATTACTACAGTAGTACCTGTAGTTACGAACTTAATTCATTCTGGAGGTCTGTTCTTAACTTGAAACTGTTCTTAACTAGAGGCGTGCTTTTGCTAGTGGTGCCTCTTGCTGCCGCTACGTTGCCGGCACACGATTTCCGTTCTCATCCTGGGGCAAAGTTCTCAACTTGAGGTAACTCTTCCAGGTTAGCAGAGTTTGCAACCTGAAGCGTTTGTAACCTGAGGCCTTTGTAACTCGAGGTACCACTGTATTATTTATTGGCAGCTTTTTTATTTTTTTTAGGAAGGCAATTCAACGCAACCACCAAGTATAAGTAAACAAACACATTTAGTGGTACCTCGGGTTAAGTACTTAATTCGTTCCGGAGGTCCGTTCTTAACCTGAAACTGTTCTTAACCTGAAGCACCACTTTAGCTAATGGGGCCTCCTGCTGCCGCCGTGCCGCCGGAGCACGATTTCTGTTCTCATCCTGAAGCAAAGTTCTTAACCAGAGGTACTATTTCTGGGTTAGCGGAGTCTGTAACCTGAAGCGTATGTAACCTGAGGTACCACTGTACAGCAAAAAGAAAAATCTAAAAGACTATCCTATTGTTAAAACCAGGGTGAGCGAGCCTGGGTCAATGAGATGTGGAATATCAGCATTCTTTATCATTCAGGAAGTGTCCACAAGTAGAAAAGTCTCCCTGCTGCAAAAATTACATTAATTATTTTAATAATAATTATTATTGATTTTCTAATTTACATTTTAAAATGTTCATTTAAACAATCTTAATTGATGACTTCGCTTCTTCTCCTTTCGTTATTCAGCTTGGGTACCACACATCCCTGCATATTTTACATAATCCAAACCCTTCAGTATTCCAATCTTGCATCCATCTAACTTATTTGCACTGTTGAATTCTTCTTTATGCTACCAGCGTTTTCACATGTACGCACTTTTCACCCATATATTGAATAAACATTGTCCAATCTTAAAAGTGCGTTCTTCTTATTCTCTTATTCTATATGTTAAGTCTGCAAGCTGCACATATTCTGTCAGTTTAAGTTGCCATTCTTCTTTGGTTGGAACCTCGCCCATTTTCCATTTTTGGGCTAACGAAACACGGGCCGCAGTAGTGGCATACATAAATAACCTTTTTTTGACACCTGGGAATTTCCGTCTGAATTATCCCCAACAAAAATGACTCTGGTTTTTTTTGGAGAGGTACTTTTAAACACCCCCTAATTCATTGTAAATTATTTCTCAATACTTTTTTACCCTTTTACAAGTCCACCACATATGATTAAAACGTACCCTCAACCTCATTACATTTCCAGCTCTTATCTGATTCGGACCCATAAATGTATAGGCTGCAAAAATCACATTAAAACTGCCTTCCACAACCTGGCGCCCTGCAGATATTTCAGACAGCAGCTTCCTGCATCCCTGTCCATTGGCCATACTGGCTGGGGCTGATGGGAGTTGGAGGCCAATAATATTTTTAGAAGACCACAGCTCCCTTCTCTGTGTGCAAGAGCAGCTGGTTTGTATTCCCAACCATGGCTAGGCTATTCCTTCCCTTCATTAAATCAGGCAAGCACATGAATATATATAAACTAGCTGTTTCCCACCGACGGATCCCCAATTTTGCTTTAAGAGCCCCACAGCTAGCAAAATCAGATATTCCCATTGATTCCCTCTCTTCAATTAAGTCTGCCTATCAAAAGGAAACAGAGCGCTTTGGAGTAGATGTTACATCCATGTATTATTCATTGATTAGTCATTCGTAAAATTCTCACTTACAAACTGCGGTTGAGCAAACCCTTTAATCAATAATTAGTGAGGTTTCCTCCCCCTGAAGCAAAACAAGAACTTTGGGGTTTGAATTACTCTTTCTTTTTATTCTTCAGGTACCTCGAAAATAGGAGGAGAGCTTGGCGAGGCCATGTGTTTCCCTGTATGTTTCCGAGCACAATTCAAAGTGTTGGTGCTGACCTTTAAAGCCCTAAACGGCCTCGGTCCAGTATATCTGAAGGAGCGTCTCCACCCCCATCGTTCAGCCCGGATGCTGAGATCCAGCGCCGAGGGCCTTCTGGCGGTTCCCTCATTGCAAGAAGTGAGGTTACAGGGAACCAGGCAGAGGGCCTTCTTGGTAGTGGCGCCCGCCCTGTGGAACACCCTCCCATCAGTTTCAAGGAAATAAGCAGCTATCCTATTTTTAAAAGACATCTAAAGGCAGCCCTGTTTAGGGATGTTTTTAATATTTAATGCTGTATTGTTTTTAACACTCAATTGGGAGCTGCCCAGAGTGGCTGGGGAAATTCAGCCGGATGGGCGGGGTATAAATATTGTTGTTGTTGTTGTTGTTGTTGTTGTTGTTGTTGTTGTTGTTGTTGTTGTTGTTATTTGGTGTGGCAGAGAGCATTCTGGCTCAAGAGTCATCCATGCAGATCACTTGCCATGAGCCATGAATCCAGTAGCATCCCAATACAAAGACGGAGGCTGTAATGCCTCCCACAGGATCTCACTGGTCTCCTGGCACTGGGCACTTACCAAGCAGGTTATGAAATGGAGTACCCATTTTCAGGTCAGAGGTCTGGTCCATTAAGGCTCTGATGTCCTCCACAAAGGGGTAGAGCCTAGAAGAGGCAGTCTGGAAGCAGAAACTGAAAGGACCTCAGTCTGCTCTCAACCTCTGTTGGAACAAGTTGCTCACTCAGAGCTGTCCATGGTCCTGAAGCTCCTGACCTGATGTTAAAGGTAAAGGGACCCCTGTCCATTAGGTCCAGTCGTGACCGACTCTGGGGTTGCGTCGCTCATCTCGCCTCATTGGCCAGCATGACTAAGCTGCTTCTGGCGAACCAGAGCAGTGCACAGAAACGCCGTTTACCTTCCCACCTATTTATCTACTTGCGCTTTGACGTGTTGGCAGGAGCAGGGACCAAACAACAGGAGCTCACCCTGTCGCAGGGATTCGAACCCCCGACCTTCTGATCGGCAAGTCCTAGGCTCTGTGGTTTAACCCACAGCACCACCTGCTTTCCTAAATCGTACTCGTCCGAACAGGGACATGAACCCTGGACCCTCAGATTTAAAGTATGAGGCTCTACCGACTGAGCTATCCGGGCGCTCTGATGTTACTTGGCCACAGATGGAAAGAAGCAGAAGTCCCCGCAAAGGAAGAATGGATACAAAAACTTATGGAATACGTAGAAACGGCGAAACATACCGGAAGAAGAAATCAAGACAGCAATTTTTTAAATAAAAGAATGGAAATGGTCTATTGAATATTTGCAGATAAATTGTAAGCAGATAAAAACATTGTAATAACCTGCAGTTTCACAAGAGTATATATTTAAAGAAGATGAATAAATGAGCAAATTAAGTTAATTTGGATATGCAGAAGATATTAAAAATAAATTTAAGGAACTGCAGAAAGAGGGGGAAGGAAGTCAAGTTTTGAAATGTCATAATGATTGTGAAATTAGTGAAATGTATAAACTTGAAAAGTATAAATTTTTTTTTTAGAAGAAAGAAAAGAAACTCCTGACCTGAGTTCTCTGTGAGATCTGGCCTCAGACCAGAGCTTGTCATCAACTGGTGGTGGAGGATCTTGGCTAGTTGCTATCGCTTAGCTTAAACTACCTTGCACAGGCTTGTTGTGAGGATAAAGGAAAAAGGAGGATATTGTATAATATGAATCTGAACTCTGGGGATAAAGAGAGGCACTGAGATATAACTAGTACCACCACCAGGTCTCCCAACATCTATACTCCATATCACTAATGGTTTCTCTGCTGACTTGGAGAACTAAGAAGCAATGCCCCACCTTTAATTTGGTTGAACTCGAGTTTTTAGTTCTTTCTTGCATCAAAACCACCTTGCCAAGTTACTAAGCTTACTGCAGCACCACAGAGGCTGGAAATGTGCAAGTCACCCTGCAATCCATTAATGTATTATTCATCTGAGATCCCCCTTGAAATGAATGCCTCCAGCTTTCGCAAGCTCTCTGATCAATAATTAGTGAGATTTCCACTAAAACTAGGAAGAACGGAACCCGCAGGAGACGGGCACATTTTGCTATAATTAAAAAGATCTCCATATACGTATATGGCTTGGATAGCTCAGTTGGTTAGAGCGTGGTGCTGATAATGCCAAGGTTGCAGGTTTGATCTCCGTGTGGGATAGCTGCAGATTCTTGCACTGCAGGGACCTGGACTAGATAATCCTTAGGGTCCCTTCCAACTCTTTGATATGACATGATAAGGCAAGCAGATGGGCAGATGGCAACTGGTGGGACCTTACCCTTAATGGCTCAGCCTCCACCAGACTAAGTTCTACTTAGAGGAGATCAACTGAATGTACTTAAATTAATGAAGTCTACTTTAAGTGGTCTTGGTATCTCTCTCTCTTTTTCTCTCATCTTCTCCCATCGTCTCTCATCTATCTATCATCTATATCATCTATATCATCTATCTATCTATCTATCTAGCTATCTATCTATCTATCTATCATCATCTATCTACAGTGGTACCTCGGCTTACATACGCTTCAGGTTACATACGCTTCAGGTTACAGACTCTGCTAACCCAGAAATAGTGCTTCAGGTTAAGAACTTCGCTTAAGGATGAGAACAGAAATCGTGTTCCGGCTGCGCGGCAGCAGCAGGAGGCCCCATTAGCTAAAGTGGTGCTTCAGGTTAAGAACAGTTTCAGGTTAAGTACGGACCTCCGGAACGAATTAAGTAGTTAACCCAACGTACCACTCTATCTATCTATCTATCTATCTATCTATCTATCTATCTATCTCTATCACCTATCATCTTCTCTCTGTCATCTTCTCTCATCTATCTATCTATATCTATCTATCTATCATCTATCATCTATCTATCTATCTATCTATCTATCTATCTAATCTATCTATCTATCTAATCTATCATCTATATCTATCATCTTCTTTCTCTCTCTCTCTCTCTCTCTCTCTCTCTCTCTCTCCTATATCTATCTATCTATATCTATCTACCTACCTACCTACCTACCTATCATCTCCATAGAAGACTAATTTGGTGCCTCTTCCCAAAGATGCACCAGCTCCCATCAGTTCATGCTGGCATGGCAAATGGCCATGAGGTCCAACAGTATCTCTATAACCCAAGGACAGTGGTGGGGAACATTTTTCAGCCCCAAGTGCCATCATTCCCTTTGGGGCAACGCTCTAAGAGGGCACATGGCAGTGGTAGACATGGTTAGAAGTGGGTGGAGCAATCAATGTCAGTATTTCCTGTGTACAATAGGCTACTTTTTAAAGACAAGCTCATAGACTTCTTTCTCCTGCTGACCATTGGTGGTACGGTTAGTAAGGTGGATGAGTCAGATCCAATCCCTGGCAACTCCGGAGAGGCAGGTGGAGCCCATGAACCAGGCAGCAGTGCTGGTGGGGAGATGAGATACGGCAAGTGAAATCTCACCCCCATGACTCCTCCCAGGATCTCCTCCGATGGATTCTCCCAGCTCAGCTAGAGACCTTCCCAGTCCACTGGATCTCTCCCAGGGTCCTCTGTGGGCAACTCCTGGCCTGGCCAGCCTCACACTCAGAGCCATGACGCAGGCAAGCAAAAGGCATGATCAATGTTCAAGTGTTTGTATACATTTTCCAGAGGAGATTGTTTAGAAAACCTCCTAAAGAATTTAGGACTAATTGGGGTCTATTTGGGGCGGGGGGAAGACTTAATGGCTGAAATAGACCATGGAATCATAGAATTGCAGAGTTGGAAGGAACTATGAGGACAATTTAAGGGACGTGGGTGGCGCTGTGGGTTAAACCACAGAGCCTAGGACTTGCCGATCAGAAGGTCGGCAGTTCGAATCCCCGCGACGGGGTGAGCTCCCGTTGCTCAGTCCCTGCTCCTGCCAACCTAGCAGTTCGAAAGCATGTCAAAGTGCAAGTAGATAAATAGGTACCACTCCGGCGGGAAGGGAAACGGCGTTTCCGTGTGCTGCTCTGGTTTGGCAGAAGCGGCTTAGTCATGCTGGCCCCATGACCCAGAAGCTGTACGCTGGCTCCTTCGGCCAATAAAGCAAGATGAGCGCCGCAACCCCAGAGTCGGTCATGACTGGACCTAATGGCCCTTTACCTTTACCTTTACCTTTATGAGGACAATCTAGTCCTACCATCTGCAAGGCAGGAATTTTTTTTTTCCTTATGTGAGGCTCAAACCCACGACCCTGAAATTAAGAGTCTCATGCTCTACTGACTGAGCTATCTTGTGCTGGTTATACATCACATGTCTATATTTGTGGGTTTTCTCGCTGGCCATATTTAAACCCAACATTTGCACCCGATTTCTTCTCCGCTTAGGAAGTCCCTGAAGATGGCAGCAGAACCTAAGAAATGGAAAAACAAAGTATTCTGGTTGTGAAGTCAAACCTATGCTTGCCAGCAGAGGTCAGACGTACACAGTTAGCAACGCCTGCCCTGAAATAAAGGAAGTTTACAGAGTAATCTCACCGTTCTTGGCAGAGTGAAAGCCTCAATCGAAAAAGTTGCGGTTTCTAGATAGCTTGCACCACAGACAGCAAGGAATCAATTACTTGGGGTGGGGAAATTCCTTTTCAAGGAAGTGAAAAGAAGAAGAAGCTAGAATAGATTTATAAAAATAGAGTTATGACAGAGATGCCAAAGGGAAAACCATTATATTAAGATCCACAATGGGGTGGGGAGGGAAGTCAGAAGGCCTTATATGTTTATATTTTTAATTCATGTATTTACGTAAAATAAGAAAATGCAAAAATAAAATTTATAAAAGTGGGGGAGGGAGGGGGGAGTGCACAAAACGGATTTGGAAAATAGGGATTTTCTAAAGCAATACGGAAGAGCCCCGACCTTTCTGGTTTCAAATCAAAATGAGGATACACAAGGCATGTATATCCAATTCCATCTCTGCTTGGGAGATGCCTGAAGATGGCAGCAGAAGACAAGAAATGGTAAAGTTATTCTCGTTTCAAATCAAACAGAGGATAGACCGACACTTGCCAGCAGAGGTCGGAAGTACGCAAAGTCTGCCACAGCACCACCTTTGCAGAGAGTGAAAATCTCAATAGAAACAGCTGTGGTTTCTAGAGGGTTTGCATGACCGACTTCAAGTGATCAATTCAGGGAGGAAAAGTTCCTTCTCAAGGAAGTGAAAAAGCAATCAACTAGAATTGAAAAACTCTCATTGGCACCTGTGCATTAGATGCCCAGGCCACAAAAAATATTAATATTTATTACATGCTCTCTCTCAGAAGGTCCCAGGGTGGGTCACAACCATCAAAAATACAACATGGAAAACAGTTTTAGACAAATTGCAGTCAAGCTACCAAGTACAGTTAGGTCTGGCCTCACCATCGGGCATCCTTGGGCAGTTGGCAGCATCTCAACCAACCAACCAACCAACCAACCAACCGGACTCATTGCTAATTTGTGGGATGCCCCCCTCGAATTCACCATGTTGCTTTGAGCAGTGTCAACGAACTGGGTCTACGTAGCTGCCAGGATCGGAGGCAGCACGTGCCTGAATGCAAGTCACAAGGGAGCAAGAGAGGGCAAGGACTGCTGCCACTCTCGTGTTCTGCTTGTGGCACCTGGTGGATCACTGAGAAAAACAGGATGCTCGACTCAGTGACCATTGTTCTGATCCAGCAGGACTCTTCTTAAGTCCTTAGTTTATAGATGTGAAGCTAGGCTCCCCCCCTCCCCCCCCTCTCTCTCTTTCTTTCTTTCCTCCAATTTATATTACTTTTTGCTTATTCACATTGAACTGCATTTGCCATTTTAATGCCCATTCACACACTTTGGAGAAATGCATACAATCTTATTTTTTTGTTTTTACTGCCATGAATGGGTAAAGGTAAAGGACCCCTGGATGGTTAAGTCCAGTCAAATAACAACAACAACAACAACAACAACAACAACAACAACAACAACAACAACAACAATTTATTATTTGTACCCCGCCCATCTGTCTGGGTTTTCCCAGCCACTCTGGGCGGCTTCCACAAAGACCAAAAATAAACTAAGATGTCACACATTAAAAACTTCCCTGAGCAGGGCTGCCTTAAGATGTCTTCTGAATGTCAGGTAGTTGTTTATCTCTTTGACATCTGATGGGAGGGCGTTCCCCAGGGCGGGTGCCACTACCAAGAAGGCCCTCTGTCTGGTTCCCTGTAGCTTTGCTTCTTGCAATGCAGGAACCCCCAGAAGGCCCTCGGCGCTGGACCTCAGCATCCGGGCAGAATGATGGGGGTGGAGACGCTCCTTCAGGTATACTGGGCTGAGGCCGTTTAGGGCTTTAAAGGTCAACACCAACACTTTGAATTGTGCTCGGAAACGTACTGGGAGCCAATGTAGGTCTTTCAAGACCAGTGTTATGTGGTCTCGGCGGCCGCTACCAGTCACCAGTCTAGCTGCTACATTCTGGATTAGTTGTAGTTTCTGGGTCACCTTCAAAGGTAGCCCCACGTAGAGTGCATTGCAGTAGTCCAAGCAGGAGCTAACTAGAGCATCCCTCTGGTGAGGGAGCCAGCACCACTCTGGTGAGACAGTCTGCTGGCAGGTAGGGTCTCAGCCTGTGTACCAGGTGGAGCTGGTAGACACCTGCCCTGGATACAGAATTGACCTGCACCTCCATGGACAGCTGTGAGTCCAAAATGGCTCCCAGGCTGCGCACCTGGTCCTTCAGGGACACAGTTACCCCGTTCAGGACCAGGGAGTCCACCACATCAGCCCGCCCCCTGTCCCCCCAAAACAGTACTTCTGTCTTGTCAGGATTCAACCTCAATCCATTAGCCACTATCCACAGTCAAAGGCGACTATGGGTTGCAGCACTCATCTCAGTGAGGGAACCGGCGTTTGTCTGCAGACAGCTTTCCGGGTCATGTGGCCAGCAGGACTAAACCGCTTCTGGAGCAACAGAACACTGTGATGGAAACAAGAGGGCACGGAAACGCCGTTTACTTTCCCGTCACAGTGGTACCTATTTATCTACTTTCACTGGTGTGCTTTCGAACTGCTAAGTTGGCAGGAGCTCCGACAGAGCAACGGGAGCTCACTCCGTCATGGGGATTCGAACTGCCGACCTTCTGATCGGCAAGCCCAAGAGGCTCAGGGGTTTAGACCACAGCACTACTCACATCCCTACAAAATAATACAGTGAAGATCAATGAAAAGTTTAAAATTGCAGTGAAAAAAACCTCACACCTATAATTACACTGAAAACCTTTCAGGACAGGACATAGCAAGCAGAAACAAATATGCACACCCCACAACTTCACATTGTTGTATCTTCAAAATGATCCGCTCAAATCACTCAGAGCAGTTATTTCAATTGGGCATTATTTACTCTCCTGTGAAAGATAGTGAAGCATTTTACTAATCTTACCTCCAGGGGGAGCTCCTGCTCAATATGTCAACCTATATGGCTTGGACTCTCCTTGTTGGCATTGAGAGACAATGGAGTGCGCCTCCAGGGGTGAAGTCAAACTGCTGTGTTACCGTATGGTTACCAGACGTCCCTGTTTCCCGGGGACAGTCCCTGGATTTACAAATCTGTCCCCGGATAAAATCCGTGGCGCGTGGCTATGGAAGCAGCCTCTTTAGCTGCGTGCCACCTCTCCAGCCCGGAGAGCGTGTGCGGGGCTATGGAAGCGAGGTGCCTGTCCTGCGAAGCCGGAGGAGGAGCAGAAGGGTCTCCTTCTGTTCCTCCTCCAGCTTCACTTGAAGGGCGCTGCGCAGTTCTCCCTCTCTGCGCAGCACCTCTCCTTCACAGGAGCTTCACGCAGATCTCCACAAGCCGTGGGAGCCCGGCACGACTTCGCATTGGGCTCCCACAGCTTGCGGAGAGCTGCCTGTTCTGGGGGCTGGAGTCGGGGGAAGCTCAGGCTTCCCCCGACCCAGCCCCGCACCTGGGAAAATAATAATAATTCCCCCCCTTTATCCCCCCCCAAAAAACTAGGTGCGCCTTATGGGCCGGTGCGCCCTATGGGGTGAAAAATACGGTATCCGAAAAGGACCTCAAGTTTGCAGCAACAGCTAATGGGGGGGAAAGTATTGGTTTGCAGAGACCAGCCAAGTAACTGCTCTTCTATTCTCAAAGGGAAATGAACGTTTCTTCTATAACCAAAATGGACACATTCAGCACAGATGCTAAAGCATCCCTGCATCCGACGTACATTTCCAGTATAAAGTCTGCAATGCCAGTAATCTGAAATGATTTTTTGAGGTGTGATGTGCCACTTAATCATTATAACCATTTCTCCTTTCATTCGCACAATGCAAGGGTCAGAGTAGAGCCATTGTAATGAATAGATCTGATTTAGTCTTATCCATTAATTCCAATGGGTCTACTCTGTGAGCCTCCAGCTGTGGCCAGACTACAGCTCCCATTGAAATCTATGTGGCTTTTTTCTGAGTAGACATGTGTAGGATTGTGCTGTTAATAGCTGAAGATACACATTCTGAAATCAATACGGTCCCTGTTCATCCATAAGATTTCTGGCATCTTCATCTTCTTATTTATGGCATGCATATCCTATTTTTATTGTGCTGGTTTTTATTACAGTTACACATCCCACGTCTCACTAAATATATTGAATTTAAAAGACAACAACAATCAATGCTATTATATTTATAGTTACTGCAACCGGGATTGGCTCCCAATGTGGGTTACAAGCAAATTCCAATATTGTGTCTGTACGCTGTGGGTTAAACCACAGAGCCTAGGACTTGCCGATCAGAAGGTCGGCAGTTCGAATCCCCGCGGCTGGGTGAGCTCCCGTTGCTCAGTCCCTGCTCCTGCCCACCTAGCAGTTCGAAAGCATGTCAAAGTGCAAGTAGATAAATAGGTACCGCTCCGGTGGGAAGGGAAACGGCATTTCCGTGCGCTGCTCTGGTTCGCCAGAAGCTGCTTAGTCATGCTGGCCACATGACCCGGAAGCTGTACGCCGGCTCCCTCGGACAATAAAGGGAGATGAGCACCGCAACCCCAGAGTCGGTCACGACTGGACCTAATGGTCAGGGGTCCCTTCACCTTTACACCTTCCACCAAAGTGCATTTATTCATTTATTCAAATATTTATTTAATTCAATTTATATCCCACCATTCCTCCCAAAGGAGCCCTGAGATGGCAATAGTTGGTTGCATCCGACATTAGCCATACTCAGAACAGATTCTTTGAATTTAATGGACTTCACTGAGTGAGACTGTATACCTTTAAGGCACATTTGAAGCACATCCGTTCTCTCCAAGAATTCTGGGCACTCTAGTTTACCCCTCACATAGTTACAATGCCCAGCCACCCTTAAGAAACTACAGCGCCCAGAATTCTTTGAGGAAAAGAAGGGGCTTTGAATGGGCCTTAAAGGTATAGTGTGTACACAGTCTAATGTAGCTTTATTTATTTCAGTGGGTCTTTTCTGAATGAAATGTAGACCACATTCACACCATCCATTTAAAGTACTGTGATGACACTTTATTTTTATTTATTTTAATATATTTTTAAATTTGATTTTCCAGATTGAAATTTACATTCACATAACAACATAATATATGAAAGCAAAATTCCTGGACTTCCCTCCTCCCCTTTGTGGGTCTTATTGTTAATCCTTTCCTTCTGCATCTTTTCTAATAATCCAAATTTTTATATCTCCATTATGTCCAAAGTTCATCGTTACACTGCAAGTGTTATTCCAATCCCACTAACAATTGTAACTGTTTACAATGGTTTTTTAATAAAGTACTGTGATGACCCTTTAATCAGTGGTTCTCAACCTGTGGGTCCCCAGATGTTGTTGGACTACAACTCCCATCATCCCTGAGCTCTGGCCTTGCTAGCTAGGGGTGATGGGAGTTGTAGTTCAACAACATCTGGGGACCCAAGGTTGAGAAAGGCTGCTTTAAGCAATCATGGCTCCTCCAAAAAGATTTCTGGGAGCTGTAGTTTGTCAAGGGTGTTGAGAGTTAGGAGACCCTTATTCCCCTCACAGAGCTACAGTTCCCAAAGTAGTTTAACAACCAGGAAATCTGGGAATTTTAGCTCTGCGAGGGAACTAGGAGTCTTCCAACACTCTTGACAGCTCCCAGAATTCTTTGGGACCGTTTAACAGTGCTTTAAAGTTTGAGGTTCACTCTTCTTCCTTCATGTTTCTCTTTCTTGCATTTTAAGCTGCCCTCACTATAGCCAGTTTACTTGTTTTATTCCCTCTGTAATCATTACATCAGGTGTGGGGAACTGTTGACCTTCATATGCTGCTGAACTACAACTCCCATTGGCCACAGCAAGCATGATGGGAGTTGTAATTCAGGCACATCTGATTCCCTATGCCTGATTAAAACCTACTGCTGAACGGTCCAAAAAGCCTGTCCAAAAGGTTCTTCATCTCTTTGTTTGTTCCATGTGAGCTGAGTGATGCATTTTGTTCCAGATTCTCAGACGAGAGTCTTTCGATCTTACTTGAAGTGCTTACATGTGTGGAAGTTCATCTGAGCTGAAAGGGTTCCTTGCCTCGACCACTAGGCGGCCATAAAACCTAGGTTTCATTTTAGACCCCATCTCCGATTGACTGCTTATTTCCTCGCATCAAAATTACACTGGCTCCACTTACTGCAGGAGCCTAAATGTATGGCGTTAACGTCAATAGTACTGTGCGAAAGATTGCAGTCTTATTTTAAAAATTGTTGTTGTTAAATAAATCAGTATGCACGCTAGGCTTTTAAAAACGACAACACCTTGATTTATTACCCAGGACTGCTGCAATTTGTTGTCTCCATTTGCTTGAGTTATTTTGATGCTAGCAATATGACATTTGAGGTGTCTTTCATGATCCCCTTAACGGAAGTGGATTGGTTATCGGCAGTGCCAGATTTACGTATAAGCTAAACAAGCTATAGCTTAGGGCCCCACTCCCTTGCCCCCCTCCCCCCAGTATGCTTCTTCCTAATTGTATTTCAGTTCAACAATTGCTTTGATAAAATACATATTTTGTTATGTGCAAATGGTTTTAGATAGCTATTTTGTTGTTGTTTAGTTGTTTAGTCGTGTCTGACTCTTCATGACCCCCCTGACCAGAGCACGCCAGGCACTTCTGTCTTCCACTGCCTCCCACAGTTAGGTCAAACTCATGTTAGTAGCTTCGAGAACACTGTCCAACCATCTTGTCCTCTGTCATCCCCTTCTCCTTGTGCCCTCCATCTTTCCCAACATCAGAGTCTTTTCCAGGGAGTCTTCTCTTCTCATGAGGTGGCCAAAGTATTGGAGCCGCAGCTTCAGGATCTGTCCTTCCAGTGAGCACTCAGGGCTGATTTCCTTCAGAATGGAGAGGTTTGATCTTCTTGCAGGTCCATAAATTACCATGTAGCGTATATTCAACACACAAAAACAGTGACAATTTGTTGTTGACAAAAGACAGCTGGACATATAAAGGGCCCCATTACCTTCAGTAGCTTAGGGCCTCCTCAAACCTAAATCTGGCCCTGGTTATTGGCCACATGCTCACCATACATTTAATGCACTATAATACCAGTTTAAACAGTCATAGCTTCCCCCAAAGGATTCTGGGAAGTATAGTTTGTTAAGGGTGCTGAATTGCTAGGATGACCCTCTTTCCCTCCCAGAGGTACAATTCCCAGAGTTCCTTAAGAAGTGGGATTGATTGTTAAACCACTTTGGGACTGTGTTTGGGGAATGGCTGCTGCCTCTGCATAAACCCCTTGTAATGCCTCACTACAGGCTCCTAGATGAGATTCCCCCAAACCCTGTTGAACAGATCACGAGTGATCTGCTGAGAAATAAGTCTAATTGTTCAAAACTATGCATTTCCAGTCAGAAGCAAGTCTCATTGATTGCAGTGGAACTTGCAGGCCCACTAAACACTAAACAGTCATGGTTTCCCACAAAGAATTCAGGGAACTGTAGGAAAAGGACCCACAAAGGGGAGGAGGGAAGTTCAGGAGATTCTTCAGAATTCTCTTTTTATGTTGATTGTTTGAGAATTATTTGAAAATTGTTAAAACTGTACTGTAAAATGCTGTACTGCAGCTCCCATCAGTCCCTGTTAGCATGGCCAACGGCCAAGGAATGATGGGAGTTGTACATCTCCAGGACTCCAGGTTCCCTAGTCTTGTGCTATGACCTAGATCTGGGTTTCCCAAAATTGGGTCTCTAGCTGTTTTTGGACTACAATTCCCATCATCCCCAACCACTGTTCCTGCTGGCTTGGGATGATGGGAGTTGTAGTCCAAAAACAGCTAGAGAGACTCAAGTTTGGGAAAACCTGACCTAGATGGACTAAATGATTGACTGGTGTATTTGTTCATGAAATATTTCATGCATGCTCCTGAGCAAACCATTATTGCTATTGCTATTGTGATTATACCTTCTTATTATTCCTGATTATTTGGATTTCTTTCCTGGATGCCTATCTGCTTAATTTATACACTCTGGTATTCTAACTCACATTGCACATAAAATGGACTGTACTAATTAGGTTGTAATCTTGCACACACTTACCTAGGAGTCCCATTGATTGACACTGGGGTAAACACCTTAAGGATTGCACAGTCTGAAATGTGAAAAACGAATTTCTAAGATAAAGAGTAATTAAAAGATACACAGCAGCGACAAGGTCTGGTTCTTGATGGAGTAAAAAAGTCCTCAATTTGAATCAAATATGCAACATTTTGATGAACTCGGCATATGTTGTTGGGGTGGAGGGAAATGGTTCTCGCTGTCCTATTTTTAGGAGCCATCTGGTGGGCCAACAGAGCTAGTTTCTCTGGTTTCCTGCCTGGTTGTAATTTTAGCAACGCTAAGAGGTGCAAAAACAAGCCTTGGGTGTTTGGGCGAAATTCCGATTGCAGTTTCTGTAGATCATGTTTAAGGATGAAAAAAAGGCCATTTTATTTTGCACGATTGCTAGCGCATTATCGATTTGCACAGCACTTTGGTGTAATGGTTCCATCTCCCTAATGTGGAATGCTCTCCCCAGGGAAGTTTGCCTGGTGCCTTCATTATACACCTTTAGGCACCAGGCAAAAATGTTCCTTTTTAACCAGGCCTTGGGTTGACCTGATCGACATCCTATACCCTTTTAAAATGTGGCTCTCTTTTGCGATGGCTGTTAGTGGATTGCTGTTTTTATTTTTATTTTATATATTGTGATCTTTTCTGTGAACTGCCCTGAGACATCCGGGTATAGGGCGGTATAGAAATTCCAACAACAACAACAACAATAATACAAGAGGATGATGACTAGTTTTGCAGGACACAACTCAGGCTGTGTATGCATCATTCCTCCCCTACACAGAATCCCGGGAACTGTAGTTCACTTATTCATGTGGCGCATAGCTAAACTATGGAACAACAACAACAACAACAACAACAACAACAACAACAACAACTTATTATTCATACCCCGCCCATCTGACTGAGTTTCCCCAGATACTTGTTTATTTCTTTGACATCTGAATGGGAGGGCGTTCCACAGGGTGGGCGCCACTACCAAGAAGGCCCTCTGCCTGGTTCCCTGTAACCTCGCTTCTCACAGTGAGGGAACTGCCAGAAGGCCCTTGGAGCTGGGCCTCAGTGTCTGGGCAGAACAATGGGGGTGGAGACGCTCCTTCTGGTACAGTGGTACCTCGGGTTACATATGCTTCAGGTTACATATGCTTCAGGTTACAGACTCCGCTAACCCAGGAATAGTACCTCGGGTTAAGAACTTAGCTTCAGGATGAGAACAGAAATCATGCTCCGGCAGCATGGCAGCAGCAGGAGGCCCCATTAGCCTAAAGTGGTGCTTCAGGTTAAGAACAGTTTCAGGTTAAGAACGGACCTCCGGAACGAATTAAGTACTTAACCCGAGGTACCACTGTATACTGATTCCTGAAGGAGGCAGTGAGGGCCACCAACTTGGTTGGCTTTGAAAGAGAACCAGACGCATTCATGAAATATAAGGCTATCAATGGCTACTTGGAATGATGGCTATGCTCTGCCTGCAAGGCCAGAGGTGGCAATCCTTCTGAATATCCCTTGCTCGGAATCACAGGAGAGGAGAGGGGCTCTTTTGCTCAGGTGCTGCTTCAGGGTTACCCCTCTTCAGGTTTATTACCCCTCTTAAGGCTCCCAAACTATTTGAATTCCTTAACTTCCTCAGCTCATAGATATGCCTTTGTAAAGGCAAGATTCAACACCTTCCCATCGAACGTGCTGAGAAATAGATTCTCCAATGGACAGATATCGTTCTTATGTGATTGTAATAGTGGGGCACCAGAATCGTTGCATCACATAATTTTTGACTGTGCTTTTCACTTACCGGCCAGGAGCAAGTTTCTTGCTCAATATCTTAAGGGAATTGCCGATGATACGATTGAAGCCAAACTGAGATATCTACTAATTGATGATGACCCCCTAAAATCACTCATGGTTGCCAGATTCCTGATCAGCGTCCTATCCGTAAAGAAGAGAAACGGTCTCCTGTGTGATTCGGACAACCCCTTTAAACCATGACCTGTGTTTTAGGTGATATCACCATTGTTTTAAACCATGATCTGTGTTTTAGGCGATATCACCATGGATATCCCTGATTAATTTATGAGCAGAGGGCGATGTATAGGTTACAAAATTATTGTAATGTATGATGGTGGTTTCTGTTTGTATGATGGTGGTTTTTGTTTTTGTTTTGCTTCGGTTACTGTTTGTCTTTTGTAAGTTTTGGCGATTTTAAATTTGGAGGTTTAAGTATAATATGTTGGTATGGGAAACTGTCGTGTAACGGGCCAATGGCCGTAATAAAGATCAATCAATCAATCAGGGTTATCTGGGTGGCCACAATGAGGACAGGATGGTGGACTAGATGGGCCATTGGCCTGATCCAGGAGGCTCGTCTTACATTCTTACCCCTTACAGAGCTACAATTCCCACCACACTTCAATCAATCAAATACCTTTATTGTCATCACAGTATAAAATGTCGGAATCTCCGCTCAATCGAGCTGATAAAGCTCATCTTCCGGAATCACCCTCCAACGTGATTAATGATCTGAGCCTTTGATGAGGCTCCAGGCACATTCCCACTCAGCAGAGAGTCAAAGCAGCACGCGGAAGTGATGAGATTTATGGCTACATCGCTATGGTTTATTGCTTACTACGCAGACAGAAAACACACCCTCTCTCTGTGAAAGGCAGCGAGCAACTGAAACAAAGGAACAGGAAGCCAGTAACGCCACATCCCTCTCCTGCCTTCCGTGAGACTTCCAACAGCCTGGAATGTCTCTGGAATGTAAACAGAGTCTTGTGACTCCAAAGCACTGCACAGTGGTAAACAGAAACTAACATAAAACATTTCAAGTAGCTGGAATAATTAAGAAGACAAGGGTGAAGCTATCAAGGATTATAAGGTCATGCTATGGTTGTGTGCCTTTGGATATTCTGCCACACCCTGTCTATTTCCTGAAAGGATAATTCGTTGGGAACCCTTTCGGGTAAAATTGTGGCTAAAAAGGAAGCAGTAATATCTTTGTCCTGATCTGCCAGGAGAAACCTTATTTGGCTTCTTCTTGGAGTTGTTTGCCGGATGTCTGACATTTTGCTCAGCATCAGTTGGCGAGGTCTGCAGTGTAAAGGGCAATCTAAGAGAATGTGGTCCATTGAATCTAGTACTTCTTGACTGCAGGCACACAAACAGACTCGAAATGGAATGTGTGAGAATCTGCCTTTGGTCACTGTGGAGGGGAAAGCAAGCATAAAAGCTCTTTGATGGGAAGAGAGTAGTAGATCCTTTAGCTATTTGACAAAGGTTCCGTAGGATTGTTGTGGTACCTGAGGCCTCCAGAGAACAAGATCTCGGAGTATGAGATATCAAGTGCTGCCTTTCGTGGATCACAGCACACTTAACAGCTTACAGTTTCCAGGATTCTTGAGAGGATGTGCATTAAATGTGTACACAGCCTAAAAGTTGCAATGTGAGGACCTGTAAAATGTTTGTACTGTATCTTCTTGGAGAGGAATGTGTAGCCCCTCTCTCCCTGTTGATGCTTCCCTGAAATTTGTATTTGGTGCTATTCTGCTCCTGAGCAGACGGGTTGGCTATCATGAGTGTCTCACGAGAAATCTTCATAAATTTGTCCAGTCGTTTAAAACAAATAATAATAAGAGGCCGGAAGGATTAGACTCAGTAGCCCAACTTCCTGTTATCTACAGTGACGGGTCAGATGCTCCTCACTGCTATTAATAGTATTTCTTTGTTTTATTAGTGGCCTGATACAGAAATAGAGAAGAGAAACATGAGATAAATAAACAAGAACCCAGAGAATCACAAGAACAAGCTAAATAAACAAGAACCTGGAGAATCACATCCACAACAGCAAGAGCAAAACATCATCAGCTCATCAGCTATGATAACCTGTCGTAATTTAGCAAACGCACCAAAAAGATGTCAAAGGCGGCGCCAGGTGGGCCTCACTTGGGAGAGAATGCTGCAGCATTCGCTTTTGCATTGCAATGGACTAAATATTGATCATGGATCTTTGCCTTCAGAGGATGCTGAAAGCAAAATGGACTATTGATGTGCCAGATAATTTATTCCCTGCATTCCAATCTTTGGCATTTATTACAGCTAGACTCCAATGGTTGAAATAAAGGGGTGGGTGGGAAATGATGTCCCACGCTTGCTGAATTTTTTAAACTGAATCTGGAAGCAGGGTAGATTCTCAAAACGGGTGCATGAATTCTTGACAATCAGCTTTCGTTTTTTGAAAGCAGATTTTGACTGTGAAGAAAAGGGCTGTGTAGGCGATTTGGTAGGGAGGTTTGTGCACTCAGATGTAACCTCTCAGCTACTTAAAAGAGGAATCCGCAACAAAATATTGTAATTGTGGAGAGAGCTCCTGTTTATTTGTACTGTATTCATTTTATCAAACAATTCCCACACTGCTTAGCAGTCTCGAGGAGGTGAATAACAGATTTTAAAAATATAGGGAGGAATTCAATGCAGTGCTAAGTTAAAGTCCCTTACTGGTGTACTAGGTTTGCTGGAGCAAGAGAAGACATAGGAAGTTGGTGTGTTTCTTATGGCTGGTAACTGAACAGATTCCTATGGCCCCAATACTTCTTGTTGCACGGCCGTTTGCACAACCAGCTCCCACTTGCACAACTTTTGCACTGGATTTCATATTGCACAACCCTAATTCTCACCGTTATGCTTCCACACCCGTCCTTGCATAGGCAGTCCTTGCATGCCAAATCTAGACCATGACATTCACATTGAAATAATAATAAAGAAAAGATAGCTGAGGGCAAGACAACCTTCGGGAATCAAACATGAGCAGAGACCTTGAAGCCCAGAGATGCTTTTAGCAGGTGCTGAAATGTTATCAGGGTTGACGCCTGCCTATTCACAGAATTACAGAACCACAGAATTGTACAGTTGAAAGGCACCATAAGGGTTATCTGCACCAACCTCCACCAGTACAGGAATCATTCACCCAACATGGGACTTGAACCTATGACCCTTGAGATTAAGAGTCTCATGCTCTACCAACTGAGCTACCTCGGTGCTCCAGCAAGCCGGCCACACCCTTTCCCAAGTTATCCGGTCCCTTTCCCAAGTTATTCTGGCAAACAATGGCTGCGAGCCACTATTAGCTTCACTGAAAACCAGCTGCAGGGAATCGCAATGAGGAGAGCTGATGTGGCACTCAGGTCCTGCTGGTGGGCTTCTCACAGGCATCTGATTGGCCACTATGATTGGCCACAGGATGCTAGACTAGTTGGGACTTTGGCCTGATCCAGGGAGGCTCGCATTATGTTCTTACACAAGCTGGAAACACTGGTAAATAAAAAGATCTGTGGTTGGCGCATGGTAAAACATTGGGGTTGGCACCATGTCATATGGAAGTACAGTGGTGCCTCGCAAGACGAAAAGAATCCGTTCTGTGATTCTCTTCGTCTAGCGGTTTTTTCGTCTTGCGAAGCAAGCCCATTGACAGATTAGCTCTATTAGCGGCTTTTAGCGGCATTTAGCGGCTTATCTGCTGATCGGATCAGCTGATAAGCGGCTTAGCGGCTTAGAAAAAGGGGGGGGAACCCCGCAGGAACTCGCAAGACATTGTCGTCTTGCAAAGCAAGCCCATAGGAAATTCGTTTTGCAAAGCACCTCCAAAACAGAAAACCCTTTCGTCTAGCGAGTTTTCCGTCTTGCGAGGCATTCGTCTTGCGGGGCACCACTGTAGTGGTTGGCTACTGTGAGCAGAGAGTGCTGGCCTAAATGGGCTTTTGACCAGATCTGGCAGGACCCTTATTATATTATTATGCTTAGCTTTGGTTGGGTCAAACAACAGAAGTGTTCATGGTGAGTTCTGGCAGCTCTTTTTCTAGAAAAATAGCATCGATCATGGTCAAAAGTGGCTCTCAAGTAGTATTAGTGATCTTACTAAAAGGAAGTCCATATAAATGCAAGTAACTAAATCCTATGCTTGACTCTTCCATTGGAAGCAATAGCAGTGAAAAGGACTGGATTGCCCTTTGATAAATTTACCCCCTCCCCTTATCAAACCTCTAAGAATTGTTTTCGGTTAGTAAACAATTTGGGGAAGTTGCAGGCTGCCGTTCCACTTCTCTGTTGGCCGACCAAGTGAAGTATGGTGTGTTTTTCTTTGATTCTATTTTTAGGATCAAGCTATACATCACGTTCATCACATGTTTACCCTCCTGAGGTTTTCTTTTGTTTATCTAAAACAGCTGCTCAGGATACGATCTGTGGCAGGAGCAAAAACCAGTGAACATCTCCAGATGTTGTTGGACTACAGCTCCCATCATCCCTGATTGCTAGTCATCCTGGCTGGCACTGATGGGAGTGGGGAGTCCTGCAACATCTGGGGGGCCAAAGGTCCCCCTACTCCAATCCATGGGTCATCTCCAATGCTAGTCATACTCAGAGTAGAAATTAGTGGACACAATTTCAACTGGTGGACATTAATTCCAATGGGTCTACTCTGAGTCAAACTTTGTTGGATGCAACCCAGTTAGGGGAGACTGGAAAGTGGAGAGATCTCTTAAACCTTTGCTCTCCTTAAGGTTTTGACTCACTTTTCTTTATGATGTTACTGCACTTGTGTTATTGCTGCTTGACATTTTGCGTAAGCACCCCAAAATGTGTCTGAATCGTGGCACGGAACTGAAGGACAAGTTAAAAAATGTGTAGAAATGCTACATCTGATCCTTTGTTTACCATGGTAACTAGTTTCCTTTAACTGAATCCGATTGACTTGTATATATTAGCCCTTTTCATCCTTATGATTTCCAACTCCCCCTAAAACAAAGCATAGAATCATAGGGTTGTATCCAATGCTATGTCCTACTCAAAGTAGACCCACTGAAAATGAATGGGCCTAAGTCAGCCATCCAACTCCAGCCTGATACAGGATCTGGAATTCAGGATGGAACTACAGTGGTGCCCCGCAAGATGAATGCCTCGCAAGACGGAAAACTCGCTAGACGAAAGAGTTTTCCGTTTTGGAGGTGCTTTGCAAAACTAATCTCCTATGGGCTTGCTTCGCAAGACGACAATGTCTTGCGAGTTCCTGCTGGTTTTTTCCCCTTTCCCTCCCTTTTTCTAAGCCGCTAAGCCGCTTATCAGCTGATCCGATCAGCAGATAAGCCGCTAAAAGCCACTAATAGCGCTAATAGCGCTAATCTGCTAATCCTTCAATGGGCTTGCTTCGCAAGACGAAAAAACCGCTAGACGAAGAGAATCACAGAACGGATTCTTTTCGTTTTGCGAGGCACCATTGTATAGCAATTGGGAGGACATTGGGTTCACAGGCCTAATGTGGGCTGCTGACGTTCTCAAACTTAGGGCTGCCAAACTGCGTCCAGGCAGTAATCACAGGTGTCAGGGTGCTGCCAATGACTCCTGGCTGGTTGCCCAGGAAAGTATTAAGACAAGGGAAAGTTTCTTACAGACCTTTTTTTATTTCAAACTTTACAGAGAGAGGCTATAGAACCCAGCCTCTTGGATAATGGCATTGTCCCAAGTGAATCTCCACCTCTGTATCCCCAGAGGAGGAACTGCTTCGCAAGATCTTCGGAGGCTCCCTATAACACAACTGCCCTTCCACCTCTCACATCTGAGCTGATGGCAGTTCCCTGACAGATGTGAAATGAAAAAAAGCGTAATTGGCTGGGAATGATGGGTATTGTAGTCCAATAGCACCTGGGAACCCAAGGTTGAAGAACACTGAACGAGATGAACCTTGAGGGACCTTCCAACTCTATGATTCTGCAGCACACATTCCACAGTATGGCCATTACATGGAACAGAATGCCAATCTTTCCTCCAGTAATATTCTCATAAGAATATAAGCACATAATAAAAGCCTGCTGGATCAGGCCAATGGCCCATCTAGTCCAACATCCTGTTCTCGTAATGGCCAACCAGATGCATGTGAGAAACCTGCAAGCAGGATCCAAGTGCCACAGCACTCTCCCTTCTTGTGTCAGGGACTGGGCAGAGGAGGAATGGTGGAGACCACCTCCCCATCCTGACCCTTCAGAGGAAGGCAGTATAGGCAGTGGCGTAGCGTGGGGGGTGCAGGGGGGGCCGGCCGCACCGGGCGCAACATCTGGGGGTTAGGGTTAGGGTGTGCAAATCCACGGGTTAGGGGGCGCAAATTTCTTGCCTTGCCCCGGGTGCTGACAACCCACGCTACGCCACTGAGTACAGTGGTGCCCCGCAAGACGAATGCCTCGCAAGACGGAAAACTCGCTAGACGAAAGAGTTTTCCATTTTGGAGGTGCTTCGCAAAACGAATCTCCTATGGGCTTGCTTCACAAGACGACAATGTCTTGCGAGTTCCTGCTGGTTTTTTCCCCTTTCCCCCCCTTTTTCTAAGCCGCTAAGCCGCTTATCAGCTGATCCGATCAGCAGATAAGCCGCTAAAAGCCGCTAATAGCGCTAATTCACTAATCCGTCAATGGGCTTGCTTCGCAAGACGGAAAAACCGCTAGACGAAGAGAATCACAGAACGGATTCTTTTCGTCTTGTGAGGCACCACTGTATAGGTTTACAACAGTGGTTTGAGGGAGGTCACTGCTCAGAGGCAGATGAGGGGGAAAGTTGGGAAATAATGGGAGAGGAGGAGGCAGGACCAGAGTGGCAGCTGGCTGACACGGTGTCACTAGTAAGCATTCCAGACCCTCCATCTCCCAGAACCCAGAGAGCCTTAAAAGTAGGAGAGCAAAGTGCTCAGAGGACACTTAGCGGCACCCATAGAGGAACAATGAGAATGACGAATGAGGAAGTAGGAGAGATGGGGGGGGTAGAGATTCACTCGGGACGCCATAATCCAAGAGGCTGGGTTCTATAGACTCTCTCTGTAATATTGAAATAAAAAAGGATGATAAGAAACTTTTCCTTGTCTCAATACTTTCCTGGGCAACCAGCCAGGAACCGCTAACAGCATCCTGACAGCTTCTGGGTTCCAGAAACCAATATTCAAAAACATTATTGCTTCCGATCATTGAGGCGGAGCAAAGCCATCATGGCTAATAGTCATTGATAGCCTAATTCTTCATAAATCCTCTTTCAAAACCACCCAAGTTGGTGGTCACCACTGCCTTATGGGAGAGTGTGTTCCATAGTTTGATTATGTGCTGCATGATCATCCAGCCTTTCCCTCTTTTCAAGGTCCCAAATCTATCTATCTATCTATCTATCTATCTATCTATCTATCTATCATCTATCTTTCTATCTATCATATCTATCTATCTATCTATCTATCTATCTATCTATCTATCTATCATCTATCTATCTATCTATCTATCTATCTATCATCTATCTATCTATCTATCTATCATCTATCTATCTATCTCTCTATTTATCTATCATATCTATCATCTATCTATCTATCTATCTATCTATCTCTATCTATATCTATCTATCTATCTATCTATCTATCATCATCTATCTATCTATCTATCTATCATCTATATCATCTATATCTATCTATCTATCTATCTATCTATCTATCTATCTATCTATCTATCTAATCTACCATCTATCATATTTCTCCTCCAAGGAGCTTTCCCTTGTCTCTCCCCCTCCTCACAAGGTTAGGTTGAGAGATAGCGACTGGCCTAGCATCACCAAGCCCACTTCATGACCAAGTGGGGATTGAACCCTGGCCTCCTAGGTCTTCGTCTGACACTGACACTACTACACTATGCTGAGCCCTGTGGCTCAGGGCCTGGAGGTGGCGGAGGAAAGTTTGGTGAGGATGTTGAGAGATGCTCATAGGCTTTCCATGTTGGATAATGGCAACAGGCACCTTGCTAGCTAGTCAGACAAGGAAGTACCTTGCTTATACCAAAGAACAAAGAACACTTTTTTGTATGAGCCCAATTTTTGTAAGAAATCTTGGGGATAGGGCTATTTGGGAGGGAGGAAGAAGGATGGAGGGTTCATAACACCTCCGCTGGCAACTTGAGATAATAGTGAAATCAGTTTCATGTATGCACATATTTACCCTACTTCTTAACAGGCATGAAGGCCTTCCTTAGCAGGGGTGCTGAAACTTCAGCCTTGCAGCTGTTGTTGGACTACACTCTCATCATCCCTGACCTTGGTCATGTTGACTGATGGGAGTCCAACAACATCTGGAGGGTCAAAGGTTATCCAACCCCAATGCAGAGTCACCTGCAACTAGATTTTCCTCAGAACAGACCTATTGAAATGAATGAACCTAAGTTAGCCATGTCTGTTGTCATGGCTGTTGCATAACAGTAGGCTGTAACCCATGGAGTTGTACACAAATTGGGGAGAACTGGGTCTTACTTTCAAGAGAAGAGATTTTAATAAATAAAACATTTCTGGCCAAAGTGCCAGACCATTTAATTTCTAACTGAAAATTAAAATATCCCACCAGTTTAATCAAAAGCATTTTCTTTCTTTCTTTCTTTCTTTCTTTCTTTCTTTCTTTCTTTCTTTCTTTCTTTCTTTCTTTCTTGGTTTCAGCCAGCTGCAGCTTTCAGCTCTTCAGGTGCTAAGCTCACTGTTTCTAATTTTGACACAGATATGCAAAGATATTTTTTCACTGGAAGAGCACTCTTCTCTGACGTTCTCGATGCTCGGAATGCATGTCAACTTCCTATCCTGTCATCTTGTAATTTTTTTATATGTAAAAAATACGTTTGATCGAATTTCATACCTGTGGGAAAACATATACATCTCAGATTACACCTCAGCCATATAGAAATAATCCAGATGCCGAATAATACTAATACTAATATTGATTAAAAATTGGAGCAAATAAAAATGATAAATAATCTTGGAAAATATTGCAGAGTAACCATTGTGGACTGCTAAGGCCATCTTACATTCAACTCTATTTTTTTTTTTTTTAATTTCCCTGTTCATAAAACTCCCAGGCAAATTCCTCCAAGCCTGTAAAAGCAATAAACTCATGCCATACTTCCAAAAATAAATAATTTCTACACCGGCCCTGCATCATCTTGCTGTATTAGTGTATCAGTGGGGCAGCCAAAGTGGCACCCTCCATATTTTGCTGTACTCTAACTCCCACCATCACTGCCCATCGGCCATTCTGGCTGAGGCTAATGGGAGCTGGAACCCAACAACACCTGAAAGGGACCACAATGACTACTTCTTCATGTAGTCCATGGCTGAACTATGGAACTCTCTCCCACTGGAGACAGCCATGGCCACCAAATGAGGTGGCTTTAAAAGAGGATTGGGCAAAGTCATGGAGCAGAAGGCCATCAATGGCTCCTAGTCACAAAGGCTATGGTCTGCCTCCTGCCAGAGACCGAGGTTAAGGAGGGCTGCACTGAAGAAGAATGGTGGGAGCCACTCCCTCTCCATGATCCTGAATCTTCCCAGAAGCAGTAGAACAATATAGATTTGGAACAGTGGTTTCCAGAGGGGCATAGTTCCGAAGGCAGAAGCTGGGAAATACTGGATGGGGAACAGCTAGCAGAAGAAACACTAGACTTTTAGAAGATATCTGAAGGCAGCCATGTTTAGGGAAGTTTTTTTAATGTTTGATGTTTTATTGTGTTTTTAATATTCTGTTGGGAGCTGCCCAGAGTGGCTGTGGAAACCCAGCCAGATGGGTGGGGTATAAATAAATTATTATTATTATTATTATTATTATTATTATTATTATTATTATTATTATTAGTTTCCCAAAGGCACCTGGTTGGCCACTGTAAAAACAGAATGCTGTCCTAATTGGGCCACTGGCCTGATCCAAGACTCTTCCTGTGTTCTCAGTGTAGACACTATTAATTCTTTAGATATCAAGTTCTCATTTTGTTGCTCCCAAATTGTTTTGGTTTTTTTTTTAAAAAAAGCTAAGGTTGGTTAGCTTATATATATGTTATAGCTAAATATTAGCTTCCAAAAAGGTGATATACCAGATGGTCACCACACATGCGTAAGCACTTTCTTGATAGCCATTTCTCCCAACATTTTGTACTATTTGTATATCCCTGCCAGACGTTCTAACACAATGTGAATACAAATATTGTTTATTTGTGTAGCCGAAGCCCTTAAGGGGGTGGGGGGGAAACCAGGCACTAATATAATGCATCACAATGCATTTTGATATTTTGTGGCTTTTTAAAGAAATGCATCATAAATTAGGAAAAGTGTGTGATCCAAAAGATATCTGTGCTCCAACCCACAAGAGGACAGGGATCCATACCTTGATTCACAAAGATCAAATTCCTCAAGCATTTCCACTGGATCCCAAGTATTATGTGAAGGAAAGGCCCTTTCCCCATACACTGGCAATTAAACTGAGGCTGCAGTCATAAGCATACTTCCTTGAAAGATAACTCCAGTTAAATCAGTAGGACTTGCTTTGCAGAAAAGACATTTAGGGTGAAACATTATCTTTCAAAACACTAGCATGTGGGTCTGCAATCAATGTATTTTCTCTCTTCTATGGTTGCTATTTTTTCCTGGTGCTGCATCTATCACTGATTGCCTCACCCCATGCAGCTATACTTCTCAGATGGCACACTGCTGAATGTCTCATGTGCCCCCAAGGTGTGCATAGATTGTTGTGGAAACTGGGCCTTAAGTGTTGCGGCTCTAGCTCTCTGGAATGGGTTATCAGCCCAAACTGGACAGTCGCCTAATGCCATGATGTTTAGGTGACCCAGCCCTTTACAGAAGAACAGCTCTATATCTACTATACTTTTAGAAGTTGTAAAGATGGTTTGCTGGTTTTTAGGTTCATTGAAATGTTGCTGAAATAATTTCATTATGTTTGGAACTCGTGTCTTTGTGTTTTATCCTGATTTTATCTTGCACACAGCTTCTGTGGTCTTTGACCACATTCACACCATACCTTGTCAGCAGTATGACTGCTTTAAATGGTAATAGCGTCCCCTAAATAATTTTGGGAGCTGTAGTTTGTTAAGGGTGCTAAGAGTTGTTTGGAGAGCCCTATTTTCCTCCTGAACTGATAATTTCTAGAATGATTTAACAATCAACCTCACTTCCGAGGGAAGTGTTGCAATTGTAGCTCTGGGAAGGGAATAGGGACAACTCTAAGCACCCTTAGCAAACTACACATCACAGGATTCTTTGCAGGTAGCAATGACCAGGTCCTTGCAGAAGGGAGGCAGCCCTGTACCCTTGCCCCAAGCCTTGGTGGCCTAAGCAGGCTGGGGAGGGGTGCCAGGGGCCTGCTGAACCACTGCTGCCATGCCAAGAACAAGACTCCCACCCCAGGCTTCAGACAAGCTCTGCATAGGCTGTTTAAAGTGGCACCATAGTGTTTTAAATGACTGGTGTTAAATGGAGCCTTTATGTTACAAATGTGCTAAACCAAAAAAGGTTGTTGCAAGCATTTATCTGTTTGGAAGAATTATAAACTGCCTAATCAAATAGCTCTCTAAGAAGTGTAACTAAAACTGAGCAAAATCTGTAATACAATTAAAAATGATAGATAGATGATAGATAGATAGATGATAGATGATAGAAAGATGATGATGATAGATAGATAGATGATAGATAGATAGATGATAGATAGATATAGATATAGATAGATAGATGATAGAGATAGATAGAGAAATAGATGATAGATAGATGATAGAAAGATGATAGATAAAAGAGAGAGAGAGAGAGAGAGAGAGAGAGAGAGAGAGATAGATAGATAGATATAGATAAGTAAGTAGGTAGATTTTAGATAGATGATAGATAGATGGTAGGATAGAGTCCCCATCACTAAAATGCAACTAAGTTCAGAAAAACCTTTAAAACAAATATAGCTAATGAAGTTTTATGTCTGGGTAGGCTGACAAACAAAAAGAGATTTTAGCAGGTGTTTAAAATGATATAGCAAGGGTGTCCTAAAGTGGGATTGAATCCACATTGCATCCCATAAAGTCAGGAAACAAGGGTTGGGGGGTTGTCAGCACTGAACATCACAAAAGGATTAATTGGCCCCCTGTGCCCACCCCACCTGGGTTTCAGTGCAGCTGCGCGGGCTACAGGAAACTCCCCAGTTCTAAAATTATCCTCTCCTCTCAAGAGTGGCGAATCAGAAACTAGAACAGATAAGCCAAACACCTCCAGAAAAGGAAGTGAAACTGTGTGAAGAGACCAGTGACTCATGAAAGACAGAAAGGAGAAAGAAAAACATGTTCGGTGTGTTGCCCGGCAGAACTGAAGTACACGTCGCCGTTCCCCCAAGGCCCAACCCCTCTGATTCCACATCTTGTACAACAGCAAACAATTAGTTTGTTTTCTTTCGTTGAATAGATGTTTTAAAGGAAACATAATGTCAATAAGCCCAGGAGTGGGTCTGCCTCGAGAAATTCACAGAAGTAAATAAAATACACTTTAATCCTTAGGTTGGTTAACTTGGTCTTTCGACGTGCTTTGTCATCCAAGTCAGAACAAGAAGAATGTAAGAACAGCTCTGCTGGATCAGAGGGATGGTTTCACAAATCGCAGATACAAATCTATAATAAAATTGCAGGATTTTAGAGTGGGGCCTTGGCTGTCCTGCTAACTGGCCCACTGCTCCATGCAGGAATCTTGCAACCACAAGATTCATGTTGTACAGTAAGATGTATCTAGCATGGCCTTGTAACTAAATTCACCTTGTACAGTCTTGCAACTTCAGAATTCAGCTTATACAGTCTTGCAAGAGTCATCTTGCAACTTCCAGGGCCATCTTGTACGCTGTTCGCAATGGTGGCCAGTCAGGTGCTTTCAGGAAAGCTCACATCCGAGGCAGGTTAAAGTGATGAGCAGGGCCAGTTCCCTTGGTGGACTTGCAATCCAAACTTCAAGCGAAATGCAATAATATAAGCAAGGTATTGATTAACCAACCATAATCGCAAACAACCACAAGCCCTGCAGCACCTCAGAGCTAAATTTAGTGTGACCTAAGCTTCTGTGGCCTAGAATCCACTTTGTCAGTTTCATGAAGGATTGTCCTAGGTTCACCTGCTCACAGTATGGGCTGGAGTGATGGGTTGGAGCCTCCTTCCAATAACTAGCAAGAGTGCAGTTTACCTGGCTTGGTCTTCCCAGGTGATGTGTAGAAATTTTCCGAGACACCACTGATGGCATCTTTTGGGGAGTTGGAGATAGCAGTAGTGGTACCCTGTCCATCTGACTGGGTTGTTCTAAGCAATGTGGGCAGCTTCCAACATATATCAAAATGTAATAAAACATTTTTTAAAACTTCCATATACAGGGCTGCCTTCAGGTGTCTTCTAAAGGTTGTTTAGTTACTTATCTCCTTGTCTTGGGGGTCACATAACTCCATACCCTCCAACATGTGCTGACTCTTCCAGCAAATGTTCTGTCATGCAGCTTACTTTGGCCATGTTATGGGGATGTTACCTGTCTCTTTCAAAGGGGATTAGACAAATTCATAGAGGGCTATCTATTGTTATTATTAATAAATAACTGCTCAGGGCCACAAAACCTCAAGGACTGCCTCTCTCCCTATTCACCTGAGATCATGTTCTGAGGCCCTTCTTCATGTGTTTCCTCCACAAGAGGTCCAGAGGGTGGGAACACGAGAACAGGGTCTTTTCTGCAGTGGCTCCCAATTTGTGGAATGCTCTCCCCAAGGAGGCTTTTGTAGCACCTTCATTATACACCTTTAGACACCAGGCAAAAATGCTGATTGACATCTAATGCCCTTTTAAAATGTGTTGGGGAAGGAGGGATCATTGGGTTCCCTTCTTTTTGTTTTTATTCTGTATTTTGTGTTTCTATATTGTGATTTTGTGTTGAGAAACACCCTGAGACCTGCGGGTATACAAATAATAATAATAATAATAATAATAATAATGGCCAGCTTTTGGAGCATCTGCTTTTGGAGGTATGTATGTTTTGTGCATCTGAATACCAGATTCTGGGAATCAAAGGTGGGGAGACCACTGTTGTTTCACTCAGATTCTGAAGGAGCATCTCCACCCCCATCGTTCTGCCTGGACACCTTCTGGAGGTTCCCTCACGAGAAGTGAGGTTACAGGGAGCCAGGCAGCCTGTGGAACGCCACATGTTTATAGTGTTTTTAATATTCTGTTGGGAGCCGCCCAGAGTGACTGGGGAAACCCAGCCAGACGATGATTGGGGTATTAATAAAAATAAATTATTATTATTATTATTATTATTATTATTATTATTATTATTCCCTCTTCCCCAGTAACTGGGAGCAGAAGAAAAGTCCTGCTGCATTGTACTAAAAGCCCACTGACAGAGACCAACAGGATGCCTCTGGAAAACTCACAAGCAGGGCATGAAGGCCTCACTCCACTGTTTTCCCCTTTACTGTATGCTTGTGAAACATGGACCACTTATAAACGCCATCTCCAACTCCTCGAAAGAGTCCATCAATGGTGTTTATGAAAATTTTTACACATAACCTGGGAAGACAGGTGAACTAATGCCAGTGTACTTGAAAAAGCAAAGATCTCCAGTGGCGAAGCAATGATTCTTCAACATCAACTTTGTTGGACTGGTCATGTCGTTTGGATGCCTGATTATTGTCTTTCAAAGCAACTACTCTATTCTGAACTTAAAAATGGAAAGCGTAATGCTGGTGATCAACAAAAGAGGTTCAAAGACTCTCTCAAGGCAAATTTTAAAAAATGTAGTATAAACACCAACAATTGGGAAACACTTGTCTGCGAGTGCTCCAATTGAAGAACAGCCTTTACCAAAGGTGTCATGGGCTTTGAAGACGCTCAAACTCAGGACAAAAGGGAGAAATGTGCTAAGAGGAAGGCACGCTTGGCAAACCCTCACCGTGATCAACTCCTGCCTGGAAACCTATGTCCCCACTGTGGAAGGACGTGTGCATCCAGAATTGGCCTCCACAGTCACTTATGGGCTCACTTTTAAAACTATGTTTATGGAAGAGAATCTTACTCAGCTACAAGTGATCACCAAAGGAGGAGCAGGAGGAGGACGAGAAGAAGAAGAAGAAGTAATAGTAGTAGTAGTTGTTGAATAGGACATCCCTATTTCCATCAGAGTCAAGTTAGAGGATATGTTGATACAGAAGACCATGTAGGCCACTAACCAGTATGAAAAAGGTGTGCGTGCATTGGGGGAGCGACGCATTGCGAGCACATTGCTATTTCTGCCTACGAAACGTTGGCGTCTGTGCTGTCTGCTCCGTTAATGGAATTCAAGCAGCGAGCTTCAATAACACGAGCTTGGCTGAGCGGAACAAAAGCAATGGACCTTGTCATCATCCCCCACCCTCTGCCGTCACCCATAGTAGCTCAGCCTGGCACCTGTGGGGAGGCAATGATGAGGTGGGCCTAAATCTACCCCACCCCCGCTGCTCTCCGTCTCTTCCTCCATTCTCAACCTACAGCTGGTTGCCCAGGCCCCTCTCGCATTTCCTCCTGCTAACTCGTCTCATCTCTTGGTTGCAAAATGCATGGTGCTATTCTAGGAACTGAAAGACCATTATTATTTTTCAGTTGCAGTCCCTGTTGTCCACGTCTTTCTTCTGGGCTCTGAGCTGCTTGTTCATCTCACAGCTGCCTCCGCAGAGCAATCGGAAACCCCTTTTCGGTTAACTGTCATTAACTGGTTTCTGATGGAGCAGGAGGTGAGGACACGTCAGCAGCCACGGGCTGGTAGTCTCTTGTCTACGTGGCTGGTTTGGTCGTACACAGTCCTGATACACACACATATTTTTAGTGTCCCCAAGTTTTAGAATATACTGGACCCCATTACATTTGTTTTAAAAAAGGCCTATCTAAGGTATCTAACTGTTGGAGATGTAATAGGTATAATGCTTCTCTAAAACATATGTTTTTTCATTGGCCTATATTGAAAAGTTTTTGGGAGAAGGTAACTGAAACTATCAACAGAACTGTACAGAACAACCTTACATTTACGGGAGCAAAATGTCTTCTTGAATTATATACCCAGCACATAGAAACTTACAAAAGGACAACACGAGTGGACTCTCCGTGCCATTTGTTGTTGTTGTTGTTTAGTCGTTCAGTCGTGTCCGACTCTTCGTGACCCCATGGACCAGAGCATGCTAGGCACTCCTGTCTTTCACTGCCTCCCACAGTTTGGTCAAACTCATTCTGGTAGCTTCGAGAACACTATCCAACCATCTCGTCCTCTGCCGTCCCCTTCTCCTTGTGCCCTCAATCTTTCCCAACATCAGGGTCTTTTCCAGGAAGTCTTCTCTTCTCATGAGGTAGCCAAAATATTGGAGCCTCAGCTTCAGGATCTGTCCTTCCAGGGAGCACTCAGGGCCGATTTCCTTCAGAATGGATAGGTTTGATCTTCTTGCAGTCCATGGGACTCTCAAGAGTCTCCTCCAGCAGCATAATTCAAAAGCATCAATTCTTCGGTGATCAGCCTTCTTTGTGGTCCAGCTCTCAATTCCATACATCACTACTGGGAAAACCATAGCTTTAACTATACGGACCTTTGTTGACAAGGTGATGTTTCTGCTTTTTAAGATGCTTTTTTAAGATGCTCTGTGCCCTTACCACATCAAAAAGACTGATACTGATGAATTGGAAAAATAAAAATGTGGCTCCCTTCTATGATTGGATTGAAGACTTATACAAACTTGCAACATATGAACAACCTGCATATAAATGCAGACTTGCCATGGACAAATTCAATGATATTCTTACAAATACTGTAATAGGTTAAGATCTTTTGAAGTACAATAACAACTCTGTAAAGTATACAGTTTTGGGTTCCCCCTCCCCCCCTTTATTTTCCCTTCTACACAGGTGCTGTTTCTCTTTCTCTTTTTCTCTCTTTTATGTACGTCTCATCATGTTTAGTGCACAAAGTTCTATGTACTTTTTGAACTTTCAATAAAGATGTCTGTGGGCAGGGGCGGGAAATGTCCCCAAGATGAATGCAAGCGACCCTCAAATTTCATAGATGGCTCAAAAGTATCGAGTCTAGAAGAGTAAAGCAAAGAGATGCCTTTCCTTCTGTTGAAAGCTCATTATTTTTGGTGTTTACTTTCCCATGTAGGCTCTTTTGTAAAATAAACATGTGGGGCATGACCCAGCCAAACCTGAGCATTTCAGAGCTCCATTGTTGTCAATGGAAGAGATCTGAATGTGTGCACAAGCTCTCCCATTAAAATCAATCATAGCTAAACAGACAATATTCAGCTAAGCCACATTCACGGTAGACCCACTTAACTAATTTCAAAAACTCTTCTCCGAGTATAACTTTGAATCTCCCACATCAACTTTAATGAGCTAGATTTTTTTTTTAAATGAACTCTTCTTACTGCCACTCTTGTCTCTCCCGGCATGCTTTTTTTATATAAAAAATATAAATTTATTTATTTGGTTTTTCAGATTAAAGTTTTACAATCACATATCCAACATACAGCATAAAAACAAGATTCCAAAGAATTTCCTGGACTTCCCACCTCCCCTTTGTGGGTCCTATTGTTAGTCATTTCCTCCCGCATCTTTTATAATAATCCAAATCTTTTACATCTCCATTATGTCCAAAATTCACCATTAAACTACAAGTGTTATTCCAATCCTACTAACGGTTTTAGCTGTTTACAATGGTTTTTAAGACAAATTATAATTTTTCTCCATTCCATATAAAAATTTTGGTCTTCCTGATTTCTGATTTTTCTGTTCATTTTGGCCATTTCGGCATAATCCATCAACTCTCTCTGTGCATGTTGTCCCGGTAAGAATGTGAACCACCGTAATCAAATCTGGAGCTCAAGAAAAGGGTGACATATCATCTCAGATGTTCACTTTCAACACTGCAGTTATAGACCTCAAGCCACAATGGCTGTGCTCTACCTCTAGTCAGAGGCAGTATGACTTTGAATGAGAGTTGGCAAAAGCTGTAGGTGGGGAGAGCTGCTGTTTCACTCAGGCATTGCTTGTAGGCTTCCAGAAGGCATCTGGTTGGTCACTGTAAGTTCAGGGCTAGATAGGCCTTTAAAAAGGTAAAGGCACCCCTGACCATTACGTCCAGTCGCAGATGACTCTGAGGTTGTGGTGCTCATCTCGCTTTATTGGCTGAGGGAGCTGGTGTACAGCTTCCGGGTCATGTGGCCAGCCTGACTAAGCCGCTTCTGGTGAACCAGAGCAGTGCACGGAAATGCCGTTTACCTTCCCGCTGGAGCGGTATCTATTTATCTACTTGCACTTTGACGTGCTTTCAAACTGCTAGGTTGGCAGGAGCAGGGACTGAGCAATGGGAGCATACCCCGTCGCAGGGATTCGAACCGCCAACCTGATCCAAAAGGACTCTTCCTGTGCTCTTATTCTTAGCTTTGGCTAGGTCAAACCAAAAAGTATTCTTGTTTCATGTGCACCTGACTATTGTGACCTACAATGCCAAGTAGTTGTAGTGTAGTTGTAGTAGTAGTAGTAGTAGTAATAATAATAATAATAATAATAATAATGATGATGATGATGATGATGATGTTTCCCCAGCCACTCTGGGCGGTTCCCAACAGAATATTAAAAACACAATAAAACACCAAACATTAAAAAACTTCCCTAAACAGGGCTGCCTTCAGATGTCTTCTAAAAGTCAGATAGTTGTTTATCTCCTTGACATCTGATGGGAGGGCATTCCACAAGGCAGGCACTACTACCGAGAAGGCCCTCTGCCTGGTTCCCTGTAACCTCACTTCTCACAGTGAGGGAACCGCCAGAAGGTCCTTGGAGGTGGAGCCCGGTGTCCGGGCTGAACAATGGGGGTGGAGACGCTCCTTCAGGTGTATTGGGCCAAGGCCGATTAGGGCTTTAAAAGTCAGCACCAACACTTTGAATTGTGCTCGGAAACATGCTTGGAGTCAATGTAGGTCTTTCAGGACTGGTCTTATATGGTCTTGGTGGCCACTCCCAGTCACCAGTCTAGCTGGTGACAGTAGCACCAGTGATCCAGCCAAAATTAAACATATTTAAATGTCCATCACTTACCTCTTCAACTGGAATCAATGGCCCAGCAAAGTGCTTAACTTTGACTGGACTGAACTTCCATGAATTTACTCCCCCTTATCAAACTTCTGTTTGCAATTGACAGGTGACTGGGGCACGTTGCAGACCACTGTTGGCACTTATTTGATGGCCAGTCTGGGGAAATGTTGATCTCCATAAGTATAGACCAGTCGCTGAGTATCGTAAGTGTATTGATGTTTACCTGAAAGATATTTATGCCACAATTCAAATAGAATGCCATACACAGGCACACAGTATGGGGCTGTTCCTCTGGTGGGACACACATCATGCTCCTTCTGGGGTTGTTTGCCCACCTTTGGTCCCCACCTTGCGCTCAGCTCTCACCTGTGGCTCCTAGAATCTGTCAGGGTGTGGCAGTGGCTACGTTGGAGAAATGGTTTCGACTGGCCAGATTGAGGGTAGCCGATGGGTCTCAAACCCTCTGTGAGTTAGGGACTTCCCCTACATATGAAGGCAGAGAGGCCACTGTGTATGTGGGGACAGGTCCCCCTCTGGCTCTGGTGATGTGCACTGACTTCCATCCCCTTGCCGCCCTCCGTGACCCTACTGAGTGGCTATGGATGTTCCACCAACACAAAGGGAGAAGAAAGCAAAACTATCCGCTGCCATGGGGCAGAAGCTCAGCTGGGGGAGAAGGAGAGGATAGAAAGAGCTGTGAGTGGAGGGGACTCATCTTCTAATCCTATGGACCCTCTGGCTGCCTTTAGATGTCTTCTAAAAGTTTGATAGTTATTTTTCTCTTTGACATCTGGTGGGAGGGTGTTCCACAGGGCGGGTGCCACTACCGAGAAGGCCCTCTACTTGGTTCCCTGTAACTTGGCTTCTTTAAGCGAGGGAACCACCAGAAGGCCCTCAGCGCTGGACCTCAGTGTCCGGGCAGAACGATGGAGGTGGAGACACTCCTTCAGGTATAATGACTAGGCTGGCTCTGGTCATTGGCTTTCCAGATGACAGAGACCGTGCCAGGATAAATACCATCCACGTGAGTCAGCAAGGTGACCTTCTCTTGGTTTTCTACCTCCTCAGATGATGAAAAGAAGAGGCATATGCCAGGGGGATTCTTGGCTTGAGCTGAAACGCAATGCAACCAAGGTCAGAATGGGTCAGGAGTCAAAGAGTGATAAGGCACACAGAGATGTTATTTTGTGGAAATACAATCTATGAAAGTATATACCCTTCCACTATATCAACTTCCTGCTTCTACATTGCTCTTGAACACTAGCTTCCCCAGTTGATTCACATTGTTTCCTAATTCTCTGAGAGCAGTTAACAGCTACTGCTTGTATCAGGGATGGGGAACCTTTTTCAATCATAGGACCACATTTCTTTCTGGGCAACTTTCTGGAGGTTGGTGGAATCGTGGAAAACAGCACAAGTTCAGTGCTCATTTCTATGTTATTTGCATCCAGAAAACCCCCGTGCAGCTCTTGGACAATGGCGTTGTCCCAAGTGAATCTCTCCCCCCCCCCCGTTTCTCCCACTTCCTTATTCGTCACTTCTATAGGTGCTGCCAGGATGCGGGTGGTGCTGTGGGTTAAACCACAGAGCCTAGGACTTGCCGATCAGAAGGTCAGCTGTTCGAATCCTGAGATGGGGTGAGCTCCCGTTGCTCGGTCCCAGCTCCTGCCAACCTAGCAAATTCGAAAGCACGTCAAAGTGCAAGTAGATAAATAGGTACCGCTCTGGCGGGAAGGTAAATGGCATTTCCATGTGCTGCTCTGGTTCTCCAGAAGTGGCTTAGTCATGCTGGCCACATGACCCGGAAGCTGTACGCCGGCTCCCTCGGCCAGTAAAGCGAGATGAGCGCCGCAACCCCAGAGTCGGCCACGACTGGACCTAATGGTCAGGGGTCCCTTTACCCTTTACCTTTTATAGGTGCTGTCTATGTGCCCTCTTGCTCTCCTACATTTAAGGCATGTCAGCCAGCTGTCAAACTGGTTCTGCCTCCTCCTCCTCCTCTCCCATTATTTCCCAACTTTTCCCTTCATCTGCCTCTGAGCTGTGACCTCCCTCAAACCCCTGTGGTAAATCTACACTGTCTTCTTCTTCCTCCTCCCTGGAAGGGTCAGGATGGGGAAGCGGTCTCCCCCATTTCTCCTCTGCCCAGGCCCTGACAGTTACTAGGAGATGAGCATCTCCTAATAGTTCACTGCCAAGATGCCAAAGGGGCATGGGAGATTCCAGAAGCTATGTACAATGATTATAATAAAGGCGGTCCAAATTGTCCCCAGGGAAGGCGATTGTGCTTCTTCTGAATCAGAGAAAGCTGTTGACTCTAAGCTCCCTTAACTGCTCCCAGGATTCTTTGACTATTGAAAGTTGTATCATGGTGCTTTAAATTCACAGTGTGAATGTGAGCAGAAATTAATCATAAAATGGTTGGGGGGCAACAGGGATTGGAGAGAAGAGAATATATTGGTCCTTGTGATTGACAGCTTAGAATCATCAGATTATATTTGATCTAGCCAGGTTCCTAGTTGCAGTCCTGCTAAAAAGGAATGGGCCAAATCCCATACGATTGACTGTTAATATGATCTAGAGCAGCCTTTCTCAACCTGTGGGTCCCCAGATGTTGTTGAACTACAACTCTCATCACCCCTAGCAAGCAAGGCCAGAGCTCTTGGGATGATGGAAGTTGTAGTCCAACAACATCTGGGGACCCAAAGGTTGAGAACCGCTGATCTAGGGCAAATAAATGTTGGGTGGGGGAAAAAAGAAAAAGCTGATGGCCAGGGTCAAATGACAATCACATGGAGCAAAGGACTATTTCCTGTTTGCATTGTTGTGCTGTAGATGGAAGTGTGGATGTGATATGCTGATTTTTTTAATCATGCTTTTAATGATTAAAAAAAGAAAAGAATTTATGTCCCTTGGCTAACTAATAAAGACTGTGGTATCTAATTGGCATCACTCCAGGTTTGGAGATAATAATAGGGAACAAAATATATGGGCTTCTTACATTCATGTCCTGCATCTCAACTTGCAAGAGGCACCAATATTGGCCACAGAGGGGAAGATGATATTGGACCAGGTGGGCTTACATGCTGTTCTTTCTTTCTTTCTTTCTTTCTTTCTTTCTTTCTTTCTTTCTTTCTTTCTTTCTTTCTTTCTTTCTTTCTTTCTACAGTTTTTGTTATTATTTTCTGTTGCATCAATAAACTGTAACACCTTCAGCAAACATCAGAGTATGGATGTTCTTGCCACATGTCTTACTTTCCCTTTCAAGTTCACACTTCTGTTAAAGGAAATTAAAGCATCAATGCACCTGTGGACACATGTCTCCCCATATTGTCCCACACACCAAAGTCTTTTTCTTTTGAAATGAAAACAACTTGCAGGAACTGGGAGAGTTTCCTTGCTAAAGAAATGGCATCAGTGACATGTATTAAATGTTATGGAGGTGCTACCATCAGAAGACAGCATACAAAAGGGATTCCCTGTGGAACGCCCTCCATCAGATGTCAAGGAAATAAACAACTATCTGACTTTTATAAGACATCTGAAGGGAGCCATGTTTAATGAGGTTTTTAATGTTTGATGTTTCATTGTGTCTTTAATATTCTGTTGGGAACTGCACAGAGTGGCTGGGGAAACCCAGCCAGATGGGTGGGGTATAAATATATTATTATTATTATTATTATTATTATTATTATTATTATTATTATTCCAAAGAGAAAGGAGGCCGTGTGGAGAGTGGAACTGCCTAGAGAACAAGCCAGCCTTTATGGATCAAGCTAGCAATAAGAGGAAATCAGAGGTTGTACTCTGCTCCCTGAAGGTACAACTTCCTGATCAACCAGGAAGAAAAAGTTGTACCTTCAGGGAGCTGAGCACATCCTCTGATCTCCTCTTAATGCTAGCTTGATCCATAAAGACCTCCAACATCTAAGAACATGCCCATCTCATTACATACTTCTCAGTGCTCTGCCTTTCATACATCACTTTTCAGGTGAATGTCTCACAACTGTGCCACTCTGAATTACTTTATGGATCCAAAGAGCATTAGGAAGAAATCATAGAATACACTCATCCCCTTGCACGAGTGGATTCTTCCTTCCTGGCTTAGGATAGTGCCTAAGTCCTCTTCCCTCTGTTCCTGCCTCCAGAATGTCCCATTTTGAGGACTTTCACCAGTCTTAGCTCAGCCAGCCTAGCTCTGGTTGAGCTGGAATGAGGATGTTACGCTGAGCCAGGTTTGGGGACTTAAGGATGTCTGAGCCCAGCTGCGCCAGGAATCAGCCAGCTGTGCTGGAGATCCACTACATCCTAAACTGCTTGTCCCAGTGAATCTTTCCATAGGATTGTCCCATCTCAAGTTTGTAAACTGTCCTGAGATATATATTTTTTAATGAAGGGCGTTAGATAAATCTAATAAAATAAATAAAGGAGGGTATCCCTTAATTTTACTCTATTTTAAAATGCTAAGGGTTACGGATGGAATAAAAGTATTCGACTTTCTCAGCAGAAATAATCCAGCCCGCATGATCCAGGATTTGCATTTTCTAATGTTGCTTTGGTAGAATGATATCATTCAAATTCGCTTTTCTGATGCATATTCCATCCAACGGAAAGGGTATGTCAAGAGTTTGAGAGTAGCCACAGAAGAGAGCTGCAGACATTTATCTCATTGGCCCACCCAAAGAAAAGGAGGTGGGATACCCCAATTCTTTTGCCAGTAAATTCCTCAACTTTGGGAGTGGGGGAGAAGGGTAAAATAGAAAGATGGGATTTGAACGTTTTGGTCTGGCTTCAGTTAAATTTATATTGTTATGGCAAAGATTCAGTCTGGATTAGGGATGGGAGAATTTGTGAGTTTGGGTTTCTCATTGTTTTCAATCTTCATTTCAGTTCTCCCCAGCAATTTGAGGCTGTTTTTTTTATTATTATAAAATTTATTATTATAAAAAAAAACTCCTCTTGAAAATTCACCAGCGTTTTAGCATGAATTTATCCCAATACACACATTTTTGTATGCAGGTTTGAATAACACATTTATTTATTTTTTGGAAACTTATTTTCCCTAATATGATGCATCTGTTAATGTTACTATCATGAAAATATGTATTTTGGGGACCTTTCCCATAATACACATATTTTTGCACACATTATTTGGTTGGAAGACTGCATCTGAAAATTTGAAAATTTTGAAAGGATAATTGTGCCTCAATTCTCATGTTGGTTTGAGAAGTGTGGAATGCGTAGTTTCTCATTAAAATGCAAACAAAATTGAATTTTGTTCCCATCCTTTGCCTGGATTGAATGATTGGTTGTTATATCCAATGCAATACATATTTACTGTGGACCCATTGAAATCAATGGTGCTGGGTTCATTAATTTCAATGGGTCTGCTCTAAGTAGAGCTTAGTTTAATATGTGGAAAAGGATAAAATAAGATGGAAATGTTAGAATATTATCCAAGAAAAGGAAAGGAACATGAAAAATTCAGTGACTTACCAGAGATGAGCAGATGGGTCCCTCATCCCAAAGATGAGCACAGTGACACACTGCTGTACAAAAACCTGACCTTATTTCCTGGAATAGAACATCAACACCTATATCACATGACAGAAGAACAGACAATGGCACAACAACTTTTGGTTTTCCAAAGTGGAATACCTTCAGCTTCCAAAGAAGCTGTAGTTAATGACATATTGAATATGTATCATTCTTACCTGACTGGAAGCAGAAAAGGACGGATGCTTTAGTCATCCATAACAATGTCAAACATTCATAGTATATCCTATCTTCTTCTTCTTCGTTGGCGATCACTTGTAGCTGAGTAAGATTGTCTTCCATGAACACGGTTTTAGCAGCGAGTCCCTAAGTGACTGTGGAGGCCAATTCTGGATCCACACATTCTTCCACAATGGGGACATAGGTTTCCAGGTGGGAGTTGATCATGGTGGGGATTTTCCAAGCGTGCCTTTCTCTTAGCACATTTCTCCCTTTCGTCCTGAGTTCGAGCGTCTTCAAAGTCCATGACACTTTTGGTAAAGGTTGCTCCCCAATTGGAGTGCTCACAGACCCGTGTTTCCCAGTTGTCAGTGTTTATACTACATTTTTTTATATTTGCCTAGAGAGTCTTTGAACCTCTTTTGTTGAACATCAGCATTATGCTTTCCATTGTTAAGTTGAGAATAGAGTAGTTGCTTTGGAAGACGATAATCAGGCATCTGCACAACATGACCAGCCCAACGAAGTGGATGTTGAGGAATCATTGCTTTGACACTGGTGATCTTTGCTTCTTCAAGCACACTGGCATTAGTTCGCCTGTCTTCCCAAGGGATGTGTAAAAAATTTCCAGAAACACCATTGAGAAGTTGGAGATGGCGTTTATAAGTGGTGCATGTTTCACAAGCATACAGTAAAGTTGGTAGTACAATAGCTTTGTAAACAAGCCTTTTGGTTTCCCTGTGAATGTCCTGGTCCTCAAATACTCTGCACTTCAATCAGGAGAAAGCTGCACTCACAGAGCTCAGGCGATGCTGGATTTCGGCATCCGTGTCGGCCCTTGTGGAAAGATAACTGCCCATGTAGGAGAAGTGATTGACATTTTCCAACGTTACACCCTTGAGTTGGATTTGTGGCACTGCAGAGGTATCCTACCACACTGAAGTCTTTCAGGTATTTCTTCTGATACCCAGAATCGTTGCCTTAGAGGATGTAGCACTATAGATGTGGTCTTTAGCTTGTTGTCAGCAGGAGAACCATAGAAGTGGTACCAAAAATTCACCTTGGCTAGTGGATGTAGAATACATTTCTTACAAGATAAGAGGTCCCAAATATGAACTTGTAGGCAGTGAAGCTTTGTCTATGCTCAGTTTCTTATAAATTTAACCCAATGCACTAGACCGTTCCTTTAACTTCCTTAACTTGCAGTGGGGGTGTTGAGAAATCAGTGTAAAAAAATGCCTTATTAATTGGTTCTGGAGGGTTACACCGCTAAATTTCAACTAAAACAGAATGTACCTGGAAATGGTGCTAGAACTAAGGAATAAATTGGGAGAGAGAAATTAACATCCCACCTTGTTTCAGTGGATTCTGTCTTTCCAACGGAACCACCACCTTTCCTCTCTAAACAATATAGATGTGCATTTTGATCTTACTTGCGCTTCATTATGGGTGTTGTTTTTGGACTCCAGCCCCCATCAGCCCCCAGCCAGTATAGCCAGTTGTGGATTATGATGGGAGTTTAATAACATCTGGAGGGCTGCAAGTTACCCACCCCTTGCCTAAAGAAAGTGATGTTCATCCTATGGAGCAGCACTTTTCAGAAATATTCCATTGCTCCGGTGAGTATGGGCCTTGCTCTAATACCCCATTTCTCACTGCAATGTTTGAATCTGTGTTAGGAACCAGTGGCTAAGAGGAAGAAAGATTTGTTCTGAGATCTGCATTCCCCCTTCAGAGCAAACCTGAAGTTCTGCGACCACACCTATTTCCCCACAGGTGTTGATATGGCGTGTATCAATGTTTGCTTTGCACCAGTCTATGTTCCCCCTTCCCCATCTCTCTCCCATGAGGGACCAGTGACCTGCATCAGAAGATTTAGGCTGGATGTGAGGGTAGGAAGAAGGCTAATTTCACATGGGCAGGGAACTGATGTTTCCTGTGGGTGATATAGGACCGTGCACTGTCTCTGACAAATGTAGAGTCCCCATATGTTGCTTTCATTGTGGACTTCCAAGATGTATCTGGCTATCTATTAGA